>NC_037330.1:88964639-90214639 GCF_002263795.3 Bos taurus | reverse complement strand
CATCATACTGTCTCTAACTTAACAAGCACTTATTTTGAGCCAAGTTATTTTTCATGCATTACTTCCATTTTTTACAATAACCCTGAAGGGTATTTTTCAATATCCTCATTGTTCAAGTGAGGAAATCAAGACTCAAGTCAGCCAATAATTGGAGGAGCAAGAATTCAATCTTGAGTCTAGGTTTCCAAAGCCCATTCTTCTTGACAATACAGTTTGATGTTACTGAAAAATATGCTTTAAATAAGTGAGGGATTGCATATATTCATGGAAGTCTCTCGCACCCCTACCATCTGAAACAAAATTAAGATCAGAAAAAGGTCACTGGGGAGGGAGGATGGAGGAGGGTTCAGGATGGGGAACACATTTATACCTGTGGCAGATTCATTTCGATATTTGGCAAAACCAATACAATATTGTAAAGTTTAAAAATAAAATAAAATTAAAAAAAAAAAACTCAAGTGAAAAATCCCTCCCCCCCAAAAAGAGAAAAAGGTCACTGAGTACCTCCAATAGTTGTCAAGAAGTCCTTAAACAAAATAAATAAAGCCATTTATTTTGAGAAACATTGCAGTATAGTGATCTTGAACACAAATTCTAGAACTAGATTTCCTTCAACTGAATGTTGATTCTCCTATTTGATAACTAGGTGTTCTTGGAATTACTTAACCTCTGTCTCATTTCGTCATTTGTAAAATGGGCATCATCATCATGATCATCTTCATCACCATTCCTGCTTCCAAAGGTTTATTGTGAGAATTAAATGAGTCATATAAATAAGGAACTTAGGAATGTGCTCAAAAGCTTAGTTCAGTTTTTATTGGGCCAGCCATTGCAAATTGCTGGCTTATAGATAGGATCCAGTTTACAGACTGTTTTTAACTGTAATTGTTTCACTTAGTATATTCTAAAGCAGTAATTTACTGCTAACATTTAAAATGCTTTAGATTATCCACAAAAAATGCAGATTTCTCTTGGAAAATCAGACAATCTAGTAACTCTGAAAACCTCTTGCTCCCTGGCCATAATCTATTGGTCCATGAGTAACAACTGGCCCTATTTTTAAAAAGCATGCTCCTAGGACTTCTCTCAGTGCCTAAGACTCCAAGCTACCAATGCAGGGGGCCTGGGTTGCATCCTCGTCAGGGCACTAGAATTTACATGCTGCAACTAACAAGCCCACGTGAGACAACCAAGACTAAATGCAGACAAATAAATTAATTAATTTAAAAATTAAAATAAAAAAGGATGAACTCTTCAGTATATTATCAGGATCCTTATATGCAGGTCAAGAAGCAACAGTTAGAACTGGACATGGAACAACAGACTGGTTCCAAATTGGGAAAGGAGTACATCAAAACTGTATATTGTCACCCTGCTTATTTAATTTGTATGCAGAGTACATCATGAGAAACACTGGGTTGGATGAAGCACAAGCTGGAATCAAGATTTCCAGAAGAAATATCAATAACATCAGATATGCAGATGACACCACTTTTATGGTAGAAAGCAAAAAAGAACTAAAGAGCCTCTTGATGAAAGTGAAAGAGGAGCATGAAAAAGTTGGCTTAAAGCTCAACATTCAGAAAGCTAAGATCATGGCATCTGGTTCCATCACTTCATGGCAAATAAATGGGGAAATAGTGGAAATAGTGGCAGACTTTACTTTTGGGGGCTCCAAAATCACTTCAGATGGTAATTGCAGCCATAAAATTAAAAGATACTTGCTCCTTGGAAGAAAATCTATGACCAACCTAGACACAATATTAAAAAACAGAGACATTACTTTGCAACAAAGGTCCATCTAGTCAAAGCTATGATTTTTCCAGTAGTCATGTATGGATAGAGAGTTGGAATATAAAGAAAGCTGAGTGCTGAAGAATTGATGCTTTTGAACTGCGGTGTTGGAGAAGACTCTTGAGAGTCTCTTGGACTGCAAGGAGATCCAACCAGTCCATCCTAAAGGAAATCAGTCCTGAATATTCATTGGAAGGACTGATGTTAAAGCTGAAGTTCCAACACTTTGGCCACCCTATGCAAAGAACTGAGTTATTTGAAAAGACTCTGATGCTGAGAAATATTGAAGGCAGGAGGAGAAAGGGTCAACAGAGGATAAGATGGTTGGATGGCATCACTGACTCAATGAACATGAGTTTGAGTAAACTCTGGGAGTTGATGATGCACAGGAAGGCCTGGTGTGCTGCAGTCCATGGGGTCACAAAGAGTCGGACACGACTGAGTGACTGAACTGACCTGAGCTGAACTAAGTCACCTTATGCTCAAACACTCTCACATATATATTTTGCTCCTGAAATTGTGATCCCTGTGTTCAGATCAGATCAGATCAGTCGCTCAGTGGTGTCCGACTCTTTGCGACCCCATGAATCCCAGCACACCAGGCCTCCCTGTCCCTCACCAACTCCCGGAGTTCACCCAGACTCACGTCCATTGAGTCAGTGATGCCATCCAGCCATCTTATCCTCTGTCGTCCCCTTCTCCTCCTGCCCCCAATCCCTCCCAGCATCAGAGGCTTTTCCAATGAGTCAACTCTTCCAATGAGGTGGCCAAAGTACTGGAGTTTCAGCTTTAGCATCATTCCTTCCAAAGAAATCCCAGGGCTGATCTCCTTCAGAATGGACTGGTCGGATCTCCTTGCAGTCCAAGGGACTCTCAAGAGTCTTCTCCAACACCACAGTTCAAAAGCATCAATTTTTCACTGCTCAGCCTTCTTCACAGTCCAACTCTCACATCCATACATGACCACAGGAAAAACCATAGCCTTGACTAGACGAACCTTTATTCGCAAAGTAATGTCTCTGCTTTTGAATATGCTATCTAGGTTGGTCATAACTTTCCTTCCAAGGAGTAAGCGTCTTTTAATTTCATGGCTGCAGTCACCATCTGTAGTGATTTTGGAGCCCAGAAAAATAAAGTCTGACACTGTTTCCACTGTTTCCCCATCTATTTCCCATGAAGTGGTGGGACTGGATGCGATGATCTTATTTTCTGAATGTTGAGCTTTAAGCCAACTTTTTCACTCTCCACTTTCACTTTCATCAAGAGGCTTTTGAGTTCCTCTTCACTTTCTGCCATAAGGGTGGTGTCATCTGCACATCTGAGGTTATTGATATTTCTCCCAGCAATCTTGATTCCAGCTTGTGTTTCTTCCAGTCCAGCGTTTCTCATGATTAACTCTGCATATAAGTTAAAAAAACAGGGTGACAATATACAGCCTTGATGAACTCCTTTTCCTATTTAGAACCAGTCTGTTGTTCCATGTCCAGTTCTAACTGTTGCTTCCTGACCTGCATACAAATTTCTCAAGAGGAAGATCAGGTGGTCTGGTATTCCCATCTCTTTCAGAATCGATCCCTGTGTTATGCCCATTCTAAAAATGTTTGAACAGTTATTTAACCTACCATGTGCTTCAGTGAGTTATCAAATTTTCCAGTCCAAGTACAATTTTAAAGACTAAACCAGGTAAGCATTTATATGAGTTGGCTGATAGAAAAATGGGTGTTGGAAGAGATATAGTTAATAATCAGGAGAAAGAAAAACCCAACAGCAGACATAACACTTCATTATCATAAAGTGTCATATCAAAATGTAGCATCACACTATGATATCATATTACATGAAGGCTTGTTTATAAGGTTGGTCCCTTCTCCTCTCTTCAACTTTAAGGCCTTACTCAAATATTATACCTCTTTAGGTCTATCCAAATCTTTTAATCATATTCTCTAAACAAAACCAGAAGGAATTTCTTACTCCCCTATCTCACAGTTTGAGAAATTCTCTTCTCATCCATATCACAGCCTTCTCCACCAGACCATGAGTCTAGAACACAGACACATCATAGAATTTGCTTATGTGCCCCTTACGGCAAAGCAAAGTGCCTTGGAGTTATTTGAGAAGTCTGTATTTGAGTGAATTGAAGTAAGAAAATGAAAAAAAAAAAAATCATCCACTTCCTAGCCTACTTAAGCAGAGAGTATGAAATGCAATTTTTCACAAATAATTCAATAAAAAATTCAAAATGCATTAGGCATATAAGTAGGTCAACTCCCATTGGAAACATTTATGTTATTTTGCCCTTAGAGCCAGACATGAGTTGGCTTCCTCTTTGTTTTCCGTGCTAGGGCAGATGGCTTTGACTTTCTAAGTCAGTTTTCTCATTTTTTAAAATGAGAATTTCTATTTGTCCATCACATCTCACCTTGCACTTCACCTCCTATGAAAAGCCTTCCATAACATCTACAACTGGATTTAAGTGACTCTCTGTGAGCTCCTACAGCCCCCATGTTCCATCACACTACCCTGAAATTCCCTAAACTATCACTTCCAGAAAGGTAGAAATTATGCCCCGTTCGCCACAGGATCACTTGAAGAGACGAAGTGCTCAGAAAACATTTGCTGACTGAGAAAGTAGATGAATTAGTCAGTGACTGAGTATACGTCCAAGGTATCTGTAAGAACCCAGCGCAAGTTGTCATCAGTATTACCAGCAACGTCCAATACGGAGAAGCAAAGCTGAGAAGTCTGCTTTGGCCAAAGCTGCTGTCTGTTGCTCCCATCTGTCGCTGTCCTGGCCCCAGTCCTTCTCCCATTACACTCCCCTGAGCTTTCCTGAAGCTGACCCCATGCAGGCAAGGCTAGTGGGGTGTTTTCCAGCCTCACCAACCTAATTGTTCCTCATTTCCTGCCCATAAATGGTACAAGGTGCGGAGTTGCACCTCCCAATGTCCCTATTTCAATCATTTGTCTACATTAATCGACACTAATGGCTTTTACAAATGTAAGTCTTTAAGCTCCAGTAAGTTACATGTGTTTGAGGAGGCCACTGAAAAAAAGCAAATTCCCTGCTCCTTTAGCTTCCAGGGAAATGTTTTCCAAATATCCTGAAAGCAGGGGCAGAACCTAGCATTCCAAAGCCCTGTGCCTTTGCTCAGTGATCCCTCAAGAGATTGGGTTGTTATTATTAATAAAGTGTGACTTTCTCCAAATGAAAGAACAAAGCCCTGTGTGTTACCAACTGCATGGAAAAGACAGACGCAATCAGATTTGAATCACATCAGTTTACTTTGACACCAAAAATTGCATGTGTTTAACTGCTATTTACTTTAGAAATATTTTTAAGGAATTTAACAGCATTATATAACATTTTTAAAAATATTTTTGTCCTTTAGCCCAAGACTAGAGTACTATACTATCTGTTACTATCTCAGAAGAATCACTGTCAACCTTTTTTTATAGTTATTGTATTCAATATAATACAGTTTTATTATTCTCTGTTTTCATTTAATGTTATACCATAAACATATTTTTCTGGTTATAGTTCTAGTTTTAAGAGCTAGTGCTATTTGTTGTTAATATGTACAGTTTAATCTCCCTAATCATTGACTATTATTAAACATTAAATATAAGATCAACAATTTAAAATAAAAAAAGCTAATTTAGAAAGTAAGCAACAGACTAGGGAAAAATCCATAGCAAATATAAATTGTTATGAAAGATTCATTACCCACCTTGTCATTAGCCATCTAATCAGCATCCCTAGTGAGAATTCCCAAATATCATTCTGAGAACCAGACACAGGAAGGCAAAAATCTGATGGTAAGAATAGACAACAGAAAAGAATTGTTAAAAATTGTTTGCAAACTGTAAGTAAAATGACTACCGTGAATAATTCAAAGTAAATTAAAAGGTGTGTGTGTGCTTAGTCACTCAGTAGTGTCCTTTGCAACACCATGGACTGTAGCCCACCAGGCTCCTCTATCCATGGAATTTTCTAGGCAAGAATACTGGAGTGGGTTACCATTTCCTACTCCAGGGGATCTTCCTAACTGAGGGATAGAACCTGCATCAAATTAAAAGGTAAGCAGTCTCCAATTCATCAAAACAAATAAAAATCTAATAATATAGTATTTACTTAATATATCTATATCTGTATATCTATATGTGTAATATAGTATTGCTACAGTCCATGGGGTCACAAAGAGTCGGACACGACTGAGCCACTTCACTTTCTTTCTTTTCTATAGTTCCTTTTGGAGAAGGAAATGGCAACCCAATCTAGTGTTCTTGCCAGGAGAATCCCATGGACAGAGAGGCCTGGTGGGGCTGCGGTCAATGGGGTTGCAAAGAGTCGGACACAACTAAGCAACTAGCACACACACAAGACTAGTTGGCCAGTACAATTAGAAGACAATCTCAAAACTACATGATCTTAACCTATCTACCCCCCTAAAGTAGACACTGAGACAAAGGCTAGTGTGCAAATAATTTATTTGGGAAATGATTCCTGGAAATAGGAGTTGGGAGCAGAGCAAATGAAACAGAAAGAGAAAAGGAAAGAAAACTTACATGAGGATGAATCGTTATTAATTTGGTCACCACACAGGAGAGTGATGCTTGATCCTGCCAGCACTCCTAAGGAGTCTTCTAGAATGTATCTCAGAACTATTTGCCCAGGAGGTCAGTGGAGGCAGAATTTATTCACTGGCTATTGACCCCATTGTTCAAGCATAAAGATTTACTGAGCATGGCCCCTCCCATTAGAATAAGACCCAGTTTCCCCCTCAGTCAGTTCTCCCATCAGGAAGGTTCCATAAGACTCTTATCCTTCTCCATCAGAGGGCAGACAAACTGAAAACCACAATCACAGAAAACTAACCAATCTAATCACATGGACCACAGCCTTTTCTAACTCAGTGAAACTATGAGCCATGCCATGTGGGGCCACCCAAGACAGCTGGGTGATGGTGGAGACTTCTGACAAAATGTGGTTCACTGGAGAAGGGAATTAATGGCAAACCACTTCAGTATTCCTGCCTTGAGAAAACCATGATCAGTATGAAAAGGCAAAAAGATAGGACACTGAAAGATGAACTCCCCAGATTGGTAGCTGCCCAATATGCTATTGGATCACTGGAAAAATAACTCCAAAGAATGAAGGACAGAGCCAAAGCAAAAACAACACCCAGTTGTGGATGTGACTGGTGATGGAAGTAAGGTCCAATGCTGTAAAGAATAATATTGCATAGGAACCTAGAATGTTAGGTCCATACAGGAGATAGCAAGAGTGAACATCGACATTTTAGGAATCAACGAACTAAAATGGACTGGAATGAGTGAATTTAACTCAGATGACCATTATATCTACTACTGTGGGCAGGAATCCCTTAAAAGAAATGGAGGAGCCATCATAGTCAACAAAAGAATCCGAAATGCAATACTTGGATGCAACCTCAAAAATGACAGAATGATCTCTGTTCCTTTCCAAGGCAAACCATTCAATATCACGGTAATCCAAGCCTATGCCCTGAGCAGTAGTGCTGAAGAAGCTGAGGTTGAACGGTTCTATGAAGACCTACATGACCTTCTAGAACTAACACCCAAAAAAGATGTCCTTTTCATTATAGGGGACTGGAATGCAAAAGTAGGAAGTCAAGAAACACCTGGAGTAACAGCCAAATTTGGCCTTGGAGTACAGAATGAAGCAGGGCAAAGGCTAATAGAGTTCTGCCAAGAGAATGCACTGGTCATAGCAAACACCCTCTTCCAACAACACAAGAGAAGACTCTACACATGAACATCACCAGATGGTTGACACTGAAATCAGATTGATTATATTCTTTGCAGCCAAAGATGGAGAAGCTCTATACAGTCAGCAAAAACAAGACCGGGAGCTGACTGTGGCTCAGATGTGAACACCTTATTGCTAAATTCAGACTTAAATAGAAGAAAGTAGGGAAAACCACTAGACCATCCAGGTATAACCTAAATCAAATCCCTTATGATTATACAGTGGCAGTGAGAAATAGATTTAAGGGACTAGGTCTGATAGAGTGCCTGATGAACTATGGACAGAGGTTCATGACAATGTACAGGAAACAGGGAGCAAGACCATTTCCAAGAAAAAGAAATGCAAAAAAGCAAAATAGCTGTCTGAGGAGGACTTACAAATAGCTCTGAAAAGAAGAGAAGCGAAAAGCAAAGGAGGAAAGGAAAGATATACCCACTTGAATGCAGAGTTCCAAAGAATAACAAGGAGCAATAAGAAAGCCTTCTTCAGTGATCAATGCAAAGAAATAGCAGAAAGCAACAGAATGGGAAAGACTATAGGTCTCTTCAAGAAAATTAGAGATAACAAGGAAACATTTCAGGCAAAGATGGGCTCAATTAATGACAGAAATGGTGTGGACCTAACAGAAGCAGAAGATATTAAGAAGAGGTGGCAAGAATACACAGAAGAACTGTACAAAAAAGATCTTCACGACCAAGGTAACCATAATGGTGTGCTCACTCACCTAGAGCCAGACATCCTGGAATGTGAAAACAAGTGGGCCTTAGGAAGCATCACTACAAACAAAACTAGTGGAGGTGATGTAATTCCAGTTGAAATATTTCAAATCCTAAAAGATGATGCTGTGAAAATGCTGCACTCAATATGCCAGCAAATTTGGAAAACTCAACAGTAGCCACAGGACTGGAAAATGTCAGTTTTCATCCCAGTTCCAAAGGAAGGCAATGCCAAAGAATGCTCAAACTGCCGCACAAATGCACTCATCTCACATGCGAGTAAAATAATGCTCAAAATTCTCCAAGCCAGACTTCAGCAATACGTGAACCATGAACTTCCAGATGTTCAAGCTGGTTTTAGAAAAGGCAGAAGAACTAGAGATCAAATTGCCAACATCCTCTGAAAGTGAAAGTCACTGTTGCTCAGTCATGTCCAACTCTTTGTGATCCCATGGACTATATAGTCCATGGAATTCTCCAGGCCAGAATACAGGAGTGGGTAGCCTTTCTCTTCTCCAGGGTATCTTTCCAACCCAGGGATGGAACCCAGGTCTCCCACATTGCTGGCAGATTCTTTACCAACTGAGTCACAAGGAAAGCTCATGAATACTGGCGTGGGTAGCGTATCCCTTCTCCAGGGGATCTTCCTGATCCAGGAATCTAATCAGGGTCTCCTGCATTGCAGGCAGATTCTTTACCAACTGAGCTATTAGAGAAGCCCAAACTTGTGGATCATCGATAAAGCAAGAGAGTTACAGAAAAACATCTATTTCTGCTTTATAGACTATGCCAAAGCCTTTGATTGTGTGGATCATAATAAACTGTGGAAAATTCTGAAAGAGATGGGAATACCAGACCACCTGACCTGCCTCTTGAGAAATCTGTATACAGGTCAGGAAGAAACACTTAGAACTGGACATGGAACAACAGACTGGTTCCAAATAGGAAAAGGAGTACTTCAAGGCTATATATTGTCACCCTGTTTATTTAATTTGTATACAGAGTATATAATGAGAAACGCTGGACTGGATGAAGCACAAGCTGGAATCAAGAGTGCCAGAAGAAATATCAATAACCTCAGATATGCAGATGATACCACCCTTATGGCAGGAAGCAAAGAAGAACTAAAGTGTCTCTTGATGAAAGTGAAAGAGGAGCGTGAAAAAGTTTGCTTAAAATTCAACATTAAAAAAACGAAGTTCATGGCATCTGGTCCTGTCACTTCATGGCAAATAGCCAGAAAAACAATGGAAACTGTGGTAGACATTTTTTGGGGGGGCTCCAAAATCACTGCAGTCGGTGACTGGAGCCATGAAATTAAAAGACACTTACTCCTTGGAAGGAAAGTTATGACCAACCTAGACAGCATATTAAAAAGCAGAGATATTACTTTGCCAAAAAAGATCCATCTACTCAAAACTATTGTGTTTCCAGGAGTCATGTATGAATGTGAGAGTTGGACTATAAAGAAAGCTGAGTGCCAAAGAATTGATGCTTTTGAACTGTGGTTTTGGAGAAGACTCTTGAGAGTCCCTTGGACTGCAAGGAGATCCAACCAGTCCATCATAAAGGAAATCAGTCCTGAATATTCATTGGAAGGACTGATGTTGAAGCTGAAACTCCAATCCTTTGGCCACCTGATGTGAAGAACTGACTCATTGGAAAAGACCCTGATGCTGGGAAAGATTGAAGGCAGGAGGAGAAGAGGACAATAAAGGATGAGATGGATGGATGGCATCACTGACTCAATGGACATGAGCTTGAGTAAACTCTGGGATCTGTGGTGGACAGGGAAGCCTGGCGTGCTGCAGTCCATGGGGTCACAGAGTCAGACATGATGAAGCGACTGAACTGAACTGAACTGAGATTTGCTCATGCCTTCCATTAAGTTCATCTCCTTCCAGGAGGTGCCTAGCCGCTATTCTGCAAGTGAAACAATCTAGATCCTCACAGTCTCAGCCGTTCCAAGCCTTAATTAGTATCTATCACCTCACTCCTCCAACACCTTCTACAGGTTGCCGTCACTCCCATCTAGCAGTTGAGTCAGTCTAGGCTGCTTTCCTGGCGACCTGCCCCAAGATGATATCTCTAAGGTGTCTAAGCCCATGGCAGCTCCTGGGCATGGTTGCTTCAGTTGTCAACTTATCATTCTCACCATACATGGAAGATGAGTCCCTTGAGTTTCTGATGTACTCAACCCTGCCTCCATTCTGTGGCAGCAACCCTAGCTTCTCTTGGGAGTCAGGATCCATTACTCCCACCAACTCAGCAACTCCTTCTTTGCTTCTTGGTCTAAAGATACCAGAGCCCAAAATGGCCAGGTGAAAATACAGTTTGAAACTCGGTGGAAATCTTATTGTGTCACCTGGTTGAAGTTCCCTTCTTGGAAACTAAGCTTTTGATCCCAAAGAGCCTACTGATCAATCCCAAAAATGTCATTCTAAGACTTCTATAATCAACTCTCTTAGTCTGGTTTCCCTCAAAGGCAGAACTCAAGACAAAAATGCAGGCAGTTATTTATGAAGTGATTCCAGAAAGAGGGGATGAGGGGCAGCAGAAAAACACAGGCGAGAAAGAGGAAGGTGAGAAAGCCAATACAAGGTAACATTGTTGATTTGGCCATAGCTATGGTAGACAGGTGCTCAATAAATGCAATTTGAAACTGTCCACCCAGGAGTCAAAGAAAAAAAGCATAGTTATGTAGTTATTTTTTTTTTTCCCTTGCAAAAGCTAAGTCACTAGCCATTGCCAAAATTCCCTTTCTTTAAAACCCTGCCTTCCCAACATGCAGTGCAAGCTAATTTTATTTTATTGTCCAGGTCAGAGACATTTTCTTGTATCAGATGTCATTTTCTATTTTCCTTGCTCTGAACTTCTAAATTACTCTGCCTTGACGCTCCAGTATTGGATTTCTCTCAATTCCAGGACTTCGACATTCCTCCTCTCTGTTTAATGTAACTTCCAACGGTTCACATAGTGTTCCTGATTCCAGGGGGGGCTTTGCTCACCCCTCCCCTTGCTCCTCCTGACCCATCCTCCATGCATTATGGATAGATGTCATGCTTCACCATCCACGTCAACCCATTAGTCGTTCAGAACATACTGTGATGATAAAAATCTTTGCCAAAAATTTCTGGCTATGATCACGTTGAGCTCTGAAGGAACACATGAGATTTTTCAGACAGATTCAAAAAAGCAGTAACTTCAGCAAGTGAGTTCTAATTTCTTCCCCAAGAAGAAGCACTTCTGGTGGGAGAGAGCCACAGAAGAAGCCAAAAGGTGTGAATTTGAGCCTGGCCCTGACACCTACCTAATGAGGGACCTTCAGTACACTGAAGCATGAAAGGGGTAAGACCATTTTCCCATCTGTAAAATGGGCAGGATAATCATAATTGTGTCTCTTGAGTTACTGTGAGGATCAAATACAAAATCAACTAACATTTGCATAGCTTCTTATTATCTCATATGTTAATGTTGTTGCTATTACATTATAATTAGCTTCATGTAAACTGGTAAAAATACCTACCTATTGATCTTTTTCAACACAAGTTTATTGAGAACCACTGTTTTTCAGGTCTGGCTGTAAATTTTGACGCCTATAAATAGAGGCATTTGACAAAACCTAATTGAATGTCATATGGTCTGTATTAGTCAGCCCAGGCTGCTATAACAAAATACCACAGACTGGGTAGCTTAAAACAACAGACATTAATTTTCTCTAGAGTCTAGAAGCCGCAGATCAAGGTGTGGGCAGATTCAGTTTCTGGTGACAATATCTTCCTTGCTTGCATATAGCTGTGTTCTTGCTCTGTCCTCAGATAACTTTTCCTCTGTGTATGGAGAGAGAGAGGAGGAAGGAGGGAATGAAGAAGCAAGAAAGAAATGGTGTCTCCTCTTCTTTTTATGAGGACATAAGGCCTATGAGATCAGGGCCCCACTGTATGACCTCATTTAACCTTTTATCTGCCCATAGGCTGTATCTTCAAATACATTCACACTCCCTAACTGGGAGTTAGGCCTTCAACATGTGAGTTTCAGGGGCTCAAAACTCAGTTCATAACCTCTCCAGAGCTTGTAGTATTGTATAAGCAAGTTAGAAAAAATAGATCCCCCATTCTTTCTTCAGATTTGTATATTGAAAAGAACCCCTCCACTCTGTTCTTTAAAGAGAGAATCATCTCACAGTTCAAATCTACTTCCACTAAAAACCCCTTACCCTTGGAAGACATGTTTTTGGCCTTTGATTCTCTAGGATTTCCCATTCCAGGCCCCCCACATTCTTCACTTCTGTGGTTGAGTTGCAGAGTTGCATGGTACATGTCTCTGTCCTAGCTCTTCATGTAGCTTTCTTGGTCTAAGCTTCTGAATCATATCTATCTTTTTTCCTAGCTCTTGGTTTTGCTCTGCCTGTCTCGCCTCACCCTCTCCTCTCCTTGTCTCTCTTCTGTATCTCTTTCTTTCCAGGATGCCAGTATGCTACAAACAAGTCTGAAAATTCAAGGAAAATGGTGTGTTTATTTGAACTTTTTAGGTTAGCAATTGGACCCAATGCTTTAAATATGGAGGTACTTCACCTAAAAAGGTGTCTGGAGGTTGAAGAAAAATATATTGCACATGGTATCTGGAAAAATAACTAATATACCCTTTAAAAATAAGTTTATTCTAAGTCCTCTGGCTTTTGGATATCTTGTGTTTGTCTCTGCCTTCACCTTCCCTTTTCTCTTTCTTCCTCTCTTTTCTTCTTTTTGTATGTTCCCTAAGTCCATCTGTCTCTCTGCTTCCCTCTAATCTCTCACTGGCTCCCTCCTTTCTTTGTCTTCTCATTTCTCCATCATATCTGTCCATCCTTCCCCTAACCCCTCCATCCTTCTCCCTGCTTTCCTCCACAGATACCCTCCATTAGCAGCTCTATCTGGCTTATCATTCCAGCACAGTCTTTTTGACATAAGAATCTTTCCAATTTCCTGCTGGAATAATAATGAAGCTTACAGGAGAAGGTCAAAATTTTCCTGTTAACAGAGAGGGTTCCAAATGAGCTCCCTCACTGATAGGGTTTAAGAAATTGGGTATTTTCACCATTACTCTCCAATAGAGTGGTAAGTGTTTAGGCTGGTTGCAAGACCCAATTCCCAGCCAGATGGAAGACATACTTATTGAAGGCAGACTGAGTCCTAGAAAGGGCTCGCAAACAAAAGTCAGGAGCTTGCTATGCAAAACACTGCTCTGTCACCTAAGGACTCTGATCTTTGAAAAATCCCTCGGCCTCTCTGGATTTAAGTTTCCTTAACTCTGAAACAAGGGAACTGGAGTGATGAACTTTAGGAGCCTTCTGGTTTTGACTTCATGACTCAAAGTACTATACTTCAAATATATGTACTCTATGTGATAATTATAGACATCAGAGTATATGTACATAAAACACACACACAAATATATGTGTGAGTGTGTATGTATATGAAATACACACATGTATACACACACATATTCTTTGGAGTAAGCACTCTGGAAAGCCATTCTGGAACTTCTTTCTTACAAGCTATTAACAGGTCTTACCCTAAATCATGCTAAAACTGAAACTCTAGTACTTTGGTCACCCCATGCAAAGAGTTGACACATTGGAAAAGACTCTGATGCTGGGAGGGATTAGGGGCAGGAGGAGAGGGGACGACAGAGGATGAGATGGCTGGATGGCATAACCTACTCGACGGACATTAGTCTGAGTGAACTCTGGGAGTTGGTGACGGACAGGGAGGCCTGGCGTGCTGCAGTTCATGGGGTTGCAAAGAGTCGGACATGACTGAGCAACTGAACTGAACTGAACTGAACCCTAAATCAAATTGCTTATGACTATACAGTGGAAGTGAGAAATAGATTTAAGGGACTAGATCTGATAGAGTGCCTGATAAACTACAGATGGAGGTTCGTGACATTGTACAGGAGACAGGAATCAAGACCATCCCCAAGAAAAAGAAATGCAAAAAAGCAAAATGGCTGTCTGAGGAGGCCTTACAAATAACTGTGAAAAGAAGGGAAGTAAAAAGCAAAGGAGAAAAGGAAAGATATACCTTTTTGAAATCAGGGTTCCAAAGAATAGCAAGGAGAGATAAGAAAGCCTTCTTCAATGATCAATGCAAAGAAATAGAGGAAAACAATAGATTGGGAAAGACTAGAGATCTCTTCAAGAAAGTAGAGATACCAAGAGAACATTTCATGCAAAGATGGGCTCAATAAAGGACAGAAATGGTAGGGATCTAACAGAAGCAGAAGATATTAAGAAGAGGTGGCAAGAATACACAGAAGAACTGTACAAAAAAGATCTTCATGACACAGATAATCACAATGGTGTGCTCACTCACCTAGAGCCAGACATCCTGGAATGTGAAATCAAGTGGGCCTTAGGAAGCATCACTATGAACAAGGCGAGTAGAGGTGATGGAATTCCAGTTGAGCTATTTCAAATCCTGAAAGATGATGCTGTGAAAGTGTTGCACTCAATATGCCAGCAAATTTGGAAAACTCAGCAGTGGCCACAGGACTGGGAAAGGTCAGTTTTCATTCCAATCCCAAAGAAAGGCAATGCCAAAGAAGTCTCAAACTACCACACAATTGCACTCATCTCACAAGCTTGTAAAGTAATGCTCAAAATTATCCAAGGCAGGCTTCAGTAATACGTGAACTGTGAACTTCAGATGTTCAAGTTGGTTTTAGAAAAGTCAGAGGAACCAGAGATCAAATTGCCAACATCCACTGGATCATGGAAAAAGCAAGCGAGTTCCAGAAAAACGTCTATTTCTGCTTTATTTATTATGCCAAAGCCTTTGACTGTGTGGATCACAATAAACTGTGGAAAATTCTGAAAGAGATGGGAATACCAGACCACCTGACCTGCCTCTTGAGAAACCTATATGCAGGTCAGGAAGCAACAATGAGAACTGGACATGGAACAACAGACTGGTTCCAAATAGAAAAAGGAGTACGTCAAGGCTGTATATTGTCACCCTGCTGATTTAACTTATATGCAGAGTACATCATGAGAAACGCTGGGCTGGAGGAAGCACAAGCTGGAATCAAGATTTCTGAGAGAAATATCAATAACCTCAGATATTCAGATGACACCACCCTTATGGCAGAAAGTGAAGAACTAAAGAGCCTCTTAACGAAAATGAAAGAGGAGAGTGAAAAAGTTGTCTTAAAGCTCAACATTCAGAAAACTAAGATCATGGCACCTGGTCCCATCACTTCATGGCAAATAAATGGGGAAACAGTGGAACCAGTGCCAGACTTTATTTTTCTGGGCTCCAAAATCACTGCAGATGGTGATTGCAACAATGAAATTAACAGACACCTACTCCTTGGAAGGAAAGTTATGACCAACCTAGATAGCATATTGGAAAGCAGAGACATTACTTTGCCAATAAAGGTCCCTCTAGTCAAGGCTATGGTTTTTCCAGTGGTCATGTATGGATGTGAGAGTTGGATTATAAAGAAGGCTGAGCACCGAAGAATTGATGCTTTTGAACTGTGGTGTTGGAGAAGACTCTTGAGAGTCCCTTGGACTGCAAGGAGATCCAATCAGTCCATCCTAAAGGAGATCAGTCCTGAATATTCATTGGAAGGAACTGATGCTGAAGCTGATACTCCAATACTTTGGCCACCTGATGCGAAGAGCTGCCTCGTTTGAAAAGACCCTGATGCTGAGAAAGATTGAGGGCAGGAGGAGAAGCGGATGACAGAGAATGAGATAGTTGGATGGCATCACCGACTCAATGGACATGGGTTTGCGTGGACTCTGGGAGTTGGTGATAGACAGGGAGGCCTGGTGTGTAGCCGTTCATGGGGTCGCAAAGAGTCAGACACGACTGAGCAACTGAACTGCACTGAACTGAAGTTAATAGGAGAGCTTCATTCCCCTACAAAAAACACTAAGAGTAATGAAAGAATATAGAAAACAGATCACAATGAAAGCGAGGTTAGATATGGATTTCTTGGAAGTGGTATATTTTGGTTTCATGTTACATTGGCATTGTAAATGTATTAAAAAAAAACAGGCATTTTACATAAGAATAAATAGATCATCACATATTTGAATCTCAATTCATAAATACTTCAAAGTTGGTATTTATTAAAATGCTAATTTTTCATTGGTTTTGAAAACTAAATTAAAATTAGCAAATTATATTAGTGGATAGTGACTGCAGCGAGAAAGCTATTTTTACCTTTGATGAAAACGCTCCCACATATGATGGGCCATGCTTGGATTTCATAGGGCTCTAAGAAAGCAATGGCATCATCAACTAATTAGTTAATATATGTCTGCTGCTGCTGCTGCTGCTAAGTCGCTTCAGTCGTGTCCAACTCTGTGCGACCCCATAGATGGCAGCCCACCAGGCCCCGCCGTCCCTGGGATTCTCCAGGCAAGAACACTGGAGTGGGTTGCCATTTCTTCCTCCAATGCATGAAAGTGAAAAGTGAAAGTGAAGTCGCGAAGTCATGTCCGACTCTTCGAGACCCCATGGACTGCAGCCTACCAGGCTCCTCCGTCCATGGGATTTTCCAGGCAAGAGTACTGGAGTGAGGTGCCATTGCCTTCTCCGAATATATGTCTACCATATACCTAAGTTTTCAGGAAATTAGATATGGCTCTTGCCCTTCTAGATATGTACAATAAACAATAAAAATACATAAACAGTATTGTGATGCACTATGAAGGAAAAGAAACAAGGTAATAAAGTAACACATATGGGTGATGGTGGAGGGGGAACATGTGGGGCAGAAAATGTGACAATCTGATCGGGATGTGTGCTCCTGGGCACCTTCCTTACTTTGCTATCCCAAGGGTGACAAGAAGCCTTGCTTTGTTTAGGTCCTGCTTGCCAGTCAGTACAGGTGACTAATATTAAGCTACTCCATTAATCATGCCTGACTCACCTGAGCATTTACACAGGGGGAGAGATTCATTCACATTCTCCCAACCACCTCAGGAGGTGTTATTGTCTTTATCTTACATGGTGGGGGAGGGATTGCAAAATTACACACTGATTCTAATGTTCGAAGAAATATAGTTCATTTTCTCCTTAACTTTGATGAGTTGAACTATGAGTGACTCTCCATCTCCTGGGGAGTTGGGTGGGGATGGAAGGACTATTCTAATGCAGTCTGCTGCACATACATTCTGATGGAATAAGTTAGTAGTCCTTTGCAGTTAGTTAGCTTTGTTTGGGTGAAACTGACTCAGTCACTCATATTTGGCCCTTTTCTCCCGCTCCCGTCTAGTGGAGAAAGACCAACGGCAGCAGACCGAGACCTGGACACTCTAAGACCATTGTCACCCTCTTCTGTGGAGGGACCATTTAGAGCTGCTCCCTGGACTGGCCACTGCTATTACTTCTGGCAACTACCCCTGTGTCTGGGCAGTGCCCTTCTTTGCTACCAGTGGTGACAGCTAAGTAACTCAAGGTCTCTATGTCTTTCCCCACCTCCTCCCATTCCCCCTGTCAGCTCCTGAAGGTCCTGGGGCACTTGTTCATACCTTTGTCTCTGACACTTCAGGTTCTGCCGAGGCCTCACCTCCGGTCCCTGCCATGCTCTTCATCCTGGCCCTGGCTCTTCTTACTCATTACAGCAGGTCCTACAGCAAGCTTGGGTGCATGCTAAGTTGTTTTAGTCATGTCTGACTCTTTGCGGTCCTATGGACCATAGCCCGCCAGGCTCCTCTGTCCATGGGATTCTCCAGGCAAGAATAGTGGAGTGGGTTGCCATGCCCTCCTCCAGGACATCTTTCCAACCCAGGGATGGAACCTGTGTCCCTTGCTGGGAAGCCCCTAAGGCAAGCTTGCTGCCTCTGAAATCAATCACCTTCCAAGCCTGCCAGGGTCATGTGGGAAATTTGGGTCACCTGTTCATAGCACACAGGGGAGATGGATGGCTTGGAAAAAACTAGTTCTGGTTATCCCTCTGTCTCCCTATTCTGTCCCAATGAGTTCGAATTTGTAGTTCCTTTCAGAGTCCTAAATATAAGGCCAAGGGCAGTGCCTCGGCCTGCCTACATACTAGGCAGCTAACACCTAATGTTCTCTCTATGTTGGGCTGAGGTTCAGAGAGAGGTAGGGCACAATCTGCCTGCCTTTCTTATTTCTCTCTTTTTCCCAGAATCTTTCTAGTTGGAAGGCATGGGCCTCAGGGCTCTCATTTCCTACACATGTGTTCTTCTACTTCAAGGCCTGGTTGCCTCAGGTGGGGCCAGGAATATTTCTATAGCTTATCACAGAAGAAACTGCGATCTAAGACTTTCAGTATTTGTTCTTTATATGATAAAGGAATTTTAAAAATCTTCTCTGCAGTTGCCAACCCAATCTCCATTCCCTTGTCCTTCCTTACTCTAGATCCTCTGTTTTATTCAGGGTCCCAGGGTGCCCAGTTAAAAGTGCTCTCCTCCACAGACCCAAAGGTTGCTATGCTAGTCCTGGTCATGTGACTCGGTCCTCCCCAATGAGCTACAAGTGGAAAGCTCTGGGCAGGGTTTTCCTTGTTAAAAGAGAACAGGCTTTGACTGGTGTTTGTTTTGGGTTTCTGTCCTTTTTCTTTTCCCCTTCTTCCTGCCAGGAATGTAGGCATGACGCCCAGCCATGCAGTAGCCAACTTGCAAGCACTAAAGATGGTGACAGAGAAAGGTAGGAGTCTGGGTCTGTATCAGGCACAGTTCCATAGAGAAGCAGAACTAGTTTGGGGGGTTGGGGACGGTGACAGAGAGAGAGCTAGATTGCAAAGGACTGATTTATGTAATGGTAGGGGCTGTCTAGGCTAGGCAAGTCTAAAACCTGTAAGGCAGCTTGTCAGGAAAGGTGAGCTAAAACTCTGGGGTCCAGGAAAAAGCTGCAATCTATAGTGAAATTCTTTCTTCGGGAAAGCCTCAGTTCTGCTTTGAAGATCTGCTCTGAATGGACTGAATCAGGGCCACCTAGATTGTCTAAGATAATCTTCCTTGCCTAGAGAAAACTGATTGTAGATTTTAATTGCATCTAGGAAATGCCTTCCCAACACTAATTGGAGACTATAGTCTATAGTAGTCTAGCCAAGTTCACACATAAAACCAACCATCATGGGGTCCTAAAGAACATTGTGTTGCCACCACACTAGTTCTGAATTACCTGCCTCTGGATTTGTTGTTATGTAAGAAAACACACACACACCCACACACACAAACGGACCAAACAAAACTCTATGGATAAAGTCTTACTGGCCAGATTTCTGTGACATGAAACCAAATGCAAATCCTAACTCCTGTATTCTTCCTCCAAAAAACTCCCCTTAAACTTTTAACTTGCTATGGACTCAGATGCCTAACATTAAGTCAAAACTGAGCAATAGCTCTGTTGTTTTATAAAGGTACTGGGCTTCTCCCCAAAGCCCTGAATTTCATTGTTTCAAAGAGTGAGAAGGCCTGCAAGCAACAAGATTTGTAAGATACGAAAGTGCAACTAAAAATGTTTGACAAAAAAAGTGGTCTGTTATAATACATAAGTAGAAAGTAAGTAATTTGATCAAGGTTGGAACTCAGAATTGCCTGAGTTCTATTTCAGCCTAAGATAGGCTAAAACCTATCACCTTTCTACTCCACCAGGATCAGAGGAAAACGCTCTGCTTGGCTGTCTACGGGAAAGAGAACCACCAACAAACCTACAAGTTCTATTTCTTTAGAACGCTATAGTCATAAAAATGATCATGATAAAATTACTGCCAGTAATATTTAGCTCAGATTCACTGTATATTAATTTACTCTCACCATCACTATTAAAATTGACACTTCAGTCTTCATATCTATTCAGAATGACAGTAGGCTAATCTATGGCTGTGTGGGAAAAAAAGAAAGAAAATCAAAGCTGATCACTTCTCAGCGCAAGCTGTCCAAAACCACAAACGCGCACTTGCAGGAAGTGGGATGGGGCCGGGGTGAGCAGGTCAGCCGGTGCTTTAGTGTCTCTGCTTGTTCTTGTCCAGTGAGCATATCAAGATGGGACTATTAATTTGTATGTGTCAACTTGATTTTGAAAATGTTGGTGTTGATCTGTGAAGACAGCAACATACCTTCCTTGTACTCCCTCCAGAAACCCCTGATAATAAAGAATCCTTGTATTTCCACAGAGTTTTAAGGAATCTTCTGTCTCTTTGCTGACTCAGTTCCACAAACAACCTCAGAGGTAGACAGGGTAGAGATTTTGAGTTTCATTTCATACATGAGGAAGCAGCTTCAGAGACTTGAAATGACTCACTTGAGTTCACATGGCGAGCAAACCACACCACCCTCCACGATCCCTGGGAAAGAAAGAGAGGAAAACACAGCCTCTTAAAGTATTTGAAAAATCTTTTGCAAATTGAATCGAACTTGAGCCAGAATGTCTTGCTAATGACAAGAGACCAAGGAATGCGGAGGATCAAGGCCCTTTGCTCCCCCTTTTAATCAAGGACTAAGATTTGCACAATCTGCCCAGACTAATGCACTTCCCACTACCTCAAATGTTAATTTCTTATGAGATCATTGAGAGACAGTTTCAGGGAGGCTGGGCATGTCTGCCTGGTTGTTATCCTTTAAATGCTATTAAATCCATGTCTGAATTGTTCTAAGGCCATGTACATTTTCAGACCCTATTACTTAGGCCAATAGGGGTGTGGCAAGTACAAGCTTAGTCACTAATGAGGTCCCCTGTGGTTGGCCACGAATGGTGGGAAGAAGAAAACTTCATCCTTTTCCATAGGCTAAAATTAAACTAGACCTAACCCAAAGATCAGAGAAGACAATAGCACCCCACTCCAGCACTCTTGCCTGGAGAATCCCAGGGACGGGGGAGCCTGGTAGGCTGCCGTCTATGGGGTCCCACAGAGTTGGACACGACTGAAGCGACTTAGCAGCAGCAGCAGCAACCCAAAGATATGCAGAAGTGTATCTGACCATTTTATTTCCCGCTTATCATGTCCTAGGTTGTATGTGTGCGTGTGTGTTTGTGTGTGTGTGTGTGTGAGTCACTCAGTCACATCCGACTCTTTGCCACCCCGTGGACTGTAGCCCACCAGGCTCCTCTGTCCATGGAATTCACCAGGCAAGAATACTGAGTAAGTTTCCATTCCTTTCTCCAGGGAATCTTCCCAACCCAGGGATCAAACCTTGGTCTCCCACATTGCAGGTGGAGTCTTTACCATCTGAGCCACCAGGGAAGCCCTACATAGTAGATAATAATTATTAAAATTTGCATGGCACTGTATGACTTTTAGAGACTCAATTTCAATTGAGCATGCCCCCTGTACTTAACACTACAGAAGAGTGGGCAAAACGCCTAAGCTGACCCTCTGGTCCAAGCCTTGGACACATCCATACCCTCACCTGATATAAAGAATAAGCTCGTCCCCACCTCAGTGAGCAAGCAAGCAAGTGAACATGTTATTTTTTTCTCACCCTCTCTTACTGCAGCAGGTGCCCCAATAAACCCTTGCCTGAAAAAGAAAATACACTTTTCATGTAACAGAAACCTCACCTCATGAATGGGATCAGGGAAGAGCTCTCTCTGCCTCAGTAACTTTTGAGTTGTACCCTAAAGCTAAAATCTATCTCATTTCTACTCCACCAAGATGCAATGGCACCCCACTCCAGTACTCTTGCCTGGAAAATCCATGGACAAAGGAGCCTGGTAGGCTGCAGTCCATGGGGTCGCTAAGAGTCAGGAATGACTGAGCGACTTCACTTTCACTTTTCACTTTCATGCATTGAAGAAGGAAATGGCAACCCACTCCAGTGTTCTTGCCTGGAGAATCCCAGGGACGGGGAAGCCTGGTGGGCTGCTGTCTCTGGGGTCGCACAGAGTCGGACACGACTGAAGTGACGCAGCAGCAGCAGCAGCAGCAAGATAGAAAAGTCTCCACTTGGCTGCCCAAGGGAGAAGAATCAATAGCACTTTCAAGTGGATTTGTTTAGAATCTATATTCATAAAAATAATTACTATAAAAACTGCCAGTAATATTTACCTAAATTAGATTTATTCACTATTCATTTCTCTCCCATCTCTACTGAAACTAAAATCTCAATCCATATGTCTTATTCAAAATGACAAATGTAAGCTAATCTATGGCTATTTGAAAAACAAAATAAAGTAAAACGTGAAATAAAAGTACAAAAAAGTGTGTTTTAGGGGAGTATGAACGAGGTGACAAGGGTTCAGGATGACAAAGATGATGCCAAAGAGAGGTTAACCCAATTTTGAGGATATAATAGGTATAGTAGGTGCTTTTAGAATATATACATAAATATATGTATGTGTGAATATATTCATGAATAAATATATGTATGTTTGTATACGAATATATATACATATTAGACATCATCTTGAATTCACTTGAACATATATATATTTAATTATATTCATATAATAATATGTAAATTCAAATATATATTGATTTGAATTCATTTATGGCACTCTCATCTATTTCATTTTATCTACTTATCCATAACCCTTTGTTCCTGATGCCTACCACAGTGCTTGGGGCCACTGTATTTCATAAATATTTGCTATAGAAATTAAACCCTTATTTTCTGCTTCATGAGGTCTCCTTCTATTGCCTCTTCCATAATGAATACAGATGTCAGCACATAGTAAGTAGCTTGATAAGAACTTGATCAACTGAACTGAACTGACCCCTTCAAACTTTGTTTCCTGAGTTCAAAGGGCCTCACTGTCAACACCACTTAGACAACCCAGGAGCTTACCTTCCCACTGCCAAGAGGAGGAGGTAACACTATGCAGAAAAGTCCCCACTCTGACAAGTCTGTGGTGGTAGGGGGTGGTCTGGTTTCGTGGTCAGAGACCTAGCAATCAGCTAGAGAAAGGGAAATGGTTGCCATTGGAAACCTTGAGGCCCTGTAGCTGTCAGAGGGAGTGAAAGGCTGGAAGCTAATCAGGCATAATGAGCTTACAGTACCATAGATCATGTCAGCTAGCATTCTTATTAATTTCCTGCCCAACGGCCATGCACAGAGGACCGATTCATCCATCAGTCCTTCCCCAGCCTGGGACACTAAATCACTTGTCAAATCAGGAATGTGGTGATGAAAATTCAGGAGTGACATAGTGGCAGAAAAATCATCCATCATCCTGCTACACCTCACCTTTGGAGAGCATCTTACCCACACTGCCTTCTGAATGGGAGGGACCAGGCACTGAGAATGTAAAACCGTCAAGGACCAGAAAGAACGTCTAGTCCAAAGATGACAATAAGATTCATTAACTGTAGAAGATGTTGGACTAGATCAAGGTTGGCACAAATATGGCACAGGTGCCGCCAATTCCCCCTTTCTGTGTCCTTGGAAGAATTGCAAATCAATTACTCCATTCCATCCTGGGAACAACTATAAAATCCTTCTCACTATAGCATACTGTAAACCTAATACCACTACAGAGGCAGGGTAGAAGGGATGAATACTCCTTATTGGGGATGAACAACCAAAGGAAAAGTTTGATGAGTCTCATCTGGCTCCATTTGTAAATTCCTAATTAAAATAGCTGCTACCTTTTTAATACACATGTTCTGGTTTGGGTAGTCTTCCTGTCCATCTCTAACAGTTTTTTTTTTTTTTTTTTTCTCTTCTTCTCAGATCTAGGGAAAATCCATTGAGTTAGGGTGAGCCAGGAAAGAGTGTTTGACATAGGAGTTCAGCTTTGGGGCATGAATTACCCTGAGAGGGGGAACCTTTGGGAACCAAATGATTCTTTCAGAGTCCAAGAGCTGAAAGTTTAACTGAGGGATCGTGCAAAGAATCTATACAAATAAATGCCAGGACCATGAATATAATCAAGGTACAGTTCAGGGGGAACAATTCAGTGTGTGGCTTGTGGATGGAAAATATATATCCCAGTGTCCCTTTTTGTTGTAGTAAGACAAACCTGAGATCTGAAGGGTATGATATGTCGCCCAAAGATGCCACATACCAGGAGGCAATATATGAGTGGAATTCTGAATCTTAAGGAGGGATTTTCCAATAAAGAGGCAGCAGAGACCAGGAAGATTCATCTCAGACAAAATGGAACACCAAGTAAAGATTCAGATTCTCCAAGAGAATTTCAAAGTTATTTCATGGAGCTTACCTCATTTGGAGCCCAGAATACCTTTGCATCACAGGTCTTATGAGCTCTGTTTCAGAGTAAAGGCTACAAAGACCTAATAAAGTTAATAACTCACCCAGAGTCACATATCTAGCTGCACAGATAGGAAACGAACCCAAGTCCCTTGATCAAGAGCCCAGACTCTTTCCACTAATTCACCACCTCCAGTGGAAGGGTTGATAACACCTCTTTATTTTATTTTTGAGAAGAGAGGTTCTTAATGAATGAAGAACCAACAGGAAAACCAGAACCATATCAAATTAACGGTAAAGAAATAGTAAGGATATGAGATCAGAGTTGGCAGGCAGCCCCTGTGATGGGGGGGAACGTTTATGTTAAGTTCCTACATGTCAACAATTTAATCCGCGTTGATTTGGCCTTGCTATTGCAAGACCCACAGTAGCGTGCTATGAACATTAATAGATGATTTCCTTTTAGCTAGTTGGAGCTAGTGCCCCAAAAGAGGATTGAGGCAGATTGGTAGAAATTTAAGCACTGTTTTTCTTTCTTCCATTCATTCAAGCTCTGAACAAGGATGAACTGAATTTCCCCCTTTCACCAGTCACTGCACTAAACACTGAAGATATAGAGATGAATCAGACACTCTCGCTATACTCGAGCTCACAATTTAATATGGAAATAGAAACCAAGAAGTACCCAACAAGAAACATGTGTAAGGAAGGGGACATTCATAATACAAGGGCACACAAAGAACTGAGACGCTCACTGGGCCCTGTAGACTGGACCAGGCTTCTGAAAACAATGAGTTTTGAAACAAATATGGAAAATGACTAGAGGTGACCAATGGTACAACATGAGCAGCAAAATAAATATAGCAAATATTGTAATTCGCTGAATTAAAAAAGAATACATGCATGAGTCTGTATGAATCTAAGCAAATGGTGAAGAAGGGAAAGATACTCCTTACAGTAGAAAGCCAACTAATAAAAACAGACAAAATATTGGATTTAGAAAATCACCACTTGGCAGTCATGATGATAATTGATTCAGGCAAGAATTATCATGAGTGCTAAAACTAGTGGGTGACAGTTTGAGGAGTAACAGGATATCAACATAATTTCAAAGTATCTCTCCAAAACTACTTAATTATAAAGAAGAAAATAGGATCTTTACAGTAGAGAAAATTGGCAGACACCACATGCCTCCTGACATAAAGCACTGAGAAGACTGTAACATCATTCTGTGATATTTTTGCCAAAAATGCATAATCTGAATCTAATCCTATGGGAACATAGATAACCAAATTGAAGAACATTCCACACAATAACTGACCTGCACATTTAAAAAATGTCAGTGCTATGAAAGAAATAGGGAGACTGAACAAAATTGCTCCAGATTAACTAAGACCAAAGAGACATAACAATTGAGTATAATGAGTAAGCCGTAATTTTCTTTTGTTATAAAGGATATTGTTGGGACACTGGAAACTTTTGAAAAAGGTTCATAGATTAGATAATAGTTTGAGGCTTCCTTGGTTGCTCAATTGGTATAGAATCTGCCTGAAATACAGAAGATGTGGGTTCAATCCCTGGGTCAGGAAGACCCCCTGGAGAAGGAAATGGCTACCCACTCCAGCATTCTTGCCTGGGAAATCCCATGGACAGAGGAGCCTGATGGGCTACAGTCCATGGGTTTGCAAAAGTCAGATGCAACTAACCACCACCACCATACTCTCAATGCTAACTTTCTGAGTTTGCTAATTGTAGTGTGGTTACAAAAGAGAGTAACTTTGTTTTTAGGAAAAACACATTGAAGCACTTAGGGATAAAGAAATATGTCTACAACTTATTCTCAAATGTTTCAAAAAACACAGAGAGAAAGAGAAAAGAATTTCTAAAATTTTAATAAGATATTGACATTTAGAAAATCTAGGGGAAATGTATAAAGAATGTTATGGAATGAATGTTTGTATTTCTTCCGAAATTCATATATTGAAATCTTCCCCTCTAATGTGATGGCATTATCAACTCGATGCACATGAGTTTGGGTGAACTCTGGGAGTTGGTGATGGACAGGGAGGCCTGGCATGCTGCGATTCATGGGGTCACAAAGAGTCGGACACAACTGAGTGACTGAACTGAACTGAATGTGATGGTATTAGGAAGTAGGGTCTTTGGGAGGTAACTGGGATTAATAAATGGAATCAAGAGGGTAGAACCCTCATGAATGGTATTAGGGCCCTTATAAAAGTCATGAGATAGCTCACTTGTTCTCCTTCAGCTATGTGAGGACACAGGGAGAAGTGGGCAGTCTGCTACCCAGAAGAGAGCCCTCACCAGAACCCAGCCATGCTGGCAATGATTATTTAGTTACCTCTCTTCTATATCCTATTTCCCCAGGGAAAATTGAGGTGTTAGAACCTAAAATGGAAAAGAATCTGAAAAAGAATATATATATATATATATATATATATATATATATATATGTATGGCTCCCCTGGTGGCTCAGATGGTAAAGAATCTGCCTACCATGCAGGAAACCCAAGTGAAATCCCTGAGTCATGAATTATCTAATTGTGGTGATTGCAGGCAAAAGGAGAAGACAGCAGAGGATGAGATGGTTAGATAGATCACCAACTCAATGTATATGAATCTGAGCAAACTCTGGGAGATAGTGAAGGACAGGGAAGCATGGTGTGCTGCAGTCGCAGGGAGTTGGACACAACTTAGTGACTGAACAACCACTATATATATATATATATATATATGTGTGTATGTATGTATAATTGAATCCTTTTGCTCTATACCTGAGACATCATAAATCAACTCTCCTTCACTTAAAAATTTTAATTAAAATAAAAAATGAAAACCTAACAGAAATTATATTTTTAAGTGGAATAAACTATCTATTGTGATCATTGCTACTGAAATTATCACATTGCTTTGATTTTGGCAAGAATACTATCAGTTGAATATGATCACACTACTTTGTTTATTCTTGTTAGAGGCTGTAGATGGAAGTGGTTATTAAAGTGAGAAATCCACCTGATTATGATCTAATTTACTGAATCAGTTGGGACAGGCCAGATTACACTATGACAATAAACATCTTCAAAATGTCAGTATTGGACTTCCCTGGTTTTAATGAGTAAGAACCTGCCTACCAATGCAAAGGACATGGGTTCGATCCCTGGTCAGGGAAGATTCCACATGCTGCGGGACAACTGAGTCCCCATGCCACAACTACTGAGCCTGAGCTCTAGGGTCTGCAAACTGAAACTATAGAAGCCAGTGCTCCTGGAACCTGTGCTCCTCAACAAGAGAAGCCACTGCAATGAGAAGCCCTCACACCAGAATGAGGAGTAGCCTCTGCTCACAGCAACTAGAGAAAGCCCACACACAGCAACAAAGACCCAGTGCAGCTAAGAATAAATAAGTAGATAAATAAAAGTCTCAGTGCTTTAAAACAATAAAAGTGTGCCTCTGCCTCAGCTGCACATCTGTTGAGTCAGCTAAGACTCCACGCCACTGTCCTCCCTCCAGGACTCAGGCAGACCAGATAGCCCCCATCGAGAATATCGTCTTCTTCCTGTGGACAGAAACGGAAGGTTTGAGGATCTTGCCCTGGAGACTACATGTTTAGCCTTTCTCTCACAGCTCACTGGCCAGAACATGTCTAGTGGCCTAGTGCAGTCATGAGGGGACTTGGCAGAGCCATCCTACCATATGCCTGGGAGAGGAGAGCATTTGAAATACTTGGTAAAAAGCACAAATGACTACCAAGCTTAAGGAAGTTTTAGAGACACTAATCATGTAAGCAAATATCTACAGAACTCTGGTTTTGTGCCAGGCATTGTATTAGGCACCAAAGATAAGACATGTCCTTAGTTTTTTCTTTTAATAGAAAATTAAAGGGTGCTTGAAATCATTTATTATATCAAATGATGTCTTTAGTGATACGAAGTTTTAAATATTCAGCTCTAGACCAGCTTCTTTTGCAGAGGGGTAAATTGAAGCCCAGAGATGTGCCCAAGATGACCCAGCTGGAAGACTGGTTTCCAAACCCCAACACTCCATTAAAACAAGTGGGAGAAGGAAGGTTTACAAACATCTCTATGTTTAGAAATCTCTCTTGAAAGTTGCATAAGTGGGCCAGGGTGTTCTGTTTATCCAGAATGACCAAGGAATGTAGACAAGGCAGCCACTTTGAGGGGTATGACAGAGGCCAGGAAGGCCATGAACCGTAAATAGAGCCATGAAAGCTGGGATCAGCTGCTCTGCCCTGGCACCAGGCCACATGCCAGGCTCTTGACAGAGTCACCTATGTTCATACTTAGTCCTGTGGGATGGATGATTCCCCAGTCTGCAGGGGTAGAGACTTCTCATGAAACAGCCTCAGTTATGTGGTTAAAAAAATAAGCAGCTCATTCAAAGTGTCTGAAAACAAGACTGACATAAATCAACTTATACGATGCTTTCTTTGCCCCCATTAAACATCTATGGACTAGAGCAATGGACTGGACATCTCCCCAGAGGCAGTAAGGGGTGGGCAAAAGCTTTGGACTTCATCAGATTTGCCTTGAATCTCGGTTCTCTCACTCACTTGCTGTGCAATTTATATTACCTTTCTCTATTTCACATCCCTCATCTGTTAAACAGGGATCATAATACCTGGCATTATGGCTTCCAAGAAAGGGCTTCCAAGAAAAATTATATGGGAGAAATTATGCAATGCACCTGCCACTTGCCAAGTATTAGTTTTGGTATTCAGTGAGCCCAAAAGGAAAGTTAGTTTCTATTACCCTTCACTTTGGTAGCTCAGATTCACTTGTGATCCTATTTTTCTGGACCCCAAATTTGATTTGTTTATGTACCTAATATTGTATTAGGCCAGGCTGCAGTAACAAACAGACAAAATTTCAGTGGCTTAACACAGTCAAAATGTATTTCTTGTTCACTTAACAGTCCTTAGTGTGTGTTGGCAGGGCCACTCTCCTCCATACTGATGGAAGCTTGGAATATTTACTTTGTGGCTTCCAAGATTACCCTAGGTGTCGACATCGCAGTGGGCTGGAAGACAGAGGAGCATGGAGAAGCAAACATGGGAGGCTGATGTGGGCCAGGCCTGAAGGCAGAGCCATCACTGTGCTCACAGACCCTTGGAGGGAACTCAGACACGTGGTCACACTTCATATAAGGGAGACTGGGAAACCTCAACTAACTGCATACGAAAAGGGGATTTTTGAGGGCAGTTTTTAGTCTTGACTGTTAATCAGTTAAGAGCAAACAGTGTTTCCCTTACAGCTTTTATCTCCAACTAGGCACATAGAGAAAGATGAGATAAGAGTTGCCTTGGGAGAGTCTACAGAAGCAAAAGTAGATTTGACCTGAGCCTTGAATTTTAAAAGAACATTCTAAACTATGGTTCTTATTATCCTTTAAACAATATTTATTTAATTTTATTAGGTATCACATGCTGGGGATACAGAAAAAGAGATGTGATGTGAGCTGGAAGGATCAGAAGATGATAGGTTAGCTAGAAAAGCATGAAGAAATCCAACTATTTTATTAAATCATGATTAATCATACTTGTCTAACAAATGAAATCACACTTGTCTAACAAATTTTCCATAAGCAAACACAGTTATGTGCAAAATTATTGCCTATGTTTTTTTTTTCAACTTTGACATTTAGAATTGCCTAAAAGATCACATCTAGGATTTCTAGTCTAAGTTAATTTTTTTTCTTTAAGGGCTTCCCTGGTAGCTCAGATGGTAAAGAATCTGCCTGCAATGTGGGAGACCTGGGTTAGATCTCTGGGTTGGGAAGGTCCTCTGGAGAAGGAAATTTTTTTCTTACTCTTGAAAGGAGCACTTCATCGGTTCATTTCAGTCACTCAGTCCTGTCCGAATTTTGTGATCCCGTGGACTACAGCACGACAGGCTTCCCTGTCCATTACCAACTCCTGGAACTTGCTCAAACTCATGTCATATGAATCAGTGATGCCATTTAACCATCTCATCCTCTGCCATCCCCTTCTCCTTCTGCTTTCAATCTTTCTCAGCATCAGGGACTTTTCCAATGAGTCGGTTCTTTGCATCAGGTGGCCAAAGGATTGGAGTTTCAGCTTTAGCATCAGTCCTTCCAATGAATATTCAGTACTGATTTCCTTTAGGACTGATTGCTTGGATCTCCTTGCAGTCCAAGGGACTCTCAAGAGTCTTCTCCAATACCACAGTTCAAAAGCATCAATTCTTCAGCGCTCAGCTTTCTTTATAGTCCAACTCTCACATCCATACATGACTACTGGAAAAACCATAACTTTGACTAGACAGAACTTTGCTGGCAAAGTAATGTCTCTGCTTTTTAATATGCTGTCTAGGTTGGTAATAGCTTGTCTTCCAAGGAGCAAGCATCTTTAATTTCATGGCTGCAGTTACCACTTGCAGTGATCTTGGAGCCCAAGAAAATGAAGTCTGTCACTGTTTCCATTGTTTCCCCATCTATTTGCCATGAAGTGATGGGACCATATTTCATGATCTTAGTTTTTTTAATGTTGAATTTTAGGCCAACTTCTTCACTCTTCTGTTTTACTTTCACCAAGAGGCTCTTTAGTTCTTCTTTACTTTCTGCCATAAGGGTGGTAAAATCTGTGTGTCTGAGATTATTGATATTTCTCCCATCATTCTTAATCCTAGCTTGTGCTTCATCCAGCCTGGCATTAAACATGATGTACTCTGCATATAAGTTAAATAAGCAGGGTGACAATATACAGCCTTGTCATACTCCTTTCCCAATTTGGAACCAGTCTGTTGTTACATGTCCAGTTCTAACTGTTGCTTCTTGACCTGCATATAGATTTTTCAGGAGGCAAGTAAGATGGTCTGTTATTCCTGTCTCTTTAAGAATTTCTGAGTTTGTTGTGATCCACACAGTCAAAGACACACACTGTGATAGAAAGAATGCCTGAAGAATTATGGACAGAGGTTCTTGAAATTGAACAGGAAGCAGTGATCAAGAACATCCCCAAGAAAAAGAAATGCAAAAAGGCAAAATGGTTGTCTGAGGAGGCCTTACATATAGCTGAGAAAAGAAGAGAAGTGAAAGGCAAAGGAGAATAGGAAATATATACCCATTTGAATGCAGAGTTCATAAGAATAGCAAGAAGAGATAAGAAAGCCTTCCTCAGGGATCAGTGCAAAGAAACAGAAGAAACAATAGAATGGGAAAGACTAGACATCTCTTCAAGAAAATTAGATACCAAAGGAACATTTCTTGCAAAGATAGGCACAATAAAGGACAGAAATTGTATGGATCTAACAGAAGCAGAAGATATTAAGAAGAGGTGGCAAGAATACACAGAAGAACTATACAAAAAAGATCTTCATGACCCTGATAACCATGATGATGTGATCACTCACCTAGAGCCAGACATCCTGGAGTATGAAAACAAGTGGAACTTAGGAAGCATCACTACAAACAAAGCTAGTGGAGGTGATGGAATTCCAGTGGAGCTATTTCAAATCCTAAAATATGATGCTGTTAAAGTGCTGAACTCAATATGTCAGCACATTTTGAAAACTCAGCAGTGGCCACAGGACTGGAAAAGCTCAGTTTTCATTCCAGTCCCAAAGAAAAGCAACGCCAAAGAATGTTCAAACTACCACACAATTGCATGCATCTTAAATGCTAGCTAAGTAATGCTCAAAATTCTCCAAGCCAGGCTTCAACAGTATGTGAACCATGAACTCCCAGATGTTCAAGCTGGATTTAGAAAAGGCAGAGGAACCAGATCAAATTGCCAACATCCTCTGAATCATCAAAAAAGCAAGAGAGTTCCAGAAAAACATCTAATTTTGCTTTATTGACTATGCCAAAGACTTCAATTGTGTGAATCACAACAAGCTGTGGAAAATTCTTAAAGAGATGGGAATACCAGTTTACCTTACCTCCCTCCTGTGAAATTTGTCTTCAGGTCAAGAAGCAATGATTAGAACCAGAAAGGGAACAGCAGACTGGTTCCAAATAGGAAAAGGAGTAGGTCAAGCCTGTATATTGTCACCCTGCTTATTCAACTTATATGTAGAGTGTGTCATGTGAAATGCAGGGCTGGAATCAAGATTGCTGGGAAAAATATAAATAACCTCAGATATGTTAATGACACCACCTTTCTGGCAGAAAGCAAAGAAGAACTAAAGAGCCTCTTGATGAAAGTGAAAGAGGAGAGTGAAAAAGTTGGCTTAAAGCTCAACATTCAGAATTCTAAGATCATGGCATCCGGTCCCACCACTTCATGGCAAATAGATGGGGAAACAATGGAAACAGTGATACTTTCTTTTCTTGGGCTCCAAGATCACTGCAGATGGTGACTGCAGCCATGAAATTAAAAGATGCTTGCTCCTTGGAAGAGAAGCTATGACTAATCTAGACAGCATATCAAAAAGCAGAGACATTACTCTGCCAACAAAGATCTGTCTAGTCAAAGCTATGGTTTTTCCAGTGGTCATTTATTGATGTGAGAGTTGGACTATAAAGAAAGCTGAGCACCAAAATGGTGCTTTTGAACTATGATGTTGGAGAAGACTCTTGAGAGTCCCTTGGACTGCATGGAGATTGAACCAGTCAATCCTAAAAGAAATCAGTCCTGAATATTCACTGGAAGGACTGATGCTGAAGCTGAAACTCCAATCCTTTGGCCACCTCATGCGAAGAACTGAGTCACTAGAAAAGACCCTGATGTTGGGAAAGATTAAAGACAGGAGGAGAATGGAACAACAGAGGATGTTGAGACAGTTGGCAGTTCACCGACTTGATGGACATGATTTTGAGCGTGCTCTGCAAGTTGGTGATGGATAGGGAAACCTGGCATGCTGCAGTCCCTTTGGTCACAAAGAGTCAGACACAACTGAGCAACTGAACTGAACACAGTCAAAGGCTTTGACATAGTCAATAAAACAGAAGTGATGTTTTTCTGGAACTCTCTTGTTTTTTTGATGATCCAATGGATGTTTGCAATTTGATCTCTGGTTCATCTGCCTTTTCTAAACCTAGCTTGAACATCTGGAAGTTCCCGGTTTATGTACTGTTGAAACCTGGCTTGGAGAATTTGAGCATCACTTTGCTAGAGTGTGAGATGAGTGCAATTGTGCAGTACTTTGAACATTCTTTGGCATTGCCTTTCTTTGCGATCGAAAAGAAAACTGACATTTTCCAGCCCTGTGGCCACTGCTGGGTTTTCCAAATGTGCTGATATATTGAGTGCAGCATTTTAACAACATCATCTTTTAGGATTTGAACTAGCTCAACTGGAATTCCATCACCTCCACTAGCTTTGTTTGAAGTGATGCTTCCTAAGGCCCACTTGAATTTGGATTCTAGGATGTCTGGCTCTAGTGAGTGATTACACCATTGTGGTTATCTGGTCATGAAGATGTTTTTTGTATAGTTCTTCTGTGCGTTCTTGCTACCTCTTATCTTCTGCTTCTGTTAGGTCCATGCTGTTTCTGTTCTTTATTGTGCTCATCTTTGCCTGATATGTTCCCTTGGTATCTCTAATTTTCTTGAAGAGATCTCTAGTCTTCCGACTCTATTGTTTTCCTCTATTTCTTTGCACTTGTCACTGAGGAAGGCTTTCTCATCTCTCTTTGCTATTCTTTGGAACTCTGCATTCAAATGGGTATATCTTTCTTTTCTCCTTTGCCTTTCACTTCTCTTCTTTTCTCAGCTATTTGTAAGGCCTCCTCGGGCAACCATTTTGCCTTTTTCATTTCTTTTTCTTGTGGATGGTCTTGATCACTGCCTCCTATACAAATGTCAGGAACCTCAGTTCATAGTTCTTCAGGCACTCTGTCTATCAGATCTGAGTCTTTGAATCTTTGTCAATTTCACAGTATAATTGATTTGATTTAGGTCATACCTGAATGGTCTAGTGGTTTTCCCTACTTTCTTCAATTTAAGTCTGAATTTTGTAAAAGGAGTTCATGATCTAAGCCACAATGAGCTCCTGGTCTTGTTTTTTCTGACTGTATAGAGCTCCTCCATCTTTGGTTGCAAGAATATAATCAATCTGATTTTGGTATTGACCATCTGCACTTCATAGTGAAAGCAATTATTAGCAAGCTTTGTTTTCAACCAGCTAAAAATGTTTTATATATTTCTCTAGACTGTTATTCTCCAGACTCAATTGTTGCAATTATACTGTTTTCTGCTTTGTATTTATGTCTTGAGTTGATAACTTTAAAAAAGCAAACAAACAACAAAGACCCTATAGTTGAAAGACAGAAAGAAGGAAAAGAGAGAGGGAGAGAAGGAGGAAAAAGAAAGAGAGAGAGAGAGAAAGAGAAAGTTGAGCTGGACTGGGAACAAGAATGAAGAAAAGGAAATACTTCACCTTAAAACAACTTTATGAGGGAGTTTTATCATCACTTGTTTAATAGTAAAAGAACTGAATGAAGATTAAGAGGCTGTGACAACAGCCTCTTAGCATTAACCATGCACTGAGCACAATTCTAAGTGATATATTTGTATATATGTTTATATAACTGTATGTATAATAAATGAGTGATAAAAATATCTCTACATATGTTTGTGTGTGTGTGTGTGTATATATATATGTGTGCATGTGTGTGTCTTCAGTTGCTTCAGTTGTGTCTTACTCTTTATGATGCTATAGACTGTATCCTGCCAGCCTCCTCTGTCTGTGGAATTTTCCAGGCAAGAATATTGGAGTGGATTGCCATTTCCTCCTCCAAGGGTGTGTGTGTGTGTGTGTGTGTGTGTGTGTGTGTGTATACACACACATATCAGCTATTTAATGTATATATATACACACATTAAATGTATATATTTAGTATATTTTATTGTGAGCTTTATTAATTATTACTGCTGTGCTGTGCTCAGTTGCTCAGTCATGTCTGACTCTTTGTGACTCAATGGACTGTAGCCCACCAGGCTCCTCCGTCCATGAGATTCTCCAGCAAGAATACTGGAGTGGGTTGTCATTTCCTCCTCCAAGGGATCTTCCCAACCCAGAGATGGAATCTATGTCTCCTGCATCTCCTGCATTGGCAGGCATATTCTTTACCTCTGAAACACTAAGGAAGCATTAATTATTACTATATCTTATCTAATCTTTGCAACAAGAAATGGGAGAGGTGCTATTGTTATCCCCATCCTAACCTGAGACTGAGGAAGGTCAGCAGTGTGTTCAAAGTCACAAAGCTCACTGAGCAATTGGATTTGAAACCAGATACTCTAGTCCATGCTATACTCATCATGCATACTGCCTCAAAGAGATCAAAATATTGAAATATGTTCCTGAGGTCCCACTGTGAGACAGTAGCAGATTCAAGACTGAATCCTGGTGAGCACTTCTTTTCTGCTCCATGCTGTCTGTAAGTACGACAAATGGGTAAAGTGAAGAGAAAGACATTTTCAGTGAGGGGTCAACACAAGCGACTGCTAAAAGAGGCAGAAAACATCCCCATAACATACACCCTTACATTTTCTGACCTCTAGTGTCGAAATGCTAGCAGCTAATTTTGTGACTCAACAGAAATTCTCCCTTGGTTACACAGACCACAACTTCTGGTCTAAGATACATACATACCATCAATGTGTTTGTTCATGTGGAGAGAGGCTCTTCATGAGTCAGGGCCTGAGTTGTCAGGACAACAAGAAAAGACAAGGAAACCCTTGAAGATCATCCAGAGGCCAAGAAAGGGGTGTCTGCCTGTGAAAGCAAGCATCCCAGAGCAGTCCTGGTACCACCGTGGATCCCAAGAACACGTGAGCCAGATGAAGTCCTATATCTCACCTGTAGATGAAGGAGTAGAGCTTCCGGGAAGTTCCAGGTACTGAGTTAATTGTTTGAACTAGATTATATCATTAATTTCTAAAATAAAGAGCCCAGTAAGATATGATCCCCACTTTTAACTGAGGAAACTAAGGCCCAGACATAGGATACAACTTGCCTAAGGTGGAACTATGATTCAATCCCAGAACTAATTCCAGAGCCTAGGTTCTTAGCTACAAAGCCATATTCCCTAGGGACTGTGACTTTCCAACAAGCACACAGCTCTCCAAATGACAAGCCAGAACAAGATCCTGTCCCATCTGTGCTCCAAGGACCTCCAATTTCCCCAGCTATCAAACAGCAAGACCATCACCCACCTAGAGATCAGTCATGTATTTCATCAGGACCTCTAAACATTCTGCCCTTCATTGCCCAGGAACGGGTCTTACTCAAACTTCCCTTTCACAACTTAACAAATAAGCAAACAAAAATAAAGAGCTTTGCTTTCCATGGAAAGGCAGTATAAACACCTGGCAGCCTTCCTGGGCTGGTTCTAAGCGCACAACCTGAGTGTGTTTGGGTTTCAACATAAGAGGCCTTGCTGACGTTACTCACTGCCCCTCCCTGTCCTTGCCCTGCAAAAGCAAACCAGCCTGGAAATTTAGTGAAGGAAATATAAGTGCTCCTTACAGCACTACCTAGGCTTAGCCACTCACAGCACTAACTAGGTTTCTCTCCCCACAAGACAGGAAGCAGGAGAGGAAGGCCCTTCTAAATAGTGGACAAGACCATTCATCGTTCTGGAGGGCCTGGAAAGAGGAAATGTGTAGCATGCAAGTGTATAAAGGCATGCTATAAAGGTAGCAGGGCTTCCCCAGTAGCTCCACGATAAAGAATCCACCTGCAGTGCAGGAGACGTGGGTTCAATCCCTGGGTCAGAAAGATTCCCTGGAGGGGGCATGGCAACTAGCTCTAGTATTATGACAGGAAAATCCCATGAACAGAGGAGCCTGGCAGGCTACAGTCCATGGGGAGGCAGAGTGGGACAGACTGAAGCGACTGAGAACACATGCGTGCATAAAGGTAACATGGGCAAGGGGTGGGGCAGTGTGAACAAGGCTGAGAGATTTCATCAGTGTGGGGTTTTCTAATTGCAGCCATCTGAACCATGCCTTAGGAAAGGTTACCTAATACATAATTAAATACATGAATGAATGAGTAATTTTACAAGAAACAATATAATAGAAGTTCTGCTCTGGTAGATCCAGAATGTTCTATTAATAATACAAAACTGAAGGAGGAGGTGATTTTAATTTCACCTAGCCTATCAGTTTTATGGCTTTATTCAATTTTATTTTGATTTGCATATGAGGGAGGGACACCATAATCCTTTCAGTTCAGTGCTTTAGATATCTAGTGACCCTGATTCTGATCCAGGAGGCACTGGGGTACTGAGTGTCAACAAGAGCTCCTAAAAGGTAGGACCACAACCCGAGAGTCCTTCTGCCTGACATGCCCATAGCAGAGAGGTGTTGAGTGCAAGAAATGGCATGCTTCAGCAGGAACATGAGGCAAACAGCAGTGGTCACTCTGTAGAAGGGTGAACACTTCTACATACAAGTCACAAGGATGGGTCAGGGTAGCAGATGAAACACAGTTCTGGGGAGCATGGGAATCAAGAGGGGTGGGACAGAGACTGATCTTAGGAGCCCAGGCCAGAGAAGGCAACAGCTCCAGAAAGAACAGAATCAGCCAGAACTTTGTCCAAAACACAGAAGGAAAGATATTCTAGATGCAGTACTGGCAAGAAACAGAAACGACAGTGTCAAACATGGCTGGGATTGTGGGTTGTATTTCCCCCATCCCTTCATTAGGCCCTGAGTGGATGGAAAAACCGCGATTACCCTTATCTCAGAGCCTTCTGATCAGGGCAACTGAGGCACTGTTCTGGTGTATGGGAGTCTTTTGTCATTAAAGTTGAGCAGAGAAGAAAGTTGCAGTTATATAAGGGACCTGAAATAGGAAAGATCAAGTGAATACTTGCTAGTTAAAAATCAGTGGGAGAGTTAGGGAGCTTGGGATTAACACATATACACTGCTGTATTTAAAATGGATAACCAACAAGAACCTCATATACAGCACAGGGAACTCTGCTCAATACTATATTAACAACCTAAATGGGAAAAGGATATGGAAAAGAATAGATACATATATATGTATAACTGAATCATATTGCTGTGCTTCTGAAACTATCACAATATTGTCACTTAACTATGCTGCTGCTGCTAAGTCGCTTCAGTCGTGTCCAACTCTGTGAGACCCCAGAGATGGCAGCCCACCAGGCTCCCCCGTCCCTGCGATTCTCCAGGCAAGAACACTGGAGTGGGTTGCCATTTCCTTCTCCAATGCATGAAAGTGAAAAGTGAAAGTGAAGTCGCTCAGTCGTGTCCGACTCTTAGCGACCCCATGGACTGTAGCCCACCAGGCTCCTCCGTCCATGGGATTTTCCAGGCAAGAGTACTGGAGTGGGGTGCCATCACTTAACTATACTTCAATATAAAATAAAAGTTAAAAAAAAAAAAAAAAACAGTCGCAGAGAATAAAAGACTAACAATTTGAGCCACCAGGGAAGCCCAAGAAAACTGGAGTGGGTAATCTATCCCTTTCCAAGGTTCTTCCTGACCCAGGAGTCCAACCAGGGTCTCCTGTATTGCAGGTGGATTCTTTACCAGCTGAGCTACCAAGGAAGCCCAAAGACTAGGAGACAAAATCAAATGATATAGAACTACAGAAGTATTGGAATGGATAGGAGAATGAGGCCAGAGGTAGGGCCAAAAAAAGAGGTTTCACAATACTTTTTCAAGGACACGTGCTGTTTAGTGTTGATCACACCAGTTTAAATGCTCAGGCCAGTATGAATACTAAGTGAACATTGTAATCTAAGCAAGCCCAGACCAATCAAGCTTGGCCTGCCACCTGATATCATTGCTGAAATTCTCCAAGATACTACCATATGTGGATCTGAGCTCTGAAATGGGGAATGGAGATGGGAGCAGATGACAGATAAGAGAAAATGATTTAACAAGTAGAGCAAGAATTCCTCTAAGGGAAAATTTTTCTTTGTTTGTTAAAAACTTATAAAGCATCTTGAAATGAAACTACCGTTCTGGGGGATGCAGAAGCTAAGGCAGAAAAGAAGAAATAATGTACACTACATCCAAAATTAATATGAGTTTGGGTGATAGAGGAAAAAGACAAGATTAGTGAAAAGTAGGGGAAGTGGAGAAAAATTAAATGGCATGGGACTAGGCCGCTGTAAAGAATGAAGAGAACAGTGGAAATTCACCATGGCCAAAGAAATTCTCCATTTCTGAAAGATATTCAAGAACAATGAGACCTTGTATCAGTTAGATATTTCTGTATAACAAGTGATTCCAAAACAGAAAACAACAATAAGTAATTATTAACTAACATTTGTGAGTTTGAAAGTCTAGGCTAATTTTGGCTCTAGGCCTTGTGTTTGTCTCAGGTCTGCTACATAGGGCCTTCATTCCTCTGGGACCAGTGGGGTCCTGCAAGGGCCAGATCCCTTCTCACAATCACATCACATTTCTAGCCTCTGCTCCTTGTTACCTTTGATAATGTTCTGTTGGCTGAGGCAAGTCACATGACCAAGCCTATTATCATTGGAGTAGAGAGGTAAACTCCTCTGATGAAGGCAGAAGTAGCGGTATGGAGTAGATATATGCTAAACAATGATCTAATATACCGAAAGCTTCACACTAAATTTAAAATTGCTTTCACTGTAGCAGTGTAAATTCCTTCTTAGAATCCTCTGTTTATCCTCAATAAATGTATCACAAATAAATCAGCTCAACTGTACAAGCTGATTTTGCATAGAAATCAAGGCAGAGGAACAATATAATGTAGAACAGAGAAATTAGATAGAAATAGTGAGATCATTCATAAGAGAGAAAACAGAGTCAAAGATAGGCACCATCACTTAAGTCTCTTGAAAGTCACAGGCATCTTGAGAAAGGCAGAGAAGTAAGGATTGGAACCAATCTTCTTTAGATCTCAAAGAGAGCTCAACTCTTAACTGTGTCGTCTAAAAGATCACTAATGGCATTGGTAAATGAGGCTAGATTGCAATTCATTGCTGGCAGGAAACTTTGGCTGGGCAGGAAAAGCTATAATAGCCTTGGGGCTCATTCTGAACAGCTGGATGGAAAGCACCAATTAGGTCAAGATTGAAAAGAGAGAGAGATCCAAAGTTTCTTCTTCAAATACAGGATAAGTTCCCCCCCACCCCTTAGGAATAAGATTAAAAAACCAAGATTTTAGAAATGAAATATACATTCATTGCAGAACTATTAAGTAGGTTACCTTGAACCTTAGTCACCATATACACTTAATTAGGGGACTTCACCCCTAAAACAGCACTGACTATTGACCTTCAAGGAGACAGAGAAGGTATAAATTACCATGTTGAAAACTTGCTCAATATCAGGAACTAGATATACTACTTTATTATCTGATTTAATCCTCACAAGACCTCTTCTCCCCAAAGACAGGAATGATTATTCCCACATTATGGACAAGGAAATAGGAGCACAGTGGCCAGACTTTTTCTAATGGAAAGACCAAGTTAAACATGCAAGGTGATAACGAAGCCGCTTAGCTGTGCTGAGAAAAGGAACACAGGAGCCAAGGAGTCAGCAGACTGCCACATATAGGTCTTGTGCTGGGTGAATTTATGAGGATTCTTGTCATGCTATTAGAGCTTGAAAGGAAAGAAAAAGCCTAGATGAGCTTTTATGCCTATGAGTCATGTGACATTCTACAACCTCAAAGCGTTTATAGTTGCAGAGCTGATAACATCTGATCCCTTTGGTCTAAATGATAGCATATCTCAAGTTATGCATTAATCTCTCTATCCATCTATTTTGAAAGATTCCTCATCTACTCTATCTCCACAGGCAGAAAAGGAAAAAAGGGCTGGGGCAGATGAGTGCTCTAACATTTAATAAATGGTGTTTTGTGCCATCTATGGACAAGTCAATAGATTTTAAAATGTCAAATGATAAAGATTATATAAGAACGTCTATAGCATGATACTACTATGGGCTGGTAAATTTAGGAAAAAGATAAGGTCAGACAAAAAAAAATATTTTGTTGGCTTTAGCACACTTACATGTGCATAGGGCCCATAGAGAACAGTTTTCCTTAAATTAAATGGACACCAAAATACAAAACAAAGAAACCATCAAAAAAATCTCAACTACTTGATTATCCAGTCTTTGCTTTCAATATGGCCTATAATTAAATGCAATTAACAAATGAAATATAGAAATATTAAAAAATAATTTCTTAATACTATGAAATAGCATCTTTCTGTGCATACAGACAGATCTCAAGCTTTATGACCGTTCTCATAAGTTTCAAACTTGAACATTTTATACAAGATGAATATAAAATTTGCTTTTATGATAACTACACACTAACCATTTGCATTTTGGAAGCCTTCAGATATGCATCCAAATTTCTGTGGCAAATCTTTTCTGGTCACAGTTTTTAGAATACCTTGAAATAAGTTCAATACCCCATAACACTGTGGCTCCATAGATACCAAAAACTGTCTCCAGCTAAAACAAACAAATAAATGAACAAAAACTATTTATAGGATTTTGTTAAAATGAAAGAATTGCTCCCAAAAGGCAAAATGTGCTTTCTTTTCTACCATGATTCTTCTTCATGTGCTGCTCTCTCCTGTTCTCCTCAGAGAACTCATTTGACGTCAAGTTTATCAAGATAACAGGAAAGGCTCAGAAGGGAGATCATATTCAAACTTGTTGAAGAAGAAATGCATTTATTTCTGCAACAAGGCTTCCATTTTTCATGCTGGCCTCCTGATTGCTCAAGTGCCAACAGGATTGGTACTTGTTGTTTCAGAGTCTAACAGAAACTGTTTTTGTGGCAATAGTTTGGTCTTACTCTGATCTGTTACTTGCCAAGAGCTATTCATGGAGACTTATCAAGCATTACTTCAAGAAAAACACCTGCCTAGTAAAAGAATATTATCAGGGATGTTATCAAGGCAAAGATCTAAGAATTCCTTATTCCACTTCATCATGTGTTTGCTAATGCTATACTAAATGAAAAAATAAAATAATATGCACTCAATGTTTTCCTCCCTTGGACAAGTACTTTGCTTTTTAAATGTTAAATATCTCAATGGATAAATACCATATACACTTCTAATGTGTGTTTTCAGCTTCACTTTTTTAGAGGCTTCTTAGAGTTTGCTAACTCAGGAATCTAAGGCCTGCCTTCCTCTCCTCCACTAAGTGTCTAAGTGGTCCCCTCCTCTTCATGTATACCACTAGACCCCCTCCTCCCAGACAGCACAGGAGGAGAACTTAGGTTGAATTTGTATATAACTGAAAGCCTGTAAGTTGCATATATTAAGGAACTGGACTGAGAATGTTTGGCTGTTGACTCGTGAAGAGCCCCCTCCTTCTTTTCTGCACTGTAGTGTTGGATACAACAGCACCACATTAATTGTGAGTCTGGATCTGAATTTTACTACACCAACCCTCTACCAGGAAGAAAGCATATAATTCTAGTTTCCTTCCTTCATCCTTCCCATTTGCTCTGCCTTCATTCATTATTAGTTTGGAAACCCTAGCACATATTATTCACCAAACGAGATAAAGTATGGGAAAGCAGAGACACACAGAGGAGTCTCAACCAAACCATGTTTAATTAAATCACCCCAAAATCACATTCATAGCAGACCAAAATATGAAGAGTTTGGTTTGTTTGTGTCTCTGTTTTCCTATCAAGGAACTGATGTGATTGTTTAGGCTTCACTAAGAAAGTCTACTTTCTTAGAGTCTAAATTCCCTGGTGCCCTAAATTGTCTTTTGCTTTATCTCTCAATTTTATTTTTAAAAAGAAACTCCTGCAACTCCATGGGGCTTTGATATTGCAATGGATTTGAGGGTGAAGGAACCATAGGCTGAAACCATATTTCTGAAGCAGAATGGAGGATTGTGATGGGATTGGGTAATGGAAGCTATTTATTTACCACCAGCTGCCTCCAGCTGTGACACCCTGCTAAGTTATGGAATAAAGCACAGTAAATAAACACCCCGAGGAGACACGCTGAAGCACAGCACACATGGAAATCCATCTCCTCACAAATCCTGGAAAAATATGTACTCAGTGATTGAGCACATCCAAAATAAACCATCCCAAGCCAATGATTTGGAATGATTTCCATGTTGTTGCCCCAAGGGTGATTCAGAAAAATAACCCAGGATTACTAGGGTCACTCTGAATGGAGACGCTTTCCTTACAAGGCTGACTCCTATTCATCCTTCAAGACTCAGCAAGGTATCACATCCTTGAGGGTGACCTCTCCAAAATTTGCCATCAAGTTGCTTCCTCAAAACTTCACGGTCCCTAGGCTTACCCAATCACAGCATTCATGGCTCTAAATGGAAGTGATGTATATGGTCTCTGTCTCTCCCACTAGACTGTAGGAGTCAATGGAGTCATGGACCACATTCTAATCATCTTCATATCCCTAGCTGCTTGTAGGTGTTCAGAAAATGTTTGGTTTGAGTATATTCTCCTTGGAATATTGATTATTTGTTGGTTCTTAATTTAAAAAAAAAAAGGAAAATTGTTGGAAGGGACTTTAAGCATTAGCTGGAGTCCATGGACCAAAGACAGAAAATATCACTACATTTATCCTACCCACTCCTGATCCTTAGTACAGTGATGATACTGTTTTTCTCTTCTCTCTTCTTCCTTTCATCCCTGCTCTCCCTGGGTCCCTTGAAGGAAATGTAAATAATTTGGCAGTTCACAGTCATCCACCTCTTTATTCTACAAATGAGGAAACTGAGTCTCAGGACATTCTTACTGCCATTTCTACCTTTAGTTCTCCTTCTCTCTGCCCATTTACTTCTTGCCTCTATGAGAGATCATACTTAATTCTCCCTCCATGGAGAGCTCACCCCACCCTTCACTTCATTCACAGTGAAGAACGTGGATCTGGTTCTTGGTATTCTAAGACACTGTGTTGGCCCTCTCTCCTAGGGATAAAGCTTTCAGAGAGGTTAAAATATAAAGTGAATGTGATTCTGACACTTTCTGAATTACATCTCTTCCCTTATAAAATGTAAATCAGGTTAAAAGAGAACTGTCCCTCCCACCCCACTCTGAAGTGACTATAGTCAATTTACAGGGAATACAACTTTCTAGTGATAATAAAAGATTAGCAATAAAGTCACCTTTGTTAAACACCTACTAAGTATTCTGCGTTTTTCTGGATGTCTTGCATTCATGGCCTCATTTCGTCACCATAAAAACTCTACAAGGCAGATATTATCCCTATTTTATAGATGAAAAATCTGAGGCTCAAAGAGGTTAAATAGCATGCCCAAAGTCATGCGGATAAGCCAAAACTCAAAACTGACTCTCTGGGGTTCCAAAGCACATGTTGTCCCCTCTCAATCAACACTGAAGACATTTAAGTGATGGCAAAGTCCTGTTAGATGCAGCCTCTAATTTCTGTACCCTTTTCTAGAAGCTATCTTGTTTCCTCCTCTGCCCCTGTAATATGTGTCAAGGAAAAGCTGGTTGCTGAAAAGGTAAAGTGCCCCAAACCACAGAAACCACTGAGCTGAAGCCAGGGATCAGAAACTAGGAGCTTATTCAAGAAATAGAACCAAATAAGATGGGAGGAAGTTGCAAGGACAGTCAGCCCAGCTTATTCTGTGAACCCAGAGAGCATGGTTCCCTCCTAGCTGGAACATGTTTTAATGAGTTTCTCCCCAGTTCTTCCCCTCTTGCCCAGCAGCATCTGAAAAGCACCACTAAACACCTGCCATTGTGTTTTCATCTGGCCTTGAAGGATTGCCCTGTGGGCTCTGAAATTTTTGTTGAAACTGTGGAAACTCTGAAACTTCCTGGAAATTGCAGGTTCAGCCTTAATGAAGTAATCATTTTAGCCAAAACCAAGTTAATTTCCCAAAGAGTATTCCCACTAACCCCAAACAGTATTCCCGCTGACCCAAAACTCTCCAGACTTTAAAGTAGAGACAAATAAAGGCCCTGCAAGGCCACTTTGTTCCTTCACAAACATTTTCTTTTCCTGAAGCCAAACTTCATGGTCAATTTTTATTCTTTGATTTTACTAATTCAAAGAAATAGTATAGAATCAAATTGCCAGTTGTTTCTAAAGCCAGAAGGGCAGAGTTCAACAATGATTAAGCAAACAGATATTCTAAGAATTTGGTGCAAAGAGTATTGTGCCAGGTGACTTCTTAATCCATTTATCCTCATGACAACCCATTGGGTGCAATTATATACCCACATTGTGATCAAGTGATGAATTATACTACCCAATGTCACTGAGAAGAGTGATCAGAATTTGAACCCAGGTTGGGCTTTTTGGGGTGGGTTTTGTTTTTGTTTTTAACTCATTTTATCATTTTATAGCACCCTCCCCACCTAAGGAAGCAGAACCACAAAACAATGGGTAGGTTTAGGAAGTAGCAAGATGCCTATCATGGGCATTGAGACGTGAAACAGCAAAGGATATGTGATTCAGTAGACTTTAAATAAGAAATTTCTGGTAAGTAACAGTAGAGGGGTCTGGACAGGAAGTCAGGGCCAGATCATTGAAAGCCATATTAAGGCACTTGGGCACTAGGCATGTGGCATGTCTGAATAGCTTTAAGTAATTAATTCATCATTCTTTCAACAAATATTTTATGTAGTACCAACTATGTGTTAAGCACTGGGAACAAAACTATAAACAGATGTTTCCTGTCCTCAAAGGATCCACAGGCCAACAGAGATGATGGGTCATTTCCATATACAATGGAAAGCGCTCTGATAAAGGAAGAAGAGCATGCTAGAGAAGTATAAGAAGGTCAATGAGGAGAAGGCTTCCCAGGGGAAATTATGCCTAAGTCAAGATTCAGTGGGAGGGAAGTTTGGGGAAAGAGGTCATCAAGGAAATTGTCAGAGTCAGTGGAAAGAGCATGAACAAGGCTAGAGGTGAGAGAAAGACTGGCATATCAGAATAATTGAAAGATGATAGAGTGACTGATGAGTAGGGCTAGAGATGAAGCTGGAAGTGGTATCAACAAGAGCCAGGGAGTATAGTGAGTAATTCTTGATTTAATATTACTAAATCCACATGTGGTGACAACTGAACACATAAAGTGATTCATTCAGCATAGATTTAAGACAATGCAAACATCATGAGGGTGTGGTGCAAAAAGTTGATAGGACCTCAGGAAGCAAATTTTGTCACCTCTTCCAATCAGGATGCTTCAGCTACAAGCAACAGAAATAAAAACTGGCTTAAGTAATAAGGAAAAGCAGTATTTCCATAAAAGTATAAGGATAGGGAAAGCATAGGACAATCTGAAGCTCAATGATATAATCAAATATATTGAATTTTTTTTCATCTCTCCAATCAGCCATCCCCAACATTGGCCTCATTCTAAACCTGATCCTTCCACCCTGAAATTATAAATGGGATGCCAAGAGTAATTGGGGCTCTATACCTATTTTTAATCATATATCAAGAGAGAGAGATGAAAAGTCCTTTCCCTCAAGCAGAACCCAAGCCCTTTCCTTTGTCTGAGTATAACAGGTCACTCTTGGATCACTGGTCATAGGGGAATGACATGTGTATATTGGTTTAGATTAATCAAGATCTAAACCAATATGGCAGCAAATCTGGAAAACTCAGAGCTGGCCGCAGGACTGGAATATGTCAGTTTTCATTCCAATCACAAAGAAAAGCAATGTCAATGAATGTTCGAACTACTGCACAATTGCACTCATCTCACACTCTAGCAAAGTAACGCTCAAAATTCTCCAAGCCAGGCTTTAACATTATGTGAACTGTGAACTTCCAGATGTTTAAGCTGGATTTAGAAAAGTCAGAGGGACCAGAGATCAAATTGCCAACATCCTTTGGATCATCGAAAAGCAAGAGAGTTCCAGAAAAACATCTACTTTTGCTTTATTGACTATGATGAAGCCTTTGACTGTGTAGATCACAACAAACTGTGGAAAATTCTTAAAGAGATTGGAATACCAGACAACCTTACCTGCCTCCTGAGAAATCGGTATGCAGGTCAAGAAGCAACAGTTAGAACTGCACAGGAAACAATAGACGGGTTCCAAATCAGGAAAGGAGTGCGTCAAGGCTGTATATTGTCACCAGCTTATTTAACTTATATGCAGAGCACATCATGAGGAACGCTGGGCTGAATGAAGCACAAGCTGGAATCAAGATTGCTGGGAGAAATATCAATAACCTCAGATATGCAGATGACACCACCTTTATGGCAGAAAGCAAAGAAGAACTAAAGAGCCTCTTGATGAAAGTGAAAGAGGAGAGTGAAAAAGTTGGCTTCAAACTCAACATTCACAAAACTAAGTTCATGGCATCTGGTCCCATCACTTCATGGCAAAGAGATGGAGAAACAATGGAAATAGTGACAGACTTTCTTTTCTTGGACTCCAAAATCACTGCAGATGGTGACTGTAGCCATGAAATTAAAAAAACACTTGCTCCTTGGTAGAAGAGCTATGACCAACCTAGACAGCACATTAAGGAACAAAGACATTATTTTGCCAACAAAGGTCCATCTAGTCAAAGCTATGGTTTTTCCAGTAGTCATGTATGGATGTGAGAGTTGGACTATAAGGAAAGATGAGTGCCGAAGAATTGATGCTTTTGAACTGTGGTGTTGGAGAAGACTCTTGAGAGTCTCTTAGACTGCAAGGAGGTTCAACCAGTGAATCTTTAAAGAAATCAGTCCCGAATATTCATTGGAAGGACTGATGCTGAAGCTGAAACTCTAATCCTTTGGCCACCTGATGTGGAGAACTGACTCATTGGAAAAGACCTTGATGCTGGGAAAGATTGAAGGTGGGAGGAGAAGGGTACGGCAGAGGATGAGATGGTTGGATGGCATCATTGACTCGATGGACATGAGTTTAAGTAGAAGTTGGTGATGGACAGGGAAGCCTGGTGAGCTGCAGTCTATGGGGTTGCAAAGAGTCAGACACGACTGAGCAACTGAAATGAACTGAACTGAATCACGATCTACCTTTGTAACTGGTAATGGGGCCAACTCTCCCTGTATCTCATGGTAGTGCAGGATGTTGATACCTGAAGAAAAAAAAAGAAACCATGATTGTGTTAGACATGAAGAAGTTGAGAAATGGGAGCAGAGACTATTATACTGCACATATAAACTGGGGACCTTTGATTTGGAACAAGTGAGCACAGCCCTGAAAGCTGTGTGCTCTGCTGGAGCAGACAGCCTCAGGTAAATCTCCCCACCAATTCAACAGCATTCAATAGCAACAACAAAATGATAACTCTTAGTCCCTAACCTGGTAACTTGCAATATATGGAAGTGATTGTGTGCCTAAACAACCCACACATTGGACTTAAGCAATTCTAGATAAAATAGAAGTTTATTAAACTTGTCTTTGTAGTCACATAAATTTTTACAAATGATACTATCTAGGCCAAGACCTTTTTCTTTTTTCCTTCATAGAATAATGTTGAGGATCAATTTCTCCAGCTTAACATCACCAGCCTTGGCAGCAGCTCATATTTGGAATATAAATGATGTCATCTGGTTGGCCTTTTCCCATCACAAACAGTAAATCTCTGAATCTGGAGAGATCTTTTATTTGGTTACACATATTGTACAGCATCAAGGGGTTAGAACACATGTGCTGGAGATTATTAAAATCATCTGGAGGAGGATGGCTTATTATTGGAAAGCCCAGAACTTACAACCCTTTCATGTCTGGTATCTCCATCAATTCTTCTTTTACTTCTGCCTTTTCAAAGCAACAGTTGCAGCTTATGGACTCATGATCCTTTGTAGACTAAAGTTTTGCCAGTGCATCATGTTTCCTCTCTAGAAAAAGATACGCCTAACATAAAATAGGGCAAGGAAGATAAGATTAAAAGTCAGAAAGCCAGCCTCAGCTCAACAACATGGCAAATACATGGCTTTGGGCAAGCCACTTAAACTCTGTTAGCTTGTGTTCCTCATCTGTAAAATGGAGATAAACAGCACTGTTTGAGAGGAATTGTAAACAATTACTGATTGCTTGGTTATCACTTTATAATTTGCTAAATTATTTAATTACTTGCATTAGACTTATCCTGTATGGGGAAGACACTCTATAGATATTTGTTGAATGACCAATAACTAGGTGATAATGTGATTTGGTGGACTCTGAATCATCAAGTTATTTCACATCTCTGAACTTAGTTTTCTCCAGTTATAATGTGCATCCAATTTTAAACTTCCTTTTAGAGTTGTCTAAAAGAATAAACAAAATACCATATATGAAGTATTCAGATTGTCTGATACATCAGTGTGTTTGAGGAATAGAGTTCCCTTTTCTCCAATCCCTTCCTCTTTAAAAACTTCATGTTTACATGTATAATATCATGTATGAAACGAGTTGCCAGTCCAGGTTCGATGCACGAAACTGGATGCTTGGGGCTGGTGCACTGGGACGACCCAGAGGGATGGTACGGGGTGGGAGGAGGGAGGAGGGTTCAGGATGGGGAACATGTGTATACCTGTGGCGCATTCATGTTGATATATGGCAAAACCAATACAATATTGTAAAGTTAAAAAATAAAATAATTAAAAAAAAAAAACGCTTCATGTTTTTCATCCCACAGAATTGGTAATAAGACTAACACCCTACCTATTGAAGGACAGAGATGTGGAGCAGAAAGAACAGCAAGGCCAGCCTTTGGTTCTGGCTTTCCAGCTTTCTGGTTGTGTTCTCTTTGGTGATTTCCTCAGGGTCTCTGTTCTCCCATCTGAAAATAAAGGAGCTGGTTGAAAGTCTTAAGTTTTAACTCTTAAATTCTCAAACTTAAAATTTATAGATCAAACAATAAAACCAGAGTAATCACAAACCAGAAGCCTGACATAGAATTCAAACTTTTGACTTGATAAATATTTAGATCCCTTTCAGAGAACTGGCACTTACCATTACAATCATTTTAAATAAAAGGATAGAGGACATCAGAAAAGAAAGAAGAGCAAAATTATAGGATACAAGGCATTTCTTTAAATGGAATGAGTTAACTTTATTTTTTTTTAAATGGCTGAATTTTCCCATTTTCCTCATTTTTCCAGACTGGAAAAATTTTTTCAGGGCCAACAAGGACCTTTAGAATAGCATCAGGGAACCACAGTCTGTTTCACCTGGAAGGTTTCTTCTAGCATGAATGTCCTGTGATTCTTTCATGATTCCATCATAGTGAGAGGTGATGCTTCTAAAACAATAGTTTATTGGGGTAAAATTAATCCAGAGAAGAAACATACCTAATAATCTATTCTGATGAACTGTATGATTCTTTTTAAAATGTGATTACTGCTGATTTTTAAATTTTTTTTTTTTTCCATTGGCTGCACCTCATGGCATGAAGAACTTCCCCACCTGCACCCCCTGCAGTGGAAGCACAGAATATAAATCACTTGACCAGAAGGGAAGTCCCTGAACTGTATGAGTCTGAGTCTAAATAAAGAGTTTAACTTAGTTGAATGGGAATGCCCCACAGGTCCTCAAGACACGTCCATGTTCCTAACACCAATCCTTCTGTCTCAGGCTTCATTCTTCACTGACTATAAAATGGTGATGAGCACACTTGTACCCACCTATGCTGAAACATGAGAGAGATGAGGGCAGACCAAAGATATTCAAAGAATTCAGACTTCAGGCTCCATGTGCCCATCCTGAGGTGAGCTTTTCTAATAGCTTTCACTCTCTAATCTTAGGCCAGAAAAGATCTCTGAACGCTACCATGAAGATCTCAAATATCCTGCACCAACACCACATATTTTATGACTGAGTCTACATAGAGACTGGCTCATTCATAGTCAGCACTCGGTTTTAACAAGCTCAGTTAATTCAGTTTTGCCCAAATTAAAAATAGACAAGCAGAAGGGAGAGAGAAGAAGCTTATTCAGACGGCTCTGTGGTTGAGGCTCTGCTTCACCTCCCAGAAGGAGAGAAAATCAAAACACACAAACAGAACTGAATTACTGCTACTTAGAACAATAGTAGGTGTTTGCAGCTGGCTTACTGCTACTAAGAACACTAGTAGGTGTTTGCAAATTTGATTCTATTAATAAGTCATCAAGAAGAAAAACAAATATCATATATTAAAGCATATATTTGAAATCTAGAAAAAAATGTACTGATGAACCTATTTGAAGAAGAGGAATAGAGATACAGACTTGTGGACACGGTGGGGTGGAGGAGAGAGGGTGGGACAAATTGAGAGAGTGGCATTGATATATATATCAGATCAGATCAGATCAGTCGCTCAGTTGTGTCCGACTCTTTGCGACCCCATGAATTGCAGCACGCCAGGCCTCCCTGTCCAACACCAACTCCTGGAGTCCACTGAGACTCACGTCCATCAAGTCAGTGATGCCATCCAGCCATCTCATCCTCTGTCGTCCCCTTCTCCTCCTGACCCCAATCCCTCCCAGCATCAGAGTCTTTTCCAATGAGTCAACTCTTCGCATGAGGTGGCCAAAGTACTGGAGTTTCAGCTTTAGCATCATTCCTTCCAAAGAAATCCCAGGGCTGATCTCCTTCAGAATGGACTGGTTGGATCTCCTTGCAGTCCAAGGGACTCTCAAGAGTCTTCTCCAACACCACAGTTCAAAAGCATCAATTCTTCGGCACTCAGCCTTCTTCACAGTCCAACTCTCACATCCATACGTGACCACAGGAAAAACCATAGCCTTGACCAGACGGACCTTTGTTGGCAAAGTAATGTCTCTACTTTTGAATATACTATTTAGGTTGGTCATAACTTTCCTTCCAAGGAGTAAGCATCTTTTAATTTCATGGCTGCAGTCACCATCTGCAGTGATTTTGGAGCCCAGAAAAATAGTCTGACACTGTTTCCCCATCTATTTCCCATGAAGTGATGGGATCAGATGCCATGATCTTCGTTTTCTGAATGCTGAGCTTTAAGCCAACTTTTTCACTCTCCACTTTCACTTTCATCGAGTGGCTTTTGAATTCCTCTTCACTTTCTGCCATAAGGGTGATGTCATCTGCATATCTGAGGTGATTGATATTTCTCCCGGCAATCTTGATTCCAGCTTGTATTTCTTCCAGTCCAGTGTTTCTCATGATGTACTCTGCATATAAGTTAAATAAACAGGGTGACAATATACAGCCTTGACATACTCCTTTTCCTATTTGGAACCAGTCTGTTGTTCCATGTCCAGTTCTAACTGTTGCTTCCTGACCTGCATACAAATTTCTCAAGAGGCAGGTCAGATGGTCTGGTATTCCCATCTCTTTCAGAATTTTCCACAGTTTATTGTGATCCACACAGTCAAAGGCTTTGGCATAGTCAATAAAGCAGAAATAGATGTTTTTCTGGAACTCGTGCTTTTTCCATGATCCAGCGTATGTTGGCAATTTGATCTCTGGTTCCTCTGCCTTTTCTAAAACCATATATATACTAACATGTAAAACAGGTAGTGGGAAGCTGCTGTATAGCACAGAGATCTCAGCTTGGTGGTCTGTGATGACCTAGAGGGGTAAAACAGGTGTGGGGTGGTTGGGAGGGAGACACAAGAGGGAAGGGGTATATGTGTACATATAGCTGATTCACATTGTTGTACGGCAGAAAACAACACAAAATCATAAAAATTATTGTGCTCCAATTTAAAAAAATTAAGAAAAGAAAAATCTAAAATAGTTGCCACTGGGAAAAAATAAAAATTTAAACTTTATTCAATAACCTTTTGATGTCGATTATAGATATTGATCAAATTCATTGAAATAGATACTCAGTGGGGTACACCTCAGCTCTCAGGTAGGAGGATGCTAATTCTCCTATGAATCCAAATAACTGAACTAGTAACAGCAATAGGAATGAACAGACATGACTTGCTGTTGAGTTGTAATTTACCTCTAATGAAGTGCTCTTTACAGTCATCTTCTCATTTACTATTCAGATGAACACTGTAAGGGAGAAATGATAATTATTAGTATCTACTCATTTCTCCAAATGAGGAAACCAGTAAACTCAGTGTGGTTAAGTAGTCTGCCCAAGATAGTAGAGTTCATAAGTGGCAGGCTATACAAACCCAGAGCTTCTGACTCTACGCCCAGCACTTTTCCCATCCTCTGCTCCTCTCTCATTCTTATAAATAACTATAACACTAAGAGGTCCAAAGGAACTTCCTTCTGGTTCTCAGGCCCATGATAAATGCCACTTGCCCTGGGGAGGAAAATAAAGTCCATGCTTTTTGCTGGCCTATGTGCTAAGTCATTGGCGCCCAGAAATAACCTCTTGGAGACTATGGGCCTTGTGTTTACCACAAAGCAGTGGGTAAATAACTAGTTGGTGTTTTAGTGTTTTGTGGTCATTTAATCTGTTGTGTTCCTTCCCAAGACTCTGCAGGTTTCCTTTTTCAGTTAATTTTTATTTATGTTTCTGAGGTCTGTGTTGTTTGGGGTTTAGTTCATTGGATGTTTTTCTTGGAATGTGTTGCCATTGGCTTCGGGATGTTCCTGCTCTGCTATTTCATGGAATTTTCCCCGAGTGTGGATTGCTGTGTATTTCTTCAGGGCAGTGAGCCAAGGTAGTGCTGGTATGTAATCTGTTTCTCTGGCCAGAGGACTTCTTGTCACCTATCCACATGGTGCTTGATTGTATTTCTCCACTGATAATTCTCCTCCCCTCTGTCAATGTGCAACGACCTTGGAGTCCAGCCATCTTGTGTGTTGTGCATTATTGGCTCTGGATGAGACAAGCCCAGTTGCTTCTGATACAGATTGTGTCAACTGATTCTCCTAGTTCGTCCTATTAGCCCAGAGTTGAAGAAGGAGATACACTCCAAAAGTTATGAGAAGACTGGAGAAGGCTCATAGGGTTAATCTTACAGACAAAGCCAGCATGTGATTGGAAACATCCAGCCCTTTGTGAAGCTCTGTGCCCCAGTAGGAGATAGATCCATGAATGCCAGGTGCATCGCAAGCACCACAGGCTCCCATGACCCTCGGCTAGTCTTTTTCCTTTTGTCTATGACAAGTCCATAAATGATGTGCCAGAGAAAAATAAGAATTTGTTCCATATCAGAAAGTTTTGTCCTTTAGATATTTTCTTTGTGGGTAGGAAAAAAAAAATGAGAAATGTCAAGTAGTGTTTTGTCATTAAAATGGTATGTTTCTCTCAAGGCTTTCAGCCTAATTAAGATGCAAAGCACACATTGCAACAGAAAGTTGTCCTGGATAAATCCTTTCTTCTGCTGCTTTATTTATTGTACTTCACTCCATTGTTTTATGTGCTCTTTACCCCTATTCTTTTCACAAAGACTTTAGGAGAGCTTACAAAAACATGTCAATACAAAATTAAATATTCCTAAATCATTAGGAGAAGCAGAGTGAATGGATAACATTAAAGACATGCATAAGACTGTTGTTTAGAACTTTATGACAAATGCCATTGTAAAATTGTTAAAAGCAATTTACAAAAATGACTCCCAAAGCCTAGCATTTATCACTTAAGTTGTGCAGTGGCTCACAAATCTGTTCTCTGAACTTAATTTAGTTTTGGAGGTCTAGGAGGACAACTTCAATCCCCATGACAACTTCAGGTACTCTGGCACACCTCTGAAGGCCAATACTGTTTTCTTATTTGCAAGGATATAAAATGAAAACTACTATTTATAAGTTATCTAAAATATACTAAGCATTGCTTTAGTAACTTGACACTTAATAATCCACTGAATTCTCTCAGCCTTCTATGATATAGGAATTGTTTCTTTTGGACAGAGGACATAACCAAAGCTGAGCAACTTGCCCAAGTTCACCCAACTATCAGGATAAAAGCAAAATCAATACAGGGATGTTTGACCTCAAAGTCAGTGTTATTTCATTTAATGATTCACCTGAATGACAAGTTTAAAATTTTCAGAATATGCTTTTCTCACTTGGTGGGTATTAAAATATTAAACAAAATTGGTTCATCACTAGGTTGCCCTCAAGCTGTAGGTTGACCAGGAAATAACTACAAGCTAAAAGAAGATTACAGGACTTCCCTGGTAGTCCAGTGGTTAAGAATCCGCCTGCCAATGCATGGCATATGGGTTCAATCCCTGGTCCGGGAAGATCCCACATGCCACAGAGGAACTAAGCCTGTGTGCCACAACTGTAGAGCCCATGAACCATAACTACTGAGCCCACATGCCTAGAGCCTGTGTTCTGCAATAAGATAAGCCACCACAATGACAAGCCAGCATACCAAAACAGAGGAAGCCAGCACACAGCACCAAAGACCTGGCATAGCCAAAAATAAATAAATCAACTAATTTTAAAAGTCTATTTTAAAAGATTAAAAGGTCTGGTGGTTAAGGTCAACAAAAGGAGTATCTATGATTATCTGCGGGCACTGGCACTGTCATGCAAATGTCCTCCTGCGAAATCAGAGAGAACATATCTCAAAAGCCCCTCCAAACTATCAGTTCAGTTCAGTCACTCAGTCGTGTCCGACTCTTTGTGACCCCATGAATTGCAGCACGCCGGGCCTCCCTGTCCAACACCAACTCCCGAAGTTCACTCAAACTCACGTCCATCAAGTCGGTGATGCCATCCAGCCATCTCATCCTCTGTCATCCCCTTCTCCTCCTGACCCCAATGCCTCCCAGCATCAGAGTCTTTTCCAATGAGTCAACTCTTTGCATGAGGTGGACAAAGTACTGGAGTTTCAGCTTTAGCATCATTCCTTCCAAAGAACACCCAGGACTGATCTCCTTTAGGATGGACTGCTTGGATCCCTTTGCAGTCCAAGGGACTCGCAAGAGTCTTCTCCAACACCACAGTTCAAAAGCATCAATTCTTCAGCGCTCAGCTTTCTTTATAGTCCAACTCTCACATCCATACATGACCACTGGAAAAACCATAGCCTTGACTAGACGGACCTTTGTTGGCAAAGTAATGTCTCTACTTTTGAATATGCTATCTACGTTGGTCATAACTTTCCTTCCAAGGAGTAAGCATCTTTTAATTTCATGGCTGCAGTCACCATCTGCAGTGATTTTGGAGCCCCCCAAAATAAAGTCTGACACTGTTTCCACTGTTTCCCCATCTATTTCCCATGAAGTGATGGGACCAGATGCCATGATCTTCGTTATCTGAATGTTGAGCTTTAAGCCAACTTTTTCACCCTCCACTTTCACTTTCATCAAGAGGCTTTTTAGTTCCTCTTCACTTTCTGCCATAAGGGTGGTGTCATCTGTATATCTGAGGTGATCGATATTTCTCCCGGAAATCTTGATTCCAGCTTGTGCTTCTTCCAGTCCAGCGTTTCTCATGATGTACTCTACATAGAAGTTAAATAAGCAGGGTGACGATATACGGCCTTGATGTACTCCTTTTCCTATTTGGAACCAGTCTGTTGTTCCACGTCCAGTTCTAACTGTTGCTTCCTGACCTGCATATAGGTTTCTCAAAAGGCAGGTCAGGTGGTCTGGTATTCCCATCTCTTTCAAAATTTTCCACAGTTTATTGTGATCCACACACTCAAAGGCTTTGGCATAGTCAATAAAGCAGAAATAGATGCTTTTCTGGAACTCTCTTGCTTTTTCCATGATCCAGCGGATGTTGGCAATTTGATCTCTGGTTCCTCTGCCTTTTCTAAAACCAACTTGACCATCTGGAAGTTCATGGTTCACGTATTGCTGAAGCTTGGCTTGGCGAATTTTGAGCATTACTTTACTAGCGTGTGAGATGAGTGCAATTGTGTGGTAGTTTGAGCATTCTTTGGCATTGCCTTTCTTTGGGATTGGAATGAAAACTGACCATTTCCAGTCCTGTGATCACTGCTGAGTTTTCCAAATTTGCTGGCATATTGAGTGCAACACTTTCACAGCATTGTCTTTCAAGATTTGAAATAGCTCAACTGGAATTCCATCACCTCCACTAGCTTTGTTCGTAGTGATGCTTCCTAAGGCCCACTTGACTTCACATTCCAGGATGTCTGGCTCTAGGTGAGTGATCACACCATGGTGATTATCTGGGTCATGAAGTTTTTTTTGTACAGTTCTTCTGTGTATTCTTGCCACCTCTTCTTAATAGGCCATAACAAAATAGAAAGAGTAAGAAGCTATGGTCTTAATGGGCTTCCCAAGTGTCTCAGTGTTAAAGAATTAGCCTGACAATACAGGAGACGTGGATTCTATCCCTAGATCAGGAAGATCCCCTGGAGAAGGAAATGGCAATCCATTCCAGTATTCTTGCCTGGGAAATTCCATTGACAGAGGAGCCTGGTGGGCTATAGTATATGAAGGTCACTAAAGTGTTGGACATAGCCTAGCAACTAATTAACAAAAATGTGGTCTTGATATAGAGGGAATAGTCCCACAAATCAGAGAGAGAATGGCCACTGGTGTGTGTTGGGTTGGAAAAGTCATTTTCAAGAACAAAAGAAACAAGAAAAATAGCACTGTCATTTGTGATAATAGCTACCACTTACCAAGTGCCTGTTAGGTGCCAGATATCCTCTGTATGTTTTATAACTCATCTTCATGACGGGTCTCTCTGGGCACTGTTGATTCCTGTCTGCTTTTTTTTTTAATGAAGAAATAGAGGCTCAGAGAAGTTTTATAGATGACTGTGGCAAGATCACTAATAAGGTGCAGAGATAAGGTCTCAAGCATAAGCCTGTCTAGCTTGAAACTCACACACCCTCTACTGTGCTTTGCCACTGCTTTATACCACTCAGGTCAACCTAAAAGACAGGCAAACTGAATAACACTGATACCTCATATCAGATTTTGAAGAGCTGCAGGTGTTGCTGAATCTTCTAGTCATCAGAGATGTCTACAGTAGCAGTAAACATTGATGGCCTCTGGGGTGGACATGCCCTCTAGTCCACAGCGAGAGAAACCTTTGAGGTTCTTAGAAAAGGAGGGGAAGATATTTCCCACTTTCTTAATTTAGTGGCTCTTTATTAAGCTTATGGCACAAATAATTTTACCAAGCTATCTACAATACAATTAAAAGTGTACAGTGGAAAATCTCCCTTTCTTTTGGTCTGCCTAGACTGAAATAACAAAATACTATGGGATTGAGTGGCTTAAACAACAGACATTTATTTTCTCACAGTTAGTTCTGGCAAATTAGGTGCCAGCAAATTAGATGCTGGCAAATTCAGTTCCTGGTGAGAGTAGTCTTCCAGCTTGTAGATGGCTGCCTTCTAACGATATCCTCACGTGGTCTTTCCTTGTTGCCTGTGTGGACAGTGAGCTCTCTCTGATGTGTCTTCCTATAAGGACACTAATCCTATTAGATCAGGACCTTAACTTCATGACTGCATTTAACCTTGATCTTTTTCTTAGAGATCTCAATTCCAGATAAAGCCACACTGTTGGTTAGGACATCAAAATATTAACTTTGGGGGGATACAAGTATTCATCCCATTATACTCTTCTACTCCAGACTATCAGTCAGCCCATTTCCTTCTCCAAAGACAATCAATGTCACCAGTGTCTGAGTATTCTGTCAAAAACATTTTGTGTATAATATACTTATTCAAATAAAAGGATACTAAGCACTATGCTTGATGATTATTCCTCCTGTAAGTAGAAGGTGGAGACTGTCCCATGTCTACATGTATACCTTTTGCTTCATTCTTTCTCATGATTTCATAGTATCCCATTAAACTACCATAATTAAAATAATCAATTCCATACTCATACGTTGGAGCAGGACATGGCAATCCATTCCATTATTCTTGACTGGAGAATCCCCGTGGACAGTGGAGCCTGGTGGGCTACAGTCTTGGGATCACAAAGAGTTGGATACAACTGAGCAACTAAGCACAGCACTTATACATACTAAGTACATATTTAGTCTTTGGCCATTACAAACAGTGCTTTAGGGAACACCATTTTTCAAATATGTTTGTACATGTGTTAATAAAGTTAAATATCTAGAAGTGAGAAGTATAGGTTAAAGTATATGTGCTTTTCAAAATGAAAAGATACTAACAAATTGCTCTACAAAAAGATTGCTGCAATTTACATTTCAACATTTAAGTATAATTAGAACTTCCAGATGTACAAGCTGGGTTTAGAAAAAGCAGAGGAACCAGAGATCAAATTGCCAACATTTGTTGGATCACAGAGAAAGCAAGGGAACTCCAGAAAACCATCTACTTCTGCTTCATTATCTATGCTAAAGCCTTTGACTTGGTGGATCACAGCATGCTGTGGAAAATTCTTATAGAGATTAGAGTACTGGACCACCTCGTTTACTGAGAAATTTATTTGGGTCAAGAAGCAACAATTAGAACTGGACATGGAACAAGGGACAGATTCCAAATTAGGAAAAGAGTACGTCAAGGCTATATATTGTCACTCTACTTATTTAACTTATATGCAAAGTACATCATGCAAAATGCAGGCTGGTTGAATCACAAGATGGAATCAATAATGCTGGGAGAAATATCAACAACCTCAGATATGCAGATGATACCATTCTAATGGCAGAAAGTGAAGAGGAACTAAACAGATTCTTGATAAGGGTGAAAGAGGAATAAAAAGCTGGCTTGAAATTCAAAATTCAAAAAACTTGAATCATGACATCCAGTCCCATCAATTCTTGGCATACAGAAGGGGAAATAATGGAAGTAGAGACAGATTTTATTTTCTTGGGCTCTAAAATCACTGTGGACAACAACCACAGCTATGAAATTAAAAGACACTTGCTCCTTGGAAGGAAAGCTATGATAAACCTAGGCAGTGTATTAAAAAGCAGAGACATCACTTTGCCAAAAAAGGTCTGTATAGTCAAAGCTATAGTCTTTCCAGTAGCCATGTACAGATGTGAAAGTTGGACAATTAAGAAGGCTGAGCACCGAACAATTGATGCTTTTGAACTGGGGTGCTGGAGAAGACTCTTGAGAGTCCCTTGGACTACAAGGAGACCAAACCAGTCAATCCTAAAGGAAAACAGCCCTGAATATTCATCAGAAGGACTGATACTGAAACTGAAGCTCCAATACTTTGGCCACCTGATGTGAAGAACCAACTCATTGGAACGACCCTGAAACTGAGAAAGATTAAAGGCAATAGGAGAAGAAGGTGGCAGATGGTTAGATAGCATCACCGAGTCAATGGACATGAATTTGAGTGAACTCCGGGAGATAGTGGAGGACAGAGGAGCCTGGCATACTTCAGTCCATGGGTCACAAAGAGTCAGACACAATTTAGCGACTGATCAACAACAACAAATAACAGTATGGATACGAACTCCAGAATAACTGTAAATATTAATTCAATAACCCTTATGAATCATCTAATGAGGAAGATAAAGATGGAAATATCTTTTTCAGCCTCCTGACTCCACATTTTTTATTCATTTCCTCAAAGGTAGCAGAATATTAATCTGGTCTTATCACTCGCTATTCCTTAGCACCCACAGGCTGAGATCCTAGCTGGCACACAGGATACAGCAGAGCAGGTTGGTTTCTGGCCAATTCTCCACGTCAGCTCTGACAACCCACTCCCTCCCAGTTTGTAACTTTCAGTTGGATCAAGTCACTAACCTTAGAAATCCTTATGGTCTCCAGACCTCTCACACCACTGAGCCTCACAAGGACCATCCATCCTCTGTATCTTTCCATATCGGTCTTCCCTGTGAATCTCCTTCCCCACTCATTCTACAATCTCTCAAATGTCACTTTTTCTGCCAAGACTTAATTTTTTCTCCCATGTGGCCTTAGAAATTCTGTCTTCCATGAAACTACTCAAATCATGTACATCCACATCATAAAACCTTATGGCTATAATTTGTATGTGTTTCTCTGACTCTTCATTGGATAAATAGCAAGTAGATGGTTGCTAAGTAGATGGTTTTTAAAAATTGTCTTTTTTTAATTTTTATTTTTAAAATTTTTTTATTTTACTTGTATTGGTGTAGTTGACTAACAATGTTGTGATAGTTTTAGGTGAATACCTTATTTTTAATCAAACCATTTAATCTTTGGGACAATGCTTTGACACAGATACTCTTACTATTCTTATTTTATGGGTGAATAAAATGAAACATAACTTGTAAAGTAACTTGCTCAGTCACACAAAAAAGTTTTAAGAGGCAGAGTTGGGACTGATCCCCAAATGTGGTGGTTCTAGAATCTTTGCTATATAGAAATTCTCATCAGACGTGTCTGACCTCCAAAGTCTCCTCTTTTTACTCTTTTTCCAGAGTCGGTTCTTCTTGTCCTCTTCTACCTAGTCTTCCAATCTCCACTCTCACTATAACTCAGATTCTTCCTCCTCATAAACTGTACTGACACTCTCCTAAATATGGAGATTAGTTTAACCTTCTTATGGATCTAACCTCAAAACCCTCTTCTTACAACTATCAGAGTACTCAGCATACAGAGGGCCCCATTGGCCACTAGGGCCCACCCATCATAGGGAAGCATAGAGGGTTATAAATAATTTTAAGATTAATAAAGCATCTGCTTCAAGTTGAGTCTGTCCTCTTCTGGTGGCTCAGTGGGTAAAGAATCACCTACAATGCAGAAGACCCTGTTTCAACCCCTGGGTTCAATCCCTGGGTTGGGAAGATCCTCTGGTGAAGGACATGGCAACCTACTTCAGTATTCTTGCCTGGAGAATTCCATGGACAAAGGAGCCTGGTGGACTATACGGTCCATGGGATCACAAAGAGTCAGACACAACTGAATGACTAATACTTCAAGTTGAATTTCAATTCAGTTCAGTCACTCAGTCGTGAAACCAGACTCTTACTTGAAACTTAGCACTCACAATTTTATTTAAGAGTTCTTTGAGGTTGGTGTTTGTGGAAGGCCAGGGAGAGGAAAGACAGGGTGGAACAGAGTGAGAAGTTGAGCTATGATACATTCCTAACAAGGCCTTTCAGAGCTACACCATGTTGGGATGAGTTGGCAAGACCATTGGTTAGTTATTGGAAGTGGGTCATCTCTTGAGAGGAGGAGTGACATTGAGCAAAGCAGTTTTATTTTGCTAAGGACCGACATCAAGGGCTATCATTGGTAGTACTCTCTGCAGCTGGGGAAGTAAGTCCATACCTGAGGGAAGATATGCATGGCACATGGGAGCATCCACCCAATGTCTCATTCTTTAAATGCCTAACATCATACTGCTCTAAGCACTGTAGCTTCATTTTCAGATGGAACAATTCATGTAAAGGTAACATGGAAGAGATCACATAGACAGTAGCAACTGAGCTGGTATTAGAACCCAGGCCTGGCTGAGTGCAAAACCCATGTTTCTTCTCTATATTAAGCTAACCTCCTTGGGCACATTATAAATTGTATGACAGCATGTATGTGGTAATCTTTTGAAGACTAGAAATACACACTCATAGCACTGAACTCCTTCCAGAACTGCACTCTCCCATCATTCCCCAAACAAGCAATTCCCTCTGAGCCCACACACCCACTTGCTTTCATTTTCCACATGTTTACTTGGATGTAGTCACCAATGACATATTAGGCAGATGTCATTTGGAAAAGGAGGCATGATCGTTGTCAAAGTTAAGTGAGAACTGCCTTCGAACTGCGCTTGATGTGTAGTCCACAGTGGAGGAGAGCTTATCTCTTAAAATAAAAAAAATATTAGCAATGTCTCCAAAAACGTGGTCCATGGATCCTGAGAATACTTCGGATTCTTTCAGGGAATCTGTAAAAGAAAAACCATTTTCGTAATAATAGAAGTATTTTTTTTTTTTTCCCACAGTGCCTACACAGTGTTAACTGACAGTGCAAAAGCTCTGGCGAGTAAAACCACTAATGCTTTAATCGAGGTCAAGACAATGGAACAAAATTCTATTAGTAGTTGTAATCTTTAATAACTCACAGTCAGTTTAAAAGCAATATAAAAGTTAATTTCACTTAAAAGTCTTCTTGAAGAAGCAGTAAAAGCTATTTGTATTACTTGTAATAGGGATTAACTGAAAAACTATGGTTATTCAGAGCTACACCATGTTGGGAATATGTCATAAATATTCTCAAAAATGAATGAAGAGAGCCTACCACTTCAAAGAAAATAACTCATGATGTTTGTTGCCAATGATTAAATGTAAGTTTTCAAGCAAAAACTTGAATTTTTGAAAACTTTTGTTTGCCATCATGAGCAGCATACTAATATAGATTTTATGATGAGGTTGGTGGTTATAATAGGTATGTGATTTTTTTTTATTTTGTATAACGAAGTGAGTCAACATTTTGAAAATCTACATAACTTAGAAAATTGGTATTTTCCATACAACCAATACATGGTGTTATAAAATTATGTTTGGGCAAAACAATCCATTCAAAAAATAGGCCAGTGTATTTCAATGTAGTAAAATATGTGGTTCATTCATATGTTTTCAAATTTCACATTGCAACTACACTTGAAGAAATTAACACTTGTCAAGTTTTGGTGTAGTATCAAAGAAAAGAAAACTATCCATGATTATCTGAAAAGGTTATTAAAATCAATCCTACACCCAATCACATATATGGATTTTCTTAATAACTTCAACAAAACAAATATTGCAGTTCCTAACTGCAAAGCAGTTATGAGAATCCAGCTATCTTCTACTAAGGGAGACATTAAAGAGAGTTGCAAAAATAAGAAATATGTCAGACTTTTCACTATTTTTATTTTGAAAAATATATTTGTCATTAAAATATAATGGATTTATCACTGTTATTTTAAAATAAATTAATAAATATTCTTTATAATTTCACGGCTTTAATTTGTCCTATTAATAGATGTATCCCACCCAAATAAAAGTGGTTTAGGTTCCTCAATGACTTTCAGGAGTGTAGTGGGTTCTTGAGACCAAAAAGTTTGAGAACCACTAGTCCAGGATCACTTAGTCAATACTGAGAGAATAGATGTAGGATTTTTCCAAATGAATTTTTTAGCTAAAAATAATTAATGAATAAGAATAATTTTTAAAATGACTAAATGAAGAAAAGGAAAAGGAATGAAATATTTGAATAACTGTGCTTCCCTGGTTGCCCAGTGGTAAAGAATCCACCTGCCAATACAAGAGATGTGGGTTTGATCCCTGGGTCTGGAAAATCCCCCAGAGAAGGAAATGGCAACCCACTACAGTATTCTTGCCTGGAAAATCCACTGGACAGAGCAGCCTGGTGGGCTATAGTCTATGGTGTCACAGAAGAGTTGGACATGACTAAGCAATTAAATAACAATTTGAAGAACTATGTGCAAAGAGTGTTACCTGAAATGATGTGGATATATAAACCTAGAATATGAAAATAAAAGAAGTGGACAATCAGAGAGGCAGAATGTTTACACAGCATCTACAGTATGACAGGCCTCTAAAAGTCTAGGGATCCCAGATAGCCTAGGTTATCAGTTTTATGAGTTTATAAAAGGGAGGTAACACCCCCTGTGTTACTACAGGTTGATCCACTCATTACTTAACTCACATCAGGCACCCTGTTGTTGTTCAGTCACTCAGTCATGTCTGATTCTGTGTGACTCCATATATTACAGCAAGCCAAGCTTCCCTGTCCTTCACCATCTCCCGGAGCTTTTTCAAACTCATGTCCAATGAGTTGGTGATGCCATCCAAAGATCTCACCCTCTGTCATCCCCTTCTCCACTTACCTTCAATCTTTCCCAGCATGTGGGTCTTTTCCAATAAGTCAGCTCTTCTCATCAGTGGCAAAGTACTGGAGTTTCAGCTTCAGCATCAGACCTTCCAGTGAATAGTCAGGGTTGATTTCCTTTAGGATTGACTGGTTTGATATCCTAGCAGTTGAAGGGACTCTCTCAAGAGTCTTCTCCAACACCACAGTTCAAAAGCATCAATTCTTCAGCATTCAGCTTTCTTTATGGTCCAACTCTCACATGCATACATGACTGCTGGAAAAATGATAGCTTTGACTAGATAAATATTTGTCAGAAAAGTAACGTCCCTGCTTTTTGATATGCTGTCTAGGTTGGTCATAGCTTCTCTTCCAAGAAGCAAGCATCTTTTAATTTCATGGTGGCAGTCACCATCTGCAGTGATTTTGGAGCCCAAGAAAATAAAGTCTGTCACTGTTTCCATTGTTTCCCCATCTATTTCCCATGAAGTATGGGACCAGATGCCATGATCTTCTTTTTTAAAAAGTTGAGTTTTAAGTCAGCTTTTGCACTCTCCTCTTTGACTTTCATCAAAAGGTTCTTTAGTTCCTCTTTGCTTTCTGCCATAAGGGTGGTGTCATCTGCACATCTGAGGTTGTTGATATTTCTCCCAGCAATCTTGATTCCAGCTTGTGCTTCATCCAGCCTAGCATTATGCATGATGTACTCTGTATATAAGTTAAATAAGCAGGGTAACAATATATAGCCTTAATTTACTCCTTTCCCAATTTGGAACCAGTCGGTTGTTCCATGTCCAGTTCTAACTGTTGCTTCTTGACCTACAGACAGGTTTTTCAGGAGGCAGGTAAGGTGGCTTGTTATTCCCATCTCTTTAAGAATTTTTCACAGTTCATGGTGATCCACACAGTCAAATGCTTTAGTGTAATCAAGTGTAAGCAGAAGTAGATGTTTTTCTGGAACTCTCTTGTTTTTTCAATGATCCAACGGATATTGGCAATTTGATATCTGGTTCCTCTGCCTTTTCTAAATCCAGCTTGAACATCTGGAAGTTCTTGGTTCACGTACTATTGAAGCCTGGCTTGGAGAATTTTGAACATTACTTTGATAGCATGTGAAATGAGTGCTATTGTGAGGGAGTTTGAACCTTCTTTGGCATTGCCTTCTTTGGGATTGGAATGAAAACTGACCTTTTCCAGTCCTGTGGCCACTGCTGAGTTTTCCAAATGTGCTGGCATATTGAGTGCAGCACTTTCACAGCATCATCTTTTAGGATTTGAAATAGCTCAGCTGGAATTCTATCACCTCCACTAGCTTTGTTCACAGTGATGCTTCCTAAGGCTGACTTGACTTCACACTCCATGATGTCAGGTTCTAGGTGACTAATCATACCATTGTGGTTATCTTGATGGATCATTAAGATGTTTTTGGATAGTTGTTTTGTATATTCTTGCCACCTCTTTTTAATATCTTCTACTTCTGTTAGGTCCATACCATTTCTATCCTTTATTGAGCCCATCTTTGTATGAAATATTCCCTTGGTATCTGTAATTTTCTTGAAGAGATCCCTAGTCTTTCCCTTCTATTGTTTTCCTCTCTTTCTTTGCATTGGTCACTGAGGAAGGCTTTCTTATCTCTCCTTCCATTCTTTGGAACTCTGCATGCAGATGGGTATATCTCAGCTATTTTTAAGGCCTCCTCAGACAACCACTTTGCCTTTTTGCAGTTCTTTTTCTTGGACATGGTTTTGATCACTGCCTCCTATACAGTGTTACAGACCTCCATCCATAGTTCTTCAGGCACTTTTCTATCATATCTAACCCCTTGAATCTATTTGTCCCTTCCACTGTATAATCATAAAGGATTTTATTTAGGTCATATTGAATGTCCTAGTGGTTTTCCCTACTTTATTCCATTTAAGTCTGAAGTTAGCAATAAGGAATTCATGATCTGAGCCACAGTCAACTCCCAATTTTGTTTTTGCTGACTTCATAGAGCTTCTCCAGCTTTGGCTGAAAAGAATATAATCAGTCTGACTTTGGTATTGACCATCTGGTGATGTCCATGTACACATGGACATCTCTTGTGTTGTTGGAGGAGGTTGTTTGCTATGACCAGTGTGTTCTCTTTACAAAACTCTTGTTAGCCTTTGCCCTGTTTCATTTTGCACTCCAAGGCCAAACTTGTCTGTTACTCCAGGTATCTCTTGATTTCCTACTCTTTGCATTCCAGTCCCCTATGATAAAAAGGACATCTTTTTTTGGTGTTAGTTCTAGAAGGTCTTATATGTCTTCATAGAACTCTTTAACTTCTTCGGCATTAGTGGTTGGTATATTGACTTGGATTACTTGATACTGATTGGTTTGCCTTGGAAACAAACAGAGATCATTCTGTCATTTTTGAGATTTCACCCAAGTACTGCATTTTGGACTCTTTTGTTTACTATGAGGTACCCTATACATGTTTAATGAATGAGTGAATATTACTCTTCAATTCTGATTTTTCCTTTCTGCTAATCTTTTTATTTTAGCTAGGTTACAGAAGAATCAGCCACTTCACTCTATTCACTCCCAAACTTCCTTCCCCAAGGAAAGATTTCTCTTTTAATTTGCCTTGGGATCTTCAGTTCTCAGGCTTGGAAAGGACAGAACCCACCTGCAAATTTGCTTCTAGTCCAGGGAGGTCTTGGTCTTTGGTTTTTGGTCCATATTTTTCACCTCTGTATCTGACTACACCAACCATTTCTTGAGAACAAATAACTTGACTTTTTCATCTCTGAATTCCCACCTTAGAGCAAATAAAGTTTATCTAATAAGGATAAAGAAAGAAAAGAAGTAACATTTTTAGTCCTAATAAAGCCCTCTTGCTATAACTGCTATCCACATGCTCCACTAAAATAGCATTGACATCTTCTCTTTCCCACATGGGCAAGTTTGTCATGATTCCTGTGTTTATATTACCAAACCTACTCTGATTCAGAGGAAAAAATAAGAAGGATTCCATAGGAAAAATAAAAAGGACTCTGTAGACAAACCCCAAGAAGCTGCGGGTGAGAAAGATGCTGAGTGTGAGTCAGCTCCCAAACGCAAATGGACGTTGTATGTTAGATACTCTTACCAAACTCTTCCTTTTTCCCACTCCAGCTAGGATACATCCTTAGCTACATTAGCTGACAGAAACCAGGCACAGAAACTCAGGGAAAGGAAGACACAGATGAATCTTGAGCCAGGTTTTTCTAAAATGTAGGTAACTGTGATGGAGAAGGCAATGGCACCCCATTCCAGTACTCTTGCCTGGAAAATCCCATGGATGGAGGAGCCTGGTAGGCTGCAGTCCATGGGGTCGCTAGGAGTCAGACACGACTGAGCTACTTCACTTTCACTTTTCACTTTCATGCATTGGAGAAGGAAATGGCAACACACTCCAGTGTTCTTGCCTGGAGAATCCCAGGGACAGGGGAGCCTGGTGGGCTGCCATCTCTGGGGTCCTACAGAGTCGGACACGACTGAAATGACTTAGCAGCAGCAGATAACTGTGAGGGGACTTCCATCTGCTGCTAAAATGATCAGATCAGATCAGATCAGTCGCTCAGTCATGTCTAACTCTTTGCGACCCCATGAATCGCAGCATGCCAGGCCTCCTTGTCCATCACCAACTCCCAGAGTTCACTCAGACTCATGTCCATTGAGTCAGTGATGCCATCCAGCCATCTCATCCTCTGTCGTCCCCTTCTCCTCCTGCCCCCAATCCCTCCCAGCATCAGAGTCTTTTCCAATGAGTCAACTTTTCACATGAGATGGCCAAAGTACTGAAGTTTCAGCTTTAGCATCATTCCTTCCAAAGAAATCCCAGGGCTGATCTCCTTCAGAATGGACTGGTCGGATCTCCTTGCAGTCCAAGGGACTCTCAAGAGTCTTCTCCAACACCACAGTTCAAAAGCATCAATTCTTCGGCGCTCAGCCTTCTTCACAGTCCAACTCTCACATCCACACATGACCACAGGAAAAACCATAGCCTTGACTAGACGAACCTTTGTTGGCAAAGTAATGTCTCTGCTTTTGAATATGCTATCTAGGTTGGTCACAACTTTCCTTCCAAGGAGTAAGCGTCTTTTAATTTCATGGCTGCAGTCACCATCTGCAGTGATTTTGGAGCCCAGAAAAATAAAGTCTGACACTGTTTCCACTGTTTCCCCGTCTACTTCCCATGAAGTGATGGGACCGGATGCCATGATCTTCATTTTCTGAATGTTGAGCTTTAAGCCAACTTTTTCACTCTCCACTTTTACCTTCATCAAGAAGCTTTTTAGTTCCTCTTCACCTTCTGCCATAAGGGTTGTGTCATCTGCATATCTGAGGTTATTGATATTTCTCCCAGCAATCTTGATTCCAGCTTGTGTTTCTTCCAGTCCAGCGTTTCTCATCATGTACCCTGCATATAAGTTAAATAAACAGAGTGACAATATACAGCCTTGACGTACTCCTTTTCCTATTCGGAACCAGTCTGTTGTTCCATGTCCAGTTCTAACTGTTGCTTCCTGACCTGCATACAAATTTCTCAAGAGGCAGATCAGGTGGTCTGGTATTCCCATGTCTTTCAGAATTTCCCACAGTATATTGTGATCCACACAGTCAAACGCTTTGGCATAGTCAATAAAGCAGAACAACCAGTTCTTCCGGTGGTTGGTTAAATCTTTTCTAAAATGTTGCTCTATCAATCATCTCCTCTTTGAGATATAACATTTCCCTTCCTCCTTCAGCACAGAACCCTGATCAAAACTCTTTTATCCAAAAGAAATAACATTGCTTTAAAAATACTAGTGTGCTGTGTGTATGCTCAGTTGCTTCAGTTGTATCCAACTCCTTGTGACCCTATGGACCGTAGCCTTCCAGACTTCTCTGTCCATGGGAATTCTCCAGGCAAGAATACTTGAGTGGGCTGCCATGCCCTCCTCCAGGGGATCTTCCTGACCCAGGGATTAAACCTACCTCCCTTTTATCATCTGCATTGGCAGGTGAGTTCTTTACCACTAGCACCACCTGGAACCCCCCCAAAATACTAGGGCCAACAATAGTCTTTTGGACTCCGTGGGAGAGGGAGAGGGTGGGATGATTTGGGGGAATGGCATGGAAACATGTATAATATTATATAAAAAATGAATCGTCAGTCTAGGTTCGATACAGGATCCTTGGGGCTGGTGCACTGGGATGACCCGGAGGGATGGTATGGGGAGGGAAGTGGGAGGGGGTTCAGGATGGGGAACATGGGTATGCCTGGTAGCAGATTCATGTTGATGTGTGGCAGATCCAATACAATATTGTAAAGTAATTAGCCTCCAATTAAAATAAATAAATTTAAATTAAAAAAATAAATAAAATAATCACTTATAGTTGAGCCAAAAAAAAAAATAAGGAAAATTAAAACCTGCTCCTGAATCTTCCTTTATTTTATTTAATTTCTTTCCTTTCTTTCTCACTCAGTTTTATTAAAAGAGTAGTCTATACTCCCTGGCTCCATTTCCTCACTTAAACCCACCAATTTCTTGGTCTTCTGCATCTCTCTCCTAGAGTTGCCAATTTCACTGCACACATTCCCTGCATTTACTGTATACAGTATCTTGGCAACAGGTAACCCTCTTGGCCATTCCTTCCTTTCCATTCCCCTACTTTTCCCTGTTTATTTATATATTTATTTCTATCTTTCTGATCACTCTTTCTCAGAGCTTCTCATTTTTTCCCTTATTCTGCCCTTAAATATTTGTGTTTCCTATATTTCATTCATTTCATTCTTGGTCAATTTACTCCTTTCTCCACACTTAAAAAAATATTTTTGAGTAATTTCTATGTACCAAGCATTGTTGTATGTAGCTGGAAAATAGCAAATAAGTCCATTTCCATAATTTACTATGTAACTTTGCTTCCAATTAGTGAAAACATGTTATAGCAAAGGAGGTATGACCGTAAGTTCCCACTCACAGAATTTGCTAATCTTATCATGGACTCCATTAATCACATACAGGTAACTTGAGAAAATGACAGAATGGCCTAATAAAGGCTCATCTTTGGTACCAGCTGGGAGGCAACATTCTGTGGAGAAATTTTTGCTTTCCAAATCATTATCTTAGGTTCAGTAGGTTTGGAGTTCTTACTGTCCCAAAGGAGAAATACTTTGACCAGAGAATAAGTTCTATTACTGTTGAATAAAATGCTGAGACTACCACTTCCCCATGTTTTCTGGGCTTCTCATGCTGCTGAGCCAATAGGCAAAGAAAGGTGCCATTGTCCCATCAAGGATATTTGATTCCAGTCACCAAAAAGAAATAGAGATGCAACCACACAATAGTGGTAAAGATGACTGTATAACCTAGGAGATTCATAGGGTCACTCCTTGTTCTCCAAGAGTCCTTTTCAATGGAAAACTGGGGAAACCCAAAATAGAATTTTCACATTTACAACATGATCTTCCAGTTCCACTTCTGGGAAAATTAGAAAAGAACTCTAATTTGAAATTATACATGCACCCCAGTCTTCTTAGCAACAATATTTACAATACCAAAGACATGAGAGCAATGTAAATGTCCATGGACAGATGATGGATGATAAAGATGTGGTATATATACACAATATACATACAAGAATAAAACTGCCATTTGGAGAAAATGAATGGACCGAGAGATTATCATAATAAGTGAAGTAATACACAATACACGTAACAGAATACAATTGCCATTGGAATAACATGGATGAACCAAGAGATTATCATACTAAGTGAAGTAAATCAGAGAAAGGCAAATATCATATGATATCACTTATGTGTGGAATCTAAAAAAATCATACAAATAAACTTATTTACAGAACAGAAATAAATACATAGGTATAGAAAACAAACATGATTACCAAAAGGAAAGGGGGGTGGGGGAAGGATAAATTAGGAATTTGGGATTAAAAGATATTCACCACTATACATAAAATAGATAAAAAGGACCTACACAGGAAACTATATTCAATGTCTTGTAGTAAGCCATAACTGAAGAGAGTCTGAAAAAGAATAAAATATATAGATGTGTATATGTATGACTAAATCACTGTGCTGTACACCTGAAACTAACACAACATTGTAAATAAACTATATTTCAATTAAAAATTTGGTTAAAAAGAAAAAACAAAAACATGATTTTCAAGGCCTTAGATGTCATAAAAATAAAGCTCTGGGTTACTTCAATAGGTAAAGAATGCCATCCGGCTGAGGGACAGGTGGTGAAAAATGGAAATACAAGTAGCAGTGAAGGAAGACAGCTATAATTATCTACATAGGTCTCACAATCACTTATATGGAGGTTGCTGCTGCTGCTGCTGCTGCTGCTGCTGCTAAGTCGCTTCAGACGTGTCCGACTCTGTGCAACCCCATAGACGACAGCCTACCAGGCTCCCCCATCCCTGGGATTCTCCAGGCAAGAACACTGGAGTGGGTTGCCATTTCCTTCTCCAATGCATGAAAGTGAAAAGTGAAAGGGAGTCGCTCAGTCGTGTCCGACTCTTTGCAACCCCATGGACTGCAGCCCACCAGGCTCCTCTGTCCATGGGATTTTCCAGGCAAGAGTACTGGAGTTGGGTGCCATTGTCTTCTCCATATGGAGGTTGAGGTTATATTAATAGCTATATGTTTTATTTAATTTTTTTTTTCTTATCCAGCCTCCTTCATTTCTACCCATCTTTCATTAATAACCTGGTGGTGGCTAGGGTTCTTTTAAGACTCAGGTGGGAATATAGCCAAATCAAGATCCCCATGTTATGTTATAGTATCTGATTTTTGTATCATGTACATTGAAGACAGCAGTCATTTACCTGAACAAAGTAAAGAGGGGGAAGTTAAAGGGCAAAGGCAGTAGACAGGACCAATGATCTTCCAATTGGGCATTTTTAATCACTCTCCACCATTTTCCAACCTCCTCTGTGCTCCTGGATTTGCCCTTTATGAACCCATCAATATGCTCCCAAGATCAACGGCTTCCTTGGGTTCAGTTAAAGATCATCTTAGGCTGGCTGTGTCCCAGGTTTTAAGGTCCTGTCAGGTGCCCTCTCCTGATCCGATTTTTGTAACCACCACAAATCTCTCTCGATTTTTGTAACCACCTCCCCTCCTCCACCTTCCTAGCACAAGCCTGGAATCATTTCCTGTTGTTACTAGCCTCAGGGTACTTCACCTTTCCTTGTTTCCCTAATCCATGACTATACCATATGAATAATCCTTTTTTTAGAAACTATCCTCAAATCAGCTAGTTTGAGAATGTCATCTGTTTCTAGCTTGGATGTTGACTGATACAAATAACTGGTGCCCCTCTCATTGTAGAAGAATGGTTTTGATTGCCTGAGGGTCTTAAAATGACTGCTGTTACAGATTTACACCCCTGTAGAGGTCTCAGAGTTCTGGATGGAATGGCTCTTTCTTGGGGAGACTTAAGAAACAGTTTTTCTTTTTTTTTGGATGGAGATGTTAATAGGGCTTCCCACCCTTACCGCCCCCTAAAAGCAAGAGCTCTGCCAGGCTGTACTAAATGGAGGTTTGGATTTATTTAAATTTGCTCTGACAGTGAATTCCATTGCTGTGGGCCGTGGACTAGGTGGCTGTCACGTGGCTGAGGTCTGACAGTTAGCGGCTGTTCTTGGCTGGCTGAAAAGGGCATATATGAACAGCGGCCACAGGGTCAGGCTGCAGTGTAGCAAAAAGAGAAGGGTGTGCTCTTTTCTTAAAGTGCTAAGTACATTGCCAATAAAATAATTCTTCTCACTATAACAAAGAGAATTGAATCAACAGCACACTAAACCATAAGGGAAAAATAGGTCTTAACTTGAAATAAAAACATGTCAAGAATCAAACTCATTTATTCCAACCCATCCATATACCCTTTTTGACTGCTCCATCCTAATAAGGACCCAGTACCCTATATTATTTGTAAGAAATTCACGGGCCTTCTTTGCCTCTTCCTCTACTCACCTCAAGTTCTGAGTGAGCCTGACATACTGGAACAATCTAGACAGACAAGATTCAGATTGCAGATCCCATGCTTTAGAGAGCCATGATTGTGGACAGCATGTTTCATCCCTTAGTTTCAATTTCTTTATCTGTAAAGTGGAAATAATGATACCCAACAACCTTTGATTAGAGATGTGAGAATAATGAATATGTTAAGTGTGATTTGTAGAATACTTAAAACATAACTCTGTTTTCCATTATCATTTTAAAATATTTTAAGTGGAAATAATCTCTCATTTTCCTAGATTAAAAAAAATGTATAAATCCTACAGCTTTATCCTTATTCTTTCTCTTAGTCTTAGGTACTAGAAAGTCCTACAGTACTCTAGGGAACAGAACATGGTTTCTGTTCATCAGATGAACAGGGACATCAGATGAAGGGAAGAAACAAAAATAAATAGGTCTATGGAAGAAAAATGGAGAAGGCGATGGCACCCCACTCCACTACTCTTGCCTGGAAAATCCCATGGGCAGAGGAGCCTGGTAGGCTGTAGTCCATGGGGTCGTGAAGAGTCGGACACGACTGAGTGACTTCCTTTCACTTTTCACTTTCATGTACTGGAGAAGGGAATGGCAACCCATTCCAGTATTCTTGCCTGGAGAATCCCAGGGACGGGGGAGCCTGGTGGGCTGCCGTCTGTGGGATCGCACAGAGTTGGACACGACTGAAGCAACTTAGCAGCAGCAGCAGCATGGAAGAAAAAAAAAGGCATATTTGAGAATTATATAATAATATACAGGACTAAAGAGTCTATGTACCAATTAATAGAATAATAAAATAATTTTTAAATGTAACTGCTAATAAGATCAATATAGAGAAATTCATTTCATTTTTATAAACCTACAGGAAATATAAACAGCTCTTATGAGACAATAAGAAAAATTTCAGTATCCAGAAAATATAATTCAAATAAAGACTTGAATTAAGGGAGAAATATACTATATTCATGGAAAGAGAAACTGTTGTAAAACAGATACAGTATAGTTCCAGGTAAAAGTTTATTAGGATGTTCTAGGGAAACTGACTCCCTAATTTTGAAATGTATATAAAAGCACAAAGGTCAAATAATAGCTAATACGATTCCAAAATGGGAGGATATCTTCCACCAGATATCAACTTACTATAAAGTTTATTAATTTAAACAGTATGATATTGGTTCATGCCCGTGTGTTCAGTCCTGTCTGACTCTGCGAGCCCCATGGACTGTAGCCTGCTAGGCTCCTCTCCATCGAATTTTCCAGGCAAGAATATTAGAGGGGGTTGCCACTTTCTAACTCCAGGGGATCTTCCTGACCCAGGGATCAAGCCCATATCTCTTGTGGCTACTGCATTGGGAGGGGGATTCTTTACCACTGCACCGCCCGGAAAGTCCATGGTATTGGTTCAGGCACAGACAAATCAACTATAGAATTAGAGATTCCTGAAAAAGACCTCTACATTTATGAAAAGGGCTTCCCTCATAGCTTAGTTAGAAAGAATCCACCTGCAATGCAGGAGACCCCTGTTCAATTCCTGGGTCGGGAAGATCCATTGGAGAAGGGATAGGCTACCCACTCCAATATTGTTGGGCTTCCCTTGTGGCTCAGCTGGTAAAGAATCTGCCTGCAATGTGGGAGACCTGGGTTCGCAGTGTGGGAGACCTGGGTTTGTTGCATGGGTTGGGAAGATCCCCTGAAGAAGGGAAAGGCTACCCACTTCAGTATTCTGTCCTGGGGAATTCCATGACTATGTAGTTCATGGGGTCACAAAGAGTCAGACAGGACTGAGTGCCTTTCATTTCACTTCACTTTATATGAAAAACCATTATTTCTGTTAGAAGAGCTTCACAGTTATTTGAATAATTTGAGAAAAATGGATTTATTCATTAAGGGTACTAAGACTATTGTATGTCTAAATAGACAAAAGTGAAATTGGGTTCTTCCCACTTAGCATACACAAAAATCGGTTCTAAATGGATTAAAGATACATTTGAAAGGCAAAACTTTAAAATTTCTAGCAAATTATGGAGGAGATGATCTTTATGACAAAAGAGTAAAACATTTATTAAATAAGACATCAAAAAATGCTAACATAAAAGAAAAAAAATGTGATATATTCAACTATATTGAAACTAAAGATGTCTATTCTTCAAGATACCTTAGAGAAAGGGAGAAAAAGCAACGAATCAAGAAAACATATTTGTAAACTTTTAAAGATAAAGAATTAGTGCACAGAATATAAAAAAGAACTGCTTTAGTAAGAAAAGTCAAATAACCCAAAATAAAAATGAGTAAGAAATATGAACTGGCATTTCACACAAAAAAAGCCACACATATATATGCCAAATAAACATTTAAAAAGTTGCTCAACTGTTCAGAAGTCTGGGAAATGCAAATTGTGGTAATTTTTACTCACTGTACTAATAAAAATTCATTGATCTGATAAGTGTTGGTGAGGATATGAAGGAAAGGGAATGCAAATAGGTACAAAAATTAATTGGCCTTTTTTTGGTAAAATTAAATATTCACATATCCTGTGGTCCAGAGGATGTTCCATGCCTAGAGACATGTTTTTCTCTCTAGAGAAATCATACAACTGGGCAACAAGAGATAAGCAAAAGAATGATCATAGATAGCAACATTGCTTATAATAGAAAAATAAAAACGTGAAAAAATAGAAACTGACACGAACACAATCTTAACCTATAAGAAAAATGACATTTAAATTGTGTCATAGTTACACACAAATTTATACAATGAAAGCTAATTCACTACAGCTATAGACAACTACACAGACAAATCTTAGATATTATGCTGTAAAGTAAATTTCAAATTGTTAAACTCAGTATTGTAACAGAAATAATTTAAAAGAAATTATTTGGAGAATAAATGTATATGTGATAAGGCTATGGAAAAAAGAAATGAAAAATACAGAAATTAGGAGAGAGGTTACCTGGGAGAAGTAGGCATGACAACGGAAGGAGACAACTCGTGCATTAACATTGTTCTACTTTTTAAATTTGGTCATACGTTTCTAGGTTTTTTTTTTTATTATGCTGCATCATATACTTTGTGTATACTTTATATACATGTGGGATACATGTATAGTTTGTGTCCCATAGATTCTTGTCTCTTTAATTTTTTCCCAACTTATTTTTTTTTCTCTGTTTTCCCATTCTACTATTGAGGCTACACACTGAATCATTTACTTCAGTTACTATTTTAGTTTTAACATTTCAGTTTGATTCTTTATTATCATCTCTATTCATCTGCTAAAAGTTCCATCTTCCCATTTATTTCTAAAATATTCACTTTTACCCCATGGAGAATAGTTCTGATAGCTGCTTTAAAGTCTATACGTTATAATTACAACATCAGGTTTATATCATGCTTAATATCTATTGATTGTCTTTTTCCCTGAAGAGTGTGCCAGAGTTTTCTGGTCCTTTGTATGTCAGCTGATTCTGGATTATATCCTGGACATTTTAGATATTTTGTTGTGAGACTCTAGGTCTTGTTAATGTCCTCTAGTGAATGTTGATTTATTGTTGTTGTTATTTTAGCAGGTAAACTATCCAGTTAGGTTCATACGACAAGTTCTTTCTCACCTTCTGGGAGTGGTGGTTTCAATATCACTTTAGTTTTCAAACTCTTGTTATGTTTCATTAGGTCCATGCATCCCAGTGGTGGATTAGGGATTTATGTCAGTTCATACAGAGATGTAGGGTGTCTCCTTTTCCAAATATCTTCCCTTCAAGATTCCCTTTATACTCTTTAGTTCCCATGAGAAAAAAAAAAGGACTTTTTTGCATCCTCTAACTAGAAATGGTCAGGATACTTTTTAGAACTGTACCCCTTGTGTTATTGAAAAGTTCCACAGAAATGTGCCTACCCTTGTGACAGAGTACTTCTAGAAAAGAAGAGGGGGGAGGAATTTCCACTATATTTTTGAGCCAGAGGGATGCCTTTCCCAGTTTCTTTGATCAGAAAAGAAAGGTTTTCTTTTCATCACCTAGATTCCCACACCATGACCACTACTGCTTCCCAAATGGCGCTGGCCTCAGGGAAGAAGCAAGAGAAAAAAAGAAATAGGACAAAAAAAATCCCAGGAACCTCTCCCCTGCAACTGTCAGCTCATGGAGGTCTCCTATTCCCAGTCTTCTGGTTAAGTGGAAACATTTTTTTTTTCCAGAATTTTTACTATATATATATATCTTCTCTGCTGGGCTGGATGAAGCACAAGCAAGAATCAAAATTGCCAGGAGAAATATCAATAACCTCAGATATGGAGATGACACCATGCTTATGGCAGAAAGCAAAGAAGAACTAAAGAGGTTTAGTTCTTGATGAAAGTGAAAGAGGAGAGTAAAAATGCTGACTTAAAACTCAACATTCAAAAAACTAAGATTATGGCATTTGGTCCTATCACTTCATGGGAAATAAATGGGAAAACAATTGAAACAGTGACAGAGTTTATTTTCTTGGGCTCCAAATTCACTGCAGATAGTGACTGCAGTCATGAAATTAAGACACTTGCTCCTTGGAAGAAAAGCTATGACAAACCTAGACAGCATATTAAAAAGTGGAGATGTCAGCAAGCACTTTGCTGACAAAGGTCCATCTAGTCAAAGCTATGGCTTTTTCAGTAGGTATGTTTGAATGTGAGAGTTGGACCATAAGGAAGACTGAGCATTGAAGAATTGATGCTTTTGAATTGTGGTGTTGGAGAAGATGCTTGAGAGTCCCTTGGAGTTCAAGGAGATCAAACCAGACAATCCTAAAGGAAATCAGTCCTGAGCATTCATTTGAAGGACTGATGCTGAAGCTGAAGCTCCAATACTTTGGCCACCTGATAAGAACTGACTCATTAGAAAAGATGCTGATGCCAGGGAAAATTGAGGGGAGGAGGAAAATGGAACAACAGAGGATGAGATGGTTGGATGGCATCACCAACTCAATGGACATGAGCTTGAGAAATTTCTGGGAGATGGTGAGGGACAGGCGAGCCTGGCATGTTGCAATCCATGGGGTCACAAAGAGTCATACATGATTGAGTGACTGAACAAAAATAATATATTCTCTGCAGTCTAGAACTCTCTGCACCCTTAAATCAAAGCTGGGAGAGACAAAGGAAAAAAAGAATATCTGAAACTCACACCTGTTATGGGTTGTTATTCAAGAATGGACTTCCTTCCCAGTCTGCCTACTGTGGTTTCAGAGTTGTCAAAGCTTTGTATTTTGTCAGAAGTTTTTACTTGTAGTCAGTCAGTGAGAGAGAGAAGTTCAAGTGAACTTACTCTATCTTGGCTCATGCCAAAGTCCATATATTCCTTTTTATGTATTAAATACTATATAATATAATTAAAGATAAGAAAAAGATTCACCCCCGAAGGATCTCATAATCTACTATACTAGACTGACTTCTAAACAACTCTCTTTTAGGAAATTTGGCTATGACAAAGAGAAAAGAAACAGAATCACTGTTTGTAATAGCCAGGACATGGAAGCAACCTAGATGCCCATCAGCAGATGAATGGATAAGAAAGCTGTGGTACATATACACAATGGAGTATTACTCAGCCATTAATAAGAATACATTTGAATCAGTTCTAATGAGGTGGATGAAACTGGAACCTATTATACAGAGTGAAGTAAGCCAGAAAGAAAAACACCAATACAGTATACTAACGCATATATATGGAATTTAGAAAGAGGGTAACGATAACCCTGTGTACGAGACAGCAAAAGAGACACTGATGTATAGATCAGTCTTATGGACTCTGTGGGAGAGGGAGAGGGTGGGGAGATTTGGGAGAATAGAAGTGAAACATGTATAATGTCATGTATGAAGCGAGTCACCAGTCCAGGTTTGATGCACGATGCTGGATGCTTGGGGCTGGTGCACTGGGACGACCCAGGGGGAGGGTATGGGGAGGGAGGAGGGAGGAGGGTTCAGGATGGGGAACACAGGTATACCTGTGGTGGATTCATTTCGATGTTTGGCAAAACTAATACAATATTGTAAAGTTTAAAAATAAAATAAAAAAAAAAAGAAAGAAATAGAATCAGAGGTAAAAAAAAACAAAAACAAAGGGTAAGATTGAATGAGTTTGTTTCTTTTTTTTTTTTTTTTGTAAGGATTATGTAAGTGGGCTCAGAATTTCTCCTACCCAACACTTAGCACATTTTAATTATTTCATATTAATTTGGAAAAATTTGTTCTTGCCATGCTGCTGCTTCTGCTGCTACTAAGTCGCTTCAGTCATGTCCGACTCTGTGCGACCCCATAGACAGCAGCCCACCAGGCTCCACCGTCCCTGGGATTCTCCAGGCAAGAACACTAGAGTGAGTTGCCATTTCCTTCTCCATTGCATGAAAGTGAAAAGTGAAAATGAAGTTGCTCAGTTGTGTCCAACTCCTAGCGACCCCATGGACTGCAGCCTACCAGGCTCCTCCGTCCATGGGATTTTCCAGGCAAGAGTACTGGAATGGGTTGCCATTGCATTCTTGCCATATTCCTTGGCTAAGAAGTCACATGAAGGCAGGTCAATATCTGTGTGCTTCACCCTTGAGCTGTTTCACACAGTAGATGGTCAAGTTGACAGGTTCCACAGTATTTGCCTCCTAATTCCCAGAGCAGGTTCTGTCAGGGCTCTGCCCATATCTTTTGCCCTTTACTTGAGTGCCCACCAACTCAATCTCCAATTTCCAGCTCTTGAGTTTCTCTGCCTAAGGTCTTTCCCAAGATTCTAAAGCATGCCTGTCCCTGCATAGCAGATAGTGCCAGGAAATTAATGTCTACTAGAAGGAGACCTCAACCAATGACTGGTAGCATTGGTTTATAAATATACCAGCTCCTTCCCCCATGGATAGGTTAACTCTGTGCCCCGTGTCCTACCTAAACTGGCTCTCAGAATTTTCCCAGCAGGATTTATTTCCAGTTGTCCACAGTGGTAGCTGATGTGATAATGCAGTATGTATTGGTTACCTTCCCTTCTCTGACTCCCTTTCTCATTCTGTTTTGGTTTTTCCTTATCCTCTTTTTTTTTTAATGTATTTATTTCTAATTGAAGGATAATTGCTTTACAGTATTGTGTTGGTTTCTGCCAAAATCAACATGAATCACCCATAGGTTTACATACATCCCCTCCTTCTTGAACTTCACTCCCATTTTCCTCCCCATCTCACTCCTCTAGGTTGTTACAGAGTTCAGGTTTGAATTTCCTGAGTCATACATCAAATTCTCATTGGCAATCTATTTCACATATGTATGTTTCCATGTTACTCATAAACTACTTTAACCTAAACCCTTATTTCAGGATCTGCTTCTGGGGTGACCCAAACTAAAACAGTTGCATATTCTACATACAAGGGCATGGATCTTTTATTAAGAAATTTCCTTGTGGCATTAGAGAGGACAGAGTACCAGACTTCAAGTCAAAAGGTCTTAGTTTATCTATTTACCAGATGGGTAAGGATGTTGAAGCTGAAACTCCAACGCTTTGGTCACCTGATGCGAAGAACTGTCTCATTGGAAAAGACCCTGATGCTGGGAAAGATTGAAGGCAGGAGGAGAAGGGGACAACAGAGGATGAGATGATTGGATGGCATCACAGACTCAATTGACATGAGTTTGAGTAAACTCTGGGAGTTGGTGATGGACAGGAAGGCCTGGCGTGCTGCAGTCCATGGGGTCACAAAGAGTTGGACACGACTGAGGGACTGAACTGAACTGAACTGAACCTTGAACAAGTTACATGATTACTCTAAGGCTCAACTTTCCTCATGGGGAAAGTGGAGTTCATATAATCGTCCTCATAATGTTCTTGTGAGTATTAAATAAAATAAAATAATACATGTGAAAGAACCTTTTATGGAGACCAGCGTGTAGTGAGTGCTTAGTGCATTAATGTGTGCTGATTGAGTAGGAGGATAAAGAATTCTTTCTTGTGCTGTGAACCATCATGTCTGTTTTATTTGTTTTCCTGATGGAGAGTAGGGTTATAGTAACATGTCCAGTCAACATCAGGAATTGCTAATGGTGGGGAAATGTTGAAGAGCTTGTATTGTTTCATCTTGTGGAACATGCTTCTAATTAGCAAGAGCCTGTTTTCCTTCAACATAAATGGGCAATAGCTCAGCAGCTGGTCCCACTATTCCTGAGTCCCAGTGTGCTCCAGAGGAAATGTACAACAAACACTTCAGAGAGAATGCACATTGTCTTTTAATTTATATGGATTTCTCTTTTATTTGAGAATTGTTCCATGAAGTTTTCATGGCTTAATAGACTTTTAGGTCATAAAGAGACTCCTGATCAGAAGTAGTCAGATCCTGTTGTACTGCAGTAGGGGAATCATAGACTTCAATAACCTCTTTATCCTATAGCATTTTAGGAACAAAGAAAACTGTCTTCAAACATTTAAAGGATTAATAAAATGAGAGGGCAGAAATCTTATTAAAGGGACTTTACAAATTAAAGGTTGTTGGAGCATTTTGAGTATAACTTAAGAAGAAAGATTCCATTAAGTAGAGCTTTCTAACAACCAAAGGGATGACTGAAGTGATAATCTTGCCATCGCTTGAGGTATGTAAGAGGCCACTGAACCCACACGGGGTATTACACAAGGAATTCTTTTGCTCATGGGAGGGAGACTTAACTGACAACTCAAGTCCCTTTTAGTTTTATGATTCTATATTTGGGGGTTTCTAATTGCAAGCACCACGCACACTACAGAGCATATAGTATTAGTATGTACTCAATGAAAATATGATGATTCATTACTACCAAATACCCCTGGATCCCCTAAAGGTTCCCTGGAGATAAGTAATTCTACCTTCTGTAAGTACCTTCTTTCTTCATATTGGCAGTCCATTCTGGGCCAGTCAAATCCCTGATGCCAAGCAAATGGAAACTCAGGCATTTGACACAGGTCGGGGATCCAGGATGCTAGACCTGGCTATGGGAACGAAGATGGCTGTAGCAGTTACAGAAGTGCACCACTCAGACCTCCCTTCAAGAAAGAACCTGCCATTCAGCTGCAAAAAGCAGTGAGCTGAAAGCCTTCGGCTGTTAGCATCTTTAGAGTAAGTTTCAGTATTTAAATTGAAGCCTCGTGTTTCCCGGGGAGCTCTCACTAAACATAAGCATGGCAAAGGTACTAGGGCCCTTGCCATTTCAGCCTGAATTTGGACTCATTTCAGGCTCCTTGCTTTCCAGCTCACTGTTAGATCACTGACTTTTCAGATCTGCAACATTATCTCAGGTTATCCTGACCCAGTCTTGCTTCTTTCCTCATTTTCTTTCCCAGGTGTCAGAACTATGTCACAACCTGAGGTTTTCCCTGCTCAACTCTGCTTCTTTTTCTAGTACTTTTCATAGACATTATTCTCAATAAAGCTCTTATGCTCCTAATTCAGTCTCAATCACTGCTTCTAGAAAAATCAGTTGACTCAATGGCTCACACTGCAACTATGTAGACCACAGAAAAAGGAAACAAAAGTGCACATCATACAGAAGGAAAATCTGGATTATCAGTGTGTCTAAAAAGACTGGAAGAACAAGGAAGAGACCTGAAACACAGGATGTGCAACAAAGACCAGAGGGCAGTAGGGGCACTCTGAGAGTCAGAGCTGGGAGAAATCCCTTGAGAGACATGTGCTAGAGGGAGGGAGAATTTCCACTGGGTCTGCCAACCACCCTGCCAATGCCCTCAGTCAGAAGCCATCTACTTACCCTGTGTCTTTATGACAGCCAGGGAAAGGAAGAGAAACTGCCATGTTTGAGCCACTGACATTAACTATTCCACAACACAGTATGGTGACACTGGCAATGAAATTTACAGATGTGGAAGCGCCCATTATTAGGAGGCAGATGATAAAGACAGCTAATGTTTTACTGCATGCTCGGTATGTACCAGTCACTATTGCTGTTATAAGGTCACTGATGATCAAATATTTTCTAGGAATTAGAAATCTGAGAGAAAAGTGCTGGATAGTTTTGGATCAGGGTCTTTCATGAGGTTGCAGATAGGTTGACAGTCAGGGTGGCAGATATTACAGAACATACCTGGGACTGGAGAGTCCAAATCTAAGCTCATTCCTGTGGTTTCCAGCAGTCCTCAGTTCCTCACTATGCAGGACCATATATAGGATAGCTTGACTCCGCCGTTGCCTTCCCCTGTAGCAAGTGATCTGAGACAGAGCTATGACTCAAGGTAAAAGCAACAGCCTTTCATGGTCTAATCTCAGACATTCAATGCCTTCATTTACACCATATCCTATTGACATGCAGGAGGACGTCCCTGGTGGCTCACTGGTAAAGAATCCATCTACCAATGCAGGAGATGTGGCATTGATCACTATGTCAGGAAGATCCCCTGGAGGAAGAAATGGCAACCCATTCCAGTGTTGCTGCCTAAAGAATCCCATGGACAGATGAGCCTGGTGGGTTACAGTCCGTGTTTTTCAGTCACTCACTCGTGTCCAAATTTATGCAACCATGTGGACTGCAGCACACCAAGTTTCCTGTCCTTCACCATCTCCCAGAGCTTGCTCAAACTCGTGTCCATTGAGTGAGTAATGCTATCCAACCATCTTGTCCTCTGTCATCCCCTTCTCCTCCCACCTTCAATCTCTCCCAGCATCAGGGTCTTTTCTAAAGAGTCAGCTCGCCTCATCAGGTGGCCAAAGTATTGGAGCTTCAGCTTCATCATCAGTCCTTCCAATGAATATTCAGGACTGATTTCCTTTAGGATTGACTGGTTGGATCTCCTTGCATTCCAAGGGACTATCAAGAATTTTCTCCAACATCACAGTTTGAAAGTATTACTTCTTCAGCACTCAGTCTTCTTTATGGTCCAACTCTGATATCCATACATGACTACGGGAAAAATCATAGCTTTGATAAAACAGACCTTAGTAAGTAAAGTAACATCTCTGCTTTTTAATACACTGTAGGTTTGTCATAGCTTTTCTCCCAAGGAGCAAGTGCCTTTTAATTTCATGGCTGCAGTCACCATCTGCAGTGATTTTGGAGCCCAAGAAAAGAAAGTTTGTCACTGTTTCCATTGTTTCCCCATCTATTTGCCATGAAGTGATGGGACCAGATTCCATGAACTTAGTTTTTAGAATGTTGCATTTTAAGCCAGCTTTTCACTCTCCTCTATCACTTTCATCCAGAGGCTCTTTAGTTCCTCTTTACTTTCTGCCATAGGGTGGTATCATCTGCATATCTGAGATTATTGATATTTCTCCTGGCAATCTTGATTCCAGGTTGTGCTTCATCCAGCCCAGAGTTTCTCATGATGTACTCTGCATATAAGTTAAATAAGCAGGGTGAAAATATGTGGCCTTGATGTACTCCTTTCCCAATTTGGAACCAGTCCATTGTTCCATATCCAACTCTAACTGTTACTTCTTGACCTGCAGACAGGTTCCTCAGGAGGCAGGTAAGGGGGTCTAGTATTCCCATCTCTTTAAGAATTTTCCAGTTTGTTGTGATCCACACAGTCAAAGGTTTTAGTGTAAACAATGAAGCAGAAGTAGATGTTTTTCTGTAACTCTTTTGCTTTTTCTACTATCCACTGGATGTTGGCAATTTGATCTCTGGTTCTTCTACCTTTTCTAAATCCAGCTTGAACATCTGAAAGTTCTTGGTTCACATACTGTTGAAGCCTAGCTTGGCAAAATTTGAGCACTAACTTGCTAGTGTGTGAAATGAGTGCAATTGTGCAGTGTTTGAACATTCTTTGGCATTGCCTTTCTTTGCGAATGGCATGAAAATGGACTGTTTCCAGTCCTGTGGCCACTTCTGAGTTTTCCACATTTGCTGGCATATTGAATGCAGCACTTTCACAGAATCATCTTTTAGGATTTGAAATAGCAGAGCTGGAATTCCATCACCTCCACTAACTTTGTTCACAGTGATGCTTCCTAAGGACCACTTGACTTCACACTCCAGGATGTCTGGCTTTAGTGAGTGAACACACCATTGTGGTTATCTGGGTCATTAAGATGTTTTTTGTATAGTTCTTCTGTGTATTCTTGCCACCTCTTCTTAATATCTTCTGCTTCTTCTAGGCCTTTACTGTGCCCATCTTTGCATGAAATGTTCCCCTGTTATCTGTAATTTTCTTGAAGAGATCTCTAGTCTTTCCCATCCTATTGTTTTCCTCTATTTTTTTGCACTGACCTCTTAGGAAGGCTTTCTTATCTCTCCTTGCTGTCCTTTGGAACTCTGCATTCAGATGGATATACATTTCCTTTTCTCCTTTGCCCTTCACACAGAGTGGGACACAACTGAGCAACTGAGCACACACACACACTGACACACACATGCACGCTTATATTGTCATGCAGACCAATGTTCTTGTACAGTGTGGGAGGCTTTCACAAGGGTGTGACTACCAGAATATAGGGATCATTAGGACCACCTAAGAGACTGGCTCCCACAACCTCCAGAAGAAGAATATAAAGTGAGTATTTTACCAGTGGGGAAACTGAGGCACAGAGATGACACGATTTGAACTGAGAGTCTATGTTCCACACTGTTATGTGAAACTGTCTCCCCAAGTGAAGGAATAGAAGTCAAAGAAGAAAGAAGATGGATGTGTATAAACTTGGGCATGGTGGTGGTTAAGGAAAGAATGCCTTAGATGTTTATAATTTACATAGAAATGAAGAGTTTAACAGAGCAATTTCTATAATTATCAAGGGTATTCCTTACACCAAATGTAGAAATAGGGAATTCCTTTCCTATTTTCCAGAAGACAAAGTGCCTTTGTCTTCTGAGAAAGACTGAGTGCCTTGCCCATATAGCACAATGAATACAGAGTGGAGTTCTGCTTAGGTCTTCACTTCCAAGTCCAGGACTCTAGTCTGTGCCTTAGCTGCTTTTTCAAGTAAATCAAAGGACCAATTTGTGGTTCCAGTTCTCTAGAACAGCCAGTGACGTACCTGGACTGGGGAAGAGCATCTAGAAATCTAGTTGTTTAGGTGTGATGCAGCGAAATCTTTCACCAAAGGAAGAGAATTTGCTGGGGTTTTTTCCAGTGTTTCTTAAAGTATAACATACACATAAAGTGCACATAAGTATATAGCTTGTCAAATTTTATAAAGCAAACTAAATGAAAGAGAAAGACATTACTATTAGCCCCAGAACCTCTTCTGTTCAATTTTTCTGTCATTACCCCTCATGTGATAGCCACTATGCAAACTTACAGAATCATAGATTAATTTACTTGATTTTTTAATTTATATAAATGCAATCTTATACTTTTTGCACTTGGTTTCTTTCAGTTGACATTTTATTCATGAGATCCATTCATACTGTTGCGTAAAATACTTGCAGGTTTCTTTTACTGTTGTTATATAGTATTCTACTCTGTGAGTAAATTATTTATTTACCCTCCCAAAGGTTGACATACTACACCCAAATTTGCCCTACCCCCTATTTCTGTACAGCCTGCAAATGAAGTTGATTTATACATTTTTAAAATTATTATTTATTTATTTTTGGCTGTGCTGGGTCGTCATTGCTGTGCAAGTGGGGGCTACCCACTAGTTGCAGTGTTCAGGCTTCTCATTGCATTTGCTTCTCTTACTGCTGAACACAGAATCTAGGATGTGTGGGCTTCAGCAATTGGAGCAAGGCCTCCGGAGTTGTGGTCACTGGCCTGTAAAGCCCAGTCTCAATTGTTGTGGCACACCAGCTTAGTTGCTCTATGGCATGTGGAATCCTTCTGGCCCAGGGATCGAACCCATGTCTTCTGTATTGGCAGGCAGATTCTTTACCACTGAGCAACCATGGAAACCCTGCTTTATACATTTTTGAACACTTTAAAAAATAAGAAGAATAATGTTCCCTGGCACATGAAAATTATATAAAATTTATGTTCATAAATAACATTTTACGGGAATACACACATTTATTCTTTTTTGCCTTATCTGTGGCTGCTTTCACATTATGATGACATTTAACCAGTTTCAGCAGAGACTGGTGCAGCCCTCTGTTGCTTTGCACTGCTGCTGGTGCACCTCAAAGAGAAGTGATGTGATTATAAGTTGATTTTGCTTCTTGGCCTAAAGATTCTAAATATTTACTAACTTTACTGAAAATTTTTGCTGAATGCTGTACTATACTCTTGGTGGCCATTTGAGTCGAGTACTACTATGAATAGTTCTGCTTTGAACATTCTGATTCATGTTCTTAATGAACACAAGTAAGCATTTATTTGGGGTACATACCTAGGAGTGGAATTGCTGAGTACTGGGCTATATTCAGCTTAGTAGGTATTGCCACAGTTTTGTATTAATTTTATACTATAACCAGCAGTATATGAGAATTCCATTTGCTCCATATTCTTACCCAAAATTGGTATTTTCTATTTCATTTAACCATCTGATGAATGGGTAGTGAGTGGTAACATGAGGATGGCTTTGAAATGATAATTACAGCAACATTTATTTTAAGGCTATGACAAATGCTATGCTAATAATTTCATCTATATTATCACATTATGGACAAGTCCACTTTACTGATTTGGGAATAGCATTCAGCAAAGCTAACAAAGTTGACACAGATATTAGGTAGCAGTACCAACAATCAAACTCAGATCCAACTGACTTCATAGTTTATATCCCTTCTACTGCACAAAGTCATATCTCTGCATGACAATTTAGTAACTCTCACACTCTTGGAGAATATCAGCAATAGGAGTGTGTTTAACTAGCATTCAAAGACTTGTTAGGAAAAGAGATGAAGTGGAGCTATAAAAAGTAGGTACAGAAAAAGTATCAGCAAATACACCCTCATTTCTGCTGCCACCTGTACAGTGGTTAACGGTGCGCTTTCTGCCTTCCTCCAGCCCTGTGGCTGCTTATGTTTATTACACATTCAGACAGTTGAGCCCATGCTGGAAAAGGGATAACAGATTTGTATTTTCAAGATCATCTCCAGATGCTGGCCAGAAGTACCTCTGGATTCATGAAATATTTGTCTTTAGTATTTCTTGAAGATGGATGATTGAAGGAAAAAAAAGAGTTCTAGGAACACTGTAGTATAAATCACAGGGAATTCCTTTCTTTGGCAATCTGGAATGCATTTCTATATTTCTTTTAGAAGAATAATGTGTGTATTAATAACTTGGTTGGAATGGGGTCTCGGCCAAGATGAGACGATCACGGAAATCATTATTGATGGTTTCTTGTAGCCAAACAACCTGTTCCTCCAAACCTGGAGTTTGTCATCTGTAGGTGAAGGACTGCTGAAAGGCCACATCTGAGTCACTTGCATGAATCTCTTCCTTTCTATCCCAACTGCCATTCCTCTACCCAGGTTTTTGCTTTTTGTTTTTTTCTTTTTAGTCTCAAATACAAAACATTAATCAATATTAATAACTTTTTCTCCTGCTTCAGGACAAAAAAAGCATTCAAACTGACAATAGAGTTGTACTGCTAATTTTATTATGCCACTGACTTGATCAAATGCTTCTGGGACTCATTATTGCCTATAACAGTACTCTCCAGTTTTTTTTTTATTCATACATAATCGACTCTCTGGTCTTTTTTGATTCTGCACTACTACACATGAAAATTTCATTTATTTTTATTTATGAATATAGTTCTTCATTTATGGATGAGATGTTTATTTATAAGTTTATATATTTCATATGTAAACTTTGAATATATATATATGGGCTTCCCTTGTGGCTCAGCTGGTAAAGAATCCACCTGCAATGTGGGAGACATGTGTTCAATTCCTGGGTTGGGAAGATTCCCTGGAGAAGGGAAAGACTACAAGGCTACCCATTTCAGTATTCTGGCCTGGAGAATTCCATGGACTATATAGTCCATGGCGTCACAAAGAGTCAATCATGACTGAGTTACTTTCACATATATACATATATTAAGGATGAGATAATATATACCAGGGGTTAGCAAAGATTTTATGAAAAGGGCCAGATGGTAAATATTTTAGGCTTTATAGGCTATAAAGTCTCTGCTGCAACTACTCAGCTTTGCCATGGTAGCACAAAAACAGCCATATGTAACAAACAACCCAATCAAGAGCAGATTGAACTGCCCAAAAATGAGCAGAACTAAATAGTCATTTCTCCAAACAAGATATACAGATGGCCAATAGTCACATGAAAAGATGCTCAACATCACTAATTACTAGAGAAATGAAAATCAAATCTACAGTGCAGCACCATCTCACACTGATCAGAATGGCCATCATTTGAAAGTCTGCAATAACAAATGCTGGAGAGGGTGTGGAGAAAAGGAAACCTTTCTACACAGTCGCTGGGAATGTAGGTTGGTACAACTACTATGGAAAACAATATGGAGGTTCTTTTAAAAGCTACAAATAGAGTTGGCATATGACCCAGCAATTTCACTCCTGGGCATATACCCAGACAAAACTATAATTCAAAAGGATACATGCACTGCTATGTTCATAGCATTGGTATTCCCAATAGTCAAGACACATAAACAACCTAAATGTCTATCAACTGATGAATGAATAAAGAAGATGTGGTACATATGCACAATGGAATACTACTCAATCATAAAAAGAATGAAATACTTCCATTTGGTGCAACATGGATGGAACTAGAGATTATCATACTAAATGAAGTAAGTCAGAAAAAGACAAATACCATATGATATCACTTATAATATATGTAAAATCTAAAATACAGAATGAATAAACTTATCTATGAAGCAAAAACAGATTCACAGATATAGCGAACAGACTGTAGTTGCTAATGGGTAGATGGGGTGAAGGAGGGATGGATAGGGAGTTTGGGGTTAGTAAGTAAAAACTATTATATATAGGGTGGATAGCAACAAGGTTTTACTACACAGCAAAAGGAACAATATTCAACATCCTGTGATAAACCATAATGGAAAAGAGTATATATGTATAATTGAATCACATTGCTGTATAGCAGCAATTAACATAACACGGTAAATCAACTACGCAAAAACAGCCACATGTAAACAAATGGGTTTGGCTGTGTTTTAATAAAACTTTATTTACAAAACCATGCAGCAGGCCAGATTTAACCTGAGGCCCATCGTTTGCAGATGCCTCATATACATACACCTTTGCTTACTTCAGATGTGGCCAAGGTAAAACTGGATCCAAGAACTCAAAACACCTCTGACTTTCTTCTATCCCTTCTATGCATCGATTTTATTCTCCCTAGAACTGCAGTGTTCTTTTCTGCAGGCTACTACTAATAATAACACTATGGTAAGCTCTAGCCAGCATCATGGCCTGAATCCAACAAGTTACAGTCTAGGCACTCACACTGACAGTCTTAGACATCTCACTTGGTTCCAGGAGGAAATCCCCAGAAGAAACTCACTGGCCTAATTTTGTGTGCCCCTCCTACTTCAGTAGCACTTTATTCCATGGCAACTTCTATCACAAACACTCAAATGGAGAGAAAAGGAAAAGTTCCCCCAAAAGGCATGAGAGGCAAACAGCCTTCTCAGGTGTCTTCTACCAAAAAGAGAAGCACAAAGAAAGAAGGGGATGATTATCACAATGGTCAGAAAATAGAACAGCTCTCATTATAAAAAGAATGAGAGAGAAACTATCACACAATACTAAGCATTTATTGTACACGTACTGTAGGTAGCTTTTTACGGCAGTGGTTTTCAAACCTCCTTTAGTACCTTGGTCAGAATGAATGAGTTATGTTATGCTATGATAACAAACAACTATAAAATTTCAAGGACTTAAGAAAACAAAGATTAATTTCTTTCTCACATTGCATGTCTATCATGAATTGGCCAAAAGTTCTGCTCCACCTTGTTTATCAGGGATAGAGGTATGCTGAACATCCCTCAACTTTCTCCCACCACAGGGAGAAAGGGAAGTGGTGAATCGTGCAATGGCCTTTAAAGGTTTCTTTCTGGAAGTGACATACATAGCATGCACTCACATTGTTTGCTCAAGCAGTTAATTTCAAAGCGCGGTTAAGCTTGTGCTTGGATTTTATTGTTGGTACCAATTACATGCTGCCCTCCTATAAGAGGATTATATATACCCACCCATTTTCATCCTACTGTGGGACAAGTATATTTCCCCACTTTACTGATATCAGGCTTGGCCAATTAAATAGAAGCAGAAGTGATAGGGGTCACATCTGAGCAGAAAATTTAGAGCCTTATAATTTTCTTATTGCTGTTGATTTTCCTTTGTCACAAGAATGCTATATCTTAAATAAAAGCTTTTCTGTAGCCTGAGTTCTAGAATGAGGAAGATCTATGGAGTGGAGTCATGTTCTACTATAGTAAACATGTAACATATATGAGAAATAAACTTTTGTTGTGAACCACAGACAGCTTGGAGACATTTGCTCTGGCAGCATAACCTAGAAAAAGATGACTAACACAGAGAAGACTGGAAATAATTGAGACATTACCCTAATGACTCACAAGGCCAGCCCTTCTACTGAAAAAATGTTTACTCTCTTTTGTGCAAATATTACACATGTACCCCTCTTCATGGAGTCACCCCAAAAGTCTCTCTAAGCACTGCAGCAATCACAAACTTCCCTACATCTGGATGTGTTAGTTTGCCAGGGCTACCATAGCAAATAACAGAGACTGGGTGGTTTAAACAAAAGAAATTTATTTTTGCATATTACTGAATGATAGAAGTTTGAGGTAAAGGTATTCGTAGCATTCGTTTCTTCCAAAACCTCTCTCTTAGATAGCTGTCTTCCCCCTGTGTCTTTGCAAGGTCTTCCCTTTGCCTGTGTCCTAATCTTGTTACAAGGACACAAGTCATACAGAATTAGAGCTTGCCTATATGGTCTCATTTTACCTTAAATACTTTTCTTAAAGCCTATTTTCAAATACAGTCACATCCTAAGTTACTGGGGTTAGGATTTTAATATATGAATTTTAAAAGGACACAGTTCAGCCCATAATGCTGTGTGATCTGCAGCAATCTCTTCATCAGAGCACTATGAAAAATAGTCTCTTTATTAGGTCCAGATGTGGCTTCTCTTGATCCAGAGACCTCTGTACTAAAAAGACAAATTATCTGTTCTCCACACACCCGATATATAACAGCATGGAAAAACCACAATAAATAATCCCATTTAAAAAGGGAAAATATAGGAAACACACAGCACACACTGTTCCATAGTAGGGCAGAAGTCTTGAAGGTCCCTACTTAGGTGTGGAGATTGGGACTAAATCGTGCCCTGAGTCCATACTCACAAAGGTGAGTGGACTTTTTCCCCATTGTGCTTGGCTCTGATGTCTGGTTATTGTTCCTTTTCCATTATTCTTTTGATTACATCGGAAGTAACTATTGGGCAATACGTTCTGAGGTTGGGGAGGCTAAGCTGTTTTATCGGTCCACTGTCTACCAATAGAATTTAGTGGTCTTGGAGATTATTTTAAAACATGAACAGTCAGAACCACTTTTCATATTCTTGTTGTTCCTTTTGCATTTAAAGATTTTGTTTTGCTTTTGTTTTGGCAGTACAACTATCCCAAAAGTTGTGGTAATCTCCTGTTACTTTGATGGCAATCAGTATTATGTGCAAACAATCCACAGGCATCACGCTTTTGGAAAATTCATTTTTCATGCAAAAAGGATATGAATTTTATAGGTCAGTGACAGGATTGTTACAAGATGAATTATGCCCCCACCCGCCCAAATTCATATAATGAAGTCCCAAACTTCTTATAAAAACAAGAGATTAAAAAATGGTCAAAGGAGCTAAAAGACATTTTTTTCTAAAGAAGACATACAGATGGTGAAAATTCCCATGAAAAGATGCTCAACGTCACTATTTATCAAGGAAAAGTACTTCAAAACAATTGAGGTAAATCTATCAGAATGGCTATTATCAAAAAGACCACAAATAACAAGTGTTGGTAAGTAGAGAAAAGGGAACCCTCATGCACTGTTGGTGAGAATGTAAATTGTGTAGCCACTCTAGAAAACAGTATGGAGATTCCTCAAAAATTAAAAATAGGACTATCATCAGATCAGATCAGTTGCTCAGTCGTGTCTGACTCTTTGAGACCCCATGAATTGCAGCACTCCAGGCTTCCCTATCCATCACCAACTCCCAGAGTTCACTCAGACTCACGTCCATCGAGTCAGTGATGCCATCTAGCCATCTCATCCTCTGTCATCCCCTTCTCCTCCTGCCCCCAATCCCTCCCAGCATCAGAGTCTTTTCCAATGAGTCAACTCTTTGCATGAGGTGGCTAAAGTACTGGAGTTTCAGCTTTAGCATCATTCCTTCCAAAGAAATCCCAGGGCTGATCTCCTTCAGAATGGACTGGTTGGATCTCCTTACAGTCCAAGGGACTCTCAAGAGTCTTCTCCAACACCACAGTTCAAAAGCATCAATTCTTCAGCGCTCAGCCTTCTTCACAGTCCAACTCTCACATCCATACATGACCACAGGAAAAACCATAGCCTTGACTAGACGAACCTTTGTTGGCAAAGTAATGTCTCTGCTTTTGAATATGCTATCTAGGACTATCATAACATCCAGCAATTCCACTCCTGGGTATTTATCTGAAGAAAGCAAAAACACTAACTAGAAAAGATATTGTACCCCTATATTCATTTTAGTACTAATATTATTTACAATAGCCAAGATATGAAAGCAACCTAAGCACCTATCAACATATAATGGGTAAAGAAGATGTGATACATATACCATGAAATATTCAGTTCAGTTCAGTTGAGTCACTCAGTCGTTTCCGACTCTGCAACCCCCTGAACCACAGCACACCAGGCCTCCCTGTCCATTACCAATTCCCAGAGTCCACCCAAACCCATGTCCATTGAGTCGGTGATGCCATCCAACCATCTCATCCTCTGTCGTCCCCTTCTCCTCCTACCCTCAATCTTTCCCAGCATCAGGGTCTTTTCAAATGAGTCGTGAAATATTACTCAGTCATAAAAAACAAGATCTTGCTATTTGTGTCAACCAACATAGATGGACATAGAGGGTATTATGCTAAGTGAAATAACTCAGACAGAGAAAGACAAATACTGTATGATTTCATTTATATGTGGAATCTACAAAACAAGTGAATAAACATAACAAAACCAAGATATAGATCCATAAGATTTGCCTAACTCGAGGTCATGAAGATATATTCCTATATTTTTGTCTAAGAATTTTATAGTTTTTAGCTTTTGCATTTATATCTGTGACCCATTTTGAATTAATTTTTGTGTATATTGTGAAGAAAGTGTTCAACTTCATTCTTTTGCATATGGATGAAGAGACGCTTCATTCCCCATTGAATCTCCTTAAGGAAGAACATTTTTAACACTCTTGTTAAAAATCAGCTGATTAAGAATGCAAGAGTTTATTTATGCATTCTCAGTTCTAGTACATTGATCTATATATCTATCCTTATGCTAATACCACATTCTACATTTTCTTGCCTAATTGTGTTGACCAGACTACCAATACAACGTTAAGTAGGTGTAGCAAGAGGGAACATCCTTGTCTTGTTCTTGATTTTAGAGGCAAAGCATTCAATCTTTCATCATTAACTATGTTACATGTAGGTTTTTGTAGATGTCCTTTATGAAGTCAGATATTTCTTTCATTCCTATTTTTCCAAGAATTTTTATTATAAATGGGTGAAGAATTTTTAAAATGTACTTTTTGGCATTTATTAGAATTATCCTATTGAAAATCTTATATGGGATAGTATGGATCCCTTATAAGTATGGATTTGTATTCTTTTTAAAATATTTTTAATATTTAAAATTCATAAAATATTCATAAATATTTAATATTCATAAAATATTAAACTTTGCATTTCTAAAATAAATCTCATTTGGTCAGGATGCGTTGTCTTCTTTATTATCTTGCTGGATTTAATTCTGTAAAATGTTCTTAAGGAGATTTGCATCTATAATTATAAGAAATAATGTATTTTCCTTTCTTTTCAATGTCTTGGCTGTAGTTTTGTCAGGGACACTGATGGACTAACACATGAGATAGGAAATGTTTCCTCTTCTACTTTGTGAAAGTATTTGTGTCAAATTGCTATTACTTTTTCCCACAAGTGTTTAGAAGGATTTACCAGTAATTCCATCTGAACTTGGCACTCTATGCGAAGGTTTTTAACGAACAATTTAACGTTTCAAAAAACAAAAAATTTAACAAACTAGTTAATGGGTATAGAGATATTGAAGTTATCTACTTTTTATAAGTGAGATTTGATATTTGGTGCACTTTAATAATGGAGAAGGCAATGGCACTCCACTCCAGTACTCTTGCCTGGAAAATCCCATGGACGGAGGAGCCTGATGGGCTGCAAGCCATGGTCCCATCACTTGATGGCAAATAGATGGAGAAACAGTAGAAACAGTGGCTGACTTTATTTTGGGGGGCTCCAAAATCACTGCAGATGGTGATTGCAGCCATGAAATTAAAAGACGCTTGCTCCTTGGAAGGAAAGTTATGACCAACCTAGACAGCATATTAAAAAGCAGAGACATCACTATGTCCACAAAGGTCCATCTAGTCAAGGCTATGGTTTTTCCAGTAGTCATGTACGGATGTGAGAGTTGGACTATAAAGAAAGCTGAGCACCAAAGAATTGATGCATTTGAATTGTGGTGTTGGAGAAGACTCCGTTGGACTGCAAGGAGATCCAACCAGTCCACCCTAGAGGAGATCAGTCCTGAGTGTTTGTTGGAAGGACTGATGTTGAAGCTGAAACTCCAATACTTTGGCCACCTGATGTGAAAAGCTGACTCATTTGAAAAGACCCTGATGCTGGGAAAGATTGAGGGCAGGAGGAGAAGGAGACGACAGAGGATCAGATGGTTGGATGGCATCACTGACTCAATGGACATGAGTTTGGGTGAACTCCAGGAGTTGGTGATGGACAGGGTGGCCTGGCATGCTGCAGTTCATGGGGTTGCAAAGAGTCAGACACGACTGAGCTACTGAACTGAACTGAACTCATCTATAAGTTTATCGATTTTATCCAACTTTTCAAGGAACAAGTTTTTGGCTTAACATTGATTTTCTCCAGTGTTTGAACTTTTTAATACTTCACTTATTTCTCCTCTTTTGCTTTTTATTTTCTTCCTTCCACTTTGCATTTTTTTTGTTTGCTTCTTGGGGTAAAATCTGACATTACCAAAGAAAGCTTTTATTCTTCCCTAATATAAAAATTTAAAGCCAAGAGCTTTCCTCTAAGCACTGTTTTAACTGTATCTCATAGTTCAATACATTTTATTTTGGCTATTATTCAATTTAAAGTAATTTTTATTTTTCTTTGTGATTTTCTCCTTGCCCTATGGATTATTTGGAAGTCTTTTACTTAATTATAAATATATGGGCTTTTTTTCTCACAGATATTTTACTTAAAGTTACTGATTTCCAATTTAATTTTGTTAAATTCAAAGAATATATCATGTATTATTTCAATTTTTTTAAGTTATTGAGATTTACTTTATGACCCATCCTATAACCTGTCTTTTTTTAACATGCCATATACACTTAAGAAGAATGTGTATTCTACAGTTTTGGCATTTATATATACATAATACTCATGTATATATAAATTTAATGTAATTATACATACTTATATAATTATATATACATTTATATATTACATTATATATATATATTAGATTAAGGTGTTGATCATGTTTTTAAGAACTTTATTGGTCTAGTCTTAGCCATTGCTGAACAAAGTGTGTTAAAATTACCTAGTGTTATTTTGAATCTATTTTTCTTTAATTCTACTATTGTTTCATGTATTTAAAGGTCTACTATTCAGTACATAAGGACTTCCCTGAGAGCTCAGTTTGGTAAAGAATCTGCCTACGTTGCAGGAGACCCTGGTTCAATTCCTGGGTCAGGAAGATCTACTGGCCAACGGATAGGTTACCCACACCAGTATTCTTGGTCTTCCCTTGTGCCTCAGCTGGTAAAGAATCCATCTGCAATGCGGGGGACCTGGGTTTGATCCCTGGGTGGGGAAGATCCTCTGGAGAAGGCAAAGTCTACCCACTCCAGTATTCTGGCCTGGAAAATTCCATGGACTGTACACCATGTGGTTGCTTGCAAAGAGTTGGACACAACTGAGCAACTTAATTTCACTTCTCTTTTTCATTCAGTATATACATATTTATGATTATTATGTGTTCCTGATGAACTGATACTTTTTTCATTCCAAAATTATTTATCTTTGGTAATACTCCTCATTTTGATGTATACTTTATCAAATAATAATGAGTACTAAGTCACTTCAGTCATGTCTGACTCTATGCAACCCTACAGACTATATAGCCCTCCAGGCACCTCTGTCCATGGGATTCTCCAGGCAAGGATACTGGAGTGAGTTGCCATGCCCTCCTTCAGGGCATCTTCCCATCTGGCACCCCACTCCAGTACTCTTGCCTGGACAATCCCATGGATGGAGGAGCCTGATGGGCTGCAGTCCATAGGGTCACTAAGAGTCAGACACGACTGAGCGACTTCACTTTCACTTTTCACTTTCATGCACTGGAGGAGGAAATGGCAACCCGCTCCAGTGTTCTTGCCTGGAGAATCCCAGGGACAGGGGAGCCTGGTGGGCTGCCGCCTATGGGGTCGCACAGAGTCGGACACGACTGAAGTGACTTAGCAGCAGCAGCAGCAGTCTAATCTTATAGTTACTGTTTGCAGGGCATATCATTTTCAACAATTACAAGAAAACTGAACTTTTAAAATATAAAGTCTTTCTAAGCAGCTTGTAATTGTGTCTTTCTTTTTTATCTATTCTTAAAAACCCTATCTTTCAATTGGAGTATTTAATTTACTAACATTTAGCATAATTGTTAATATATATGAACTTATTCTGTTTGTCTCCTGTGTTTTGTTCCTCTATATCCCCCTTTCTTGCCTTCCTTTAAATTATTTACATATTTTAAATTTCAGTTTTAATTGACTTACTGAATGAAGCACAAGCTGGAATCAAGATTTCCAAGAGAAATATCAATAATGTCAGATATGCAGATGACACCACCCTTATGGCAGAAAGTGAAGAGGAACTAAAGAGTGTCTTGATGAAAGTGAACGAGGAGAGTGAAGAAGCTGGCTTAAAACTCAACATTCAAAAAACTAAGGTCATGGCATCCAGTCCCACCTCTTCATGACAAATAGATGGGGAAATAATGGAAATAGTGACAGACTTTATTTACTTGGATTCCAAAATCATTTCAGATAGTGACTGCAGCCATGAAATTAAAAGATCCTTGCTCTTTGGAAGAAAAACTATGACAAACTAGACAACATATTGAAAAGCAGAGACATTACTTTGCCAGCAAAGGTCCATCTAATCAAAGCTATGGTTTTTCCAGTAGTCATGTATGGATGTGAGTTGGACCATAAAGAAAGCTGAGCACTGAAGAATTGATGCTTTTGAACTGTGGTGTTGGAGAAGACTTGAGAGTCCCATGGACAGCAAAGAGATCAAATCAGTCAATTCTAAAGGAAATCAACCCTGAATATTCATTGGAAGGACTGATGCTGAAGCTGAAGAAGCTCCAATACTTTGGCTGCCTAATGCAATGAATTAATATGATGAACTGACTCATTAGAAAAGACCCTGATGCTGGAAAAGATTGAAGGCAGGAGAAGGGGACAACAGAGGATGAGATGGTTGAATGCCATCACTGTTTCAGTGGACATGAATTTGAGCAAGCTCAGGGAGTTGGTGATGGAGAGGGAAGCCTGGCATGCCACAGTCTGTATGGCTATAGAGTTGGACATGACTGAGCAACTGAACTAAACTGATTGCCTATTTACTCACAGTTCTTTGCTTTATTTTTAAATGGGTTTTCTAAATATTACACTGCATATCAACTTTTTACTCTACCTAGACTTGAAACTGTACTGCTTCATATATAATATAAAAAACTTGCAACCATTTAAGTCCACTTAACTCCTCACCATCCTTTATGTTGTAGTTGTCACATGTATCTTCATATATTATAAACCCCTCAAGAAAATATTAAAAATTTTTCTTTATATGTTAACATGTATTTTAAGAATTTAAGGGAAAAAGTAGACTTTTATATCCATCTATATATTTACCAATGGTACTCATTCCTTCTTAAGGATCTGAGTTCCATCTGGTTCCATTCCCTTCACACTGAATAATTTTCATTATCATGTCTGGCAGCACAGTTCAAACAGCAACACATTCACTTGGTTTTTCTTCAGCTGAAAGATTTATTTTGCCTTCAGGCTTGAAAAACATTTTCATTGGCTATAGAATTCCTACTTGAATTTTGGTTTATCTTTTCTCCCATGATTTTAAGATATTTTTTTCATGGTCTTCATGAAAGTCTTCCTTTAATTGTCATGGAAAGTCCACAGTTATTCAATCCTTTGTCCCCCTTTCTGTAGTGTGTTCATTTTTCTCTGGCTATTTCAAAATTTTCTCTTCATCTTTGGTTTTCAGATATTTGACTATACTGAACCCAAGTATCATTATCATCAAATTTATGCTATGAATATTTGGAATTCACTGAGTTTCTTGAATCATTTTATTTTCTTCCCACCATTATTTCTCTCTTCTTCAAATTGGATCATTTCTAGTGATCTAATTTCAAATCACTCTTTCCTCTATTATCTCCATTCTACTAGTAAATTAATCCAGTAAATATTTAATTTCAGATATTGTATTTTTTCACTTCAAAAATTTTTACTTATTTTTATATTCTGTATTTCTCAGCTGAGAATTTCTCTTTGTATTCATTAAAGCACATTTAATTTTATCTCACTCAGCTATTATACCTTCTTGAAAATCCATATCTTATAATTTGACTGTCTGGGATAGTTCAAAGTTTGGCATCTTGATTTTTTTTTTTTTTTTGCTCCATTCAAGATTGGTTTGTATTTTTCTGACTTAAATATTTTGAGTAATTTTGGACTGTATCCTGTGCATTGTAAATTTTTATATTTTGTGGATTCTAGATTTTTTTATGGTCCTCTAAAAGAGTTTGTTTTGTTTCGTTCTGTTTTGTTTCAGTGGGTGTTTAACTTAGTTATCCTAAAGTCACATACTGTCATACCTGTCATGGGCAGAGGCTCATATCTCAGTTCAGGTATTTAAGACTTTGTTGGAAGCTGCTTTCAATTGCCCCACACATACATGGTTCAGGAGTCATCGAAAAACTTGAGGCTGAGTTAGGGGTTCATTATGCTGTGACTTTCTCCTTTTCAGGGTTTTCCCCTAACTCTCACATGGTTCTGGTTGCCTCAGGGCTTATTCACCCAGTTCATGTGGCCAAAACCATGGCAGGGATTTCTATCAAAATTTTAGTCATGTGGCACCACCTCCACCATGATCGTGGGTGCCTTCAAAGTAAAGCCACAGAAAACAAAGACCCCATTCCATTTAGTTTCCTCATCTCCAGTTTTAATTCCTTCTAAACTCTGCTGCTTTTGTTTAGTCACCAAAACCTTTGGTTCATGTTGCATGTATTTTTTAGAGTTCTATTATTTGCAGCACTTTAGTACTTCATACTGAAAGTGATACTTTAATTCTGTTTATTAATTTAAAATTTTTCATATATTCTATGTTCAACTTTATAACTTTAAACTTTTATAAAGTCATTAACTGAAACAATAGGGATCTCTTCATAAACATATCAAGTCTAAAATTACATTTTATGATCCCCATGTTGCCATCTACTACATCCTCAGCATCCAACTTAATTTCCTATTTTGTTTGGTTGTACAGTATTGACAAACTTTGATTTATATGGTATATAGTTGCAAAACATAGAGTCTTTTTAAAAAATAATTTATCTTAGGATATCAATCATTAAAACAGAAACATTATTTGAGGTCTGCATAAAGAGGAATTAAATTGGCAATATGATCCTCTAATCCAAGTTTTTATAAACATTCCATGAAAACTAGACATCGTCTGTCAAATGTATTTGAGGAAATTTGGCTCGTGTATTTTACTAGACTAGCATTACATATTGACGACTCTGAGGAGAAATTATTCAAATTTAACTTAATTCCAGTGTTTCCCAAAACTGTTAACCACTGAATCCTTACTTCAAACATACCCACTAACAAACTGTAAAATCTGTATTCCAAATTTTGGAAAATAGAACTATATGTAATACCAAAGAAAGAAAAAAAAAACTAGCTTCTACAAGTACCTACTATATAGTAGCATTGAATCGGATACACATAATTTTTTTTAATTTTATGACTCCTAAATATATAGTGTTTTATTTTCATATATGTATGAGAAATCTGAGGCACAATAATGCTTTGTTTTATTTTTTTTCCAATTTTATTGAAATATAATTGATATACAACATTGTATTAGTTTAAGGTGTACCTAATTATTTGATAAATGTATATATTGTGAAATAATTACTACAAACAGTTTAGTTAACATCCATCACCTCATATAGTTGCAACTTTTTTCTTATGATGAGAACTTTTAAGATCAACTCTTTAAAGCGACTTACAAATATACAATATAGCATTGTGGACTACAGTCATAATACTGTACATTATTACATCCCCAGGGCTTTTTTACTTTATACTTGGAAGTTTTCACCTTTGACCACCTTCACCCATATCCTCAATCCCTTGCCTCTGACAACCACCAATCCATTCTCCGTTTCGATGAATTCAGTTGTTTAGATTCTACATATATTATAAGTGAGGTCATACAGTATTTTTCTGACCTTTTTCCACTTAACATAATGCCCTCAGGGTCCAACCATGCCATTACAAATGGCAGGGTTTGCTTTTTTTATGGCTGAATGAAATTCCATTGTATATATTTACCATATCTTCTTTATCCACCACCCACTGACGGACACTCAGGTTGTCTTTATGTCTTGGCTATTGTAAAGAATGCTGCAATAAGCATGGGAATGCAGATATCTTTTCAATATTCTGTGTGGCTTTTTAACTATAAAAAATAGTATTGTATCCCATGGGGCTTGCAGTATCCTTTCTTAGCCAAGTTGTGTAGCTTCAGTCCCACCCCAGTGCCAAAGCGGATGTAGTGGGAATGGAGTGAAGAAGGGGCCAGGATCCAAGAATTATTAGACTACTAGCCAGGGCAGTGAACCAGTGTTAATATTCAGAACAGCCAAGGTAATGACCAGTGGTGCTGATCAACAGAAATAAAAGAGTTGGGCAAATAAAGAAGGACATTCAGCTGCAATATGAATACTTATGGAGGTCAGAAATAAGATAGACTTAGGAAGGATGAAAGTGAGAGGGAAAGCAGTTCAAAACTAAGGCCATTATACAAAGGGATTAGAATCTTGTATAGCAGTGAGTGTAACTATTTTAAAGAAATGTTTAAGAAAATATGTAGCTTAATAAAAGAGATAATGAGTTTTGAATGATAATGAGTTTTGAAAGAGATAATGAGCTAAAGAATGTCATAGAGGGAATGACAGTTGAAGGTTAGAGCAGTTATGGATGCAAGATATGAATAAATCTTGAAGTCAAGAGAGGGTTCAAATGGCCAAAGAAAGAAGGAAAAAGTATTTATATAGTACTAGTTATATAACCATCAAGAATTTTACCCTTACCTTTCAGATGGCACATTTGTATCCTTCCCAGTATAAAAATTCCAGGAAATAATTTATAAATTTCAAACTTTATTGAAGACCTACTATGTGAAAAGTCTCAAAAATGTCATTGATATTTCTGTATTTTAAAGCATAATACTTAACTTTACTTTCAGAATAGCAAACTTCTTTTCATTATTCAATTCCCAAGATTGGTACTTATAAAGTAGACTTTACAGAGTGGAGAAGAAATTGACAATTGATATAACCCAGTGCCCAAGTTCATGGCTTCAGAGTCACTCCCCACTATAAAATTATCTTTGCAAGACAAGTGAAAATTTATCTCACTATAATTTTTTAAAGAGGAAACTTTATTTTTTTAAGCATTTCAACTTTTACTGAAATGTTTGCCTAGCCTGTGCTTCTACAAGACTGCAATCTATTCTCAATCATCAACTTTGTGCTAGCAATTTTTGTAAGCTCCTGAGGTATACATATGGTCCTATATATGTTTATTTCCCTGTAAAGATCATTTTCATTATGAAGGTGATTAAATTCAGAAAAAAAAAAAGAGAAAATGTCTTAGGATGCAGGGATAACCTCTGTTAAGAGTTCATTGTACTGTCTTCCAGTGTGTTTCTAATTTAAATAATTGTGATCAAACAGTACATATAAGACATGCAGATTTTAAAATATCTACATTTTCTGATTCTAATACTATTATAGACTAATTCTTACAGTTCTGAAGGCTGGTAAATCCAAGATCAAGGTGCTGGAAAATTCAGTTCCTGGTGAAAGCCCTCTTTCTGATTCCCAGATAGATGGTCATCACACATTGAAGGTAGGGGGGACTCTTGTATCTCATATGCTTTTTCTCAAAAGACACTAATCCCACCATAAGGGCCTCCATCCACATGACCTAATTACCTCCCAAAGGCCCCATCCCTCAAAAATATCACATTGAGGATTAAGTTTTAACATATGAATTTTAGGGCAACACAAACATATAATCTATAGCACTCTGCAAAGAAAGGCCTGATGGAGATAATGTTCTTCCCTATCACCTAACTTACTACAGCAGCCTCAACTCCTCTGAGACAGATAAGAGAAAGGAGATGGAAGTGAGGGCAGGTAATCCAGGGTTAGAATTTGGAGCCAGTTCAGTTCAGTTGCTCAGTCGTGTCCACTCTTTGTGACCCCATGGAATGCAGCATGCCAGGCCTACCTGTCCATCACAAGCTCCCAGAGTTTACTCAAACTCATGTGCATTGATGATGCTATCAGTGATGCCATCCAACCATCTCATCCTGTCGTCCCCTTCTCCCACCTTCAATCTTTCCCAGCATCAGGAACTTTTCAAATGAGTCAGCTCTTCACATCAGGTGGCCAAAGGATTGGAGTTTCATCTTCAACATCAGTCCTTCCAATGAATATTCAAGACTGATTTAAGATTCACTGGTTGGATCTCCTTGTTGTCCAAGGAACTCTCAAGAGTCTTCTCCAACACCACAATTCAAAAGCATCAATTCCTCGGCACTCAGCTTTCTTTATAGTCCAACTCTCACATCCATACATGACTACTGGAAAAACCATAGCCTTGACTAGACAGACCTTTGTTGGCAAAGTAACGTCTCTACTTTTTAATATTCCATCTAGGTTGGCCATAACTTTTCTTCCAAGGAATAAGCGTCTTTTAATTTCATGGCTGCAGTCACCATCTGCAGTGATTTTGGAGCCCCCAAAAATAGTCTGTCACTGTTTCCACTGTTTCCCCATCTATTTGTCATAACCTGATGGGACCAGATGCCATGATCTTAATTTTCTGAATGTTGAGTTTTAAGCTAACTTTTTCACTCTCTTCTTTCACTTTCATCAAGAGGCTCTTTAGTTCCTTTTCACTTACTGCCATAAGGGTGGTGTCATCTGTGTATTTGAGGTTATTGATATTTCTCCCCGCAATCTTGATTCCAGGTTGTGCTTCATCTAGCCCAGCATTTCTCATGATGTACTCTGCATATAAGTTAAATAAGTAGGGTGACAATTCACAGCCTTGACATACTCCTTTCCTGATTTGGAACCAGTCTGTTGTTCCATGTCCAGTTCTAACTGTTGCTTCCTGACCTACATACAGATTTCTCAAGAGGTCTGGTATTCCCATCCCTAAGAATTTTCCATAGTTTGTGGTGATGCACACAGTCAAAGGCTTTGGCATAGTCAATAAGGCAGAAATAGATGTTTTCCTGGAACTCTTTTGCTTTTTTGATAATCCAACAGATGTTGGGCATTTGATCTCTGGTTCCTCTGCCTTTTCTAAAACCAGCTTGAACATCTGGAATTTCACGGCTCATGTACTGTTGAAGCCTGGCTTGGAAAATTTTAAGCATTACTTTACTAGCATGTGAGATGAGTGCAATTATGCAGTACTTTGAGTATATTTGGCATTGCCTTTCTTTGCGATTGGAATGAAAACTGACCTTTTCCAGTCGTGTGGCCACTGCTGAGTTTTCCAAATTTGCTGGCATATTGAGTGCAGCACTTTCACAGCATCATCTTTCAGGATTTGAAATAGCTCAGCTGGAATTCCATCACCTCCACTAGCTTTGTTTGTAGTGATGCTTTCTAAGGCCCACTTGACTTCACATTCCAGGATGTCTGGCTCTAGGTGAGTGATCATACCATTGTGATTATCTGGGTTGTGAAGACCTATTTTGTATATTTCTTCTGTGTATTCTTGCCACCTCTTCTTAATATCTTCTGCTTCTGTTAGAATTTGGCCAAATGGCTATTATACAAGAGACAGGATAAAGGAACTTAGAGTATCGGTGACAGAGTTATGGAGATGATGGACCACTCAGTCTAAACTTGAAAAGGAGAGAAGTTAAAAAAAAAAAAAAAAAAAAGAGGGGTGATGGATTGGGAGTAATGAGGAATCAATCAATTTACTGGAGAAGTCCCCAAAGGGGTCAAAGAATTATTGTACTAATAGTAATTTAACAAGCATACTGGAACAGTACAAGATTATAGAGAGAAAATAGAATGCTCAAACTAGCTATTTTAGAGTTGGAGATATTTTGAACAATAAGATACAGAATAGGACTGACAGAGTGGAGAGTTGAAATGGAGTAAGGAAGGAAATGGAGCAATTGAGACATCAGGGCACCTCTTTATCCTTCAGATGGTGAGATCTACGTGGATAAGGAAAGGGCTTGAAATGGGGAGGACTCTGATTCAGCCTGTGATGCTTAGTGAGGATGTGGGAAACACCAAGTAACAGGAGATGCTAGTGATGGGGGTGGGTGGAGATATGTAAGATGAGCACAGGCCGCATGGGCACTGGGTTCTTATAGGATGCTGAAAGAGACAGAAATCTGGGAGCAGAAATAGGGCACAAACAACTAAACCAACCCACTCCAACACCAAGGTTCATATGAGAAAATAAGGAGCCCTTGCTCAAGGAATCTACTTGGGAGGACGGTCTGAGAAGGGAAAGTCCAACAATAGAAAATCAAGTTTCAGTTCAGCAAACAGTCTGGGAAGAAGACTCGGTGGATTCTGGGGTGGTGATCCCATAGACAGAAAGGAAAGGCTTAGAAGTTTTCAGAGAATTAGAGAGCTAGGTCAGGGATGAGGGCTTTACCTAAACCTGTGGTGATACTGGTAAAACTGAAGACCATAGGGCTTATACTTTTGATGGTGTTTAAAAGAGAAATGAAAGCCTTAGTGGAAAGATGTGCTTGGCTGAGTGGACACTGGCCCTTACAGAGGGCATGACCCACTTGTGTCAAGTTCCTGGGAACACCAGCAGCTTGAGTCTGAACTCCCTGCCCTGCTTAGCTGCTGTGTGGAAGGAAAAAACTGTTCCCACAGGAGGCCTTGGACTGGACTGGGAAGTACCCTGTCCCTGGGGCTGGAGATCAGAGATCAGGACCCACACGCACAGTGGAGCTGCTGTGGTCACATTAGGCACCAGTAGCAGTGCAGAAGGCATATTTGGGACATGCCTGGTCTTTGATGTTGTTATCTTTGATCCATAATCCCTCATCTGCAATCGTGAAACTCAAAAAGCTTTGAAAAACTGGAGGGATTGTTTTGTTTGCAAGTCTGTGGCAAACTCATTCGGCAGCCACCCCCACCCCCCACCCCTAAATTTATGTGAGGCAATTTGTTATATTTATATATCCCACTTAAAACACAATTCAAACATTATGTTTCAGGAAAAAACAATACACTATGTGCCTCATCATGGCCAAAAGTTAACTGTCAATCTGATGCTTCAGTATTGTGAGTTTTTGCCTTTTTCTGTTTTCAGAGAAGGCAATGGCACCCCACTCCAGTACTCTTGCCTGGAAAATCCCGTGGATGGAGGAGCCTGGTGGGCTGCAGTCCATGGGGTCGCTAAGAGTCAGACACAACTGAGCGACTTCACTTTCACCTTTCACTTTCATGCATTGGAGAAGGAAATGGCAACCCACTCCGGTGTTCTCACCTGGAGAATCCCAGGAACAGGGGAGCCTGGTGGGCTGCCGTCTATGGGGTCGCACAGAGTCAGACATGACTGAAGCGACTTAGCAGCAGCAGTGTCTCATTTTACAGTAAAATATTAAGGGAAGTTCTGTGGATATCTAACCAGATGGTGTTTTAAAATGGCAATCTTGTCCTATAACTTTTAATATTTATTTATTATTTTAATTGGAGGATAATTAATTACAATATTGTGATGGCTTCTGCCATACATCAACTGAAACATGTACATTGCCATATATAAAATAAATAGCCAGAGGGAGTTTGATGTATGGAGCAGGGAACCCAAAGCCAATGCTCTGCGACAACCTGGAGGGATGGAGTAGGGAGGGAGGGGTAACATGTATGCCTATGGCTGATTCATGTCATATAATTTTTGATACCCTCCTTCTCCCAAGGGTTTTAGTACCATTCCTGGGATAGTGTACCTTGAATTAGTGCTACTTAATTACTTTATTAATTAAGGAGCAGACTCCTCTGAAAGGGAAATTTTGCATCTACCCTAATCCCTGTTTTTGCTACCTTTCCTATCCTTCATATTTTTGGGTTCTAAGTAAAAGCAAAACAAGAAAGCAAACAAAACAAAAAGCAAACCAGAAAGCTTACCTAGAGTGCTTTCATCACTGAAACAAAGTAACTACTCCATGGCTTCAGTAAGAGGTAATAGATGAAGCACAGTGTGTGTTGACAGATACAAATTGAAATTGAAGGGCTAAAGCAGAAGGACTGAGAGGGTTGACTGAGAACCCACCCCAACAGTTTAATCCCTTCTAATCATAGTCTCGTGACCTTGGTCAGATCATTTAAACTCTACCTCATTTAAATTCTGGCATCCTCATCAGTAATATGGGAGCAATAATAATGCACCTATTTCATTGAATATAGGATTAAATTGGGGTCACATGCATAAAGTGGTTGGCTCACAGTACACCTGAACTCAAGTGTAATTTTCTAATGGTATCATGCAGTCTCACCTAGGGTGCCATTCCATGTCTCCAATCCATGCATTTAAACTCTAGTTTAAAAATAAGCAATGACAGCACAATAATTGTAAAGACAAAGGCACAAAATTCAAGTTAAGATAATTTCATCATGTGACCCAATTCTATCATGTGCTTCCATCTGTGTGATCACCTGGAGTTTATATTTGCATTTAAAATTTAAAATAGTAGAACAGAGAGGTGTAATATTTTTGTTTATGCTATGATATTTATTTTTAGCTTTTACTAAGAAGGTAATGTATACCCAATTTAATTTTTTAAAGTGTTATGTCCTGCCTGTCATTTTCTATCATTATTTGTTTTGTTTCATATTTATCACTAAAAATAATTTTGACATTTTGTGGTGAAGGGGGTACTAAGTGGTTTGTCTCAAGTGTCAGATATGCTGCGTTCACCACTTTTAGTAATTTCTAAAGTGCTTTTATAACATTGTTATCACTCACCAAACCCATAGTAGTTCTGGTTCCCTTTGAATCTTGACTCTACCAAGTCAAGAGTGTCTCTAAGTAAGTGGTTTTCTCCTTCCAGTCATGGTTTCTCACTTGGAAAATAGGGGTAGGAACAGCCGTGTCACAAAATTGCCTTCAGGATTGAGTGGAATAACACAGCATAGTGACTGCCCAAAGTAGGTGCCACTTCCAAGTATGTGTCTTGTCCTTTCCATCTGTATGAGAATAGAGGTGCAGACATACAGAACAGACTTTGAAGGCAGTAGGGGAAGGTGGGGGGCAATGAGAGAGTAGCTCTGAAGTCTATACCTACCACATGAAAAATAGCTAGCTAATGGGAAGATGCTGCATAGCACAGTGAGCTCAACCTGGTACTCTGTGACAACCTAGAGGGGTGGGATGGGGTGCGGGATTGGGGAGAGGTTCAGTAGGGAGGGGACATATGTGTCCTTATGGCTGGTTCACATTGTATGGCAGAAGCCAACACAATATTTTAAAGCAATCATCCTCCAATTAAAAATAAATTTATAAAAAGAATAGATTACACTGATTGATCTCTAAAACCCCTCCTAGCTAGGACTGCCTATGATCCCATGATCCTAATATGCATATATTCAGGTCCGCATATCATGTCCTAAGTAGCCACTTCCTCCACATGGGAAAATCCTCAATCCTGAAGGTTCAGATGTATTCAGCAGGCCCCTCATTCATGTTCCATTGCCACAGGAACAATATCCTATATATATCCAGGGTTAGAGACCATAACTGCTCAACTAAAGCTGCTGCTGGTATATATTAATCGCATGGCACACGTTTTCAAAGCATTGTCAGGAATATCGGGGCGGGGCGGGGGGAGGTGTGTTGGGGAGGGAGCAGGTCTGCGTGAAACAAGGCATCTGTTACATTGTCAAGTTGTTGTTGGTGTTGTTCAATCACTCGGTTGTGTCCAACTCTTGCAACCCCATGGACTGTAGCACACCAGGCTTCCCTGTCCTTTACTATCTCCCAGAGCTTGTTCAAACTCATGTCCATTGAGTCGGTGATGCCATCCAACCATCTCATCCTCTGTCATCCCCTTCTCCTCCTGCCTTCAGTCTTTCCCAGCATCAGGGTCTTTTCTAATGAGTCAGTTCTTCGCATCAGATGGCCAACATATTGGAGCTTCAGCTTCAGCATCACTCCTTCCAATGAAGATTCAGGACTAATTTCCTTTAGGATCGACTGGTTTGATCTCCTTGCTGTCCAAGGGACTCTCAAGAGTCTTCAACACCACAGTTCAAAAGCATCAATTCTTTGGTGCTTGGCCTTCTTTACAGCCCCACTATCACATCCATACATGGCTACTGGAAAAAGCATTGCTTTGACTAGATGGACCTTTGTTGGCAAAGTAATGAGTCAAGCTGATAATTTTATATTCCCTACTTTTCATTTCAGGTTCTCTATTTTAGAAGCCACCAGGGCCCCCACACTATATCAGATCTTCCTTACTAGCCCTTAAATTTAGGGAGCTTTGTCTTTCACAATTAGAGCAAAAATAAAATCATTTAAATGTATTTGCCTTTTAAACCATGAGATTTCCATTTATTTCCTTTGAGTTTGTGATGAAAGATCATTGTTCTTTTTCCAAACTCTGAGTGACTGTGGTTCCATGAAAGGAAGGACAAATATATTTATTTTAATTAACATTTGAATTATAACTTCTGCACCATTACTTCCATATTAGTGATAAAATGCTGCTACTGACATTTCATTTACTCTTCATATACAATACATTGCTATTAAGATGCTGGTATTAGTCCCATTATATATGAGGCCCAGAGCCTCTGGGGCTGAAGCAATGGGACCACATAGCACAGGCTCTTGGGTCTGTGCTCAATTTCCAACAGTCCTTAGTGCTTCTCTCCAATGACTTAGTCTGTGGGTCAGGCACCCCCATGGGGCTGTCAACAAAGTGAGAATATTATCAGTATCCTCTTCTCCTTTATTTCTTCAGAGTTAGTACAGATAGAAACTTCTGAAAAATTATCAGCCAAAGAGTGGAAGAAAGGTCCACTTTTAACAAGAAATTTTACAAATCATATTTCTTTTGATCAGTACATCCACTCTTCCTTCAGTACTACTATGTAATCCCATTGGTAGGGATGAAGAAGTAGAAGTGAAGGGAGGTACAGAATTACTTCCAAATCCCACAGCTAGTAGGAGGAAAGGAAAGGACTTGAACACAGGTCTTCTGGAGCTCATTTCTGGGCTCTTTTCAATTCATATTGAGCTGTTGGAGCATAGTTTTACCTTTGAGATCATCAAGTAGCCCAGCTACACTGCAGGAGAAAGACCAGAAATTCCCCTTACTCAGGTGAGGAGACACAGGGGTCCTGAGAATGATGAGAGAGCTGCAGGGTCCCAGGAAAGGGACAAGGAGGCCTCAGAGAGCTTGGGCTTAGCAACCAGAGGTAAACAGTCAGGACAATGGACTCTACTGCAATGTTGAATCATATGCTTCAAAGAATAAGAGTAAACAATTTTCACCTTCATAACCATCATTCCAAAGGCAATGTCAGACCAACCACTAAACCACAGGGACTGGCGAGGGGTCCTCTCATGACCTTATGAAATCTCATAGCCACCTTTAACCCTGAGGAGGGCAGAGGGAATTCTGAAAGAGCTGAAACTGAGCTAACTTTCACCATTGAATTCCTCTTGTCCACTCCTCACTGCAAAGAAGAAGGATGAGGTTCATGAGCAAAATCAGAGTCACTGTAAGAAATAAAGAAGCTGGGTTTTATCACAGTTGAGTTTTGGTGCACAGTTAGCATGACATTTCCTAAAGCTTATTGAGAATTTATTTGTTAATCTCTACAAACAGAGAGGGCAAAAAGAGAGCATGTCTACAGAAGAAGTGCAGGTTTGTCTATGACAAATCATTGTGTTCTCATTCAAAGAATATTTTTAACTGCTTACTGTAAGTTAGGCCTTGGAAATAGTGAACAAAACAGAAAATGTAGTGAGCTCACTATACAAAGTGAGGAGTTTGGGAACTGGCCCAGGGTCAAATAATTAATAAACTAAACTGTAGAGCCAGTGTCTAAACTTAGGTATGTCTGATTCCAAAGCCCATCCTCTTTCTATTCATCCTACTAGTTGAGTATGAACCGGAAAAATACAGAACCTTATCCCCTGTAGCTCTTTTCTTATAAGTAAACAACAGAAATTTATATCCAAGAATCATGGTCCTGGCAGATTCATTGTCTAGTTCACATGTGGCCATCCTCTTATTGTGTCCTTACGTGGTAAAAGGGGCAAGGATCTCACTCAGAACCACCCAGAAAAGGTGGTTTCTGGGATATGTTTCTTCCCTTCTTATTCTTATTGAGGTACAGGTGATTTAAAACGTTCTGTTAGTAAAGCAGTGATTCAGCCATATATATACATATATGCTTTTTCAGATTCCTTTACATTACAGGTTATTATACCATATTCAGTATAGTTCCCTGTGCTATACCGTAGGTCTGTGTTGTTGATCTAATTTATATATACATATATATATATATATATATATATATATATATGTATGTTAGTTGCAAACTTCTAATTTATCATTGCCCTCCCCCACCTCCACTATCCTCTTTGGTAATCATAAATTTGTTTTCTATGTTTGTGAGTCTATACTGTTTTGTATTAATAAATAAGTTCATTTGTATTATATTTTTAGATTCCACAAATAAGTGATAACACATGATATTTGTCTTTGCCTAACTTGTTTCACTTAAAGTGATAATCTCTAGGTCCATAAAAAGAATGAAATAATGCTATTTGCAGCAATGTGGATGAACCTAAAGATTATCTTTTTTTTTTAAGCCCAGATGTATAACTTATACTACTTAATGAATCTCTAACTTCTCTCAACATTTCTTAAAGAAGCTGGAGCCCTAAGTCTGTGCATCTGTGTCACCTAACTAGTGACGACATTTGCACTGTTTCAAGAAAACTAACCTGAGTCATAGAAATTAAGTCCTACAATACTGTTTCTGAAGTGTGGTCCCTGGACCAACAGTGTCAGCTTCACCTGAGGATTTGCTGCAGAGGCAGCTTCTCAGGCCATACTTCAGACCCGCTGAATTGACAATTCTGGGTGTGGGACCCAGAACTTTGCATTTTAATGAGCTCTCCAGATAACTGAGATGCTCACTGTTGTTTGAGAACCACTATCTTAATGTTAGTTGCTCAATCATGTCCAACTCTTTTTGAATCCATAGACTATAGTCCACAGTCTCCTTTGTCCATGGAATTGTCCAGGCAAGAATACTGCAGTGGGTAGCCATTCCCTTCTCCAAGGGATCTTCCTGACCCAGGGATGGAACCTGGGAATCCTGCATTTCAGGCAGATTCTTTATCATCTGAGCCACTAATAAAGGGGAAGTGCTAGTTACGATGAACATCAGCACATGTCAGAATCCCTCTTGACACAGAGATCCAAGAAGCTACTACCAGTGCTCCTGAGTTAGCACTTACAAGGAGATCTATTTGCCTTTATGGGTCATTCCACCAACTAATTCAACAGATGAGAAAAATGAGATCCAAAGAAAGAAAGTGACATATGCAGGGTCAGAGAGCAAAATAGTGATACAAATAAAGTAGAATCTAGTTTGGTTCTCCCAAATACCACAGTGGCTTGGCTGAAGCAGTATTTTCTGATGAACAGAATGTGAAAAGGTAGGGTGGGGATTAAGGAGGAAGTTAATAATTTTTTAGGCCAAGATGTGGGATCTGGTAGAGGAAGCGGCACACAGCCGGGGTTGAGATGGAATCTGACACCCAATTTGGGACTGGACTAGGCCGGCATGAAGCACCGGAGGCAAAGGAGAAATCTGAGCTGGAGATGGAAGGGCATCTCTCTCTCCCCCATACCCTGTTTGGGCTGCTTCCAGCTCCCCTAGATTCCACCTCTGTTTTGCCATTTGGATGAATTACCTCGCTTGGCGTCTGTTTCCTGGACCCTCCTCCACACACCGCCACTGGATCTGATCTCTATCCATCTTCACCCAGCCTGAGAGCCCCAGAGAGCTCTGGAAAGGCTCCAGTCCACAGTAGAAATGAGAAGCACAACTTCGAGGGGCCCTGCTGTTGGTGAGTAGAGGCAGGGAACAGGATCACCTAATCCTTGCGAAATGACGAGGGGTGATCAAGCAGGTAAAGAATGGTTTGTTTAGAGGGGAAAAACAGAGGAACAAAAAAAATCACTCTACGACGTTGAGTCCATCAACTCTTCCAAAAAAGTTATTGTTGCATTGTTTTCATCAATTCTATCAAGAATATTCATTCAGTGTATACATAACACGAAAGTAGCTGAATTGGTGTAAATAACTGGATTTTTTTAGCTTTAATCCAGATGCTAGTGATTTCATCCCAGTTGGAATTTCCATCACTTAACTAGCCTGGTAAGATATTTAATATCTTCAGGCCTCGATTGTTTCATGTGTCAAATTAAAATAATAATTGAGATAATTCATGCTTTATCCATCTCATTGGATGAGGTCAAGTGAGATAATGGTTGTGAAAGTGCTTTGCAATCTGTAAAATATCACACAGATGTGAACTCTGTATTGTTATCATCACTTCAAATTTTCTCGGCCAACATCTACAACCCTGATTGACTGATGTATTTTATGGCTACATACTAGAGCTTATCATTAGAAGGAAATGTTCCACCCCTGGCACCTTAAACTCTAATATACAAATCTCTGCTTCTAATTTCCTATCAGTCCAGTTTTCCCTTCCTTACGCCTACCACACATATTTTGTGACCTCATCACAACCCTTTAGTTCTTTGACCTTTTTTTCCCCACTATTAGCCTCCTCCCACCTTCATTTCCTTTCCTGTCCACTAGAACTACAGTGTCTATTACTGTAATCATTTTGCTACAAATGCACTCACCCTCCCAATCTCTTGCTCTTCCATCATGCAGTAAATTCCCTACATACAAATGAGGTCCATCTTGAGAGCATGTTCAGAAGTCTAATTTGCTCCTAAGTCCAACAAAATTAGCTCAGGTACCCAACTAACACAACCAGTTATACAGTACTGTACTATAATAGGTTTGTAATACTTTTCACACAAATAATACATTAAAAAGCAAACAAAAATGAAGAAAACATTTTCAATCTTACAGTACAGTACCATGAAAAGTACAGTAGTACAGTCTAACAGCCAGCATGCAGGAGCTAGTACTCAGTGAACAGGCAAGAAGAGTTACTGATGGGAGGAGGGGAGGGGATGTGAGAGATAGTAGACCTGAAGGTCATCAACAGTAGGACCTGGAGGGCAAGCTGCCATTTCACTCACACCTGATTTCAATGGTACAACTTCTGATTTCTGGTTGGATTCAATTCCATCTACTCTCTTAAAAAAATGACCCAGTGATGTCTGGGGAGTAGCTCTTTTTCTCTTGTCGGAGATGACATGATAGCGCTGGATTGCATTATGAATGGCTGCTGCAACCTCCGTGAAGTGTTCTGGTCCTGTCCCTCTAAAAGTAACAGAGCCTCCTCAATAGAACTAACTTATGTGATTGGACATACAAATGCATGTTCTCATCTTTGAAATTTCACAACTTGAATGTTCATATATAGGGGACTCACTATGCTTGCATTCAAATTCTGTCTTATATCAATGTAACCATCTGTCTTCTCCCCATCTCATCCCCTGGATGTGGAACACTTTTGAAAGAAATAACACAAGTGGATAGATTGGCATCATCCCAAATTTATGGTTTCCAAATTCACTGGGCATTATTGCCAGAGCAAACATTCCACATCTTACTCTGGTCAGACTACCTTCCTAATTGCTGCTCCCTTCTCCTAGCAATAAACTGGGTACCTTTTCAGAGAGAGGATTGAGGCTATCAGATAAGCACTTGAAAACTCTCCTTCCAAAACCACAAACTTAAACATATACAACTGAGTCCAATTTTACCTCCTGGAATCCTGTAACAGACCAATAAACAGTCTTCTCCAATCTAAGACAAATTCTTCCATTTCTTCTCCTAGTTGATCTTCACCCAACTCCCATAGAGATTTCCTCTTTTCTGGAAACTGAATCTCTTAAAGGTTCAAAGAAATCCACCCTCTTCTTCTAGCACCTCTGCTCATTTCCCTTACCCTCCACAATCAAATTCTCCCAAAGAATAATCTACAGTCATTGCTTTCATCTCTCCAATTCCTCCTTTAGGCTTCAATCCATGACAATCAGCTCCCCTTCATGACTCTGATGAATGTTTCTTAGCCAAAGTTACCAATCATTTTCTAATTACAAATTGTCTAATTTCTTCTAGCCTTCTCTATCACTGGCTTCTGAGATGTGACTCCTTGCTAAGTCCCCTGACCTACTCTGACATTTCCTTCTTGGTTATATCCACATTTATATATATATATATATATATACATACGCTGCTGCTGCTGCAGCTAAGTTGCTTCAGTCATGTCCAACTCTGTGCGACTCCATACACAACAGCCCACCAGGCTCCCTCGTCCCTGGGATTCTCCAGGCAAGAACACTGGAGTGGGTTGCCATTTCCTTCTCCAATGCATGAAAAAAAAAGTGAAAGTAAAGTCACTCAGTCATGTCCGACTCTTAGCGACCCCATGGACTGCAGCCTACCAGGCTCCTCCATCCATGGGATTTTCCAGGCAAGAGTACTGGAGTGGGGTGCCATTGCCTTCTCCAATACACACACACACACACACACACACACACACACACATATATATATATTTCCTTATTTATATATGTATACCAGATCCTAGTTTGTGTGTGTGCATGTATGAATATATATATTCTTCATATCTTGGCTACACACACACATGCACACACACACAAACACATACATGTAGGCTTCTCAAGTGGTGCTAGTGGTAAAGAACCTACCTGCCAATGCAGGAGACATAAGAAACATGGGTTGATCCCTGGGTTGTGAAGATCCCCTGAGAGGAAATGGCAGTCCACTCTAGTTTTGTTGCCTGGAGAATCCCATGGATAGATGAGCCTGGCAGGCTACAGTCCATATTGTCACAGAGTCAGACACGACTGAAGTGACAAACTGACTGATATTGATATCTGCCTCTCCCTGAAATACTGGGTTTTCCAAGCCTAGTTTGACTTCTTTAAAATATATTCTTACTTCTTTGGTGACTTCATCTGTTTCTGGGGTTTCACACTGATGATTCTTTCACTGATGATGATAACCAATTAGGAAACTGCAGCCTCAATGACTGCTAGACATTTCCACTTAATTAATGTGTCCAAAAGCAATTTAATATGTTCAAATCTGGCTTTCCTCCATGCTCCTTCCCTTGGTAAATGGTATCACTCGGTCAGTTCAGTTCAGTCGCTCAGTTGTGTCTGACTGTATGCAACCCCATGAATCGCAGCACACCAGGATTCCCAGTCCATCACCAACTCTGGGAGTTCACCCAAACTCATGTGCATCGAGTCGGTGATGCCATCCAGCCATCTCATCCTCTGTCGTCCCCTTCTCCTCCTGCCCTCAATCCCTCCCAGCATCAGAGTCTTTTCAAATGAGTCAACTCTTCTCATGAGGTGGCCAAAGTCCTGGAGTTTCAGCTTCAGCATCAGTCCTTCCAATGAACACCCAGGACTGATCTCCTTTAGGATGGACTGGTTGGATCTCCTTTCAGACCAAGGGACTCACAAGAGTCTTCTCCAGCACCACAGTTCAAAAGCACCAATTCTTCAGCACTCAGCCTTCTTCACAGTCCAACTCTCACAGCCATACATGACCACTGGAAAAACCATAGCCTTGACTAGATGGACCTTTGTTGGCAAAGTAATGTCTCTGCTTTTGAATATGCTATCTAGGTTGGTCATAACTTTCCTTCCAAGGAGTAAGCGTCTTTTAATTTCATGGCTGCAGTCACCATCTGCAGTGATTTTGAAGCCCCCCCAAAAAATAAAGTCTGACACTGTTTCCCCATCTATTTGCCATGAAGTGATGGGACCAGATGCCATGATCTTAGTTTTCTGAATGTTGAGCTTTAAGCCAACTTTTTCACTCTCCTCTTTCATTTTCATCAAGAGGCTTTTGAGTTCCTCTTCACTTTCTGCCATAAGGGTGGTGTCATTTGCATATCTGAGGTTATTGATATTTCTCCCAGCAATCTTGATTCCAGCTTGTGCTTCTTCCAGCCCAGTGTTTCTCATGAAGTACTCTGCATGTAAGTTAAATAAGCAGGGTGACAATATACAGCCTTGACGTACTTCTTTCCTATTTGCAACCAGCTTGTTGTTCCATGTCCAGTTCTAACTGTTGCTTCTTGACCTGAATACAGATTTCTCAAGAGGCAGGTCAGGTGGTCTGGTATGCCCATGTCTTTCAGAATTTCCCACAGTTTATTGTGATCCACACAGTCAAAGTCTTTGGCATAGTCAATAAAGCAGAAATAGATGTTTTTCTGGAACTCTCTTGCTTTTTCCATGATCCAGCAGATGTTGGCAATTTGATCTCTGGTTCCTCTGCCTTTTCTAAAACCAGCTTGAACATCAGGAAGTCCACGGTTCATGTATTGCTGAAGCATAGCTTGGAGAATTTTGAGCATTACTTTACTAGCATGTGAGATGAGTGCAATTGTGCAGTAGTTTGAGCATTCTTTGGCATTGCCTTTTTTGGGGATTGGAATGAAAACTGACCTTTTCCAGTCCTGTGGCCACTGCTGAGTTTTCCAAATTTGCTGGCATAGTGAGGGCAGCACTTTCTCAGCATCATCTTTCAGGATTTGAAATAGCTCAACTGGAATTCCATCACCTCCACTAGCTTTGTTCATAGTGATGCTTCCTAAGGCCTACTTGACTTCACATTCCAGAATGTCTGGCTTTAGTTGAGTGTCTCTAGGGAGGGACAAAGAAGGGCCCAAAAATACCTTCAGAATTTAAGTGCCTAGTGACACCATGATCCACAAGCTGGAATTAAGATTGCTGGGAGAAATATCAATAACCTCAGATATGCAAATGACACCACCCTTATGGCAGAAAGTGAAGAGGAACTCAAAAGCCTCTTGATGAAAATGAAAGAGGAGAGTGAAAAAGTTGGCTTAAAGCTCAACATTCAGAAAACTAAGATCATGGCATCTGGTCCCATCACTTCATGGCAAATAGATGGGGAAACAGTGGAAACAGTGTCAGACTTTATTTTTCTGGGCTCCAAAATCACTGCAGATGGTGACTGCAGCCATGAAATTAAAAGACACTTACTCCTTGGAAGGAAAGTTATGACCAACCTAGATAGCATATTCAAAAGCAGAGACATTACTTTGCCAACAAAGGTCCGTCTAGTCAAGGCTATGGTTTTTCCAGTAGTCATGTATGGATGTAAGAGTTGGACTATAAAGAAAGCTGCACGCCACAGAACTGATGCTTTTGAACTGTGATGTTGGAGAGGACTCTTGAGAGTCCTTTTGCCTGAAAGGAGATCCAACCAGTCCATCCTAAAGGAGATCAGTCCTGGGTGTTCATTGGAAGGACTGATGCTGAAGCTGAAACTCCAATACTTTGGCAACCTGATGCGTAGAGCTGACTCATTTGAAAAGACCCTGATGCTGGGAGGGATAGGGGGCAGGAGGAGAAGGGGACGACAGAGGATGAGATGGCATCACCAACTCAATGGACATGAGTTTCTGTGAACTCTGGGAGTTAGTGATGGACATTGAGGCCTGGTGTGCTGTGGTTCATGGGGTCGCAAAGAGTCGGACATAACTGAGTGACTGAACTGAACTGAACTGAACTGAACTTCCCTCCCTATAACATCAATTAGCCCTCACAGCCACATCTCTTCCCTCCATTTTCTCTGCCTCTGTCTGAGTTCAAGCTTTCATTCTCTCTCCCGTGGATTGCTGCCATCATTTCCTAACTGGTTTTCCTTCCTCCAGTATTATCCCCTTCTAATATATTTATCATGTTGTGGTAATCTTCCTAAACCAAAAGCCTATCAGTGTATTCCACCCATTTTTAAAGCATACTCTATGTGTCAATAATCATGCTATTCTTTACTTTCATTGTCTGATTTGAGTCTCACCACCCTATGAAGGAAATATTGATATTTGTATTTTCAGAAAAAAAATTCCTGAAACTACTACATGGGCAAATCAGCAATCAAATTCAAGTTTGTGTGTTTATGTGCATCTACTATTATGTTTCTCCATGACCCAAAGGTTAAGTCCAGACTCCTTAGCAGGCTACCTCCCTAGAAACTCACTTCTATCCTAGTTTCAAATGGCCTCTGTATGAAATTGTATTCCCTTCATCCCCCTCTGTCCCTTCCTCTCTCTTCACACCTGAAGAATTGCCTGTTTATTTATTCTGCACCCCCCACTAAACACTGTAAAGACTTTAATCAGAGCACCAGTCCAATTTCATCATACTTGTTAATTTTTTCCCCCACAATACTGTGTGTGAGCTTCCAGAGACCATCTTTGTCTCCAGGACCTAATATCATCTTTGGTATATAGTACATGGGTAAACAAAATATAGCCCATGGGCCACATATGGCTTGCCACATGTTTTTATAAACAAAATTTTATTGGAACAATGCCAATTCTAGTGAAGTACACTTTATCTATGGTTGCTTTCTTACTGCAATGAGTGATCCAAGAGTTTATGGTCCAAGACCACTCAGAGTGGTCCAAGACTTTATGGTCTGCAATCCTAAAATATTTACTATCTGGCCCTGTACAGAAAATTATTATCAGCCTCTGACATCGTAGATACATAATTAATGTTGGAGAAATAAGAGAATGTATGTTACATTGGCTGAATGAATCCATGAATTATTGAATCATTATTAAGTATAATATCTTTTGGCAATGAGAAGTAAGTAATAAGAAAATCTGGATTTAAGCAAGAATTTTCTAGCCATTAATAATGATTGAGATGAACAGAAGAAGTGATCTCCTTAGATATCAGTCTCCTGGGGAACAAAGCAAGATAGAAAAGGGTGGAGTTGATCCAGAGGAGCAAGGCAAAACATTAATAATAATGACTCTACCTATCCTCTTAGAGTTGTTGTGAATGGGCATTGCTGTTCATAAAGTACTCAGAAGACATAAAGCATTGAGCCTTTTAGCGATGACAAAGGACTTTTCTTATCTTGGTCCTTTCATCATTCCATCTACCTATAGAATCAGAATTCTTCAATAACGAAAATCCAATTCAGCTCAAAAAGGTTAAATTTCACTCTGCTAACTAGTTTTCACATTCTGATCTCTCCAGCTCTAAAACCCCTGCTCTTTTTCCAATTCCAGGCCACTTCTTTTCATGTATGAACATATCAGATGTAGCTTGAAGGAACACTTTATTTCCAGACACTTTGGGGCTTGCTTATATGTTCCGTACAGGCAAGTTTGAGCAGGCACTTTTGACAAGCTTTGACTATAATGTTTACCTCTGCAGACCTCCCAGGGACAAACACTGAATTTGTTTTTCAAGCACTCCCAGTGGCTAGAGCTGGCCAGTCTATTTGGATAGAGGGTGTGGAGGCTTCCCTAGCTGCATCACACCCACCTAGATAAGGAGACCGGATGTTACGTGACCTTCCAACATTTGCCAGAGAACAGACTAGCACGGGGATCCAGAGAGTGTGGGTGTGCCTAGTTAATAGGGCAGAGCAGACTAAACAAACCTACACTTTCTGACCTCTTCCTTCCTCTGGGTTCTTAATGAAAGTTCTTTCTACCCAGGAACAAAAACAACCATTTGTTCATTCATTTAACATGTGCTGAAAACCTACTCCAGGACAGGTCTGGTGCTGGGTACAAGAAATGAAGAGAGAAACAGAACACAATTCTTTCCCACAAGGAGCCTGCAGTCTGGTGCATGAAACCAACATATAAATAGACAATAAAGATACAAACTGGTGAGAACTCTAAAACTTGGAACAAAGCTCTAAGAAAAAGCAAGCCCCTGTCTCTGGGATGTGGAGGGACCTCAGAAAGGAGGTAATATTGGAGTTACCAAATGAATTTACCAAAAAAGGACAGTAATTATAGTAATAATTCTAGTAAATTATTGACCAGCTATCATGAACCAAAAACTAGGCTAGGAACTTCATAGCCTTTGCTATTACATTTTAGGGACAATGAAACTGTCGCTTAGAGAAGGAATATAATACATCCAAATTCACAAAGGCAGTAAGTGGCAGAGCTGGGTCTGGGCCCAGATGTTCCTCATCTTAAAATTGTATTTTGGTACTTCTATTTCAAATGAGGGTAAGAGAGGTAGAATGGTATCTTCAGGGAAAAGCAAGCTGTTTAGAGTAGCTGAAACATACAGCCATTAGAGGAAAGGCTTGGGAGCTGAGGCTGAAAGATGATAAGGAGCTCAGATTTTGAAAGGCCTCATATGTCTCACCCATTTAGATTTTTGCCTTGTGATTTTTGGGACAAGGACTTCCCTGATGGCTGAGCAGATAAAGAATCCGCCTGCAGTGCAGGAGACATGGGTTTGATCCCTGGGTCAGGAAGATCCCCTGAAGGAAGAAGTGGCAGCTCCACTCCAGTATTCTTGTCTGAAAAATCCCATGGACAGAGAAGCCTGACAGACCTTAGTCCAAAGGGCTATAAACAGTCAGGCATGACTGGTCACACACATCCACACTATTGGGGAAAACCCATAATCAGATTTCTAATTTAGAAATGTCACTGGAGCAGAAGTGGGGGAAAAAACAAAAACAAAAACTGGAAGTGGGTGGAAGACAAGGAGACCCATCAAAAAGCTGTTGCCTCCATTCAGGTCAGAGATATTTGAGACCTGAATGAAGAATGCATTTAATGAGGATAAAATCTGCAAACTCAATATGAACAGGAGCCACACTCTGCAATGGGTCCCCCAGTAAAGCGTGACTGTGCTTTGGGATTGTTTGTGTTTTGTTGATGAAAAGTTGAGGTCCAGAGAGGGGACGAGGAAGAATACAGAGAGTGTCTGCCCCAGAGCTCAAGCCCATCTCTGGACCTTTGGGGTCCGATGGCCTTTCCTCCCTCTGACAGTCCCTTGTAGGTGCTATAACCCAGGCCTCCACCACCACATCAGTGGACATTCCCTCCTACGAGTTGCAGCTGTTTCTCTCTCTCCCCCAAGTCATCCTGGAGTGACTTCCAGCACATGGACAACATCCAGCCATCTATGAAGGCTGGCAGGAAGAAGCCCATAACAATGAACAAATGTTCAGGGAAAACCCCCAGTGATTCCCCACATAAGCTGGGGTGAAGCAAACTCTCCCCAAGCTCAGGCTTCACTGAGCAGGAAAATTGTCTGAGCAGGATCAGGTGAGGAGGAAAAGCAGGATGGTGGAGTCTGTAACTCTTGACACAGACTTTGAAGCAGAGTCCCAAGGGCAGTCAGTATTAGGAACAGAACTTACATTCCTGTGTGCTGGAGGCAGCGGTGAGAGGGAAGAGGGAACACTGTGCAGAAATGCTCTGTTGCTGGAGTCTGTGGTTTGTTCGAGATCTTGATCTGTGCTGAACGGTGACCACACTGACTCCAACATCCTACACACACTGCCACTGACCTCCTGCAGCTACCTGCCCAGCATCCCAGGAGGCTCTGTTGGCTAGCTTGCCTTTCCTCCCAGCCAACCCATCAACCCTGACCTCAGCAGATAGCTGATAGCATCCTATTTACCACACCTCCCCTTTGAAGGCGGAAACCAGCAGCAGGGAGGGCAGGGCCTTTGGCCAATGATGTGTACCCTCCTCCAACTAGAGAAGATCCCAAGAACCCGGTTCTTCTCACAGGAGGGAGGGTAGGTCCATAGTGGGGGCCAAGTGAGTGGGCCTGGTGAAGAACAGACAAGAAAGGATAAGGCTACAATTTAAAATGGTCAGGCCACTTTGGGGACAGATGACAGGGAGTTGTGGAGGACTTTAGTACACAGGGTATAAGATAAGCACCTGCAGTGGCTTTATGTGTCTTTTCGGTGCCAGCTCATTCATGTGGGGTGGTTTCTTCTCAAGAGGCCAAGAAAGGGAACAAGGCTCCCTTTCTGGTATTCTCCATCATGGCTTACCACCAAGAACCTTCCACGAGAGCCAACAGAAAATGTTCTAGCCAGTTCCACCTCCTTGCCTTTGGCCATTTCCTTTTCCTCCCTGGCATCCTCTCTGAGCACTCCCCTAACTCCTGCCCACAGTTAGCGTTCCAGCCCATTTCACACCTCCTCTCCCACAAAGCTTTCTGCCTTGTTTCAGATTCCCCAGAAAACAAGAGCCCAAGTCAGAGACTGAATGCTGCTACGTTATTTGAGATCAATCCCAGAAAGTAGATGTGAGGAGTGTGGTGAGTGAAAGAATGAAGGAAAAACCAAGTACATAAGGTGTACTGTGAAGGTGGCCTTTGCCAGGACCTCCTGAGAAGCCTACAGCTTGCCTCCCAGAAATATCCACCAGTCAGATGGAAGACTGGAGCGGCTGTCCACCAGCTTCTCCTCTACCTCCTCCCCTCTTGCCCCCAGTCCCCATCCCTAGATGAAGGATGCCCCAGAGCTTTATCTGGGTTTACTTAAGTTCCCTTAGAAGTAGACCCTTGGACGAGGATCTGAGTGAAAGTCACGTGAGAGGTAGTGCAAGAAAGCAAGAGGGCAGGAAATTGTCTCTGGGAGGGAAGGAAGACAGTGAAGGTGGTCAACAACTGAAGTGCCCCTGAGGGTGCCTGGAGCTCAGTCCTGTCGAGGAATTCTAGGAGCCAGTGTGGAATCATGTCTAGAATTTTCCCTGCAGAGGACAGGGTGCTGAAGAGTCTCTCTACACCCATCAGTCCTACTTGGAGGTTTGAAGCCTGTCTCTGAGGTGGGGTTGAGAATTTAATGCCCTGGCACTTCCAGCATCCCCAGCACACAGACCAAGTGGGGTCTGGCTGTCAGAGCAAGCCCACAGGCAAAGAATTATAGCTGCCGGCTGTTGGAATGCAGGTCCATATAAGCCAGGGGACAGGGGTCCAGGCTATGCTTGCCAGCTGGCTGGGAAAGCTCCCAACATCTAGAAGGCCCTGAGGTAAGATGCTGAAAGACAAGAACACTGCCAGAGGGAGCTGAGTCTGATCTGTCACAACTCTGGTTGGAAGTTGGAAGGGGGCTGAAGTTGGAGGGGGGCCAAGGGCAAATGGAGCATGCATGTTGTGTCTAACAGCAGCGCTTATTTCGCCCAGCCACTCTGAGTTCTTCTTTCCTTGTTGTGAATACCTTTTAAATGACCATTCAACACGTGTAGGCTGTCCTACACTACGTGTAAGTTGAACACTTGAAAGTGGCTTGCAAACTCCTAGGAGTCAAGGCCTGTGACTTGGTCTTTTCATCTCCTTCAGTACTTAGCACCAGACTCTGTACCTAATTATGCCTTTGTCTACTTTTGACAAAAAAGAAAAAAAAAAAAATTAAAGGCTTCGTGCATGAACTCCGTCCCTTCCCTATCTATAAAGTTACCTTCTTGTATACATAACCAGGCCTTACATCTGTTTATTTGTGTGTTGGAAATAACAAGAATGAGATTTCCCCTTTCTCTGATTAAGGTAAACTCATCTGCCTACACTTTGGATGCTGTTGACTTTGCCTCTTTTCTGGGATCCTCACTCCTTCAGTCATCCCTTTTCTCCATTGTCCATGTAGCAGATATTTGGGCTAGGTGGGGGTCCTGACATTTGGGCCTTCCTACTCCACTTGTCAGGCTTCCCCAGTGGCTCAGTCAGAAAAGAATCCATCTGAAATGCAAGAAATTGCCTGAAATGCAGGAGACCCAGGTTTGATCCCTGGGTCGCAAAGATCCCCTGGAGAAGGAAATGGCAACCCACCCCAGTATTCTTGCCTGGAGAATCCCACTGACAAAGAAGCCTGCCAGGCGACAGTCCATTGCTTTGCAAAGAGTCAGACATGACAACTAAACCACCATCCCCACACCACTTCACTCCTAAGAAACCCGTGGGATAAAGTGTAAGATCCATAATGAGCCATCAGTTCTGGCTCACACAGGGCAGCCCAAAGGCCAGCAATCCATCTGGTTGGCAAAGGACTTGGTCCTGCATGACCAATTGTGGAACATTAGCCTGGAAAATGGGGCACCTGTCTTCTTCTCTTCAGTCCTGACAGGGGGAGGACAAACATGAGGGTCTTGCCGAACTGGAATGAGGCATGGAAATGCCCGAGGCATGCCCCATGCACGTACCGTCCTCAGCTTCTCCTTCTCAATCCAACATCTGCCATTTCCTAAGACTCAGCTTAGCCTTCAGAAAATGAATTGCTCCCTGTCAAAATCATTTAGATTCTTTTATAATACAGATTGTTCCTGCTGGCCTCCTTGGAATCTAGAAAACTGAGGGGCTCCAAAGGTGGAATATGGATCTGAGTAGTTCAGTAGGCTTTCTGCCTCCTTAAATCCCTTTGGGAACAAAGTTGGGAGTGAGGGAATAACCCTACATAACTATACAAAATTAATTCATACGTGGTGATAGTTTCTTGACCTTCTCCATCTTTACCCCCAGTCTAATTCCTATTCCCCTTCTTGCCACAAGTCTCCACGTGAATGAGTCTGAAATACATCCTTAAATATTGATCTATTCTTGTAAAATGCATAGTGCTGATTTAGATGCATGTATGCTTTTAATTTTATAGAAATCATATGCTATGATAAGTATCATTCTGCTTCTTTTGTCACTCAGCTATAGGGTTTGGGGGGATGGGAGAATGTGGTTTTTGTTTTGTTTAACCCTTTTTTCTTTTTTGAAGCACATCACGTACACAAAAGAGTGCATGGACTTTGAGAGCCTACTAAGTGCCTTCCCTGATGTCAATTCTCTCTCCCCACCAAAATAATTCCCAAAGCAAAATTTTATGTTAATCACTTTATTTCTACTGTTTCATCTCTGCACAATATCCTGTTCATATGCCTGGCTTTACATAAATGAATCATATACAATGCATTGCTCTTTGATTTTCTCTTTTTACTCAATATTACTTTTTTTGAAATGTATCCATCTTGTTGGCATAGCTGTAATTTATTCATTTTTATTGCTGTGGAATATATTGCTGCGTGACTATATTATGATTTGTTTCTCTATCTTCCATAGGTATTCATTTGGATTTGTTTCTGGTAGTGGCATTTGAACCATGTTTCCATTTACCATCCGGTGGGAATTTCTCTACAGAACATATCTAGGATTGCAATCGCTTAATCATAGGGTACAGACACACTTCTGTTTGAAGCAGTACCAAACTGTTCTTCAAAGTTATTACTAACTCACACTCTCTCCCACAGGTATGATAGCTTCTTTTCACCATATCCTGGACAACACTTCATTATCAAACTTCTTAGCTGTCAATATGGTGGGCATGAAAATATATTCACTTTAATTTTAATGTATATTCCTTAATTGCCAATGACCCTGAGTACTTTGTTATAACTTCATGGGACATTCACGTTTTCTCTTCTGTAAAATTTATATTTGTATTTTTGTATTTCTTTTTGTATCTTTGTCCATTTTAAGCTGTTCATCTAACTTTTTCATATTTTTCTTATGAATTTATGGGAGTTTTAAAATATATACATTTTGGATACTAATCCTTTGTCATGCATATACATTTCAAGTATCTTCTCCCAGTTTTGGGCTTTAATTTTAACTCTAGTTTTGGTATCCTTTTGGTAAATAGGATCTAATTTTAATGAGATAGAACTTATCGATTCTATGTGTGCTGTGTCTTACATTTAAAACATTCTTTTTTTTGTGATTATTAAGATATTCTTTTATGTAATAAAAATTTTAAATGGTACACCATCATGGTTTATGCATGTTATTTACTTTCTCTAAAATGATTTTAAAAATACTAATGTCACGGGGGTTTTATGAGGGTTACATGTGACAGGTGTGTATGAAAGAGCTTAGCAAAGCACTTCACACATAACTAAAGTTCAGTATGTGTAAGTTCATTCATTAGAGTTTGCCCAAGTTCTATATTTCACAGCTGTTAGATTTTTGCAAGTAATTTCATTTTTAAACAAGTGAATACTTAGTGTGTATTAGTTATACACTGGACATTTTGCTAAATGTTTTATTGTTCACAAAAACTCTGTTAAATAAATAATATTATCATCACCATTGTACACATGAGGTAACAAATAAGTTATTTGTCTTGGGGACAACGCTAAGTGGCTTGAGTACGCGTGTACTCAGTCACTTCACTGGTGTGTAACTCTTTGCAACCCTATGGACTGTAGCCCTCCAGGTTCCTCTGTCCACGGGATTCTCCAGGCAAGAACACTGAAGCGGGTTGCCATGCCCTCCTCCAGGGGATCTTCCTGGCCCAGGGATCAAACCTGAGTCTCTTATGTCTCCTGCATTGGCAGGTGGGTTCTTTACCACTGTTGGGAAGCCCACTAAGTGACAGAGGCATTATTATATTTCCTATCTGCCTTTCTACCTAGACTGAAATACTTTATGAGAAGATTTACATTCAGAAAATGGCAAGAGCCCTGTAGTACTGGAAAATAAGTTATATCTATAAGTGTGTATTTGGGGACGTGGCAGAGAGGACAAATTAAATGTGGTTTATATACTCTATTGCTTTTCACTCTGCAAAACAAATACTATGATTTGCCCCTGTCCACATCTCCCATCTCCTTAGACCTGACTCAGTCTCTTAACCCACCCTTTCCCCTAAGTGACTGCCTTGAGCATACAGTCCTTCTGATTTGCACTGTAAAGTCAGAGCCCATAATTTAACCAACCACATCACCCCTGCCTCTTTGAGGAATTCCACATCAAGTGGAACATTGCTCCAGTCATAGCTTAGCTGCACTCCAGTTATTATCTTCCTGTCAGAATCTTGAGTCACCCAGGACACACGTCAACACGGTGTAAAGCTCTGTTTGTTTGCCTCCCCAGACAGATGTTGAAACAGGATCTCCAACCACCAGTCAACTGCCCAGACAACCAAGCAACTCAGTAACCACTTGCTAAAGTTAACACTCTTTTGGCATTCGGTTCCCACCAGATGAATTATAACGTGGTGTACACTAGGTTCATTCAAGTCACTGAATGCTAGATCTAGAAGAACCTTACCAATCATCTAGACATGCTCATATTATACTGGAATGGGAACAAGATGCAAAGAAGGAATACATGGGAGTAAATCACTTTATGTTAAATGTATATCCTTAGTTGAAGGACATTATATGACTGGACCTCACCTATAAAATGAAGATAAATAATACCCACCATTCCTGCATCATTGGGTTGATGTGAGAACCAAATCAAACAATATATGTGCTTCTCAGATATAGAGCACAGATTTGTGATTGCCAAGAGGGAGTGGGATAGGGGAGGGAAGGACTGGGAGTTTGGGAATAGCAGGTGCAAACTGTTACATATGTGTGTGTGTGCATGTGTGTGTGTGTGTGCACACACATGCTCAGTCATGTCTGATCCTTTGCAACCCCATGGACTGTAGCCCACAAGGCTCCTCTGTCCATGGGATTTCCCAGGCAAGAATATCAGAATGTGTTGCCATTTTCTACTCCAGTTTGTGATTGCCAAGGGGAAGTGGGGTAGGGGAGGGAAAGACTGGAAGTTTGGAATTAGCAAATGCAAACTGTTACATACTGCATGGATAAACAACAAGGTCCTATTGCATAGCACTGCTGCTAAGTTGCTTCAGTCGTGTCCAACTCTGTGCGACCCCATAGACAGCAGCCCACCAGGCTCCTATATCCATGGGATTCTCCAGGCAAGAACACTGGAGTGGGTTGCCATTTCCTTCTCCAGTGAGAAGTGGGTTGCCATTCCTCCAATGCATGAAAGTGAAAGTGAAAGTGAAGTCACTCAGTCATGTCCAACTCTTAACAACCTCATGGACTGCACCCCACCAGGCTCCTCCATCCATGGGATTTTCCAGGCAAGAGTATTGGAGTGGGTTGCCATTGCCTTCTCCAGTGCATAGCACAGGGAACAATATTCAATATCCTGTTATAAACTATAGTTGAAAAGAATATGAAAAGAATATATGTGTATAACAATAACTTTGCTGTACAGCAGAAATTAACACAACATTCTAAGTCAACTAGATTTCAACAAAATTTAAATATATATGTGTGTATATGTACTTCTTTGATGATCTGCTTTAATCTAAGTATAGAGTTGTATACATAAGAGAAGAAAAGCAAATATAAACATTTGCTGGGTTCATTAAGACTTTAAAAAAATTGGACTTTAATAGTCCTGTAAGATATAACTGAATATTAAAGATTTGGACATTTTTTTCTTTGTACTCAGGTGAACACTATAAAGCAAGTACTCAAAATATATAACAGACTCCACAAAGACCAGTAATTCACATTTTTTTCATTGTGTCTATACAGAATTTGGGCTTCCCTGATAGCTTGGTTGGTAAAGAATCCATTTGCAATGCAGGAGATCCCAGTTCAATTCTTGGGTCAGGAAGATCTGCTGGAGAAGGGATAGGCTACCCACTCCAGCATTCTTGGGCTTCCCGTGTGGCTCACTTGGTAAAGAATACACCTGCTATGCAGAGGACCTGGGTTTGATCCCTGGGTTGGGAAGATCCCCTAGAGAAGGGAAAGGCTACCCACTCCAGTATTCTGGCCTGGAGGATGCCATGGACTATGCTGTCCATGGAGTCACAAAGAGACAGACACAACCGAGCAACTTTCACTTTCACACAGAAAATAGATACCATTTTCTCTACCCTATCCGCATCTATGTAATACACTACTGATTAACAACAGTTCTCTTTTAAATGAGCATCTGCATGGTTTTAGCTGCTGCTAAGTCCCTTCAGTCGTGTCTGACTCTGTGGGACCCCATAGACAGCAGCCCACTAGGCTCCTCTGTCCCTGGGATTCTCCAAGCAAGAACACTGGAGTGGGTTGCCATTTCCTTCTCCAATGCATGAAAGTGAAAAGTGAAAGTGAAGTCGCTTAGTCATGCCCGACTCTTAGCGACCCCATGGACTTCAGCCCACCAGGCTCCTCCATCCATGGGATTTTCCAGGCAAGAGTACCGGAGTGGGTTGCCATTGCCTTCGCCGGCATGGTTTTAGAATCTTCCTCAAAGCAGTAGTCCAGGAAGTCAGCAATAATTAATCATTTCTTGATACTAAGTGTTTTATATTGTTGAAAAACAATTCCTTCAAAGCTATACTCAATGATAAATTCCTGTAACAACGTTTTTCTCAGTTATCTTTGCTGCTTAACTTACAACCCCAAAACAATGGCAACTAGTTTTGTAGATTAGCTTGAGGGTCCCTCAGATAGATTTGCCCAGGCTCAGTTGTGCAGCTGCAGTCAGCTGGAGATCTGGTTGGGCTGGAAGGTCCAAGATGGCCTGACTTACAAAACTCAAAGGTGGTTTTGACTGTGTGTTGTGGTTCCTCAGTTCTCCTTCATGTGGCCTCTCATCCTCTAGGAGACAGGGCTGACTTTCCCTAGGTCATCCTTAGGATATTTCAGGGCAGTAGTCTCAAGGGCAAAGCGAAAATCGCAAGATCTTACAATGCTTAACTTCAGACATCACAATCTCACCTCTGCCATATTCTATCTACAAATAAAATTCATGTCTTCGTGGGAGTTGTAGCAAACTCATGTTGCAAAAAGGGGGAAGAATACTGTGATGGGGCCATTAAGCAATTTTTTAGAGTGTACCTGCTTGCCATAAATTATTCATATTCCTCCTACATGTAAAATGTGATCACCTCCAAACTAAGACCTCAAAAATTCTCATCCCAATTGTTCTATTGCTGCATAATAAGTTAGCCTCAAATTTAGTTGACTGAAACAACAATAAACATTTATTATCTGACACAAGTTGGTCAGAAGGTTAGCTGGATACTTGTCCCAGGCTCACTCCTGTAGGTTTAGTCAAAGTGTCAGCCAGAGTTGTGGTTCCCATTTGAAGTGTTATGGGACAGGAGAATTCACTTTTAAGGCAGCTCATTCACAAGCCTGTGGATAAGAAACTTCGTTCCTCCTTACACAGACCTCCTCACAAGGCTGCTTAAGTGTTCTCACAACAGGCAAGTTGGCTTTCCACAGAGTGAGCAGCAAAAGAGAGGTCATTTGTGACCTTGCCATGGAAGATAAACATAGTTATTCCTATAATATCTCATTCAACTCAGCCCCACTGAGTATAGGGAAAAACTACACAAGATCATCAGGGGCCATTTTTGGAGGCTGACTACCACATCAATTATGGTATCAAGCTTAAAGTCCAAAATTTCATTACATACCTCAGCCTGAATGTGAATGGGCCTCCTTAAGTGTGGTTTTTCAGGTACTCTTGAATAGCAGCATCTCCACAGATTTGTGAACTAAAAAGATACTGTATCTTCCCCAGACATACTCAACATATAACACTGAGATAGAGAAAAATTATGTACAGTTGACAATCTCATGCATAATGGAATAATGAGATAGTGGTAGACACATAAAGGTTACTTATCAATAGCAATTCTGAAATCCAGATGTCACATGTTTTCAGGCTCCCTGCCCTGAGGGTGAGAAATGTTTCTTGATTAGAAGAGATTCTTTTCCTGAGTGGTCTCATTGTTCTCCTCATCTCTTCACTCTTCTCTCTGAGCTCTTGCTCTAGCTTTCTAAAAGACTCTTCTTTATTTGTGCTTATATCTAAGTAGCTTTCTCCAGAAGCTTGCCTTTTCCTCTCACAGTCTTATTTTCATTTGAACTATCTCCATCTCTCCCAGTTCAAATCACCAAAGTTACCAATGCTATTGGAAATATAATTTTCTTGAAATCTTTGTGGGTTTCCTATTAATCTCAGCATTCATTTCATGCTCCCAAAAGACAAATCCATGATTCTTTTTGAGATAGACTTTTTTATACTTTAGAAAATTCAGGATTCTTTGGGACAATGCCACTGTGACTATTGGAAGCCCCCTTTGCAGCAAAGAGGAACAATTGAGAACCTTAAATCTTATGCGATATCAGCAAAAACTATTACAGCCATATCCTTGATTTGACCTTTGCCCTGAAGCTGTGCTTTATTTTGGTAATCTTTTGCTAGCTGTGGCTTCTCTTGTAGCTCAGCTGTTAAAGAATCCGCCTGCCATGCAGGAGACCCCAGTTTGATTCCTGGGTTGGGAAGATCTCCTGGAGAAAGGATAAGCTATGCACTCCAGTGTTCTTGGGCTTCCTTGGTGGCTCAGAGAGTAGGGAATCCTGCAATGTGGGAGTCCCGAGTTCAATCCCTCAGTTAAGAAGATCCCTTGGAGGAGGGCATGGCAACCCACTCTAGTATTCTTCCCTGGAGAATTCCATGGACAGAAGAGCCTGGCAGGCCATAGTCCATGGGGTATCAAAGAGTTGGACATGACTGAGTGAATTTCAGTTTCACTTTGCTAGCTGTAGACACAAAAAATATAAACAGTTTTATTTTCCAAACCAGCAAGTCCTTATTCTTTTATATTTCCTTCAAATTATGCTTGCAAATGCTAGTTTGCTCGTTAGCTCATCTCTCTGTTCATGGGTTGACCAAAAAGTTCATTTAAGTTTTTCCGTAACATCTTACAGAAAAACCCAAATGAACTTTTTGACCAACCCAATATATGCAGTTTTAGACATCATTTGAAATTTTTATCCTTCTGCTTTAATGTCTTCTTAGCCAGATCAAATAAATTCATTAGTAATTTCTATCTTCCAAGTTACATATACCAAGGACCGCTCTTTCTTTTCTTGTCTTCAATAACCATTTCCTTTCTGCTTCTCTAGCCTCTCTTCTCTCTTCTCTTTCCAGCCTCCACCCACCACTTAGTCCCAGAGCCAATGCTACATAGCTGAGGTTTTGTTATGGTAGCATTACACTTCTAGTTACCAATTTGTTTCAGTTTCCTATTGCTGCATAACAAATCATCCAAGGTTTAGTGGCTTAAAATGACAGTGATTTATAATTTCTCACAATTTTGGCTGTATGGTTCCTCTGATGTTTTTTGGAGAGCTCAGCTTTTTGTTTGTTTTTGATTTCACATTTTTAATTGTCACAACTGAGTGGGAGTTATTTGCATCCGGTGGTTAGAGGCCCGAGATGTTGGTAAATACGTGACAGTGCACAATAGTAAATTATCCAGCCCAACAAGTCTATAGTACTCAGATTGTAAAACCTGTAATCGTATTTTTAAATCAACCGTCTATTTTAATCTTTACGATAGCCCTGTTAGGCAGGAAAGATCTTCATTATTTACAAGAGAGAAAAGTGAACCTGATGAATAAGAGCCCACAATTAGTAAAGGGCAGAGTTAGGGCTTTAACATATGATGTCTGAGCGCTTAATCACTATACTATAGGATTGCATTGCAATTGCCTTGCACCTGGATTGTTGATTTTCATAAAATACCAGATTTTCTAAACATTAAAACCACACCAGCCAATAGACCAAACTCTCCACCAATTATTTCTTCTTTGGCTTTTTCTTCTCTATCTTAGTGACTTCTCCTAGAAACAGAGCCCAATGCAAGGATTAAGTGCTAATGCCTTATTTAGTAGGTACAATAGTATGTATGGCTGCAAAAATGAGCAAAAAGGGAAGTGAGGCAGAGAAGGATAGGAAGTAATGCAAGGTGATACATTCCAGCAAGGCACCTATTTGAGGCAGCTTATGAGATGTCTCCAAATGGGCTATTCAGAGGGGAAAACACTCCTTGGCTCAGTCTATTGGAAGGAGGAAACGAGAGTAAATTTATTTGCCAGATTCCTCACATCTCCTGAGTTCTATCACTCTAAGTTTGCCTTCCAGAGACTTAACTCGACACTCCAGGGTTGCATTACTCAGCCCCTGTTGCAGCTGCTCAGGAAGCCGCTCTCAAGCCTGCAGCGTGGTCTTCATCTGAGTCCAGGAGTTCTGTGAGACATAAATACTTTCACTATGTTGTTGGTCAGCCTCAAGTAGTTTAACTCTGCGGGTCACACAGAGTCAGAGAGCTTAAGCAGCTAGCATGGAACAGATAGTCAGAGGTTCAAGAGACAGATCTATCCAAGAGAATCCAAGGTTGGACATAAGATATGTCTAATGTACTCTTCAAAAGACTCCTCTGTCACCAGAAGGAAATTATTCCAGCTTGAATGACCCAACATATCAGTTAGAAATCATTAAGCTTTAAGAAGCCAACAACGCAAAGGAAACTGCCTAAAATACTAAGGAAAGAAGGAAAGTAATGAAATAACTGCTATAGTAAAATGACAGCAGTAACTCAGTCTCTCAACCACATAGCACCACATCCAAATATCCAGAGCAAGAAACGAACTGTCCATTTGGATCTCTCATAAATGAAGACACTCTTCCAAAGGGCCAGTCAGTAAACACTCCCTTGAATTTCTCATTGTTCAAGTTGGGCGATGCAGCCACTCCTCAACAATCACATTACAAGAGTCTAATGCACATTAGGAAGCATCACTACAAACAAAGCTAGTGGAGGTGATGGAATTCCAGTTGAGCTATTTCAAATCCTAAAAGATGAGGATGAGAAAGTGCTGCACCCAATACGCCAGCAAATTTGGAAAACTCAGCAGTGGCCACAGGACTGGGAATGGTCCGTTTTCATTCCAATCCCTAAGAAAGGCAATGCCAAAGAATGCTCAAACTACCACACAATTGCACTCACCTCACACACTAGCAAAGTAATGCTCGAAATTCTCCAAGCCAGGCTTCAGTAATACGTGAACCGTGAACTTTCAGATGTTCAAGCTGATTTTAGAAAAGGCAGAGGAACCAGAGATCAAATTGCCAACATCCGCTGGATCATGGAAAAAGCAAGAGTTCCAGAAAAACATCTATTTCTGCTTTATTGACTATGCCAAAGCCTTTGACTGTGTGGATCACAATAAACTGTGGAAAATTCTGAAAGAGATGGGAATACCAGACCACCTGACCTGCCTCTTGAGAAATCTGTATGCAGGTCAGGAAGCAACAATTAGAACTGGACATGGAACAACAGACTAATTCCAAATAGGAAAAGGAGTATGTCAAGGCTGTATATTGTCACCCTGCTTATTTAACTTATATGCAGAGTACATCATTAGAAATGCTGGGCTAGATGAAGCACAAGCTGGAATCAAGATTTCTGGGAGAAATATCAATAACCTCAGATATGTAGATAACACCACCCTTATGGCAGAAAGTGAAGAAGAACTAAAGAGCCTCTTGATGAAAGCGAGAGGAGGGTGAAAAAGTTGGCTTAAAGCTCAACATTCAGAAAACTAAGATCATGGCATCCAATCCCATCACTTCATGGCAAATAGATGGAGAAACAGTGCAAACAGTGGCAGGCTTTATTTTTGGGTGCTCCAAAATCACTGCAGATGGTGACTGCAGCCATGAAATTAAAAGATGCTTACTCCTTGGAAGAAAAGCTATGACCAACCTAGACATCATATTAAAAAGCAGAGACATTACTTTGCCAACAAAAATCCATCTAATCAAGGCTATGGTTTCTCGGTTCGTCATGTATGGATGTGAGAGTTGGACTATAAAGAAAACTGAGCGCCGAAGAATGGATGCTTTTAAACTGTGGTGTTGGAGAAGACTCTTGAGAGTTCCTTGGACTGCAAGGAGATCCAAGCAGTCCATCCTAAAGGAGATCAGTCCTGAATGTTTATTGGAAGGACTGATGTTTAAGCTGAAACTCCAATACTTTGGCCACCTGATGTGAAGAACTGACTCATTTGAAAAGAGCCTGATGCTGGGAAAGATTGAAGGCAAGAAGAGAAGGGGACAATAGAGGATGAGATGGTTGGATGGCATCACCAACTCAATGAACATGAGATTGAGTAAACTCCGGGAGTTGGTGATGGACAGGGAGGCCTTGCATGCTGCATTCCATGGGGTTGCAAATAGTTGAACACGACTGAGTGACTGAACTGAACTGAAATGAGTGCACATTGATTGGTTGATGCCTGAATCCCTGGACCAATCATTGTCAAGAAGGAGGGATCATCATGACTGCTTAAGCCAACTAGGGCCCAGCTCCAGCCCTGGGATAATCCTCAAACTGCAGGGCTACTATAAAAAGGAGGTGGACTAAAGAGGCAAATGATGTTAAAGAGAAAACTCTGGTGTTTACAAGAGAGCCTTCAAGAATTCCTAAAGAAACGAAGACCAAACAAAGCTGTCATCTGCATGTCTTACTAGACAGTTATGAGGTCTTGATTTATACCTCACAACACATTTGTGTGTTTCAGACAGACTGTCCAGTTCTCCCTGGCTCCTGCTACTCCTTCCACTGGGACCATCTCTTCCTCAACCCCTGCCTTTGATGGCCTATCTTTTCCTCAAGCTAATATCTAAAGTCTGTCCTGATGTTTCACAGCCAGAACATATAGGCTATGGGAAGTTAAGGCTTTAGGGTTAGTAGGAATCTTAGAAATCTAAATCAGGGCACTTCACACTGCAAGTCATGGGGTCCCAGAAGCTCTGCAAAGTGCTTTCCTGTGTATTCTTAGACAGCTGAAGAGCTAACCAGCAGGCACACTGGACATTCCGCACTCACCCAACCAGAGCATGGATTCAATTTCATTTATTTGACTCGATCAAATCAAATTTGAATTGATATATTTTGCATAGTTACATAGTTTGTTTCAAGATTAATTTTCCTAAGGGATTTCTTACAAAAGTGATAAAACTCACTTTTAGTGAGTTTAGAGAGGGGTTTGAGGCATGTGTTGAAGGTCATAGAGCTGATCTGACTTTCTTCCTCATGACAAATGTGTGGTATTTGGAAAGATCCATCCTGTGCTTCCTGAGTTCTTTCTTCTCCAGAATCAGTGGCCCTAACTCTTGCCAATCACACTCACAGAAAGATATTCCAAACCATCTCACCAATCCATTGCTCAACTCCTTGTTAAAATCACACTTAGAGTGTAGTGCCAAGAAATGATGATTCAGATGTATCTGAGCAGCAGAGGGAAGAGTGGGACTACCTCATTTCCATCAAAATGCTGAACTCCTAATAATGCAGCCAGGGACCGCATTAGTTAGTTGGCAGGCACAAAACACCATGCCTCATCCTGTCCATTAAAACTCTTATGGCTTTCTTTCATAAGTTGCTGCAAAGGCTTCTCCCCTCATCCTATTCTCATCTACTTGTTTATTGAGACCCAATTTCAGGGCTTAACATCTATTTCATTTATTCTAAGAATCCACAATTCCAAGGGGCCAACCTTGTATATTTCTGAGCATTCCATGAGTGACAGAGAATTCTAGGCCAAGAATAGCAAACTCAACCACCAGGCAGGTAGATGCAGGTAAGATAAATAAGTGAAGGTGGGTAGGTCTCTAATTCAAACCCATGAACAGGACCCTCTGGTAAGCTGGAGAACTCAGCGCCATCTGAAGGGACATAATCTAATTGATTTTGACTCACCAGCACTATGCAAAAATCAAGCCCAGTATTGCTCAGTCTCCTAATTTTTTAAGAGAAGCCAAAAAAGTGAATGTTTACTGGAAATATCCACCTTGGCCACTAATTCACAAAGATCTAATATATTCTACAGGCCAAACAAAACACATCTGCAGGCTGAGTTCAGCCCAAAGACTGCATATTTGCAACCCTTGCCCTGTGGGGATGAGGGAGTTGGGCAACACTGGTTCTTGAGACAAAAATATAAAGTGATTTGTATTATCTTGGATTTAATAGCATAACATTTATTTTTAAAATTTTCATGTTAATCATAGGCTTGAGCATTTCAAACCTGGAAAGAATCTCAGAGATTATATGGTTTAATTCTCTTATTTTACAAAAAAAGAATCTGTGATTCAGAGAGAAGTGACTTGGATTTTAATTATATATACAGTTGACCCTTGAATAATAGGGATTTCAAAGTTTGTGTTCTATTAGAGATCACAACACGTGGAATCAAAAGAAGTAGGGGCTGAGTATTGATTCTACCCAAACTGTTTTAGATTCTTGGCATGGGTGAGTCATCTGTCAGTCCCTTTGTTTCTGAGGCAGAGATAGCAGTACGTGAATTTTCTGCTGTGCAGGAGCTGGAGTCAGCACCTCTAACCCCTATGTTGTTCAAGGTCAACTGTATTTCAAGGAATAAAAAAGAAATCCGATTCTCAGAAGTAGAAAAAGGTGTTTTGGTGCCCAGTCCAGGGTTTTTCAGTTTTAGCACTGTTGACATTTTGTATTGCGTAAGTACTAAGAATTTGTCGTGGGGCGGGGGGAGGGTCCCATACATTGTATGACTTTTAGCAGCATCCCTGGCCTCTACCCACTAGATGCCAATCACATGGGGAAAATAGAAGCAAAGATGTATCCAGATGTAGCCAGACATCCTTGGGGGACAAAATCACCACTGCTCTTGAAAACCACTGCCACTCTCCAACCCCTTTGTCTCACAGATGAAGAAACTGAGACTCGGAAAATTTAAGAGTTTTGCTAAGGTTACATGAGGAGTTATTGGCATGACTGCTACCAAGACTCAGGTATCTTAATTTCCAGTAGGGTGTTCTTTCCACCAAAGACTGAAAAACTAAACTACAGTTTATTAGTAAAAGAGTTGTCTAAAACTGCGTATTTTAAAATAAGATGCAATATGGCATAATGGTAAGAAGCATAGCTTCTAAGATGTACAGATCTGGACTTCATTCTTAGCTCTTCTACTTACTAACTTAATGACACTAACCAAATTAGCTTTTTTGTTTCCTCCTTTGAAAAATGGATCACTCTTTAAAAAAGTTTATTTAAAAAAAAACAGGTGGGAAAATTGATATAGTGCTTGCTACATAACAGGAAATCAGTAACATCATCATTGTCATCAGCAGTATTATTAACTGGACCTAAAATCGACAAATTATAGCCCCCAAACCAAATCTGTATTGCCTGTTTTTGTATAGCCTGTGAGATAAGAAGGATTTTTCCATTTTTAATGGTTTAGAAAAATTAAAAAACAATACTATTTTGTGATATATGAAAGTTGTGTGAAATCAGGTGCCGCTGTGCATAAATAAAGTTTTATTGGAACACAGCCATATTTATTCATTCACATAGTCTTTAGCTACTTTCCTGCTATAACAACAGAGTTGAGTACTTGCAAGATAGATCATATGGCTGGCAAAGACTAAAGTATTTGCTGGCCCTTTACAGAAAAAGATTGCTTAATTAGAACTTTGATGGCCAGGAAGTAAACAGGTAGCCATATTTGGCACAGAGCCCTCTGGTGTACAGGAGGAAATACAGCAAAGTAATTTGTTATTCCTTTTGGATGCCCCCTTGTAGTCCTAGCCCCTCTAACTATTATATTTAACCTTGCTTACTTGAGACATTTCTCAGAATCTGTGTGTACCTAATATTTTCAGAAATAGCCATTTACTTTTTATAGATGTCCTTTCTTGAATAAACCTCATTATAGACTTGGTACTTGAAGGTGTTTTTCAAAATCTGCAATATTTATCAAAAAGAAAGGAAATGGTTTTCTCAGTGTTAAGCCAACCACATATTTTAAGTCTTGCATGATTTGTACTGGACAATAAAAAGGGATATCCGGTTTAAAGGAAAAATAGATAAGAGCTATCTGCCAAGTCTAAAATTTAAGAGATGCTGTCATGTCACTTATTTTTTATTTTTTTGTAATATCTTGAGCATCTTAGTTATGATTTAATCTGACTACAGGCCAAGAGTTTAAAAGTCAAAATACCTATCTACAGCCCTGGACTTGCCACTAACTAGATTTGTGGTCTCCAGAATTCTGTTTCAACTCAATACAATATGTACATTGTCTAATATGTGCCAGATGCTGTCCTGGGCATCAGGAATACAAAGCTAAATCTGACATGGTCTTTTCCCTAAAAGATTTCACTGAGAGTCTGTTTAAGTCATTGATCTCCTTTGAGGGTCAATTTTCTCATCTGTAATAGTGGGACATTGAATTAAATGTTTCATCCACTCAAGAAGCTTTTCTTGATATCCTTTGTCTTTCCATACCCTCTGGCAGATATCAAGGAATGAAAATAGGGCTGAATCACTGTAATCATTCAATTATAAAGTATGCTAGTTACTTCCCTGGGAAGTAGTTCCTAGGTAGTTATCAGATCAGATCAGTCGCTCAGTCGTGTCCGACTCTTTGTGACCCCATGAATCGCAGCATGCCAGGCCTCCCTGTCCAACACCAACTCCAGGAGTTCACTGAGACTCACGTCCATTGAGTCAGTGATGCCATCCAGCCATCTCATCCTCTGTCGTCCCCTTCTCCTCCTGCCCCCAATCCCTCCCAGCATCAGAGTCTTTTCCAATGAGTCAACTCTTCGCATGAGGTGGCCAAAGTACATAATATAACATAATGCAAAATAAACATATGAAGCACATGAAACAGAGCCATTAATTTTCTGGAATAAGGAAAGACAGACTTCACAGGACAAGTAACATTAGGATGTCTTAAATGATGGGTTCATTGATGACATGGTATATTGGGAGCTCCCATCACTGAGAAGGGATAAAGCCAGACTAACACAAATTTAGGAGCTGGAGAAGGGGACTTTGGTCTATAGAATCTACACTTTTCCCGTTTGAATTGGCAATTTAAAACCAAGTCTAAAGGAGATGGGCAAGGTTCAATCTAGTCCAAGACCAGGCAGAATTTTTTTACAAAGAAATGAGATAAGGCTTGTCATTCGGGCTTCTGGGCATTTTATGTTCTTTGAGCCACATGTAAACTAAAAAGTTTCATTCTAAGGGAGATGACAAAAGTCACATACAAGGTTCCCCAGGGGAAAACACCAGGATGGAATCACTCCAACAGCCAACTTCTCAGCTTTTAGGTTTTTACTCTGTAACAGTAGGACAGAAACAAGCATCCAGGCTCAGAAATAAGAGAAAACAACCCCAAGCTCATGGGTGTCTGGAATAAGAGATACACATGTAAAACTACAGATTATTCCAAAATCTCATGTACATGTGACAAGACAGCTTTATATGGCTCGTTGGTCCTGGGGGAATCATGATCTCGCTAGCATGGACACCCATGGCTGGAAAACAAAGGGGAAGGCAGAATTGGTCACAAGAACAGAGATGTATGAGAAGGCTTTGTGAATGGAAGCACAATGTATCATACAAAAATACAAAGATGAGCTTGTAACTCTCAAATAACCCCACTTCTCTTTCTTGTCCTCCAAGATGCCATCTGCAATGCCACACTGCATTGGCATCTGCAGTACCAATGAGAGTCCCCATCATGACTTTCCATTTGATGAGCTCTGAGTAATTCGGCTAGAGATGCAGGATTCACACACATTGTTTAATGGTGTTCTGATTAAGCCTAATTAAATTTCAAACTTCCAATCCCATTGCACAAGGCATAGAATAGAGCCAGGCCTGCCTTCCTCAGGAAGGATCCCTCGGCATTCACACCCTGGAAGACTCCAGAAATTTTGGATGCCTCTGCCTGACTTGATGACTGCATCTTCTCCCTGTTTCCCATTACAACATCACTACACTTAGTCCTCCTTTTCCAAGGGTCCCCTGGAAATATCTGTCCCACTGCGGCCAGTTGAGAGCACACCTGGCCATAGCTAGTTATTGACCCCCAGCCCTCACCCCACCACTTCTCATGGGACCCAAGTTTCACTAAGTTCCCCGATGTGCTGTGCCAAAGCCTTCCCCTCTACTTGCCCCCACACCCAGCCCCCAATCCACTCCTAGGCCACAGTGCACTTGGGGGAAATTCAATCCATATGTTTCCTTTTCTTCCTACAGAACGCATCCAGCCATTGTTTAAAGAGGGAGGCTACAGCCAAGAAGAGCCGTGTGAGACCTCTCTTGGCTTTCTAATCCTTTATTAGGGAGCAGGGAGAGAAGGCCTTTGCCAAGAGCAAACCTGAAACATTCTGTTGGGTTTGGTTCAAAACCTGCAAGTCATGTTTCCACACAAAAATGTCCCTAGGACTGAGGATGTAAGGCACTCTGTGGGTTTCTGGGATATGAGAGGGTGATAGCAACTACCACCAGTGCTCACTCAGATCTAGGATGTGTGTGAAGGGAATCGTTTGCAGGAGGATGTTTTGCATTATTACCTTCTGAAGCTGACATACACCCTCTCTGAGAGTGTGAACTCTTCCTATTATCAAGCATGTGCTACCTCAGAATCAGTGCTTTTTAGAGTTCAGTGGAACCTGAGATATATATCAGGTGTCTCAATCATCTCATTTATTTTAAAATAAGAGAAAACTTTGGCTCAGAGAGGACAAGGGACTGGCCCAAGGACGAAAAGCATTTCAAAGAAGTTGGGACTTCTGATTCCAACTTCAGACCTTTGGACTCGGTGTCTCATGCCCTGATGTCGCACAGATGCTAAGTGTCTAGTATAGACAAGATATATACCCATGCTGTAACCTTCCTGGCTTATTCTGGACTGATTCTTTCTTAAAAGTTTTCTTTATCACATTGTTTACTTGTATTTTTTAGCAAGATGTCATTCTTTGAACTCATAAGCTAGGGACTTCAAGTTACAATAGAAATTTCTTCTCCAACTTCCCCAGCAGGTCTTTATGTGGCCTGTCTTTAAATAATTTTGAAGATGGATTCACTGTTCCGTGTGCTGGCCCATTCCATCTTTGGGCAGCTATACCTGCTGGAAAGCTCTTTCTTTTAAGCAGAAATTTGCTTCTCTATCCTTTTCTCCACAAGACTGCTTGCTTCCAGGATCTCCCAGAGCTGCTTCCAGTAGAAGTCAAGTAAGGATGCTCCACTTGGAGTAAGCACTGTCCTCTGCCAGTGTAAGGGCACCTTTATCACAGTCACTCTGCAGCCTCTCCTCTTGCCATAATCCCATCAGGGAGGGCCTTCTTTTAAATTAAGATATAATTGGCATATAACATTATATTGGTTTCAGGTGTACAACATAATGATTCAATATATTTATATATTGTGAAAAGATCACATAATAAGTTTAGTTAACAGCCATCACCAGATAGTTATCATTTGTTTTTGCGTGATGAGCACTTTTGAAATATATTCTCTTCGCAGCGTTCAATTATAAAATACAGTTTTATTAACTATAGAGCCACCATGCTGCACTTACAGTCCCAGGACTTGTTTATTTTGTAACTGCAAGTTTCTATCTTTTCACCACCATCACCCATTTTGCCCACCACCCATTCCCCACCTCTGGTAACCATCAACCTGTTCTCTGTGTCTATGAGCTCAGTTGTTATTGTTTGGTTGTTTTTTTGTCTTAGATTCCACATATAACTGAGATCAAATGGTGTTTGTATTTTTCTGTCTGACTTACTCCATTTAGCATAATGCCCTCAAGCCCATCCATCTGGCTGTGAATGGCAGAAATTTCTTCTTTTTATGGCTGAATAATATTCCATTGTATATATGCACCGTATCTTCTTAACCCATTCCTCTATGGAACACATTTGTTTCCATGTCTTAGCTATTGTGAATAATGCTCTAATGGGTGCAGAAAGTGTTTCCAGTTATTTTTTTTTCCCATTTCCTTCATGTAAATTACCCAGAAGTGGAATTGCTTGATCATATGGTAGTTTCATTTTTAATTTTCCTGATTATACTTATTAATAAACATTGTAGCAGGTGGAGACCCAAGATTCTATTTATTAAAATTCAACTAGCAAATCTTAAGTGTTATATATCATGCTAGGATCTGATAAAACACTAACAACAATTTTAGTAAAAATTTAATTTATGAAATCACTATAATAATTCATTAAACAAAACTTTAAAAATCAAGATCCTTGTGTGTGTGTTAAATTTTATTTATTTAACACACAGGTATTTGGTATCTTCTTATGTACCAAGTGCTCCTCTAGAGTGATAAGCATTTTACAAAAATGAATAAGATTCATTGATCCTCTCTTTGAGGAAACCCTTTCTGGTGACTCCTTTTAACCTTAAATTTCCATGGCTCTGGAAAAAAAAAAAAAAATCAGACCATAAGGGAATCCTTTGCTGAAAAAGGCACATAACAAGGATAAGACAATGGGGCAATTGTGAGCAGGATAGTGGAGGAGAGGCGGGAGGTTTAGCAAGTTAGGTAGGAGAAAGAATTATGTAGAAAGGATAGAAGCTGGATTCCTGAGCTCTGAAGATAAAACTGGTTATGGAGCATGATGTCATAGAAACACTATGGATTTCAGAGGTAAGCAATGAAGATCCAAATCCAAAATCCCACACTACTAATTAGAAAAGTTGTTTAACTTTCAGCCATCAACCATTCTAAACCCCTATCTCCTCATCTAAAGAATGAGGATAACCACACATACTTCTGTGAATAAAATGAGAGCAAGACAAATATGAAATATCTGACACACATTGACCAAAAAACAAAAAATTCCCATATTAGATGAAACCTACAAAGCAGACCATTGCTCTGATCTTCACCGATTTGTTCTTACACCTGATGGTCCTTTTCCTCTTGACAAAGGAGTCTTGGAGATTGGAACCTCAGCATAATCAAATCCCATGGGCTCAAGCTCAAGTTCAACTGTTCAGAAAGGATATATCCCTTCCCCTTTCAACCAGGGGGCCTGGTTTCATTCTTCCTACACACACCTTGCCTTGGGCAAAGTGAAACAAATCCAGATATCAAGATGTTCACGGTGTAGGATGGGGGACACCCGTCTCCTAGTGTGTTTGTCTGTTTGCACAGCTGCAGTCGATTAGGTGAAGCCATAATTGTTTTATACTTTTGCTCAATGCTTAATCCTGGAGAAAGAAGAATGGATTGTTGGTTTTCCTTTTTCATCTTTCAGTATTTTTGTTTTGTTTTTATTTCTCATCATAATATTTAGATAGTATTTGTGTAAGGAAAGGCAACCATAATCAAACAGAGTGCTCTAAGGCACATTTACAAAAGCCTTTGCCTCAGAAATGCTTCATTTACCCAGACAGCAGGCAGTGGAGGGCATGGGAAAGTCTGTTTCTGTGGACAGGGAAGTAATTCATGCCAACTAGCTAGAGAATCTCTTTTTCAAAATGCTCCATATGTAATATGTAACATAATAAACCAAAGCAACAAGCAAACAGGAAGTACCATACACCTTCTAGGTGCTGCAGCATGCTAAGGACTGGAGGTGCCACAGTGAATAAGAGATGAGGCTCGGTGCCATGATTAGGATGAGGCATGTCAGATGCTTGCCTCAGGAGCAAAACTTAAGGGAATGCCCAAAGAACTCAATTATCAAGATAAAAAATATTTGATAAGGCAACATTTTTTAAAACAAAAACTGATGCAATAAAAAACCACAGTGCACAAAGTATTTTAAAAATATGATTTTACTTATAATTATTAGTTTAAAATGCATTTAAACTGCAAGAAAACTGCAAAAAAGTCACAAGAGTAGTAAAACAAAGGAATTTTTACAAGTCATGAAAGAAACCTAGACACTCAGTTTAGAAAACAAAAGATGGGGAAAATAGTAAGAAAAAATACATAGAAAGCAAAAGCCATATGGAACAAAACAATTATGAAAATAACCATATATGTTTTTCATCTCCTCTTTAAAGAATGTATAGAGCTTCTCCATTTTTGGCTACAAAGAGTATAATCAATCTGATTTTGGTATTGACCATCTGGTGAAGTCCATGTGTAGAGTCTTGTGTTGTTGGAAGAGTTGTTTGCTATGACCAGTGCATTCTCTTGGCAAAACTCTGTTAGCCTTTGGCCTACCTTTGTTTTCTTGAAGACTAGAGACCTCTTCAAGAAAATTAGAGATACCAAGGGAACATTTCATGCAAAAATGAGCACAATAAAGGACAGAAATGGTATGGACCTAACAGAAGCAGAAGATATTAAGAAGAGGTGGCAAGAATACACAGAAGAACCACAAAAAAGATCTTCATGACCTAGATAAACATGATGATGTGATCACTCAACTAGAGCCAGACATCCTGGAGTATGAAGTCAAGTGGGCGTTAGGAAGCATCACTATGAACAAAACTCTTGGAGATGATGGAATTCCAGTTGAGCTATTTCAAATCCTAAAAGATGATGCTGAGAAAGTGCTGTACCCAATATGCCAGCAAATTTGGAAAACTCAGCAAATTTGGCCACAGGACTGGAAAAGGTCAATTTTCATTCCAATCCCTAATAAAGGCAATGTCAAAGAATATTCAAACTACCATACAATTGCACTCATCTCACACACTAACAAAGTAATGCTCAAAATTCTCCAAGCCAGGCTTCAATAGTACATGAACTGTGAACTTCCAGATATTCAGGCTGGGCTTAGAAAAGGCAGAGGAACCAGAGATCAAGTTGCCAACATCCATTGGATCATCGAAAAAGCAAGAGAGTTCCAGAAAAACTTCTCCTTTATTAACTGTGGCAAAGCCTTTGACTATGTGAATCACAATAAACTGTGGATACTCTTCAAGAGATGGGAGTAGCAGACGACCTGACCTGTCTCCTAAGAAATCTGTATGCAGGTCAAGAAGCCACAGTTAGAACTGGACAGGGAACAACATACTGGTTCCAAATCAGGAAAAGAGTATGACAAGGTTGTATATTGTCACCCTGCTTACTTAACTGATGCAAAATGCCAGGCTGAATGAAGCACAAGCTGGAATCAAGATTGCCAGGAGAAATATCAATAATCTCAGATACACAGATGACACCACGCTTAGGGCAGAAAGTGAAGAAGAACTAAAGAGCCTCTTGATGAAAGTGAAAGAGGAGAGTGAAAAAGCTGGCTTAAAACTCAACATTCAGAAAACTAAGATCATGGCCTCTGGACTCATCACTTCATGGCAAATAGATGGGGAAACAATGGAAACAGTGACAGACTATTTTGGGGGGCTCTAAAATCACTGCAGATGGTGACTGCAGCCATGAAATTAAAGATGCTTGCTCCTTGGAAGACAAGCTATGACCAACCTAGACAGCATATTAAAAAGCAGAGACATTACTTTGCCAGCGAAGTTCTGTCTAGTCAAAGCTATGGTTTTTCCAGTAGTCATATATGAATGTGAAGTTGGACTATAAAGAAAGCTGAGCACTGAAGAATTTATGCTTTTGAACTGTGGTGTTGGAGAAGACTCTTGAGAGTCCCTTGGACTGCAAGGAGATCCAACCAGTCCATCCTAAAGGAGATCAGTCCTGAATATTCATTGGAAGGACTAATGCTAAAGCTGAAACTCCAATACTTTGACCACCTGATATGAAGTACTAACTCATTGGAAAAAACCCTGATGCTGGGAAAGATTGAAGGCAGGAAGAGAAGGGGATGACAGAGGATGAGATGGTTGGATGGCATTACCACCTCAGTGGACATGAGTTTGAGTAAGCTCCAGGAGATGATCATAGACAGGGAAGCTTCGCATGCTGCAGTCCATGGGGTCACAAAGAATTGGACATGACTGAGCAACTGAACTGAACTTAAAGAATGAGATTAATATTAACTTCTAAAATAAATATCCCTTCATTGAAGTTTGTGAATAAAACTGAGAGTAAAAATATACTCATTTTTTGACCCCAGAATCATACTTCAGGGAATCTATCATATGTGAAACTAAAATATGGAAAAAGCATTGCTTATACCAAAAATATTGAAAGATCTTTTGACCGAATATTATTCAATCATTATAAGTAATGTTTATGAAGACCAAGCAATGTTAAAAAAAAAAAATGACTGACAACTTAATGAAGTGAAAAAACTGGGAAGCATAAATTCATGCATGCTGCAATGACAACTACATAAAAATTTCATGGAAAACAAAAACTAAATATAAACACACTAAAATTATAATAATGATTCTATTTTAGTGGTAGAAATTTAAGTTCATTTCCCTTCCTTCCTTACTCCTCTTTTCCTTATTTTCTTCATCTCTCTTTCTTCCTTCCTTCTTGTTTAAAGAATGGTATTTTATATTTGATACTGGGTATATTGTATATTACACTGCATTATTCAGGGTCCAGGAAGAAAACAAGTGGCATGCTCAAGAGATAATTGAAAAGTATTTAATTGCAAGACTACTCACAGGAGTGTGGTCAGAGTTAAAGAGAAGCAACAAGAGATGACAAAATACCTTGATGTCTAGCAACACCTGAAAGTTGTTACTATTCCTAAGTCAGAAGAAAGGAGGAAGCAGTTTTTAGAACCAAGAGAAAACCGGAGCTGCTGGAGAAAATTGTCCCCAAAGAAGAACAATGTCTATAAAAGTGTAGAATGGATGGGAAGAAACATAGAATCTCTTTCCTCCCTCCTTCCAGTCTCCTGTTAATGGCTTCCATTGGTTGAATGTAGCTGAATGATAGAGAAGAAGGGTATGTAGATGATTCAGTCTGTTGAGGTCAGCTTCTTGGGGTACAGAGCAGGTGAAAAGAAGGGTGAACAGTGGATCTGGAGGGAAAAGAGAATATATGCCATAAAATCATTGTATCATTTTTATTTCTAAAATGGAAAACATATAAATTAAGGAACTGATGGCATTTGAAACTCACTTCTCTCACCCATCAAATGCAGATAAAAATAATTCATAAAGTTATTGGGTAATCCTGAAAGTAAGCAATGTCTGTTAATTTGCTTTGTCTATATTATAATAAACATTATAATACATGTGTTTATGGTGGTGGAGCTGGCGGTGGCAGTGGTGGTCATGGGGGTGCTGATGATGCTGTATCTAATGGTGACAGTTGTCATGAGGGTATTTGTGGCGGGAATGGTGATGCTGATGATGGAGGCAGTGTACATGAGGGTGAGGGGAGCCGTGATACCAGCACTCTTGGTGGTGCTTGTGTCATTAGTACATTATCCTGTTACATGCAATGTGAGTTTCATAGGTTATCAAAAGTTATCCTTAAACCCATATCGTCTATGGGATGAGGGCCAATCAGATGGTAAAACGTGGATCCTTCAGGGCCCATGTCTATTCTCCTTTAATCCACAGAAAAATGGAATTCAATCCAGAGTACATTCACTGAGAAACTACCATGTGAGGTCTTCAGAAAGGAAGGGAAGTTTCTACCTTTGTAGTTTTTATAGCCTGAGAGCAAGAACAGGAGACAAATATGCAATACTGCAGACACAGCATCCCTGGCTGAGAATACGCTCTTTCTACTACCTAACCAAGTGCCTAGAACATAAAGAACCTTAAAAAAATTTAAGGGGTGAATGAAAACTCAGTAATTATGGAAATACAGCTCAATTGTGATTGTGTAGAGGATGACTGAGTACTTAACTATTCTAACCACTTCCTTAACTCAATCTTAACAACAGTCTTATGAAATAGATACAAATATTATTCTCATCATACAGATATGACAACTGAGGCACAGATAAAGCAAATGGTTCTACATTGCACAAATTTACAAGAGAATAACTTGGGATCCAAACCTGGAGACTTCAGTGCTAGAGCATGGGCTCTCTCCCTAATGGCCTCAGAGAAGGCTTCTTGGTGGAGGAAACAAAATTAGATTTAAGTCTAGAGAATTCGGTAATGACAGGAAAATCCTAGGAAGGGCCATTCAAGGCAAAGGAAATAGCATACAGCAAAGGCCCCGAGGAAACCACAGAAGAGTCTGAATGATATTCTCAGAGATAAGCTTCAGGAAGGTAATCTGGAACTCAGTTTATAGGTGGATTGCGTGAGCTCACGTTTAGAACAATGAAATAAACAAAAAGCAAGTTGGAATAAATTATGCCAGATTCTTTAAGACCAACTGAGGATGTGGGATTTTTTGTTTGTTTCTTTTGTTTGTTTTATATTCAGAGGGAGCTCTCTTCTGGCTTACTTGCAAAAATGAGCAAACTGGTGAGGATAGGGAGGATGCATGTTTGTAAATTTGATGCTGTTTTTGCCATAAGCCTAACCAGCAATCCAGCATCACAGCAAGAAGCAGGAATGAGCTTGCTGACAGTCCTATCTTACACATAGGCAGCAACACTCAGTGTGGGGATGGAGGCGGGGTGCTGTAACAGAGAGCAATGAAGGACCGAGATGGGAACAGCTTCTCAATCCCAGGAAGGAATTGGGTAGGAAACCAGAGCTGGGCTAGGTTTCACAGGAGAGCATGGCCAAGCTCCAGCATAGGGCAACTCAGGGAAATTCCTCTCCTGTTTCCTGTTTTCCAGCTCTGTTTATTAGCCCAGCCCACCTGCTCCAGCTCTGCTCCCTCCTCCAGCACCTAAATACACAGCAGTACCTCTGATTGTTTCTACTACATTAAGACTGGCTGGAAAATGTGAACAGTCACTCTACCTTAGGACAGGAAGATGAATGCGTTACAGGGAAATTATTCTAAAATCTCAAAATAAAACTATAATCTCAGGAACACAAAAGAGAAAAATACACACACACACACACACACACACACACACAGGGAAATGAATAAGAAACCCCTCTGTGTGTCTTTTCATTTGGCTGTGTTTCTTTCAATAAAAATGTTCTTTGGGAAATATTCAGAGTGAGAATTTCTCTACTGGCACCAAGGTGGATGTGTTTGGGCTCCCTTCTCAGACCACCAGGGCACTTCGAATCAAGCGCAGGAGGTTAAGTGTGGTTACCTGCAGTGGCCTTGCTGCCAGCCTGGGCCAGACACCTGGTCTCTCCACTTTCCCTGCCTGTTTCATCTATCTTATTCAACAGGCAGGTGCAAGACCTTGCTCTACCTCAGCCGAGTCACTTCATACCTTGTTTGCCTCAGTTTCCTCAGCCTGAAATGGGGCTAAAATGGCTTGCTGAACAGACCTCACTGAAGTAAACAGACCCATTCTCACTTGGGTTGTAGGGGCAAGTGAGTGAAGGTATGGACTGCTTATAGACAAACAGCAAGAGGGGGACATTTTAGGATACTGCTGCTGCTGCTGCTAAGTCACTTCAGTCATGTCCAACTCTGTGCGACCCCATAGACGGCAGCCCACCAGGCTCTGCCACCCCTGGGATTCTCCAGACAAGAACACTGGAGTGGGTTGCCATTTCCTTCTCCAGTGCATGAAAGTGAAAAGTGAAAGTGAAGTCGCTCAGTCATGTCCGACACTTAGCGACCCCATGGACTGCAGCCTACCAGGCTCCTCCGTCCATGGGATTTTCCAGGCAAGAGTACTGGAGTGGGTTGCCATTGCCTTCTCTGGTTTTCGGATGGGTGCTTCTCATAAATGGGGCAACTGCTGCTGCGAAGTCGCTTCAGTCATGTCCAACTCTGTGCGACTCCATAGACGGCAGCCAACCAGGCTCCCCTGTCCCTGGGATTCTCCAGGCAAGAACACTGGAGTGGGTTGCCAGTTCCTTCTCCAATGCATGAAAGTGAAAAGTGAAAGTCAAGTTGTTCAGTCCTGTCGGACTCATAGCGACCCCATGGACTGCAGCCTACCAGGCTCCTCCACCCATGGGATTTTCCAGACAAGAGTACTGGAGTGGGGTGCCATTGCCTTCTCCTGGCACCCTCCAAATGCTGTTTGGTGCCAGGAAGGTGGGACTCAAAGGAAACTGACAGCCAGTAGATATTTAGCAAAAGATACTTTGCTTACTTTTACCGTGGAGAAACACTCTAAACAAAAATAAGGGACCCATTCAATAGTACCAATGTGATAGTCACATATGAAGAATTCAGTTTTCATACATTCATTTAAATTTTTATAAATACTTAGCAAATGTCCAGTGTACCTTCGGGCCTTAAATTCTGACATATAATAGTGAAAAAGCAACAAATGGATACATCTCTTCCCCAACAAATCTGCATTTCAGTGGAGGAGACAGACATAAGCAAACATATACACGCATGCATGCATACATGTTCTGATTGATGCTATAGAGAAAAAGAGTAGATTTCTCTGATGAGGACCCCAGAAGCTTCATAAAGCCCACTCTGTGAAAGCAACATTTGAGCTAAGATCTAAAGATTGAGCAACAGCTGACTTGGTGAAGAGTGACAGAAAGAGCATCCCAGGCAAAGGGAGCAGCCTGAGGTAGAAAAGCATTTGACAAAGAAGTCAAACTGTTTCAAGTGCAGTGAGCAAGGGTACAGGATGGGGCTGGAGAGGTGGGGAGAAGCCAGACCACGCAGGGTCCCAGATGTGATGTGAAGATCTGTGAGTTTTAGCTTAGCTGCCATGGGAATGCACTGGACTATCCTGACCAGGGAAGCCACACGACCCATGAGACTAGAAACAATGAGACCTGGTAGGAGGCTGCTGCCACAGTCTGAAGAGACATGAGATTAAGGAGAACTGAAGCAAAGGCAGCACAGGTGAGAGGAGCTTAGCTAGGGGTAAGATGCAAAGGCTTTGGGGCCATTGATATGGAATGAAAAGGTAGAGAATGCAGCAAGAAAAGTTCTAAAATTCTACATTGAGCAACCAGGTGGATTTAAGTGCAATTCATGTGATGAGGAATATGATGGGGAAGCTGCTTTGAGGAGCTCATGTTCCAACACGCAGAAAGGATTTCAATTGTTTGAGTGCCATGCTCGATGTATATGCAAGGTCTTATGGAAGCAGAAAGGAAGAAGCCTATGAATCTGGCTGGGATTGGAGGAAAAGGAATCACAGAAGAGATATCACTGGAGATGGATCCTGAAAGATCAGGTGTATTTAACAGACAGCAAAGGGAAGAAAGATCTTTTAGGAAGAGGAACAGCATTTTAAAACTATGTGTTATACTGCCAATCCTATAAAACATTTCAGAGAATTAAGTAATACAATTTACATGGAAATAAGTGCCCAAAACTGTTTTGGGATTCATTGATGGTGTTTACACCATTGTGACCAACCAATCCAACAGCCTGTATTGTACATGTACATCAATCTCTTTCTTTATCAATTGAAAGGAGAATAAACACTTATTGGCTTCTCTGAATCTTTGCAAGACACCTGAGATAAATACATGAAATGATGAACCCCCATGGACCTGCAGGGCTAGCTATGGAAGGCTGCCAAAGGAAATTACACCTGATCCTTGAGCAATATGGATTTGCACTGTACTGGCCACTTTTACGGATTTTTTTTTCAATGGTGAATACTACAGTACTACACAACAAGATCTTCTGCAGGTTGAATCCATGAATATAGAACCACAAATGTGGAGGAAGCGTAGGTGCAGAGGGCTGACTATAAGTTATATGTGGACTTTCAACTGCACAGAGGGTCAGTGCCCCAAGTCGTTCAGGAGTCAGCCGTAATGCATAAGGGTAGCTGTCTTTATGCTTCACCTTTTAAAATATATGCTTTTATGTTTTAAAGTATAGTTTATTTTGAAATTCCCCACTCCCTCCTTCTGTCTACATGACTCCTCAGAAGCCAGCATGGGACTCAGCATAAAAAGGTGCTCAACAAAGGTTAAGTAAACAATATGCATCAATAGAGCATTTATGGGGAGCCTCCTATTTTCCAGAGATTATATTAGGTCTGAAGGTATAGATATAGTTAAAGCAAAGGTCCTGTCCTCAAGAAAGTCACAGATAAATCTAAAAGAATAAAAACATATGTTCACATACTTACACACAGCATGATAAATGTGTCCAAATAAATATATATATAGTGTCTCTCCCACCCCTAAATTCAGAAGTTAACAGAATACAGCCAAAGCAAAATATTTTTCAATCCATAAGCATTTGCAGGCTTGAAATTGCCAAAGCAGAAACTTGAGGGTACAAAATCAGGTGAAAGTACAGTCACTGGAATTCCTTGAAGTTACCCATAAATATTCTCCAAGCCTTTCCCCAGTCCTACACCTAGTCATAAATCCCCCTGCTTCTTTTCAAGAACTTTTACATTTGATCAACGATGCAGAGTGATGTTTAAACCAGGCCATTTGGAATATTCAATTTTCATACATAGTTTTAAGATTTTAATTTCCACTCTGAAAGCTGGCTTGGATTTTCCCTGTCCGGAAATAAATCAAGATTTCTAAGACATGAAAGAAGTCTCCAAGCCCAGAAGGGCTTTCTGAACATTCAGCCTGGTTGCATTGCTTAGTCAAGTCATACGTACAAACAACTTACCTCTCACCTCATCTTGGTCCTGGGGGGGACAGCCTAAAAAACTGGCAGCTCATGTGCTGAGAGAAAAATACCCAGCACTCAAGATCAATCTGTCAAAAAAAGGCAAGAATCATTGATAAAAGGAGAGAGAGACTAACTCAGAAATGTTGTGAAACATTTACCCAACCAGTCTGAAACTAATTGGACCCTCTACTTAATCTCTTTCTCCCCTCCTTGTCAAGCCAGTGGCCACAGAGCTATAAGGGAATGGCTAGGTCTTAGCAGTAGAATGGATGATGTGTACAGGATATTGCTAATATATCACAGAATCAGAGCATGTTAGAGCTGAAAGAATCCTTGGAGTTCAGTTAGCCTGGTTTGGAGGGGTAGCACTAGGGAAGCAAGAAGAGTCCTGGACTTGATCAGACTGCAACAGGGCACGAGCCTCCACTCTTGTTATTTTCAAGCTACAAGCTCTTAAGGAAGTCATTTCAACCTCTCTGAAAATTATATTTCTCATCTGTCAAAAGAGAAAAATGTCTTACTCTTAGGGATTCATAAGAGTACAATAATATAAGTAAATGCACCATGTTCCACTGAACATGGAAATAGGTGAGAAATTAATATTATTTGTAGAAATAATAGCATTATAAAGAATCCAACAAATACTACCTGAATTCAGTCAGTAATAGAGCAGACTTAACTAAAACTTCACCTAACTGACCTGATAGGATCAATAGTTGCCATTCATTTTGTAAAAGATGAAGCCACACCATGGCACAGAGGATATCTAAGGCTGGTGGACTTGTTCCTAGAACACCAAAAACTTACTTTTCCCTAGTTCAGTGATAAGCTGATCAAAAGTTAGTGATATTTGTTCCCATACTCTTTATTCTAGTTATATTTCTTAATGTTGTTAGAAACATTGATTAAATATCATGTAAACTAATAAAAAACAAGCTTTTATATAGCTAATTGTTGTTTATATGAAAATACAGATGATTGCTATATATCAACTATTTTAAAGGCAATGTGGTAAAAGACAATATTATCAAATTAGTAATGAGCAAGACCACTGATGCTTTCAAACTATGGTGCTGGTGAAGACTCTTGAGAGTCCTTTGGAGAGTGAAGAGATCAAACCAACCAATCCTAAAGGAAATCAACCCTGAATATTCATCAGGAAGACTGATGCTGAAACTCCAGTTCTTTGGCTGCCTGATGTGAAGAGTTAACTCATTGGAAAATACCCTGATGCTAGGAAAGATTGCTTATAGGAGGAAAAGGGAGTGACAGAGAATAAGATGGTTGGATGACATCACCAAGTCAATAGACATGAGTTTGAGCAAACTCCGGGAGATAATGAAAGACAGGGAAGCCTGGCGTGCTACAGTCCCTGAGGGCTGCAAAGAGTCAGACACGGCTTAGCAACTGAACATCAACAAGACCATTGTAAAAGACCAGAAGAAAAGTGTAAAAATCTAGGAAGCCTACATGTTCAAGTTTCTTTGAAATGTCCTTTACATCTTGCTTCAGTTTAAAGAAACTGAAAATATTAGAACTTATGAGCACAACCATTCAAGAGAGTCAACTGTGATCTCTAATCAGTGTGTGATCAATCACTCAGTGCGTGTGTGTGCTCAGTAACTCAGTTGTGTCCAACTCTTTGCAACTCCAGGGACTATGGCCTGCCAGTTCTCTGCCTATGGAATTTTTCAGACAAGAATTCAGGAATGGGTTGCCATTTCTTCCTCCAGGAATCTTCCTGACCCAGAGAGCAAACCTGTGTCTCCTACATCTCCTACATTGCAGGCAGATTCTTTACCACTGAGCCATCTGGGAAGCTCCCAATCAATGGATCCAAGGCCAAAGCAAAGATCTTGGCTCTGCTTTGAAAGACTATGTGAATTTTACCAACTCCCTGTACTCACTGGACTTGTAAGTGATTATTTGTTGTCATTTATATACCTGCCTATTTGCTGATCTATAGGAGCACTGAATATAAATCAGATTTAATAGGTGTTCCTTGCCATTGAGGAACCCACGATCTGGTTAAACATTTGTAAAATTTGAAATACTTACAGCTCAATCATAAACATAAAATTTAATTTATAATTATCCTGCAAGGGCAATGAAAGATAAGAAAACAAGATTTTTCAAAATAATTAGATTATTGTCTCTATTTGCCACTACCATAAACAATTCGGTTTTGTCTGTGATCCTGTGAATAGTTTCAGGGATAATGTTTCCTTATTATCAATTCACTTTCAGTGCTTAGAACACAGTAGGTTCTCAGTTGGTATGAGCAATTGTCATGAATGGTATGAAAAAAGAGAAACATAAACAGAATTTTGAGGTGGAATTAAATAAGAGGGGAAATCTGGAATGTAGGAAGAGATTCAGCAGAGGCCTGGGGGAGAGAAGGGGAGCTAGAGAATGAGCCCTGGATCCGTTTATTCTTGTAAGTATCTCTTGAACATCTTTTTAGACATAATGACCTATAAGACAGAACTGACCTGGGTTGTCTAGTCCAAACAATTTGGTTTTTAAATTTGAAGTAATTGCCATACTTTACATATCAGCAGAGTCCATGTACAGATTAGCAGTTTCCCCTAAAATATCAGAGGATCCAACAATGCCAGCATTCCCATACGGAAGCAACGGGCAGGCGCTTTTCTGTATAGTAACACTCTGCTATAGATAAGACATGACCACTCCCATATGTCATGGTCACCATGGCTCTCTGGTTGGCTACACTCGTTAACATTTCTGTGTGCCCCTTGGCAGTCCAGGTTTTGACCCTTTCTGGATCATGTGCATTGCACTGTAGTGATTCTTGGTCCCTGCCCTGGAAAGGCTATAGAAAAATAGGAAGTAATCCAGGTGGCAGGTGATATAAACGTCAACAAAGAAATGGCAATGGAAAAGGAAATAAACATATGTATCCCAGACATATTTCAAGGACTGAAATTATGGGAACCAGTGAAAGATCATGTCTAGGGGAAGGAGAGGCAGAGTTTAAAGTAATTTCAGGGATTGTAGCTCAAAACACCAAGAGCAAGGTGACTGAAATGGGATAATTAGGGAAGAAATCAGAAAAGGAAGGGGAGAGGAAGGGAGGGAGAAAGGGAAGAAGAAAGTGTTTAATTGGCTACTCTACTGAGCATTTTCACATCAGCTGGTTTTAGGGGAAATATTAAGATAAATTTTGGACATACTGAGTGCTGGAGCTAGTATAATTTCCAGGAATGTTTTCTGATGGGCAACATATAAGAAAACAGGAAATTCATCTCTTCAACAATTTTTAATAATAAAAGTAATAATCATAAAAAATATCCAATCTGCGTTGAACATGTACTCTATGCCAGTTACTATGCCAAACACTTCCTAGGTTTGATCAGTCTTTTGCAATCTTTCCAACAATTGTGAGACCTAGTAATAATAATAAAAACTGTAAACAATCATTGGTAATAGTGACATCCGAGTCATCATGCCAGATGCTGTTCTAGAAGTTTTACATATACTAACTCATTTGAGTTTTACAACATTCTTATGAGATAGGTATTTTGTCTACATTTTACAGATGAGAAAGCTATCAAGTGGAATTAGGTAAGTTTCCCAAGATTACACAACTAGTGAGTAATAACTTTGGACTTCCCACCCAAGTCTGTCTGAACTGCAATTAAAGCACTGAGCCACTACAGTCTAACACTCTGTGCCAGGAAATATTTTCGGCACTAATGACTCAAAAGAAAACAGGCAGTCTCTACCCTCAAGGAACTCACCATCTAAAGAGAGAAACAGATATGTATACAACACGGCAGGTTAATCTTCAAGAATCTTAGACATGCCTTTGTATCAAGCGCTCTGAAAGCAAAAGGTAAAGGAGCTGCGTGTCTCTGGTGGAAGGCAGGCAAGAAAATCTTCACATAATCATGGCACAAAGAAGCTGACTCTGGAAAGATGGAGACAAATTTGCCAGGCAGGGAAGAGAGGAAAATAATGGAAAGGGGCATAAAAATGTGGAAGTTTAAGCCTTCTTTGGGGAACATCAAGATATTCTGGATGGCTAAGAATTTGTAAATGTGGAAAAAGGCAGAGGAAAATGAAATATCAGAGCAGGCAGAGCTAGATTGAAAGACATCAGTGCCACACGATGCAATGAAGGGATGTAGAAAGGTAGTCTTGTGAGCACTGCCATGCACAAGGCGTGCATTTTTGTCCTGTAGGTAATGGAGAGAAACTAAAAGAATAACATACTCAGATCTGTATCAGAAAAAATGTCCCTCTCAGGCAACCAGGTGGACACTGGACTATGAACAGGCTAGATAATTAGAGAGGGTGGGTGTCTTTAGGAGACTGCAGCAATAGCCTGGATTAAAAACGATGAAGGCCCAAATCCAGAGGGTACAAAAAAAGGATAAATTAAAGAGAAATTTCAGAATTATTTTGCAAGGGTACTGTATCCTCTGGCTTTCAATTAACCATTTAAAAGATAATATGGCTGGTTAGCATCCACAAATTCAGTTCATTTTGCCTATGCTGAATTAAGGTGTTGTACTCAGCTGCAAGGAAAGTTGCTATTTTTGTCTCTTTATATTTATGTGCATGATCTAGCTCTTTCCACAAAGGATTTGAAGTGCCTGGAAAGTCACTAAATGAAGTGCAGCATCTGAAAAGTGGATTTTTTCTGAAAGAACTGATCTGGCAACATAAATTAGCCTCTCCCGTCAAATGAGGTAAGTTGAAGTTGAAGATATCAAGAAACATCCTTTACGTCAGCTTGAGACTGCAAATTACTATGCCTTCCTTTGTGTGGAAAAAGAAATGGCGAGAAAGTGTCTAATTTGCTCTATTGCTAAATTGAGCATTTCTCTATGAAAAAGAGGAAACATTGAAACCGGTGATGAGTTTCAAAAAGAATTTGCACATCCTTTCCTGGAGACACTTAATATTATATAAGACATATAAGTAAATCAAAACTAAACAAAGCAACACCATATTCCTAAAACAGATAAACTCTTAAGAATGTGAAACTTTTATATATATATATATATAATATATATATAGGGTTGGCCAAAAAGTTCATTCAGGTTTCTGTGCCATCTTAATTCATGCACAGCAGTTTTGATCTCTTAATTTAACTTAATTCTTTTATAACAACCTGAAAAAGAGTCTGGGAAAGAATTATTTTCTCCATTTTACTGATGAAAAAACCTGAAGGTCAGACTTTGAAAGCAATTTCCTCAAAATCTTCACAACTTTAAAACTTACTGACAAATTAAACTGAAACATCCGTTTTACTAATATTCACTTTAAGGAAAATGGAGTATGATAAAAATAACAGAACCTAGTATTAATATTTAGAGTGATCACTATGTGTCAGACACTATGCTGTGTACATTTTATGCATTCTCACATTTAATTTTCAAAGCATCCCATGATAGAGGCAGTATCACTGTTCCCATTTTACAGATGAGGAAACTGAGGCCAGAGATGGTGATTATACCAAAGTCACACAGGTAATTATTGGTGGACCAAACCCAGACATTCTGTGTCAAATCTAGCTCTTAATTAAGCAAACACTGAATTAAATCTTGCTTCTACTATTAACTGTCTGCTGCTGCTGCTGCTGCTGCTAAGTCGCTTCACTTGTGTCCAATTCTGTGTGACTCCATAGACCGCAGCCCACCAGGCTTCCCCGTCCCTGGGATTCTCCAGGCAAGAACACTGGAGTGGGTTGCCAGTTCCTTCTCCAATGCATGAAAGTGAAAAGTAACAGTGACGTCGCTCAGTCGTGTCCGACTCTTAGTGACCCCATGGACTGTAGCCCACCAGGCTCCTCCATCCATGAGATTTTCCAGGCAAGAGTACTGGAGTGGGGTGCCATTGCCTTCTCCGATTAACCGATTAACTGTCTAGCTTTGACTAAATTAATTCATTGTAGGAGCCTCTGTTAAACAAAATTGTGTATGTGTGTGTGCATGCACGTGTATGTGTGCCTAGTTCCACATCATAGACTTTGTAGGCCACGAGTAAACAGTACTTCCCCTATAACACATTGCCACTAGTCATTTTTATGGAAGAAATAACTATATTAGTTAATCTAATATAAAACCACAGCATTTGTATTGACAATGGGAAAAAAAGAACTATATCTTAAACTCATTTTAGAGTCATATTTCACTGCTAATCTCAAAGATTTCTCCCAGGTTTCTTAGGATAGAATTAAAATTTCCTTTTGAGAAGGAAAGAAAAACTACACTTGTTCAAATAATTAATTGTCTTGCCAACAAAAGCCCATTTATTATGGAATTCCCAAATGACTTAAGCATATTAAATCTGAGTTACTTAGTAATACTATAGTTTAAATAAGTAAAATCTTGTTAATCAAAGACGAGTCCCAAAAAATTCTCCTCTGAACACTGAAAACTTTAGAACCTCAAAATGGAGGCAACTGAATTTGAAATTATGTGATGTTTGAAAGTCACAGCTTGTCTCATGGTTTCCAACCCTTTCAGGTAAAAGTGTCCCTTTTGAAACATAAAAAAGAATTTGTGTACCACTACCTGCCATAATGAGAAAAGTAGTGATATTAGTTTATGTTAATTTTTAAAACTGCTGTTTTAAAAGTATGTGTATTCATTTGTGCATAATTTGCAGGTTTACTAATCCTAGGCACCCCACTCCAGTACTCTTGCCTGGAAAATCCCATGGACGGAGGAGCCTGGTGGGCTGCAGTCCATGGGGTCGCGAACAGTCGGGCACGACTGAGCGATTTCACTTTCACCTTTCAATTTCATGCATTGGAGAAGGAAATGGCACCCCACTCCAGTGTTCTTGCCTGGAGAATCCCAGGGATGGGGGAGCCTGGTGGGCTGCCGTCTATGGGGTCGCACAGAGTCGGACACGACTGAGGCGACTTAGCAGCAGCAGCAGCAGGAACAGTATAATACACTTCTCTATACAAAAAATAAATGATAGAGCTTTGAGTTGCTAGACATTTTTTTAGCATACAAATTCTTGTGCTCATGAGTCCCTTCCAAAAAAATCTATAGCTTTTCACAGTGATCCACAGAGTAGAAAGCAATGTTCTAAAATATTAGGATTAGAAGGGACGTTTACTGTCATATAAACCATCTCAGTACCTAATAAATGCAACCCAGCTACAGCATTCTGTTTGCTAGGCATGTGTTATCTGTTTGAACACACTCAAAGCCCTGGGGGCAAGGAGCTAGAGTAGGGCAGGCTTGACCAAAGAGACAGGGGTGTGCTAGATAGCTCACAAGTTTATCTATCCTGCTGTGGAGATATTAAGAAACTATTTAGAAGGAGCTTAAATCTGCTTAAACGTCTCATTCCCCTATATGAGTCAGGACCCCCTCAGGAAAATCAAAACCACACTAGTGATGTCAAATAATGGGTGCAGGTAACACAAGTGCCTGGCTCCAAAAGAATCTGAAGGCAAAGGAAACCAAAGAGGGGGTGATAAATACTAGAGATTAGTGACTGCAGGAAGCTGCTACCACCGGTAGAGCTGGAGCCACAAAAGGAAGGAGGTAATAAGGGCAGAGCCTAGCGTCATACTCACTGCAGATTCAGCAGCCTCTGAGGTAGTGGGCAGCTACTGCTTCTGCTGCTGCAGCTTCTGTTATCCATCCGATACCCCTGAGGTCCATGGCCTCTGATAGTCACCAACAATTGCCCACCAGATCTACTACTGCTAGATGTACTGAAGATAGCAGCAGGACAGAGGCACCCCATTCTCCCAGAGAGAACGCCAGAAGCAGAAACAGAAGAAAATGACCTTCCTCCATACCTACCTCCTTTGTCCATTTCTATCCTTGCTTTACAGCCTAATTCTTCCCACTGGTTAAATAGATAGGGAAGCCATCAAGGGAGTTGGGCAAGTGTAGCTTGCAGAGGTCTAGCTTGCTGTGGTACAGGCATGGGCATGGCAAAATTGGCAGGGAGCTGACAGCAAAAGGCAAGCTAACCCTTCAGCTTCCTGGATGCAGTCTCACCCTCTTAGGCATATTTAACTTCCATCATAGTAGAAACATGATTCTACCTAATATGATGAACCTCTTTCTAGTACAAAGATCCTCTCATCCTTTTCAAAACACTAGAAGAGATAAAGCCTTGTCAACTACCATGAGTCAATTCCACCTGGAAATTCAATAACCTTAAAACTAAATAGAAAGGCAACTGCCACCAGTGCTCCTCATATAAAATACAAAGAGTAAAGGAAAGAGAAAAAAGGAGAAAAGGAATTGGGGTGTGTATGTGCGAGGTTTAATGTTTATCTGGCTAGGAGTTAGGCTACGTTTACCAATTGCTGTAGCTGTACGTGTCAAAGGTTACAATTTCCTGTGATGTCTTTTTTTGTCTTCCTTGTTTTGGATTTACTCAGAGACTCCTTAAATAAGGTCTGAGGCTTGCAATTCCTTTAGCTATAATCCTCTATTATTATTTAGTAGCCCAGTTGACATTGTGGTAAGTAGTACGGGCTCCAGCAGTTATCCTGGGCTGCTTCTCCCAGTGAGCTGGAGTCTCTGAATTCACATGACTCTCGTTTTCAAAGTGGCGGATTAGATTACCTTGTGCCTCCTCAATATAAGACAAGTTGTTGATTTCCAGTTTGTTCAATGTTTTTTTCTTATAAAATGGGAGTAATGACTTCTAAGGTCTTTATATATCAGACCAGAAACTAGAATTCTCATTGCCTTTCACTTATGAAGGATATCTTTTTTTCTGGATGTAGAAATTTAGTTTGACAACTTTCTTTTAGCACATTAATGAAATTGTTCCATTGTCTTCTGTTTTGCATCACTCCTGAAAAGAATTTGGTAGTCCTTTTATTTGTATATAATGTGTCTTTTTCTCTGTCCAGTTTTAATATTTTTTCTTTATTGCCAGCCTTTAGCAATTTGGTAATCTTGTGCCTAAGTGGTTTTTCTTTCAGGTGTGTTTATCCTATTGAAATTATTGGAGAAATTTTGGCATTTATTTCTTTAAATAATTTTTCTACCATCACCTACCACACCATCAGCCTCACTAATTATATGAATACTGAATTAGTTTATGTTTTCTCAATATCATTGAGGCTCTGTTTATTTTATTTCTTATGGTTCTTTTCTCTATGTGCTCTCACTTGGATAGTTTCAAGCTTGCTAATCTCTTTTTAGTAACCCGATTCATTAGATATTTTATTTATAATATTTTATTTCTCATCTCTTGAATTTACATTTAATTTTCTTTATATCTTTTATTTCTTGACTCAGATGTTTCTATTATTATTTAAATTCTTGAAAATATTTATAATAGCTGTAGAGTCTTTGTCTGCTAATTCCACTGTTTCTGTTACTTCTGGGCTTATATCTACAGATTGACTTTTCTTCCAGCTATGGGTGACATTTTTGTTACTTTGCACGTCTAGTAAAACTTTATTGGATGCTGGACATTATAAGCTTTACATTATTAAATATTTGGCTTTTATTGTCTCCATTTAAAGAGTGTGAAAGTTCGTGTTGTCAGGAGTTTAATTTGCTTGTGAATCAGCTTGACGTTTTCAAGCTTTATTTTTAAACTTCGTAAAGGGAAATCTAGAATACTCTGCTCAGTTCAGTTCAGTCCCTCAGTCAAGTCCGACTCTTTGCCACCCCATGAATCGCAGCACACCAGGCCCCCCTGTCCATCACCAATTTCCGGAGTTCACTCAGATTCACGTTCATTGAGTCAGTGATGCCATCCAGCCATCTCATCCTCTGTTGTCCCCTTCTCCTCCTGCCCCCAATCCCTCCCATATTCAGGGTCTTTTCCAATAAGTCAACTCTTAGCATGAGGTGGCCAAAGTACTGGAGTTTCAGCTTTAGCATCATTCCTTCCAAAGAAATCCCAGGGCTGATCTCCTTCAGAATGGACTGGTTGGATCTCCTTGCAGTCCAAGGGACTCTCAAGAGTCTTCTCCAACACCACAGTTCAAAAGCATCAATTCTTCGGCGCTCAGCCTTCTTCACAGTCCAACTCTCACATCCATACATGACCACAGGAAAAACCATAGCCTTGACTAGACGGACCTTTGTTGGCAAAGTAATGTCTCTGCTTTTGAATATATTATCTAGGTTGGTCATAACTTTCCTTCCAAGGAGTAAGCGTCTTTTAATTTCATGGCTGCAGTCACCATCTGCAGTGATTTTGGAGCCCAGAAACATAAAGTCTGACACTGTTTCCACTGTTTCCCCATCTATTTTCAATGAAGTGATGGGACCAGATGCCATGATCTTCATTTTCTGAATGTTGAGCTTTAAGCCAACTTTTTCACTCTCCTCTTTCACTTTCATCAAGAGGCTTTTTAGTTCCTCTTCATTTCTGCCATAAGGGTGGTGTCATCTGCACGTCTGAGGTTATTGATATTTCTCCCGGCAATCTTGATTCCAGCTTGTACTTCTTCCAGTCCAGCATTTCTCATGATGTACTCTGCATATAAGTTAAATAAGCAGGGTGACAATATACAGCCTTGACATACTCCTTTTCCTATTTGGAACCAGTCTGTTGTTCTATGTCCAGTTCTAACTTGCTTCCTGACCTGCATACAGATTTCTCAAGAGGCAGGTCAGGTGGTCTGGTATTCCCATCTCTTTCAGAATTTTCCACAGTTGATTGTGATTCACACAGTCTGCTACTATGGCATAAACTTTCTTGGGTCTTTACAGAATGGCCTAGACAGTCAACAAGTTCTCTACTTTGGCACCTGAAACTCCCAGATATTTGAGGGCTCCGTGAATTGTTTGGCTTATACCTACTTGAAGCATACTTTTTGCCAGATACTCGTTCTTGCTTGACCTTAGAGAGTCCCACCCTGTACATGCACAGGATTGTATTCAGCCAGACTCAAAAGGATCCCTATGCATTGTACTGGATCTCTTTCTGGGCTTTCTTTCCTCCTCTAAGGCACTCAGCCCTGCATTTCAAGTCAGTGAGCCCTCCTCCAGACATCTACTTGTTTTCTCAGCTCAGTGAAACTGTGAAGCTGTGCTTGGGTTCCTGTCCCACACTTCAGAGAATACCTCCAGACTGAAAGCCAATTGATTGTAGGGTTCACCTCATTTGTTTATCTTCTCTTAGTAAAATTCCATGTTTTCCTGTGTCTGAAAACAGATGACTCATGTATATTGTTCAGTTTTTCTAATTGCTTATGACCAATGAACAAGCTATAATACTAATTATAAATATTTTTATCTTTTCATTCTAGCAAAAAGTATATAGGAGATTCCACAGGTTCATTTATGCATTAATTTAACAAAGAGTTATTAAATACCTAACAAGTTCCTGGCACTGTTCCCCAAGAAAAAGCAGAATGGTAACCTGGGAAAAGTCTAACATTTGGAGTCAAGAGATCTGGGCTTCAATCTAGGTTCTCCATTTATTCACTTTGTGACAAGTTATTTAACCTCTCTGAGACTCATTTCCTTACTGTTAGACCAGGATAATATTATGCCTACTTTGCAGGATTATTGGTAGAGCTACATATATTGTATGTAAAACAACTAGCCAATTCCTGGCACATGGCCTAAACCTGATTGATTGCAATTATTATTTTTATCAAATGCACTATGGAAAGAATTGAAGGTACAATAAATCAACAGACTGGGGTGGAAAAGAAATGCCTTCATTGGAGGCTAATAATAACCCTATGCCTGAAAGTAAAGGCATAAACTGGGAGACATCCAAGAGAAAGAAAGAACAATGAAAACTGAGAGCTTAAAGAAATAAACTTTCCATCTCTGGTTCAGGGACAGTCTCAATTCTCAGTATGCAACCTGAGAATTCCAGTATAAGGAATACAGGCACACTTAGGCACTGAAAGGCAGGCTAGTAGCTACTGATAAAGCAACCAGATTCCTTAAAGGCAGAAGATGGAGCATCAGAAGTGATGGGATCTCTATATCAAGAAAGTACATGTAAAATAGATAAAGACTGATGCTCCTCAGTGTCAGTCTCCATAAATTGAGTAGAGAGCCACAGGAAACCTGAGATTTCATGACACGCAGAAAGATTTTGCCAACTTTATGGGCCAAATGTGAAAATAATAGTGTTTCCAAATTATCAAACTTGGTAGCAAAATTCTTTGAGTGTGTGTTTCATGTTTCAGAACTAGTTAGAGTGGCAAGAAAAGATTGAAGGTGAAAGAAGAGGAGTAAATGTTAACTCATAAATAATCCATGTCACTAATTAACTGGAGATTGAAAGGAAAGAATGAATGATATAGGTGTTAAGGTTTACATCAGGCCATTTCCCAACTCACACCAAAATATACTTTTTATGCTTTCTGCTTCAACATTATTTTTCTGTGTTCAAATAAATTAACATTGTGTTATTTCCTAGTGTTCTGATTTATTGACTCAATGATGACTTTTCTTTATGTCATATTAGCATCATATTGTTATTGCTGCTGCTGCTGCTGCTAAGTTGCTTCAATCGTGTCCGACTCTGTGCGACCCCATAGACGGCAGCTCACCAGGCTCCCCCGTCCCTGGGATTCTCCAGGCAAGAATGCTGGAGTGGGTTGTCATTTCCCTCTCCAATGCATGAAAGTGAAAAGTGAAAGTGAAGTTGCTCAGTCTGACTCTTAACGACCCCATGGACTGCAGCCTACCAGGCCTCTCCATCCATGGGATTTTCCAGGCAAGAGTACTGGAGTGGGGTGCAATTCCCTTCTCCTCATATTGTTAATATGTGCCCTCTAATAGATTCTCAATAAGTATTTCAAGTATTAAAGTTTGAATGAATCAATGAATGAAAAGGAAATTAAAATTTCTCATATAATTAGCAAGAAAAATTATGAAAAGGTGACTTTTTCAAATGGAGTAGACCACTCAGCAATCAGAACTCTGATGCTTATTAAATCTGGGGCACATTTCTGTGCAAAAATTTTAAACAAATCATCTCCCTCTCCCTTCCCTCACCCAATTTAACCATAGAAAATACAAATAGCCATGGTTATTTTGAGAAGAACTCTCAGAGGCACTAACAGCAGGAAATAAACCAGGACAATCTGTGGGATGAGAACTTGATGAAATTTGGGGAATTTTATATAACATTCTCATTTTGGTTGGGTTTGACTTTATTAAATTAAGATTCCTTAAAACACAAGCCAATACCAGTGAATAGATTCAGACATAAATAGGCCATGTTAAATGACATTCCATAAGGAAAGCTGTTCAAGTGATTTTTGTCCTCCAACTTTATTAGAACAATCAAATGTGGTTTATTTATCAGTGACAGTCCTAGTATTATTCCTTAAAGTGGATTTCTTGGAGAGTAACCAAATTACATTATCAAATAGACCCATATATTGTTTTCTATGTGGTTAATTTAAGAACAATTACGAATGACATTTTACAAACAATAGTAATAATTGAATTGCTTTTAAAAACTACCTGACTTAGAGCCAATGGGTCCATCATCTAGCCTGCTCTGAATTGCATTGCCCAACTTCTCTGGCACTTTATTATGCCAAAGTGTCACTTTTGATATCTCGGGTGTTATTACTACTTAAGCAGACTTCTAATTTCCCTGACCATATACAATTGCTTGAAACTTTAGAACCAAACTGGTATCAATTGTTCTTTAGGAGATTATGCACCATACAGAGACATCCTCTAAAATGTCTAACACCGGTTACTTATCCTGGGGACAGTACAAATCTTTATTTCCTTGGTTATGCAAAATCATCTCTTTCTAGTCTATCTTCCTTAGCCATTCTGTAGTCAATATTTATTTTTATCTGAAGCCAAAAGCTTCCCTATCACACCTTTGCTCTAATAGTATCAGTTCAGTTCTGTTGCTCAGTCGTATCCAACTCTTTGTGACCCCATGGACTGCAGCATGCGAAGCTTCCCTGCCCTTCATCAACTCCCAGAGCTTACTCAAACTCATGTCCATCGAGTCAGTGATGCCATCCAACCATCTTATCCTCTGTTGTCCCCTTCTGCTCCTGCCTTCAACCTTTCCAAGCATCAGGGTCTTTTCCAATGAGTCAGTTCTTTGCATCAGGTGACCGAAGTATTAGAGTTTCAGCTTCAGCATCAGTCCTTCTGAATGAATATTCAGAACTGATTTCCGTTAGGATAGACTAGGTGGATGTCCTTGCAGTCCAAGGGACTTTCAAGAATCTTCTCCAACACCACAGTTCAAAAGAATCAATTCTTCATTGCTCAGCTTTCTTTATAGTCCAACTCTCACATCTGTACATGACTACTGGAAAAACCATAGCTTTCACTAGATGGACCTTTGTTGGCAAAGTAATGTCTCTACTTTTTAATATGTTGTCTAGGTTAGGCATAGCTTTTCTTCCAAGGAGCAAAAGTCTTTTAATTTCATAGCTGCTTTCACCATCTGCAGTGATTGTGGAGCCCAAGAAAAGAAACTCTGTCACTGTTTCCATTGTTTCCCCATCTATTTGCCATGAAATTATGGAACCAGATGCCATGACCTTAGTTTCCTGAAAGTTGAGTTTTAAGCCAACTTTTTCACCCTGCTCTTTCACTTTCATTAAGAGGCGCTTTAGTTCTTCTTCACTTTCTGCCATAAGGGTGGTGTCATCTGCATATCTGAGGTTATTGATATTTCTTCTGGCAATCTTGATTCCAGCTTGTGCTTCATGCAGCCCAGCATATCTCATTACGTACTCTGCATATATGTTAAATAAGTAGGGTGACAATATACAACCTTGATGTACTCCTTTCCCGATTTAGAACCAGTCCATTGTTCCATGTCCAGTTATAACTGTTGCTTCTTGACCTGCATACAGATGTCTCAGGAGGCAGGTAAGGGGGTCTGGTATTTTCATCCATTTAAGAGTTTTCTTCCTAAAGGAGATTGGTCCTGGGTGTTCATTGGAAGGACTGATGCTAAAGCTGAAACTCCAATACTTTGGCCACCTCATGCAAAGAGTTGACTCATTGGAAAAGACCCTGATGCTGGGAGGGATTGGGGGCAGGAGGAGAAGGGGGCGACAGAAGAAGAGATGGCTGGATGGCATCACCGACTCAATGGACATGTGTATGGATAAACTCCAAGAGTTGGTGGAGGACAACTCCCAGTTGGACAGGGAGGCCTGGTGTGCTGCGATTCATGGGGTCGCAAAGAGTTGGATGCGACTGAGCGACTAAACTGAACTGAACTGAAGAGTTTTCTGCAGTTTGTTGTGATTCACACAGTCAAAGGCTTTGGCATAGTCAAAAAAGCAGTAGTAGATGTTTTTCTGGAATGCTCTTGCTTTTTTCTATGATCCAGTGATTGCTGGGAACTTGATCTCTGGTTCTTCTGCCTTTTCTAAATCCAGCTTGAACATCTGGAAGTTCACAATTCATGTATTGTTGAAGCCTGGCTTGGAGAATTTTGAGCATTACTTTGCTAGCGTATAAGATGAGTACAATTGTGTGGTAGTTTGAGCATTCTTTGGCATTGCCTTTCTTTGGGATTGGAATGAAAACTGACCTTTTCCAGTCCTGTGGCCACTGCTGAGTTTTCCAAATGTGCTGGCATATTGAGTGCAGCACATTCACAGCATCATCTTTCAGGATTTGAAAAAGCTCACCTGGAATTCCATCACCTCCACTAGCTTTGTTTATAATGATGCTTCCTAAGGCCCACCTGACTTCACATTCCAGGATGTCTGGCTCTAGGTCAGTAATCACACCATCGTGGTTATCTGGGTCATGAAGATCTTTTTTGTATAGTTCTTCTGTGTATTCTTGCCACCTCTTCTTAATATCTTCTGCTTCTGTTAGGTCCATACAATTTCTGTCCTTTATTGTGCCCATCTTTGCATGAAATGTTCCCCTGCTATCTCTAATTTTCTTAAAGAGATCTCTAGTCTTTCCCATACTATTGTTTTCCTCTATTTCTTTGCATCGATCACTGAGGAAGGCTTTCTTATCTCCTTGTTATTCTTTGGAATTCTGCATTCAAATGGATATATCTTTCCTTTTCTCCTTTGCCTTTTGCTTCTCTTCTTTTCTCAGCTGTTTGTAAGGCCTCCTCAAGCAACCATTTTTGCCTTTTTGCAGTTCTTTTTTTGGGGGATGGTTTTGATCACTGCTTCCTGTACAATGTCACTAATTTCTGTCCATAGTTCTTCAAGCACTCTGTCTATCAGATCTAATCTCTTGAATCTGTTTATCACTTCCACTGTATAATTGTAAGGGATTTGATTTAGGTCATACCTGAATGGTCTAGTGGTTTTCCCTATTTTCTTCAATTTAAGTCTGAATTTTGCAGTAAGGAGTTCATGATCTGAGCCTCCAAGTCTTGTTCTGCTGACTATACAGAGCTTCTCCAGCTTTGGCTTCAAAGAACATAATCAATTTGATTTCAGTATTGACCATCTGGTGATGTCCTTATGTAGAATTTTCTCTTGTGTTGTTGTACAACATAATATTATGAGAAACACAAATTTTTAATAGTATAAGAAACACTTAAAAATTCTTTTCATGTGAATAGTAACCTCTTAAACAGTTCCTAAGCCTTAAAAATTAGCATTTTCCCAAGTAGACAAAAATAAGTGAGAGCTTCTTTTTAGTTTCTATTTATATTTAGTAAATGAATAATAGGGTAGGTTTGGACAAATGTGTGCACCTGATAATTGACATTCCTATCAAAATATAGAATGTTTCCTTTGCCCAGAAAGATCACAACTGCCCTTTTACCAGGCAATCTCCTATGTCAGAGAGAGCCATTCTAAAATTTGTTTTCTTTAACAAAGTAGTTTTTGCCTGTGTTAGAACCTCAAGTAAATTGAGTTATGTGTAATGTATTATTTTACCCACATTTTTTAGCCTAGCATAGTCTTTAAGACACTTAACCATGAAATTCATTCATTGCTGAGAATCCATTTACCTGTCTAGACAAAAGGGTTGTTTCCAATTTGGAGCTGCTATGGATACTCTTGTGCAAGTATTTTTGTGGACATTTGCTTTCACTGCTCTTAGAAATATACATAAGAATGAACTTACAGGGTCACAGGGTAGGTGTATTTTAATTTTATAAGAGACTGCCAGCACTTTTCTACAGTGGTTTAGTGCTGCTGTGGTATGCTGCCCAGATTCCCCCTTCCAGGACTAAAGCACACATTCCCTCATCCACTAGAAATGTTGGCAGCCAACAGTTCTGAACTAAATCTCTCTCTGGGACTTGCCCTCAGCTGAAGACAACCATCTCACATCTCCCCCAAGAAAACAAGGCTGGGAACAGGATGAGTCAAGAAGATATCTCATCTCAGTTCATCCACTCATTCGTGTTCATGTCTGACTTTGCAACCCCAAGGACTACAGCATGCCTAAGGTGTAAAATTTTAGGAGGTCCTTGCTCTGATGTTTATGCAAGTTCAGCCACCTCTTTCTCCTGCCAACATATAACCACACACAACTTCAGAGTCTCTTTAACCCACTTCAGAGCTAGGCCTGTTATTAAACAAAAGGTAGTAACTTCAAGTTTTTACCATTAAAAAATCACTCTTTTAATCTGTAGAAGATAATACAATTTACCAAGCATTTTCATATGTGTATTCTCTTTTTATCCTTGAATGAAGATGAGCAGATCAAGAAGGGCTTTACAGATAAAGAGATTTGTTCAAGGTATTAAGTGACATTGCCAATAACAAAGCAGAACTGGGTCCTAACGCATCACAAGTACCAACTTTCTGTATAATTCCCTTCCCTATATGCTATAAAGCCTTTCCTAGCAGTGTTTATTTTTCTTTTTAAGGATGAATGAGTGGAAAATTTGTGGGTACTGATGGTTTACATAAACTGTCTTTCAGCCAAAACGCAAGACAACAGTGAGGCACATTGGCTCTGCATTGCCCAAATTTCTCTGAAAGTAGGGAGTTCTCTAACATGTGAAAACCAATTTTCTCATTATATGCAATTCTGTTTCCTTAGCTGACAATAAACTATTAATTACTAGCCCTAAGGTTGATACCTGGAATTTAAGTGAGGACTAGGTCATTTTAGGGAAATTATATCACTTGAGTTTCAACAGTTTCATTTCCCCTAACTATGAAACTGGTTCCCAGAAAGCTGTGATTTCAGAGATTGTGTGTGTTGGGGAGGAGGGGCTGTGTGTGTGTGTGAAAACTATCATACTGTTCTCACTATCAATCTGATATGTCACGAAAGAATAAAGAAGAGTCCTTTAAAATGAATATATTCAGCTGATGAGGTGGATGTAAATGTCATCATAACCAAGCCTAAGCTGAGAACTGGTCTTTTGGAATCTCATATCTACATGATTCTTTAAATTTCTGAAGTTATCAACCTCTCTGAAGGCAACATGAGCATGTTTGTTAAAAGAAATATGGTCCCTTAGTGATAGGTAGCAGTTTCTGATAATAATAATGTTTCTGATATTCTGGGGGAGTTTAATTAAGTGGTTTACCACTGGGAGCACAACATCAGAGAGGAACCCCAACCAAGATCTGATACTTAAAGACAATGTTTGATTACCAACTTATTTTGCTTGGGAGCTATCCACATCCAACAGAGGGCCTGAGATTTGAAGAGCCCCACCAACAACACACTGCTCCCACAGCACCGTGAGCCCAGCAAGTCAGACTTGATCAGTATCGGGTAATGGCCCTTGCACTTGAGGGTTGAAGTAGAAAGTAGACCTTTCATTCACAACAATTAGCTTTAATAGCAGAAAACCTAAAAAAACCCCTCTGACAGGGCAAGAGGTTGATAACTTCAGAAGTTAAAAGGATCATATAGATACGGGATGTCTGAAGACCAGTTCTCAGCTTAGGCTTGGCAATGATGACATTTACATCCATCTCATCAACTGAATATATTCATTTTAAAGGACTATTCTCAAAAACTAGCAGTTTTCAAGCCTTATTTGACAGCAAAACAATTTAACTTCACCCCTTAAATTCGCTCTTCTTCTAATATACTAAAGTGTAAGGTGTGAACTGTTACAGTATAAGTAAGGCTTATGCTATCCTTCATAGTCTATAAATAATATTTTATATGATTCTTTTTTAATCCTCATTGCAATCCATGGAAATGCATTTTTTTTTTTCTCATGGAGACACTGAGGCACAGACCAAGGAAATTATTTTCACAAAACCATATAGCCAGGACTTCCCTGGTGGTCTAATGGTTAAGAATTTGCCTGAAAATGCAGGGGACACAGGTTCAATACCTGCTCTGGGAAGATTTCACATACTGTGGGGAACTGGGCGCATGTGCCACAATGACTGAGCCCATGCTCCAGAGCGAGAAACGTCACTGCAGTTAGGTGCCCACGCATCACAAGTAGTGAGTAGCCCCTGCCTGCTGCAGCTAGAGAAAAGCCCATATGCAGCAACGAAAGACCCAGGAGAACCAAATATAGATAAATAATTTTTTTAAAAAAACAGTCAGAGATCAGTGGCATCAGACTATTGCCTCGATTACAATCACATTAGGTTAAGATCTCTAGTCACGTCAGTCTTGTCCAACTCTTTGCAACCCTATGAACTGTGGCCTGCCAGTTCATGGGACAGCCTCCTCTGTCCATGGGATTCTCTGGACAAGAATTCTGGAGTGGGTTGCCATGCCTTCCTCCACAGGATCTCCTGGACCCAGGGATCAAATGCTGAGTCTCTCCTGTCTTCTACATTGGCAGGTGGGTTCTTTACTACTCGTGCCAGCAGGTGGACATCAAATCTGCATCCACAGCACCAATCCCAGTGCCAGTATGTGAGAGGCACTCAATAAAAATTTTTTGAGTGAGTGAATGAAAGGATGAATAATTATACGAAGGAATTAAAGTTAAGATTTATCCTACTTTTTAGCCATCTTTGGCTCGACATTATGAACTTCCTAAGAGTTCTGGAATTGCAAACATGGAGATTCCTGTGGACAAGATCAGCTTCTTATTTTCATTTACTCAATTCATGTGTGCTGAACAACTACCACATAAAAGGCAAAGTGTTAAATATTGTGAAAATTTCACTAGAATATTTATGGTTCTTCTTCATCTGTGTTTGGAAAATACTGTTAGTAGGTAGAGAAATTGTAATTTTCCTTCCCACCTCTTCTTCCCACATTATAAGCTGCCTGCTTCCCACATCAATAAGTCTGGAAAAGGCAAGTGTATGCCTTCAGAGAAAAAGTTAATGTTAAGATTTCCTGTTACTCCTGTTACTCATCCCAGATTTCTATGACAGTCTTATAAACGGGGAAATAATATTAACTTTTCCATCAAGACCATGTTCCTGTTAAATTAAACATGTCTTATAAATCAAATGCTTTGTTCTACTGACAGTAAAATTGGAAAGTTTCATTTTCATTTATGGTCATCTTCAGTTAGGAATAGTTCCTAACACAAAAACTTAAATTAATTGTTCTCATTCCTGAACACACTCACCAAGGGAGTCTTATAAACATATAATGCAATTTCCTGGCTTTACCTGAGATCCACTAAAACTGAATATCTTAGTTTCATTTTCAAATTGCTTTTCCAAAGAAAAGAAATTTAGAAGCAACTATATAGTTTTACTTCGTGGGAAGAAAAGAAATAAGGAAGTAACTGGAGGGGAATATGGGGCAAAGGGAGGATTACTTCTGTGGATGAAATATCTAACACCATGCTTATATCCTTATAGGAAAGATCCAAGGTGAGAGAGAAGGACAGATGTATTAGTGATTTAGGGGAGGGTATAATCCTACAGACAAGTCATTGAATAGGTAAAAGGGGATGGATCCAGTGCACAAGGAGAAGGGCTAGCCTTTGATAAGATCGTGAATGTACATCTGTATTAAAGGAATGCTAGAATAGTGTGGTTCATTGATAGATTCTGCTATGAAACTATGTAAAATTTCTACTTTCTCAATGAAACTGAAAACAAGTTCATGAAGAAAAGAGTGAGAGAAGAGGATAGAGGTATGCTGGAGGTTTGAGAAGGGAAACAATGATACCAAATTCTTATCTAGGAAGACGTGATCAAAATGGCAGAATAGGAAGACCCTGAGCTCACTTCCTCCAACAGGCACATCAAAAATACAACCATTTACAGAGTAATTGTGTATAAGAAATACCTGGAGACTAGCAGACAATGTTTTTCACAACTACAGATTTAAAGAATAAATGACAATGAGTTAGGTAGAAGGGGCAGAGACATGGTATAGTCAAGTCCTTATCCTGGGTAGGTAACCCACAAACAGCAGGATAATCACAATTGCAAACTTCTTTCCAAGGAGCAAGGATTCTGAACCTCACACTGAGCTCCCCAGCCAGGGGGTTGTGGGGACTTTCAATAAGAAGATAAGCCTCTTGAAGGCCAGGCACGCTTGTGTAAAAGAGAGTCAGAGGGAGGACTATAGGAAACAGAGAACCCACTCTTAGAGAGTGTGCACAGATCTCATATACTCTGAGTCCCAGAACAGAGGCAGTAATTCGAAAGGAAACTGAGTCAGTCCATCTGCTGATTTTGAAAAGCCTCCCAGAGAGACAGAAACAAGTGGAGTTTCCCCTCGGAACACAGATATTGGAGGCAGCCATTTTGGAGAGCCCGTTTTACCCCAAGGATACAGGTGCTGACAGTGGCCACTTTGGAGCCCTCTCTCTAGCCTATAAATGCCAAGGGCTTACCTGCTTGCCAGAGGTTTGGCAGTCCTGGGATCCCATGGACTGAGCAGCCAGATGCACAGAGACCCAGACCCACCCACCAGTGGTCTAGAAGCTACCACCAAGACAGAACATGGCAGCCAACCAGGTTGGGGGCAGTCCTGCCTGCCAGTACACCCATTGTAGTCAGCACTGCTACAAAAGAATGTCCCACACAGTCCACATAGAGGGATATTTGGGGCGTATAGCTCTGGGGATGCAAGAGCAGTGTGATGCCGGCCCCATTGTAAGTCTCATACATGAAGTCACTTCTCCAACATCAGCATATATAACTTACTTAATATACAGAAATAAACACAGAGGATTAGGCAAAATGAGGAGACAGAGAAATATGTTCCAAACAAAGGAGTAAGACAAAACCCCAGAACAAGAAATAAGCAAAGTGGAGATAAGCAATATTCCCAAAAAAGAATTCAAGGTAGTAATCATAAAGGTGCTCAATGAACTTGGATGAATGGATAAACTCTTTCTAACAAAGCATAACCAAATAAAACTGAAGAAAAACATAATGAAAATTAAAAATACACTAGGAGGAGTCAACAGTAAACTAAATGATACAGAGGAACAGAACAGCAAACTGAAAGAGCAGTAGAAATTATTCAAGTGAACAGAAAGAATTATTTTTTTAAAATGAAGATAGTTTAATAGACCTCTTGGACAACATTACGCATACTAATGTTCACATTTATAAGAGTCCCAGAAGAAGAGAAAGAAAAAGGGGAAGAGATTTTATTTGAAAATATAATAGCTGAAAACGTCCCTAACCTGGGAAAGGATACAGACATCTAAGTCTAGAAAGCACAGATAATCTGAAACAAGGTGAACTCAAAGAGGTCCACACCAAGACACATTATAATTAAAATGAAAAATTAATAATAAAAAGAGAATCTTAAAGGCAACAAGATTGTATACAAGCAACTACTTGTATATAAGAGAACTTCCATAAAATCATTAGCTGACTTTTCAGCAGAAACTTTTTGGACCAGAAAGGAGTGGCATGATACATTCAAAGTAATGAAAGTTAAAAAACATACAGTTAAGAATATGGTACAAGGCTATAATCTAGATTTGAAGGAGACATAAAGAGTTTACAAATGAGCAAAACATAAGAATTCAGCACCAATAAATTGGATTTGCAAGGAATGTTAAAAGGACTTATCGAAACAGTAAAGAAGACCACAACTAGAAATATGAAAATCATGAAAAGTTTCTTCAGTAAAGGCAAACATAAAGGTAGTAAATAAAGCACTTTTAAAGCTAGTAGAAAGGTTAATATACAAAAGTAGTAAAATAACATACAGGGACACAATAACTAGTTTCTGCTGCTGCTAAGTCGCTTCAGTCGTGTCCGACTCTGTGCGACCCCATAGACGGCAGCCCACCAGGCTTCTCCATCCCTGGGATTCTCCAGGCAAGAATAATGAAGTGGGTTGCCATTTCCTTCTCCAATGCATGAAAGTGAAAAGTGAAAGTGAAGTCGCTCAGTCGTGTCTGACTCTTAGCGATCCCATGGACTGCAGCCCACCAGGGTCCTCCATCCATGGGATTTTCCAGGCAAGAGTACTGGAGTGGGGTGCCATTACCTTCTTCGTATTAATAACTAGTTAGGGATACACAAAAAATATGTAAAATATGTTGTAAAAAAACATTGAGCTTAGAGGAATGGGGAATAAAAACACAGGGTTGTTAAAATGCATTTGAACTTAAGAGATCAGTAACCAAAAAATATCATGTATGTGTTATATATAAACCTTAAAAATGTTATATGAACTTCATGGTAACTAGAAACCCAAATATGTAATAGGTATGTATGTGAAAAAAGAAAAGAATCTAAACATAACACTAAAGATACTTATCATCAAATCACAAGAGAAGAAAGCAAAAGAAGAAGAAATGAAGAGAACTACAAAAGCAACTAGAACACAATCAACAAAATGGCAAGCCAGTACACTATCGTTGTTCAGTCACTAAGTCATGTCTGACTCTTTGCAACCCCATGGACTGCAGGACGTCAGGCATCCCTCTCCTTCACTATATCCTGGAGTTTGCTCAGATTCATGTCCACTGAGTCAATGATGCTATCTAACCATTGTATCCTCTACTGCCCTCTTCTCTTTTTGCATTTCATCTTTCCCAGCATCAGGGTCTTTTCCAATGAGTTGGCTCTTCACATCAGGTAGCCAAAGTATTGGAGCTTTAGCTTCACATCAGTCCTTCCAATGAATATTCAGGGTTGATTTCCTTTAGGATTGACTGGTTTGATTTCCTTGCAGTCCAAGGGACTCTCTAGAGTCTTCTCCAGTACCATAATTCAAAGGCATCAATTCTTCAATGCTCAGCCTTCTTTATGGCCCAATTCTCACATCTGTAAATGACTACTGGAAAAACCATAGCTTTGACTACGTGGACCTTTGTTGGCAAAGTGATGTCTTTGCTTTTTCAAAAAAAAAAAAATTTATTTTTTAATTGAAAGATAATTATTTAAAGAATTTTGCTATCTCCTGCCAAATATCAACATGAATCAGCCACAGGTATACATTTGTCCCCTCCCTCTTGAAACCCTCTCCCATCTCCCTCACCATCCTGCCCCTCTAGGTTGTTACAGAGTCCCTTTTTGAGTTCCCTGAGTCATACAGTAAATTCCCATTGGTTATCTAGCTGACATAGATATCTAGTTTCTAGATATCATGGTTATCTAGTTGCCATGCTATTCTGTCTTTGCTTTTTAATACAGTATCTAGTTTGTCATAGCTTTACTTCCAAGGAGCAAGTATCTTTTAATTTCATGGCTGCAGTGATTTTGGAGCTCAATAAAATAAAATTTGTCACTGCTTCCACTTTTTCCCCTTCTATTTGCAATGAAGTGATGGGATTGGATGCCATGATCTTAGTTTTTTGAATGTTGAGTTTTAAGCCAGCTTTTTCACTCTCCTCTTTCACCCTCAACTAGAGGCTGTCTAGTTCCTCTTCACTTTCTGCCTTTAGAGTAGTATAATCTGCATATCTGAAGTTGTTGATATTTCTCCCAGCAATCTTGGTTAAGTACATACCTATCAATAATTACTTTAAATGTTAATAGACTAAGTGTGCCAATCAAAAGACCTAGAATGAGAAGAGAGGGGGAAAAAAAAAGAAGACATAGAGTGGCTGAATAGATACAAAAATAGGATCCATATATATGCTGCCTACAAGAAACTTACTTCAGATATTGTGACACATACAGACTAATAGTGAGGGGATGGAAAAAGGCATTCCATGAAAATGAAATGAAAAGAAAGCTGGGTTAGTAGTACTAGCATCACACAAAATAAGCTTGAAAACAATGACTTTAAGAAAAGACAAAAAAGGATATTACATGGTATGCTGCTGCTGCTGCTAAGTCACTTCAGTCGTGTCCGACTCAGGGCGACCCCATAGAGGGTAGCCCACCAGGCTCCCCCATCCCTGGGATTCTCCAGGCAAGAACATGGTATAGAGATCAATCAAACAAAAAGATATAACAACTGTAAGTATATATGCACCAAATATAGAAGGACCTAAATGCATAAAACAAATGAACATAATACTCAGAATATATTTTGAATATAGAATATAATAGGATTTGTTGATGGATAGATACAAAATGTGAAAGAGTCAAAGAGAAGGGTCAAAGATCACTTCAAGTATTTTGGCCTAAGCATGAAGCAGATTACAATGCCGTTCACTGACACAGAGACCTTTGCAGAAGAAGGAATCAAGAGTTCAGTTTCAGCATTTTTCACATAATATTACCATTATTAATATATGTGACCACCATTTCATTAGATGATCAGTCATCAAAGACAGACCACAAATTCCCAAAAGCCCTAATAGCCCAATTTTTAACATATGATGCTGTGATATTGTGGTGTAAGAAATGTATGTTTAATCTTTTCCTGGCTCCAAGCACAAGAGCTTCTGAGCCCCTTGGAATTTCTTGCTGCTGCTGCTAAGTTGCTTCAGCCATGTTCGACTTTGTGCGACACTATAGACGGCAACCCACCGGGCTCCCCTGTCCCTGGGATTCTCCAGGCAAGAATATTGGAGCGGGTTGCCATTTCCTTCTCCAATGCATGAAAGTGAAAAGTAAAAGTGAAGTCGCTCAGTCGTGTCCAACTCTTAGCGACCCCATGAACTGCAGCCTACCAGGCTCTTCCATCCATGGGATTTTCCAGGCAAGAGTACTGGAGTGGGTTGCCATTGCCTTCTCCAGGAATTTCTTGAGTGATGGGGTAAGAAGAGAATTTTTTGGTATTCATGATTATCCACTTTCAGCCACTCCTGGATTTATGCTAATGAGATAACTAGTTGCTAGAGGCTCCTAGAGGGCTCCAGGATATGAGCTAGTTGCCAGAAATACCAAGGCATGACTATAGGGTTGGAGTTTTCAGCTCTATTCCCCATCCTCTGGGGAGGAAAGGACTGAAGACGAAGTCAATTACCAATGGCCAATCACGCCTGTGGAATGAAACTTCCACAAAACTCCCTAAATGGTGGGTTCAGAGAGCTTCCAGGTTGGTAAACACATTGAGGTGTTGAGGGGGTGATGTGCCTCAAGAGAACAAGGAAGAACCCCAACCCATATCTTGCTCTAGGCATCTTCTGTTTGACTGTTCATGAGTTGTAACTTTTATAATGCTAGTAATAGTTAAGTAAAGAATTTTTCTGAGTTGTGCAAGTCATTCTAGCAAATTAGCAAACCTGAGAAGGAGGGGGTCTATGAAAACCCCCAAATTTGTAACCAAGTCAGATATTAATGTGAATAACCTGAGAAGTGCTTACTCCTTGGAAGGAAAGTTATGACCAACCTAGATAGCATATTCAAAAGCAGAGATTTTACTTTGCCAATAAAGGTCTGTCTAGTCAAGGCTATGGTTTTTCCTGTGGTCATGTATGGATGTGAGAGTTGGACTGTGAAGAAAGGTGAGCACCGAAGAATTGATGCTTTTGAACTGTGGTGTTGGAGAAGACTCTTGAGAGTCCCTTGGACTACAAGGAGATCCAACTAGTCCATCCTAAAGATCAGTCCTGGGTATTCATTGGAAGGACTCATACTGAGGCTGAAACTCCAGTACTTTGGCCACCTCATGCAAAGAGTTGACTTATTGGAAAAGACTCTGATGCTGGGAGGGATTGGGGGCAGGAGGAGAAGGGGACAGAGGATGAGATGGCTGGATGGCATCACTGACTTGATGGACGTGCATCTGAGTGAACTCCGGGAGTTGGTGATGGACAGGGAGGCCTGGCGTGCTGCGATTCATGGGGTCGCAAAAAGTCGGACACGACTCAGCTGAACTGAACTGATAGGACACCCTGTTGGTGTCTGAAAAATTTGAGAATTGGTTAGTGTGACAAAATTCACACACATTTAGTGTCAGAAGTTCTGTTAGTAAAAACATATCAAAGGTAGATAGTCCTTAAAATTAATTGAATGAATCCTTATAGTATGTCTACTTAAAGATTAACTACTTGCCAAGAATTTATTATGGATGTGTTCTAAGTCATGGGACCAAAATGCAACTTTATATCCCTTATGAGAGGTAATTGTAAAAAGAAAAAAACCCAAAATTATCCTTTTACAAAATAGACAAAGTTCTTGTAAAGTTTATTTAAAAAGAGAGAAAAAATGCATTAAAAATATTAGGAATAAAAGTAAAAGTATCTATTTAAACAGATTTTGAAAATCATAAGAGTAATATAATTTTAAAACTTAAATATTAGACAACTTAGAAAATATAACCAATGAAAAACTGAGAAAAAAGAATATTTCTTTAACAGATTAAAAAGTGAATTATCACAAAGTAAATAAACAAGATGGATCTATTTTATAGATAACTTCTATAAAACTTTCAAGAAACAGATAAGCTGTATCTCATAAACTATTCCAGAGAATGCCAGAGATTAATAACAAATTGAAAATTTTCATAACTCATTTTTGAAAATTCAAGCCTTGAAAATTTGTATAAAATAGCGACTTTTACTTTAAGTAATCTATACACTGTCATAAACTTAGCTATTATCAAAATCCAAATATGAATTTTCAAAGAACTTAATAAGCTGATAATAGAATTCATACAGAAGAATAAATGGCCAAAGTATAACTAAAACAAAGCAGAAGAAGGAAAATAAAGAAGCAGGATTCAGTTTGCTGCATGCATATAAAGATTGGATAGTATCTTGCTGAACTGTGGTAGGGAAAGATTTCTTGAGATTAAAAAAAACTACTAACTATTAATGACACACTTAAGAAATTTTACTACATTTAGATTAAAACCTTTCATATGACAAAAGGTATCAAAAAATGAAAACTCAAGCTAAGTACTCAAAAACTATAATCACAACATATTTAACTAACCAATGATTATTATTCAGAATATATAAGTAGATCTTACAAATTTATATAAAGACAATCCAACAGAAAAATAGGCAAAGGGAGGCAAATGGGTTCATAGGGAACAGGGAAGCTGAATGACAGGCTTATAATAAGACATTTAAAGCTTATTTATTAGAATTTAGTAGTAAATAATTTTTGTAAGTAATTGACAAAATCAATTCATTAATTAAAATAATTAATAAACTTAAAATACAAATTAAAACAATGAGATATTAATTTAGAGCGCCAAGATTTGCAGAAATTGATAAATCTGGTAACACCTATGTTGGCAGGGATTTGGAGAAGAGAAACACCTAAACCTTATCGGTAGAATCATTCATTAAAATCGTCAGTTTGGAGAGTTACTTGACAACACATGATAAAAAGACTTATATACTCTATAACCAAGAAAGTCCACTTCTAGATTTCTATCCTAAAAAGCAAAAGCAATAGCAACAACAAAACCATCTTACATATGTCCAGAGAGATCTGTACAAAGATATTTATTGTAGAACTGTTTGAAATTGTCAAAAGGGGGAATCTCAACTCTTTCTCGGTGGTGACAATAGGGAGAGGGATAGAAATGGTGGAGCACTCACGTAATGGAAAATAATAACAATAATTCCCATACGTTATGCACTGAATTGTGTCACCCCCAAACTCATGTTTAGAAGCCCTAACCCTAGTACCTCAGAATGTGATGGCGCTTGGACATAGGTCCTTTAAAGAGATGGTTAACTTAGAATGAGGGCCTTCTAAGTTAAGTGAAAGTTGCTAAGTCACGTCCAACTTTTTGCGACCCTGTGGACTGGAGCCTGCCAGAGTCCTCTGTCCATGGCATTCTCCAGGCCAGAATACTGGAGTGGGTAGCTATTCCCGTCTCCAGGGGATCTTTCCAAGCCAGGGATCGAACCCAGATCTCCCACATCACAGGTGGATTCTTTACCATCTGAGCCACCAGGGAAGCCCAAGGTCTAAGTTAAGTTTGGACCTTAATCTTATCTGACTGGTGTCCCTATAGGAAGAAGAAAGTTGGACACGAAGAGACACCAGGAACACACGAGCACAGAGAAAAGACCATGTGACAACACAAAAAGACAGCCTCCTGCCTCAGAAGAAACCAAACCTACCGGCGCCTTGGTCTTGGACTTCCAGCTTCCATGTGTGGGTGCTCAGTTGCTAAGTCATGGCTGATTCTTTGTGACCCCATGGATTGTAGCCCACTAGGTTCCTCTGCCCATAGAATTTTCCAGGCAAGAGTACTGGAGTGGGTTGCCATTTCTTTCTCTGGGGTAACTTCACAACCTAGGGATAAAACCCATGTCTCCTGCCTGCATCTCCTGCATTGGCAGGTGGATTCTTTACCACTTGAGCCACCTGGAAGGCTCTCCAGCTTCCATAATTGTGAGAAAATAAACTTCCACTGTTTAAGCACATAGTTTTTAGTATTTTGTTATGGCAGCTCTGGAACTAAAATACCATTCTATAGACTAACTTCATGACCTCCTTAATCTTTACTACAATTAAGTGATATTGATATTGTTATTCTCATATGACATATAGGAAATGAAGATATATAAATTGAAGATTACATAAATTGCCCAATTTCATGTGCTTAGTTAATAGTGGTGTTCAGATTTTAAACCCAGAAAATCTGATAAGAGTTCAATTTAACACAATATTAAATCACTTAAAATGAATAAATAAATTAGATTAAATATATCTTTAGAGATAAATGCCTAAAATATAATGTTGAATGTAAAAAGCCTCTAGCATACTGCCAATATATCAATTATGATTATTTTTAAAACATACACAATAGAAGTTACACCTTTAGAAAAAGGAAGGAAGAGCGTTGGATTTAGCTATGTTTCTTTCCTTTTTTCTTTTTTGTTTGTCTTAGAGAGAGCTGAAACAGATATGTCAAAATGTTAAGATGTGTGTTTAAACATTGTGAGAGATAATAAGTATTTGCCAGATTATTTTCTCTGCATAAAGTGTTTCAAAATTTTAAAAATATTTTCTTTTTAAAAGGCATAATATATTGCTTTAGACATCTTTGTGGTTAAGTCAAGCAGTAAACCCTTTGTCATAAAAGAGCAGTTCATTCTTTGTGTCTTGAGTGTAAACACTAAAGAAAACATTTCTTGTATGTTTGTTTGTTTGTTTTGCAATTGGATATTAAAAGGGCAATTTTCTTTAACATATGTTGGTTGTCTTGCAAAATAGTCTGGATCCCTTTACAAATCAGGTTGCTGAGTTGATCATACAGTGAAGACCAAAGGAAGTGATTGGAAACAGATGTGACATTCTAAAAGCTTCCATTGTAAAAAGCAGAAAAGAGACAAAAATGGGGCTGGGGCATGGTTGAAGGGCACAGTGTACTTCCACAGACATACCTCTGCTCTTTCTAAGAGAAAGCTTGTTGCTGCCCACCATTCCAAATATATGGAGAAGATCATTTTTCTCTATGTACACAAGAAAAAACACTGGTTCAGGAGCTGATTGCTCTGAGATACAATTAACACTCAGACCTGAAACAGTGGCTGGAATCTCATGCTGCCTATTTAGAAGGAAAAAAGCATTAATATAGGATTTATATGCTGGAAAGCCCTACAGAAGCTTAAACATAGTGGCAACAGAGTCTTAAGAAACCAGAGGGAGTTATGAAATTAACTGAGTTGACTAATTTCTGAAAGTGGAAGTCGCTCAGTCACGTCCGACTCTTTGCAACCCCATGGATTATACAGCTCATGGAATTCTCCAGGCCAGAACACTGAAGTGGGTAGCCGTTCCCTTCTCCAGGGGAACTTCCCAACCCAGGGATCAAAGCCAGGTCTCCTGCATTGCAGGTGGATTCTTTACCAGCTGAGCCACAAAGGAAGCCCATGTGACCACTTTCTGAGACCCTGGTAAAAATGCCTATAGGTCTGTTTGTTCTTTTCCAAAAGGAAGCACAGTTACTCAGTGTTTGGAGGGGAGACAGTTGTCCATGAGTCTCTCCCATTTCTGTACATCTTTTGAGCAGAGGAGCTGACATCTTTTGTTCTGAACTAAATTATCAAGGATATTTATATAGTAAACAATCTGAGAAAATAGAGTGTCTCTTTCTAGAGAGGAGAGCAGGTTTGTTTGCTGTCCAATATAAAATATAAAGGTTTCCTGGCTCAGGATTTCTCAGCTGTGAAGCAAACCATCTGGGTCATGCCACATCACCCTCAACGGATTTAGGAGTCAAGCAGAGCTAATGAAAACAAAAGATCATGCTATTTATTGTACTTTGAGTAATGGCATCCTTTGTCTCTGACCCAGGGGTCTTATGACTTTCGTCAGCATCCATGAAACTGCAGCAGAGTAACCTGTATATTCGTTTGGAGGTTGAAGAAAGTCTTAGACCTTCTACAATCCTTAACAAATGTTACTTCTAAGGTTAATGGTTAAATATATCAAATATGGTGAAATGTTTAAATATTCAACAAATATGCAGCAATCACTTACTAAATGCCCTGCTGCTTCTGCTGCTGCTAAGTTGCTTCAGTCGTGTTTGAATCTGTGTGACCCCATAGATGGCAGCCCACCAGGCTCTGCCACCCCTGGGATTCTCCAGGCAAGAACACTGGAGTGGGTTGCCATTTCCTTCTCCAAATGCCCATTACTGTGCTAAGTGAGCATTTGACATCTATTATCTCATTTAATCCTCCATTGGCTCTAGGAAGAAGTGAGGCATAGCCAGGTTATATGATCCTCTGAAAGTCGTAGAGTTCATGAGTAACAGCTTCAGGCGTCTAGCCCAGCCAGTCTGACTGGAGCAGTCTGTCCACTCATGATTTTCTATGTATACAGCACCACTTTGCTGTCCCTATTAACAATAAGGAAACTGAAATTCTGAATGGCTAGTGCTTGTTCAAAGTCACAAAATTCACGCATGTGAAGTCAGGATATGTCAACTCCATGATAAAATGAAAAAGCAATATTGATTATTAAAAAGTCACCGCCAAACATTTTGCATTAAAATAGTGATTCATGCTATAATCTTCCAAAATTGTCTATTTATTTTGTAAGTAAGCAAAAGAAGCACAAAGTGGCAGATAAGAACAACTGAAAGATGCCAAAATTAGTGCACAAAAGTTTGAAGAGAAAAGGGATTTACATAATTTCAAATTATCTTCTCCAAAAAACTTCTCAACTGAAAAGGGAAAAATAGTAACTTTAAAATAAAGAAACTTAGCAGATACCAACTTAGCCCAGTGATGAAGGTGCATTTCGAGCAATAAGGCAATCAACATCCTTAACTCATTGCTATGATACACTGGGAAGGACTCATCATTTTTTTTACATTCTTGCCAAAATCTAGTACATGTCTCATTCCAATCACGAGGAATCATCAGACATACACGGATTGAAAAGTGTTCTACAAAATAGCTAATCAGTATTCCTCAAAAGTGTCAGGGACATAAAAGCCAAGGAAAAACTGCAGAACTGTTAAAAACTAGAGGAGACAAAGGAGAAATGACAAGAGACACAATATGAGATGAGGAATAGAACTTTGGAACTAACACAGACAAACAGCTATGTCAAAACCGGTGAAATGAGAAGAAGTCTGTGACTTAGTTAACACTGTTACTTTCCTGTACTTGATAATTGTGCTAAGGTTATTTAAGATGTTAAGGGGAGCAGGGTGAGGAATATAAGGAAATCTTGTATTTTTTTTCAACTTCTCTGTAAGTCTAATATTAGTTCAAAATAAAATGTTTTTTTTTTTTTAAACTATTATGTCACTTATGTAAAACAATGTTTTCTGAAATGTAGTATAGTGGCGAAGAGCATGTTCTCTCTATTTAAACCCTGATTCTTCTACTTGTATTATTTTGAACAAGTTATACTAATCATTCTATGCTCCAGTTTTCTCATCTCGAAAATGAATGGCATTACATGGAAAAAGAATCTAAAAAAGTGTGTATGATTGACTCACCTCACCGTACATATGAACACAACATTGTAAATCAACTATGCTGCTGCTAAGTCGCTTCAGTCGTGTCCGACTCTGTGCGACCCCGTAGACGGCAGCCCACCAGGCTCCCCCATCCCTGGGACTCTCCAGGCGAGAACACTGGAGTGGGTTGCCATTTCCTTCTCCAATGCATGAAAGGGAAAAGTGAAAGTGAAGTCGCTCAGTTGTGTCCGATTCTAGGGACCCCATGGACTGCAGCCTACCAGGCTCCTCCATCCATGGGATTTTCCAGGCAAGAGTACTGGAGTGGGGTGCCATTGCCGTCTCCTAAATCAACTATACTCCAGTAAAAAAAAAAAATTCTTTTGAAAAGGGTCATAATAATTCCTAAGATTATTGTTACAAAGATTAAATAAAGGAATCCTTGATAAATGCTAAAAACAGAGATTGTTCCAGAAAAACACTCAGTATATACTGACTTTGTTGTTACTATGCAGTGGTTTACATATGCCAGGCATGCTCGGGTTTCACCTGTCAAAGATGTTCAGAGCCTGAAGTAGGCTCTTGGAAGAGAGGAGGGGAGAGTACAAGGAGCAGCAGTTGACTCACCAGGGCATCCTCTGAACCAGCTCAAATGCCAGCAAAGCCACACCTGAGACACAGTGAATGAAGTCAGTCTGGGTGGGAATGTGGTGAACTGGAGAGCCAGAGCCTCATCCAAGGAGACAACTGCACTCTTGCTGTCGCCATGATAGACTCTAGTAATATATTGCCAGCTCTTCTAATTTTTCTAGAAAAGCAAGAATCTTGGCTTTTAATAGGAAAACCCCTAACATTGAAATGTTGATAAATTATTTAAAAATGTAAAACTCTCTGAGGTAAATACTATTAGGGCCCAATCAAACTCTTAGAAATGAGCCGGATGCTAGAGGCTCATTTATAAGCCTGTCTTGAATGGCCAACTACTTGGCAGGTACAACCGATGGACTGGCAAGAGAGCTAGGCTTTGAGGTCAAAATACCTCAGTGCAAAGTTGCTTCTGCCATGAATTAGTATAACCTGTGCAAGTAGTCGGACATGACTGAGAGACTAACACTTTTCACACACATGTGTTTTTACATGTGTGTTTACACACATGTAAACACATGTGTGTTTACACACACAGACACACACACACACATCACCTAGTCATATAAACTTGGGAAATTCAATTAAACAAAATTAAATACAATTTTTCGAATTTCAAGTCTCAGAACCTTCCATATGCTCAGGTCCACTGTGAATCCAGATTAGAAGCTCTGCTATGTTTTTCTTTTTCCAATTTCATCTGCCACCCGGCGTTTTTCTGAGGAACTATTCGTGGGACAAGGATTGTGCGAAAACACTTGGGGACATAGGACTAGGTGATCACTGATGCTCTCCCTACCTGGCCCTGATCCTCCACCATCCTGAGCCAGCATCAGGACCACCTTTTCCTCTTTTTCCCATGGGTCTTTCTGTGTGGTGGACTCTTGGTCAGTGCTTACAAAACTAATTGCCTTTGCAAAGAAATGTGAGGCTCACAACACAGCCTGCACTTCAACTTAGAAAAAGAAAAGAAAGCCAGATGCCGCAATGGACTGAGCAAGCTTGCCGGTTCTGCCAGTTGGCTTTGATTGCTTACAGAGGAAAAGCCAAACCAAGGAGGAGGTGGAATTTATTTCAGTAAACAGTATCTTTCAAAGAGAAAGAACTCAATCTCCTCTAGGAGAGGCGGCCTCACTGCTGTTACAATCAGAAAACATTTGCAAACAACCACTTGGTTAAGGAAAACAACATGTTCAAACAACAGAACTGCAGGTTTCCTCTGGGCATTTGCGAGTGGTGTGTGTGTTCTGGAGGGAGGGCAGGGAGAGATGCCCTTAACGTACATCTCTCTGCTGAAGAGCATCTACTGTCCCAGGATTGAAGAGCAGAGGGTTTATACACACAGCGCATTTAAGCACTAAGGGATCTCACTTTTGCCATTACTTCTCAATTGGCACATGTGGGAAGAAGTCCCAGAGTGGCCGAGTGACTTTGCCGAGAAATAGATTCCAGCCCTGTTCCCATCCTCCCCTACTCCCTTCTGCCTGCTGTTCTCTCCCCGATATACTATCTCTTAAAGGACAGGAGCATTTTAAGAAATGGTTTACAAAACCACAATTCTAAATAGATAATACCAGCAACAGCAAAACAAGCAAACGTGGAAAGTGGCAAAAGAGTTGAGCATTGGTCAAGGTGAGGAATTAAACTCTCAAACAATAGGATGGCATACTCAGAGCCAAAGAAAATCTAAGCACGTTGCTGAGAGATGTTATAAACTACTCGAATAATAACACTCTTGCCTAACCACTAACATTTCCTGAGCGCTCCCTGTGCTCAGCGCAGTCCTGAGTGCTTTGTTCTCCATTGTGTTCAATCCTAACAGTCACTCTTTCTGTGGGAATGGCACCACTATCACCATTCTAACACAAGGAAGGGCTGAGGGTCAGGAGGTCTAACTAAGTAATGCCCAAGGTTGTAACTGAGAAGTAAACATGTTGGGACTTGAAGCCAGATCTGCCTGGTTCCAAGGACTTCCCAGGTGATGCAGTGGTAAAGAGTCTGTCTGCCAACGCAGGAGATGCAAGAGATGTGGGTTTGATCCCTGGGTCGGGAAGATCTCCTGGAGAAGGAAATGGCAACCCACTCCAGTATTCTTCCCTGGAAAACCCCTTGGACAGAAGAGCCTGGTGGGCTATAGTCCATACTGTCACAAAGAGATACAGCCGAGCGCGCGCGCACACACACACACACACACACACACACACACATACACATACACACACCTGGTTCCAAAGCCCTGAGTTGTTCTCCTACATCAAAGGAATGATAGAAAGCAACTTGTATATTACAAGATAGAAGTCAATTTTTGCATGTCTAAAGAAAATGCTCATTCCTAATCTACTATGCCCAGCATAAGTCAGATACTGGTCCATGCTGAGGATGAAGCAGTGAATTAGACCCTGCCAGGGCACTCTAGGTGGGATCTGGGGAGGAAGAGGAAGGCAAGATAAGGATGCTCTAAATCATAGGGGAGCACCGTGGGGACATTACAGTCAATTAATCAGGGTTCTTGGAAGAGAACTTGGAATTGATGGCATTTGAGATGGTCCATGAAAGAGAGAAAGGATCCTCAAAGGGGAGGCAGAATGACAAGGCCATTCTTGACACAATGGAAAGATTGGAGAGCAATGGGATGTGTCAGGGAAAAGCATCCACTGAAACGTGACTGGGGCGTGAGTGTGTCAAGAGGTAGTGGGAAACGGATTCAGAAAGCCTAGGGATCTTGGACTTCAAGCTAAGCAGTTTGAGTTTTGTGCTGTAGGTAATAATAATGGGATGGAGTAGGTTCAGTTTAAGACATGTGACCATGAAATGACCGAAATGCCAGAAGAATTAGCCTGTAAGCAGCACAGGTTAACAGGAACAGGGGACAATCTTTTCCAATCAGATCTGTGTTGGAATTGCAGCTCTGCTACCCACTAGCTGTATAACCTTCGAGCTCCTCACCTCCCCGAGCCTTTACTTTCTCCTTTGTAAAATGGGAATAATAAGAATATCCAGCTCACAGGATTGCTGTGAGGGTTAAAGAAAGATCTACACAGAGTGCTTCTGAAAGTGCCTTACACATGTGAGTTATTATTCACATGGTGGGTCCTGATTTGCATAATGTTTGGTTTGTCAGTGGTTTGGGATAATCAATGCCAACATCTTTTTTTTTTCAAAATTTGCCTGCTGGCTATTACACACAGAGATTCTGCGGTATAATAGAAAGGACCACTAGTTTTAGAGACAGGCAGTCTCAGTTTCTGATTCTGACTCCCCAAGTTGCTGCTGCTGCTGCTGCTGCTAAGTCGCTTCAGTCGTGTCTGACTCTGTGTGACCCCATAGACGGCAGCCCACCTGGCTGCCCTGTCCCTGGGATTCTCCAGGCAAGAATGCTGGAGTGGGTTGCCATTTCCTTCTCCAATGCATGAAAGTGAAAAGTGAAAGTGAAGTCGCTCAGTCGTGTCTGACTCTTAGTGACCCCATGGACTCAAGCCCACCAGGTTCCTCCGTCCATGGGATTTTCCAGGCAAGAGTGGGGTGCCATTGCCTTCTCCACCCCAAGTTGCTGGTGGAGCCTAAATTGAGTGACTAGGCCAATTATGACCCTTCTCTGAGATTTGTCTTCTCTTTCAGCACAAGAAGCACAAATTGATTATCAACAAATATTAATGCCCTGTCTTCCTTTCTAGGCCTGGTATTGCCTATGATTTTACTAAGTCACTTAACTTCTCTGAACCTCAGTGTTCTCCTTAGGAAAATGGGAATAATAATCTGCACTGGGTATTTCATGGGATTATACTGGAGATAACATAGCAGGTGGAATAACACAGACCAATGTTTTGTAAACTGAATCTCTTTGCAAATAGGTGGGATCATCATTATAAATTCAGCCAATATTCAGATAATTTCACTGAAATACTGAATCCATGAGGCAAGATGGAGTCCATATTGGCACGGCCACGTGAGCTCCGAGGAAGAATAACAATGAAACTTTCTTTTCTGACCCAGTAATAGTGAGAAATGGTTTACGTTTATGAGCCTCTTTATTGCTACTCCGTGAAAACAGGGTTGTGTGTTTGTATTTAGCCACTCAGTCGTGTCCAATTCTGTGACCCCACGGACTGTAGCCTACCAGGATCCTCTGTCCATGGCATTCTCCAGGCAAGAATACTGGAGTGGGTTGCCATTTCCTTCTCCAAAAACAGAGCTAAATGCTGTTAAAGCAGGACAATAAGTTCTACACAGTTCTGTTTCCTGCTTCCTTTAAATTTCACCTCTCTCCTCAGCTCCCCAAAAATAGTCACCCCCATTCTTATTACGGTGAAGTCTTATATTTGTGAAGATCATAAAAAGCACAACACACATTGGAAAAAATCACCCTAAACACACAGAGACCCACATAAAACATGCACAGACACACACGCACAAGGGCACATTAGCATATCCCACCCCAACAGCGTCTTTAAGAAACCACCAGTCGGGAAGAGCTGATTTGATGCAGTCACTGAGCAACCTTGGTGACATGGCCATGAGCGTTTCTTGAATCCTTTCACATTCTCCATATACCAAGACACACAGGCTTATCCTTGAATCAGCCCTGAAGTGACATTCCGAATCTAAATGCCCTTTAATTAAACAAATACCAGAACACTGGTTCCAAGAGTCTGCAAGAGTTACCAACCACTGGGGACTTTCCTTGTGTGTCTTTTTCTGTTATTGGGAAATGGAACTGTCACCCGCCAGATCACCCATGGATATGTAACATCCTGATTTGGAAATATTGTATTTTACTTTTTATTTTTACTTTTGCTCCTTTGGGAACAGGGTGAAAGGCCTGGGCTGTGGTGGGGGGAAAAAAGCAAACCACTGGAACTTCAAGTGAAACTATCAGAACTTAAGCACTTATTGTTTTTCCCATAGAAGCCATGCTATGTGGCGTGAGTCACTTCTCACCTGGAATATGGAGTAACGATGCCCACCTCGCAGGGTTGTTGGGAAGCTCGATAGAAGTATTCCAGAAATAAAGAGCCCTTTATAATTGTAGTGTTGAATAAACATGAGCTGTCATCACTCTAAAGGGCAGTGAATTAGAGCCGGGGGACACAGAGCTTGAATCCTGACTCTGCCACTAAGTGGCTGGGTTGACCTTCACGAATGATTTACCTCTTGGAGATTCGTTTTCCTCACATCGCTCAAGAAATAGTCACAAAACCTCCCTTATGTGGCAGGTTTCTGTGAATCATTCTGTGAAGTGTTAGTGTTAGCCAAACATAAGGCATAAACATTATATTATTGACTAGTTACTGCAGTACTGGTTAATTATGAAAACTATAAAATGTCATCATTTCGATGCAGTATATTTTCCTATGATCTACATTTCTAGATTATATTATAATATAATCTATACTATAATTAGAATAGAAATTTTTTCTAGATTATATTATAATCTGAAATGTAAACTTCTATTCTAATTTATGTTTTCCCAGGTTCTGAATATTAAATATGTTAAATTTCTGCTTGACCATTTTAGTATAGCCACACTGAGTAAGCTGCTGCAAATACTTTACAGGATGAAATGTGATAGCGATATATAAACACACAAGAAAGAGTGGAGAGAAATGCTCCAGGATTAAAATTCACTGGTTTTGTCTGCATCTATTCCAAGTAAATCTCAAGCCATTTTCAAACCTATCCTAGTGTGAGGATTAAAATAGAAATACCTGCTTTTATAAGATTAAATAACACCTTACAAAAGGGAAGATACATCCTGGGAAGATTGCTTTAATTCGTACATATTATAAAAAACAATTATCTGTAGTTTTCTGATAACTAGTCTTGAAAATGGGCGAAAAGCATTGAAGTCAAAGAGTGTTCTTTGAAAACTATGAAATTGGTGGTAACTACCACCAGGAAAGGGCTTGGAGGAGAAACAGAAAGAGGAGGATGTGACTGGCTAAAGGGGCTACTTTTATGGACACCTACTATGAAAACTGTCTTACATCTACACTTAAGGGAGCTCACACCACCCTCTTCACAACTGCTCAAGCCCATATGGCTATGGAGTTCAGACTCCAGTTTTTCCAACCCGATTTGCACCATCTTTCCACTCCATGGTGCTGATTCCCTTCCTATCTTCACTTAGGTGTTAGCACATCCCATAGCAACAGCCTCTTGTGCTGTCCAAGGATGCCTCTGAAATGTGGATGAGTTTAACAGGGACACAGTACAACCATCTGACTTCCCATCGGACTCCTGGCCCATAGCTGTTTCACCCTGGCCACATACAGAACAGAGCAAGCTTAATAAAGACACAGCCTGAGTCTCAGTGTATACTTCTTCCAGAGTGAGGAGGAAAAGGCTTCTAGCTGTGCTTAAGAGAAACTGTCTCCCATTTTAGATGCTTGTATTACATGAGAGAATTCAGGCTGATATAACGGAAGGAGCACAGAACTGTGTCATAAAGATTTTAGGTGAAAGCCAGCCCTATAGCAGCTTTTCTATAGCAGCACTTTCTATGATGATGGAAATATTCTGTATCTGTGCTTTCCAGTATGGTAGCCACTAGCCATGTGCAGTAATAGAGCACTTGAAATGTGGCTAGTGCAGCTGAGCAACTCAGTTTTCAATTTTAGTTAGAATTAACTCATTTAAATTTACATGGACACACATAGCTAGTGGTTACTGAGTTGGACAGTACAGCTCTCTTTCTGCCTAGCTGTGTGACCTTGAACAAGTCACTTCATTTCTCTGAGCCTGATATCACTCATCTGTTCTTGATCCTGCCACCTCACAACTTCAGTGGCCTGACAAGGTGAGAAAAGAACCACAAGAGTGCATAGCACAAAATTTCATACTTAATAAGTACTCAAGAGAATTTAGTCAAATCTGAAAATGTGAATCTCATAGCAGTCCAAGAGAAACGCATGTTAAAAATCTAAGCCTAAATTTTTCTCCAGAATTAATTCCTTATGATTGCTTTTTTCATCCAAACCTCATTTGCCTGCCAAGAATGACCTCTGAAAAAATGAGGGCTGAAGACAGTCTTGCTAGTTATAGGACTGTGGGTACCATCCCTGCCTCTGACTGTTCTGTTTCCACCTGGAAGCTCTGACATGTCATTTTCTCCAGGTGGTAATGATGGGAGGAGCTGAAAGCAAGGCAAAGTGCTATCCATCTGATGTAGCCACATATCATAGAATTTTGCCAAAAATTTCTCTCTTCCTCTACTTTTTAATCACGTTGTTTTCAGGAAAATTTGCTCATCTGGTTCTGATTCATTTGCACTTAACTCATCAGAGGGCGGTGTTGTAATACCAGATTGACGTGAAAAGTTCCAATTCACATATCCCCTAGCCTCTTTCCTTAGGAATAGGAGAATGGGTTTGGCCAGGAGATGGGCAAAGCACACCCAAGATGGGACAGAGGGCACGAGATGGCAGTACCAGCCCTGCTACAAACTCTGTGGGGTCTGGGTATCCCCTCCTGGGAAATGAGAGTTTCAACTAAGTGGTGACTCAGTTCCATACCAATAATAGTTCCTTAGTGTTGAAAAGTAGAGTGTTTTTACAAATAGCACCATTATCACTAAGAACTCACACAAAATTGGACTGTTTGATGAAAGAAGTCTAGAATATGTTTTGCAATGACCCAAAACAAAAGGAAATGTGGTTATCAGAAGTTCAGAAAAATCAAACAATCCTCGGTTAGTCTTGCTCTCTAGCTGATAAAATCACTAGATTACTAGATGAGGCCTAATATGTGAATAGCTCTACATTGAATAAAGTCTTCTGGGATGGTCTGAGGGATGAAAGACAGCAATGAGGACTGGATGGTAGTATGGTTTAAGTGGCAAATCCCGGAATTAAGTGTCAGTTAGTTTGAAACCAGAAACCTACTCCATTTGCACAAAATTTTTATTAGACATCTGTTGGATACAGCGTATTCAGGACTTGCCAGGGCTGCCTAATGGACTGAATACCTCATGGGTTCTTTATTTTTATTCCTTAATTCATTTAATCATTTCTTCATTCATTACATACGCTCTCAACACTTCCTGAGTGCCAGGCTATGGACTTAGTGCTAACATAGCACAGATGGACAAATAAAATGAGGCTGACAGTCTCTTGAAGATTAAACTTCACTGGAAATTTCTCACCAACAATCAACACACAATCTGACTTTCCTGATTATCTTTTTCTCTCCTCTGTCTCTCTTTAAAGCCGTTTGTAGTGACTTTTCCTCCTCCCAGCCTACCCTTTATTATGATAATGACTTCAAACACCAGGCATTGCTATTCAGGGCACTGTGAAAATGTGTTTTTCCCATCAGTCCTGATGAAATAGTTTCCACTGTCTGTTTCCCTTGCAGATAGCAATCAAAGTCCGGCCGTAACAATAAAAAAAAAGTCTAAACTCTTGTCCGATATAGAATCTAAAACTTGTCCTTGGAAAGTGACACCCAAGGGAATTTAATCACAAATATTCTTCACTTCAACCCATTGATGCTAAATACAGATTTGGAAGGATCTGTTTCTGGGAGCTCATTTTCCTATTCTTCTCCCTTAGTCTTCCGAGAAGGCCAAAATAAGAGGGCTTTGAAGAATGTTATTCCCTTAAGACCTCTGCTGGGATCTCCAGGGTCTCATACCAGCCCATAAACCTCGCTCTCAACTTTTCACTACCTCGTCTGGTTGTAGCCCCCTTTGTACAGTCCCATTCCCTGAGCTCTTCACTTTCTCAGGTATAGGCTGACTTTGAATCACCAATGTCTATCACTTACTATCCACACCAAGCCCTGTCACTTACTAGTTATATGACCTTGGATAACTATTCACCTGCTGGCCTCAGTGTTGCCATTGATTAAAAAAAAAAAAAAAGGAGTATACATCTGTGTCTTAGAAGATAGTTTTGAGGTTAAATTATGGAATATAGCAAGCAGCACATGGAAATTGATTCTGAACTGGTTGGAGGACTATAGATTGTCCTCCTCACTATTAATCTCTCTTTTCTCTGAGCTTGTGTAACACTAATGGTATCAGACATAGAACTCCCAGCCAGAATGGCCTTTGGAGATGGATCTGAAAATTCCATCTCAAATGCTTAGTATACTCACACACACACACAACACAAACTGACACCATACTACACACACACACACACACACACACCCTAAACTGGGCATTTGGACATCTGCCATTTCAGATTCCAAGGAGGACATGTCTTCACTACTCTTGTCTCCTCTTGTGATTTGACCTTTGTAACTAGGAAAATAGCTCTGGTGGTCAGTCCAAAGAGGTTCTGAGAAATGCTGTGGGAAACCTAAGGAAAAGGGATGTGCTGTTTTTTCTAAAGCCTTTTGTTCTTTGGTGAGTTTAGACTCTATTCCCATGCCCACGGGTGATGGTTGCTAACAAATAACTAATAAGTAAAGTATATACAGGACATTCACCCTCTCTCAGGCACCATCTTGGTGCATTGCTCACAGGATGTATTTAACCCTTGCAACACATCTAATCGGATACAGCTCTGAAGTAATCAGGTTGCAGGGGGAGCAGCCACCCCCAATATTCTCTATTGCTAAGGTTCCGTCCAACAGTTGGACTCCTCACTCCAGCTTTGGTCACTAGCAGTTGGAAGAGCAATTGTATCTCAAACTGGAAGTGACAAGTGATTAGCCAGCCAAAGGACACCGTGGGTGCTAGTCTTACTGACATAAATGTTCCAAAAAAGTAACAGGTGGACATCCAGGGATCAGGAACTATGGAGGTCTTTGCCATTTCATCATACTGCTAATGCCTGGTATCTCTCAGAAGTTCAGTCATTCCAGAGCCCTTGTGATGCCTGGCACTCTTGGCTCCAGATTATAATCAGTAAATATAGCTTTATTCCTCCAAAAGCAGAATGATTTCTCTAGAGACCAAGCCGGATGTTCTCTGCTAACCTATCACTGGCCGTCAGATATGATTAAAGTTGTGGACTCTTGCTGTCAAAGGGTAGCATTAACAACCCACCCATGTCATTATACACTACTAGAGTAGGACATAGCCATCCAACCCCAGAGATTTACAGAGGTACAGGTTTCCAATAAGCCAGGCAACCCAAATTTCAGTGATATCATTTATGGAAAGGGCTGTCTCCTTTAGGACAATTTAGCCATGTAGAAAATATAAAAAACTGCTCGTACCCTTTAAATAAAACATAGAAGGCACATGTATCCTTAATATATATGGAACTTCTGAAATTTCAAGATAGTACAAGACAAAAAGGACTGGCTCCTGACAGGGTCAACATTTTCTATTCCTGTTCCATCTCAGTGCTGGGTCAGATACCCTAAGATCAACTTCTTCCTTCTCATTCACATGGCTGTCAGTTTCCAAACTGCTTTCGTGTTCATTAGTCATTCACAATGACCCTGAAGGGTTATCATTTGTGTTTTCCAGATATGGAAACTATGGATCAGATAGGATAAGGAACTCACCAAACGTCCCACAGCCCATGATGGCAGAGATAGAACAATATGATGATTTAGTGTTCACACCTTTGCTTCCAGCCAGCCCAGATTTCTATCTGCAAGTTGGTACCCTCAAACATTCTGGAGGATGATCTAGGCTATCTGATCTGGGTGAGTGGAAGAAGTAAGGCGGGGATCCCTTTTAAATGTTGCTAAACTCCATTTCTCCCCACATGCTGATCCCAATTGGCATTTGACTCCAATTCATCTTGAAATTGCAGCTCGATGTCATTTTCTCAAGTGGTTTTTCCTGACATCTCCATCTAAATCAGGGTTTCTACTGTTATCCCACAACATCTTGCCCTTCCTAGTTATTTATTTAATAGTCTTAATTTTCATAATAGCTTTTTAATTGCTGTTTTATTTATTAAGCTATAGCTCAGTTGGTAAAGAATCTGCCTATCTTACAGGAGACCTGGGTTCAATCCCTGGGTCAGGAAGATCCCCTGGAGAAGGAAATGGCAACCCACTCCAGTATTCTTGCCTGGAGAATCCTATGGACAGAGGAGCCTGGCAGGCTATAGTCCATGGGGTCGCAAGAGTCAGACACAACTTAGCGACTAAACCACCACCACCACCAAGTTCCATGAAGGCAGGGCCCACATTCAACTAGCATAAATCCTAGTTCCCATTAGCACTCAAGACATATATAGAATGAAAGAACAAAAACTGTCCTTTCATGAAGAAGTCTGGACAGGGTCAGAGAGTGTCAACCCATCAGTCAGAAGGAGACTTACCAGAAGTAGCCAGGGAGAAGTACAAAAACATGACCAAGAGCTCAGCAGCTGGTCAGATGATGTAAACCATTTGTTGTCAGGTCTAAACTGGGGCTAAGAGCCAGGAGTAGGACCCCAGGGGAGGAGAGAAGACCCAGAGCCTTTGTTTCCAGCAGGGTGGGTCACTCAAACTCCCCTCTAGGGGCCAGAGGACAGGCATCCCAATAACAAGATTAGAAAAATAAAGTTCACAGCTCTCTTCGGTGCTGTTCAGTTAAAACAGGTGGCTCTGTATCTTGACAAAAGCTTTCCTTCATCTTCTATGGCCAAGCATTTCTAATAGCAGGTATTGGGGAGCTATAGATAAATGCACAGGTAGAATATCATGGCAGAAGGTGTATTTAGGGAAGATTATTGTTAGGATAGAGAAAAACCACAAAAGAATCTGAAAGACCAGGGACTTCTCTGGCAGTCCAGCAGTTAAGATTCCATGCTTCCACACACAGGGGGCACAGATTCAATATCTGGTCTGGGAATTAAGATTCTGCATGTCATGCATGGTGGCAAAAAGAGAGACAGAGAAAGAGAAGAAAATTTGTTAAAAAAAAAAAAATCAGGATCAGGAAGACCAATTAAGATGATAATAGACAAAAGAGAAGCAATGAGAAATGAATTCAACAGGGACCATTTTAACAGAATGAAAAGAACTGAAATATATTTCAGAGGTACACTCTGTTGAGCATAACTGATAGGGTGTGTAATAGGATCCCCTTTGGATTTGTTTTCTTTTTACTAAGTACTTAACCTTATTGAAGCCTTATAAGGAGCCTGTATGTTGAACAGACAAGGACACAGGCCTGAAAACTGACCTGCCCATGTCAGAGAAGCTGGGCTGGGGCTGGAGTCCAGTCTCCTGACCACCATCTCCAGGACTCTAGACAGCTTCAGGACATTGTGTAACTCAGAGTTACAGGAATGAGCTCACCTCACTCCTCAAGGATCAAGCAGTCTTTGATCTCGTTTGTGTATTCATGTTTATGTAAATGTACATTTATAACTGTGCATTTCCCAGAAGAGAGGTCAGAGGATTTCCATCAGCTCTGGGAGTTTGATAACAGCCTCAGCAGCGGCTGCACCAAAGACCCCAGTGCCTCACGACAGGCTCTCTCCCTGTGAGTCAGACCTGTTCTTCATCTTTACTGTTTTTCCTGATTACTAAAGAAATTCCAGGGTCACTGTAAAATAGCCAAATAAACTTTTAAAAGATAAAATACTGTATACTCTGCTTCATCTTACTCTTTATTTGATAATACAAAATACTTACTGATGTTTATGGATCCTCTGTTAGTTGCCAGGCACTGGGTGAGTCACTTTAAATGAGGATCTTATTTAATCCTCACAACAGTCTCCCACAAGTACTGTTACTACCCCTAGTCTACAGCCGAGAAAACAGAGTCTCCCAGAGAGTCACATACCCAAGTTCACAGAGCTAGAGAATGGCAGAAACAGAATTCGAGGCAGGTCCCGAGATCCAGAATGCACACACCTAACTGCAGCTGTGCATCAGGGGTATCTTTTCAAGTCAGACGTATTGTTGTTCGGTGCTAAGTCATGTGTGACTCTTTGTGATCCCATGGACTGCAGCATATCAGGCTCCCCTGTCCTCCACTAACTTCTGGAGTTTGCTCAAATTCATGTCCATTGAGTCAGCCATAGTATCTAAGCATCTCCTCCTCTGCCACTCCCTTCTCCTTTTGTCTTCAATCTTTTTTAGCATCAGGGTCTTTTTCAATTATTCAATCATATTTCCTTCTTGAAGAAAAGGTTGTTGTCTTCTCCTATTCCCAAATATGTTTCTTGGGTTTAGTTAACTAGAGTAAAGGGGCCAAACCATAATTCATTTTTTTGAGGCTTTGAAAATGCATTTCTTTTTTTATTGAAGTATATAGTTGATTTACCATGTTGTGTTAGTTTCAGATGTACAGTAAAGTGATTCATTTATACGTACATACATACCTATTTTTTTCAGATTCTTTTCCTTTATAGGTTATTGTTAATATAAAATATTGAGTATAGTTCCCTGTGTTACAATAGGTTCTTTTTGGTTATCTATTAATAGTTTATCAATATATATAATAGTTGTTTTTTTTTTTCTTTCAAAAGCAGTCATCTTCTTCAACTTAAGTAGGTTTTCTCATATCTACTTCCTGAGTCAGAAATCCTCATAGTTATGTCCCCTTATCTATGGTGGATAAAGCACTTGGCTAAAACAAGAAGCTCAAATCTTGCATTAGGTAATAGCTGTACTATTCACCTATTGGGTGATCAGAAGCAAGTACCCTCTCTGCCTGCATCTCAGTTTCCCCAACCTTATAATGGAAATTTGGGGTGGATTCCAAGGACCAAGGTTCATCACATGTTGTTTCTCATGATTTACTGGAATGTGGATGGGCTTATTTTATAAGATCATTTATTTAGTTCTAGTGAGGCAGATGAACCTAGAGATGTTATACAGAGTGAAGTAAGTCAGAAAAAGAAAAAGAAATATCGCATATTAATGCATATAATATGGGATCTAGAAAAACGGTACTGATGAACTTATTTGCAGGGCAGCAGTGGAGATGCAGACATAGAGAACAGACTTGTGAACCCAGCGAGGGGGCAGGGGAAGAGGGAGGGGATGAACTGAGAATAGCAGGGAAACATGTGCTTTACTGTATGTAAAATAGATAGCTAATGGGGAGGTGCTGTGTAACACAGGGAGTCAGCCCAGGCTCTGTGATGACTTGGAGGGGTAGGACGGGGTGGGGGCAGGAGGGAGGTTCAAGAGGGAGGAGACACATGTTTACTCATGGCTGAATCATGTCATTGTATGGCAAAAACCAACACAACATTGTAAAGCAATTACAATTAATTTTTTTAATTTATTTGTAGTTGGAGGATAATTGCTCTACAGTGTTGTGTTGGTTTCTGCCACACAGCAACATGAATCAGCCATAAGTATACATAAGACCCCTGTCCTCTTGAACCTTATCTTAGACAAAGGAGGAAAGAATATACAATGGAGAAAAGACAGTCTCTTCAACAAGAGATGCTGGGGAAACTGATCAGCTACATGTAAAAGAATGAAATTAGAACACTTCCTAATAGCACATACAAAAACAACAACAACAAAATACTCAAAATGGATGAAAGACCTAAATGTAAGACCAGAAACTGTGAAACTCAGAGAAAAACATAGGTAGAACACTCTTTGACATAAATCACAGCAAGATCTTCTATGACTCATCTCCTAGAGTAATGGAAATAAAAACAAAAATAAACAAATAGGACCTAATTAAACTTAAAAGCTTCTGTACAATGAAGGAAACTATAAGCAAGGTTATAAAAGACAACCCTCAGAATGGGAGAAGGTAATAGCAAATGAAACAACTGACAAAGGATTAAAATCTCTAAAATATACAAGGAGCCGTATTCAGCTCGATACCAGAAAAATAAACAAACTAATCAAAAAGTGAACAGAAGACCTCAGTAGAAGTTTCTCCAAAGACATGCAGATGGCTAATAAACACATGAAAAGATGCCCAACATCACTCATTATTAGAGAAATGCAAAGCAGAGCTACAAGGAGGTGTCATCTCACGCCAATCAAAATGGCCATCATCAAAAATTCTACAGACAATAAGTGCTGGAGAGGGTTTAGAGAAAAGGGAACCCTTTTGCCCTGTTGGTGGGAACATATATTGATACAGCCACTATGGAGAATAGTATGGAGGTTCCTTAACAAACTAGTAATAAAATTACCACATGATCCAGAGATCCCACCCTGAGAAAACCAGAAGTCAGAAAGAGAAAGACAAATATCGTGTATTAATGCATATATGGAATCTAGAAAGATGGTACTGATGATTCGATTTGCAGGTCAGCAAAGGAGACACAGACATACAGGACAGACTTCTGAACACAATGTGGGGAGGAGAGAGTGGGATGATTTGAGAGAAAAGCTTTGAAACATACACATTACCATATGTTAAAATAGAGAGCCAGTGGGAATTTGCTGTATGATGCAGGAAACCCAAAGCCAGTGCTCTGTGACAACCTATAGGGGTGAGATGGGGAGGAAGGTGGGAGGGAGGTTCAAGAAGCAGGGGACATATGTATACCTATGGCTGATTCGTGTTGCTATATGGAAGAAACCACAATATTGTAATTATCCTCCAATTAAAGATAAACTTAAAAAAACTCTAAAAATAAAATAATGACATGGAAAATAATTAATTTTAAATATGTAAAAAAACAAAACAAAAATTTTAATAGTGGAAAAATACATATAAAATTTGTCATCCTACCCATCTTAAGTGTACTAAGTATTGTGTAACTAGTCTTCAGAATTCCTTTCATTTTGCAAAACAAAAAAAAATTAACTTTTAAAATAAAAGCATATTAAATGACTATGGAAAAAATGTTAATGTTCATAATAACATTCAAAATAGTACAATGGCTAAGGAAAGGAGATGAATGTTACATTAGCCTTTTAAGGTCATTGACACAAATGATCACAAGCAGTGGCTGAAAATAACAGAAATTTATTCTCTTAGCTCTGGAGACTTTGAAATCAGGGTTTTGACAGGGTTTTATCCCTCCAGAGTCACCAGAGGAGAATCCATTCCTTGCTCTTATCAGTTTCTGGTGGCTCTTGGCTTACACTACATCCCTTCAATCTGCTTCTAGTTTCTGTGGTCACGTTGCCTTCTCCTCTTATTCCATGTCAAATCTCCCTCTGACTCACTCATAAGGACATTTGTGATTGTATTTAGGGTCCACCCAGATAACCCAGGATATCCTATCTTTTGATCCGTAACTTAATCACATTGGTAACAACTCTTTTCTAAAGTTCACATTTATAGTTTCTAGGGATTAGGAGCTGATATCTTGGGGGTGCTGGTGTTCAGTCTACTACAGAGAAACACTGAAAACCATACTCCATGAGAACATTCAAAGCAATCTCTCAAGGACATCATCATAAACAACAAGGGCCGAGCAGACATAAACACACTGTGGGTATTTTATAGGGAAAGGGAGAGAAGCAGAAGGAAACGGTTGAAAGAGGTTGATAGCAGTGACAACGTATAATGGAGAGAGTTTTTGCTCCCTGGAAGAACATACAAGTGCATCACATCGATTGGTTGAAGGACTCCACCCACCAAAACCACTGAGGGGCCCTAGACTGGCCAGCCAATGAGTAGCTTTATGACAGTAACAATTTGTTATAAAATCAAACAGCTTCTTGGTGCCAGAATTCTTCTTCCCTGACCCATTCAATTCCCTACAATACATTTCATTATTTTCTTTAAGGAAAAAACAAGCCACACTTTTCTTCCCCACTAGTACTACACATATGCCCCTTACGCTGGCATAGGATTTACCAGCTCATCTTTTCACTGGAAAGGTCACTAATTTCCAGAAATGTTCTTAAAAATAAATGCCCAAGCAATATTTTGGTAAGCCTAAAGAAGTATATCATACTGAAAATTTCCTAGGAAATACGGATTCAAGACAGTATTCTACCAGGTAGAAATGGGTGCCTTTGGATAACTACTCAACCATTGAAAGGGGATATAGAATAGTCTTAAAAAATGTCTTCTCTCCATTTCTAAACTCTGAGTTCCCTGACGGCATGGAAAATGTTTTGATGAAAATAATAGTTGACTTACTAGGCCTCCAGATAGAGTGCCTGAAGAACTATGAACAGAGGTTCATAACGGTGACCAAAAGCATCCCAAAGATAGAGAAATGCAAGAAAGCAAAATGGTTGTCTGAGGAGGCCTTACAAATAATTGAAAAAAGAAGAGATGCAAAAGGGAAGAGAAGAGGGAAAGATATACCCAACTGTGTATACCCAAATGTGAAGTCAAGTGTGCCTTAGGAAGCATCACTATGAACAAAGCTAGTGGAGGTGATGGAATTCCAGTTGAACTATTTCAAATCCTAAAAGATGATGCTGACAAAGTGTTGCATGCAATATGCCAGCAAATTTGGAAAACTCAGCAGTGGCCACAGGACTGGAAAAGGTCAGTTTTCATTCCAATCCCTAAGAAAGGCAATGCCAAAGAATGCTCAAACTACCACACTATTGCACTCATCTCACATGCTAGCTAAGTAATGCTCAAAATTCTCCAAGCCAGGCTTCAACAGTACGTGAACCATGAACTTCCAGATGTTCAAGCTGGTTATAGAAAAGGCAGAGGAACCAGAGGTCAAATTGCCAACATCCAAGTTACCAAGAGAACAATTCATGAACATATGGGCACAATAAAGCACAGAAACAGCAAGGACCTAACAGAAGCAATTAAGAAGCAGTGGCAAGAATAAAGAGAAGAATTACATACGGTTTGGCGGAAAATAGAAAAATTCTGTAAAGCAATTATCCTTCAATAAAAAATAGATAAATTAAAAAAAAAAGTCTTAATGACCCAGATAACCACAACTGGATGGTCACTAACCTAGAGCCAGACATCCTGGAGTGTGAAGTCAAGTGGGCCTTAGGAAGCATGTTCCCTCAAGCACTCAGTAAAGCCTCTATAAATCATGATTATGATTCCTGTTTTAAAATGAGGAAATGTGGGACTTGCCTAGTAGTCCAGCAGTAAAGAATCTGCCTTTCAATACAGTGGATGTGGGTTGGATACCTGGTTGAGGAACTAAGATCCCACATGCTGCAGGGCAACTAATAAGCTCATATGCCACAACTACAAAGAAGCCCATGCATCACAATTAGAGAAGCCCACACTCTACCATGAAGATCTCACATGCCACAACTAAGACTCAATGTCAGCCAAATAAATATTAATAAAATAAAATGAGGAAATATAATTCTTAAGAGAGGTTAGTTGACTATTCAAAATGGTGCAACCGAAGAAGTCAGAGTTCACACCCTGTCCAAGTCCAAACTTCATACTCTTTCCCCAGTTCATGCTTCTCCCCTTATCTCTAGCACCTACTACAGTATCTAGAATATAGAAGACACTTGAGGAAATAGTTGATGGGTAAGAATAATTTAAAAAGCAGAAAGTGGAAGCAAAGACTTGTTTATACTATGCATGTATGCTACCTCTGTAATGCTGGAAATCACAAGGCATAAGTGTGGGAGAGGACAAGCAGAGGCAGACAGTAGTGATACACAAAGTAAAGTCTTACAAATTACAACTCTCTGCATTGCGTAAAGCAATTTTCACAGGTGTTGTTGCATTTGATTCTCACCAAACACCCGGGAGGTATGAAACATCAGGAAGTAGATTCTTACTTTCAGTAATAGAAATATGATCTGAAGTGTTACCTAACTGCAATTCCTATGTGGTAGAGATAGGACTCAAAGCCAGATCATAGGACTTCTTGTCCAGTGCCTTTCCACCTGGGCAGCACTGCACGCTCTTGCCATGGACTCTCCCTGTAGGCCACAAATCCCTTATCAATAACTTGCTCACAGCTTCTGGGGCCAGCAGCCTTCCACCAGCCCCCTATTACAACCACAAGTAAACACACATAAACATCCTTTTGCTATATTTATAATGTCCTAGGAGTGAAGAAAACATGGATGGGAGACTTGAGGAAGGTATCAGTTCAGTTCAGTTGCTCAGTCATGTCTGACTCTTTGCAACCCCATGAATAGAGAATCTGTAAAGGGCACAGGATCCAACTAATGATATTGTCATCACAGCTTTCCCAGAAGTTCTTGAGAATTTTTTCCAATGGCTATTATAAATATACTGTATATGTGTATATATTTCTAGGTGTGACTCAGGCTCGTGACTTAAGAAGTCATAGATCATCCAATATAGTCTTGGTGTCCTTGAAAAGCTTCAAAGTCAAACCTGTTTGAACACCCAGCTCTCTCATCCTCTTGCTGTGGGACAGTGGACCAATTTCTCTCGCTTTATCTTTAAAAAAGAACTATAGAATGATTTTAAGTATAAAAGTGACCATCAGTATAACATGCCCTATACTATTAAAGCAAATAATTATTATTCAACCTATTCAGCTAACCATTAAATTCTTATGTAAAATGGATATATTTACATATCCATTCTTTTAAAATATAACAACTTCACTGCATTAGTGCAGTAATTCTAATAAGTCACAAGTTATAAGTTAATTAAATGTAGCTTGTAAGCTCCTGTAGGCTATACCCTCCATGAAAATGGAAATGGTTTACTTACTTAACATTCTATTCTCAATGTAAGACACAATGTCTAGTACATAGTAAGCCATCAGTCAATGTGTAGCAGAGAAGGTGGAAACTAAACAATGAATTGGAATGAGTCAAAATATCACTTTAGGCAACCACAACTTTTACTCATAGGTGCATAAAGGGAGCTTCAAAAGAAGCTGTCTGAATGTATATTCTAGTTAGAAATTCATCTTATGTTTCAATTAGAAAAGGCTTAAAAATAATTTTGCTTAACACCAAGAAATCAAACTTGTTATTTCATATAGCAAATTTATAATTCCTAAATTATTATTTACTGTATTAGATATGTACTGGGCATCTGTAGTTTGGCCTACTTATTCCCTTTTCCCTTATCATCTGTACATGTCATCCCAATTTTCTTTTAGGAACCCCCTTACTCCACTCTTGTCTATTCACAGAATGCTTATCCTCACTCCTGGATCCAAGGATGATAGTGTTGCTGCTACTCCTGCTAAGTCACTTCAGGCGTGTCCGACTCTGTGTGACCCCATAGACGGCAGCCCACCCAGCGCCCCTGTCCCTGGGATTCTCCAGGCAAGAACACCAGAGTGGGTTGCCATTTCCTTCTCCAGTGCATGAAAGTGAAAAGTCAAAGTGAAGTCACTCAATCGTGTCCGACTCTTAGTGACCCCATGGACCGCAACCTACCAGGCTCCTCCATCCATGGGATTTTCCAGGCAAGAGTACTGGAGTGGGGTGCCATCGCCTTCCACCAACAAATGATAATACAACAGCATCCTGGACACTGTTATTGGCCCAGATATAGGCATGTAACAGGCAATCCCTGGATCTGAGTTAGATTATTAGGACACCATCTCTGTCTTCCAGCTGATATTTTCAAACTAGTAAAATATATGCCTAAGGATACGAAAATATTATCTTGTTGCCAAGAGAATTTGCTTGAGAATTAAGCCAGTAAGAGGAAAGCAGGTTGAGATAAGGAATGAGGCAAGTTGCTAAAGATAATACAAGTCCAGCCACGTCAGGTAAGTGTGCCAATTAACTTCCCTCTTTGTTTTCTTAAGTCAGTTTCAATGTGTTTCTTAAATAACCAAAACGTAATTCTAATATATATTATCACATCAAAATCACCAACGTTTTAAGAAAAATTGATAGGGAAAAACATAAAATTTGGACGCTTCTATCCATTAATTAATTTTGCTGTGTATGATAAGAGTACCATCATTTGCTTTTCAAGAGCAACTAACATTCAACATATGATCATCTAAATAGATGCAGAAAAACCATTTGACTAAATTCAATACCCATTTATAATTAAAAAATAACTCTCAACAGTGTGAATATAAAGGGAACATACCTCAACATAATAAAGGCTATATATGATATACCTACAGCAAACATTATCCTCAGTGGTGAAAAGTTAAAAAGCTTTCCCTCTCAGATAAGAAATAAGACAAGGATGCCCACTCATTCCACTTCTATTCAACATAGAACTGAAAGTCCAAGCTTATCAATCAGGCAAGAAAAACAAATAAAAAGCATCCATATTAGAAAGAAAGTAGTAAAACTGTCACTATTTGCAGATTGCATGATACTATACATAGAAAATCCTAAAGAATCCATACAATAAGTATTAGAACTAAAAAATGAATTCAGTAAATTTACAAAATTAATACACAGAACTATACTACATTTATATACACTAATAATGAACTATCAGAAAGAGAAATTAATAAATCAATCTGATTTACAATTGCATCAAAAAGAATAAAATACCTAGGAATAAATCTAACCAAGGAGGTAAAAGACTTATACCTCTGAAAACTATTCCTGAAAGAAATTGAGACCAACATAAATAAATGGAAAGATGTACCATGTTCATGAATATTGTTAAAATGTCCATACCACCCAAAACAACCTACAAATTCAATCCTTATCAAAATATCCATGGCATTTTTCACAGAAACAGAATAAATAATTCTAAAATTTGTATGAAACCACAAAAGACCCTGAATAGGCAAAGCAATCTTGAGAAAGAACAAAGCTGAGAGTATCACATTTCCTGATTTAAAACTATACTACAAAGCTATAGTAATCAAAACAGAATGGGACTGGCACAGACGCACAGATTAATGGAACACAATAGAGACCTCATAAATAAACCCACACTTATACTGCCAATTCACCTATGGCAATGAATACAAGAATATAAATTAGAGAAAATACAGTATCTTCAATAAATGGTGTAGGGAAAACTGGACAAATACTTGCAAAAGAATGAAGCTAGACCACTTTCTTATGCCATGTACACAAGAAACTCAAAATATATTGAAGACTTAAATGTAAGATCTGAAATCATTAAACTTCTAGAAAAAACAATATAGGCAATATGCTCTTTGGCATCAATGTTAGCAATATTTTTTGGAAATCTGTCCTTCTACAAGGGCAACACAAGTAAAATAAACAAATGGGACTATGTCAAACTGAAAAGCTTTTATACAGCAAAGGAAACCATTAACAAAATGAAAAGGCAACTGAGTGAATAAAAGAAGATATTTTCAAACAGTAAGTCTAATAAGTTAATATCCAAAATACATATAGAACTCTCACAACCAATCAAAACCAAACAACCCTATTAAAAAGAGCAGAGGATCTGAATCTAATTTTCTCTTAAAAACTATACAGAGAGTCAATAGGCACATGAAAAAATGCTAATCATCACTAACCATCAGAGAAATGCAACTCAAAACCACATGAACCATCACCTCACACCTGTAAAAATGGATATTAACAAAAAGACAAGAAATAATGTATTAGCAAGGATGTGGAAAAAGGGAACCCTTGTGCACTGCTGTTGGGAATGGAAGTTTATCAACCCTTATGGGAAGCAGTATTAAGATTTAATAAATTGTAATAATTTAATAATAAATTTAAAAGCTAAGAACAAAACTATCATCAGTAGAGTTCAGTTCAGTCATCCAGTGTGTCCAACTCTTTGAAACCCAATGAATTGCAGCACGCCAGGCCTCCCTATCCATCACCAACTCCCGGAGTTCCTCAAACTCAGGTCCATTGAGGCAGTGATGCCATCCAGCCATCTCATCCTCTGTCATCCCCTTCTCCTCCTGCCCTCAATCCCTCCCAGCATCAGAGTCTTTTCAAATGAGTCAACTCTTCTCATGAGGTGGCCAAAGTACTGGAGTTTCAGCTTTAGCATCATTCCTTCCAAAGAACACCCAGGACTGATCTCCTTTAGAATGGACTGGTTGGATCTCCTTGCAGTCCAAGGGACTCTCAAGAGTCTTCTCCAACACCACAGTTCAAAAGCATCAATTCTTCGGCGCTCAGCCTTCTTCACAGTCCAACTCTTACATCCATACATGACCACTGGAAAAACCATAGCCTTGACTAGACGGACCTTTGTTGGCAAAGTAATGTCTCTGCTTTTCAATATGCTATCTAGGTTGGTCATAACTTTTCTTCCAAGGAGTAAGCGCCTTTTAATTTCAATGCTGTAGTCACCATCTGCAGTGATTTTGGAGCCCAGAAAAATAAAGTCTGACACTGTTTCCACTGTTTCCCCATCTATTTTCCATGAAGTGATGGGACCAGATGCCATGATTTTCGTTTTCTGAATGTTGAGCTTTAAGCCAACTGTTTCACTCTCCTCTTTCACTTTCATCAAGAGGCTTTTTAGTTCCTCTTCACTTACTGCCATAAGGGTGGTGTCATCTGTGTATCTGAGGTTATTGATATTTCTCTCGGCTATCTTGATTCCAGCTTGTACTTCTTCCAGCCCAGTGTTTCTCATGATGTAATCAGCATGTAAGTTAAATAAGCAGAGTGACAATATACAGCCTTGACGTACTCCTTTTCCTATTTGGAACAAGTCTGTTGTTCCATGTCCAGTTCTAACTGTTGCTTCCTGACCTGCATATAGGTTTCTCAAGAGGCAGATCAGGTGGTCTGGTATTCCCATTTCTTTCAGAATTTTCCACAGTTTATTGTGATCCACATAGTCAAAGGCTTTGGCATAGTCAATAAAGCAGAAATAGATGTTTTTCTGGAACTCTCTTGCTCTTTCCATGATCAAGCGGATGTTGGCATTTGATCTCTGGTTCCTCTGCCTTTTCTAAAACCAGATTGAACATCTGGAAGTTCACAGTTCACGTATCGCTGAAGCCTGGCTTGGAGAATTTTGAGCATTACTTTACTAGCATGTGAGGTGAGTGTAACTGTGTGGTAGTTGGAGCATTCTTTGGCATTGCCTTTCTTTGGGATTGGAATGAAAACTGACCTTTTCCAGTCCTGTGGCCACTGCTGAGTTTTCCAAATTTGCTGGCATATTGAGTGCAGCACTTTCACAGTATCATCTTCCAGGATTTGAAATAGCTCAACTGGAATTCCATCACCTCCACTAGCTTTGTTCATAGTGATGCTTTCTAAGGCCCACTTGACTTCACATTCCAGGATGTCTGGCTCTAGGTGAGTGATCATACCATCATGATTATCTGGGTCGTGAAGCTCTTTTTTGTACAGTTCTTCTGTGTATTCTTGCCATCTCTTCTTAATATCTTCTGCTTCTGTTAGGTCCATAACATTTCTGACCTTTATCGAGCCCATCTTTGCATGAAATGTTCCCTTGGTATCTCTACTTTTCTTGAAGAGATCTCTGGTCTTTCCCATTCTGTTGTTTTTCTCTATTTCTTTGCATTGATCACTGAGGAAGGCTTTATTTCTTCTTGCTATTCTTTGGAACTCTGCATTCAGATGTGTATATCTTTCCTTTTCTCCTTTGCTTTTCGCTTCTCTTCTTTTCACAGCTATTTGTAAGGCCTCCCCAGACAGCCATTTTTCTTTTTTGCATTTCTTTTCCATGGGGATGGTCTTGATCCCTGTCTCCTGTACAATGTCATGAACCTCTGTCCATAGTTCATCAGGCACTCTATCAGACCTAGGCCCTTTAATCTATTTCTCACTTCCACTGTATAATCCTAAGGGATTTGATTTACGTCATACCTGAATGGTCTACTGGTTTTTCCCACTTTCTTCAATTTAAGTCTGAATTTGGCAATAAGGAGTTCATGATCTGAGCCACAGTCAGCTCCCAGTCTTGTTTTTGCTGACTATATAGAGTTTCTCCATCTTTGGCTGCAAAGAATATAAACAGTCTGATTTCGGTGTTGATCATCTGGTGATGTCCATGCATAGAGTCTTCTCTTGTGTTGTTGGAAGAGGGTGTTTGCTATCATATAATCCAGCAATTCTACTTTGATGTATTTATTCAAAGAAAATGAAAGCACTTTCAAAAATACATGCGAACCTCAATATTTATTACAGCACTATTTATAATAGCCAAGATGTGGAGACAACCTAAATATTCATCAATAGATTAATGGATAAAATAATAAATATATACCCACATATACACAATGGAATATTACTAGGTCATAAAAAAAGAATGAAATCTTGCTGTTTGTAGCAACTTGGATAGACCCAGAGTGTACTATGCTAAGTGAAATAAGTTAGGCAAATACTGTATGATTTCACTTATATAGTGAAATATAAAACACAAAACAAATAGATGTAAAAGAGAAACAGATTCATAGACAGAGAAAACAAATGGTGGTTTCCAGAGGTGGGAGTGAACATCAGCAAAATAGTGGAACAGAATGAAGCACAAAGTTCCAGTTATAAAATAAACAAATAACAGGGATGTAATGTATAGCGTAGGGAATGTAGTTAATAATATTGTAATAACTTTGCATGGTGACAGATGGTGATTAGACTTATTGTGGTGATGATTTCATAATGTATATAAATATTGAATACCATGTTGTACCTGAAACTAATATAATATTGTAAGTCAATTATACTTTGACTAAAGAAAAGGAACATCTAACACTGATTGCATTGATTGAGCACAGTCAATATTTATGAGCACTGGGCAAAGTCCTCATATAAACATGCGTAGGACTAGCAATTGCCTTTGAGGGTTGACACAATTAAAAAATGTCAATGCATGAGGATGGATGGGTTTTCCTTGAAAGGGCCATTAAGTTGGCTCTCTTATGTCTGGCCTGAAGCATGTAAGTGATTCTGAATGCCTTTATTAAAAAGTGAATTAAAGGTCAGAAGTGAATTTTCCTTAGTCCTTAATTTCCTGTGTGTGTGCCAAGGGCAGAAAGGGGAGAGGGCATTGTGAGAGGGTACAATTTGTTAAATCCCAGATGAGGATCCACGGTCACTAGGAAAGCTGTACCACAGGCCTGGTTAGCTAGGTCTGGAGGCTGAAACTTTGGAAAAATAATTCCACATCCCTGTGGTGGAATGTTTCATACTGTCAAGGATGATGGTTGAAGGAGTGATTAAAAAGGGGGAAAAAATCAGGGCTTATCATTTAAGCATATGAGGTGTAAGAGCAAGAAACAGATGCTCAGCTTTCACTACACCTAGGCAATTGAGGACACACAAAATTTCCAATATCATTTTCCATGTTTTGGTTTGATTCTATTATTATATGTCTTTGAAACAGTCCCCTGCCCCTGGGCTTTCCTTGTGCTAAATGACCACAAGGAGTCAAGCTGATCTGGGATTGAACAAAGGCTCTGTCACTGGTTTTCTGGTTGCCTCTCTGAGCCTCGCTTTCTTCATTTTAAAGTCAGAATATCCAACTCTGCCTCTAGGATGGTATAAGAACTTTGTGATGATGCACACAAAAGCACTTTAATAAAGCCTTGTGCATTCAGGAATACAACAAACGCTCCCCTCCGTTCTCTGAGTCACATGGCATTTTATGAAGCAAGATGGTGGAAAGGGACAACCACATGAGTGGGGTAAGATAAGTGGAATTTGTATCTTATATCTACTATTTACCACCCATGAGACTTTGACAGACAGTTTCCCCTTTTAAAGTTCAGCGTTTTTTAATCTTTAAAAGAAATGTGTCACTATTGTCTCTTCTACTTCACAGCATTGCTAAAAGGATCAAATCAATCAACAAATTTTAAAATGCTTTGTAAATGGACGTGTGTCAAATATTAATATATGTGTGTGCATGTACATACACACACATGTATACATAGCTATATGTCTATCAAACTGTACATTATCTAAAAGACATACAAAAAAGCACAAACATTAAAAAAATATTGGTCTTCATGATGTTGGATTTGGCAATGAATTCTAAGATATAATATCAAAAGCATGAGTAACAAGAGATAATAAAAAAAACTGGACAATTTCAAAGTTAAAAACCATTTGTATATCAAAGGATATTCAAACCACAGAATGGGAAAAATATTTGCAAATCATGTATCTGATAAGATTCTAGTATCCACAATATTTTAAAATTCCCATGATTTAAACTATAGAGATTAAAAAAAAAAAAATAAGGGAGTCCCAAAGAGGATACACAAATGGACAACAAGCACATGAAAAGATGCTCAACATTATTAGTCACTAGAAAAATGCAAGTTAAAACCACAATAAAGTATCATTTCACACCCACTAGAATGGTTATTTTTTTAAAAATGTAACAATGGAAGATAACAAGTGTTGGGAAAAATGTGGACAACTCAGAACACTTGTATATTGCTATTGGGAATGTAAAATGGTTAAGCTTCTGTGGAAAACAATTTAGCATACCCTCAAACAGTTAAACATAAAACTACCATATGAGAATTACCATATCCAAAAGAATTAAAAACAGATACAGAAGCAAGTACCTGTACACATACGCTCATAGCAGTATTACCCACAGGAGCCAAAAGATGGAAACAGTTCAAACATCCATCAATAGATGAAAGGATAAACCAATTGTAGTACATAGATTCAACGGACTGTGGGAAATCTTGAAGAGAGGGGAATAACAGACCACCTTCCTTGCCTCCTGAGAAATCTGTATGCAAGTCAAGAAGCAACAGTTAGAACAGGACATGGAACAACAGACTTGTTCCAAATTGGGAAAGGAGTACTTCAAGGCCGTATATCGTCACCCTGTTTATTTAACTTATATGCAAAGTACATCATGAGAAATGCTGGGCTGGATGAAGCACAAGCTGGAATCAAGATTGCCAGGAGAAATATCCATAACCTCAAATACGCAGATGATACTACCCTTATGGCAGAAAGTGAAGAAGAACTAAAGAGTCTCTTGATGAAAGTGAAAGAGGAGAATTAAAAAGTTGGCTTAAAACTCAACATTCAGAAAACTAAGATCATGTCATCTGGTCCAATCACTTCATGACAAATAGGTGGGAAAACAATGGAAATAGTGAGAGATATTATTTTGGGGGGGCTCCAAAATCACTTCAGATAGTGACTGCAGCCATGAAATTAAAAGACACTTGCTCCCTGGAAGAAAAACTATGACCAACCTAGCTAGAATATTAAAAAGCAGAGACATTATTTTGCCAACAAAGTTCTGTCTAGTCAAGGCTATGGTTTTTCCAGTAGTTATGTATGGATGTGAGAGTTGGACTATAAAGAAAGCAGAGCACTGAAGAATGGATGCTTTTAAACTGTCGTGTTGGAGAAGACTCTTGAGAGTTCCTTGGACTGCAAGGAGATCCAACCACTCCATCCTAAAGGAAATCAGTCCTGAATATTCATTGGAAGGACTGATGCTGAAGCTGAAACTCCAATCCTTTGGCCACCTGATGTGAAGAACTGACTCATTGGAAAAGACCCTGATGCTGGAAAAGACTGAAGGTGGGAGGAGAAGGGATCGACAGAGGATGAGATGGCTGGATGGCATCACCAACCCGAAGGACATGAGTCTGAGTAAGCTCCAGGAGTCGATGAAGGATGGGGAAGCCTGGAATGCTGCAATCCATGGGGTCACAGAGTCAGACACGACTGAGCAGCTGGACTGAACTGAACTGAGATGCAAATAGAATGTTATTCAGCTATGAAAAAAAAGAGAGATTAATATATAAGACCACATGAATGAAACTTGAAAACACTATGCTATGTGAAAGAAAAAATCCAGAACATCACATATTGTATTATTCCACTCATGAGAGATATCCAGAATAAATACATTTATAGAGAGAGAATGAAGCTTTGTGGTTGCTTGGGGTTGGGGAGGGGACAGGGAAGGGTGAATGGGGAGAAACTACTTAAGGTGTAAGAGGTTTTACTTGGAGTGATGGAATGTTTTAGAAATAGATAAAGGTGGTCATTCTCAACATTGTGACTATACTAAATGCCACTAAATTGTTAACCTTAAAATGGTTAATTCTAGGGACTTCCCTGGCAGTCCAGTGGTTAAGATTCTGTGCTTCCACTACAGGGGGCACAGGTTTGATCCCTGATCAGGGCAGTAAAGAATCTGCCTGCAATGCAGGAGATGAGGTAAGATTTCTGGGTAGGGAAGATCCCCCGAAGAAGGGCATGGCAACCAGTATTCTTGCCTGGAGAATCCCAAGGACACTGAAGCCTGGAGGGCTATGGTACATTGGGTCACAAAATCAGACAGGACTGTAGTGACTGGGGACACATGCAGGGAACTAAGATCTTGCATGCCACATGGCAAGGCCAAAAACTGAAAAAATGATAATTATAAAAAGCGTCTGTTTTTTAAAAAAATGGTTAATTCTATTGTGTGAATTTCATCCAAATAAATTATTTTTCAATAGATTGACAGCTTCAATAGTGTCCAAAGAAGGTCCTTCAAAGGACTATTCTACATCTAAATATTTTGAGGTTTTTTTAAAGAAATTAAAGTAGTTATTTCATAAATGTTTTTCATAAACCAATAAGTACATCAATAAATCAACTAATAATATCTTGGAAAAAAGTCTATTGTAAGAAATACAGAGAAGACTCCAAATAAATTTTCAAACAGCATAACAAAATCATTGCCAATGATATCACTGTTTTGTGTCAAACCATTACCAAGTGAAACTGAAAAAAAATTAAAATTATCCATAAATTTGCCAAAATAGTATGTAATACTATGACATAATGGTAAGTTTTTCCAAAGTATGTTACTTGTTTATATTATTTTTTTGGTAATTCCTATCCTGTCTCTACTGAAGAATGTTCTTTCTTCAAATTAAAATTAGCCAAAAACTATTTAAAGAACACTAAGTGACAACATTTATCTCAGCTCTGAAGCTCAGTCAGCTGAAAAAATAAAGTTGAAAAAAGTACAATTAATTTTGTTATTGCTAATTCACAATGAAGACCATTCTAAGTTTGTTGATGATTCTGAAGTGTGCGTATATTGACAGGATATTTTCTTTTCTATTATGTGTTTTAAAGTTTCAAAGTTTATTTATGTGAAAATATTTCTCTGTTGCAAAGAAGACTATTTGATCATTAATGAAAGTTGATCTGTGTGTGTTTACATATCACTCTGAATCTAACCTGTTAAACAAAAACTACTCCAAGTGTCTAAAATAGAAGGAATCTAATATAAGGAACTGGTTACACAGAAGATAAAAAGAGTGAGAAGCTACATGGATGACCAGGGGGTACTCCACATGTTAGCCGTGGCAGGACATTGCTGCCATCTATAAACTGGAAGAACAAAGCAAGGTGTCCAAGAGCCAAGGTCAGTTGACTAAAGCTGGAATTATGATGAGCTGGGGTCATGGAAGAGATTAAGCCACAGTCTGCGAGAAAAGGCATACATAGAGAAGGGGAACATTCTGGCTTTTCCTTTCTCCCCACTCTCCAATCTCTCAGCAGTATATCCCATCGGGGAAACCCAGGCAGAAGTTAGATGATTGGCATAGGAGCCTGGGAAACAGACCTCAGGGCCAGCCCCCGCCCTGAAACATAAGTACAAGCAGGGAAGCATGAGGAATGCATCTTAAGGCAAGATGGTCCAGGACCAACACAGAGGGCAAAACTACTGAGCATGTGATGGTGCAATATCACACAAACCAGAGACATGCAATCACAGACACTTAGTCTCTGACCTCAAGGACCTCACCATCTTCTTAGGAAACATTCTGTGATTGTTACGTATCTGCATAGAGTTCAATCCTGGATATAAAAACAGCATAGAGAATAATCAAAACATTCTATTCCAAGTATCATGAAATAGCACATTACATAGCACTTTCACACATTATTTCCATTCTTGAGATGATTAAAACTTAAGGAGTTGCCATGATCCGGAACCCACCATGAGCTTTGAGTTCTCTCTCTTCATCAAATCCCCTCATTCACATCATCATGAAGTCCTATCTGTTTTTCTCTTTGTTTCTCAAGTTCATCCACTTCTTTCCACCTGCGTGGAATCCTTTGCCCTGAGTCTGATCAATCTCTCACCTGGACTGCGATCCTTAGCTACAGATAATCTCCTTGAGCCCACCCTCTAGCTTGTTTCTCACACAGCAATAGTGACATCTCTTAAAAAGCACAAATATAGCAATGCTGCTTCTTTACTAAAACCCCTTCAAATTCTGCCTGTTGCGCTTGAGTTACAGACCAAAACCCTAATGTAGGCTAAATTGACTTGTAAATCTGACCTCTCCTCAACATTTTATCACCTCATGCCCCTTCTCCCTAAGCTCCAACCACACTAATCTGATACATTTTCCCAAATGCAAGCCCCCTCTAACTCTAGGGCCTTTGCGTATGCTGGTCCTTCTGCCTTCCTTCTGCCTGGAATATAATCTCCATCTCCCACCCCAGGCCTCACCCCATAATCCCAATTGTTATGAAGCAAAAATTGCTTTTTTATTTCTGGAAAGGATGATTTATTCATTCATTCATTCAATATTGATAACCCATCTCACATACAAATTCTCTGCATGTGTGGTAATTCATCCCCCTACCTCTAAAATCTGCCCCATCCAGTCTTTCCTATAGAAACTAACTGCCTTCTTAATATTAACAATGACAGCAATAATAAAGGCCAAAGAAGAAATGTCACTATTTAGAATTTTAAAGCCTTGGTGTCAGCCTGGACCATGGGAAGAACTGAGTCATCAGATCCGTATATTCAAGTTGGCAACAAGCACTTTCTTGGTGATGTAGCTTTTGAAATTCTGCACATGGAAACAAGAAAACCTGAAACCTTTGGCCCACGATATTATTATAAGGCCTCACCCTAATAATGAGCAGTGTTTTTCCTATTTTCTCACTAAGAGATTTCAAGAGTCCTCCTTACCTGGGGCCCTAGCAACACTAGAATTCTACAAGAATTACCGCTGCAACAAAGGGAATTCCACTCAGAATGGAAGGATGAGTTTTAGCGCTGACTATCAGGGCTTTAGTGTAGAGGGATGAGTGCCCACACCCCCTGTTCCAGCTGTCTGAGAAGAGGAAGTATGGGCTGGTGTTCTCCAGGCCGCCTCCCACCGGCAGGGCTGGTCCTCCTGTGCCAGTGGAGGAAGAGGGAGGGGTCCCTTTCACCCTCAAGTGAGAGAATGGACTATAAAAGAACAAAGAAGCCCCCTTTGTGTCTATTCACACAATAGAAAGAATCCTGGCTTTGTAATCACACAAAAAGTGAAAACTGAAAACGTTAGTTCCTCTGTCATGTCCAACTGTTTGCCACCTCAGGGCCTGTAGCCCACCAGGCTCCTCTGTCTTTGGAATTTCTCCAGGCAAGAATACTGGAGTGAGTATCCATTACCTTCTCCAGGGGATCTTCCCAACCCAGGGATCGAACCCTCATCTCCTGCATTGCAGGCAGATTCTTCACCATCTGAGTCACCAGGAAAGCCTCAGGGAAGCCAAACTAGGGCTCAAATTCACACAGACCAAGGCTCAGATTCAAAGTCTGCCACTTGCTAGCTGTGTTATCTCCTAAAGCTGCACTGTCCCATGAAGGACCAACCGGTTCCTGGGCACTATTTAAATGCAAATTAACTAAGATGACATAAAACTTAATATTTAGTTTCTTAGTTGCACTATCTACATGTCAAATTAACAGTAGTCTAGTTGCTACCATACTGGAAAGCACAGATGAAATATATTCATTAATGGAAAATTCTACTGGGCAGCAATGATCTAGAAAAAGTAATTTAATCTCTCTCTCTCCTTCCCTCCCTCTCTTTGATCCTCCATTTCCTCACCTCAAATGAGATCACACGTGAGATCATCTGTACAAAGTGCAGCACTTGGCACAAAGCAGGTTCGCAATGTTCTCTCCCTTCTATTCTTCAAGGTCTATGTGTTACTTGGAGGAAGGGATTGCATTTTATCACTTGTATCCCCAGTGCTTTCCTAGCACAATAGACAACTCAGAGGAGGTGCTCAATATTATTATGTATGTGGCAGCCTGGATGGGAGGAGAGTTTGGGGAGAATGGATACATATGCATGTATGACTGAGCCTCTCTGCTATATACATGAAACTATCCCAACATTGTTCATCAGCCATACTTCAAGAGTGGGTAGGGAGGTCGGAGGGGGGTCAGGATGGTGGGACACATGTACACCCATGGCTGATTCATGTTGATGTATGGCAAAAACCACCACAATATTGTAAAGTATTCAGCCTCCAATTAAAATAAATTAATTTAAAAATAAAATAAAAAGTTAAAAAATAATAAAAATAAGTAAATATTTGTTGAACTATGCAACTAATCCTTTCAAATAGAGCTCAAACCTAACTTTTCCATGCCATCACCTGAATGCAATGCACTAGGGATTAAAGAAAAGTTTTATATATAGTATATATAAAAATAATATATAAATTGAATAACATATCACTATTAATCATCAATTTGTATTAATAAAATACAATCCTATTAATCACTATTAATTTTATTTATTGATCATTAACACAAAAGAGATGGGAATACCAGACCACCTGACCTGCCTCTTGAGAAATTTCTATGCAGGTCAGGAAGCAACAGTTAGAACTGGACATGGAACAACAGACTGGTTCCAAATAGGAAAAGGAGTACGTCAAGGCTGTATATTGTCACCCTGCTTATTTAACTTCTATGCAGAGTACATCATGAGAAACACTGGGCAGGAAGAAACACAAGCTGGAATCAAGATTGCCAGGAGAAATATCAATAACCTCAGATATGCAGATGAAACCACCCTTATGGCAGAAAGTGAAGAGGAACTAAAAAGCCTCTTGATGAAAGTGAAAGAGGAGAGTGAAAAAGTTGGCTTAAAGCTCAACATTCAGAAAATGAAGATCATGGCATCTGGTTCCATCACTTCATGGCAAATAGATCAGGAAACAGTGGAAACAGTGTCAGAATCACTGCAGATGGTGACTGCAGCATTGAAATTAAAAGCTTACTCCTTGGACGGAAAGTTATGACTAACCTAGATAGCACGTTCAAAAGCAGAGATATTACTTTGCCAACAAAGGTCAGTCTAGTCAAGGCTATGGTTTTTCCAGTGGTCATGTATGGATGTGAGAGTTGGACTGTGAAGAAAGCTGAGCGCCAAAGAATTGATGCTTTTGAACTGTGGTGTTGGAGAAGACTCTTGAGAGTCCCTTGGACTGCAAGAAGATCCAAGCAGTCCATCCTAAAGGAGATCAGTCCTGGGTGTTCTTTGGAAGGATGGTGCTGAAGCTGAAACTCCAGTACTTTGGCCACCTCATGCAAAGAGTTGACTCATTGGAAAAGACCCTGATGCTGGGAAAGATTGAGGGTAGGGGGAGAAGGGGATGACAGAGGATGAGGTGGCTGGATGGCATCACCGACTTGATGGACGTGAGTTTGAGTGAATTCCGAGAGTTGGTAATGGACAAGGAGGCCTGGCGTGCTGTGATTCATGGGGTTGTAAAGAGTCGGACATGACTGAGCGACTGAACTGAACTTAAGTGAACTGAATACAGTTAATTTTATATTAATTAAAAATATATATAATGTAAGGAAGGAAAACTAGCTAACAATTATCAATATTTATTCAATGCAGTGTGATGTGCTTTGTTTACATTAAGTCATTTAATCCTCATGAAAGTCCCATGACATGATATTTCAATACCCATTTGACTGATGAAGTAATCTAGGCTCAGATTTTAGAACCACAATTCAAACCCATATCATTCTGAGTTCAAAGTGCATGCTCTCAGCTGTTATATCCTACAACCTTCCAATGGTGAAGGAATAATGTTATCCCTTGACTACTCCAGCAGATTCTTGTGATAAAATGAGATCATACATGAGAACATCCATCGTAAACTCTAAATATCCATGCAGGGGGAGGAGCTAAGATGGAGGAGGAGTAGGACAGGGAGAACACTTTCTCCCCCACAAATTCATCAAAAGAACATTTAAAAGCCGAGTAAATTCCACAAAACAACTGAATGCCAGCAGAGGACATCAGGCACCCAGAAAAGCAACCCAAGTCTTCAAAAGGAGATAGGAAAAAATATAAAAGACAAAAAAAGAGACAAAAGAGGGAGAGACGGAGTTCCGTCCCAGGAAGGGAGTCTTAAAAAGAGAGAAGTTTCCAAACACCAGGAAACCTTCTCACTGCCGAATCTGTGCCGAGCCTTGGAAGCACAGAGGGCAACATAACAGGGAGGAAAAATAAATGAACAATTAAAACCCACACATTGCGAGCCCTACGGTAACTCCCCCAGCGGAGAAGCAGTGCAGACGCCTGCATCCACCATTAGCAAGTGGGGGCTGGGCAGGGAGGCGCGGCGTGGGCTGCATCGCGGGCTGCATCGCAAGGATCTGGCCTGAATACCCCGAGCACTATCTGAGCGAAATAATTTGGGCTAGCAAACCGGACCGTGGGATATCTACCACGCGAAAAGCCAGCCCTAACCTAAGACACCGCCAGGCCCGCGCACAGAACAAAGGACTGAACAGAGATAGCCGGCGGCAGACCTTCCCCCTCCGGTGACAGGCAGCCAGAGCCGGAAGGGGGCAATCGCAGCCCCAGAGAGACATTATCTATAAAACTGTAAGCAGGCTTCTTTGCTAACTAAAACTTCTTGGGGGTCTGGATGGTCAACATCTGCCTGAGAAGGTGCACCAGTTGAACACCTAGATAACCGAGCGGCGGGGAGGTGATAAGTCACAGTAATCGCATGCGCCAAACACCTCATCACCTGAGCTGCTCGGATCTGGGAAGGGCACAAAACGCAGGCCCAACCAAGAGTCTGTGCCTCTGAGGACTACCCGAGTGCCTGAATCTGAGCGGCTTGGACCCGGGAAGTGCAGGCAGCCCAGGGCCGGCCACAGATGTTTCCCGGCGGAGCAACCTAGAGCCTGAGCAGCGTGGGCAGGGAGGCTACACGCGCAGTGAATGGGGGGCAGACCCAGTGTGGCTGAGGCACTGCGAGCACACGCCAGTGTTATTTGTTTGCAGCATCCCTCCCTACCTCCCCACAGCGTGACTGAACAAGTGAGCCTAAAAAAAAAAAAAAAGTGTCCTCCACCGTCCCCTTTGTGTCAGGGCAGAAACCAGACACTGAAGAGACCAGCAAACAGAAGAAGCTATAACAGAGGGAACCGCCTTGGAAGCTATAGGCAATAGATTAAAACCCTGTGGTTAGTACCAACTACATAGGAAGGGGCCTATAGATCTTGAGAAATATAAGTTGGACCAAGGAACTAGCCAAAAATGAACTGAACCCACAATACTCACAACAAAACTGGGGAAAGTCCTAGATATATTTTTACTATTTTTACGATCATTCTTTCTTTTTTATTTTTTTTTTAATTAAAAAAAATTTTTTAAGTCCTCTATTATTCCTCTAATTTTCACTTTTATAACCGATTACTTTGCAAAAAAAAAAAAAAAGAGAGAAGAAAACCCTATTCTTTTTTTAAAGCAAACTTCATATATATATATTTTTATAATTTTTTTGACCTTGTTTTTTTTTTTCCTTTTTTTTCCTTCTTTTCTTTAACATTGTATTTTTTGAAATTCCAAACTCTACTCTAGATTTTTAATTTTAGCTTTTTGGTATTTGTTATCAATTTTGTACCTATAGTTGTTTTTTTTATAATTTCTGGGACCCTTTTTTATTTTTTCTTTTTCTCTGTTTCTTTCTCTTCTTCTTTTAAATAACATTGTATATCTGAAATTCCAAATTCTACTCTAGATTTTTAATTTATGCTTTTTGGTATTTGTTATCAATTTTGTACCTATATTCTCTTTATAATTTATGTGACTTTGTTTGTTCTTATTTGTTTGTTTGTTTGTTTCCTCTCTCTCTTTCTTTTTCTTCTTCTTTTTTTAACATTGTAGTTTTGAAATTCCAAACTCTACTCTAGATTTTTAACTTTTGCTTTTGGGTATTAGTTATCAATTTTGTACTGGTATTTTCTTTATAATTTTCGTGACCTTGTTTGTTTTTGTTTGTTCATTTTTTCTCTCTTTCTTTTCATTCTTCTTTTCTTTAACATCATATTTTTGAAATTCCAAACTCTACTCTAGATTTTTAATTTTTGCTTTTATGTATTTGTTACCAATTTTGTACCTTTAAGAACCCAATTTTCATTACCCATTTTTCACTAGGGAGCTAGATTACTGGCTTGACTGCTCTCTCTCCCTTTGGACTCTCCTTTTTCTCCACCAGGTCACCTGTCTCCTCCCTAACCCCTCTCTACTCTACCCAACTTTCTGAATTTCTGTGTGTTCCAGACGGTGGAGAACACTTAGGGAACTGATTACTGGCTGGATCTGTCTCCCTCCTTTTCATTCCCCCCTTTTATCCTCCTGGCCACCTCTGTCACCTTCCTCCTTCTTCTCTTCTCTGTATAACTCCATGAACAACTCTGAGAAGTCCAGTTGTGGAGTGCACATAAGGAAGAGATTACTGGCTAGCCCACTCTTTCCTCTATTGATTCCACCTCATCTCATTCAGGTCACCTCTAACTCCCTCCTCCCTCTTCTCTTCTCCATGTAACACTGTGAACCTCTCTGGGTGACCCTCACGGTAGAGAAACTTTTCATCTTTAATGTAGATGCTTTATCAATGGTGCTGTATAGAAGGAGAAGCTTTGAAACTACCGTAAAAATAAGACCGATAACTGGAAGCAGGAGACTTAAGTCCAAACCCTGACTCCAGGGAGCTCCTGACTCCAAGGAACATTAATTGACAGGAGCTCATCAAATGCCTCCATACCTGCACTGAAACCAAGCACCACACAAGGGCCAACAAGTTTCAGGGCAAGACATACCAAGCAAATCCTCCAGCAACAAGGAACACAGCCCTGAGCTCCAAGATACAGGCAGCCCAAAGTCACCCCAAAACCATAGACATCCCATAACTCATTACTGGACATTTCATTGCACTCCAGAGAGAAGAAATACAGCTCCACCCACCAGAACACTGACACAAGCTTCGCTAACCAAGAAACCTTGACAAGCCACCTGTACAAACCCACACAGGGCGAGGAAATGCCAAAATAAAGAGAGCTCCACAATCTGGCAGAATACAGAAAGGACACCCCAAACTCAGCAATTTAAATAAGATGAAGAGACAGAGGAATACCCAGCAAATAAAGGAACAGGATAAATGTCCATCAAACCAAACAAAAGAGGAAGAGATAGGGAATCTATCTGATAAAGAATTCCAAATAATGATAGTGAAATTGATCCAAAATCTTGAAATCAAAATGGAATAATAGATAAATAGCCTGGAGACAAAGATTGAGAAGATGCAAGAAAGGTTTAACAAGGACCTAGAAGAAATAAAAGAGAGTCAATATATAATGAATAATGCAATAAATGAAATTAAAAACACTCTGGAGGCAACAAATAGTAGAATAACAGAGGCAGAAGATAGGATTAGTGAATTAGAAGATAGAATGGTAGAAATAAATGAATCAGAGAGGATAAAAGAAAAACAAATTAAAAGAAATGAGGATAATCTCAGAGACCTCCAGGACAATATTAAACGCCACAACATTCGAATCATAGGGGTCCCAGAAGAAGACAAAAAGAAAGACCATGAGAAAATACTTGAAGAGATAATAGTTGAAAACTTCCCTAAAATGGGGAAGGAAATAATCACCCAAGTCCAAGAAACCCAGAGAGTCCCAAACAGGTAAACCCAAGGCGAAACACCCCAAGACACATATTAATCAAATTAACAAAGATCAAACACAACGAACAAATATTAAAAGCAGCAAGGGAAAAACAACAAATAACACACAAGGGAATTCCCATAAGGCTAACAGCTGATCTTTCAATAGAAACGCTTCAAGCCAGGAGGGAATGGCAAGACATACTTAAAGTGATGAAAGAAAATAACCTACAGCCCAGATTATTGTACCCAGCAAGGATCTCATTCAAATATGAAGGAGAAATCAAAAGCTTTTCAGACAAGCAAAGGCTGAGAGAATTCAGCACCACCAAACCAGCTCTCCAACAAATATAAAGGATCTTCTCTAGACAGGAAACACAGATTAAACTCGAACCCAAAACAATAAAGTAAATGGCAACGGGATCATACTTATCAGTAATTACCTTAAACATAAATGGGTTGAATGCCCCAACCAAAAGACAAAGACTGGCTAAATGGATACAAAAACAAGACTCCTACATATGTTGTCTACAAGAGAGCCACCTCAAAACAGGGGACACATACAGACTGAAAGTGAAGGGCTGGAAAAAGATTTAGGGACCAAAAGAAAGCAGGAGTAACAATACTCATATCAGATAAAATAGACTTTAAAACAAAGGCTGTGAAAAGAGACAAAGACGATCACTACATAATGATCAAAGGATCAATCCAAGAAGAAGATATAACAATTATAAATATATATGCACCCAACACGGGAGCGCCGCAATATGTAAGACAAATGCTAACAAGTATGAAAGGAGAAATTAACAATAACACAATAATAGTGGGAGACTTTAATACCCCACTCACACCTATGGATAGATCAACTAAACAGAAAATTAACAAGGAAACACAAACTTTAAATGATACAATAGACCAGTTAGACCTAATTGATATCTATAGGACATTTCATCCCCAAACAATGAATTTCACCTTTTTCTCAAGCACACATGGAACCTTCTCCAGGATAGATCACATCCTGGGCCATAAATCTAGCCTTGGTAAATTCAAAAAAATAGAAATCATTCCAAGCATCTTTTCTGACCACAATGCAGTAAGATTAGATCTCAATTACAGGAGAAAAACTATTAAAAATTCCAACATATGGAGGCTGAACAACATGCTGCTGAATAACCAACAAATCACAGAAGAAATCAAAAAAGAAATCAAAATTTGCATAGAAACTAATGAAAATGAAAACACAACAACCCAAAACCTATGGGACACTTTAAAAGCAGTCCTAAGGGGAAAGTTCATAGCAATACAGGTATACCTCAAGAAACAAGAAAAAAGTCAAATAAATAACCTAACCCTACACCTAAAGCAACTAGAAAAGGAAGAAATGAAGAACCCCAGGGTTAGTAGAAGGAAAGAAATCTTAAAAATTAGGGCAGAAATAAATGCAAAAGAAACAAAAGAGACCATAGCAAAAATCAACAAAGCCAAAAGCTGGTTCTTTGAAAGGATAAATAAAATTGACAAACCATTAGCCAGACTCATCAAGAAACAAAGGGAGAAAAATCAAATCGATAAAATTAGAAACGAAAATGGAGAGATCACAACAGACAACACAGAAATACAAAGGATCATAAGAGACTACTATCAACAATTATATGCCAATAAAATGGACAACGAGGAAGAAATGGACAAATTCTTAGAAAAGTACAACTTTCCAAAACTCGGCCAGGAAGAAATAGAAAATCTTAACAGACCCATCACAAGCACGGAAATTGAAACTGTAATCAAGAATCTTCCAGCAAACAAAAGCCCAGGTCCAGACGGCTTCACAGCTGAATTCTACCAAAAATTTAGAGAAGAGCTAACACCTATCCTGCTCAAACTCTTCCAGAAAATTGCAGAGGAAGGTAAACTTCCAAACTCATTCTATGAGGCCACCATCACCCTAATACCAAAACCTGACAAAGATCCCACAAAAAAAGAAAATTACAGACCAATATCACTGATGAACATACATGCAAAAATCCTAAACAAAATTCTAGCAATCAGAATCCAACAACACATTAAAAAGATCATACACCATGACCAAGTGGGCTTTATCCCAGGGATGCAAGGATTCTTCAATATCCACAAATCAATCAATGTAATACACCACATTAACAAATTGAAAAATAAAAACCATATGATTATCTCAATAGATGCAGAGAAAGCCTTTGACAAAATTCAACATCCATTTATGATAAAAACTCTCCAGAAAGCAGGAATAGAAGGAACATACCTCAACATAATAAAAGCTATATATGACAAACCCACAGCAAACATTATCCTCAATAGTGAAAAATTGAAAGCATTTCCTCTAAAGTCAGGAACAAGACAAGGGTGCCCACTTTCACCATTACTATTCAACATAGTTTTGAGAGTTTTGGCCATAGCAATCAGAGCAGAAAAAGAAATAAAAGGAATCCAAATAGGAAAAGAAGAAGTAAAACTCTCACTATTTGCAGATGACATGATCCTCTACATAGAAAACCCTAAAGACTCCACCAGAAAATTACTAGAACTAATCAATGCTTATAGTAAAGTTGCAGGATATAAAATCAACACACAGAAATCCCTTGCATTCCTATACACTAATAATGAGAAAACAGAAAGAGAAATTAAGGAAACAATTCCATTCACCATTGCAATGGAAAGAATAAAATACTTAGGAATATATCTGCCTAAAGAAACTAAAGACCTATATATAGAAAACTATAAAACACTGGTGAAAGAAATCAAAGAGGACACTAATAGATGGAAAAATATACCATGTTCATGGATTGGAAGAATCAATATAGTGAAAATGAGTATACTACCCAAAGCAATTTATAGATTCAATGCAATCCCTATCAAGCTACCAACAGTATTCTTCACAGAGCTAGAACAAATAATTTCACAATTTGTATGGATATACAAAAAACCTCGAATAGCCAAAGCTATCTTGAGAAAGAAGAATGGAACTGGAGGAATCAACCTACCTGACTTCAGGCTCTATTACAAAGCCACAGTTATCAAGACAGTATGGTACTGGCACAAAGACAGAAATATTGATCAATGGAACAAAATAGAAAGCCCAGAGATAAATCCACGCACCTATGGACACCTTATCTTTGACAAAGGAGGCAAGGATATACAATGGATTAAAGACAATCTCTTTAACAAGTGGTGCTGGGAAAAGTGGTCAACCACTTGTAAAAGAATGAAACTAGAACACTTTCTAACACCATACACAAAAATAAACTCAAAATGGATTAAAGATCTCAATGTAAGACCAGAAACTATAAAACTCCTAGAGGAGAACATAGGCAAAACACTCTCCAACATACATCACAGCAGGATCCTCTATGACCCACCTCCCAGAATATTGGAAATAAAAGCAAAAATAAACAAATGGGACCTAATTAAACTTAAAAGCTTCTGCACAACAAAGGAAACTATTAGCAAGGTGAAAAGGCAGCCTTCAGAATGGGAGAAAATAATAGCAAATGAAGCAACGGACAAACAACTAATCTCAAAAATATACAAGCAACTCCTACAGCTCAATTCCAGAAAAATGAATGACCCGATTAAAAAATGGGCCAAAGAACTAAATAGACATTTCTCCAAAGAAGACACACAGATGGCTAACAAACACATGAAAAGATGCTCAACATCACTCATTATCAGAGAAGTGCAAATCAAAACCACAATGAGGTACCATTTCACGCCAGTCAGAATGGCTGCGATCCAAAAGTCTACAAGCAATAAATGCTGGAGAGGGTGTGGAGAAAAGGGAACTCTCTTACACTGTTGGTGGGAATGCAAACTAGTATAGCCACTATGGAGAACAGTGTGGAGATTCCTTAAAAAACTGGAAATAGAACTGCCTTATGATCCAGCAATCCCACTGCTGGGCATACACACTGAGGAAACCAGAAGGGAAAGAGACACGTGTACCCCAATGTTCATCGCAGCACTGTTTATAATAGCCAGGACATGGAAGCAACCTAGATGTCCATCAGCAGATGAATGGATAAGAAAGCTGTGGTACATATACACACTGGAGTATTACTCAGCCATTAAAAAGAATACATTTGAATCAGTTCTAATGAGGTGGATGAAACTGGAGCCTATTATACAGAGTGAAGTAAGCCAGAAAGAAAAACACCAATACAGTATACTAACGCATATATATGGAATTTAGAAAGATGGTAACAACAACCGTGTGTACAAGACAGCAAAAGAGACACTGATGTATAGATCAGTCTTATGGACTCTGCGGGAGAGGGAGAGGGTGGGGAGATTTGGGAGAATGGCATTGAAACATGTATAATATCATGTATGAAATGAGTCACCAGTCCAGGTTCGATGCAGGATACTGGATGCTTGGGGCTGGTGCACTGGGACGACCCAGAGGGAGGTTATGGGGAGGGAGGAGGGAGGAGGGTTCAGGATGGGGAACACAGGTATACCTGTGGCAGATTCATTTTGATATTTGGCAAAACTAATACAATTATGTAAAGTTTAAAAATAAAATAAAATTAGAGAAAAAAATAAAATAAAATAAAATAAAATAAATAAAATAAAATTTAAAAAATAAATAAATAAATAAATATCCATGCAAAGTGGCCTAATCTCAAAATCAGAATATCAATAATTAGAATCAGAATATCAATAATAGGGTAATAATATTTTGTGTGCCTCATAGACTAATTGTGAGGATTATATAGATTAATGTATTTAAAGTGCTTCTAATAGTTTCTGGTATATCTTTAGCCAACAATATCACAATTATTACTATATTATTACTTTTAAATGGTGAAGAATTAGGAATAAAAATTGCTTAGAACAGAAAGATATTCTGAATAAAAGTGAAGTCTAGTTCTCCAATATTTTTTCTAAGTCAAAGTACGTGAAAGGGTTTTCCTTGATCTTAATCACTTGATCAAAACTCTCATGGGAGCTACTCATCTGTAACGTTTCAGTATTTGGGGGAAAAAGTTTTAATCAGTTCCCAGCCCAGGGTCTCATCAACAGCCACCAGGTATCAGTCAATGTACCACTGGGTTCAGCTCACTTGGTCAGCTGCAGACATTGCAGGAAGAAAAATTCTAGGTTGTCATGGTTCAAAGAACAGAACCTGAAAACTGGCAATGGGGCCAACATTCCCTTCAGCAATCACAAAGCAAGTTTTAGCAATTTCTGGACAACTTGCAGCAGTGACAGGTGGACAAAATTTCACACTCTCTGGTCTCGTGGAACCCTAAAGCCACTCTGTTAATAGTAAGAGAATGAGAATTAAAATTAGAGTCTATTGTGTCAATCTAACAGTACGTATTACTAACATACACACTTAGAATGATTCATCTCAAGTACATGTTCTTTCTTTTTTCATTTGAATGAGTATAAAAGACAACTCCCCAGTAAAATACTGAGAACCTGGCTTAAGAGCCTAGCAGCCCTCCTCCTCCAGGAGATTCACAGAAAATAAGTGTCAGGGATTCCTAGACCATAAGCCACTAAGAATTAGACTCACAGCTAGGAGGGACTTGACATCAGAATGGGGCTATAGAAAGTGCTTGATGAAAAAGTTCTTTTTTTTTTTTTTTTAACTTTACAATATTGTATTGGTTTTGCCATATATCAACATGAATCCGCCACAGGTATACAGTGTTCCCCATCCTGAACCCTCCTTCCTCCTCCCTCCCCGTATCATCCCTCTGGGTCATCCCAGTGCACCAGCCCCAAGCATCTAGTATCGTGCATCGAATCTGGACTGGCGACTCGTTACATATATGATATTCTACATGTTTCAGTGTCATTCTCCCAAAATAATCCCACCCTCTCCCTCTCTCACAGAGTCCAAAAGACTGTTCTATACATCAGTGTCTCTTTTGCTGTCTCATATACAGGGTTATTGTTACCATCTTTCTAAATTCCATATATATGCATTAGTATACTGTATTGGTGTTTTTCTTTCTGGCTTATGTCACTCTGTATAATAGGCTCCAGTTTCATCCACCTCATTAGAACTGATTCAAATGTATTCTTTTTAAAATTACTAGAACTAATCAATGGATATAGTAAAGTCGCAGGATATAAAATCAACACACAGAAATCCCTTGCGTTCCTATACACTAATAATGAGAAAACAGAAAGAGAAATTAAGGAAACAATTCCATTCACCATTGCAACGAAAAGAATAAAATACTTAGGAATATATCTACCTAAAGAAACTAAAGACCTATATATAGAAAACTATAAAACACTGGTGAAAGAAATCAAAGAGGACACTAATACATGGAGAAATATACCATGTTCATGGATTGGAAGAATCAATATAGTGAAAATGAGTATACTACCCAAAGCAATTTATAGATTCAATGCAATCCCTATCAAGCTACCAACGGTATTCTTCACAGAGCTAGAACGAATAATTTCACGATTTGTATGGAAATACAAAATACCTCGAATAGCCAAAATGATCTTGAGAAAGAAGAATGGAACTGGAGGAATCAACCTGCCTGACTTCAGGCTCTACTACAAAGCCACAGTCATCAAGACAGTATGGTACTGGCACAAAGACAGAAATATTGATCAATGAAACAAAATAGAAAGCCCAGAGATAAATCCACGCACATATGAACACCTTATCTTTGACAAAGGAGGCAAGGATATACAATGGATTAAAGACAATCTCTTTAACAAGTGGTGCTTGAAAAAGTTCTATTCCTGATATAATGCACTGAATATGATTGATAGTTGTTAAATGTGAATGACAAGAATAAGAATGTCTATAAAAGAACTCTAAGATTCTACTTAGCATTTGAGAAGACAATGGTGTTATTGGTTGAGAGACAGTTTAACAGGAAGAAAGTGGGATACAGGAGGGGAAAAGGGAGAAAACCAATTGTAGTAAACACTGCTATGTGCCAAGCTCCTGAAGTAGGCATTTCACAAACATCCTTTCATTTAATCTTAACTGAAATCTGTAAGGTAGATATTATCATCCCATTTTACAAATTAGGAAGTTGAGGTTTAGATAACTAATGTAAGATATTACAGTTCTTAAATATTAAGATACTATTCAGACTTAAGACTTTGTTGCCTGAAAGCTCGTGATCTTGCTAAAACATCTTTATGAATTACCAGGGATATTATCACCGAGAATCCTCATTATACCTCATTATGTAGCTATTATTAGTCCCATTTTACAACTGGGGAAACTGAGGTTCAGAGGGATGCAATAATATGCCAGTAGATCTAAATGGAGAGAGCATAACCTCTGGAGGCAGATAAGTCTTAGATTCAAATCTCAGTTTTGTTATATAATACTCTCATCACCTCATGCAAAGAGCCAACTCATTGGAAAAGACCCTGATGTTGTGAAATATTGAAACAAAAGGAGAAGAAGGAAGCAGAGGATGAGATGGTTAGATAGCATCACTGAATCAATGGACATGAATTTGAGCAAACTCCAGGAGATAGTGAAGGAGAGGGAAGCCTGGCATACTGAGTCCATGGAGTCACAAAGAGTTGGACCTCACTTAGCAACTGAACAACAACGACAAAGTGACCATGATTTTTTAATTCCCTTCTGTCATATAGAAATCACATACTTTTTGAGGTTGCTGTGAAGACCTAAAAAGGCAAGACATGTTAAATACCTGCATGGCATGAATTCTCAATACATTGTCATTATCCAACTTATATCTCCTTCGTGAAATTAAACAAAAAAATGTAAAGGCATAGCACACTACCCACTACACAGTAAGTACTCAATGAGTGATAGCTGTTATCATTGTTAAGTGACAAAAATTGCCTTTGCTCTCTCGTCTCTGATTCAGAAACCCACAAGAGAAGTCTTGTCCGGACTTGCCAGCAGGATTTCCTCCATAATAAAGCCCTCTGAGTTCACTCAGGTGCAATCTGATCTCTTCTCCCCTTGACTTTGGTAACCACTGGTATTCCACCTCTCTTGACCTCCTTCTCCCCCCAGGCCCAGGGCAGAATAATATCCCTGTCCTTCCTCTGAGGGGTGTAAGGCGGCTTAAATAATTAACGGTTGTGAGGTGCTTTGAAAAGAGAGTGCAAAACACCATAAATCCCAAGAATTAATTCATAAAATCAGTGGTGGGCTTGACAATTATATATGTCATATTTGTTCAGCTGTGAGAGTGGTGTAGAACGTCAAAGTTTGGAGTGTGGTCCAAATCTCTCAAGACCAAGGATTTCCTGCAACTCTATATTGTCTGTGTTCTCTAAGACTAAGATGTAAAATTCCAATCTCTTAAACACAGCATTAGGAATAGTTGCATTCTATTAATTTTTTTTTTTTTTTTTTTAAGATTTAAAGTTCTCCACTAGTCAGATCTAACCCACATTGCAGTCTGGGTTTTGGAAAGCAAATGGTGGAATGAAAAGCACACAGAGCTTGGAGTTATCAGAACTTTCTTGGAGCTCTGGTTTCATCACTCTATGACTGGGAACATTTTAGTTCATTATATGACATATCACAGTATTCACCTCCTCCTTAGAAAAAGACTAATAATTGTCCTAGTAATTCAGGTTGTTGTAATGAACTGATGAGATGGTGCTTAATACATTCATTCATCAGAAGATTACCGAGTATCTTATTCTGTGTCAGACTATTGGGCAATAGCAATCAAAAAAGCCCTTGGTCTCATGGAGATCAAACTTGTGGCTACAAAAGGAGAGAGGGGTGAGGGAAGAAGGATTGGGAGCTTGGGGTTAGTAGATGCAAACTACAACATATAGAATGAATAAACAACGAGGTCCTACTATATAGCATTGTTGTTAAGTTGCTCAGTTGTGTCCAGCTGTGTGTGACCTCATGTACTGCAGCATGCCAGGCTTCTCTATATAGCATAGGGAATGATATTCAGTGTCTTGGGATAAACCATAATGGAAAAGAATATAAAAAGGATACATTTATGTGTATAACTGATTCACTTTGCTGTATAGCAGAAATTAACTCAACATTGTAAATCAACTATACCTCAATAAAAATATAAATTTTAAAAATGCCTTGGTCTCAATAACCCCAAAGACAAATAAACTGATTATTGCAATAGGATGGGATAAGATCTTGTCATTTCAAGTGTGGTCCATGGACCAGCAGCATCACCATCTGAGAGATTTTTTTTTAATGCTGAATCTTATTCCCCACTCAGACCTATTAAGGCAGCACCAGCACTTTCACAAGGTCCTAAGGTATTCCTATACATGTTGAAGACTGAGATGCACTGGGCTCAGGACAACACTAAGATAAGTACAGGGTGCTATGGAGAATTTAAGTTAGATAAAATATAATGTTGTTGCTATCTAGCTGGGTGGGGCAGGTAGGCAGTGAAGAGAGGCTGGTGGAATTTGTGGGGCATCTGATCCAAAGGGAGGGGTATATGCAAAAGCACAGAAGTAAGAACCAGCATGGCAGCTTGAAAACACTGTAAGGAGCTCAATATTTCAGCGTTGGGATGGGAATTTTATCAATAAAGTGCTATTGATTGTTAGTGGTCCTTATCATTCAAGCATAACCCCTAAAAATCATCTGAGATCCTGTCTGAGATGTTTATTTTGGCATGAACTGCATGCACATCAAGCTGCCTCTGAACTTCAGCTTTAACTACAAGTGTTTCTGTCACATAAATTGCAAAGGCATTAACTGGCAAGAAATCTCCAAGAGGAAGTAGAGAGCCAGATTAAAATCTATCATCTGTAGCCCCTCAAATATGTTTGATGTTGTTGAAAGAAAGAAAGAGACACAGAGTTTGGGAGGAGGGTAGGAGGAAAGGAGGAAGAGAAAGAACAGAGGAAAAGAAAAAAGGGGGGAAAAGAGAAAGAAGAAAAATGCACAATTCTTTTCGGATTAGATTTTTTTCTGCATCTTCATGCCTGAGCTTTTATTCTTCGTGGGACTTTCATCAGTGGGATCTTTCACTCTCTTTGTCTTTTATTGAGTTCAGCTTTGTTGTTTTCGTACATAGTTTTAGAGATGCTTTGCATTTGTTCAATATATTTAAACTTGTCCAAACACCTCATGTCTGTCTCATAAGGCCTTCATGATCAGGCATTTCTAGCTTCATTCAATTCCTTTTCCCAGTGGCAAGCAAAAATAATTTTGCTTCCCAGAGAATATTCAGCTCTGTCCCATTCAGTCCTTTTGAAATACTCTTTCCTCTTCCCGAGCCCCTTTATCCTCAGGAAAATCCTCATTCTTTCGTAGAAACGGTTGCCATGACTACCAACTACTTAGAACCAATTACACGTACTCAATTTTTATTCACTCTTTTCTTATTACTGGGTTCTTTTTCCTAGGAAACCCAAACAATAACACTAAAAATTTGCTAAACTTCTTCACATTGATATTCTCATTTTAATCTCAAACTATCCAGGACTGTATGTATCAATTATATTTAACCCTGATTTGAAACAATGATCATTATTAACTAGATTTGAATATTCATTTATTCAACAAATGTTCCCTGAGCATCTACTATATTCTAGCCATTGTTCAGTACAGTTTATCACTCTTTTCTCTCACACTTCTGTAAAATGATTTAATTCTTGCCTTTTATGTTTTCAAGCTCTTAGGTTTGGTTGACCTTTGTAGTCAGCTCATCCAGCTTTTGACCCCACAGAGAGAGCCCACCCAGAGCACTCTTGACTATAGTCAGCTTCTGCCTGAACACTTGTAATTGAGGAGAAATACTTTCTCTGTCCTTCATCATAGTCAGCCAAAATCTTCCTACTGTATCTACCACCAACCAGTCCAGTTCCACTCACTGTTCCTTAGCAGAATGTCAGGGCTTGCTTTTCTTTCTTTCTTTCTTTTTTTACAGAAATATAGCATAGAAGCATAAAATTAAACTCAAGGATCATCTTCTACAGTTTCCTCATTTCAGGCGGAAGTATTGAAGCAACTTGTCAACAACAAACTGCACCTTAGTGAAATGCCTGCAGTGAAAACCTTCTCATTTCTAGGCCAATGCTCTTGCCCTTACAGTGTGCGGCCTCTCATTCATTCTGAGTGATTTACCCAACACTCCAGCCACTTATGCACGTTTCATGTGTGTGTTCTTCCTGTTGTTTCTGCTAACAACTCTCAGCCTTGACAAGACTTGTTAAATAAGCAAAGATTTGTGGTTTTACTATGTCTGATTAAAAACTCAGTTGCTTCTAATTAGAGTAATTAAATTACTATTTAAATTATTTTTCCAGTTTCCATCAAGATCACGATTTTTTATGGAAGACCAGCTTATTCATGGAGAAGGCAATGGCAGCCCACTCCAGTACTCTTGCCTGGAGAATCCCATGGACGGCAGAGACTGGTAGGCTGCAGTCCATGGTGTTGCTAAGAGCCAGGCACGACTGAGTGACTTCACTTTCACTTTTCACTTTCATGCATTGGAGAAGGAAATGGCAACCCACTCCAGTGTTCTTGCCTGGAGAATCCCAGGGACAGAGGAGCCTGGTGGGCTGCCATCTATGGGGTCGCTCAGAGTCAAACACGACTGAAGCGACTTAGCAGCAGCAGCTTATTCATTCAACAAATGTATATTCAATGTACCCTGTGTGTCAGGCTGAGAGTCACACAACTGAAAGAGCCATGGCATCTGCTGTAGAGAAGCTCACAGCAATCAAGTTGGGAAGATATATATATATATATATATATATATATATACACACACTCACACAGAGGTTAGGGGTATGGACTCCAGTGTCCGAAGGACATGTAAGAGAACCTGGCTCTCCTACTTGCTAATTATATCACACTGGTCAAGCTATTTAACATCAGTAAATCTCTATTTCATCATTAGGAAAATAAGGTTATGTAATACAGTATTAACTTCAGTGTACTCTGCTGATGATTAATGGTTTAATAAATTGTAACCATCTTTATATGGTTTGTAATTACCAATTAAGAAGTGACAGCCATTATTACAGTTATTATAATTAATGAAAATTGTGTTAGTTTAGCAAATGTTTATTATGTTTTTGCCAAGAGGCAAACTAGTATTTATAGTTGACATGGATATGGGTCATCCAGATTGCCTTCAAGGAAGGACTTTCTGACCAGCTGTGGAGGTGCCAGCAACATCAGAGTGCATTAGCTGGAAGGAGCTGCTTTGCCTGTGGTCCTGCCTTCCCCAGAGAAGCCCTATCTGGAGACCAGGCAAGGCAGAAATATAGAGGTCCAGCCAGCCCAGCCCAGGTCAGATCAACTGTAATGAGCAATATATTCCAGCACTCTTCACCAGCTCTGCCCAAATTGAGTTCTCCCTCCTCCCCATCTTGCTTCCTCATAGGGGCCCTGAACTCTTATGTCCCCACCTTCCTCCAGAGAACCCAACCAGAAACAGTACTATGACCAAGAACATGGGTTCTGAGCCACACTGCGTAGGTTTAATTCTGACCTCCACTCTCTGGTCTCCCTCAGATGAGTCACTCAATGGTGTGTTTTCTTGGTTTCTTCATCTACAAAGTGGAAATTAGAGTAACACCTACCTCATAGAGGTGTTGTGAAGACCAAATGAGTTAATCCACGTTAAGTGTGTCTGGCAATTTTAAGCATCCAGGAATGCTCGTTGTTATCCTTTCCAACATTACCATATACTCAGTACCACAGCACACCTGGGTCACACAAAGATCAAGTGTGTTGGTCCTTGCCCGTGAGGACTTACTATTAAGTATTATGATAAATGTGTCTGTTCAGGAAAGACATTCTGTCATTGCAGAGTGAATTGTTTTATGTGATAATCCTTAATTGGGACACAAGATCCTCCTGAGGCTGAAAAAAATATGGGGAGATGTAATCAGGCATTACTTCATAAAGGAGGGAGGCACTCATAGGTTTGCACAAAGAATGAAGAGAAGGTTTAAATGAGGTCCAGGTCACTGTGATATCTAGCCTACTTCAATTCTGCCCTAACAATGGTGAAAAGTGAAAGTGAAAGTGAAGTCGCTCAGTTGTGTCCGACTCTTTGCGACCCCATGGACTGTACCCTACCAGACTCCTCCATCCACGGAATTTTCCAGGCAAGGATACCGGAGTGGGTGGCCATTTCCTTCTCCAGGGAGACAATGGTAGATGTGAACAGTAATGAGCACTGCTATCCTGCCAGAACACAAAGGATTTTCACTTCTGCTCCCTTTCTGTTAGTTTTTGCTTCCATCCTGAATTCTGCACTCAGGGATTTCTCCCATTCACAAGCTTTACCAGTAGGGACAGCAAAAAATGAACATATATAATATTAGCCCCTCTGAACTATTTTTTCTCATAAATTTTATTTATAATGCAAATAAAAGGACAAGGTTTGTTGCTTGTACTTATAACCCTTTCAAAGACAGAGTAGGGTAATTTTTATGTTTGATTACCATCTGTTTGACTTATGTATTTTAATAAAACCAGTAATGTGTATCTATTCCCCCAATATTCATGGGAGGTCATGGGAGCTGTAAATTACATTTACACTAAATTGCTTAGGATTGACACTGTTACACAAAAACAAATGACATATTCACCTTTTTTTTTTTTTCTTTTACTGAGTCTCCATTTAAAGAACCAAATGAGAAAGAAAAGTATTAGGAAGAAAACATGTTCATTTCACTTTCCTGACAACTTTAATGAAACAGAGAAAATCTTATTCCTGTTTTTCATATAAGTAATGAGGCTCATAAACAATGGAGTAGGACAGATGAGCAATGGCTAAAACAATCAAGACCAAAATAAAACAAAGAAACAAAAACAAGTGCTCTGCTCTGATAGTCATGTTGTATGGGAAGAATTCAAGGTTTGGAATCCAAAAGATCCAAGTTCAAATTGTAGGTTTGCCATCCATTGTTTGTGTGACCTTGGGCATGTTTTGAACTTCTTTGAGCCTCAGTCACTTCAACTGTAAAATGGTAGGCAGAGCAACACTAGTCTCTTAGATCCGTGAGAATTAAATGAGGTGAAGGATGCAATAGCTGTTCAATATTTATTAGTTGTCCCTTTTTACTTCTCGGAGAAGGCAATGGCACCCCACTCCAGTACTCTTGCCTGGAAAGTCCCATGGATGGAGGAACCTGGTGGGTTACAGTCCATGGGGTCGCTAAGAGTTGGACACGACTGAGTGACTTCACTTTCACTCTTCACTTTCATGCATTGGAGAAAGAAATGGCAACCCACTCCAGTGTTCTTTCCTTGAGAATCCCAGGGATGGGGGAGCCTGGTGGGCTGCCGTGTATGGGGTCGTGCAGAGTCGGACACAACTGAAGTGACTTAGCAGTTTTACTTCTCACCATATTCCCTGGACCTCTCACTCCACCTGCAAGTGAGGGGTTTCTAGGGTCACAATGTCAAATCATGATGCCCTATCCCCATTGACTGGATCGCTATAGAGCAATAGCTCATAGTTGGGTCCCCAGTACAACCACTCAGCGTCCTAATTCTCCCTTCCTGACCCCTCTGATACCACAAAGAAATCCTAACTTACTCCATTATGAACAGCTTCCTTTACAAGGAGATTATAACCCAGTCAGGGTCAAAACCTGGAATTCCTAGAATCTTGGCAGTGGAAGGATTTCCTTACACACCCAGCACAGAACTTTCCCAGCATGAGTTCTACAGATCATTTGTCCCATAGGATATTAACTAATGCAATTTCAGGTATGGTATGTCTCGCTTGAGGTATCACAATGTCCATTTTCAGATCAAGTGAACCAAAAAGACTTGCAACAAAGGCATATCCTTAACTTTGTTTTCTCAGCCATTTTCAAGCTCTATCATTCTCTTTTTGCAGAAGACCTAATAACATTTTGAATAATTGGCACTCCACAACACACAACTTCAAAGATATGGTCTCAATTACAGTAACTTAAATATAGAGTTAGCTTCTAACCCACAGAGACTCTTGCTAAAACTTTAAGTTCTAGGACCCAGGAGGTAAGAAGGCACTGATCATTATCTAAGTCCAACAGGTGTGAGGTTCAGAGATGGGAAGTGATTTTCCCAAAATCAATCAGTAAGCTGGGGGCACACGTGACCCCTGAACCCTGTTTCCTGGGCCTCACGTCAAAATTCTCTCTGTAACCACAGGGCCTTTCTGTTTTAAGCCTGGGCCACAAATTGAAGTAAGTGGGTTTGCCTAGTGCATCCATTCATGGATTTATGCATTCATTCATTTGCAAATCCTCCTGTGTGCAAGAAAAGACATTAAGTACTAAAGACATAAAAGCTTTGATCTCTCCTTTCCAGGACCTGACACTGTCATGTAAATGAAGACATACAAACAGAGAATGTGATCTGGTTCTGCTTTCAGGGCAGTATGCACAACAGAGAAGGAAAATAGAGAGGTAAGAGATAGAAGGAGAAGGAGGCATCTACCATGTGACTAAAGTCTGGAGAGGAGGATGGCAGAGGACATGCCAGACATAGGACAAGGCTTGTACACAAGTGTGGAGGCTTGGGGCAGGATGGGGAGCTTGCACACTTGCTCACATGCCTCACTGGGTGCATGTGTGCGTGCTAAGTTGCTTTAGTTGTGTCCAACTCTTTGCAACCCTATGGAAACTGAGCACAAATGGAAAGGTCTGAGGTGTTCCCAAAGCTTGGGACCTGTCGTTTTCCTTCCTGCTCTTGTTTATTCATTAGTTCATTCACTCATTTAGTCATCTGACAAATATTGAATAGCATTTATATTGGGATCTGGGTATGTGGGATACATCAACAGGTCCTTCCAAGCCACCCTGCCTCCAAGCCTCTACTCATTCCCTCTTCTTTCTCTCTCCCCCTCCTTTCTTTCACATATGCACACACACACACATCCTCACTTGCACACACTCAGTAATTTATTTCTCCTGGCTTAATGAGCACAGTAGAGAATAGTAATTGTCCTCAGTATAAGAGATACTCTGTCAACCAAAACTCCCCCTGGCCTGATAAAACTCCCCTCTGTTTTTTAAAACTATCTGCTCTCCTGACTCCGGGCAGTTCTCACAGTTCATAAGCGCCCACTGCTCTTCCCTGAGACTGTTCCAGGGTAACAGCTGCCTTTCAGAGGGTTGTGCTTTGCTTCACGAATGGGAGAGAGTTTAGTCTCCATCTACCATGTCCACTGATACTGCAGTACTCCAGCTCCTATTCAGAGTCACAGAAGCACTTCTTACAACTCAGGACCAACTCTTAATAGATTACCTGTCTCTGAGATTGAAAGAAATGCCATCCACCTTGAGACAATAGATCTTTTTTTTCTTATGAGAATATCTTTGAGGAGATACAGTATGAAGCACCAGCAAAGCACTGAGCTTGGTCATCGGAAAGAACTGAGTTAGATTTTTGAATGATTTTACCTTTCTGAGACTCAATTTATAGCATCACTGAAATGGAGATAGTCGGGCCTTCCCAATAGGCTTATTACTAGCATTCAATAAGATAGTATGGGCAAAACCCTTGACATATAATACAGTAGGTATGTAGTGGCTATTCTAGCTCTTCTCTGGCTTCAACCAAAGTTGAAGTTGCTTGTTGACAAATGCTGAGATCTCAAGTCTCCAAAGGCAACCAAAGGCAGAATTCACAAAGAGAGTTTAATAATTAGCTTCTTTTTCTATTTCCTTGAATTAGTAGCTCATTAACGTTTCTTGATAGCTAGATGTTACAGTTCCTTGTGGGTCAAATTACAAATGCTATTTATCTATGGGAAATTCCACATTTAATTCATAATTAATGGAACTAGAATTTTTTTTCATGGTTATCAATTTAAAAGTTGCACTTCTTACAAATAACCATGTATTCCTAAGCTGGTAACCTATGTCCTTTGACTCTCAGTTTTCCCAACTAATTATATATGTCATAAAAATATGATGAAGAATGAATGAGAAAAATGTACATACAGCACAATTTTTTTCAATGTTATTTCCATGGCCTTTAAAATGAAAGAAAATTAAAACTCTCCCTGCCTACCATCAGTTAGTGTTCAGAAAAAAATAAATAAAAACAAACAAACAAAAGAAAATTAAAAAGCAAAAAAAAAGTTAGCTGTTAAATAAAGAAACATTCATTATGAATTTTATTAGTCCAACTACTGTAAACTGTGTAGGAATCTGAGCTGCAAAGCTGCCCATTAAACTGTCTGCTCTTTCCTGTTTAAACAAGGCCCCTCTTGGGTCCTGGCTGCCGGAGCCTTCATGAGTCTGAATCCAGGAAGGAAGACGTTTCTACGGTAACCGCTGAGGCCTTCTCTGGAGGTTCTCTGGGAGAGGCCAGGGTCTGGTGCAAGTGACAAACCCCAGTTCCCTTGATAATGCACAGAGAGGTAGCAGCCATGATGTCCAAGCATGAGCAGAATGAGAGCATTCAGGCGTGAAATCCCTTTCAATCGCTCGTTTGTTTCCCATGATGGAGAATTCACTTTGCACAGCTCTTGAAAAACGGTCCATCTAGGCTCAGTGATGTATAAATAATAAACATTCCAGAAGGAAAGATATTTTTGTGACTTGGGAAAGGGGCTATTGACATCCCACCATCATCGGGGTCAAGGTTTTAAATCATAAAGAAGAGTCCAGTAGCCTTATTTTATAAACTGTGAAATAGATCATCAGAAGGGAGTAGGAGGAGATGGGTTAAAGTCATCTAGTAAGGAGGTTGGTATCAAAAAACATCCTAAGCTCCTGGTGAATAAGATTTGTGTTGTACAATCGTGACTGTCACCATAAAGTGTGGTAAGTGCTCAAAGAGAAAGCTGGACAAAAAGCAGTGGGAATATGAAAGGGGGATACCTAAGGTGACCAGATACAAAGAAGAGCTAGAGCTTGAGCTGAGACTTGAAGAATGAGTAAACATTGCTATCATTTACTTATGTAGCATAATGAAGGAGAAAGGGGTGACATAGGATGAGATGGTTGTCTGGCATCACTGACTCAATGGGCCTGAGTTTGAGCAAACTCCGGGAGATAGCAAAAGACAGGGAAGCCTGGCATGTTGCAGTCCATGGGGTCAAAAAGAGTCAGACATGACCGAGCAACTGAACAACAACAGCGATGTAGCATTTGGGCTTCCCCAGTGGCTCAGCTGGTAAAGACTCTGCCTGCCAATGCAGAAGGTGCAAGAGACGCGGGTTCAATCCCTGGGTCAGGAAGATCCCCTGGAGAAGGAAATGGTAACCCAATCCAGTATTCTTTCCTGGAGAATCCCGTGGACACAGGACTCTGGCAGGCTACAGTCCATAGGGCCACAAAGAGTCGGACACGACTGAAGTGACTTAGCATGCATGTATGTGTGTATGTAGCATTTATGTTGACAATGTGCTAGATACTTTCTATGCATCATCTCATTTAATCTTCACAAGAGCCCTCTTGTGTGGGCACCATTACTGGTCACTGTTTTTAAGATGAAGGAAATAGGCCTACAGAGGTTACTTACTTTCCCACACAGCTAGTAGATGGCAGAGTTAAGATTCAAATCCAGGTCAATCTAATTCCTACACCCAGCTCTTTGACTATTGACATACTGCCTTCCATAAATAAGTGCAAGAATCTAGCATGTGGGTAAGTTGGGGGTAGTGTTCTGGGCAGGGAAAAAACCCAGTACAAGCAAAAGCACAAAGTTACAATGCGTGTTCAATCTGGTACTTATCAATGCTTAGTGGCACTACCAGTCTTCCATAGCCTTGTCTAAGGATATGTGAGCCTCAGTGTTGCTTCTGACTCCTAACAACCTGGCCATAGTGAGACCATCTGATGCTTGCTGCTGCTGCTGCTAAGTCGCTTCAGTCGTGTCCAAGTCTGTGTGACCCCATAGACGGCGACCCAACAGGCTCCCCCATCCCTAGGATTCTCCAGGCAAGAACACTGGAGTAGGTTGCCATTTCCTTCTCCGAGGCATGAAAGTGAAAAGTGAAAGTGAAGTCACTCAGTCATTTTCGACTCTTAGCGACCCCATGGACTGCAGCCCACCAGGCTCCTCCGTCCATAGGATTTTCCAGGCAAGAGTACTGGAGTGAGGTTCCATTGCCTTCTCCGATCTGATGCTTACCCAATAATAAAAATCTACACACAACTGGTGGCCTGGATAAAGTCCCTACATCTTCCATAGACATCAGAACAGTAAAAATCTATTAGGAATCACTTTCTCTTTTACAACTCACTTTTACAGCCTGTGGATTTCTAGAAGCGCTCATCATTTGGGTCTCCCTTTATTCTGGACACTCAGAGTAGAAACAATTTCCATCTCAGTTTCTTTCCACGGGGACATGCTGACCCGTGGTGCTTAGAGTCAAAGTAATTCCAGTTCAGTAAAATGGCTTTCATGGAAAATCCATGGTGGAGCTTGGTGGAAAAAGTGCCTGCCCCTGCCAAACACAGTGAAAAATAAAGAAAGTGATCCAAATGTCAAGGCCAAACTGGCCACATAGCGGTAGAGCTATCCAGGTCATAAGAGCCAACATTAAGTGCTTGCTCTGCAGGTACTCTTTAAAATATAGATATATTTATTTTTAATTGAAGGATAATTGCTTTACAATATTGTGTTGGTTTCTGCCGTACACGAGTATGAATCAGCCATAGGGATACATAAGCCCCCTCCCTCTTGAACCGCCCTCCCATGTCCCACCCCTCTGGGTCGTCACAGAGCACTGGTTTGAGTTCCCTGAGTCATAAGCAAATTCCTACTGGCTTTCTGTTTTACATATGGTAGTGCATATGTTTTCACCCTGCTCTCTCATTCGTCACACGCCCTCCTCCTAACCGCCCCCACCACGGCCACAAGTCTGTTTTCTTTGTCTGTGTCTCCATTGCTGCCCTTCTGCAGGTACTCTTTGTATATAGATTCTTATTCTTATTCTCTCCACAGTCCCTCTTTGCCTCTGTACAGAGGAAGGATCTGAGTCTCAGAAAGGTGTGGTTGCTTTTCAGAGATCATATAGAGTATTCCTAACCAGGACTCTCTGAGCCCCAAACCTCCACTTTTACACATCATTTCAAAATCATCAATCTAGTAGCTGATTGGAATTATCATAATTTTGCCACTATTTTGCTCTGGGTTCCACTATTTTGCTTTGGATGTCCACTGGTTAGCATATATGCCTATGCTTTGGTGAGAAAATACCTTCTGTATCCCAGTTTCTCTGCTGGGTCCAGAGCATTTGGACATTGCTTCATTCTGTGAGTTAGTCAGCCACTGAATATTTGCAAGGACCAATTACGTGCAAAGTGCTGAGCCTAAAGGGGTGAGCAAAAAGCAGAGACAGACCTTCATGAAGTACCCTCACACTGTAGTGGGTGCCATGAAGAAGCAACACAAGGAGCCATGAGTAGATGAAACGAGTGGGGGACAGGACACGGTGCTTCCATTCAAGTCAGAGGAGTCTTCAAAGAGGTTCCTGGGCAAGACAGGGTAATAGTGCAGGTGAGGGAGATAAGCTGGAACGACTGATGAAAACCAAGAGGAACAGGGACAAGTAAAGCAGGCAACTATAGGAGAGAGATTCAGTATTACAGTCAAGAAAGCCACGAAGCCAGAAGCAGAGAGGAAGTGGAGTTCACCTGTCTGAGGGCAGGGGTAGCTGGAGAACTTTCAGGAGGTAGTGATGTCTAAGCTCAGAACTGAGGCTGCACGAGAATTCAACAGAGAAGGGGCTGTTTGGTGCACGCAGAGGACACACACACAAATCCAAAGACGAGAGCATGTGATTTGTCTGGGGAACTGCAAGTGCTTGTATGTGTCGTGGGGACTAAGGGAACAAAGATAGACCCAGGATGAGGGTAAGGATGCTAAAGGGAGAAGCACTGGTGTTGAATAAAAATAGTACTGAGGAGCATTATTCTGATGGCAAAGGTACGGTCAGAGCATGGGATGTGTCCTGTGGATATTAACAAGGCAGATGCCAGCATTATAAAAGGGGAGAGAAACAGGAAAGAGGAAAGGAGTCAGAAAAGGAACTGATATTTATTGAGCACCTACTAGCTGCCAGACACAGTCAGGTAGAGCTCCATTCTACAGAGGCACCAGAAGGTGCAGCAAATTGGCTGTGGGAACATTCATGCTTCATTCTTCCTCCTTGACTCCCGGGACTGTCTTGTTCCTCTATTTCCAAGGGCTTCCTTATCCCTTCAGAATATTACCCAAGTGGGTGATTAAGACTGGCAGGAGTCAGGACTCTTACCTGTAAATGACAAGAATCAAAATTCAACTAGCTTAGGTAAATAAGACATAGTAGCTATGTCAGAATTAAGGAAATAAATAAGGAAATGTTTAGCACTAGGGCATAAGAGAGGCAGGAGTTCACCTGGGCCTCAGAAACGCTAAATTCACTAGGGCCCTCTGTCTCTCCTCCGTAACTCTCTACCCATGAGCTTTATTCTCTTTTACTACCAACCGTTTCCTTCTTCCATATTAGCAGGAGTTTGGTCACCCACAGTTCTGGGGCTTTCTGCTACAGAAGGACATGCTCTTAGTTTCAGTTTTTTAAATTTAGGGAAAGATTTCTGATTGGCCCAGTGTGGGTGCTGTCCACTCATGAATCAATCAGCCACAACCAGTAACACAAACATGGCTATCAAGGGATCACCCCTGTGATTTAAGGGTCATTCTCCCAAACTCTTGGTGCATCAAGAAGTCATTCCGAAGAGGATCTACTAAAGTCATAGCAATATTTGCCATTAATGGGATATTTAAGGCATGGCAGTATCTGAACGTTGTTCACATTGTTCTTTGATGACTTTATTTGATTCTCCCCACAACCATGAGAAGCAAGGATATCTAATTTATATATTGGAAAGCTGAAGCTCAGAGAGGCCTATTGATTTGTTCAATGTCCCACAGCTAGGAAGTGGTTGGAGCAAAATTTGAATTCTGGGCTGATTCCAAATCCATGCCTTCAACTCTCAACCTAATTATACCCACTTTGGCTTCCTTGGGAACTAAAGTGAGGGTGGTAAAATGCAGGAGTCCTGGAATCCACCTCTGCACTGTCGAGCTGTGTGGCCTTGGACAAAACTCCTAAGCTCTCCAGTTTTATTGTGTGCAAAATAAGGATGACAATTACTGCTCGCTTACTTTTATAATCGTAAGATTAAGTGAGGCTGAAAGTGAAAGAGCTGAGAAAAGAACTTCATGCTAATGAAGGTGAGGCTGCATTGTCATTTTATTCCTCCAGATTCCAGTATGCCATGGTTTTGAGACCTCGTGTAAAGCAAAATCTGTTCTTTGAAATAAGAGTATGTTTGTGAAGAGCCAATAGACAGACCTGAATATTTTACACTATTTTTTTTTTAATAATTCCAGGTTAACAGACTTTAACTGAGGAAACAAAAATAGAGTTAATTTATCCTGGATCCAAATGTTAGGCTCCTCTTGGTTTTTTTCAAAACAGACATTAATTTTTTTCCTCTGGATTCCTTCTGTGCTGACACCACCTGGTTTCTGCTTACTTTTTCTTTTCACCTGTTTCTATGACATGAGATTATAATTGGTTTCTTCTGAACTTTCTCTTGCTGTGATGTACTGATTAACAAAGAAAATGAAATCTTCCTTTCATTTAAGCAATGAGTTCTGCCCCACTGCAATGTCTCAGATGGCAATCCTCTAAGGAACTATGGTTCTGTGGAATAATTTCCATCCTTAGGAAATAACTGCAAGGTTCTATCGGAAGCCTTTGTCAGCCAACATTCTCTCTATGGCCCATCAGCTGCAAATTTGCCCAAACTAGGAACTGTGGCGTAATCCTCCTACTCTTAAACCCACACATGAAGTCAGGCTCTAGGCTGGGTGATGGACTTCCCCAGCCCGCCTCCTCTCTGGGTCCCTTTCCACTCTGTGTAACAGCCTCAGCCCAGGCCTTCACACTTCCACCCTGGGACTGTTTAAAAAGCCTCCTAATCAGTCATTCACCTCTACAATGGTGCCAGGGTGATCTTCATAAAACAGAGATTCTGACCACATTAGCCCTGCTGATCACCTTTCTGTGGCTTCCTATTTGCTAGACAATATGGTCCTCCATGGGCTTCCCTAGTGGCTCAGATGATAAACAATCTGCCTGCAGTGCAGGAGACCTGGGTTCAATCTCTGGGTCAGGAAGATCCTCTGGAGAAAGGAATGGCTACCCACTCCAGTATTCTTGCCTGGAGAATTCCATAGACAGAGGACCCTGGCAGGCTATAGTCCATGGGGTTGCAAAGAGTCAGACATGATTAAGCAACTAACACTTTCACTTTCTTAAGGTCCTCTGTAACTTGACCTCTGCACATCCTTCTAGCAGCATCCCATTGCTGCCCTGGCCTACCACACCATCAGGATCCACCTTACTCATCATGACAATGATACTTACTAACACGTCTATCTTTTATTGCATGTCTGAGTCTGTAGAACATTTTTCACAAATTCTCAGAAACATCCTACAAGATATTTTATTATACTCAGATTCAGACACTTAAGGAATCTACCCAGGATCACACAGCTGATCTCACAGGTGGCAAACTTGAGACCCAAACCCAGGTCCATCTGATTCCTAAACTCTCTGTACTCTGCCACATGAACATTCTGAAATACTGGCAGTTCTCTGAATGAGCCATGCCTTTTATACCCTACGATCATCTTTGCAATCACTCTTCCTGCAGCCTTCAATACTCTTCCCTTTCTTTGACTGGCTGACTGCTACTCATGCCATAAGCTTTGTCTGAAATATCACATAGGGCTTCCCTTGTGGCTCAGCTGGTAAAGAATCTGCCTCCAGTGCAGGAAACCTGGATTCTATCCCTGGGTTCAATCCTTGGGTTGGGAAGATCCTCTGGGGAGAGGAAAGGCTACCCACTCCAGTATTCTGGCCTAGAGAAATTCCATGGACTGTATAGCCCATGGGGTCGCAATGAGCCAGACATGACTGAGCGACTTTCACTTTCACATCACATTGGAGTGAAAGTCTGAGCAATTGCAGATGCAGAGATAAAGAAAGAAATAGAACCAGACTGGAAACCAGGAAACTAGGTGAGTCTCTGCAGCTCTGTTCACAAGATTCCTTGTATCAAATCTGCATAGTAACTCTGCCTGCCACCTGGAGTTTCGAGGAGGATCAAATGGGACTTTATATTTGAAACCACTTTGCAAACTATCAAGCCCCATATAAATGTTATTATTCATTGTTATGTTAATTAAGTAATTAAATCTCAGCTATAATAATGAACCTTAAAAATAACTGTTAATGGCTATTAATCAAAATGCAGGCTGAGAGTAATTACACTAATTAAAATTGTCAGTAATAACAATAATTGGCCCTGATACTGAGAAGTGGTCCATGGGGCGTGGATTCACATGAAACTGGGAAGTAAATAACACAAGTGAGAGTTGGCAAAGGGACCCAAAAGCAGACTAATAACAAAACAAGCAGATGAGCCACACTATTCCTAGCTCAGAGTGCTGCCATGGTGAGGGAAAAGGGATTGATAAACACCAAAACCACCTAGCGTTATATGAGTATTGGCTTGCAATGGTGCATATAGTTGTCTGTCTGTGTACATCTCTGGGTGGTAACACCTTCATATTTAGCTTCACCACATTAAACTACATGTGAGTCCATCATCATGCTGTTCCCTAATACTACCTACTTGTCAATCCTAAAGGAAATCAACCCTGAATATTCACTGGCTGAAGCTGAAGCTCCAATACTTTGGCCACCTGATGCAAAGAGCTGACTCATTGAAAACGACCCTGGGGCTGGGAAAGATTGAAGGCAGGAGGAGAAGGAAATGACAGAGGATGAGATGATTCGGTGGTATCACCGACTCAATGAACAAACTCCCGGAGATGGTGAAGGACAGTGAAGCTTGGTGTGCCGCAGTCCATGGGGTCGCAAAGAGTCGAACACGACTGAGCAACTGAACAACAATCACATCACCATGTCTCCTGACAAATCCAAGATTCTTCACGGCCTGGTTCATGGCCTCTTGCATGAAGACTTACTGGATGTTTCCTGGGAGACTAGGGATGTTTTTCTGATCTCCTTTACCTCTATAAGCCTCCCCTTGGAATTTACAGTCCGTCCATCACTTCCTAGCCGAGTCTCAAGATGTTACTTAGCACCTCTTTCATATTAACTAAATGAGGATAATAGCAGCATGGACCAGGCAGGATTGTTTTGAGAATTAACTGAGGTGTCTAAGTCTTTTAGAATAGGGTTAGACACATAGTACTCCATTACTGTTCATCATTATTAATACCATTATTGTTGTTGCAATTATTTGTCTCTATATCCATCACTCTGCCAGACTGTGAGTTCCTTCTCTTTGTGTCCCTTCTTCCTGGACTTACTACATAATAGCTGCCCCTTTCACTGTTGATGTTACAATGGAAATGGATGAAGAATATTCTTGAGGAAACTGTGGACAAGACTAAGGGCAGTGAGCTGGAAAATTCATTGACCATGGAATCATATTTGATTTAAATCTTGGCTCTGCTACTTGTTTAGACATTGGTTTTGTGCAAGTCACCTCCCCTTCTAGACTCAGTTTTTTCATCCAGAAAATAGAACCAATAATCTCTGGCCTATTTCCTTCCATCATGGGGTTGGAATAAGGACACAGATGCGAAACCGCTTTGTAAACTGAAAGGCACTAATCAAATATAAAATACTTTTACTGTTATTAGAACCATCTGGAAGTTATTTGGACTTACAAATTGATAGAATCAGTCAACACCTACTTGATTTACACAGAAAGCAGTTGTTATGCTTGGGTATTTTTTTAAGCCCTTAACCCTATGGATATTCCAAGTCTTTTCTCCAAATTCACGCCCAGTTTGAGAATGTTCAAGTTTATTTTCCCAAAAACTGAATAACAATAGTAATTCAAAATATAGCTAAGACTGAAACTTCACTCAAGATTTCAGTTTCTTTTCTATTTCCCTTAAGGAAGTTTCTAGAATCTTAGCTCATAACTGAGTTATTAAATGCAGCTCAATTCATAGGACTTCTCAAGGTAAAGGGAAGCTCAACCTTAGAGGTTGCTTAAAGGTAATGGGAGTTTAAGATGGGAGTAAATTACAAAACAAGAAAGAACCATATAGATGGTAAGAACACTGGACTAGGAGTCAGAAATCCTGAATTCTGACCTAGCTCTGCAGTCTTCTAGTTTGAACATCTTCCCTATCTGGGCTTTAGTTTTCTCAGTAAAATGTGGATAACCTCTCCTGGTTTCATTAACCTTTGCCATAGAGCAAATCACCTCAAAATTCAGTGATGTAGAAGAGCAGAGCTTGTTTCCCACAATTCTGTGGGCTGGTGGATAGTTCTGTTCATCTTTCTGGGCCCACTCAAGGAGCAGCATTCAGCTGAGGAGTCAGCTGGGACTTGGGCCCCCTGGACACAGTTAGGACTCTGAGCCTCTCTTTCTGTACAGAGTCTTGTATACTTAAGGTGCCAGACTGGGCCTCCTTCCATTCCGATGCTGTTCCAGGAGAGGAGAAGTGGGATTGTAGGGGTGCGTGAAGCATTGCTTCACACAGAGTCACTCTCTCATATTCTATTGGTCAAAACAAGTTACAGGGTCTGCCCAGACTCAAGGATTGGGGAAACAGACTAGACCCTTTGATGGGATGAAGGCAAAGTCAAATTACAAAAAGGGACATTGTTACAGAGAGGCATGATTCATGGGGATTCATGGATGTGGGGGCGGGGAGCTTTTTGTACCAATCTAACATGCATCTGTCCTGCCTCCAGGGCTATTTACAAACATCTAAGCTAATATAATTAGAGACACTTTGTAAAGGATAAAGTGCTATGCCATACAGATGGAAGAGCATTCAACTTTTGTTCTACTATTTGTATTCATATTATCTAACTGGTTTCAAGATGATTGGGATTACGTTTTCTGATTTTGATTCCCTGTTAGTTAAGAAAAGTGTATGAGAATGTAAGGAGAAGCATCCCATACAGGTGATACAATATCATTGTTCTGCAATCCATCATGAATTAGTGGATGCAGACTTCAAGCATATGTGGCTTTTCACATTACAAAACCCAGGACAATTTGATTTTATATGTCTACTGAGACGGAATGGATTACCTAGGAAGCTCTCTTGATAAATTAAAAAAAAAAAAAAAAAAGATCCTTGATCTGATCAAGACTTTAGTTCAACTATCAATTTTCAGGGAACATAGAAGACAAAGGAACATGCTAAGCCATACCACAGAAGTGTCATCTGCAAATTCAGACTAGGAAAAACCACTATAGGAAAACAACCTGGTTTTCTCAATAGATAAATTAGGAAGGGGAAAAAAAGATGTGGGGAAGAAGCATGTGCATTAAGAGAGACCAATAACAATGTGTGGAACTTATTTGGATCCTGACTCAAATAAACTACTTTAAAAATTATGACATTTTTATTATTTGGGAAATGTATAAACTGACAGGATAATGAAATTAAAAAAATAAAGCTATGTTTAGGTGTGAACTGTTATTATAGTTATGTATTTTTAAGACTCCTTAGACTTTAGGGTACATACTGAAATATTTTCTTGTGACTTGATATCATGTGTGTGTGTGTGTGCGCACATGCTCAGATGCTGAGTCATGTGCAATTCTTCGCAACTCGTTGGACTGTAGCCCACCAGGCTCCCCTGGCCATGGAATTTTACCAGCAAGAATACTGGAATGGGTTGCCATTTCCTCCTCTGGGGATCTTCCTGACCCAGGGATATAACCTGCATCTCCTGTTTTGCCTGCATTGGAAGTAGATTCTTTACCACTAAGCCACCTGAGAAGTCTGAACTGATATGATAGCTAAGATTTACTAATACAGAATGGGACTAGATGGGTGGGGCTAGACATGAAACAAAAGTATCCACGAATTGATAACTGTCTAATCTAGGTGATAAGTACGTGGGCATTGATTGTTCAGTTCAGGCTACTTTAGTATATGTTTGAAACTCTTCATAAAATTTTTTTAAATAGTTAGACAAGAAATCAGACAGCCCTGGATTCAACTAGCAGCCCCCGTATCTCTTCTCTTTAACCATATGTTCTATGGAAATTCACTTTTCTGAGCTTCCATTTCCCTAAAAATAATGTAGAGATAAGGCAATGGCACCCCACTCCAGTACTCTTGCCTGGAAAATCCCATGGACGGAGGAGCCTGGTGGGCTGCAGTCCATGGGGTCGCAAAGAGTCGGACACGACTGAAGCGACTTAGCAGCAGCAGCAGCAGTAATCTCCTTTCATTATTTCCAAATGATACTCTAAGGGCCAAATGAGTCCATGAAGGTGAAAACACTTTATAAACTATGAAAGGCTATAAATATGCTCAGAACTGTTTTTGTTACTGTCACTATTGACCTGAAAATAATTTAGATCTTTTGGGCTCTGTCTTTCCCTTAGTAACAATATCTCTTCATCCTTGGTCTGCTCCCGTGTGAAATTAACCACAGACAATTCAGAAAGCTTTGGGGTAGTGGTTATGAATTTGACAAAGGGTCTGAAGATAATTTTTTAAATGTCATATTTTCCCTTTATCTCAAATCCAAGTGGGAAGAATTTCTGCTACTGGGTGAAGTAACAGGGACTGTATTTACCCTCCTGCTGGATACAACCAAGAAATAGACTATATGTATGTTATTCACAAGAGGTGGTAAGAATACACAGAAGAACTATACAAAAAAGATCCTCATGACCCAGATAACCACAGTGGTGTGATCATTCACCTAGAGCCAGACATCCTGAGGTATGAAGTCAAGTGGGCCTTGCTACTGCTAAGTCACTTCAGTTGTGTCCGACTCTGTGTGACCCCATAGATGGCAGACCACCAGGCTCCCCCGTCCCTGGGATTCTCCAGGCAAGAACACTGGAGTGGGTCATCAATATGAACAAAGCTAGTGGAGATGATGGAATTCCAGCTGAGCTATTTCGAATCCTAAAAGATGATGCTCTGAAAGTGCTGCACTCAAAATGCCAGCAAATGTGGAAAACTCAGCAGTGGCCACAGGAATGGAAAAGGTCAGTTTTCATTCCAATCCCAAAGAAAGGCAACACCACAGAATGTTCAAACTACTGCAAAACTGTACTCATCTCACATGCCAGCAAAGTAATGCTGCAAATTCTCCAAACTAGGCTTCAACAGTACATGAACTGAGAACTTCCAGATGTTCAAGCTGGATTTTGAAAAGGCAGAGGAACCAGAGATCAAATTTCCAACATTCATTGGATCATAGAAAAAGCAACAGAATTCCAGAAAAACATCTACTTCTGCTTTATTGACTCTGTTAAAGCCTTTGACTGTGTGGATCACAACAAACTGTGAAAAATTTTTAAAGAGATGGGAATACCAGACCACCTTACCTGCCTACTGAGAAACATGTATGCAGGTCAAGAAGCAACAGTTAGAACTGGACATGTAACAATAGACTGGTTCCAAATTGGGGAAGGAGTATACATCAAGGCTGTATATTTTCACCCTGCTTATTTAACTTATATGCAGAATACATCTTGCAAAATGCCAGGCTGGATGAAGCACAAGCTGGAATCAAGATTGCCAGGAGAAATATCAATAACCTCAGATTTTGATACACAGATGACACCACCCTTATGGCAGAAAGTGAAGAACGAAAGAACCTCTTGATGAAAGTGAAAGAGAAGAGTGAAAAAGCTGGCTTAAAACTCCACATTCAAAAATTGAGGGTCATGGCATCCAGTCCCCTTCACTTCATGGGAAATAGATGGGGGGGACAATGGAAACAGTGAGAGACTTCTTATTTTGGGGGGCTCCAAAATCACTGCAGATGGCGACTGCAGCAATGAAATTAAAAGATGCTTGCTCCTTGTTAGAAAAGCTATGACCAATCTAGACAGCATATTAAAAAGCAGAGACATTACTTTGCCTACAAAGGTCCATATACTCAAAGCTATGATTTTTCCAGTAGTTATGTATGGATATGTGAGTTGGACTATAAAGAAAGTTGAACACCAACGAATTGATGCTTTTGAACTGTGGTATTGGAAAAGACTCTTGAGAGTCCCTTGGACTGCAAGGAGATTGAACCAGTAAATCCTAAAGGAAATTAATCCTAAATATTCACTGGAAGAATTGATGCTGAAGCTCCAATATTTTGTCTATCTGATGTGAAGAGCTGACTCATTAGAAAAGACCCTGATCCTGGGAAAGAATGAAGGCAAGAGGAGACGGGGATGACAGAGGATGAGATGGTTGGACGGCATCACCCACTCAATGGACACGAGTTTGAGCAAGCTCCAGGAGATGATGAAGGACAGGGAAGCCTGGCGTGCTACAGTCCACTGGGTCTCAAAGAGTCAGACATGCTGAATGACTTAACAACAGCAGCAATGTTGTTTGCATATAGATTTATATATATATATACATACATACATATAAATTTTATATATATATATACACACATATATGTTTACATATATTTATACATACATGATCCAGTGGATGTTGGCAATTTGATCTCTGGTTCCTCTGCCTTTTCTAAAACCAGCTTGAACATCTGGAAGTTCACAGTTCACGTATCGCTGAAGCCTGGCTTGGAGAATTTTGAGCATTACTTTACTAGCGTGTGAGATGAGTGCAATTGTGCAGTAGTTTGAGCATTCTTTGGCATTGCCTTTCTTTGGGATTGGAGTGAAAACTGACCTTTTCCAGTCCTGTGGCCACTGCTGAGTTTTCCAAATGTGCTGGCATATTGAGTGCAGCACTTTCAGAGCATCATCTTCCAGGATTTGAAATAGTTCAGCGGGAATTCCATCACCTCCACTAGCTTTGTTCATAGTGATGCTTTCTAAGGCCCACTTGACTTCACATTCCAGGATGTCTGGCTCTAGGTGAATGATCACACCATCGTGATTATCTTGGTCGTGAAGATCTTTTTTGTACAGTTCTTCTGTGTATTCTTGCCACCTCTTCTTAATATCTTCTTCTTCTGTTAGGTCCATACCATTTCTGTCCTTTATTGAGCCCATCTTTGCATGAAATGTTCCCTTGGTATCTCTAATTTTCTTGAAGAGATCTCTAGTCTATCCAACCAGTCCATTCTGAAGGAGATCAACCCTGGGATTTCTTTGGGAGGAATGATGCTAAAGCTGAAACTCCAGTACTTTGGCCACCTCATGCAAAGAGTTGACTCATTGGAAAAGACTCTGATGCTGGGAGGGATTGGGGGCAGGAGGAAAAGGGGACGACAGAGGATGAGATGGCTGGATGGCATCACTGACTCAATGGACGTGAGTCTGAGTGAACTCTGGGAGTTGGTGATGGAGAGGGAGGCCTGGCGTGCTGCAATTCATTGGGTCGCAAAGAGTCAGACACGACTGAGCGGCTGAACTGAACTGAACTGAACATATACATAAGAATGATTTTTAAGGAACTGAGTACCAGGCCCAAAAGGATAGTGGTCACTGATGTGTAAGAAGCAAACAAGTTGAGTCTCACAATTGCCTCGGTTTCCTGCTTCAATTGAGACAGTTTCCAGACCCCCAAAAAGGGAAAAAAAGATATCCATATTGGATGGGAAGAAGTGAAGTTTACTTTAGTCACAGATGACATGATCACCTATATAGAAAATCTAACAGAATCTACAAAAAAAAAAAGACTATTAGAACTGAGTGACTTTAGCAGGTCTATAATGATCAATTATATATCTATATAGTAGCAGTAAAATATCAGAAGTTTTACATATCAAAAATACATCATTGTCAATAGCATAAAAATATGAACTATTTAGTGATGAATCTGAAGAATCTGTGAAATATCTATACACTAAAAAATGGTAAAACATTGCTGAAAGATGTTTAAGAAAATCTGAGTAAATTGCAAGATTACTATAATCATATGCTGGACAACTCAATCTCCAATATTAAAGATATTCTCCCCAAATTTATGGATAGATTCAATGCTATCCCAGTCAAAATGCCAACAGAATTTTTTTTAATAAATTGACAAACTGATTCAAAAATTCATATGAAAATGGAAAGGATCTAAATCAGCCAAAAGAACTTCTAAAAAGAACAAATTTAGACAACTTCCACTATCTGATTTTATCTGATTTAAAGACTTATTAGAAATTACATTAATCAAAACAGTTGTATTGGTATGAAGATAGACAATAAGCTCAATGGTACAGTTCAGTTCAGTTCAGTTCAGTCGCTCAGTCGTGTCCGACTCTTTGTGACCCCATGAATTGCAGCTGCCAGGTGTCCCTGTAGAGTCCAAAGATATAAGGAGATGAATATATATATATATATATATATATATATATGATTTTTAATATAAGTGCAAAGACTATTCTGTCAAGAAGAGCAGTCTTTTCAACAAATGGTGCTAGATTTGTATATGCTTGTGAAAAAAATAAAAATAAAAAACAACTTTCAATCTGTTTTTTGTTCCATAAACAAGAATTAACTCTAAACGGACCATAGACCTACATGTAAAATCTAAAACTATGCAATTTATAGAAGAAAACATAGGAGAAAACATTTGTGATCTTGAGCTAGTTAAGGTTTCCTGGGATCCAGCATGACAAGCACAATCTACAGAAGAATGAAGTGGATTGAGGACAGGAGGATCCACTCTGCTGGTGACATCATTACCAGATGGTCATTTAGGTTCTGGTGAGAAACGGAAGAGTTTAATGAAAGTTCCTATGAAGATCTGTGAAAAATCTGTGAAAGATCATGTAGGTTTTCTGAAATTCCCTGGAGACAAAAAGGCCATATCTGAAAAGATCAGTTCCATTTTAGGTCCTTTTTTTTTTTAACCCGCAATCTAAAACTTCCTTTTTGTTTTGTTCTGTCTTAGCATTTGCCACCACCAACCCTCCTCCTCCCCCTTAGACTTCTTTCTCTGCCTTTTGAGAATTGGGGAACTACTGTTCAGACTTTGCAAACTTCCTCTGGCCTCCAATACCCTGCTCCACCATTTTTACATAAGCACTGTGCAACCACAGATGAGATATTAAGACCCTTTATGTCTCATTTATAAAGCTTTGAGGGGACCCAGTCTATAAGATCTATTTAACTTTGAGCCCCTTATTCTATGCTTTCCAAGAAGAATGATTTAACAATAAAGCAGCATGAACAAGATTTTTTTTCCACTTTATTAGAAGATTGTACCCAAGAATGCGAGTGATTGTACCCAAGAATAGGTGTGATAAGTGTTATTGCCCAGATGAATAATTTATAAACTACATTGGAATGAAGCTACATTGGATTTAGACAAATTCTAGGGTGTCTGTCAAATAGCCACTCATATTTCCTCTTGGCTCATGCTTTCATTCATTCATCAAACTAATATTTACTAACCACTTACTATGCCCCAGGTACTTTTCTGGGTATTAAGATGCAGGGTTCACATTTGGCAAGTAAGACCAACAAATTTTTTCCCACTACAGTGCCTGTACACCTCTGTGGCTTCTTCTTGGGACAGCCTTCCCCTCCTCTCTTCATCTGGCCAACTTCTATTCTTGATTCAAAGAACCCAAATGTGACTTCTGTAGAAAGAACTTGCCTTCCATGAACCGAAAGAAGTCCTCCTGTTACTTATTTTCTTGTGTCTCTCTATTCTTTTTCCTTCCCAGCCTTTAACAAAATCTAGGACCATTTTATTTCTCATTGCATTTCTTAGCACATGTGGCACAGTCCTTGAAAGGAGCAACCTATATACATTACCATGTGTAAAACAGATAGCTAGTGGGAAGCTACTGTATAGCATAGGAAGCTCAGCTCCGTGCTCTATGGAAACCTAGATGGGTGGGACGGGGGTAGTGGAGGGAGTTTCAAGAGGGAGGAGATATATGTATATATATAGCTAATTCTCATTGCAGTACAGCAGAAACTAACACAACATTGCAAAGCAATTGTACTCTAATAAAAAAATGAATAATAATAAATAATAACATTAAGCTAAAATCATCATAACAACATGCCTAAAAAATACCTGTAAGCTAACTGAATGAACCAATGAACAGATAAAGGGCACATAAATGGATGGGAAGAAGGAGGTTGGAATGGACTCCTAGAATCATTAGGTCTTTAGCATGGTCAGGATTTAGGTGGGTGAGAGGTGAAGAAAATGGACAAGCAGATGCCTCATCTCCATTTCATAATCTCTTATCTGGGAAATAGTCTCCTAACAGGTCTCAAAATTTCTGGTCTCTTTAGTTTTTCAGGCTAAGAGTTATCACACTACAAAGTCAGTTATATGACATCACTTAACATCTCTAAAATGCAGTGGACACCCTACTGAAAAATAACCAAATTCTCCTGCATGGCACTACCCCCTCCCCTAAATGATCTGGCTTTCAACCCTTTGTCTGTATGTCTTTCCCAGTAAATCCACCCACTTACTTTACAAAGCAGTCATAATGAAGAGGCCATCCCCCACTGACCAGATGCATATCCTGGTCAGCATTCCATGCTATGCGCTTTCCCCCATTCTCCCTCTGCTGCAGTTGTCATCTGGTTCAAGTGTGACTCAAATGCCATCTTCCCTAAGGAAGTTTCTATGGCAAAGCACCCTTCCTCCCCTGAAGGAATCTCTCCTCCCTTTCTGCAGGCAAATAGGAGAGTGTGAGGCACACCAGACAAAGGAATATCTAGCACCGAGGCCCCAAGGTGGCACCAATAGCAACAATCCAATTTAGAGAAAATAACTACCTGTTCTGCAATGGTGTATTTAGGATCAAGTCTGAAACCAGTGTGGGTAGAAGAGACAGAAGCGAGTAGATTAAGAGGAAATGGGATATGAGCACACATAAAGCCTAAGAGGTCATAGTAAGGACTTAGACCTTCCCTGTCTGTGAAATAGGAAGCTGTTGGAAGGTTTTGAACAGCAAAATGAGATCATCTAATATGTGTTTTAAACACATAAAAGTTTGGTTGTGGTGTTGAGACATCACAGGGGAGTGGGAGCAGAAACAGACAGAGACCAGTGTGCGCAATAACCTAGGAATGAAGGAGGCTCCAGGGAGAGTGCTGCAGATGGAGGCTAAGAGGTGGACAAAGTCAGCCAACACTTGTTGTTGTCTGTCGTTTTGATACAGTAGCCATCCTAATGCCTGTGAGGTGATAATCTCACTGTCACGACTATGAGAGAAACAGAGCTTGTGGAAGAACAAGGATTCAAAAATTCAGCTGTGGGCCATTGAAGTCTGAAATGGTTTTATCATCCACGTGAGATGTCAAGTCGGCAGTTAGAAAGAAGAGTCTAGAGTTCACAGAAGAAGCCAGAGCTAAAAATATAAATTTGGGACATATCAACCTAATGAGATGATTTCAACTTATGATTTCATCAAGGGGAATAGTAAAGACAGATAAGAGAAAAGGGTCTGGGGCTAAACCTGATATTAAGGGATCCAAGAATTTATGAGGAACCAGTACAAAGAAAAAGTGGCCACCAAGGTAGGAGAAAAACCAAGGTGAGTGGTGTATAATTAAGTGATGAAGAGTCACTTACGCCAATTGTTGGGCCAAATTAAATGTGCACAACTGACCATCAGTTCTAACAAGGTAGAAACTGGTGATCTGAACAAGGTTTTGTGAACAGTTGCACACAAGCTTGATTAGAGGCAGGTCCTTGAGCAAATGGAGGAATGGAACTAGTGACCGAGTGTAGACAGGGCCGCCGTGCGCCTTTGTTTGCTATCGCAATCCCAATCTGCACCTGCAGGTGAGTGCTATGGCCCGCTCAGAAGTGTCCCAGTCTGGATGGTAAATCATACAACAAAACAGTCTTAAGTATAGACAGCTCTGTCTAGGTTTCTATTAACACACTGTACTCATTCATCCATAACAGTGCACTTTCCCCTTTCTAATTTTCCTGATGTAAATAAATCTCAAATCTCTCCCAGACCAGAGATTAAAGGCCTGGAGAACTCTCCCTAAGGTAATAATTTTCAATATGACGCTTGTGGCCACACAAAAAGGACCAGGGCCCTAACCTCAACAATTTTAAATTCCATGAATCTGACATATAACCTGGGCTTATATCTCCTCCAGGAGATTCTAATGTGTAGCCAGGGTTGAAGACCACTGCCCGGATTAATGAAGAAGCAAGCAGGTGAGTCTGATGGAGGTTATTATGTAACCCTCTTCAGGCATCTCTGCAGAGTCTTCCTCCCTGTCCATCCCATAGTCAATGCTCTGGTTCATGTGGTCATTTTCTCTCCCTGGACTATTGATGCTGCTCTCTAGATAGTTCTTCTGCCTCTGGGCTTACCTCCTTTGAGTCATTTCCTCTCATATTACCAACCTATTCATTTGAACTGACTGTTTTTCTTTTAAAACTTCTGATGTCACTTTATTGACTTCAGATTCAAGTTCAAATTGCTTGTGATGTCATTCAGAGTCATATGAGTGCTCCACAGTTATGCTGGAGTCGAACCACTGGGGTAAACAGAGACAAATACACAGAAGGAGTAACAGAACCAACAACATGGGTGCAGATGGGGAGCTTTTAAAATCCCATCAGAACTTAAAGAATGTTCCCAGAGGGACAGGAGGGAAAGTTGGGAAGCATAAACTGGGAGATTGGGGTTGACATATACACCCTATTATATATAAAATGGGGCTTCCTAGGTGGCTCAGTGGTAAAGAATCCACCTGCCAATACAGGAGACGTGAGTTTGATCCCAGGGTCAGGATCCTGGAGAAGGAAATGGCAACCCATTCTAGTATTCTTACCTGGAAAATCCCATAGACAGAGCTACAGTCCTTGGAGTTGCAAAAGAGTCAGACACAACTTCACGACTAAACATATAAAATACTTAACTAATAAGGACCTACCATATAGCACATGGAACTCTATTCAATTTTCTGTAATAACTTTAAGGGGAAAGCATCTTCAAAAGAGTAGATATATGTATATGTGTAACTGATTCACTTTGCTGTATACCTGAAATTAGCACAACATTGTAAGTCAACTATACTCCAATAAAAAATTTTTTTATAAAGAATGTATGAATCTATAAATGGTAAGGAATTTCCCACTAGACATGTTCTTGAGCACGTTTTGCTTGTACAAACCTCAGTCAGACATGAGTTGGAACACAGAGAAGAGAGGAAAAGTGGGGAGTGAGAGTCTTCATCTCACTTGTGTTCACTCCATCTTTACCCAACATCCACCGGGAAATTACATTCATTCCTCAAACAAGTAATGTTTTTTCACCTCTAGGATTTAACACATATTGTATCCTGCTCCTGAATTACACTGTATCTCCCTTATTTAAGTAGCTAATTTCTACTCATCCCTGAGATCTCAGCTACATGACAAAACTGGCCCGACACCCGTCATCCTCTACTTCACCAGCTTCATTAAGTCTGGATTGAGGGTGTTTCCTGCAGTATCCCGTACTATCCTGGACTTCCTTCACCATGGCCCTTCTCTCACTGTATTGTAATTGTCACTTTACATGTCTGTTTTTCCCACTAGACTACCAAGACCATATCGATTTCAAGGTTCAATAATTCTTTGCTAAACGAACACTAATATGAATTCAATCTAATGGGCTGGTAGAAAAATCGATACGTAAAACAAGTACTCACAACTTACAGGTACGGAACTCTCCTTTGCAATTTGACAGCCCCAAGGATGTCCTACCTAACCCTGGTTTTGCTTTGCCCCACACCCACTGGTGGACATGTGCTTCCCATTGGCCTTGGTGTCCGTGACATGAGTCATGCTGAAAGCACATTGGAAACCCTCATCTTTATAGCTCTTTTCTGAGAAAATTACCCAATCTGGCACTCCTTCTGGCCCCAAGGCCACTTGACAGATCCCAATGAGCCAGGCCAGATGGGAGGGGGGATGAACTCCACCATCAATTTGTCCAATGCCTAAAAAATGTTGGCTTTGGGATGCTGCAGGTCCTTTTTTGTGCGTTGCCTAGAATTAGAGGAAGGTGTTCTCCGCCAGGCCAAGGCAGTGAGGTCTCTGTGTTCCTGGCTGAGGCCCCCAAGTCGGTTCTGTCTCCACCGCAGAGCTCCCTGCCAGGTGGAGTGTCACAGCTGTGGAATCAGAGAAGTTGTGCAAGAGGAGAAAAAAAAGTTTTCCAACTCAGCAAAAGAACAAGTTTTGGAACGAGAGAGCCAGGGGAGAGTGAGAGTCCAAAGCAAGGCTGAGAATCATGAAATAAAGTCCACGTGGCAAGAACCAAGAATCTTAGCAACTGCAGTAACTAGAGGGAAGTAAATGAGCAGAAGTTAAAGGGAAGAATGAATGTGGTCAGTAAAACACAAGGAATTTCACTGCTTTCCTATAGCCTGAAGTTCGTTGCAAAGCATTCTATAGAGTCATGTGTGTATGCTCAGTCACTTCAGTCCTGTCTAATTCTCTGTGACCCTGTGGACCATGGCCCACCAGGCTCCTCTGTCCATGGAATTCTCCACCCAAGAATATTGGAGTGGGTTGCCATGCCCTTCTCCAGGGAACCTTTTGAACCCAGGATGAGAAGATGAGACTCCGGATCAAATCCAAGTCTCTTACATCTCCTGCAGTGGGAGGTGGATTCTTTACCACTAGCGCCACCTGGGAAATCCTCTACAGAGTCAAGTCATATATTAATTAACTCACCAGCATTTGCAGATACTTTGTACTTAACCCCCTTGATCTGCACAACTCCCTAGCTTCTATTATTATTCCATTTTACAAATAAGAAAAATGAATTTCAATGAGATTCATAAGTGACCAAGAAAAACTTCATGCCCAGGACCTGTCTGATCACAGGCCCATCTTCTGGGTGCTAGCCCACCCCAAACCACCTTACATGCTGGGCAACCCTGAGGAAAGTCATGCTCTCTGATCTTATCTATAAAATGAGAATGCTATAACCACTGAGATAATATATAGGAAAGGATTTCTTCAACAGTAAAGCATTATGCAAATATGAGTCACATGTACTGGTTTATTCACTGGCTTGTTTTATACTCTATTTCATTTCAAAGTAAGGCCAAAGTGAGACCACACACAGTGAAATAATACTGCACAGTCATCCAGATATCAGTGCCAAAGAGATTAAATTCTCCATTTGTCAGATCTTCATGGAGGAAGACTCTGCAGGCACAAACAAACCTTGTGGACACCAATCTCACATTCATAAAAGCAATCACCTCAACATGCCCTTACTAAACCCCTGTGTGGGCATGCTCAATCGCTCAGTCACCTCTGACTCTTTGCTATCCCATGGACTGTAACCCACCAGGCTCCTCTGTCCGTGGGATTTCCCAGGCAAGAATACTGGAGTGGGTTGCCATTTCCTTCTCCAGGGGATCTTCCCAACCCAGAGATCAAACCCCTGTCTCCTGTAGCTCCTGCATTGGCAGGTGGATTCTGTACTGGACCAAATCTGGAGGCAGTATATAAATGTGAATAAAACAACTCCCTGCCCCCAGGATCTCACAGTCTAGAAGAGACAGCAGAATAATAAAAATGACATTTTAAGAGTGTGCTCAAGAAATTCCCTGGTGGTCCAGGGGTTGTGAATCCACCTTCCAATGCAGGGGACACAGGTTTCGGTCCTTGGTCAGGGCACTAGAGCCTACGGGCCACAACACAAGATCCCACGTGCCACAACCAAGATCCAGTGCAGTCAAATCAATAAATATTTTTCTAAAAATGTAAAAAAGACTGTGCTCAGCATAACAGGAAAGGAAAAGACATCAAGTTGTAAGCTTGGAGAACGTGACAGAGGCACTTAACCCAGGAAAGTGCTTCTGGAGGCAGGAACTACTGAGCTGTTTCCCAAAATGGACTGAAGTCTACCAGGCAAACTTGAGGGTGAACAAGAAGTAGAATGTTCACACCCAGGGACGGGAGGGTGTGTGAGTTGGCAGTGTTGTGGGTCTGCAAATAATTGGCCTGGCTGAAGCTTCAAGTTGCAGGGGCGAGCGGGATGTGTAGGAAGAAGCTCCCGGAACAAAAATAACTTCCTTGGCTCTGCTCATGAGTGTCCTCACTCCAGGGCACAGTGAGACATCCAGGAGGCTGCTGGAGCCCTCCAGAGCCTTCCGCCTTGCTCAGATGCATCAGCTTCCCTAATTGCTCCAATAAGTAAACCAGACCTCAGCAACCTTTTACCTAAACCACATCTCTCACTCCTCATAAGCAAAGACAAGTTGCCCAAAGCCTGAACAGGCTGCATCTATTTCCCTTCTCTGAGTTGTAATGGTTCAGACCTTGGATTTTGGAGTTAGACTGGCCCACCTTGCAAGCCTGTCATGGCTGCTTCCCTACTATGTAACATTGAGAAAATAATTTATTTTCTCATATCTCAGTTTCCTCATCTGTAAAGATGGTCAGTAATATCACCTGCCACATAAGGTTTCTATGAGAATTAAATGAGATACTACAAATAAAGAATAAGAACAATGCCTCCTACATAGCAGTCATTCAGTAAGTGTTAATTATTATCATTATTATAATAATTACCTGAAACATCAACTTCTACAACCCCAATCACTTTACTTTGAATTATAATTCTTTCCAGTAACTGGGGAAATGTGCATCAAGAGAAAGAATGAGAGAACATATGCAGAAGAATCATTGATTAATATGGGAGAAAGAACACAAATACCCAGACCACAGAGTCTCACATGGCTGGGATGGTTTCGTTTCAAGTTTGACGTCCAGTTTCCTGGCAGCCAAAGCAGAAGGGAGAACCAATTTGTAATTACTTTCCCAGGACAGTTCCAAAAATATTTCTTCCACCAGCTTCACAAAGGAGACAAGACGTGATGTAGTGAGCATATCCACAGTGGGGTCCGGATTGGTCTGTTGGAGCTGCCATAAGACAGAACCACAGACTGGGTGATTTAAACAACAGAAATTAACTTGAAATTTATTTTCTCACAGTTCTGGAAGCTAGAAGCCAGAGATCAAGGTGTTGGCAGAGTTTTTTATTCTGCTTTGTTGGGTTTTTGTTGTTGCTGTCGTTGAAAACTCTCTCTTTGGCTTATAAATGGCTTTTATTCTTTAAATCTTGTCTTCACATGGTCTTTCCTGTGTGTGTCTGTGTCCTAATCTCTCCTTATAAAAACACCAGTCATATAGAACAAGAGCCCACCCATATGATCTCATTTTACCTTAATTACCTGTCAACTACAAATGGGCACTTGCCAAGAGCATTGCCAGCGACTCAACAACAACAAAAAGGGCATTTGCCATCTGCCTCTGTGGAGACTGAACCCTGTACTGCTGCAGCTGTTTGACCTTCAACAGTCCTCCCTGAGGGAGTTCAGGGTGGAGTGAAGCACTCTGTGTTCCAGGGACACTGATGGGACAGGTCTTCAGATAGTTGGATATTTTCAGGAACAGATTTCATGATTCTAATCTTTGCATCTCTTCATATCTAGAGAAGCCCTAAATCCCTTCGTGGTGACATCAGCTCCTTGTGACTAGCAGAAAATCTTTTGTGAAATAAGCACTTGATTGCACTGAACTCCCCCTTCACCAAAATCTTATATATTGACCTTCCCCAACTGCCTCTTTGGAGCAGTCTCTCAGAGCTATTTGTGGTGCTCCATCCTGGGCCCCAGTCCTCATTTTGCCTCAAATAAAACTTAACTCACAACTCTCACATTGTGCATCGTTTTTTAGTCGACACCTCTTGAAAGTCTCTATTTCCAGACACAATCACAGTCTGAGGTATTGCGGGTTAGAACTTCAAAATATAAATTGGGGATGGGAACACACAATTTAACCAGTGATAATGTCCCTGAGGCAGAGCAGGGAGGAGAAAACACAGCTTGACTCCACAAGTCTCCCTGACACTGCAGTCCTCTGACCTTCTGATGGCCCAGCTGATTTCAGAAGAGAACCCAGAGAGTCTAGAGTGGTGGATGGACTATTTACATTCCAAAGATTTGGGGAGAAGATCATGTCCCTCAACCAGTACTAGAAGGTGAAGGTGGGGTAAGAGAAATAGAGACCCTACTTCACACTGTGAGCCTGGAGTGTGTTCAGTATTAGTTTGCTGGGTAAGGAAACTTTAAAAAGGTAATACTGCTTTAAGGCATGATGCTCTAGCAGTGGTGTGTGGCTAAGAGAAAATGGGAAAGCAGTTAAGAGTGGGTTGGAAATACCTAGGTTAAGGCTGCAGATCTAAACTGGGCATGTCAGTGGAGACAGATGCCAGGAGATGGATCTGCCTCATGCAACCTACTTCATGTTTATGGTTCAGAAAAGGTCTCCACTTGGTTAATAAGTGGAAAGAAGTGGTAAGGATGATGAATGGAGCAGGCTCGGAGGAGAGGATTTCAGTTTCCAATCAGGACAGATCTGAGTTAAAGCCTCTAGAACGAGAGCCGTTCTGCTCTGTGACTTCTGTGGACCCTGCCCTCCTGGAAATGAAGAGTGCCCTTTACTCACAGTGTCTCTGCAACAGTCACAGAGGCAATCGCTATCATTACATTTCATCATGTGATTCCCAAACTAGTTAGATGTTATTTTCTGTATATAGTAGTAAGGAAACTGAGGATCAGAGGAGTAAAGTGAGTCACTTAAGGACACGTGGTAAATGACAGAGGTGGAATTCAAACCAGTCTGATGACTTTTGTTAGTGTGACCTTTGCCAATATACAGTCAGTGCCCCACTCACATTACTGGGTGCTCTAGGATCAACTGAGATTTCAGAGGTTAACAGCCTTCAACACATTTTAAAGTCAATCAGCAGCAACTGACACAAAATTGCTCTTGCCCCCTTGATCACTAAAACCACCTGAAACCATTTCTCTGAATGGAGGTACCAGAGTCCTTAGCCGTCTGCATTTTCATGGACATAAATGGGATAGAAAAGGTCAGAAAGCCAAAGTGATGCCAGGGCTCCAGAGCCTCTCAGACACCTTTACTTGGGCCTTTTAAAAGCAACACAAATAACTGAAGAACCATCTAGTCAGCATCCTATTAGCATCTATGAAGGGCAACTCCAAGGCGCCCAGAGTCAAATCTCAGAAGAGAAAACAGAGATTCAGAGTACGTCACAGAATTCTCATTCCCAGAGGAAAATGCCTATCTTTCTCAGCATTCAAGAAACCAGCTGCCCTCCCATTTCCTGAGGTCCACTGCACCCCTTGACTGTCCTTCATGTGAAATAAGGAGATGGAGGTGGGCCTGGAATGGACAGCTTCCTTCACTCAGTACACGTGTTGAGCCCCCTGTTTTGGCAGCTAGGCACAAGGAGGAGAAGGACTTCAACATTAGGTTTGACCTGGTTTTGATTCCCACCCCTGCCACTGGGTGATCTTGGGTGAGTCATTTAAACTCTCTGAATTTCACGCTATCATCAAAAGTAAAAATACTGGCAGGACACAGACTACTAGGGAGTGTCAGGACTAGCCAGGTCCACTGAAGTAAAGCAAGCCAGTGGACCAGCATGCAGGGGCAGAAAGTTACAATTAAACACAGTCGGGTTCAAGTCTCAGTTTCACTACTTACAAGCTCTGGGATGCTGAGATCTCACTTAACTCTTTGACCCTCCATTTCTCCACTATAAAATGGGTTAATAATACTTGCCTTACGGAGCTATTATAGGAATGAGAAACACTTTTGCATCTGAAATACAGCAAGTTCTTAAAAAATGGTGATTGTTACTGTTTCTGAGATGCCATGCTAGGCTCTGGAGATGTGAAAATGAAAAGTCAGTGATGCTCCCGATCACCAGAGTTCACATCTCTGGGGTATCTATTTCCTTGTCCATCATATAAGGTAACATGCTCTTCCCTGACTTATTCATAGGACTAATTAAAAAATTAATAGCACAACTGTGATTATAGTATCTATGCTAATTGAATATGGTTACAATGTGGCTAGGCATGTTATCAAGTGTATTACATGAATTTTTTATTTAATCTTTGTGGTAGGCAGAATAATGGCCCCAGAGATGTCCATACCCTGAGCCCTAGTACTTGTGAATATTAACTTAATGGCCAAAGCGGCTTTGCAGATGTGATTAACTTAAGAATTCTGAGATGGGAAGATTATTCTGGATTATCTGGATAGGCGCAATCTAATCACATAAGACCTTAAAAGCAGAGAAATTTTTCCAGCTGGAGGCAGGAGAAATGAGGCAGAAGGTGAGGTCAGGCAGAATATCTGAAGTGTGAGGACTTGATACATGGCTTGTTTTGCAAATGGAGGAAAGGGGCAAGGACACGAGAAATGCAAGTGGCCCCGGGAAGCTGAGGATGACAGTCAGAAAGGAAGCGGCAACCTCAGTCCTGTGACCACAAGGAGCTGAATTCTGTCAGCAACTTGAAAGAGCTTAGAAGGAGATTACTCTCCTGTGGCCTCCAGAAAAGCAGACACTACTACTGACCCCTTCATTTCAGCCTTGTGAAGCCCAGAGCAGAGAGCCAACTGAGCCAGCCTGTGCCCCTTTGAAATAATAAAAGGGGATGATTTTTAAGGTACGAAATCTTCAGCAATAGAAAATCGTCAACACAACCCTGTGAAGAAAGAGTCATTGTAGTTCCCATTTTGGTGATGAGAAACTGAGGCGAAGAATGGTTAAACTCATCCAAGATCACACAGATATTAAGTGGCAGAATTATTTGATCTAGTCTGATTCAAGAGCCTTTGTTCCTCAAAGCAGTACGTATGGCTTAGTACAATAGGTACTCAAAAAAATCTGTGAAAAAAATGGATGGAGGGAGAGATGAACGAGTGGTGAGAAACAGTGAGTGTGAAGATGCTGAGGACATAGAAACAATTGTCACCTGTGTTACGCTGAGCAGATCCAAATCTGCCATTTCAAGAACAGCCTGAGACCATCAGAAGGTACAAACTTCCAGTTAAAAAATAAATAAGTACTAAGGGTGCAATGTACAACATGTTAAAAATAACTAACACTGCTGCATATTATATACAAAACTTATTAAGAGAATAAATCCTGAGTTTGCATCAAAAGAAAATCCTTTGTTTCTTTAATTTTGTACCTGTAGAGATGATGACAGAGAAGGAAATGGCAACTCACTCCAGTGCTCTTGCCTGGAGAATCCCAGGGACAGGGAAGCCTGGTGGGCTGCCATCTCTGGGGTAGCACAGAGTCGGACATGACTGAAAAGACAGCAGCAGCAGCAGCAGTGGCTGGCATTAGCTTATGAAATGTGAACCAAAGTGACTGCTGTCATTTCTATAAGCCATGCTTGCATACTCAGTCGCTTCAGTTATGTCTGACTCTTTGTGGCCCCATGGAGAGTAGCCCACCAGGCTCCTCTGTCTGTACAATTCTTCAGGCAAGAATACTGAAGTGGGTTGCCATACCCTCCTCCAGGGGATCTTCCTGAAACAGGGATCAAACCCTCATCTCTTGCATTGCAGGCAGATTCTTTACTGCTGAGCCACCAGGGAAGCCCTCTGTAAGAAATAGATGTGATTTTAAAATTTCCAGCAGTCATATTAGTCACATTAAAAAAAAATGGGGGGGTCAAGACAAATAGGCAAAATTAATTTTAATAATATGTGAAATATTTTAATCTAATATATTCAAAACATTATCATTCACTGTATAAACAATATAAAAGCATTAATGAGATATTTTATATTATTTTTCACTCTACGTGTTTGTGTTGTGCTCAAAGTGTGTAATTTACACTTATAGAACATTTCAGTTCGGGCTAGGCCCTTTGCAAATGCTCAGTAGCCACATATGCTGGTAGCTGCCACATTGAACAGAGCTGGGGTAACTGGTCGAGTCTCCATGACCCTTGGCTGGTGAGTGAGAGACACAGAGCAGGGGCCCAGAGAACACTCAATGAACACACAGCATAATCAAGACATTGTTTCTGTATACCACAGAGACCTTTTTTTGGCTGTATAACTTAAACCAACCAGCACAAACTTCATGTTGCTAGAATATAAAGCAAAACCAAAGGATACTGCAAAGTGCAACAGGAGTTAGTTAAGGGAAGGTCTTTAAATGAGATACTTCAGTTCAGTTCAGTAGCTCAGTAGTGTCCGACTCTTTGCGATCCCATGAACTGTAGCACATCAGGCTTCCCTGTCCATTACCAACTCCTAGAGTCTACTCAAACTCATGTCCATCGAGTCAGTGATGCCATCCAGCCATCTCATCCTCTGTCGTCCCCTTCTCCTCCTGCCTTCAGTCTTTCCCAGCATCAGGGTCTTTTCCAATGAGTCAGTTCTTCACATCAGGTGGCCCAAGTATTGGAGTTTCAGCTTCAGCATCAGTCCTTCAAATGAATATTCAGGACTGATTTCCTTTAGGATGAACTTGTTGGATCTCCTTGCAGTCCAAGGGATTCTCAAGAGTCTTCTCCAACATCACAGTTCAAAAGAATCAGTTCTTCGGTGCTCAGCTTTCTTTATAGTACAACTCTCACATCCATATATGACTACTAGAAAAACCATAGCTTTGACTACATGGACCTTCATTGGCAAAGTAATGTCTCTACTTTTTAATATGCTGTCTAGGTTGGTCATAGCTTTTCTTCCAAGGAGTAAGTGCCTTTTAATTTCATGGGTGCAGTCAGCATCAGTAATGATTTTGGAGCCCCCCCCAAAAAATAAAGTCTGCCACTGTTTCCACTGTTTCCCCATCTATTTGCCATGGAGTGATGGGACCAGATGCCATGACCTTGAGTTTGAAGCCAACTTTTTCACTCTCCTCTTTCACTTTCATCAAGAGGCACTTTAGTTCTTCTTTCTGCCCTAAGGGTGGTGTCATCTGCATATCTGAGGTTATTGATATTTCTCCCAGCAGTCTTGATTCCAGCTTGTGCTTCATCCAGCCCGGCATTTCACATGAGACACTTAGACATTTGAATTTTATTCTGCAGGATAGTTAACAGGTCTTCTGACACCATTCAGATCTTATAGGCCAGACTGGGGAACAGGAAAAGTAAATAGGAGGCTGGTGCAACATCCAGGTAGTGAGGCCTGGTACTGAGACAGATGAAAATTACATATAGAAAGGCATACACGCCATTTGCCATCAACCTCCAAATGCAGTGGCTTGTTTGACCGCATGTAAAAGGGGACTTTTGTGGCCCAATCAGTAAGGGAAGCATCAGCCTGGCCTCAGCCTGGCCTCTTACATTCTGCTATGGCTTCAGTTTCATCTTGTAGCTGGTGTGTGAGGAATGATTCCATGGATCCATTATGGTAGAAGACTTTGCCCTGATGAAAATGATTATGGATCTAAGGTCATTTTCACCTATCTAGGTCATTTTTTCTTGTTTTTCTTCTAGCCTGGGGCACATTTCAAGACTTTCCACTTTTCAAAGCACTACAGCTGGGGTAGGGTATTTTTTTTCCCCCACAAATGATATGCCAAGTGAATGTTTGGGTAATTCTGCACCATTCATAGAGAAGGGACAGGGTGGCTAAAGATGACCCTGCAAATAGATTGGTGTTGATTTGAAGTCTATACATCAAAATCCATTCCATAGGTTTGAACTGTTGTATTTTGAGAAATCCAGTTGTTTGTCTTTTTATGCAGGGTTGCAGGACACACTTCAGTCTTCCATGACCATAAAGAACTCTTTTGGAAACAATTTGGTGAAATGACAGTCATAGCCATGAGAAAAAGTTGTTTAAAAATGATTTTAAGTCTTTTTGCTGAGGGTTTAAAAAGATGTCTGTTGTAGTGATTTTCACATTTTCTAATCAGCCTTAGCTCTCACAGTAACGTGGCTACAAAGCCCTTTACACACAGGCACACGGGCACCAGGAATTATTTTTTAGCTGCTCCATAAATAAGCTGAATTCAAACTAAGTCTTAATTCCCCCACTTACTTGCTGTGTGATCTCAGGCAAATCCAATAACTTTCTAAACCTTGGTTTCCCCATCTGTAAATTGAGGGCAATGATCCTTACTACCCAGAACGGTTGTTAAGAATATAGTGGAAAAACTGGCATGTTATGTTCCATAAATCTCAGTTCATTATCTGAGTAAAGAAGTACACGGACTTGAGGCCAATAGACTTAGGATAAAGATCCAGCTCTGGCACTCCATAGTCACATGGCCTTGGACAACTCATGCATATCATTTGTCTATAGTCTATAAAATGAGATGACAGTACTTTCCCCAATTAAACAACATGATGTATTTAACATTTGGTTTTTGTCTTTATCTTCTATAAAGCAGTCTGAGGCAAGGATTAAAGTGCTGGGACATCTAGTTGGAGGTGGAAGCCAAGGAAGGCCAAGGTGAGGAAGAAAAGCAGAAATGAAAGCAATGTGTGATTTGTACATCTCCATTATTGCACTCTTCAGGGTGAGCTACAAAGAGATGCTGATCCTGCAAAGGCATGTTTATCCCTTTAGCCACTATGACTTTCCAGAGAATTTTCAAGCAGATGCTGCAACTCAGCAGACAGGAGGAAAGAGAGAAATGAATCTGCCTTGGCCCTCCTGGTCTTCCTTTCCCATTGATCAGGGTTTACTCCATAAGGAGCTAACTCCCCTCCCCTCTGAGTCATATCATGGGGCCCCTCAAAAGCTGATCAGGAAGCAGTTTATCTATCCCAGTGGAAAGTTACCTCTGTGTGGTCCAACTTGGCCTGTGGGCCATGTGTGTGACCCTTGACAGCTCAAGGAGCTCCATCACCTACCATGGCACCAGAGCACTCCAGTATCTTCATGCCAGGCTCTGACTGTGTAGGGGAGAAGACAGCATCAGTGATACAGAGCAGGAGTGAGTGAGATTTCAATTTTAAAAAATATTTTGAAAGCTTAAATGTAACCTGTTTTTAAAATGAAAATTTGGAGGCCCAGAGAGGGAAATGGACTTCCCCGCTGCACTGCTGCCATTGTCAAAAGTCCATCAGACCTCTGCTCCTCCAACTCTGTGCTCCTTAACATACCTGGCAATCTTGTTTGGAAGGAGATTCTGACCCAGTAGGTCTGAGCTGAGCCAGTGATCAGGATCTGTGAGTTATGTTTTGAGTATCAAGGTTTTAAACAGCCAGAGCCACCTTGGAAATCCATACTACACACCACATAAATGAGACTTCAGCACATTTCCTTCTTTCATCCACCACCTTAGTCCAGAGTGGTCCCCCTTGCCCATCACTTGCACCTGACTCTATCCTGCTACTGAATTTTTCCTGACTTTGCCTGTGATTTTCTCAACGCTGCCTTTGCCTTAAAAAAATGGCTCAATGCTCCACTCTTCCTTCTTGGCAAAGATTCTGGGACCCTCACTATCACTTAAGCTCTAGCACATGAAGATGAACTGAGTGCACACTCTCCCTTTCTATAACTTGGGCCCAGAAGCTTCCAGCCACAAGTCATTCCTTGTGGTCAGTGCCTCTAATGGGCTCCACCCAGCTTGTTTTATGTGAAGATGAGAACCCCAGTCTTCCAGGCACTTTTCACTGTACCACCCAACCTTAATTCTAAGGTTTAATAAGGCCATAGGGGATTTGTAGGACACAAGAATATTTTTGTGCTGGAATGTGTACTTGTTCTCAAAAAAAAAAGCCCAACAACAGCACAAAGCTTACATTCAAACTGGAATACTCTGGTTTCCTAAAAATCACAACCAAAATAGATTTTCTTTCCTGTTTACATATGAATCAGATTGTGCTTCAGAGTTACTGATTTGCAAACAAATCTGAAAGTATTTATGAAATATCTACTGTGTCCAAAGGTGTAGCAGAGAGCACAGAATGGGCTAGTGTTAGTGAAACTGAAACAGTCACTAAAGATGAAACTGAAGGAGAAAGAAAGGTGAGTATGGATGGGAGAACCGTGGGAATTACACCTCCCAAGCTCTTTGTTTACTATGACCTAGAGCCAGTAGCTTCAGAAAGGCAGTTTCTCATGGGTAAGAGTAGGGACTCTGCAGCCCAAGAGCAACAATTCAAAGCCCAGCTCTACCACTCACCATTGGTGTGATCTTGAGCAAGTTATTAAGTGCCTTGTTTCCTTGGCTTCCCCACTTGTAACATGGGACTAATAATAGTACCTATCTCATGGAGCTGGCATAAAGATTAATTGAGTTAATCATTTAAACACAAGCCATTTAAACTTTTCCCACCACATAATAAGCACCCAACAAATGGTAGCCAGCATGCTGCCAGCTGAAACTTCACTGCTTTGACTCCCACTCAAAAAATTGTACTATAGCAGAATGCAAGTAGGTGAAAGTGAAAAGAGAAAACAAGTCTTTATACACTTGAGAAGATTGAAATCATATCAAATGGTTTTTTTTGTTTGTTTTCTTGTCCACAAAGAAATATATTCTGATATATCAAAGAAGTATTTATGCTAATTTCTTCAGGAACCAAGATTTTTAGTGTACGGGAAAAGAGAAACAAGTGTAAATTCAATAATATTAGACTTTATATTACTATTTTTGGATTGTCAGTGATTAGCTTGAATATAGTTTTTTAAATAGTTTTTTTTTTTTTTTTTTTTAGCTTTGCCCACTAAAAGTGCTTAGAAGCAATTACAGCTTCATGGCAGTGAGAAACCCTAGTACCCAAATTGTGGCTTCTAAAGACCATTCCTCTCCAAAAGGAACACAGACTCCTCTGAAGAGAGGATGATGATCTGGACCAAAGAATTTCCAGAGACTTCTTGTACCAAAATGGAGGGAAGCTATCAAAGAGTGTTGAAGATACAATAAAAGGACCCATGGCAAATGTCTTAAAATATGCTGCATATAAAACCTATGTGCTCAATGTGATATCCAGTAGAAGAATAAATAACCTCAGCACTCAGTGTTCACCTCTATTAAAGGGACCAAATCATTTATCCTGCCTTTCCTCAATGAAAAAGAATTCAGAGTAAACAGATGTTCACGATTTGTCAGCACAATGGGTCCATACAGAAGAATTCCAGCCAATACATAGGAAAGGAAGAGAGAACTAGAAAAAGTGCCCATCTTCAACTCCTAACAAAATAACTGGTTTAAGCAAAGATTGTCTGTCGATGAAACCATCAGCTGAAAGTCTAAAGGAAATCTTGGAATAGAGATATTAGACTGTTGCTACCTGAAAATTTTGATTAAATTAGCATCATAAAAATGGTACAGTCAGACTTTCTGTGCCTCCTAATGTAACACAGCATGAAGTATAAAGCACCAACAATGAAATGCTCTTTGGGAAAAACCTTGGCCTTGAATCTCAGCAAGACTTAACTAGCTTCTGGCTTACTATAAATAGAAAGGACACAGAAATCAGTTAAATGACACTACAATGATGCAAATAGACACATTCAGAATGCAGGATTTTCTATAAGGCCTGGTTTCTTCAATAAGAAAAGCAGCATAAAAGGGAAGGAATCAGGGAAAGACACCAGGGAAAAAGGGCTGTTGTAGCTTAGATGAGACTTGAAAAATACAACTGATTGCAATATGTGTGGATTTTATTTATATCTTGATGTGAACAACGGTGCATCACATTCTTGAAATAATTAGAGAAATCTAAGTACTACACCAATGCATAATAGTGAATTTCTTTAGGTATGATGATAGCCCTGTGGCTAGCCTAGAAAATGTCCATATTCCTCTAAGACATACCCTGGACCATTCATAAGTGAAATGACATGAGATTTTGGATTAGAAAAAGCAAACAATTGGATGGAATTGGGGTAGGTGGGCAAGTGATGAAACAAGAGAGGCAAATATATATACACATACACACATACATACATATATACACAAACATGCATACTATGAATGTTATATGTAGTTTATTACATTATTGTACCATATTATGGGCTTCCCTGGTGGCTCAGATGGTAAAGAATCTGCCTGCAGTGTGGGAGACCCAGGTTCAGTACTATTCTTGTACCATTACTATTATTTTCTCACCACTTCAGACTTCCCTAGTGGCTCACACAGTAAAGAATCTGCTTGCATTGCAGGAGACCTGGGTTTGATTCCTAAGTAGGAAAGATTCCCCTGGAGGAGGGCATGGTAATCCACTCTAATATTTTTGTCTGGAGAATCCCATGGACAGAGGAGCAGGTCGGGCTACAGTTCACGGGGTCACAAAGAGTCAGACATGACTGATCAACTAACACTTTTACTTTCATACACTTTGTGTATATAGGAAAGTTCTCATAATAAAAACTTTTTTAATAATATGGGAAAATCTAAACTCAGACTTAATACATATTTTGTTAAAAAAAAATATTTGCAATCCTTGATTTTTTTCACTAATAGCAAAAAAATACCATGTTGCATCTTTCACCCACCACCAAACCAAGGCCTCACATTTGGTCACCACTTATGCTGTGTGTGTTCCATCCTTGAATTAGTCTGAATGAAATGGGGGTGTTCATTTGTCTCACAGTCACCAGACTGTAGCTTGGTAGCAGGAAATGTGTCCCAGCCATTGCTGGGAGTAAATGCACATAATAGGTGAATATTCACAGGAATCAACCAGAGATTGTTTAAAATGCTGATATAGATCAATGGAACAAAATAGAAAGCCCAGAGATAAACCCATGCACCTATGGACACCTTATCTTTGACAAAGGAGGCAAGAATATACAGTGGAGAAAAGTCAATCTCTTTAACAAGTGGTGCTGGGAAAACTGGTCAACCACTTGTAAAAGAATGAAACTAGAACACTTTCTAACATCATACACAAAAATAAACTCAAAATGGATTAAAGATCTAAACATAAGACCAGAAACTATAAAACTCTTAGAGGAGAACATAGGCAAAACACTCTCCAACATACATCACAGCAGGATCCTCTATGACCCACCTCCCAGAATATTGGAAATAAAAGCAAAAATAAACAAATGGGATCTAATTAAAATTAAAAGCTTCTCCACAACAAAAGAAACTATAAGCAAGGTGAAAAGACAGCCTTCAGAATAGGAGAAAATAATAGCAAATGAAGCAACTGACAAACAACTAGTCTCAAAAATATACAAGCAACTCCTACAGCTCAACTCCAGAAAAATGAACGACCCGATCAAAAAATGGGCCAAAGAACTAAATAGACATTTCTCCAAAGAAGACACACAGATGGCTAACAAACACATGAAAAGATGCTCAACATCACTCATTATCAGAGAAATGCAAATCAAAACCACAATGAGGTACCATTTCACGCCAGTCAGAATGGTTGCGATCCAAAAGTCTACAAGCAATAAATGCTGGAGAGGGTGTGGAGAAAAGGGAACCCTCTTACACTGTTGGTTGGAATGCAAACTAGTACAGCCACTATGGAGAACAGTGTGGAGATTCCTTAAAAAACTGGAAATAGAACTGCCATATGACCCAACAATCCCACTGCTGGGCATACACACCGAGGAAACCAGAATTGAAAGAGACACGTGTACCCCAGTGTTCATCGCAGAACTGTTTATAATAGCCAGGACATGGAAGCAACCTAGATGTCCATCAGCAGATGAACGGATAAGAAAGCAGTGGTACATATACACAATGGAGTATTACTCAGCCATTAAAAAGAATACATTTGAATCAGTTCTAATGAGGTGGATGAAACTGGAGCCTATTATACAGAGTGAAGTAAGCCCGAAAGAAAAACACCAATACAGTATACTAACGCATATATATGGAATTTAGAAAGATGGTAACGACAACCCTGTATGTGAGACAGCAAAAGAGACACAGATGTATAAAACAGTCTTTTGGACTCTGTGGGAGAGGGAGAGGGGGAATGATTTGGGAGAATGGCATTAAAACATGTATAATATCATATAAGAAACGAATCGCCAGTCCAGGTTCGATATAAGATACAGGAAGCTTGGGGCTGGTGCACTGGGATGACCCAGAGGGATGGTATGGGGAGGGAGGTGGGAGGGGGGTTCAGGATGGGGAACACGTGTACACCCGTGGTGGATGCATGTTGATGTATGGCAAAACCAATATAATATTGTAAAGTAAAAAAAATGAATAAATAAAAAAATGCTGATCCCTAAACCTTAACTCTAGAACTGCTGCATCAGAAAGTCTGTGTGGGGTCTAGGGAATGTTTGTTTTTAGTAAATTTCCCAATGATTCCTATGCACAGGATTTGGAGTCCACACTGAGCAACTCTTATTTCTCTATTAAACAGTCACGGGGGACAGTTTCACAGGGGAGCTTAGGAATAAGCAGAGTCAGTAACTGCATATGGACGGCACGTATGCAGTTATCAGTTTCAGAGGCTCTGATTTCTGAGGTTAAATAATGAGAAGGCTGATTAGCAAATACAAAGGGTGCAGAGCAGCTTCAAATGCAGCATTTGATTTCAATTTCATTTTTATTTAAATGGAAACATCTGCAGGAGTCAAAAGCAAAGCTTCTTGATTACAGACAGAGCAGCCATGGATGAATATAAATCCTAGCTTTCCAGAAGGCTTTGTGAGAGGGATAAGGAGCACACGACACTAATGAGTGTGATTATATAAGGCACGAGCTTGCAATAAGGCACGAGCTTGCAATAAGGCTTAAACGAATAGGGGCTTCCTCAGAGTCCAATCTATAAAATTTCTCATTTTCTCCCATCAGCCCCGTGGGCATCTGTTTACATCTGCCAGCTCATTGGTCAGAATAATATTGTTTCCACACAATTCCCAATATCATGCCAATCTATTGTTAGGGGTAGGGAGTTAGTTGCCTCATGAGCCTGGAATTTCCCTCCCCTGGTGTCCAAGTAGAGGACAGGGGGATGATCATTGAATGATTACATGGTCTAAGAGATTCTACATTGTGTCTTGGAAATAAAGGTCCCAGATTCCTGCAAATTCCAGTCCTCGGTTGCCCCTTCATTTCTCCCTGTCTCCAAGCTTGGAAAATGCTCTGCCTCTGCCTAAAATGCTCCTCCCTTACATCCCTGCCTGACCAGGTCCATTGAGCCCCAGCTTAAGAATCTGCTTTTCCAGAAGATTCTTCTGACATCCCCCTGATGTAGAAGCTCTTCTCTGTTCTCCTGTAAGTAGTCTGAGATTACCTCCATCATAGTATAATTGCCTTTTAAATTTTGTTAGCCTTGCCTCAACTGAGAGAATGCTGTCTCACTCATTGCCACATCCCAGGTGTCTTGCACAAATTTGGCAGACTGCAAATACTCAACAAAGGCAGTAAAACTGAAGGAATAAATGAATGAATGCTTAACCAACACATCTAAGTTACAGCCAATCCAATTCAAGAGAAGTATGCTCCTGAGTTTAAATACTAGAAGTATTTTGAGGAATTTCTAAAATACTGGAGAGTTAGAGAAATGCCACAGACAGGAGATAGATACAAGTGTTAGTTTTCCAAAAGGCAGCTGAAGGTGAATTTAAGACCATCAGCAAATTAACTTATAACTGATTATTAGCAAAATTTAGGAGCATTTTAAAGCAAAGAAGTGATCATTGGGTTATAGTAATGCATAGTTTTTCAAATCATCAATCCTCCCAAACTCTCTCTCCCATTCAAGTATTTAACAAACTGTGTATAAGGTCCATATGAAAAGAGAAAAACATTAGCAGAAAGATAATGCTATTTAGACAAATTTTAGTTGGTTAAATTTATGTGTTAATGAATATATCAAGATTAGTCTGCAGGGAGAAGGTTGTCATCACTTCTTTGCTTTCCTGATTAACAGTTATACAAATTACTTGATAAAGATTCATAAGATAAGCTCATTAAATACATCCATCCATTCAATAAATAACTGTTGAGCCCTTTCTGTATGCTTTCCCTTGAGAAGCTCATCGCAGAGTAAATAGCTAATTATACTATGTGACAGATTATACAATGTGACAAATTATACAATGTGACAGATGCTATCACAGATTTTGAAGCAGAATCTCAAGAGAGGGACCTGGAAATCACAGTTGTTAATAAGAGCTCCAGGTTTTCCTTGAATTCGGACAAGGATCTAGAAAATTATGTCAGATGATACAATCAATTTTAAAGTATCTCTAGCCAAAACTGAATTAATAAAATTAAGGAAAAAAATGAGAGCAAAACTTCGAAATACCTCCACTGACAAGAACAATGTGTTGAAAACTAAAGGAGAAATGTAATGATTAATAACATTAAAACATGCAAAAACTGGGCTTTACCAATTATACAAGAAAATAATGTGTGTGACCTGGTTTGCTGAGTCTGTTAAATCCACATATCTCTAACTTACTATCTTTACTACAGTAGTAGATAAAAGAATATAATCATAGCAATATGATTTCTTGAGTCTCAGGGTCCTCATATATTTAGTGGGGCTAATAATAGGAGCTACCGTGAGGACTTGTGGAGTCTCCAGGTATAGTTGTATGGGAGAAAATTAAACAAGAAAATTAATTTGCTCATAAAATATTTATTGACTCACTACCATATTTTGGTGATAAGCTCTGGGTATGTGTAAAGTGCTTTGTACCATGGTAGGCACATAGTATCTGTACCAAAAAATGGTACCTGTTACTATTATTATTAAGCCCACTTAGAATGATCCTGGTTAGCCACCCTGCAAGTAGAAACAGAAACTGCACCTGGGTTTTTTTTGTTTTGTTTTGTCTTTAGTTTCAACAACAGGAGGGATTGTGCTGGGCTGAGAAAGTTAGCACATGGTAAACCTCTTTAGAACTCTTTCCTTATCAAGTGTCCTTGAGAGCTCCAGGCAGAGGCAGACTCGCAGGATGGTGTCCACTGCTAGACTTGTTAGGGCAACTAAGTGTTTTCCATACCAAGTCACAATGAGTCCCAGACTAGACCAGCTTTCTTAGGAGTTCACCTTTGAACTCCTAAGAATTGTTAGTCTGTAACACACCATGGAAGACTTAATTTTACTATCTTGGAATAGAAAAAAAATGCTTAAGATTATCTTAAAAGGTATTAGTTAAGAGCCTGGGCTTCTTGGTGTCAGACAGCCCTAAGTTTAAAACCTGAATTGTCTGACCTTGGGAATGTTATTTTATTTCATCATTAGTTCAGTGCAGTACTTTGAAGATTGAATGACATTATTATGTACCTCCAAGTGTAATAGGGAAGAAAAGATCTTACTCCATATTGGATCTGTTTCTTTACTGTAATCTTTGTATTCTTTAACTTTTGTGTCAAATTAAGAATGTTGTCTATAGCCCAAAATATACAGGACAGTTTATTGTCAAGTTTCTGACATTTAAGGATACAACACTTTTCCATTCGTATAAAGATTGAAAGTTGCAGAACAGAGAATAACATTTGTCTTGTTGGAGGTTTACAGAAACATCATCATCTGCCCTACATGGACAGCTGCAAGAACAAAGGATTCCAACACCAAGAAGTTTGAAATAACCAGTGACACCCCCTTCCCAATCAGTGTTAAAAAAAAAAAAAAAAAACCTTGATTCTGACTTGGGTGAGATGGTTCTGTCATCTTCTCTGACTCCCAGTTTTCCAAATAAAGTCATTATTTCTTGCCCTGACACCTCAGCCTCCTGATTTTTTGGCCTGTTGTGTCGTGAGTAGAACAAGCTTGGGCACGGTAACATCATGAATCCACTGAATGGTAGTGGTCAGGAGCAGTAACTGCTCATTGGTTTACAGTTGGCTGTTAGAAAGTTCTCCATGAATTGAGCCAGGAATTTCCTTACTCTAACTTTGTTCTTACCAGTGGTCTGAAGTCTGCCCTCTGACGGTAGAGAATCATACCTTTACTTCCTCTATTTCTCTAGGAAAGTGCTTCAGATAGCTGGGGACACCAGTGATGTCTCCTTAGGGTGACCAGCCATTCTAGTTCACCCACGACTCAAGGGTTTCCTGGGATACGGGACTTCCAGTGCTAAAAGTGGGAAACTTCCAGCTAAACCAAGTTGGTTGGTCACCCTATCTCCCTCTCTGTTCTCCTCCAGGGTAAATAACCCCATGATCTTCAATTATCGCTCTTGCAACCCATATGTGATCTCTTACCATCCTCTCTCCCACCTTATAGGCATTTGTCTTTATCATTGTCCTTCTTCATGTATAGCACAGAAACATTTATACTGCAGTATAGATGTGGTGACTTCACTTTCACTTTTCACTTTCATGCATTGGAGAAGGAAATGGCAACCCACTCCAATGTTCTTGCCTGAAGAATCCCAGGGATAGGGGAGCCTGGTGGGCTGCCGTCTATGGGGTCGCACAGAGTTGGACACAACTGAAGTGACTTAGTAGCAGCAGCATAGATGTGGTAGATTTTCTCTTGTGATACATGACATTGGTTCTTTTCTTTTCCCCATCTCAGGTGCAAACATCATTCTAAATTCATGGGTCACTACATGCAAGACTCCCTGTTTCTTTATCCTCATTGTTGGCATTCCTGACATTTATGTCTCTTTCCTGATTAGGCACTCATTCTAATGTGAGAAAGATGAGATGAAGATTTATGCCACTGTCAACCATGTAGTTGCTTTTTATGCATGTATCTTTCAATTTGCCTATATGGTATTATGCTAGAGACTTCATTTTCTTTTTTTTTTTTAAGTAAAGGTTATTATTAAGATCTGTCTACATTACCACGTAGACAATTATTTTCTTGACTATAATTGCTGTATAGTATTCCTGAGTGTATATCCAACTCATTTTCTAAATCCATCTCCTCAATGATAATAAATATATAATATTGTGATGACCACTTCATTCAAGTCCCATTTAAGAGAAATGGGACATGATCAGTTTTAATTACCAGAATCTCCTTGAACTTGTTTCAGTTCAGTTCAGTTCAGTTGTTCAGTTGTGTCCGACTCTTTGCGACCCCATGAATTGTAGCACGCCAGATCTCCCTGTCCATCACCAACTCCCAGAGTTCACTCAAACTCAGGTCCATCAAGTCAGTGATGCCATCCAGCCATCTCATCCTCTGTCGTCCCCTTCTCCTCCTGCTCCCAATCCCTCCCAGCATCAGAGTCTTTTCCAATGAGTCAACGCTTCGCATGAGGTGGCCAAAGTATTGGAGTTTCAGCTTTAGCATCAGTCCTTCCAAAGAACACCCAGGACTGACCTCCTTCAGAATGGACTGGTTGGATCTTCTTACAGTCCAAGGGACTCTCAAGGGTCTTCTCCAACACCACAGTTCAAAAGCATCAATTCTTCAGCACCCAGCTTTCTTCACAGTCCAACTCTTACATCCATACATGACTACTGGAAAAACCATAGCCTTGACTAGACGGACCTTTGTTGACAAAGTAATGTCTCTGCTTTTCAGTATGGTATCTAGGTTGGTCATAACTTTCCTTCCAAGGAGTAAGCGTCTTTTAATTTCATGGCTGCAATCACCATCTGCAGTGATTTTGGAGCCCCAAAAAATAAAGTCTGACACTGTTTCCACTGTTTTTCCATCTAATTCCCATAAAGCCAAATGTGTATGTATGTATATATATATATATAATATAATATTATATTATATTTATATAAATAAATATATTTATATCATATAAATTGTATATATTGTTATATATAAAATTTATAAATATTTTATATATAACTAGTATATATATAACTATTATATACATAAATATTATATATTTATAAAAATAACTATTATATATTTATATATATATAAAACAGAGAGAATTCTTATCATTAAATAATTGGAAAAAAGAAAGATTTATGCTGAGCTTCCAAGATTGACACCTGAAACTACACAGCAGAACTGGCCCACCAGGGAGCAATGGAGCCAAAGGACCTAGAAACCAACACAACCTCTCTGAAACTAGGGATTTCCATTGCCCAGTTTCTTGACATTCACATATTAGGACCAGATATCAGACCCTCTACTGAAAAATGAACTGAAAAGTGAACTGCAGCTATTTAAAAGTTTTTGTGATCACACATACCAACAAAAATAACAGACACAGCAGAAACAAGACCTCTGTCTTGTGATGATCACTCTCACCTTCCAAATAGTATATATAATATCAGATACATACATATAATAAAAATATCACATACATGCTTTCCTTGGAGGAAGCTAGGTCATTAAGGGAACCTGAACAATAAGGGCATCTGGAAGACACAGATTTTTGCATTTCTTTCCCCTAGGAAATCAACTTCTAAGTGAGGCAGAAGGAAGTTGGGTGAACCAGTCTAGAGAATTTGCCAGAAACCAAGAGTGGGCCTGTTGGATCATGGGCATATACAAACTTAATTTGCTCAAGTTGTGCCAGATTGTTCTATAGAATGATTATATAAGTCTACCCTCCCACCAACAGTGCATGAGGCGTCCTGATCCCCTCTTCCCCAACAACACTTGGTATTACACAGCTAAAAATTGTTTGCCAACCTAGTTATGATGCCAAAGTAAAAGGCACATTTTTAGTGCCCCAGCACCTGTTGGAACCAACTGAACTTGACTTCTAGAAATTTTTCCTAGTGTTTCTGATGTGAGCTGCTACTGCACTAATTTTCCTCAAGCCAGTAGTTCCATTATGTATATAATCTTCAATTCTGGACTTGACTTTTTTTTTTTTAATTTCTTGTAAGTAGATAGCCCACTGCGCTGGTCTATCAAGATTATTTTAAAATCTATCTAAGTATTGTCTATTTATTAACTGATCCTTTCTACTCTGAGAGAGTAGAGAGAAAGAGAATTAAATTTCTATTTTATACTTGAGAAACTCAGAGAAGGTAAATAACTTGCTCAAAGCCACCCAGTGATAAGTGGAAGACACATGATCTGAACCAGGCATATTTGAAACCAAAGCCTTTCACACACAGTGTTATATGTGTTTTGCAAAATCATACAGTGTATGGGGTATCTGAGGACTAACCCAGACTCTCTTTGACTTGACAATTTAAAACTATTTTCAGAATTACAATAGTTCTTTTTATGGCCTTTGTAAATAAAGTCTAATGAAAAGACACCAAAAGTGACCTAATGGAAAAATTTCAAGATCTTAAAATGTATTATTGCAAAAACTGAGTTTCTCATTAAAAATGGTTCAAGATGGGGAAAGTGTGCTTTTCTGTGACCTCCATACTTTTGCACTTGCTGTTCACTGGAAATATCTTTTCTCCACCTGGGCAATTCCTGCTCATCTTCCAACACCCAATTCAAGGTGATTCCCTCTGTTTTGTCTGCTGGAATCCTTCAGAGAGATCCAAACCGAGACATTTTTGATATCAGAACCCACCGTCTTGATTTTTATATGCAAAAGTTAGTGTGGAAAGAAACAAAAACAAACCCATGAAACAATGTGATTCACCTTATAAATGATGTAACACCAAGGCACAAAGGGCACAGAGAGGACGAAGCATCTGACTCAACTGAGAGAATCGTGGGAGCTTTTTAGAGAGTGTGATTGTTGAATTGAACCTTAAAGAAGGAGCAGGATTTGGCAGGTAGACAAGGTAGAGAGAATTTCAGAGAGAACTACAACAGCCAAAGCAGGGAGGAATGAAAGAGCATCTTTCTCCTAAAAGAATAATGATACAAGAAGATCCTTTTTAAATAACTCTGAATCTTGGAGATCATCTTTGTAGTAAATTTTTACTTTAAATTTTTTAAATGTACTCTAAAACTACCTTGTTATCACTAATCAATGAATGGTATGACTAGGGTTGCTGGTGTTTCCCCAAATTCTCTGATAACAAGACTTGTCTGGGTTTCCCTGGTGGTCTAGTGGATAAGAATCTGCCTGCCAATTCAGGGGACATGGGTTCAATCCCTCGTCCAAGAAGATCCCACATGCCACAAGGCAACTGAGCCCATGTGCCGCAACTACTGAGCCCATGTGGTGTAACTATGGAAGTCTGCGTGTCCTAGAGCCCCATGCTCCACAACGAGAATCCACCATAATGAGAAGCTTACACACTGCATCTTAGGTCCATGAATCAAGGCTAATTGGGAGTGTTCAAACAGGTGATGGCAAGAGTGAATGTCGACATTTTAGGAATCAGTGAACTAAAAAGGACTGGAATGGGTGAATATAACTCAGATGACCATTGTATCTACTACTGTGGGCAAGAATCCCTTGGAAGAAATGGAGTAGCCATCATGGTCAACAAAAGAGTCCGAAATGCAGTACTTGGATGCAATCTCAAAAACAAACAAAATAATCTCTGTTCATTTCCAAGGCAAACCATTCAATAGTAATCTAAGTCTATGTCCTGACTATGCTTCCCTGGTTGCTCAGTGGTAAAGAATATGCCTGCAAATGCAGGAGACACAGGAGACAAGGGTTCAACCCCTGGGTTGGGAAGATCCCCTGGAGGAGGACATGGCAACCCACTCCAGTATTCTTGCTTCCCTCATAGCTCAGTCAGTAAAGGTTATCCGTGTGCAAAGCAGGAGACCTGGGTTCAATTCCTGGGTCAGAAAGATCCCCTGGAGAAGGAAATGGCAACTCACTCCAGTATTTTTGCCTGGAGAATCCCATGGAAGAGGAGCCTGGTGGGCTACAGTCCATGGGGTTGCAAACAGTCAGACACAACTGAGTGACTAAACCATCACCATGCCCCAAACAGTAACGCTGAAGAAGCTGAAGTTGAATTGTTCTATGAAGACCTACAAGGCCTTCTATAACTAACACCTGAAAAAGATGTCCTTTTCATTATAGGGGAGTGGAATGCAAAAGTAGGAAGTCAAGAAACACCTGGAGTAACAGGTAAATTTGGCCTTGGAGTACAGAATGAAGCAGGGCAAAGGCTAACAGAGTTTTGCCAAGAGAATGCACTGGTCATAGCAAACACGCTCTTCCAACAACACAAGAGAAGACTCTACACATGGTCATCAACACATGGTCAACAGAGAAATCAGATTGATTATATTCTTTGCAGCCAAAGATGGAGAAGCTCTATACAGTAAGCAAAAACAAGACTGGGAGCTCATTGTGGCTCAGATCATGAACTCCTTATTGCCAAATTCAGATGTAAATTGAAGAAAGTAGAGAAAACCACTAGACCATTCAGGTATGACCTAAATCAAATCCCTTATGATTATACAGTGGACGTGACAAATAGATTCAAGGGATTAGATCTGATAGACAGAGTACCTGAAGAACTATGGATGGAGGTTCATGACATTGTACAGGAGGCAGTGACCAAGACCATCCCCAAGAAAAAGAAATGGAAAAAGGAAAAGTAGTTGTCTGAGGAGGCTTTACAAATAGCTGAGAATAGAAGAGAAGTGAAAAGCAAAGGAGAAAGGGAAAGATATAAACATCTGAATGCAGAGTTCCAAAGAATAGAAAGGAGAGATAAGAAAGCCTTCCTCAGCAATCAATGCAAAGAAATAGAGGAAATCAATAGAATGGGAAAGACTAGAGATTTCTTCAAGAAAATTAGAGATACCAAGGGAACATTTCATGCAAAGATGGGCTCGATAAAGGACAGAAATGGTATGGACCTAACAGAAGCAGAAAATATTAAGAAGAGGTGGCAAGAATACACAGAAGTACTATACAAAAAAGATCTTCAAGACCCAGATAATCACTCACCTAGAGCCAGACATCCTGGAATGGAAAGTCAAGTGGGCCTTAGGAACCACCACTATGAAAAAGCTAGTGGAGGTAATGGAATTCCAGTTGAGCTATTTCAAATCCTAAAAGATGATGTTCTGAAAGTGCTGCACTCAGTATGCCAGCAAATTCGGAAAACTCAGCAGTGGACACAGGCCTGGAAAAGGTCAGTTTTCATTCCAATTCCAAAGAAAGACAATGCCAAAGAATGTTCAACTACTGCACAATTGCAGTCATCCACCTGACCTGCCTCTTGAGAAACCTGTATGCAGGTCAGGATGCAACAGATAGAACTGGACATGGAACAACAGACTGGTTCCAAATAGGAAAAGGAGTACGTCAAGGCTGTATATTGTCACCCTGCTTATTTAACTTATATGCAGAGTACATCATGAGAAATGCTGGGTTGGAGGAAGCACAAGCTGGAATAAAGAAAGCTGGGAGAAATATTAATCACCTCAGATATGCAGATGACACCACACTTATGGCAGAGAGTGAAGAAGAACTAAAGAGCCTCTTGATGAAAGTGAAAGAGCAGAGTGAAAAAGTTGGCTTAAAGCTCAACATTCAGAAAACTAAGATCGTGGTATCCGGTCCCATCACTTCATGGCAAATAGATGGGAAAACAGTGGAAACAGTGTCAGACTTTGTTTTTCTGGGCTCCCAAATCACTGCAGATGATGATTGCAGCCATGAAATTAAAAGACGCTTACTCCTTGGAAGGAAAGTTATGTCCAACCTAGACAGCATATTGAAAAGCAGAGACATTATTTTGTCAACAAAGGTCCATCTAGTCAAGGCTATGGTTTTTCCAGTGGTCATGTATGGATGTGACAGTTGGATTATAAAGAAAGCTGAGCACCGAAGAATTAATACTTTTGAATGTGGTGTTGGAGAAGACTCTTGAGAGTCCCTTGGACTACAAGGAGATCCAACCAGTCCATCCTAAAGGAGATCAGTCCTGGGTGTTCACTGGAAGGACTGATGCTAAAGCTGAAACTCCAATATTTTGGCCACCTCATGCAAAGAGTTGACTCATTGGGAAAGACCCTGATGCTGGGAAAGATTGAGGGCAGGAGGAGTAGGGGACAACAGAGGATGAGATAGTTGGATGGCATCACCAACTCAATGGACATGGGTTTGCGTGGATTCCAGGAGTTGGTGATGGACAGGGATGCCTGGCGTGCTGCGGTTCATGGGGTCACAAAGAGTCAGACACGACTGAGTGACTGAACTGCGCACAGGCTAGTAAAGTAATGCTCAAAATTCTCCAAGCCAGGCTTCAGCAGCATGTGAACCGTGAACTTCTAGATGTTCAAGGTGGATTTAGAAAAGGCAGAGGAACCAGAGATCAAATTCCCAACAATCGTTGGATCATGGAAAAAGCAAGAGAGTTCCAGAAAAACATCTACATCTGCTTTATTGACTATGCCAAAGCCTTTGACTGTGTGGATCACAACAAACTGTGGACAATTCATCAAAATATGGGAATACCAGACCACCTGACCTGCCTCTTGAGAAATCTGTATGCAGGTCAAGAAGCAACAGTTAGAACTGGATATGGAACAACAGACTGGTTCCAAATCGGGAAAGGAGTACATCAAGGTTGTATATTGTCATCCTGCTTATTTAACTTACATGCAGAGTACATCATGAGAAATGCTCGGTTGGATGAAGCACATGTTGAAATCAAGATTGCCAGGAGAAATATCAATAACCTCAGATATGCAGATGACACCACCCTTAGGGCATAAAGTGAAGAACTAAATAGCCTCTTAATGAAAGTGAAAGAGGAGAGTGAAAAAGTTGGCTTAAAGCTCAACATTCAGAAAACTAACATCATGGCATCTGGTCCCATCACTTCGTGATAAATAGATGGGGAAACAATGGAAACAGTGACAGACAGAGTTTATTTTTTGGGGCTCCAAAATCATGAAGATGGTAATTGCAGCCATGAAATTAAAAGACACTTGCTCCTTAGAAGAAAGGTTATGACCAACCTAGACAGCATATTAAAAACAGAGACATTACTTTGCCAACAAAGGTTCATCTAGTTAAAACTATGGTTTTTCCAGTGGTCGTGTATGGATGTGAGAGTTGGACTATAAAGAAAACTGAGCACTGAAGAATGGATGCTTTTGAACTGTGGTGTTGGAGAAGACTCTTGAGAGTCCCTTGGACTGCAAGCAGATCTAACCAGTCCATTCTGAAGGAAATCAGTCCTGAATATTCACTGGAAGGAATGATGCTGAAGCTGAAACTCCAATACTTTGGCCACCTGATACTCATTGTATCAGAATTGACTCATTTGAAAAGACCCTGATGCTGGGAAAGATTGAGGACAGGAGGAAAAGGGGGCATCAGAGGATGAGATGGTTGGATGGCATCACCGACTCAATGGACGTGAGTTTGAGTAAATTCCAGGAGTTCGTGATGGACAAGGAGGCCTTACATGCTGTAGTCCACGGGGTCACAAAGAGTCAGACACAACTGAGTGACTGAACTGAACTGAACTATGCACTGAAATTAGAGAGTCACCCCCACTGGCCACAACTAGAGAAAATTCAAGAACAGCAACAAAGACCCAGTCCAGTCATAAAAAGCAAACAACAGGTGACCCAGCTTCCTGGACCCCTGGAGCTTCTTACTCAATGGGTCTAGGATGAAGCCAAGAACTTTTAAAGTTTAACAAGTACGCACAGGAGATTCCCATCAACAGAGAAGTTTGGCAAACCCTGAGCTATCATGGGCCCTGATGTCCAGCACTCCTCCAAGGACTCTTTGCAGAGGAGGTAAACTTCAGCACAGCAGTGAGCCTCCTGGTCCATTAATGATTAACTCGTGTGAACCACTGCCCTGTATAATTTAAAGATATATTTCATTAAAAAATGTGACTGTGAGCACTATGCTTGATGATCCTGTGGATCTGTCTCTTGCTTCAATGGTGTTTGGACAGAAAAGACCCAGGGAAGTTCCCTCCTCCAGCCTCTAACCACTTGCAAATATTTTTCCTATCAAACCTTCAGAACCAACCACTCAGCTAGCCTCAGACTCTGGGACCAGCTCACACCACTTTTTGATATTAATTTCTTATTGCTGATCAACCACATGATCCCACATTCATCAAAATTATTGCCATCAGGAGGAAGCTGCCATTGACCTCCTGGTCAACCTGCATCTGCAAGCCTCCTACACCTACCTCTCTCTGGGCTTCTATTTCCACCACAACGATACGACTTTGGAGGGCATGGGCCACTTCTGTGAATTGGCTGACCCCCAGGTAGGGCTGGGTAATTATATCTGCCAAAGGCTCGCCCTCAAGCAGCACCAGGAGGCTCTGGAGCCCAGCAGCCTTTGAGAAGCCCCCTCTGATATCAGTGCAGCCACCTGACACTCTGCAGCCAGTAGGCTGCTTTTTAACTATCTTGGAGCCCTATCCGAAGATTTGGACTAAATGCAAACAATAAAGCTTTTTGCAGCAAAAATTAACAATAATAATAGTAGTAGTGTGAATTCAGAAGCTTTGTACCACATTTCTCTTTATGAACACAGTGCCTGACACTTATCCTGCAGTGTCTCATCCAATCCCCTAACAATCCTGCCAGGTAGATTTTTTTTTTTACATTGTACAGATTTGGAAACTGAAACTCAAGAGATTTGGGGAAGGTATGGGTCATGCAGCTTATAGTAAGTAGCCAAATTGAAATTTAAAGCCAAATCCATCTGAATCCAGAATCATGTTCTTCCCATTATCCCAGATTCTGGAAGGGTCTATGGCAGAGTATTGTCACAAAGTCAGTCTATACAAATGTCTAACCATAATTTAAATCTGCATTCCTTTCCTCAGCTTCTCTCCACTTTAGGTTGACCTTTCCCTGACCTTTTCTCCCTCACCCAACCTGCTTTACCTCAAGAAGCCATCCTGTTTTCTGCTTGCCACTTTGTTGCAATTTTCCACCCAGATTATTTGTGTCTCTAACAAGTAAGGCCACACCAATGTCTGGCATTAAAAGAAGCATGAACCTTCATTCCTGAGGTAATGAGACCTTTTTTTTCCAAGTTCCTTCCTTCAAAGTTCATGAACTTCGTAAAAAATAAGACCCACTCTATTACAGCCCAGACCTCTGCTGCAGGACGCCAAGGCTGAGTAAAGGCAGTGCCTGTGTGAAAAAGAAATATATCCATAGATTAGCACCGACTTTGTCTTCCACCAACCAAATTCAGAGAAAGACACAGTGGGAGGCACTCTAGCCCACATCTGAGCTTCCTGGTTATACACTGCGGGTGACATTCATGTCCCAAGAACTAAGTGGACCTTGATGCAGAGATGTTTGTAGTCTTTATTGGGCTTCCCAAGTGGCACTAGTGGTGAAGAATTTGCCTGCCAATGCAGGAGACCCAGGATCAATCCCGGGGTCAGGAAGATGCCCCCTGTAGGAGGACATGGCAACCCACTCCAGTATTCTTGCCTGGAGAATTCCATGGGCAGAGGAGCCTGGCAGGCTACAGTCTATAGGGTCACACAGAGTTGGACACGACTGAAGTGTCTTAGCACTCAGTGGTCTTTGTTTGGGCTTCCCAGATGGTGCAGTGATAAAAAGTCCGCCTGCCAATGCAAGAGGCACAGGTTTGATCCTTGAGTCAGAAAGATCCCCTGGAATAGGAAATGGCAACCCACTTCAGTATCCTTGCTGGAAAATTCCATGGACAGAGCAGTCTGGAGGGCTACAGTCCATGGGGTCACAGAGTCGGACATGACTGAGCAACCTGAGCATGCACAATCTTTGTTTATGGTCTTTTCTATCCTTTGGAAATAGAGCTTTGGAAAAGCCTAACACTTGACTCTTCAAAGTTATCAGAGATTTTCATCCATCTCCACACAGAATAGTGTGAAAAACCCAGGGATGCATGGAAGGAGTTTCCCCGGGCTGTTTCTCATCGGCCTCCTGCTCCTCAATGCCAGTGGCCATTGCCACATGCTTCTGCAGCTGCCCAGTAATGGTCCCATGGTGGCCATCACTTCCTAACTCCCGATGTCTCCTCCTCTGAAGCTCTTAAAGGCCACTACCCTCCCCTGGTAACCCCAACTTCTAGCAGCTCACTTTTATAACTACTGCACTGAAGCATGCATCCCTAAACCCTACAGGAACTTAGCTCACCTGCCCATCAACTCCCTGCTAGCATTCAAACACCTGTTCAGAAGACATGTTCTGAGGACCAATCATACTCTCAACACGAAGGAGTCACCTTGAATGAGATCCGTCCCTGCTTTTCCACCAGCCTCAATTCCTCCCCTGCCCAAACTTTCCCCTCACCTTCCTATAGACCCTTCATTCTGCTCCACCCAGCCACCCATATTCTCTGCTTTGGCTGCCAAGCTGCTGGAGAAGTTTGCCTAACGATGCTGAATTGCACTAGAAAGGAATTAACCAGCTCTACCTTGGCTTCAGTTTTGACATTTTAAGGCTACAATGAGAACCAGGAGGAAAAGAATCTTAAATCCCTAGTATCCTGTGTAACCCAAGAAGGTGTTCAGTAGATATCCCCACCACCCACCTGATGTCTGAATTCTAACAGTCCATCCAGTCACTGTGTCCTCTGAGCCATTGCCCTCTCATCAGGAGGAAAACAGAGGCAGAAAAGTCTTCAGGCCACAGAGAGGATTCAAAAACAAACATGTCAACAACCATTATTCCCTTGTGCTTTCCCTAAATGAATGTGGTCTCTCTGGGCTTCAGATCTCACACCATTACCTGAGTTCTAGGTGGCTTCAGATCAGCAGCTTTACCCTACTGCATCAGAGGAGCTCTGCTAATGACAGGTTTAAGACCTGCTAGACTCCTAGAACCTTTGCCATTGCCTCCTAATTCTCAGCTAAGACCATTGAGAAAAACTGTAAAAAGTCTCAGAAAACAACTCTCAGGAGCTCCTGCACCCCGGGAGGTTTGGTGCAAGTGAATGTAACATGCTCAGCGCTCTCAGGCCCTCGGCCCCATCCCAGATGTGGTGGGCAGCGATGATGAGGAGTGGGGTTGCATTTCCTATGAATTAAGCCATCAGGCGGGAGAACAATATCGTCATTGATGGGGAAAGGTCACTGAAATTCCAAGGACACTTGAAGCCTTTCACTGGGTTGAGACAGAGATGCCTAATGTTAATCCTACGTAATACAAGTCTCTGACAACCCACTTTCTAATGGGCCTACTGGCAGCTCAATTGGCCATTCACTGTGATTCAGTGCATCCTCAAGGAAGTGGTTTGGAAGGGGTAACCTATTTTTTAATCTGTGGTCCAAAACTCCCCCAGAATACATTAGCACGGGCCATTCTGATTCTTGGGGGAAAAGGTGCTTTGCTCCATTCAAGACTTAGTTTACTTGCTGGTGGGGGGTTCCAAGCACAGTTAAATCAATGTTCTTTCATTTATTAAATACACATTAATGGGGCACAGAGTAAAACGAACACACAGGCTATTTCTGCTACCCTCCTCAGGGTGGTTTCTGGCCTATGACCTGGTACTTTAGAGTTTCATCCCTTTATATGATGAATACTTAATGTGTGCTTTTCTTCTTCCAGGCACTGTAGTAAGCGATAAAATGGCCAACATGACAGAGCTTCCCCTTACATGGGGAAGTTACTAACTAACTGGATAGTCAATCCATGGCTTTATTTATTACAAGTAGGTGACGTGAGTGTAAAGCTTGGGGAAGTTCAGACCCCCTGCGAACATAGAGCAGGCCCTCTATCAGGGGAGGAAGTAAGGGGAATTTGAAGATGTTTGGGGAAATTGACATTTCAGCCAGGCATGGACAGTAGGCTAAGAGTTAGTTGAGGGAAGGGGAGCAAGAAATAAGGGAGCTAAAAGGAGGGCGCTCTCCCTGGGCTTTAGGGAGTAGGGAGGGGAAAGGAGGAGGTGTGGCTGAAGCAGAGCCAACAGATAGAGGGGAGGGCTACTTGTTCCACTTACTCCAGCTTCCCAATCTGCATGTAGTCTCTAGACCTGCTTCAGCTTTTCAACCTACAGTCCTTAGTGAGAGCCCAGCCCCCAGAGTCCCAGGCAAGGCCCAGCTTCCCAGGGGCCACTTGTCAGGGAAGGGAATCCAGACCACCTCCACTCACATCTCCAGGGTCTTATTCTCATGATTGGAAGAATCAGTGTGAACTGGGGAGGCATAATTTGTCCACCAAGTAGTACCTGTGATGCAGTGTTTAGGACAGAGCAAGCTCAATTTCCCAGCTCTTTTTCTTTGTCTTTGCTGGCAAAGAAATAACCTTTAGGAGAGGAGGGCACAAAAGTGAACCATTTGCCTCCCTAAATGAGTTCTCACCTGCTCACATCCTGGCTTGAATTAGACTCTGCCCAAGAAATGAGCAATGCTACAGATAAAACTTTAAGGAAATATGAAGAACAAGGGCAGAGTTAAAGGACAGGAGTGTGGCCAACATTGTGTTTACCTTTCACAGTGAGAAAAAAGTAGGCACAGGAAATGTCACTGGTGTCCTTGACACTGAGACCAAGCGAGGATGGAGACACACGATCAAAGTCATTGGAGAAGGAATATCCAGGACATTGGAGAAGGCAGCAGCAGTGAGCACGGGAGCAAGCTCACTCAGCTGGCTGCCTTTTTGTGAACAGATAGAGTAAGCAGTTTAGTGAAAGTCCATGGTTTCTCTGGGATTCAACAAAATACATGCCAAACACTCCTTGGCAATCCTTAGGATACATTCAACAAATGTGCTCTAATTACAGTATGTCTGCAGAGTCAAGGCCAGAGTGTATGAGAGCATGGAACAGTCACCTACCCGGCCTGCGGCAGGTCTGAAAGGCTTCCAGAGGGAGGCTGGAGGCTTACCTGAGCAGAGAAATCCCACATCTCTGGCCCATGATAGGGTAGAGGCTAGAAGCAGGTGGTACAGCATGGTGTGAACTCTGTAGCCAGCCTGCCTGGGATCAAAGAGGGCCCTACTGACTACTAGCTGTGCAACCCTGGGCAAGTTCCCCCAACCTCACTGTGCCTCAGTTTCCTCATCTGTAAGATGAAACTGATAATAGCACTTAGCTCATAAAGAAGTCTGAGCACTGAAGAATTGATGCTTTGAACTGTGGTGTTGGAGAAGACTGTTGAGAGTCCCTTGGACTTCAAGGACATCAAACCAGTCAATCCTAAAGGCAATGGATCCTGAATATTCATTGAAAGGACTGATGCTAAAGTTGAAACTGCAATACTTTGGCCACCTGATGCGAACAGCTGACTTATTAGAAAAGACCCTGATGCTGGGAAAGATTGAAGGTGGAAGAAAAGGGTGACAGATGATAAGATGGTTGAATGGCATCACCAATGGACATGAGTTTGAGCAAGCTCCAGGGGATGGTGAAGGACAGGGTGGCCTGGCGTACTGCAGTCCATGGGGTCGCAAAGAGCAGAACATCACTGAGAGACTGAACAGCAACTCAAGTTTGATGTGGAAATCTCTGAAAAGAGTCAATATATACAAATTACTTAGAGCAGCACCTGGTAAGTGCTCTATAAATGTTAGCTATGATTAAGGAGACGTGTGATTAAGGTTTTTTTAATTAATAGACTTTATTTTTAAGCAGTTTTAGATGTATAGAGTGAACATCACACGGAATAGTTTCGCTCCCCTGAAATCCTCTGGATTCTATCTCTCCCTTTACCAGCCCGATTCCCTATTCCCTGGGAACCACTGTTTTGTTTTTTGTTTTTTTCCTATCTCCATAATTTTACCTTTTCTGGAATGTGAGATGATTAGAACCAGATAGTACATGACCTTTTCAAACTGATTTCTTTCACATAGCAATATGCATTTAAGTTTTCATTGTGTCTATTCCCTGATTAAGTTCTTGTAAGGAGGAGGTATATGCATACCAAGTTGAATGGCAGTACTCAATTGGTAGAGTTGAATGCAGAGTTCCAAAGAATAGCAAGAAGAGATAAGAAAGCCTTCCTCAGCAATCAATGCAAAGAAATAGAGGAAAACAACAGAATGGGAAAGACTAGAGATCTCTTCAAGAAAATTAGAGATATCAAGGGAACATTTCATGCAAAGATGGGCTTGATAAAGGACAGAAATGGTATGGACCTAACAGAAGCAAAAGATATTAAGAAGAGGTGGCAAGAATACACAGAAGAACTGTACAAAAGAGATCTTCATGACCAAGATAATCATGATGATGTGATCACTAACCTAGAGCCAGACATCCTGGAATGTGAAGTCAAGTGGGCCTTAGAAAGCATCGCTATGAACAAAACTAGTGGAGGTGACGGAATTCCAGTGGAGCTATTCCAAATCCTGAAAGATGATGTTGTGAAAGTGCTGCACTCAATATGCCAGCAAATTTGGAAAACTCAGCAGTGGCCACAGGACTGGAAAAGTTCAGTTTTCATTCCAATCCCAAAGAAAGGCAATGCCAAAGAATGCTCAAACTACCACACAATTGCACTCATCTCATACGTTAGTAAAGTAATGCTCAAAATTCTCCAAGCCAGGCTTCAGCAATATGTGAACAGTGAACTTCCTGATGTTCAAGCTGGTTTTAGAAAAGCAGAGGAACCAGAGATCAAATTGCCAACATCCGCTGGATCATTGAAAAAGCAGGAGAGTTCCAGAAAAACATCTATTTCTGCTTTATTGACTATGCCAAAGCCTTTGACTGTGTGGATCACAATAAACTGTGGAAAATTCTGAAAGAGATGGGAATACCAGACCACCTGACCTGCCTCTTAAGAAACCTATATGCAGGTCAGGAAGCAACAGTTAGAACTGGACATAGAACAACAGACTGGTTCCAAATAGGAAAAGGAATATGTCAAGGCTGTATATTGTCACCCTGCTTATTTAACTTCTATGCAGAGTACATCATGAGAAACGCTGGACTGGAAGCACAAGCTGGAATCAAGATTGCCGGGAGAAATCTCAATAACCTCAGCTATGCAGATGACACCACCCTTATGGCAGAAAGTGAAGAGGAACTAAAAAGCCTCTTGATGAAAGTGAAAGAGAAGAGTGAAAAAGTTGACTTAAAGCTCAACATTCAGAAAATGAAGATCATGGCATCTGGTCCCATCACTTCATAGGAAATAGGTGGGGAAACAGTGGAATCAGTGTCAGACTTTATTTTTCTGGGCTCCAAAATCACTGCAGGTGGTGACTTCAGCCATAAAATTAAAAGACGCTTACTCCTTAGAAGGAAAGTTATGACCAACCTAGATAGCATATTGAAAAGCAGAGACGTTACTTTGCCAACAAAGGTCCATCTAGTCAAGGCTATGTTTTCCAGTGGTCATGTATGGATGTGAGAGTTAGACTGTGAAGAAAGCTGAGCACCGAAGAATTGATGCTTTTGAACTGTGGTGTTGGAGAAGACTCTTGAGAGTCCCTTGGACTGCAAAGAGATCCAACCAGTCCATTCTGAAGGAGATCAGCCCTGGGTGTTCTTTGGAAGGAATGATGCTAAAGCTGAAACTCCAGTACTTTGGCCACCTCATGTGAAGAGTTGACTCATTGGAAAAGACTCTGATGCTGGGAGGGATTGGGGGCAAGAGGAAAAGGGGACGACAGAGGTTAAGATGGCTGGATGGCATCACCGACTCGATGGACGTGAGTTTGAGTGAACTCCAGGAGTTGGTGATGGACAGGGAGGCCTGGCTCGCTGCGATTCATGGGGTCGCAAAGAGTCAGACATGACTGAGCGACTGAACTGAACTGAACTCAACTCAAAGGAAGCTGAATACTTTGTCACTCTATAGAAAGTTCTGCTAATAGTTGCCTTTGGAATCCTGCTATTTCATCCTCCAGTGAATTCCCACTGTTAATGCTTTTTGCCCCTAGTTAAGTGACTCCTTTAAAATACAAACATTCCTGGGAGGTCACATTTTAAATATTTCATGGCTAGAACTATAGCATTGTTCAGCTTAAAGGGAGCCTCAGCACCAAATGTTCTCACCCTATATTAATGACAGGAATCAGAGAGAGAGGTGACTTACTGAAGAGTACACAAAGACAAGTGCCATGTCATTCATTTAAGAAGTTAGCTGTGACTTGAATGAACCTTGAAGAGACAAGGGCAGTAACCACACAGCTTGAACTGAAGAATTAAAACACAAGTTTCAACAAAAAAATACTTTGAATAGCAACCATGAACATATACAAGTATTTATACAATCCCTTAAGTATTTCATTTATAAACTTTATCAATGGTAACAACTTAAACTAAGTCAGGACTATACATTTATTGACTTAGTTTATGGTTTTTCCTGTGGTCATGTATGGATGTGAGAGTTGGACTGTGAAGAAGGCTGAGCACTGAAGAATTGATGCTTTTGAACTGTGGCGTTGGAGAAGACTCTTGAGAGTCCCTTGGACTGCAAGGAGATCCAACCAGTCCATCCTAAAGGATATCAGTCCTGGGTGTTCATTGGAAGGACTCATACTGAGGCTGAAACTCCAATACTTTGGCCACCTCATGCGAAGAGTTGACTCATTGGAAAAGACCCTGATGCTGGGAGGGATTGGGGGCAGGAGGAGAAGGGGATGACAGAGGATGAGATGGCTGGATGGCATCAGTGACTCGATGGACATGAGTCTGAGTGAACTCCGGGAGTTGGTGATGGACAGGGAGCCTGGCGTGCTGCAATTCATGGGGTCGCAGAGTCGGACACAACTGAGCGACTGATATGATCTGAATGCTTTTACTGTTGATAAAGTTTATAAATGAAATGCTTTGTGCTTCCTAGGTGACACTAATGGTAAAGAACCAGCTTGTGCATACAGGAGACTTAAGAGACTGGGATTCGATCCCGGTTCAGGAAGGCCTCCTGGAGAAGGAATTGGTAACACTCTAGTATTCTTGCCTGGAGAATCCCATGGACAGAGGAAACTGGAGGGCCACAGTCCACAGAGCTGCAAAGAGTAGGACATGACTGAAGCGACACACTCACATACACATTTACAGACATACTTACTGAGTGTCTGGTGGCTCAGAGGTTAAAGCATCTGCCTGGAATGTGGGAGACCTGGGTTCAATCCCTGGGTCGGGAAGATCCCCTGGAGAAGGAAATGGCAACCCACTCCAGTACTCTTGCCTGGAGAATCCCATGGAGGGAAGAGCCTGGTAGGCTACAGTCCATGGGGTCACAAAGAGTCGGACACGACTGAGTGACTTTCCTTTCCTTTCCTTTACTGAGTGTCTACAAAATGCAAGACAATAAGCTAGTTGTGAAGATATTCACGTAAAAATAACATGTGCTTACAGAAAGTCGGAATCAATGACTGCCTGGGTCAAACCAGGAAGGCTTCCCCAAAGAGGTGGCATTTGATCCGGTCCTAAAAGATGAGAAAACATAGGTGGGGAAGAGAAGACACTGCGGTGACCCTGGGATGAAGAGCGTGGGTGACGTTTATCCAGGAGCAGTAAGCAGTTCTAACTGGCTGGGAAGAGGGCACAGAGCGGGTCACAGAAATGGAGCTTCACTTTCCCCATCACAGGGGCAAAGTGACCGTAGGCTGCGGAGGGACTGGGCTGGGCAGAGCCTTCAGAAGGCTGACTCCTCCAGCTCACCACTGTTCCCAGGACCCAGGCTGCTCCACCAGGGTAAAGTGTCCAGCTACCCCATGAACGCTTGCCCAGAGGCTGTCTACAGTAGGTTCTTGGAGAACTCAAGGACTCCCAGCTTCCTCCCTGTGTCCTTGGAGGCCGTGTCCTCATTGTGCTCTCTAAGGAACAAGTTTCCTCTCGACGAGCAGACAATAGAATTCTTCCGAGAGAGCCTTCTCAGGCAGGAGACGTCCAAAGGCAGCCTTCATTCAGCCTTGGTGGTGGGGGAGTGGAGGCTGGGCTTTCCTTCCTGGAAGTCCAGCTTATTAGTGAATTGCCTCCCCACCCTTCTCCCAACCCTGCTGGCGGCCCTGCCCTTCCAGCCCCCTTCCTCTGCTAACGCAGCAGCCCTTGCAGTCAGGATGGGCGTAAGTGACTTTCTCCATTAAATTCCAGACTCCTTGATGCAACTGTTTTTCCACCAGCCTTCCCAAGCTTGTCAGAGAAAGGAAAGCTCTGAGTCTACAAGATACCCCATTCAAATAAACACCCAGTCAACAAGCAAGCATCATGTCAAAGAGGAATCAGGAGTGTGGTCGACAAGAAGAGGTCTTGGGAAAATGAGGGATGTTTGGACTGGTCCCCCACCAGTCTTTTGAACACCTGCCTCCTTCCTACCTGCCTTCTATCTCTGTGGGTCTAAGCACACATATGTATGCATGTACACACACACACGACTGCAGCCATCCTCATTCCCTGCGCATGTGTACATGCTCAGTCACTCGATCGTGTCCAACTCTTTGCGACCCCATGAGCTGTAGCCCGCCAGGCTCCTCTGTCCATGGAATTCTCTAGGCAAGAATACTGGAGTGAGTTGCCATTCCCTTCTCCATGAGATCTTCCCTGACTCAGGGATTGAACCCACATCTTCTGCGTCTCCTGCCTTGGCAGGTAGAACCTTTACCACTGAGCCACCTGGGAAGCCCCTTATTCGCTATACTCACCCCCATTACTGACCTCTACCACCAACTTTCCTGACCCCTCACATCCCCACTAATTCTTACAGCACCATGCATCTCAATACCACAGGATACAGTGAGGATGAAGTAGTGAGGACACCGGCTTTAAATCCTACAGACAGGGGCTGTATTGTAACCCTAGTACCTATCTGGTGTCTGTACCATATATAAACCTTCCTCAACTTCAGTTTCCTTACATGCAACCTGGAGGTAAAGAAAATGAAAGGACTAAAGGATACCAAGTGTGAAAATAACCAAGAACTCAGAGTATAATCCCAGATGATTTCCTCTCCTCTACCTCCCTTAACAAATTAAACTCAATTGCATTCAAACACACAGCACCAGACTGTTCCTTCAAGGTCACAGAGAAGCATTATGATGGGACAGACAAAGGCTCAGAGACAGATTCTGTCTCATAGAATAGAGGTCCCCAACCCCCAAGTCATGGACCAGTACAGCCTGTTGGAACTGGGCCACCCAGCAGGAGGTAATCAGAGGGTAAATCCAAAACCATCCCACCCACTCCCCCACCCCCAGTCCATGGAAAAATTGTCTTCCAATGAAGACAATCCCTGGTGCCAAAAAGGCTGGAGACCACTGTCATAGAAGATAAATTATTTTTGCAAAGAACAGAAACTCCAACTCAAAATGGCTTGAGGGAGGGGAAAAAAAGAGTTTATTGCTTTGGCAAAACAGATAAATACTCCCAAGATCCATTCTCCCATCCTTCCCTTTAGTAATAGGACTCCCTGCCTCTGTGATCCAAAGGTTGTGACCAACTCTCCCACACATTCCAGAGACCTCTTCACCTGGCCTTCCTTGCATCTAGACGTGGCTGTATAGTGGAATGTAAATGAAGGAGGTAAGTATGTTCTCAGGTCACTTTCTTAAAAAAGATATTGCTCTCCATATCTTTGTTTGCTCTTCTCCTGGGTTGAGAAAAGAGTCCACTGAAGCAATCACTTGGGACCTACAGATGGAAGCCACATGTTGAGAATGGCAGACCTACTCTGGCAGCCTAGACCACTTGCCTCTGGGATGTTATGTGAAAGAGACCTTAATTTGTATATTACTGAAGTCCTGTTGCTGAGGAGTCTGTGTAATAGCAATCTGGCTGCCAACTTACTAACAATTTCAGGTGAGACTTGATTCAGAGATTTCCAACAATGTCACTGAGGACCCAGTCTCTTTCACTGACTCTGTTCTGTTTCCATTTGTGTTTATCTAATTTTCAGACTCTGTGTGATCCTCTCCCATAACTGGCCACTACTCCCCCAACCCCAAAACAGCTCCAGGGTCTTCCTGGATACTAACAGAAATTTCTGCAGCCAGTGTGTGCTTAGTCACTCATCATGTCCAGCTCTTTGTGACCCCATGGACTGTAGCCCTCCAAGCTCCTTTGTCCAAAGGGATTCTCTACACAAGAATATTGGGATCTTCACAACTCAGGGATCGAACCCAGGTCTCCTGCATCACAGACAGATTCTTTACCATCTGAGCCACCAGGGAAGTCCATACAGCCCTCAAATCCTCACACAACACACTGCAGAGAAGAGGGATATTTTCTTCCCTTGTCATCACAAAGTGGCAGGAAGGAGGCTAAAGGACAGAAAGATAAGCCAGCAAACTTAAATGGCCTACAGTTATTCGTTTTCTCCTTTGAAATCTTGCTTAACTGTTTAGCTAGAGCCATTAGCTTAGGACTTACACCAAGTACAATAGACTTTAGAATCCAGCTCTAATATTCAGACTGTGCTTCTTCAGAGACCTTGTGGGTTTCTATTGTGGGAGGCAAGCACCTATTTCGAACAATGTCCAAGACACACAAGAGAGGAAACTAATTCCCCAAAATGAAATTAAGTGCTGTAAGGAAGTGGAAATCAATTCTGGGAAGCTAAACAATGGTAAATGTCCATTCCATCACCTATATACTGATATCATCCAAACTTGTAATTCTAGCCCAACCTCTCTCCTGTGACTCAGACAGGGCCAGGACTAGAGTGAGGCAGGAAAGGAGCCCACGGTGAAAAATTTAAGGAAATATTCATTCTCAAGTTCAACCCTCACTTGTTGAACACTGAGAGTGAGTACCTCCTTAAATTTTCCTCCCTAACCCTAGCCTGGACCCTTGACCTTCCAGCCTGTGATTGATCTACCACGATATTTCTTCACCTTCTTACCTTCCAGTATGATTAAGATAGATTCTATCACCCACCCTTCCCCAACCTTGTCCTCCTACACTCCCTGTTTTACTACATCCTGCTACCAATATCTGGTTACTCAGGACAGAATCCGGGAAACATTCCTTGATGTCAGCTTCTCTTCACCTCCCTCCAGACAATCACCAAGTCCTAACCATTCAACTTAGTACAATCAGCCCTTCACATCCACAGATGCAAAACCCATAGGTACAGAAGACCAGCTGTACTCATTGTACTATTCCATTTTATATAAGGGACTTGGGCATCTGCAGATTTTGGTGTCCAAGGGGCTCCTGGAACCAGTCCCCCACAGATACCAAGAGATTACTGTACATATCTCCATAATCCATCCACTTCACCAAGCCTACCATCCCTGTGTCACTAGACTCAACTACTATCATCTTTCCACTGGAAATCTGCAACAGCCCCATACCTGGTCTTCCCGTTTCTGATCTTGCTTTCCTCCAATCACTTTTTCTTATCATAACCAGAATGGTCTTTCCTAATTTGGCTTACAAAGTAACCTCCCACAATCCAACCGCATCAACTTCTCCAGCCTTGGTTATTACAACTACAGCTATACCGTCTTCTCTTGGTTCCTCAATCCCGCCATGCTTCCAGGAATTTATGTGCTCTTCCTCCTCCTACCCACCTCCCCCATAATGTACTTATTCTTAGAGTATTAGCTTAAATTTGAATTCCTCCCAAGGCCTTCCTGACCCATAAACTAGGTGAGCTCCCTCTCTATGCTCCCAAAATACCTAGTTCTACATTTACTTAGAACTACTTCCTGCCAGTGAGGAAACAAGGATTCAGTCCCTGGGTTGGGAAGATTCCCTGGAGAAGGGAATGACAACCCACCCCAGGATTCTTGCCTGGAAAATTCTAAGGACCGAGCATCCTGGTGGGATACAGTTCACAGGGTCACAAAAAGTCAGACATGACTGAGTGACTAGCAACAAATTCTCTTCTAGGTAGGGAAGATAGGTATAATCCAATAAAAACAAATGCTATAAAGTATAAAGTAGCTGAGAGGGCAGAATGAGAACAAGCAAAGGAGCCTTACATTTGGAGGAATCAAGGATCCTTCACAGAGGAAATTTCTCTTAAACAAAGCTTTCTAAAAACCCATAATCAAAAGAGAAAATTCCCAACAAGGTACATAGCGGAAAGGAAAATGTGGCATATGACAACGTGGCATGTTATGGGATATGTAGCAGTTCTGTATCACAGGAGGGTTAAGATAGGGTGTATGAGGGTAGAAACTGAGGGCATGGAGAGCGGCAGAGGCTCCAGGAACCCCCACCAAGGACAGAGCCATGTTTGAGGCTCCTACAGACAAGAGCTGCCTAGGTTTTCCTGCAGATAGCCACTCAGAGAGGGACACAGAAGGTTCACCATCCATCTACACATGTGCTTTCCCTGCTCCTGTTTATTTACACTCTTCGAGGCTGGAGGGAATCAAGGCATAATTCATGACCCACCCCTTCAGCACCCTGCAGAGAGAGGGAAACAGAGGAACATCCCTGTCAAGTGCCAGATGTTTGGCAGGGCCCTAAGGGCTGCTGATGGCTTTGGAGGTGAAACAGGAAACTCTTCTGGGGCAGGAAGCCTGAAAGTGCAGAAGTTTGCTGAATGAAAGGCAAGTGGCTTTGGAAAATTTGGGACTGATGAGATGGTGTCCAGTCAGACAAATCTGGGTTCCAGTCTCAGCACGGTTCCTTCCTGGCTGAGTGGCCTCTGACAAATCACTTCCTCAACCCAAGCCTCCGTTTCTTCCGCTCATGTCCCTTCTAGAGCTCTGAGGTTCAAGGATGCCATGAGGCAGTACGTGAACTTCACTTTGTAGGTTTAAAAGGATTTTGTTACTCCACTGCTCCTTTTCACTTTGAGTGAGTAGCCCACCAGATGAGATGTCTTTGAACCAGAAGGAGTTTAACGATAAAAAAAAGTTCAGAGGCCTATTCACCTGACTTTAGAGTGGACAAAGACTTTCAAACACAGGACGTACAGAATGCTAGATTAACGGGGCTAGGGTTGGAGAAGGCAATGGCACTCCACTCCAGTACTCTTACTTGGAAAATCCCGTGGGCAGAGGAGCCTGGTAGGCTGCAGTCCATGGGGTCACTAAGAGTCAGACACGACTGAGGGACTTCACTTTCACTTTTCACTTTTATGCATTGGAGAAGGAAATGGCAACCAACTCCAGTATTCATGCCTGGATAGAGGAGCCTGACAGGCTACAGTCCATGGGGTCGCTAAGAGTTGGACGACTGAGCGACTTCACTTTCACTTTTCACTTTCATGCATTGGAGAAGGAAATGGCAGCCCACTCCAGTGTTCTTGCCTGGAGAATCCCAGGGACGGGGGAGCTTGGTGGGCTGACGTCTATGGGGTCGCACAGAGTCGGACACGACTGAAGCGACTTAGCAGCAGCAGGGTTGGGGGAGATTTATACATTTATTTAGAAATGCTGGTGGACTAACTTTCACTTTCACTCGGTTACTTTAGTTCCAAATTGGTAGCTAAGTAAAAGCTCATAAATTTTTGCTGAAGTTTTTTCCAGTCTCCTGTTTCCCTCTGCATCCTACTCCAGCCATGTTGAATAAACCACTTTGTATTCTCCTAAAATGTTCTCATCTTCTATTGTTTGGTCTTTGTTCATGTTGTTCATTCATTCAACAAACACTACTGAATAGGAGCCTCTCTGGCCAGGGTTCTGAACAGTGAAAAAAAAAGAAAAGACATGGCCCCTACTTTCATAGGCGTGTAGTCTAACATGAACTAGATTAACCAGATAGACACAAACTAAAAATGCACAAAATAGAAATGTCAGAAGTTGTACGTGCTACTCTGGGGCAGAATATTGTCTATGAGAGCCATAGAAGAAATTGATTTAGTTATGGAGGACAGGGACAGGACTGTCCTCCCAGGGACATTTCTGGGACTCAGTAATGCCTTTATGCCCTTCCTTTTAAGGAGAAAATTCCATTCAGCTTTTCAAGGCAGCTCAGATACCTCTGTAAAGTCATCTGCATCTCACCAAGTAAGACATTCTTTGCTTCAGGATCTGTAGGGTTTTTGTTAAGGACACTAACAGAGCTCTGGGGGCACTGTGTCAGCATCTTGTACATACGTACGTGCTCAGTCATGTCTGATTCTTTGCAACCCAATGGACCGCCAGACTCCTCTGTCCATGGGATTTCCCAGGCAAGAATACTGGAATGGGTTGCCATTTCCTCCTCCAAAGGATCTTCCTGACCCAGGGATCAAACCCACATCTCTTACATCTCCTGCAATAACAAGCAGATTCTTTACCACTCACTGTACCCCCGTTCTAGTTTGTCTCCTCACAAACTGATAGCACAAGGCCTATTCTGTTCAGAAGCTAAGTCATATCTGACAGCGACCCCATGGGCTGCAGCAGATCAGGGCTTTCCTGTCCTCCCACAGTCTGCTCAAACTCATGTTCATTGAGTCAGTGATGCCATCCAACCTTCTTATCCTCTGTCATCCCCTTCTCCTCTTTCCCTCAAACTTTCCCAGCATCACAGTCTTTTCCAGTGAGTCAGCATTTTGCATCAGGTGACCAAAGTATTGGAGCTTCCGTTTCAGTATCAGTCCTTCCAATGAATATTTAGGGTTGGTTTTCTTTAGGATTGATGGGTTTGATCTCCTTGTTGTCCAAGGGACTCTCAAGGGTCTTCTCCAACACCACAGCTCAAAAGCATCAATACTTTGGTGCTCAGCTTTCTTTATAGTCCAACTCTCACATCTGTACACGACGACTGGAAAAACCATAGCTTTGACTATACAAACCTTTGTCAGCAAAGTGATGTCTCTGTTTTTTAAAATATGCTGTCTAGGCTTGTCCTAGCTCTTCTTCCAAAGAGCAAACGTCTTTTAATTTCATGGCTGCAGTCACCATCCGCAGTGTTTGTAGAGCCCAAGAAAGTAAAATCTGCCACTGTTTCCACTTTTTCACCATCTATTTACCATGAAGTAATGGGACCAGATGCCATGATCTTATTTTTTTTTTTATGTTGAGATTTAAGCCAGCTTTTTCACTCTCCTCTTTCATTTTCATCAGGAGGCTCTTAGTTCCTCTTCACTTTCTGACATTAAAGTATCATCTGCATAGCAGAGGTTGTTGATATTTCTCCCAATTACCTTGATTCCAGCTTGTAATTCACCCAGCCTGGCATTTTGCATGATGTGCTCTGTATATAAGTTAAATAAGCAGGGTGACAATATACAGTCTTGTCGTGCTCCCTTCCCAATTTGGAACCATCCATTGTTCCATGTCTGGTTGGTTCTAACTGTTGTTTCTTGACCTGCATACAGGTTTCTCAGGAAACAGGTAAGGGGGACTGGTATTCCCATCTCTTTAAGAATTTTCCAGTTTGTTGTGATTCACACAGTCAAAGGGTTCGGTGTAATCAATGAAGCAGAAGTAATGTAGGCCTACATTACCCATTTCTGCAGCACCAATGCTGTGCCAGATACAAATGACATGAAACTGGAGTTAGTTGAAAATGTAGATTGGCTGCAAATTCAAGGCATTTTTTTAACAGGGTAACTCATTTCACAATTAGCAATCTAAATAATGTTCTGATTCAGGCTAGTTTTTCTTAATAAAACAAATTATTTTCTAATAAGCTTCCCTGGATATATTATATAATTAGTAAAAATAAGCCATGTATGAAAACTCTAGACTTGCCATTCAAGTAACGGATCATAAAATTCCTTCACTGGATTTTAAAGACATTCATCTGTAATTTCTCCATAAGCCCAAAGTCTGGCTGTCAAAGTGACTGAAGTAGTGGGGTTTCTTATTTCAAATATGAATTTTTATGATGTGGTCTACCTATGTGGGCAGGAGCACTTAGGAAAAGGCAGGTGGGTTTCTGGGCTTTGAAACAGAAATAAAAAGAAGTTGGTGAAAGTCCATTTCTCAGAAGTAAACACATCTGTCACCTTTCCTCCTTACATGGTCGACTTGTTACAAAACGGGGCCCAGAATTACTTGGTTTCCTATCCTTGGGCAGGAAAGCGCCTTATACTTGGCCCATTCAATTACCTCCACCTAGCAAGTCTTTGCTCCCATCAAAACCCTAAATACCCTTCAACCCCCATCTCAAACATATCCTTGTTTATTTTACCAACGGAGGATGGTTGGAATTTGCCCAAGGTCACAAAACACACTAAGTGGCAAACTAAAAGACAGGCCTCCAGCCATCCTGGCCTGTACCCCGTTATCCACGCCAGGGTTGCCCAAAGAGCATGGGGTCCCGGGTATTTGGGAAACCTTATCTATCTCCCTCTCCCCCTTTCTAGAGAAGTCTTAATTCCTATTCACACACACACACAAGCTATAGTAAATCCTGTAGCTTAGCTGCAATTTAGAAACCATTACTTTTACTTTATTTAATGCAGCATTTTCCAACTCATTTGAACCCTTTTCCCCACCACATCCATTAACTTCTCCAAGAATTATTTTTCCAGAAAACACAGTTTGGCAAACACTGCTCACTGTCATGATTACTCTCCACTCTCCTCATCTTTTTTGATGAAGGGGTCAAAGACTGTTATCATATAGGTGAGATGTTAAGATATTTGGATAATCACCTCTCTTCATGTTATGAGAGAACTATTTTACATTTGAATAGGAGTCAAATCCAAAACCAAAAGGGAAAGGAATGAAAAGACAATTTATGAAGGTAGAGGCAAATTGTCATTTAATACATGGGAAGGTGCTGTGTCTCACTAAGTATTCAAAGCAACACAAAATGGAAAAGTAAAGGATAGTTTTTATAAACAAAATCTCCGCTCCCCCTTCTCTTTCTCTAGAGCAAAAAGCAAATTCTTTTCACCTTCTCAGGGACAGAAGTTTGCCTATTCTTTTCTTGCTTAAGTTCCTAATAGTACCTTTATTCTCAAACAGTTATTCTCAGTGTTATTACCAACTCCTGTTTAGATATGATCTGTGGAACAACCTAAGAATATCTGTCACCCACAAACTCATCAACAGCAGTATTCTGGATAAGATTTTTGCATCTTTACTTTGTCCATATATTTTTATGTCCTTGAGATCATTCTATATATTTCATACTCTGTTTTTCTACTTAGCATGATATTAAAAGTATGTTCCCATGGTTTTAATTTTTTAGACACTTTAACAATCGCATACTAGTCTATTATAAAGATCCACCATAATTTATTTACCAACCCTCTTTTTACTGAGCATGTAGATTGTTTCCAACTTTCAATTAGTATGAATAATGCAGTAAAACTTTGTATTCTTTCCTTCAGCTAAAATCCTAGATAAAGAATTTCTGGGCCAAAACACATGAACTCATATTCCGTATTGGTATATTGCTATCCAGACCCTTCACGTATCTGAAGACAGTGATCCTACTTCTAAGTGTTTTCTCTGAGTTAAACACTCTCAGGTCCTTCTGCCACTCTTTATCCAGGTCAGTTTCCAGTGCTGCCTCCATTCTTGTCCTTTTTCTCTAGGCCCTCTTAGAAGCCCACACTTCTAAGCTGGTTTCGAGGCTCATCCACTCTGACCCTCTTCATCTGCTGCATCTCATCTCATTTCCCAGGCACCCGCCCCTCCAATCAACCATGGCTCCCTTTGTACGCCCTACTCATTCTTTCTGCCATCATTTGTTTATTTTATTACTTCAGTCCAGATGCCTTTCACACTCTTGATGCCTGGGAAACTCAAGTTCCTCTTTCAAGACAGGACTCATATACTACTTCTCTGAAGCCTTCTTGGTTCCCTTTTCCCTGCCCTGGGGAGAACTAGTTGCTCTATCCATCCTTCTGCTATGCTTCGCACAATAGTAGCAGTTAAAGTCCCACCACAAAACAAATGACTCGCTCAGTTTTAGGTAATTCAAGAAGGAATTAATAAAGGAATTATTTAAGAAGATGTGAGCAGGATGTGAAGAAAGTATAAGGACTAACACATACCCATGGGTCAACAGGTTTTAACATCTGTTCACCTGAAGTAGTGAGGACAAGGAGAGGTTACTGAATCTTGCAGGAAAGGGTCATGTTGAGAATATCTGTGACTTCTCAAGAAGGGAAGGACAAATCAAGGGACAAATCAGTCCAAAGAAGTCCCAAAGAGAGGGACCTAGGAGAATAAATCCCTTGCTTGACTCCACTTCCCTCTTTCCTTTCCATCTCTTGCCTGGGCTTCCATTAGGAAAAAACTAATTAGACTCAGGGGGCCGCTGCTGCTGCTGCTAAGTCACTTCAGTTGTGTCCGACTCTGTGTGACCCCACAGACGGCAGCCTACCAGGCTCCCCCATCCCTGGGATTCTCCAGGCAAGAACACTGGAGTGGGTTGTCATTTCCTTCTCCAATAGACTCAGGGAACTAGGAAACCACTAATATAGTCACTGATATAGGTCAGACTCTTGAGACAAAGAGCATGGTGGAGAAGGATGGAGAATAGATCTAAGAGGTAAAGGAAAGAGCCCCATGTCACTATATGAAAGTTCATTATCCTTTATCACTGTTCACTGTCAGAAGGTATGCTTCCCTTTTTAGACTAACTCAACTCCAAACCATCTCCTACCTTGTTGTAGGGCCAACGTGCTCCCCAACTCAGCACTCGCCAATGCCCCACTGTGCCCCTGTCCCATTGCCTGCAGAGCCAACTGTAAGTGCATCAGCATGACTAATGTCCCTGGTGACAGGGCGCTGGCCTTTCTCACTTCCTTAAGGCCACCTCTCCCTTCCTCCTACTTCACAATCCACCATGTGGATTGTGACTATGTTACTTACCAAACACAGCATCCTTTCTAAAGAGTCTGTATTCTGGCTCTGAACATGCTTTCCCCCCTGGAAATCTCCTCATTCTTTAACACAAACTCAAGGGCTATTTACCTGGTGAAACTCCCTGCCTCCCCAGCACACTCTGGGAGCCTCCAAAGACTACTTGAACAGTTTATATTGTATAGCACTTTATATTATAGATGTTTATCACCATATCTCCCCAAATAAACTACCACCTCCCTTAAGGCAGGGACTGTGTCCTACTCATCTATTTTCCTGGTACCTAACAGAGTCTCTGGCACACTGTAGACATTCAATATTAAATGAATGAATGAATCATTGCATCAAATAAAGATACTTGCAGTTAATGTAGATTTCTCATTTGGTGGGGGTATTTTGTGTTTCATTTTGTTTGTTTGTTTTTAATGTATGCTTGCTGTTTATGCACTTCTGGGGCTGCCTTGGTGGCTCAGATGGTAAAGAATCTGCCTGCAATGCAGGAAACCCAGCTTTGGTCTCTGGGTTAGGAAGATCCCCTAGAGGAGGGCATGGCAACTCACTCCAGCATTCTTGCCTGGAGAATCCCATGGACAGAGAGGAGCCTGGCGGGCTATAGTCTATAGCATCGCAAAGAGTCAGACACAACTGAAGCAACTTAGCTCAGCACAACACACACAGGGTGTGTGTGCGACAGAAGCTCACGTCCTGGACATCTCTTATTATCAGCTGGCACTGGCTTCCCTTGGTAGAACCTCTGTGTAAAGGTAGGCATCCTTTCGAGGGCAAATAGGAGACAATCCATATAAGGCCTATCCATTATACATCCATTTGACAGATGGACCCTGTTAACAGGTAACTTGCCAACAAGCCCTTAGGAGTTCTTGTGTCTGCTTCCTAAATCCATTTTGGAGCAGAAATCCATTTTATTAGCTGAAGACAGAATAGACCAATTCCAAATATTTGGAAAAGCTTAATCTTGCAAATTAGCTAGCTGTCCTCTGGCCACATGGTGGCCACTTGTGTGGGAGGAAAGCATACCCATCTCAGGACAGACCTTTCTCTGTTTCTTGAGAAAACACAATAAAACACCCTTCTCCTTTCATCCACATCTGGCGGCTGCAAAAACAGTGACCCGTGGAATTCACATTTTCATACTTGACTATAGTAGGCCAGCGTGCAAAGGTTATTCTTGCTGTGTTTATGAAAGAGCGAAGCCTGTCAGGATAAGAAGGCTTCTGATGGAGTGCTTATTGAGAAAACACGCAGAGATTTCTGTTTCCCCAAATTAGAGAAGGAGCTTATGATAAGAATCCTTTTCATTGATTTTTCCTCCTCAACTGCTTTCCTGCTGTCCTGCTGTATAATTACAAGCCCCGAGGTCTAGCCTCATGAAGGAAGTTGGAGATAAAGTTCCCCAATGTAGAGTAGTTCAGGGCATCTTAACTCTCAAAATTGCACAAAGCTTCAAAGAAATCATATTGTAGCCATAATAGGGTCGCCACGCTAAGTGAACTGTTGGCTGGCATTTTATGCATGCTGATTGTCTGATTATCTTCCATGGGTAAGTGGGAATGCCACTGGGAAAAGAGAAACACACCTTCTGTGTGTACCAGAATGGAGGCAGGTAAATCAGATCATGACTAGTGGCCATCAAAACAAATAGAGCTCAGCAAAAAAGAAAAAAAAAAGATATATACAGATAGATAGATATGAGGACAAAGAATTCAGAGATTGGGGGCAGTGCTGGTTCAATATTCAAGTGGGCATGGTGTGTATTAGGGCAATTTCTAAGCTAACTAGCAGGCAGCTTGATCAGTTTTATCTGTTGCCATGTTTACAGGCCTGAATCTGCTGAGAGCTTTGAGGGAACAATCAAAGTGGACGTTGATGAGATATTATATTCAGCAGTACTTTTTGCCCTGGTGAATATAAAATTGGGGGAAATTAATTTGCAGAGTTATTGACTAGTTCCTTCAACAAACTCTAATTTCTAACAGGCACTGTCCAAGGCCCTGAATTTGCAAAGGATGGAAATAATTCTCTGTGCATTCGAAAGGCTTGTGGATGGAGGAGAACTACTGGTCTCCTGATCGCCAGGCTGACACCCTATTATCTATTCCTCCCTAGAGCTGGCGGTTTCTAAACCAGAAAACAGGCCAGATTAAACTCTGTAATGGCTCCTTTTTATAAAGAGAAGGTAAGTCTCAGTGTTTTAGCATGGCACATGGACCCTACCTACCTCTCCAGCCTGATCACCATAACTCCATCCCAACCCACACCAGATTTCTGCCTCTAGGCCTTTGCCCAGGACTTCCCCTATGCCCACACTGACATTTCTCCTTCTGTGCCTGGCCAGCTCCTTCTTGGCCTTCAGCTCTTCACTGAGATGTCAGGGTCTTTAAGAAACCATCTCCTATCCCAACACCAGATCAGTGGTCCTCCTCATATTCTGCCCTTATAGCCCACGTGCATCTCTGCCCTTGTAAGCATCGTGTACTGCTCTGCTTTAACTGCCTGCTAGGCTTGCTTGACTCATTAGATTGAAAACTTCTTGAGAATATACTTTTATCCTCTTCCCCTTCATTTTCCCATACACAGTACAAGAAATAGAACTTAGAGTCAAAGCCCAAAATAGCTATTTATTAGCCACCTACTACATTTCACACCCTAGGCCAGGCACTTTCAAAAATATCTCATCTAACTTTACAAAAATCATAGGAAAATCGCTTTATAATCTCACCTTATAGATGTGAAACTATGACTCAGAAAGGGTGAGACAGCTGCTCGAGATCACACAGCCCTGAAATGGTGGGTGGCATCAGGGTAAAAGAGTATTCTCGCTCTTCCTCTGCCCAGCAAAGATTTGCAGGGAACTTCCTGTCGCATCTGGGCTATTTGCACTTAGCTAGAACCCTTATATCCAACCTGGGTGGAGAGGAAAGAGGGTAACACGTTGTTAAAAAAAAATAAATAAAAGCATTATTTTCTCTATTCAAGGGGATAATCAAGGCCACTGTTATGTTTTATCCCTAAAGACAAAAAGATGTAGCTTTCTTTACCTTATTGCTAGGGATTTGGGATCTAGTCAAGGAAACACTAATCTCTTTTGAATGGGCTATTGAACATAATTTTTTGTTGTTCAGTCGCCAAGTCATATCTTACTCTTTGTGACCCCATGGACTGCAGCATGCCAGGCTTTCTTGTCCTTCAGTGTCTCCTGGAGTTTGCTCTACTACAAGTCCATTGAGTTGGTGTTGCTCTCTAACCAGCTCATCCTCTGTCTCCCCCTTCTATTCCCACCCTCAATCTTTGCCAACATTAAGGTCTTTTCCAATGAGTTGGCTCTTCACATCAGGTGGCCAAAGCATTAGAGCTTCAGCTTCAGCATCATATTAATGGGAAAAAATATGCAGAATGAAGGCCTCTGTGTGTAGTTTCCTAGAAATGTGGGACCCAATCTCCAGGTAGAAAACTGGGGAAGGGACCCTAAGTGAGGCTCTATGTCCCAGCTTTTGGATCCCACCCCTGAGGACAATGATGAATGAGTGAAACAGCATTGGCCCAGAGGACAGTGTCCAGTCCCCAGGCCAGGAATCCCTTACCAGGCAGTCTCAGTGGATCAGTGGCCTGCAAACTTTTTCCTACTGTATCCTTAAAACAATTTTGTAAAAGCTTTGTATCCCCTCACACATTTTAAGTTGACATCTGAAATTTTTCATCAGAACTTTAAACAACATGTTGTAAATATTGAGATTTTAAAATAAAACTGTTACTTTACAGTTTTTGCATGTACCCAATTTAGTCTAAATACCATAGTGACTTAAAACTCACCACAATCCATTTGAAAAATGTATAAACATGCTCTCCTTTAACAGTTGGAAATTTTACATTGCTCTTTTTTTTTCTTTTTGAAGAACTCAAACTCCTGTTTGCTTCTGTTTCACTACTCCCACAGAATTTTATCCCAATGTATGAGGTTTTCACGCTAGAACTGAGTCTCCTATCGACCATCTGATACTTGTGTCGAGTGTGTGTGTGTCAAATTTTTAGTTTAGTTTCCTGAAACCGTAGAGCAATAGGTGTTTGAAAGGGAGTGGAGTATAGCACAGGGAGCCCAGCTCTGTGCTCTGTGGTGACCTAGAGGGCTGGGATAGGGGAGAGGATCGAGAGAGGCTCAAGACAGAAGAGATACATGTACACTTACAGCTGGTTCACATTGTTGTACAGCAAAAACTAACACAACATTGTAAAGCAGTTAACCTCCAATTAAAAATGAATAAAAAAAAATAAAGTAAAACAATATAAGGGTGTGGGGAAGGGAGATTATGAAAGGGGAGGTAGGAGAGAGGGGAGAATCTTTGCCAATGGAAAGCTGTTGTGATCAATGCTGAGAAAGAATGAATATTAAAATTGCAGAGTTGGACACTGATTCCTCTAGAACTATCTATGCCTGCACATTTCTTGAAAAGTCTGCAGGCACCTCCAAGGGGGTATTAACCTCAGTTTGAAGACCGCCAGCCTGAGGTCTGAGTTAAGGCTATGCCTTCCTGAGCCTGGACCCTTTACCACCAGTTGTCGAGATGTGTGATGGTCATGGGGGGAATATTATCTGTTTCCACTTGTGCCTCAAGTTCAAACCCCAAATCACTTATCAATCCCAAGAGGCTATTCAGAGACTTTTCAACATCTCAAAACACCCATTAGCCCTCAGGGAACCATTGCATACCCAACGGGGAAGAGGACTCCTGCCTGTGCCTCAGGGTTAGATTGGAGCCCATAAGCTCACTGTGATCTGGGAAGGGAATATGGTCACCACCATAATTCCCATAAGCTCTTATCTCCAGAGCCTGTTCTCCATCTGCCATGCCCCCAGCTACTCAAAGTCCTTTCCTCACCATGCCATCCATGCTATGCGTTCAATTGGATGCATTCATCCCTTTGACTGGAAATTCTACATAAGTATCACCCCCTTCTCACACTTATCTGGCAAGGTTAATTACCACAGCCTCTGCAACTAGATAGAGTCTGTTATGAAACTTAACACATTGTACTACATGTGTGTGAATGACTGTGTGTTGCCTTCTTTGGAGGCATGCATCACATCTAACACCTGGAGTTCTAGCTCAATGATTGGTGAATAACTACACTCACAAAAGGACATTCAAAGTAAGTGTTTTCAGACTCCCAGATTTAGAGAACAAACTTATGGTTACCAGGGGGGAAGGGGAGGGATAGACTGGGAGTTTGGGATTGACATGTACACGTTCTATATTTAGAATAGATAACCAATAAGGACCTACTGTACAGCACAGGGAATTCTGCTCAAAATTATGTAACAACCTAAATGGGAAAAGAATTTGAAAAAGAATAGATTTATGTAAATGTATAACTGAATCACTGTGCTGTACATCTGAAACTAACACAACATGGTTAACCAACAATCCTCTAATATAAAATAATTTTTAAAAAAATGAAAAGACATACATGCACATACACACAAAAGAGATTTTTTCTAGAACAAATTTTTTGTGGACCAAATATATATATGAGATTTAGGTACTTTTAGCACCAGTTGTTGAAGCTACTTTCTTTGGCCTCTAAAGCAAAACTGCCCAGGAGAATGACTTGACCAGCACATTTCGGGAGCTGGAGCACAGAGCACAGCCTGCGTTCACACTGTGTTTGCATTCTATTCACTGGTGCTCATGGTGCTGAAAAGATCTTTTCATTTCAGAAAATACAGGTCATCCCAGCCAACAGAGGGTAAGTTCATTAAGAGCTGCGTGACCATTTTATGAGGTTGTAAAACAGTACATCCAACCAGGATCGCCTCAGCTTCTAGAGAAATGTGTCATCAAACATTTTAACCACTTTGCTGGGCAAAGTGAAATTTATTTGACTCTTCAGATGTTGACTTTTGACTCATCAAGTATTCTAACCCTACCTACCCTAAGGATGCATGTTACTTATGGATTCGGACACTTAAATCATTATTGTACTATAGGTAAAATGCACTTAATTCCTCGATCTCCACTTCTATGTTCTTCAAAATCTTCATTTCAATTGTAATAGATTTGGTTCACTGATTCACTTCATTTTTTCTATCTTAATTTATTAATTGTAGCTTCTGTCATTGCAAATCATGGAAAATAATTATTTTCTATTATTTCCAATAAATCTAATTGCTCCCATCAAAGAATATAGATCTAATTTAGACAAACACTTTTATTTTCTTTCTTGGTTCAGTAATAAAGATTAGCCTGTGCCATTTGAGTCACTGTCAATTTTATTTTGTGGTGACTGCTTCATCTAAATTCAATGTGCCCTGGGAAAGATTTTGCAGTTTTAGATGATACTAACATATTGTGAGGCTTTGGGATTGCCGAGAGAAATATCAATAACCTCAGATATGCAGATGACACCACTCTTATGGCAGAAAGTGAAGAGGAACTAAAAAGCCTCTTGATGAAGGTGAAAGAGGAGAGTGAAAAAGTTGGCTTAAAACTCAACATTCAGAAAACAAAGACCATGGCATCTGGTCCCATCATTTCATGGGAACTAGATGGGGAAACAGTGGAAACAGTGTCAGACTTCATTTTCTGGGCTCCAAAATCACTGCAGATGGTGACTGAAGCCATGAAATTAAAAGACGCTTATTCCTTGGAAGAAAAGTTATAACCAACCTAGATAGCATATTCAAAAGCAGAGACATTACTTTGCCAACAAAGGTCCATCTAGTCAAGGCCATGGTTTTTCCAGTGGTCATGTATGGATGTGACAGTTGGACTGTGAAGAAAGCTGAGCGTGGAAGAATTGATGCTTTTGAACTGTGGTGTTGGAGAAGACTCTTGAGAGTCCCTTGGACTGCAAGGAGATCCAACCAGTCCATTCTGAAGGAGATCAGCCCTGGGATTTCTTTGGAAGGAATGATGCTAAAGCTGAAACTCCAGTACTTTGGCCACCTCATGCAAAGAGTTGACTCATTGGAAAACACTCTGATGCTGGGAGGGATTGGGGGCAGGAGGAGAAGGGGATGACAGAGAATGAGATGGCTGGATGGCATCACTGACTCAATGGACATGAGTCTGAGTGAACTCTGGGAGTTGGTGATGGACAGGGAGGCCTGGCGTGCTGCGATTCATAGGGTCGCAAAGAGTCGGACATGACTGAGTGACTGAACTGAACTGAACTGAATCCAAATTAAAAATAAGATGGAAATTTTTAATCAAGTCTTTTCTTTGTCACAACAGGAAGGATTAAGTTTGGGGGAGGAGGTCAAGCCATCCTGTTTCCTGGAACAGCCTGGCATTTAAAGGACCCAGGATACAGAGCATCCAGATAAGGCTGAAATAAAACAGCTTGTAGATGAGATTGAAAGGTGAGGATGTGAATAGTTTATGAATGGCCTTGAACATAACTAAGGTGCAGCTAAATTACAACTGCTGTTTAAAAAAGCACCCCCTTCCCGAGTTTCTGCGCCTCAGTTTCCTGACTCCTGGGAAGAATCGTTGTCTGAGGTCAGGCCCCAGGCTAGCCATGGAGCGCACTGTTCTTGGGAACTGTGCCTTCGGGGCTTGCCCCCACATGCTCTGCCTCCACTGCCCACCGGCCTCAGGGTAGAAACTAACCACAGTTTTGGTTATATAACTGGGCATATCCCAGGTGTTTCTGGGTCCCACATGCAAATACAGTCCTGTGTGTGTTGTGTGCCCAGTTGCTCAGCTGTGTCCGAGTCTTTGCAGCCCCATGGACTATAGCCCGCCAGCCTCCTCTATCCATGAAATTTTCTAGACAAGAATACTGGAGTGGTTGCCATTTTCTGCTCCAGGGAATCTCCCCAGCCCAGGGATTGAACCCACGTCTTCTGTGTCTCTGGCATTGGCAGGCAGATTCTTCATACCGCTAGCGCCACCTGGGAATCCTAAAGCTCTCACTGCTCTTCCTAGCATATTGTGGGACTGAGCAAGTCACTTAAACTTTTCGAGGGTCTTTTCCTCATGGACTATAGCCCTCCAGGCTCCTCTGTCCACAGAATTTTCCAGGCAAGAATACAGGAGAGGGTGGCCATTTCCTATTCCAGGGGATCTTCCTGACCCAGGGATGGAACACACGTCTCTTGCGTCTCACATGCTGGAAGATGGATTCTTTACCACTAGCGCCACCTGGGAAACCTGCGTGAGGGCTACCACAGGGAAGTGACATGATTACATTTGCACTTTAGAAATATCAGTCTCTAATGCCTCTCCTCTCCCAAAACTAGGCCTTCATCACCCTCCCTACGGCGTGGGAAGTTAGAATAAAAAACAGTAAATTCAGACCACAGAATATAGAACAGGAAGGGCCTTTAATGTCAGCTGCCCCAGTCCACTCTTAACTCAGTTGAGGAAAACGAGGTGCAGGGGGAGGACTGGAGGAGGAACCAAAGCAAGTTCAAGTGATGTTCCCAACTGGGGGTCTCACCTAAGTTCTACCACAGTGTTCTTCACCCTAATCCCTGCCGGGTTGCCTCCTGAGCCCTTGGAGAAAGAGTTAAAAGTATAACCCAACCAGAACAAAAATGTTTACAAGTAAAGAAGCTCACAGCCACACATATCCACGGTCTGACCTCCTCCTGTGCTCTCAGATTTCTCTGGAAATAACAGTCACCTTATCTTTTGCAGTTCCCGGTAGAGTTATCACTGGCCTCTGTTCCTGGGAGCAGAGGCACACAGGGACATTGACTTCTCACTGTCAGAATAAGGAAAACATTTGAAGTGGGGCTGGAGGCAGGGGGGTTGCAAGGCTTCAGCTCTCCCTTTGATGTTTTAAAGCACTGTTTAAACCCACTGCAAACTCATCCGCAGCTTCCTTTCCCCTCCATTCCTTTCCCTAGCCCTCACTAGAAGTGCCTGGGTTCTGGAGATAGCCAACTTCGATTTGGATCATAACTCTGCCAATGAACAGTTGGTTGAGCAATTCTCTAAGTTACTTAATTTACTTTAGCTTCAGTTTCCAAATCTCTAATTATATCTTCCTCAAAGAGCTGTAGCAAAGATTAAATGGAATAGCATATATAAAGGGCAGGCACTGTTTGTAAAATCTCTATAAATGACTTCCCTCCTTCTTTTTATGATAATCCTGGAAGCAAGTCTTCTGAATCAAAGAGAAATAGAAGAATGAAAATGTTGTCCTATTTTTGTAGCACTCGAGACCGACACAGTACTTTTGTTTGACATTGTTGCTTTTTTTTAAATTTACTGATATATTGGTAAAATTTCATTCCTCGAGTATTCATTAAAATTTAAGAGCAGTGACCTCATTGTGCTGCTCTAAGAATGAACATATTCAAATATTTAGAAAAGAGTAATTTATTATGATTTATGTTGTTACAATTATCATAGTAACCCAGATGCTTTGATAGGTGCTAAGGACACAGAGATCAATAAGACACAAATTCTGCCCTCAAGAAGCACAGAGGAATCTTCCTGACCTTATTTAATAGTGAATGAAAAGAGGCCCAGAAAATTCATTGACTTGCCAAGGTCATCAGTTGATATGTGACAGGATCAAGGCTCAAACCCAAACCCAAATCTTCTCCCTCTAATTCCTGTGTTCTTTATACCAAGTCATCAGATAATGCTTTTAATCTACTGTCCTCCAGCATGATCATATCTTTGATCTTGACCATTACTATCACCTTTTCCTATGATTCCTACCACCAGATACAGCTTGGGTTTCAAGTACAGGGGATAAGGAGGAAGAAGGTGTTAAAAATTTGTGTGTGTGTGTATATATATATATATACACATACACATATATTTCTATATTTGTTTATTGAAAGAAAGAAAATGAAAGTCACGTTCGACTCTTTTCGACCCCATGGACTGTAGCCCTCCAGGCTCCTCTGTCCATGGACTTCTCCAAGCCAGAATACTGGAGCAGGTAGCCATTCCCTTCCCTTCTCCAGGGAATCTTCCCAATCGAGGAATCAAACCCGGATCTCCCACATTGCAGGCAGATTCTTTACCAGCTGAGCTACCAGGGAAGCCCATTTATTTATTAGGTTGGCCAAAAAGTTCATCTGGGTTTTTCTGTTAAATATTATGGAAAAAACACAAACAAACTTTGCCCAGCCTAACATATATATATATAATATATTTATCATTATAATTATAACATATATATAATATATATATATATATATAGAGAGAGAGAGAGAGACCGACAGATAGACAGACATAGAGACAGAGCCAAACAGAGAGACAGAGAGAAAACCTGTCATTTATCAGATACCAAATTAGAGACACTTTTACTAGACTTTCATGTCTCATTTGCAATGAGCATTATCGCTCTTGTTATTATGGCCAAAACTAAGTCTTACAAAACAGCATACATTTTCCAAATAGCTGGTGGATCTGGGATTCAGTCAACCCTCCAAATTGCAGCTCCTAATCTTAACCATTGCATAAACTACATTCAAAAAATATCAGGGCAGTATTGGAGTTATCTTTTTTCTGGTTCTGTGGGCCTGATGTCCAGTTTCATAGGGATTTCAGATTTGCTGTGTTCAGTCCTTTTTTCTGTGTTGATTAAACAGTTTCTATGTGCTGGACGCTGTGTTGGGGTGGGGGCGGTTCAGAGATATGTACAATCCTGTCCTGGCCCTCAGAGAGAACTATACAAAGATAAATAATGGTAGAAGATGAGAAGAGAAAAATGCATTCATCATAAGTCCTGAAGCTGAGTTGGTTAGGATGGTGTCATACTCACTCACTGTGACACAAGAGAAAAGACAATTTGGGGAATGACATAAAACACACTTAATAAGTAAACAGATTAAAGGTATGAAATCTGGATGACCACTTGGAAAGGCCAGCATCTGGAGGGTAGTCTTTGCTCTACTAACCACATGTGTTCTTTTTCCTCTACACATCTCAGTCCACAACATGTATTGAGGACCTACTGTGTGCTTGGCACAAGCTTTACAACCATAAATCTGATTGCATCAAAAACTCAGCATAAAGTAAGAATCCAAACAAGCCAACACAAAGAGTACATTCCAATAAATCAAATATGCAAATTAGACCAGTACTCATGTGGGCCGCATGGGCTGCGATTGAAAAAGCAACTTTATATGTCTCTCACTGCCCTCCTGGAGAAGGCAACGGCACCCCACTGCAGTCCTCTTGCCTGGAGAATCCCAGGGATGGAGGAGCCTGGTAGGCTGCAGTCCATGGGGTTGCTAAGAGTCAGACACGACTGAGTGACTTTACTTTCACTTTTCACTTTCATGCATTGGAGAAGGAAATGGCAACCCACTCCAGTGTTCTTGCCTGGAGAATCCCAGGGACGGGGGAGCCTGGTGGCCTGCCTTCTATGGGGTCACACAGAGTCGGACACGACTGAAGTGACGCAGCAGCAGCAGCAGCACTGTCCTCCTATCCTCTCAATGGGGGTAGTCCTTCCTATATTCCTGGATGAAAGTTGAGGTAGGCCCTCTGAGTTCCTTATTTAGTCTTAGATAATCGTTAAGTTTGGTAGTCATTTAAAATGCTTAAGTATAGTCTCAGTTCAGTAGAGTCAATGTAAAAGTCTCCAAGTTCATTTAAGATGAGTAATTATTCCTCCTCCATCTCTGGCTTATTGCAGGCCAGGGGAGGATTACAGACAATGTCTTCTTAATTTAGTGCCCCAGCTCTTCCTCTCACAACTTGCTTACTCTGGTCTGTGAGCACATTCTGGAGCTGGATTGGTAGAGGGACAAAGAGAGAAGATAAAATGGTAACAGACAGAGTGGGAGAACTTTTACTTCACATGAATTGTCATCAACTATCAGTCCTGGTGCCTGATAAAAGATGATTAGCTTGAAAAGATACATGCACCCTGATGTTCATCGTCGATATTTTATAATATTGGGGTATAAGCTTTAACAATTGTAAGTACTGCATCTGTAACATACATAGTATTGTACATCAACTATACTCCAATTTTTAAAAAAGATAATTAAAGCTGGAAGAGGGGACAGGATTTATGGCCTTTACAAGGATCCTTACTGAAAGCATTTAATTACACTATAGGGAATAAGTGATGGGTGTGTCATTAAATGGGGCTGGCTTAAGCTGGCTCTCCCCTCCCCAGGCCCAGACCCCTTTCCCAGCAGTTTGGCTCACATAGCCTCTCTATTTAGTTATCCCTCCCCAGTAGTTTGGCTTCCCTGGTGGCGCAGACAGTAAAGAATCAACCTGTAATACTGGAGACCAGGGTTCGATCTCTGGGTTGGGAAGATACCCTGGAGAGGGAAATGGCAACCCACTCCAGTATTCTTGCCTGGGGAGTTCCTTGGATAGAAGAGCCTAGTGGGCTATAGTCCATAGCGTTGCAAAGAGTCAGACATGACTGAGCAACAAACACTTGCACTTTCTTTCCCCAGTAAGTGGCTTGGGTAGAATTTCAGTGGCTCCAGGCCTGCTCTCTCCCACATGGTCCATATCTGTTCTTCAGGAAATCCACAAATCTTTGACCTGACAGACTCTGGGAGGCTGGCTAATCCAGTGCCTCCACCTCTCCATCCTTCCAGCCATCGGCAGCTCTCCAGGCTGCCTCTGGGCCAGCTCTCCTGGCAGCAGGCAGAGCCAGCCCACTGAGTCACCCTCGCTGCTGAGGACCTTCACCAGCTTCCCCAAGTGGCCCTGAGGAGGCCCACACTCTTGTTTTGAAGAAAGAGGGATGAGCTCTTACCTCATCCTTTCCCTGGGAGTGTGGAATTCAAAGCACAACTCATGTCAAAGACATTTTCCTCTCAAATCCTCTATTAATTCTCAATTTCTTCACTTACGCCAGTATTTTATGCCCTTAATGTGGATACAGAATCCAAGGATTCTGAGCCACAGACTGGATTTGGGGCTCTCTCCTTTGTAAATTCCACTCCTGGTGAATGCAGCTTCTAAGGTATCTTGTGGTGCCATGGCCAACTTCCCCCCAAACTGCCTATCACACACACTTTCAGTGTGCCCCACTTACCGTGTTAGCCAGTATACAATGTAGAACTCATTCCCAAATCACCCCTTGCATGGAACCTTCCCTCTGAAAACCGTTCCTATCAGCTCTAGTCCCACCTCCCTCAAGCTGTCTTCACTGATGGCCTCAGTGGACAGTGACGTCACTGCATCCCTCACTGTCTGAGCCACGAGGTGGCACAAAGTCTATCTAGCTTGTCAAGGGCCCTCTATGATTGATCTGAAGAGACCATGGGCTGCAGCTGTATCATATTACTTACTCCCAGCATTTCCATTGCCAGTCTTCCTAAAAGTGCCTTCAGCATGCGTTCAAGCATGGTGCCATGGATGTTACATACCCTGCACCATAGCTATTGCCCTTAAGGCATTTCCCTGCTATAAATAATAGAGAAAATTAATCTTTCTGGAACCCCTGTATGTCAAATACCAGTCCTTATTTCGCTTATTTTCCAAAATAACCCTAAGGAATATCTATTACTTTACCACTTTTCCAGATAAGAAAACTCAGTTTCAAGCAGGTTAAGTAACATGCCTGAAGACACATAACATGTACATGGTAGCATTACACTTAAGTACCTTTGATTTCAAAACCCATGGTGATAATGGAGGGCAAAGTTCATTTTGAGACAGGAGACCTGGGGTTTATTCCAGCTTTGCCATTAATTTGACCGAAGCCTTGGATAATTTCCTTCCCCTGTCTGAGTCTGAGCTTCCTCATCTGTAGATGAAGAGACTGGATATGGTGACCACTCATGCCCTTCCAGTTGCAGAGTTCTGAGCTACTGAAAGGTGCTTATGTTACTTACATGGGCCTGCCCAGATGTTTTAATTCAGAATTTACCATGTGGTAATCAGTCTTATCTTGTTATTTCCTGCCTGCACTTCTAACCTCCCTCATTTGGGATCACTTATATCGCTTTTTTGTATTGCTCCTGTTTACAGAGGGCCCGATTTAGAATCATCTGCAAATTTCATCAAAGGGTGTTTATTCACCCACCACCTACCCAGGGAAACTTCGTGGGCCAAGTGAAATACCAAAGGCAGAGCTCACATTTTGATGGCCCTCTTCCTTCTTCCATATTTCTCTAAATATCTGACCTCAAATTGGGTTAGCACTATCATGAACACCTGTGGTTTGGGGTCAGCCGGACATGAGTGTGAACTTGGGCAAGTTATTTAACCTTTACTTAACCTTTCTGAGCTTAAGTTTCTTCATCTGGGGAAGAGGAACTATGATGCCACCCCCAAGGATTATTTGGAGTATTAGAATCGGGCGTGGTATGGGGAGCACTCCAATGCAGGATCAGAAATCAGTCACTCTCCTCCCTGTTTCCCATCTCTAAAGGCTGTGAGAATGGCCATCAAGCAAACAGAACTTCCCAAACAGATGTCTCACTGTCTGAATAGCACTGTGGGGTGTTTTCCTAGCAATGGTATATAAAACTATCCATATACTTTTTTACACTCTTAGGCATATAATGTGTATGAGTGACCGTGGAGGGGTTATTTAGTCTTGCTAAGCCTCTTTTTATTAAGCCTCTCTAAGTCTCTATAGGGCTTTCCCAGTGGCTCAGCTGTAAAGCTGCCTGCCAGTGCAGGAGACGCAAGAGACACGGGTTCAATCCCTGAATCGGGAAGATCCCCTGGAGAAGGAAATGGCCACCCACTCCAGTATTCTTGCCTGGAAAATTCCGTGGTCAGGGGAGTCTGGCAGGCTATAGTACATGGTGTCAGCAAGAGTCAGACACGCCTGAGCACGCAAGCGCATAGGTCCATACTTTTACATTGCTGTGAGGGTTAAATGGAGTAAGGCAAGTATGTCAGGCTATGATAGGGACTTGCTGCATCAGATGGGTCAGTATTTGAATCCCTTCTCCTTTTTACTAACTTAAGATATCTCTTTAAGGTCTAACTTCCACATCTATCAAATGGGGATAGCAATTCTTATGCTCGGTGTGGGTGTTAAGGTCTAGTAATACCATTAGTGGAAGAGAAGGTACCACATACCCCAGAGAAGGTTCTTGCTATGTGATAAAACCTACTCCTTCCCTTTTACTGAATGTTTCTGAGTTGTGCTATCGTGATTAAGAAGAGGTAAGGAGCCTGATGTTAAAAAAAGAAAAGTAAAAATGCACAACTGCAAAACAGATGAAATGTATTCCTTCCTTTGACGGGTTCCTTTAACTCTTAGGAGTTAAACTTGGATGTAAGTAAGTAGTTGAGACATCAAGATGGTTTTCCATAAATAAAAACTTTACTAGGCGATCACATTTGGTTCATATCAAAATCACTCAGATCCAAAGATGCATTCCAAGCAGTTGACATCTATTTCAGTTGGATGCTAATCCAATTTTAAAAAATTAATCCAAACTTGACAAGAAGCTGATCTCATGTATCTTACCAGAACATCCCACCCCCAGCTGATTTCTTGGGAAGGAAATGGGTAGCTTGATTGTCCGAAACAGAACTGAAGACACGCCTTTTCCTCATTTCAGCTGGAATGGGCAATTTCAGAAAGGATTTAAACAGCCCAGTTGTCTCATAAATTACTCCTGTCACAGCCTTTTTGCCTTACCCTTGAGATTTACCAAAAATATGAAAGAGCTCATGTATTTTCCTATAATAATTAGATCTTGGAAACCCAGCACTAGAGCAGCCTTCAAAAAGCTTGCATCTTCTGTCTCCATCAGCACATACAACAGTCATCAAATCCCACCAGTTCTATCCTCTTGCCATTTCCCAAACGTATCTCTTTAATTTGATCCCAGCTTTTATTCCCTCAGTTGAGCCCTCGTCACTTCTCACCTAGACTATTGCAATGATGTCCCAAATCATCAGGACTCTGCCAGTTTATCCTCCATATTGGGGTCAAAATCTTTAATATGTCAACAGGCTCATACTACTGCTTGCTTAAAATCCTCCAGTGGCTCAGTGCAAAATGCTGGTTTGGTCATTGACACTCGGCACAATCTGGCGGCTGTCTATCTGCTCAGATGCCTTCTTCTGCCACTACCCTCTTTATACTTTAACCCAGCCATGAGTGACTTTGAACTTATCTTTTGTTTCTGGAAAGTATTAATGCCACATGAACATCCACTATGTGTATATCACTGTGAACCCAGAGATGAACATGAGTCCTACACTCAGAGACACTACAGCCTGAAGGCATAGCCAACACATAAATACATACATATCTATGAAGACATAGCCAATACACAGAGACAAATAATAATACGGTGTGACACAGTAGAATGAAGCACAAGATACATTTATAGGAGTCCAAAGGAGGGCACTGAACAATCGGTGGATGGAGAGGGATGAGAAAGGAGAAAAATGCTTCTGAAAGGAGATGATACAAGTTACTTCCTTTAAATCTGAACTGTGTTTAGACTTCCAGAACTGCAGTTTAAAAAAAAAAAAAATGGCAGACTGGGCATCCCTCCTAAATCAGTTCAGTTCAGTTCAGTTCAGCTGCTCAGTCATGTCCAATTCTTCATGACCAGGCCTCCCTGTCCATCACCACCTCCTGGAGTTTACTCAAACTCACAGCCATTGAGTCAGTGATGCCATCCAACCATTTCATCCTCTGTCATCCCCTTCTCCTCCCACCCTCAATCTTTCCCAGCATCAGGGTCTTTGCAAATGAGTCAGTTCTTCGCATCAGGTGGCCAAAATATTGGAGTTTGAGCTTCAACCTCAGTTTTTCCAATGAATACTCAGAACTGATTTCCTTTAGGATTGACTGATTGGATCTCCTTGCAGTCCAGTTCAGTTCAGTTCAGTTCAGTCGCTGAGTCATGTCCGACTCTTTGCCACCCCATGAATCAAAACACGCCAGGCCTCCCTGTCCATCACCAACTCCTGGAGTTCACCCAGACTCACGTCCATCAAGTCAGTGATGCCCTCCAGCTATCTCATCCTCTGTTGTCCCCTTCTCCTCCTGCCCTCAATCCCTCCAAGCATCAGAGTCTTTTCCAATGAGTCAACTCTTCGCATGAGGTGGCCAAAGTCCTGGAGTTTCAGCTTTAGCATCATTTCTTCCAAAGAAAACCCAGGGCTGATCTCCTTCAGAATGGACTGGTTGGATCTCCTTGCAGTCCAAGGGACTCTCAAGAGTCTTCTCCAACACCACAGTTCAAAAGCATCAATTCTTCAGTGCTCAGCCTTCTTCACAGTCCGACTCTCACATCCATACATGACCACTGGAAAAACCATAGCCTTGACTAGACGGACCTTTGTTGGCAAAGTAATGTCTCTGCTTTTCAATATGCTATCTAGGTTGGTCATAACTTTCCTTCCAAGGAGTAAGCATCTTTTAATTTCATGGCTGCAGTCACTATCTGCATTGATTTTGGAGCCCAGAAAAATAAAGTCTGACACTGTTTCCACTGTTTCCCCATCTATTTGCCATGAAGTGATGGGACCAGATGCCATGATCTTCATTTTCTGAATGTTGGGCTTTAAGCCAACTTTTTCACTCTCCACTTTCACTTTCATCAAGAGGCTTTTGAGTTCCTCTTCACTTTCTGCCATAAGGGTGGTGTCATCTGCATATCTGAGGTTACTGATATTTCTCCCAGCAATCTTGATTCCAGCTTGTGTTTCATCCAGCCCAGTGTTTCTCATGATGTACTCTGTATATAAGTTAAATAAGCAGGGTGACAATATACAACCTTGACATACTCCTTTTCCTATTTGGAACCAGTCTGTTGTTCCATGTCCAGTTCTAACTGTTGCTTCCTGACCTGCATACAGATTTCTCAAGAGCTAGGTCAGGGGTTCTGGTATTCCCATCTCTTTCAAAATTTTCCACAGTTTATTGTGATCCACATAGTCAAAGGCTTCGGCATAGTCAATAAAGCAGAAGTATATGTTTTTCTGGAACTCTCTTGCTTTTTTGATGATCCAGCGGATGTTGGCAATTTGATCCTAGATAAGACCCCATCAAACAGATAAAATAAATACAAGGTGGAATACATATTTTGATGGCTCACATTTTTTTAAAAAAAGAGACAGTGCGATTGACACACCAATTTCTGAAAGATGGAAAGCAAATGGGGTCACCGAAGCATGAATTGAAGCATAAAGGGTCAGTCCAAAACCCAGAGAGAAGACTACAGTGAGTGTGTGACCTGATATAACCTGATGGAGCAGGTTTGGGGACAAAAGAGAGGGCTATGGGATAACCATAATGAGGCAATCAAGACTAGCCTGGGGAGGGCCTATAATCTGGATGGTGGCAGGGGATGGAGGCAAAGAAGAGTTCAAAGTAAATTCATACTTCCACCTTGACCAGAAGAAAAGGAGGAAAAATGCTTCTACTCAGAGGGAAAAAATGAAAGTACTGCAGTGAACTCTTTCATTGTAGGAACTGTAGATGTTCAAGCATAACCAGTCTTTATGGACAATAAAGACAAGTCTGCTATTCATCAAAAGCTGCTCATCCACACAGAGTTCTCCATCTGCCTTCCAGTGTGGAGAAAAAGGTCTTTGGTGCAAATGGACCCACTGGATTACTGAGAGAAACAATGCCAGCTACTATGCTGCCAAATAAGAGATTTGTAAATAAAAGTAAATCAATTTTGATCAACATTTGAGGAAAACTGATGAGAAAGACAAAGCCCAAGATTAAAAAATGCAAATAGCAGACCCTGAAGGAAATAGAAATAAGCAAGAACTAGAAGAAGATTTTTGAAATAAATTTAATAAGGAATCTCAGAGAAACTTGAAAAGTTATTGTTACTATGAGAGACAGGCAGCCAAGCGTTCTTGGAAGTGTGCACTATTTTGTCCATATTTTTTAAATGTTATGGATTTGTCATGGTTAAAGACCACATTAGTAATCTGGAAGATGAAGTCAAGGAAATCTCATGGAACATGTAACAAAAGTGAGGAGAAGGAAAATATGAGATTTTGCAAAGAAAACTAAAAGTTAAAGTAAACAGAGAATAGATCCAGAAGGCTCAGTTCAGTTCAGTTCAGTCACTCAGTCGTGTCTGACTCTGTGCGACCCCATGAATTGCAGCACACCAGGCCTCCCTGTCCATCACCAACTCCCGGAGTTCACACAGACTCACATCCATCGAGTCAGTGATGCCATCCAGCCATCTCATCCTCTGTCGTCCCCTTCTCCTCCTGCCCCTAATCCCTCCCAGCATCAGAGTCTTTTCCAATGAGTCAACTCTTCGCATGAGGTGGCCAAAGTACTGGAGTTTCAGCTTTAGCATCATTCCTTCCAAAGAAATCCCAGGGCTGATCTCCTTCAGAATGGACTGGTTGGATCTCCTTGCAGTCCAAGGGACTCTCAAGAGTCTTCTCCAACACCACAGTTCAAAAGCATCAATTCTTCGGTGCTCAGCCTTCTTCACAGTCCAACTCTCACATCCATACATGACCACTGGAAAAACCATAGCCTTGACTAGACGGACCTTTGTTGGCAAAGTAATGTCTCTGCTTTTCAATATGCTATCTAGGTTGGTCATAACTTTCCTTCCAAGGAGTAAGCATCTTTTAATTTCGTGGCTGCAGTCACCATCTGCAGTGATTTTGGAGCCCAGAAAAATAAAGTCTGACACTGTTTCCACTGTTTCCCCATCTATTTCCCATGAAGTGATGGGACCAGATGCCATGATCTTAGTTTTCTGAATGTTGAGCTTTAAGCCAACTTTTTCACTCTCCTCTTTCACTTTCATCAAGAGGCTTTAGAGTTCCTCTTCACTTTCTGCCATAAGGGTGGTGTCATCTGCATATCTGAGGTTATTGATATTTCTCCCAGCAATCTTGATTCCAGCTTGTGTTTCTTCCAGTCCAGCGTTTCTCATAATGTACTCTGCATATAAGTTAAATAAGCAGGGTGACAATATACAGCCTTGACGTACTCCTTTTCCTATTTGGAACCAGTCTGTTGTTCCATGTCCAGTTCTAACTGTTGCTTCCTGACCTGCATATAGGTTTCTCAAGAGTCAGATCAGTTGGCCTGCCATTCCCATCTCTTGAAGAATTTTCCACAGTTTATTGTGATCCACACAGTCAAAGGTTTCGGCATAGTCAATAAAGCAGAAATAGATGTTTTTCTGGAACTCTCTTGCTTTTTCCATGATCCAGCAGATGTTGGCAATTTGATCTCTGGTTCCTCTGCCTTTTCTAAATCCAGCTTGAACATCAGGAAGTTCATGGTTCACGTATTGCTGCAGCCTGGCTTGGAGAATTTTGAGCATTACTTTACTAGCATGTGAGATGAGTGCAATTGTGCAGTAGTTTAAGCATTCTTTGGCATTGCCTTTCTTTGGGATTGGAATGAAAACTGACCTTTTCCAGTCCTGTGGGAATTCAGACTTGGAGAGAATAGATGTCAATATTAGTGATGGCCATGGGGAGGAGGAGGGTGCATATATTGAAGTTAAAATATATATATATTCTTGTCCTGAAATAGAGATTCAAGTTCTTAGGAAGAAAGAATCTTTTCAGTGTAAAATCTGATGGATGTAAACAAAGCAAATGCAGAAAACAAAAACCCATCCCCAGTCATTATCTGGTGAAGTTTTAAAGAGAGAATCCTAAAAGATGCCAGAGGATGTGGCAGTAATGTGCCTTATAAAAAATGAATCAGACTGTGCTCAGATCTTGTGTCAATAATCATTGACCCCAGATGATGTGGAATAATGTCTCCAAAGTTATAAAGACACATATTTTTGAACCTATAACTCTATAAGCAGTCTGAGGCTAATGTAAGAAATTTTAAGACTTGGGAGGACACCAAAAGTTCATGTGATAAGCAGAAGAATGACCTCTCCCACAAAACTGTCCATGTCCTATATCCAGAAACTTGTGAATACATTACCTTACATGCCAAGAGAGTCTTGGAAATGTGATCAAATTAAGGACCTTGACATGGGTCATTAAAAGTGGGAAACCTTTTCTTCTTGGTCAGTGGGAAATGTGGCCACAGAATAATGGTCAGAGAGATGTCACATGGCTGGCTTTGAAAAGGGAGGAACAGAAACCATGAGCCAAAGGATGCAAGTGACCACTGGAAGCTGGAAAAGACAAACAGTGTCTGAGTGTCTGCAGATAGGAATCCAACCCTGCTGACGTTCTGATTTTACACATATAACCTATGAGACTGTTGCAGTAACACATTTGTATTATTTTAAGCCACTAAGTTTGTGGTGATATGTTATAGTAACAACTGGAAACTTTACAGTTACCTTTCACTTTTCTCTTCTGAAAATTACTTGAGGGTGTACTCTAGCAGAAAAAAAAAAAAAGAAGAAGAAGCTAAGTAAGAGAAATATATGTGATGCAAGAAACAATGGAACTAATTCAGAAGCAAAATGTAAAGACCAGATTTAGAGCTGTACAGGAAATCCAGCAACCATTCTAGAAAAATTAAAATAGAAAGCCAGAAGGTTTTATGGGGAAAAAACATCTTAAAAGAAAAAGTGACTTCCATTGCAAAATTATAAGACAAAGAAGCCCAATGGCCTTAAATATATGATGAAAATGTTTGTATATTTTATGAATTTTTGTGGAAAAGTCAAAAGTTGTATATGAAAGTCATGCTTCAAATATACCTGTTGCTGCTGCTGCTGCTGCTAAGTCACTTCAGTCATGTCCAACTCTGTGCAACCCCATAGACAGCAGCCCAACAGGCTCCCCCGTCCCTGGGATTCTCCAGGCAAGAACAGTGGAGTGGGTTGTCATTTCCTTCTCCAGTGCATGAAAGTGAAGAGTGATAGTGAAGTCACTCAGTCGTGTCCAACTCTTAGCGACCCCATGGACTGCAGCCTACCAGGCTCCTCCATCCATGGGATTTCCAGGTAAGAGTACTGGAGTGGGGTGCCATCACCTTCTCTGTCAATATACCTGATTTTAAACAATTCACAGAGAGTTTAATAAGATCATCCAGTAACCCTTGATAGCACAAACATTTCTCTTCAGGCACAAATAACTTAGAATTATCATTTCTTTGTGGGTTCAATAATAATTCTAGATTCTGTAGTTTACCCATTTATAATATGTATTTGAAATGCCATTTTTTGGTCAAGTGTTTTGAGAATCAACCTACAGCTAAAGCAAGTAAGGTCTAGTTGTAATTATGGTACAAAATCTAATATGAAAAAAATGTTAGCCATCAAGGGTAAGGTCAAACAGTGTCATCATTTCACCTGATGAGAAGTCAGTTCAGTTCAGTTCAATTCAGTCGCTCAGTCGTGTCCAACTCTTTGCGACCCCATGAATCGCAGCACACCAGGCCTCCCTGTCCATAACCAACTCCCAGAGTTCACTCAGACTCACGTCCATCGAGTCAGTGATGCCATCCAGCCATCTCATCCTTTGTTATCCCCTTCTCCTCCTGCCCCCAATCCTTCCCAGCGTCAGAGTCTTTTCCAATGAGTCAACTCTTTGCATGAGGTGGCCAAAGTACTGGAGTTTCAGCTTTAGCATCATTCCTTCCAAAGAAATCCCAGAGCTGATCTCCTTCAGAATGGACTGGTTGGATCTCCTTGCAGTCCAAGGGACTCTCAAGAGTCTTCTCCAACACCACAGTTCAAAAGCATCAATTCTTCAGTGCTCAGCCTTCTTCACAGTCCAACTGTCACATCCATACATGACCATGGGAAAAACCATAGCCTTGACTAGATGGACCTTTGTTGGCAAAGTAATGTCTCTGCTTTTCAATATGCTATCTAGGTTGGTCATAACTTTCCTTCCAAGGAGTAAGCATCTTTTAATTTCGTGGCTGCAGTCACCATCTGCAGTGATTTTGGAGCCCAGAAAAATAAAGTCTGACACTGTTTCCACTGTTTCCCCATCTATTTCCAATGAGTCAGTAGAGGCTGTCTAAAATGGCAGACAAAGTAAAAAATTAAATAAGGTTTGATCCTTGGGTCAGGAAGATCCCCTGGAGAAGAGAATGGCTACACACTCCAGCATTTTTGCCTGGAGAATTCCATGGACAGAGGAACCTGGTTGGGCTACAGTCCATGGGGTCACAAAGAGTCAGACATGACTGAGCAACCAACATTACTTCACAATATACTTTAACTTCAGTTCAGTTCAGTTCAGTCACTCAGTCATGTCTGACTCTTTGCTACCCCATGAACTGCAGCACGCCAGGCCTCCCTGTCCATCACTAACTCCTGGAGTTCACTCAGACTCTCATCCATTGAGTCCGTGATGCCATCCAGCCAGTGATGCCATTCCAGCCATCTCATCCTCTGTCATCCCCGTCTCCTCCTGCCCCCAATCCCTCCCAACATCAGTAATCAATTGTTCATTTCACAGATATTTACTGAATGACTCCCTATGGTAGGAACATTTCTAGGTATTAGGAATGTAACAATGGACAAAACAGACAGAGCACTTTTCGTCACAGAGTTTACATTCTAGTGAGACAAGATGGATCATAAGCAAATAAATGAGTGACTTATCAAGTCAGATGGTGATCAATGATACAAAGCAGAGGTCAGCAAACTTTTTCTGTAGAAAGTCAGATAGAGAGTAAGTATCTTAGACTTTGCAGAGCCTAACATCTTAACCTTAACATTATAGAAGGAAATCAGCCATGAACAAAACATAAACACATGCATGCAGCTTTGTTCTAATAAAACTTTATTGACAAAACAAGCAGACAGCCAGATTTGAACCCACAGGACATAGTTTGCACACCCTTGCTCTAAAGAAAACTGGAGCAGGGACAGTGGCTAGGAAGAACCACAGAGAGAAGGGTTGCCATTTGTGATAAGGAGATGAGAGAAGGCTTCAGAAACTGTTATTTGGGAAACAATCTGCAGGAAGGGGCGAGAATGAGCCTTACAAATATCTGGGAGAAGGCTATCCTAGGCAGAGAGAACAGCAAGAGCAAAGACTGAGGTGGGAGTGTACATGAGGCTGGAGTAGGAGGGTAGTAAGAGACCAGCCCAAGAGTCAAGGAAGGATATGTATGCAGGTTGTAGAGATCATGAAGTCTGGTCATAGAGGTGTGGTTCATGAATCAACAGCATCAAATCATCTATGATCATAATCTGCACTTTAACAAGGTGCCAGGTTAACAAACCCCAGTGCTTTGTAAAGCACTGGTGAGAATCCTCCTGGGCCATCACAAAGACTTTGGCTTTTATTCAGAATGAGAGAGAAAGCCATTGGCTAATTTTGAGCAGAGGAGTGACGTGATCTGACCTTCATTACAAAAAAAAAAAAAAGAAACTTGGCTGAAACTAACACAATATTGTAAATCAACTATACTTCAGAAAAGAGAACCACCTCTTACCTACTATTTTGTAATTAGACCATAGGAGCACAAAGAAGGAAGCAGGGAGACAAGTTACAATATTTTAATAATTTAAGTAAGCAATGACAATGGTTGGGACAAGGGAAAGTAATGCAAAGTGGTCAGAATCTGAATATATTTTGTGTAAAGTCAGCAAGATTTTCTCTCAGTTTGCATTGCAGTGAGGCATGATGGGGACAAAAAGTAATGGGGTATGATTACAAGATATGTGATCCAAACAACTGCAAAGAAAAAGTTGGCCTTTACTGAGTAAGGAAGACCATGGGCAATGGGGGCAGATTTGAGAAGGCAGAGTGGGATAGGGCCAAGGAGGTTTTACATTTGAGATGTTTTTTCAACACCCAAGTGGAGAGATCAAGTAGGCACTTGAGTATGAGTCTAGAGTTTGGTAAAGAAAACCACCTACTTAAAGAACTAAAAATAGCTTGAAGAAATAAAAATAGTGACATGAGAGATGGATTGCATGAAGGAATTTTGGAAGTGGAGCAATGATGTTAAATCTTTCATTGCAAGGAATCAATAAATACTGTTTAAATTTGAGAGATTAAGTAATATCATATACATATATAAATTAGAATTATGGTAGTAACCTAAGATTAAAAATAGTAAAAAAAAAAAGAAAGAAAAAAATGTTTATACTAAGTGAAATAAGCCAGTCACAAAAGAACAAAGATTGTATGATTCCACTTACATGAGGAACCTAAGGTAGTCAAATTTATAGGATTTGGATGATGATGGAGTGAGGATGAGGACTTACTGTTTAGTGGGTACAGAGTTTTTTTTCTGGGAAGATGAAAAAAGTTGTGAAGATAGAAGGTGACAGGGGTTAATTTCCAAAATATATAAACAGTTTATACAACTGTATCCAAAAAATAAAGAACCCAATTTAAAAATGTGCAGAAGACCTAAGTAGACATTTTTTCCAAAGAAGGTATACAGATGGCCAACAGACACATGAAAAAATGCTCCGCATAGCTAATCATCAGAGAAACACAAATCAAAACCACTGTAAGATGGCTGTCAAAATGGCTGTCATCAAGAAGTCTACAAATGACAAACTTTGGTGAAGATGTGGAGAAAAGGGCACCCTGCTGCTGCTGCTGCTGCTGCTAAGTCACTTCAGTCGTGTCCGACTCTGTGTGACCCCGGGGATGGCAGCCCACCAAGCTCCCCCATCCCTGGGATTCTCCAGGCAAGAACACTGGAGTGGGTTGCCATTTCCTTCTCCAATGCATGAAAGTGAAAGGTGAATGTGAAGTTGCTCAGTTGTGTCTGACTCTTCATGACCCCATGGACTGCAGCCTACCAGGTTCCTCCGTCCATGGGATTTTACAGGCAAGAGTACTGGAGTGGGGTGCCATTGCCTTCTCTGAAGGGAACCCTAGTACACATATATATATTCTACTCTTGGGAATATAATCCAAAGAAAATGAAAATACTAATTTGAAAAGATACATGCACTTCAATGCTCATAGTAGCATTATATATGATAGCCAAGATACAGAAGCAACCTAAGCACCCATCAATAGATGAATGTATAATGAAGGTGTGGAATACTATTCAGCCATAAAAAAGAATGGAATTCTGCCATTTGCAACAGTGTGGATAGACCTGGAAAGTATTAAACTTAGTGAAATAAATCAGAGAAAGACAAATACTCTTTTATCACATGTGTACTCTAAAAACTAAAACGAATGAATGTATATAACAGAACAGATAGATACAGAGAACAAACTAGTGGTTTCCAGCAAGGAGAGGGAATGGGGGAGGGGTGAAATAGGGATATGTGATTAAAAGACATAAGCTACTATTATAAAATAAATAAGCAACAAGAATATATTGTAAAGCACAGGGAAATAGGATATAGCCATTGTTTTGTAATAATTTTAAAAGGAGTATAATCTATAAAAATACTGAATCAGTAATACTGCACACCTGAAACTAATATAATATTGTAAATGAACAATACTTCAATTTTTAAAAAAAATAGAAGGTGGTGATGGCTGCATAACAATGTGAATATGCTTTATGCCACTGAACTATACACTTTAAAATGGTTAAAATGGTAAATTTTGTTATGCATATTTTACCACAGTATTTTTTTTTTATCTTTTATAAACTCACATAGTAATCACAGACCAGAAAAAGAAATAAATTGTTACCTCATGGAACAGGAGATTAGAAGATCAGGAGAGGGAAGATGGGAGATTTTTGCTTTGTATTTTGTAATTTTCTGTACTGTTTGGATTCTTTAACCATATGCACATATTATTTTCATATTTTAAAATAAAATATTTTTAAAAAGTGAGTATGCAAAGGGAGTATTTCAGTCCATGTTTCTGCTTGACTTGCATTCAATTTCTCAAACACTATTTTATAGAAGCTGATTTCCAAGAAACCTTCAAAGCCCCTTTTTATTATTATTTTTACTAGAAGCCATTCCCTTGGAATCAGACACTCATGTTTTTCCGATGGAGCTTGCATTTGAAGCCTAGGAGGGTGAATGTGTTTGGAAGCCTACTCAGCACAGCCCTCTGCCTTTGAACTGCAATGTTTTCCTGGGCTCCTCACATATCCCTCCTCCAATTGGCTTCCCATCCAGTACATCCATCAAGCAGCCAGAATTTATCGAGTTACCCATGGAAGTAGCCAGCACCTGCTAGAGCATGCCCATTTAAAAAAGGCTTCCACCAGCAAAGCAGACCTCAGGAAAATCCCTGACTACAGCTGCTCATCACCCATGCTCCAATCAACAGGCTATATGACGCCAACATGAAGGCCAACAAGAAAGGCCAGCTCATCTTATAGAATTTACCAGAAATTGTAGATTCCAGTTGGAGAATTTTAGCATGTTTGAGCTGCAAGAGACCTCAGAAGTCTTATTAATATTATAAAACCATTGCATTGGATAGAGAAGGAAACAAAGCCTAAACATGCCCAATCACAGGCAATGAGTTGGAAGCACAGCCCAGGCCCAAAGTAGACATAGATATATCAGGAGACACGTCACACTCTAGATGAGTCTTAAGGGAGCTCCCAGGATGGTGGCGTCTCCTGTGGGGGAGGTTGAGGAACAGGTGGTGGCAGGGGGTCAGGATGGAGTGAAGAAGCAGGAAAGGAACACATCAGTTACCTTGGCAGAGAGAGTAATAGCGTGCTAAGTAAGCCTGAATTCTTTGATGGGCAATGAAGTCATTCACTTGATGGACTGTTTCTCTGTTGGTTCTTACTTTTTAATTCATTTATGTGCCACACCTTACTCTATATGCTATGTTGGATATAAACTTGAATCAGACATGCCCCCCATCCTCAAGGCCAGGTGGTCCCCATGGCTGCTAATAGAGACAACTGCAATACAGTGTGATGAGCAGGAGAAAAAGCACTATTTCCTCAATTTTTCTAATCACAAGAATTATCCACTCTAGATTTATTGAGTTGGAGTGATCAGAGGAAAGGCCTAGTAATCTGCCTTTTATCAAGAATTGACTCCTAACTCACACCCTAAGTGACACTGGCTTTGGAATCATTCAGATCTGGATCCCAGTGCTCACTCAGGCCAATGATATGAACTGCCTGACAAAATTATTTATCTGACATTCATCTTTCACCTGTTCCCAAGTCCCCCGAGACTATGCCTCTCCCATTTGTCAAGATACAGACCACTTTATATTGTTGCACAGGTTATGTACTACACAAAGATACCAGTCAAGTGATAGAACATTTGCTGAGACTCTACCCCTATATTAATTCCTCTGTCCAAAGGAAGGAACTCAATTTTTTTTTCATCCAATCACTCTCAGCTTTGCATCCTGTACAGCTGTGTCTTTCCAAAGGAAGTGACTTTTGTGATTCATCTGCCCAGAGTGGGCACTTTTCCTTAATTTGAACAAAAGTAACATATAGACTGGCTTCCCTTGTGGCTCAGTGTTAAAGAATCCACCTGCCAGGTAGGAGATGCAGGTTTGGTCCCTGGGTCAGGAAGATCCCCTGGGGGAGGAAATGGCAACCCACTCCACATATTCTTGCTTGGAGAAGGCCATGGACAGAGGAGCCTGATGGATTCTATAGGGTTGCAAAAGGGTCAGACATGACTTAGCAACTAAACAACAAATTAGACCTAACAACACAGGTAGAATGACAAGTTTCTGATCTTGAGTGTTGATTGACAGGAGTTAGTAATTAGCCCTGTCCAGAGGACCCTGTTCTGAAGGAATGCAAGAGCAAATCAGGGCTCATAGAAAATCATGATTGATTAATGACATCAACCATGGGAATGGGATCCAGGAATGATGGCCGGCCCTACAGACTGTACCTCACCCCCTTTCAGATCTCAAAGTCTGCCCAAAGTCAAACACACTTGATAAAAAGGGAGGTCTAAAGGTACTAAATAAAGCTCTTAGAGACCATTAGCACCTTATTAAGACCTTTTCCCAGATGCAGCCAGAAACAGCCAAAGAATACAGAATGGAGAAACGGCTTGGAGAGAAAGCATGAATGCATGAATCTGATGCATTTCACACAAGGAGAAAAGCTGAGTTCTGCCTTTCCCAAGGACTTGAGTCTTCATCTTTCTGCACACCCAGGTAGGTGGAGAGAGGACACTTTGGAATTCTGAAACATCCTCATGAAGCCCAAGACGAGTTTAATGTGACTTTGAGTAACCAATGTCAACTCTCTCAACCTTGGGCATTTCAACCTTGGGTGTGAAATGTGGACAATACCTCTAACTCACTGTGTTTTTCCAAGAATTAAATTAGGTAAATTATTTAAAGAAACTACAGAGAACCCCACCCAAAGTAGATGTTTGAAAATGTTCATTCCCCACTGTTTCCCTTTCTCCCTCAAAAGGAACATTGTGACATGTTTACAAGTCAAGTAAAAGTTATACATTTGAGGTGAAGACTTCTGTGAGTTTGACAACATATGTTGCCATGTAACTATTACCACAATGAGGTATAGAATGGAGCCACCACCCCTAAAAGTTCCATCATGCCCCTTTCCAGACAACCACTTGTCCCTACGTCCAGCCCCTACAAATACTCATCCTATTTCTGAACCTATAGTGCTGCTTTTTATTGTGACCTCTTTTAAAAACATATATCCCCAAAGCAAATCATTCTCTCGAGTTTTTCTTTCACATCCTACTTAAAAATAGCTCAGCTCTGACAGCTCAGCTTTCTTCCAGGAAAATTCTTCATTAAAATAAATGAATTCCATGTGCATATTAAAAAGACATTCTGCTTAGTATTCCTTCTATTTATAGTCAGAGTTCAACCAGTAGGGGCCCCACAGGCCTGTCAGGGTCCTCTGGAGCTCACATTCTCCCCTCCCTGCCCCCACCCAGCTGCAGACCTGGCTCCAGGCCCAGGTGGCACAACTGAGTCAGAGTGCAGAAAGGGGCTTGGGGGGAGCTTTTCCCTATGAGCTGTGCTCCTCGGCTTTAGGTGAAAATTCAGGACACCCTAGAATTCCCATGAGGAATGTATAGCATATAGTCATTAACAACAGCATGTAGAAGCGAATTGGACTAGAAACAGGGGTAGAAGAAGACACAGGTAAGGCTAAGTGGTCTCAAAGTTCTTTCCTGCAGAGATGTCCCATGACCCAGGTGACTGAAGGCCACCCTCCACCCTCACCACCATGCATGTACCTGATATTGCATCAGGTATAAGATTTCAAGGTGAACAAGTAGCAGAAAATAATTGCACCTGATTTCTGCTCGTGAAGAACTTACTATCTAAGAGAGAAAAAACATGCAGAGAAATATGTGGCTGACTAGAAGAGAAATAGCGTGGGCTGTGGAGCTAAAGGGACTGAGATTTTAGCCCAGTTTTGCTGTTTGCTAGTCAGGTGACCTGGTTCTGTTGCTTCAGCTCTCTCACCTTCGGTGTTCTCATCTGCAAACTGGAAATTACACCCCCCCTCAGAGGGCAGTTACGTGAGATGGATGAGTAATGAATATAGAGCATCCAGCCCAGTTCCTGTTATCTACAGGCTCAGGAAAGAGTAGTTTTCTTCTAACACTCTGCACTACTCAAAGTTCTTCAGAAAAACAGAACCAATAGGAGATGATAGATAAAGGGATTGATGACAAGGAACTGACTCAGGCAATTACAGAGTCTGAGAAGTCTCAAGATCTGCAGTTGGTCAGCTGGAAACCTGGAAGAGCCCCACTGTGTGTTTCCAGTCCAAGTTGAAGACCTGACAACCAGGAGAGCTGATGGCTTGGGTCCAGTCCAAAAGCCAGGAGGCTCCAGACCCAAGAAGAATTGATTTTTCAGTTTGTGTCTGAAGGCAGGTAAAGACTTATGCCTCAGCTCAGCAGTCAGGCAGGAGGAGTTCCCTCCTACTCAGACTTTTTGTTCAGTTGGCTGGATGAGACCTACCCACATTAAGGAGGGCCATCTGCTTTACTCAGCCTACCTATTCAAAAATATGAACCTCATTCCAGAAACCCCCCTACACGCATACTCAGAATAATGTCTGACCAAATGTCAGGGAGCCCCATGGCCCAGTCCACCCATGAGAACCTGCCCTATCCTACAGGACAGGTCCAGGTTGAAGTCTCATTCACTCCCTATTGGTCTCAGCTACATTCTGAGACGTGGCCTGTTATTTTCTACTTTGAATTATAGTCTCTGGCTCAATTCTATTTGTCTGTAGGCTTCTTAAGAGCACTGACCATGAAGGATACAGTCTCTGTGCCTGGTACATGGTAGACAAACAGAAAACACTGGTTCAATGACTATGCTCTCGTCCAACCATTTTATGTAACAGATAAAGCAACTAAGGCTCAAGATTTATTTGTTTGTTCACTCATACAGCACTTTTTGAGCCTCTTCTACATTCTGTGACGATAAATAAATAAGACATCACATATGGTCCTAAAGCTCAGGATAATATAATGCAGGGAAATGAAAAAAAATTGAGATCCCACTCTGTGTAAGAATTTTTATGCACATGACTTCAACTTACATTCCCAGTGTCCATTTCTTTATTAATTTTTCTAAATGTTAATTGAACTCTAATAGTTCGGGCATGTCCTAGTTTCCAAGGATACCATGGTAAAAAAGGGGGAAAAAAGAAGGTAAAGTTCTGCTGATATAGATTTCCCAGTCTAGTGGAAGACACAGATAAACAAAGAGATAAAAAGGAAACAAGGCAATTATGAAAATGATAGTATTTGCAAAATGCAGAAGAATCAAAAGGAAAAGAATATACCATCTGCCTGGGGAAGTCAGGGAAGGCTTAATAGTATTTGAACTTGAAGGAAGAGGACATTTTTGCAATCAGACACATAAGGAATACTGAATATACAAGACATTGCATCTTAGGCCATGAGAACAGTCTGTACAAATGTTTGGCAACATGAGAGAACATACATAAATAAAAGCTTTTGTTTCATGATTAAACCTCTTACAGTTTAATTTTGCCCCAAATGTATTAAAACATATAACCACAAAGCATCGCATTCTACAATCTAGCTGTGATTCTTTATTCTAGCTGGTGAAATGTAATCCTCTACATGGCTGAAATCCAATCACCTTCGACATTCACTGCTCAGAAAATCATGTCAGGTTGGGCTCTGACCACTGGGTCAGGGAGTGTCCCTTGAGCAGAGGAGACTCTTCTATGACCACTATGTATATCTTTGTGGTTCTTTTGGTATTTGCCTTAACCAATCATTATTACTTCCTTTGGGTTAAATTCTGCTTTCAAGGATCATGACATGGAAAGCTATCAGAGAACTGAGTTGGAGGCTGCATACTGCTTATTACTTGTTCTGGTACCACAATTAGAACAGCCTCATTGAGTTTCTTTTCTGAGTTAATAATTGCTCATCTTTATTGAGGGCTTACTATATGGTAGGCACTGTTCTGGGCACTTAAAACCTATTGTTTCATCTAATCCTCACTATAATCGGTGGATGCAGATGTAGATGTTAGGATTCTCATTTTACAGGTGTGGAAACTGAGGCCTAAGAGCAATAAACTGATTTGTCCAGAGTCACAAAGATAGGATCAGAATGTGTTCCAGAGCTCAGCGAGCTCAACTCCTCATCTCTACCATCTCCCTTCTACAATTAGAGGTGAATACAATGCAACTACATAAAAAAGAGAGAGAGATGTGTAAATATCAATTAGTCCATCAAGCCTCACTATGCCATTCATTTAAAGTGATTGTTCAATTTCTCCTTCACCATCTACAAGATAGTCCCTTCCCCTTGCATGAATCAGTATCTTTTGCAATCTACTGCTTCAGCCTTGACAGCATTATCTCCTCAACCCCACGCCAAATACTGCACATTATATCTTTTAAACTTCAAACTATCTTCTACTATAGTTTAGATAATATATGTCCAGTTTCTCAGTTTCTTAATCTATAACAATGAGATATTGACAAGACAGTAAGTGTTCTTTACACCTAAAGAAACTATGAATATTCCTACGTCCAGCCATGATGGAACAATAGGGACCAGATTTACCATTCCACTGGGTAAAACAAACAACAAAACCAATGCTTCTCAAGACACTGCATATTTAAGCAGTGAAGGACCATAATTCCTAAGAGCTAGAAACAAGTGAGGCAAGTCTTACAATTGCCTCTTTATAGCTTTAAGAGAGTTTGTAGGCCACATCACAGGATGGGGAACCCAAGTGAAGGCCAGTGGATTTTCTGATTTGCAGAGACAAAATTAAGAGTCTGGGGAGACCAAGTTGGCATGTACTAGAAAGAGAGGCGCAGAGAGGGAGAACCCTGGAATCTGCAGATGGTTCCCTTTAACTATTCAGCACATGCAGCAGAAAAACTAACCTGTTATGAGGAGATTCATCAACTGACACAAACCCAAATAATAAAATTAGACAAGGACATTAAAACATTATTATAATGATACTCTGTTATGTTCAAGAAGCTACAGGAGAAGATTCAATATATTAAGTAAAGATGTTAAAGAGGTAAAAAACAAAAGACCCAAACTGAGTTATAGTATGTGAGATAAAAGTTCATCTAGATGCAGTTAACGGCAGATTCAACATTGCAGAAGATAGTGAACATGAAGGCTGTCCATAATAAAACACCGAGAGGAAAAAAGACTGGAAAAACAATGAATCAGTTTCAATGAGCTTTGGGAGGACCCTATTTAGAAATGAAAAGACAAACCACATGCTTGGAGAAGTTATTTTTGAATCATATATTTGATAAAAGACTTGTATCCAAAATGCATAAAGAATTCTCAAAACTCAACAATAAGTAAACAAACAACCCAATTAAAAATAAACAAAATATTTGAACAGACATTCTACCAAGAGCCCCTGAGCTACCGTGGCTCAGACTGTAAAGCATCTGCAGGAGACCCAGGTTCGATCCCTGGATCAGGAAGATCCCCTGGAGAAGGAAATGGCAAACCCACTCCAGTACTCTTGCCTGGAAAATCCCATGGACAGAGGAGCATGGTAGGCTACAGTCCATGGAGTTGCAAAGAGTCAGACATGACTGAGTGACTTCACTCACTCAAGAGATGGGAATATCAGACCACCTGACCTGCCTCCTAAGAAATCTGTATGCAGGTCAAGAAGCAACAATTAGAACCAGACATGGAACAGACTGGTTCCAAATTGGGAAAGGAGTATGTCAAGGTTGTATATTGTCACCCTGCTTATTTAACTTACATGCAGAGTACATCATGAGAAATGCCAGGCTGGATGAAGCCCAAGCTGAAATGAATATTGCCAGAAGAAATATCAATAACCTTAGATATGCAGATGACGCCACCCTTATGGCAGAAAGTGAAGAGGAACTGAAGAACCTCTTGATGAAAGTGAAAGAGGAGAGTGAAAATGCTGGCTTAAAACTCAATATTCAAAAAACTAGGATCATGGCATCTGGTCCCATTACTTTATGACAAAAAGATGGGGAAACAATGGAAACAGTGACAGAATTTATTTTCTTGAGCTTCAAAATCACTGCAGATGGTGACTGCAGCCATGAAATTAAAAGACACTTGCTCCTTGGAAGAAAAGCTATGACCAACCTAGACATCATATTAAAAAGCAGAGACATGATTTTGCTGACAAAAGTCCGTCTAGTCAAAGCTATGGTTTTTCCAGTAGTCATGTATGGATGTGAGAGTTGAACTATAAAGAAAGCTGAGCACCAAAGAATTGATGCTTTTGAACTGTGGTGTTGGAGAAGACCCTTTGAGAGTCCTTTGGACAGCAAGGAGATCAAACCAGGCAATCCTAAAGGAAATCAGTCCCTAATATTCATTGGAAAGACTGACGCTGACGCTGAAGCTGAAGCTCCAATGCTTTGGCCACCTGATGCGAAGAACTGACTCCTTAGAAACGACCCTGATGGCTGGGAAAGATTGAAGGCAGGACGAGAAGGGGATGACAGAGGATGAGATGGTTGGATGGCATCACCGACTCAATGGACATGAGTTTGAGCAAGCTCCAGGAGTTGGTGATGCGCAGGGAGGCCTGACATGCTGCAGTCCATTGGGTCACAAAAAGTCAAACATGACTGAGTGACTGAACTGAACTGAGAATGTCTAAAATTCTAAAAGACTGACATACAAAGTGCTGGTAAAAATGTAAATGCTGCCACCATATTGGAAAACAGTTTGGAAGCTTTTTAAAAAGTTAAACCGACATCTATCATGTGACACATTTTGCTTCTGGAATTTAACAAGACTAATGCTCTTGGCAGCCTTCTCTTAATAGTCAAAAACTGGAAATAAACCAAATGTTCATCAACAGGTGAAGGAATAAATTATGGTACATATTTACAATGGACTTCACAATAAAAAGGAATAATTGTGCATACAGGGAATAACATGGTTAGCCTCAAAATAATGACTCTGATTGAAAGAAGTGAGATTTTGAAAGAATATTTTACTTCATGATTTTGTTTATATAAAAAAGCTAGAAATGCAAACCTCTCTGTGATAACAAAAAGCAGATCTGTGATTGCCTGGAGGTGAGGGTTGGGAGGGTGGCAGATAAGGACAGGAAGAAAAGATTCTGAAGGGCAGGAGGAAACACCTGGGGATGCTGGATGTATTAAGTATTCAGATTACGTTGATGGTTTCATAGGTATATATGTACACTTATCAAATTGTACACTTGAGATACATGCAGTATATTGTATATGAAGAAGAAGTAAGAGAAAGAAAAAGAGAAGAAGCATGATTACAATTCTAAAAGTAGCTCTTCTATGTCATCCCAGAGGCGAGGGCTAACTTCTTCAGGGCACCCAACTCCAGGCTTAAATAGGAATAATGAAATAAAGGTAACTACTTAATAAAGTTGTGGAGATTATTCATTTAGCAAGCACTGATGCTCCTCATCAGATTCTGTATTAAGTACTTGCATTGTTTATCTCCTCTGTTCCTCACATCAGCCCTCTGATCAGCATTATTATTATTTCCATTTTACAGATGAGGAAGCAGAAGCCCAGGAGGGTTAAATACCTTATCTGGCCCACAGCAGGTATTCCATAAATATGTAAGTTGGGAGACAAGTCCTTGTGGTGTTCTGTCAGTGGAGGGCCATCCTGCCTGGCAATTGAGAATACCAACTCAAACAACAACTCGGACAAACTTTGAAGTCACAGCAAATCGATTCTAACCCACTTGCCAACTCTGGGGACTTGGGCTTAAGGTTTCAGCTCTCTGCTCAGTTTCCTTTTCAGTGAAACAGGGATAATAAAGCCCAATTTAAAGACTAATATGAAGAATGTACTTAAGGAATATGGAATAATGGTTGACATGTAATAAAGTCTTGGATATAACAGTTATCATGTTAGTTGAGTTTTGGCTTGTGCAGTGTTTGCTGACTTGAGATGGAAAGAAAGCACGTGACAGCTCTAATATAAACCACCTGAGCAGTCCCCAGATGGCAGTCCTGCTCTCATTCACCATGCCACTGGGGCAGAGAAAGATAGCTATATTCAAAACAAAAACCATCATTTGCCTCCTAACAAATTCAGGTCTCATCACTGACACTTCTCCAAACCCTGTCTGACCATCTCATAACCCCCTCAAAGCATCTTGGGGGAGCACTTGAGAGCCCGTGTCTTTTCCTGGATAGACCCCCACAAGCCAGTGCCCTCTGGCACATTTCCTTTGGAATGCCCTCACCCTTCCTTGGGGCTTTTGAGCCCCGAGGGGAAATGTTTCAGTGCCACTTATGGTACGCTGTCCTGTTTCTCGTGGATATCATTGTTTGTTTGTTTACATAATGGCTAAGGAGACCTATTGGAGGTCACTAGGCTGACTGTGAATGCCAACACTGTGACTTTAAACAAGTTACTTAATTCTCTGGATCTCAATTTACTCATGTGCTAGATGGTAATAATAGCACAGGGAGTAACGTTGAGGAGTAAAAGAAAAAAAAATTACATAAATCATCTAACACAGTCCTCTGGTAAGAAGGAAGAAGGAAGTTCACAAGTGTTTGCCGTGTGTTTTGTTCTCACTGTTGAGATTTCCAACTCACAGAGCCCTTTTACATCTTCCGTGTCCTTGGACACAGCCTGGTAAGGCCCAGGTTTGTCCAGTCGGAGAGTTGAAGACTGGGCTCTGAGAAGTAAAATGGCTTTGCTCAGGTCGCAGCTGGCAGAACCAGGGCCTTCATCCTGAATCTCAACGCCACAATGACTAGTATTCCTACTATTTTGATGTCATGCTAGCATTCAGTTCTACTATTCACCATATAGAGTAAAGAGATGTTGCTGTTGGGACTTTAATTCATTCCAATATGTATGTACTAAAGTCAGTTAGGTGTCCAGAAAACCAGAAGCCCTTGAATAGAATACATTCACAGGCAAAGACTTTCTCTTTGGGAGGCAGTGTCAGAGTGGGTAAGACCCAGCCTCTGGAATGAGGCCAACTTTAAATCTGCTCTGCCACTAACCAGCCATGTGGCCTTGGGCAAGTTTCTTGATTTCTATAAGGCTCAGTTTCCTCATATATAACATGGGGTTAGCAATAGTACCCACCTGCCTCTTCTAAGGCATCAAGCATTAGGCAGACTTATAGAAGTTCTGACTAAATGTCAACTATTATCTATTTTTTACCCTTCAGTTTGTAGGGTAAAAAGATAAAGACTAAATTTTTTAATGTGGCCAGAAAACTTGGCTGTGTACCAATCCAGCCTAACACTCCACTCCACTCTGTTCACTACCGAGCAGCCACATTAGTGAAATGACTGTATAATTGCTCAACCAAACAGAAATAGTTTGGAGAGGGCAAGAAAGCTCTATTAATGAGTACTCTGAATCTAAAAAGGGACTCTCCCTAGCAAGCAGTGGCATGTGGTCACCCTACACATTGGCCTTCTCTCCTTTCCATCCATGGTTTGTGTTGAACTCCTTTGCAACTTTATGTATGCTGCTTCATTTCACCAAAACGCCCTTACCCACCCTCTTCACTCAGCCACCTTTTATTCATTCTTCAAGGCTCACCTCAAATGACACTTTCAACCACTGGCCCTCAAAGCACCCTAAATTCCTCTCCTAATACTCCTGAAATATTTTATTCAGAAACAATCTCTATCAATATTGATTTATATCTCTCTCTCCCTCTAGACCATAGGCATAGTCCGTGACTGTCTGGTTCATCACTATATCTCAAGTTTCTATCAGCTACTGAATGAAAGAAAGGGTAAATGAATTTATTATCACTTTTGTCCTGCACAAGCTCTGTATGATGAAGAAGTGTTGTCATTTCCAATTTATAGATGGAGTAATGGAAACAGAGAAGTTAAGCAACTTGCCCAAAGACATACAATGAGTGAATCCTGCAGTATCTGGGACTCTGACCCCTAATTCAGTGCATTTTCTGCTGCTCTATATTGTCTGTTAACACTCCACCTTCATGTCTTCTGGACTGAAGGACTCAATCTCTATAGCAGGTAGCTAAGAAATTCAAGAGAAATCTCTCAGAAAAGCCATATTGCAGTTTTAGTGGGGAGACTTTGGAAAGGAAGCTTACTTCAAATTGATATAAGAAATAAACATGTTCACTGTGCTGAATACAGCCTATTCCAGGGATTATTTCGGTTAAGACTGCAGGGTAATGTCCCAGGCGACCTCATCTCTCTGTGGGCAGCAGAGGGCCATCAGGTTCAGGCCACATTCAGGAGCCTCAGTCTGGGAGCAGCATGCCAGGAAATAATTCAGAATCCCAGGGCTCCAAAGCAGTCTTGATGGCTGTAACCTGAGAGGCCTCTTGAACTGGAGGAGAGGTCAGTTGATCCACATGCTCCATTGTCCACGGACACCAAGCACAATTCTAGATGTCACCAAAAGACTATGATTCTCTTACAGCAGAGAGCATTCTATTTTTTTAAAGTGCTTCCATTTAAGAAAAGCAGTGGAAACAGGCAATACCACAAAAATGGGGAAGATCATGGGATTTGGAGCCAGACTGGTTTGAATTCCATTTCTGACTCTTTCTGTCTATGGAGCTTGCCTGTTTCTTCACCTATAAAATGAGATAGTAGTTTTACATACAGGGACACTATGGAGTCAATTTGGTGATGTATAGACAATGCCTGACACGTATGTTCAATAGTTTTTCAAAAACAAACAACCCAATCCAAAAAGTGGGGAAAAAGCCTAAGCAGACATTTCTCCAAAGAAGACGTACAGATGGCTAACAAACACATGAAAAGATGCTCACCGTCCCTCATTATTAGAGAAATGCAAATCAAAACTACAATGGGCCATCACCTCACGCCAGTCAGAATGGCCATCATTAAAAAGTCTACAAACAATAAATGCTGGAGTCGGTGTGGAGAAAAAGGAACCCTCTTGCACTGCTGGTGGAAATGTAAATGGATGCAGCTGCTATGGAAGATGGTATGGAAATTCCTTTAAAAAACTAGGAATAAAACAATCATATGACCCAGCAATCCCACTACTAGGCATACACCCTGAGGAAACCAAAATTGAAAAAGACACATGCATCCCATTGCTCATTGCAGTACTATTTACAATAGCCAGAACATGGAAACGACCTAGATCTCCAATGACAAATGAATGGATAAAGAAGCTATGGTACGTATATACAGTGGAATACTCAGCCATAAGAAGGAACACATTTGACTCAGTTCTAATGGGATAGATGAACCTAGAGCCTATTATGCAGAGTGAAGTAAGTCAGAAAGAGAAATATCATATACTAACACATATATATGGAATTTAGGAAGATGAGAATGATAAAATCATTTGCCGGGCAGCAATGGAGACACAGACATAGAGATCAAACTTATGGACGTGGGAGGAAGGAGAGGGTAAGATGTGTGGAGAGAGTAACATGGAAACTTCATCACCACTTGTAAAATAGACAGCCAATGGGAATTTGTTGTATAACTCAGGGAACTCAAAGAGGAGCTCTGTACAACCAAGAGAGGTGGGATGGGGAGCGAGATGGGAAGGTGGTTCAAGAGGGAGGGAGCATATGAATACCTACGGCTGAAAAGCAATTATCTTTCAATTAAAAAGTAAATGAATTAAAAAACCATTTAAAATATAGACAAATAAGAAGGATATATTATACAGTACAGGGAAATACAGCCTTAATTTTGTAATAACTCTAAAGGGGGTATAATCTATAAAATATTATCACTATGCTGTACACCTAAAACTAATATAATATTATAAATCAACTATATTTCTATAAAATATTTTTAACCCACAAAAAATAATAAAAAATAGTTTTTTCAACATTCATAGTTCTTCAGTCTAAACTTCTGGGTTCCATTACATTGAGTAGGAGTTCTTTATAGGGAGGCCCACCAGTAAACCTCTTCCCCGCTCAGTTAATCTCTATGGTTAACCATCAGGCTGAGTAAATATTTGTGGGATGCATCAATAAACCAATGATCTCTGCCCCATGATGGCAACAAGAAGCCTTCTCCTACTCTCCTGGCTCAAAGCATAAATGCTTCTAGAATAACAGACTGTCAGGCATTGATGGATCACAAACCGGTAGATTCATCAATGCCCTCGGAGCAATCAAGCTTAAAGAACAATCATTTAGATCACAGTGATGGGGGTGAAGGAGAGTCTGGTTGGGTCCTGATGAATCCCACACTCGGTCTGACAGGGTGAATGGCAGCTTCATCAAATGGGTTATTGGCAGAGGCCCTTGGGGAGTTCTCACTTACCAGCCTTTCCAGACCTGTTTGTCTGTCCATGGCAGACCCCGTCTCTGATTGGGGAGGCCTGAGTCAGGCAACCAGGGGACCTGCTGATTGGAGTCAGCTCTCTAGACTGTCAGCTGTGGAGAGGGGAATATTGAATTCATCAGTCATGCTGACAGGGGCACGAGGTGTGGGGGAAGGGCTCCCAGAGTGCAGGGGAAAACTCAGTGTAGACAAAGAGGTGAAGGGCATCTGGCTTGGCCTTGAGTAGGGTGACCCCTTAAGCCAGATTAATGACCCACAGTTTTCCATTTTTGCTTCAAATTGCACTAAATGACAGATGATAACATTAGCCCTTGGTCCTCACTCAGTCTAGGAAAGCAGTAGACAATTTCCTAAATTTTTCCCTTAGTATTTTGATGGATTCTTGATGTCCATTTTCAATCATTGAACATCCTGTTATTTCTAGGAAGGGAAAAGAAATTGGAATTTGTTGAACACCTACTATGTGCCATATCCATCTGTCTTGCTGTTTGCTGAACCCAGGGTAGGCAAGGCACAAGCTAGGAATCAGAAAAGAATAAACTGGAAGAAGATGCAAGGAGTCGTAGGAATTGAAGACATTCTTTACTTGCAGCAGCAAGGCAGACATGCTTTATTCTCTAATGTCTGATGCCTCCGCAGTGCTCAGCAAGGGCTGTTCAAGTGGCGCTAATATAGGAGTGATGCACACGTGCAGTGCTATAAATGCTCTCAACTGAATATAGAAATATAAAGTCATTGTTTACAGACTGTGGGAGGAGAGTGAAAGAACATGGGGCATGAGTGAGAGGAAGTATGGGGAAAGAGCCTGATTACCACCATCTTGGCTAGTTACTCTTTCCCTACACCATCAATTACTTTATTCCTCAGAGAAATGGGCATGAATATTCCCTAAGTTATAGATAAGGATACAGGGAAAGACAGGTGACTAACTTGCCAAGTCACTTCATGTGACAGAACCAAAATTTCTACTCAAAGCTATTCAGCTCTAAAATGTATCTCTTCATGCCCCATCCATTTTGCTTCTACTCCAGGAATTAGTAATCTAGAATTGGTTTGGCCCATTATTCACTTGTTGATAATATGTATGTATTTTTTACTGGTTAATTTTTGAAGTCAATTATTTCCCTCAATGCATTTTAGTTGGAGTCCTGTTAAATGACCAGGCTAAATCTTCAGGACAATTGTATTTGGCCCTAAGTGTCATGAGGAGGTCTAGAACAGGTGGAATCTTGGCAAGTCCTTCCTAGGACCTGCCCCAGATCTGGTCCAGAACCCATCAAGGTGCACCTTGTCCTGGATTCTCAGGGCCAGAACAGACCTTGAAGTTCTTTTGCAAATTGCCGAGGCTTTCCTAATTATCAGGCGGCAGAGGAAGAAAGAGAGTTTTACAGTTGGTGCTGGGAGCTGGGCCAAAGGTCCCTCTGGTTATGATGCTCCAGGATTCTGTAAATTGAAGGTTTTCTTCTGGTTCAGAGTCCATTGTTGTGTTACTATCTGTAAGAGAGAGATTTAAAACTTATTATAAAACCCAGAGGTAACCCTTCCTCTAGATTTTTCATTTAGTGCACCCAAAATATACACAGACGATATCATGAAATTGTTTTTCCCTCATCCCCAAATCCCCTTCTTAATCCAGGCATAATCTCTGGGTTTCTCCAGGGAGAAGGCTTACACTTGTGCTGATTTGCACCCAAGTTGCCTGGGGCTTCCATTGACAGAGACAGATGTCAACAGGGTGAAACTAACAAATTAATTTTACCTGATGACCTAAACCAGATGTGACAGAAGGAAGAAAGAAGCGGGGAAAGATCTGGCCTCTCCTTGCTATGCCACAATCCATGACGCTCTTTCAAGATTTTCTGTCAGCCAAGACCTCAAAACTGTTCTATATACCCTATGAAACCTTTCTAAAATAGTGTTCTCAGGTCATCCAGACTTGAATCCCTCTGGATAACTGTGGTTATCACCCTGGGGGTAAGCCCTGCTTGACAATTTCAAATGCAATAAAGAGTTCTGGATCTACATGACATCTCACTCAATTCTCAAAATAAACGTAGTGGTAAGTTTTACTGTTCCCATTATTTAGATGTAGAAAGTTAAGTGAAGAGAAGAAAAAGTGAATATCCAAATTCACAAGGTCAACAGAAGCAAATCTAGAACTAAAGTCTTGATTTTAAGATAAAAAGAAGTACTAAAGGCAACCTCTTTTAAATGTACATTTCAACAAAGGTGTCAACATTGATTAAATCCCTTCTCTGTTCAAGGTTCTGCACTAAGCATTGGAGGTGGGTTGAGGGTGTAAAGGAATATCACATCCTATTGAGGAAGAGTTTCTTTTCATAAACTATGAATTGTGTGATTCTCAGACCACCCATTCAATAAATATTTAGTGATACCTGCTAGATACCAACCAATGCTCTGGGTGTTATTTAAAAAAAAAAAAAAAAAACAGAGATGGACAATCCTTGCCTTCAAGATTAGGATGAAAGATTGGAAGGAAACTGCCCCATATGGTCAAAAAAGACACAGTGATTAAGGTCTATGGTCACAATAAACTGTGGAAAATTCTGAAAGAGATGGGAATACCAGACCACCTGACCTGACTCTTGAGAAATCTGTATGCAGCTCAGGAAGCAACAGTTAGAACTGGACATGGAACAACAGACTGGTTCCAAATAGGAAAAGGAGTACGTCAAGGCTGTATATTGTCACCCTGCTTATTTAACTTATATGCAGAGTACATCATGAGAAACGCTGGACTGGAAGAAACACAAGCTGGAATCAAGATTGCTGGGAGAAATATCAATAACCTCAGATATGCAGATGACACCACCCTTATGGCAGAGAGTGAAGAGGAACTAAAAAGCCTCTTGATGAAAGTGAAAGTGGAGAGTGAAAAAGTTGGCTTAAAGCTCAACATTCAGAAAATGAAGATCATGGCATCCGGTCCCATCACTTCATGGGAAATAGATGGGGAAACAGTGGAATCAGTGTCAGACTTTATTTTCCTGAGCTCCAAAATCACTGCAGATGGTGACTGCAGCCATAAAATTTAAAGATGCTTACTCCTTGGAAGGAAAGTTATGTCCAACCTAGATAGCATATTCAAAAGCAGATACATTACTTTGCCAACAAAGGTTCGTCTAGTCAAGGCTATGGTTTTTCCTGTGGTCATGTATGAATGTGAAAGTTGGACTATGAAGAAAGCTGAGCACTGAAGAATTGATGCTTTTGAACTGTGGTGTTGGAGAAGGCTCTTGAGAGTCCCTTGGACTGCAAGGAGATCCAACCAGTCCATTCTGAAGGAGATCAGCCCTGGGATTTCTTTGGAAGGAATGATGCTAAAGCTGAAACTCCAGTACTTTGGCCACCTCATGCGAAGAGTTGGCTCATTTGAAAAGACTCTGATGCTGGGAGGGATTGGGGGCAAGAGGAGAAGGGGACAACAGAGGATGAGATGGCTGGATGGCATCACTGACTCGATGGACGTGAGTCTGAGTGAACTCCGGGAGTTGGTGATGGACAGGGAGGCCTGGCGTGCTGCGATTCATGGGGTCACAAAGAGTCGGACATGACTGAGCGACTGAACTGAACTGAAGGTATATGGGGACTCAGACAAACATTATGTAGCACAGCCCTGGGGTAATGGAGTACAGAGAGGGGAAAGTCAGAAAGCCTTCTAGGAGGACTTCTCGGGTGACTTAAGTCTTGAAAGTCAAGTATGGCTTAACCTAGTTAACATATGAAGAAAAGATATTCCAGAGAGTAGTAACAGTGGAATCTAGGCATAGGGTGACAGAAGTATTAGGCATGGAAGACCACAAGCTTAAAACTTGGTGAGAGGAGTGGTGAGGGATGAGACTGGACAGAATGGCAAGGGTTGGATCGTGAAGAATATAAGAAGCCAGATCACTAGTGAGTAGAAATGCAACTGGTTTTTGTAAGCTGATTTTGTATCCTGCAACTTTATTGCAATTCTTGATTCATTTCAACAGTATTTATTTTTGGTTGAGTCTTCAGGATTTTCTAAACACAAAATTAGATCATCTCCAAATAGCAACATTTTTACATATTTTTTTCCACTTTGGATGCATTTCTTTGGCCTGATTGCTGTCCAGTACCATATGCACAAGAGTGGTAAAAGTGAGAATCCTTGTCTTGCTCCTGATCTTAGAGGAAAAGATTTCAAATGTTTTCCATTGAATATTTTATATATATATATATATGACTCTTTATGTTGAAGTATGTTCCTTCTATACCAATTCTGTCAAGAGTTTTTATTTTTAAAGCATGTTGTAGTTTGTCAAATGCTTTTTCTATGTCTACTGAGATGATCTTAAAATTTTTATCTTAGTTTTATTAGTAAGCACATAATATTTTAATCTTAGATAGTTTTCTTCTCCAGTCATAATGTGTTTCTGAAAACAGTTGTTTTTGCAGGTAGTTAAATTGCTTATGGATCTGTTTGATTCCTTAGAGACCTGATTTTACATTTTTCTAAGGCAGTTACAGAACAAGCTTTACTAGGGGAATTGTCCAGCTCATGATAGGAATGATCCCTCCAGAGTTTTCAATGAATTCCCCAGATGATCACCAAGTCTGTTGAATTTGACTTGGAAATTGAATGTTTCCTTGACTTTTGTGAATTCTGTAAATTGTTCTGATTATAACACTGCTCATTCTTTGGCCTTTTTTCACTCTAAATATTAGTAACTTTTTACTCAGCAAAGATTTTAGGGGACTCCTATGAAGATTTTTGGAGTTATTTTTTGGCATAGCTCCCTTCTTTCTGTAACTCTTCCCTAAAAATTCCTAACAGCACAACTACGTCATCTTTGCTGTTGTCCCCAAGTCAGTGAGGTCTCCAGGCTCATTCAGGTTCTTCCGTCCTGATCCTGCAGTTCACAAATTTAAATTCATCTTATTTGTTTACCTTTCCTCAAGGATTATAGCCCTGCACTGCCTGTTGTCCAATATTGGAAAATAGATGTTTTATATATTTAGTCCTCATGTTTGTAGTTTGCAAGGAGGTGAAGTTCATTCATTGTTACTGCATCCTGGTTAAAAGTGGAAGTCACCTACCCTGACCGTTTCCTCATGAGCCTTCTTGCTCACATATTCCCATCCTCTCTTTCCTGTTTCAAATCAGATCGCTGATTTTGCAACCCACTGATAATTCTCCTACTTACCCAGATTGCCAGTTATCACCACATTAAGGCAACTTTTGCCTAAGACTATTTTTCTCCTTTAAGGACTTACCTGGTGGCTCAGTGGTAAAGAATCCTCTTATAACTCAGGAGATTCCAGTTGGATCTCTGGGTCGGGAAGATCCCCTGGGGAAGGAAATGTTAACCCACTCCAGTATTAATGGACAGAGGAGCCTGGCAGGCTACAATCTATGGGGTTGTAAAAGAATGGGACATGATTTAGCAACTAAACAGCCACCATCCAAGGAATATTCTATACTACATTTGAATTTATCACTTCCAATTCATGCTTTGATCCAATGCAATTTGAATTTCACTAATTTGAATTTCACTAGCAGCATTCAGCATCCTAAAAGATGATGCTGTTAAAGTGCTGCAGTCAGTATGCCAGCATATTTGGAAAATTCAGCAGTGGACACGGGACAGGAAAAGGTCAGATTTCATTCCATCTCAAAGAAAGGCAATGCCAAAGAATGCTCAAACTACCATATAATTGCAGTCATCTCACATGCTAGCAAAGTAATGCTCAAAATTCTCCAAGCCAGGCTTCAGCAATATGTGAACCATGAACTTCCAGATGTTCAAGCTGGATTTAGAAAAGGCAGAGGAACCAGAGATCAAGTTGCCAACATTCATTGGACCATAGAAAAAGCAAGAGAGTTCCAGAAAAACATCTATTTCTGCTTTATTGATGACACTAAAGCCTTTGCCTGTGTGGATCACAACAAACTATAGAATATTCTTCAAAAGATGGGAATACCAGACCACCTGACCTGCCTCCTGAGAAATCTGCATGCAGGTCAAGAAGCAACAGTTAGAACCAGACATGGAACAACAGACTAGTCCAAATTGGGAAAGGAGATCTTCAAGGCTGTATATTGTCACCCTGCTTATTTTAACTTATATGCAAAGTACATCTTGCAAAATGCCAGACTGGATAAAGCACAAGCTGGAACCAAAATTGCTGGGAAGAAATATCAATAACTTCAGATATGCCAATGACACCACCCTTATGGCAGAAAGTGAAGATGAACTACAGAGCCTCTTGATGAAAGTGAAAGAGGAAAGTGAAAAAGTTAAAACTCAACATTCAAAAAACTAAGATCATAGCATCTGGTTACATCACTTCATGGTGAATAGATGGGGAAACGATGGAAACAGTGACAGAATATTTTCTTGGGGTCCAAAATCACTCCAGATGGTGATTGCAGCCATGAAATTAAAAGGCACTTGATCCTTGGAAGAAAATATATAACCAACCCAGACAGCATACTAAAATGCAGAGACATTATTTTGCAGACAAAGACCCATCTAATCAAAGCTATGGTTTTTCCAGTAGTCATGTATGGATGTGAGAGTTGGACCATAAAGAAAGCTGAGCACCAAAAGATGGATGTTTTTGAACTGTGGTGTTGGAAAAGACTCTTGAGAATCCCTTGGATTGCAAGGATATCAAACTGGTCAATCATAAAGGAAATCAATCCTGAATATTCATTGGAAGGACTGATGCTGAAGCTGAAGCTCCAATACTTTGGCCACCTGATGCAAAGAACTGACTCCTTAGAAAGGACCCTGATGCTGAGAAAAATCGAAGGCAGGAGGAGAAGGGGACAACAAAAGATGTGATGGTTGGCTGACATCACTGACACAATGGACATGAGTTTGAGCAAGCTCTGGGAGTTGGTGATGCACAGGAAAGCCTGGCGTGCTGCAGCAGTCCATGGGCTCACAAAGAGTCGAACACAATTCAGCAACTGAACTGAACTGAGGCACCATTCTACTGCACTGCGGGTACTATGGATCAGTTCAGCTCAAGTCAGTCGCTCAGTCATGTCCGACTCTGTGTTCAAGTATCACTGAAGCCTGGCTTGGAGAATTCTGAGCATTGCTTTCTTAGCATGTAAGATGAGTGCAATTGTGCGGTAGTTTGAGCATTCTTTGGCATTGCCTTTCTTCGGAATTGGAATGAAAACTGACCTTTTCCAGTCCTGTGGCCACTGCTGAGTTTTCCAAGTTTACTGACATATTGAGTGCAGCACTTTCACAGCCTCATCTTTTAGTATTTGAAATAGCTCAGCGGGAATTCCATCACTTCCACTAACTTCATTCATAGTGATGCTTCCTAAGGCCCACTTGAATTTGCATTCCAGGATGTCTGGCTCTAATTGAGTGATCACACCACCGTGGTTCTCTGGGTCATAAAGATTTTTTTTTGTATAGTTATATATAGTATGTATAGTTATATATAGTTTGTACAGTTCTTCTGTGTATTCTTGCCACCTCTTCTTAAATCTTCTGCTTCTGTTAGGTCCATACCATTTCTGTCCTTTATTGAGCCCATCATTGCATGAAATATTCCCTTGGTATCTCTAATTTTCTTGAAGAAATCTCTAGTCTTTCCCATTCTGTTGCTTTCCTCTATTTCTTTGCATTGATCACTGAGGAAGGCTTTCTTATTACTCCTTGCTATTCCTTGGGACTATTCTTTTGCTATTCATTCAAATGGGTATATATTTCCTTTTCTCCTTTTCCTTTAGCTTCTCTTCTCTGCTATTTGTAAGGCCTCCTCAGACAATCATTTTGCCTTTTTGCATGTCTTTTCCATGGGGATGGTCTTGATCACTGCCTCCTGTACAATGTCATGAACATCTGTCTATAGTTCCTTAGGCACTCTGTCTACCAAATCTAATCCCTTGAATCTATTTGTCACTTCTACTGTACAATCGTAAGGGATTTGATTTAGGTCATACCTGAATGGTCTAATGGTTTCCCCTACTTTCTTTGATTTAAGTCTGAATTTAGCAATAAGGAGTTCATGATCTGAGCCACAATGAGCTCCCAGTCTTGTTTTTGCTTACTGTATAGAGCTTCTCCATCTTTGACTTCAAATAATCTAATCAATCTGATTTTGGTATTGACCATCTGATTTCCATGTGTAGAGTCTTCTCTTGTGTTGTTGGAAGAGAATGTTTGCTATGACCAGTGCGTTCTCTTGGCAAAACTCTATTAGCCTTTGCCCTGCTTTGTTTTGTACTCCAAGGCCAAACTTGCCCATTACTCCAGGTATCTCCTGACTTTCTACCTGTGCATTCCAGTCCCCTATAATGAAAAGGACATCTTTTTGGGGCGTTAGTTCTAGAAGGTCTTGTAGGTCTTCATAGAACCATTCAATTTTAGCTTCTTCAGCATTACTGGACAGGGCATAGACTTTGGATTATTGTGATATTGAATGGTTTGCCTTGGAAATGAACAGAGATCATTCTGTCATTTTTGAGACTGCATCCAAGTACTGCATTTTGGACTCACTTGTTGACTGTGATGGCTACTCCATTTCTTCTAAGGAATTCTTGCCCACAGTAGTGCATATAATGGTCATCTGAGTTAAATTCACCCATTCCAGTCTATTTTAGTTCACTGATTCCTAAAATGTTGATGTTCACTCTTGCCATCCCCTGTTTGACCAGTTCCAATTTGCCTTGATTCACGGACCTAACATTCAAGGTTCCTATGCAGTATTGCTCTTTACAGCATCGGACTTGACTTCTATCACCAGTCACATCGACAACTGGGTGTTGTTTTTGCTTTGGCTCTGTCTCTTCAATCTGGAGTTATTTCTCCACTGATCTCCAGTAGCATAACCATATTGGGCACCTACTGGTCTGGGGAGTTCATCTTTCAGTGTCCTATCTTTTTCCTTTCCATACTGTTCATGGGTTTCTCAAGGCAACAATACTGAAGTAGTTTGCCATTCCCTTCTCCAGTGGACCACGTTTTGTCAGAACTCTCCACCATGACCCGTCCATCTTGGGTGGCCATACATGGCATGGCTCATAGTTTTATTGAGCTAGACAATGCTATGGTCCATGTGATCCATTTGGTTAATTTTCTGTGATTCTGATTTTCATTCTGTCTGCCCTCTGATGGAGAAGGATAAGAGGCTTATGGAAGCTTCTTGATGGGACAGACTGACTGAGGGGGATCAGATCAGAGCAGTCGCTCAGTCATGGCCAACTCTTTGTGACCCCATGAATCGCAGCACGCCAGGCCTCCCTGTCCATCACCAACTCCCAGAGTTCACTCAGACTCATGTCCATCGAGTCAGTGATGCCATCCAGCCATCTCATCCTCTATCGTCCCCTTCTCCTCTTGCCCCCAATCCCTCCCAGTATCAGAGTCTTTTCCAATGAGTCAACTCTTAGCATGAGGTGGCCAAAGTACTGGAGTTTCAGCTTTAGCATCATTCCTTCCAAAGAACACCCAGGGCTGATCTCCTTCAGAATGGACTGGTTGGATCTCCTTGCAGTCCAAGGGACTCTCAAGAGCCTTCTCCAACACCACAGTTCAAAAGCATCAATTCTTCAGCACTCAGCCTTCTTCACAGTCCAACTCTCACATCCATACATGACCACAGGAAAAACCATAGCCTTGACTAGATGAACCTTTGTTGGCAAAGTAATGTATCTGCTTTTGAATATGCTGTCTAGGTTGGACATAACTTTCCTTCCAAGGAGTACGCATCTTTTAATTTCATGGCTGCAGTCACTATCTGCAGTGATTTTGGAGCCCAGAAAAATAAAGTCTGACACTGTTTCCCCATCTATTTCCCATGAAGTGAAGGGACCGGATGCCATGATCTTCGTTTTCTGAATGTTGAGCTTTAAGCCAACTTTTTCACTCTCCTCTTTCACCTTCATCAAGAGGATTTTTAGTTCCTCTTCACTTTCTGCCATAAGGGTGGTGTCATCTGAATATCTGAGGTTATTGATATTTCTCCCGGCAATCTTGATTCCACTTGTGTTTCTTCCAGTCCAGTGTTTCTCATGATGTACTCTGCATATAAGCTGAATAAGCAGGGTGACAATATACAGCCTTGACGTACTCCTTTTCCTATTTGGAACCAGTCTGTTGTTCCATGTCCAGTTCTAACTGTTGCTTCCTGACCTGCATACAGATTTCTCAAGAGTCAGATCAGGTGGTCTGGTATTCCCATCTCTTTCAGAATTTTCCACAGTTTACTGTGATCCACACAGTCAAAGGCTTTGGCATGGTCAATAAAGCAGAAATAGATGTTTTTCTGGAACTCTCTTGCCTTTTTCAGTGATCCAGCAGATGTTGGCAATTTGATCTCTGGTTCCTCTGCCTTTTCTAAAACCAGCTTGAACATCAGGAAGTTCACGATTCACATATTGCTGAAGCCTGGCTTGGAGAATTTTGAGCATTACTTTACTAGAGTGTGAGATGAGTGCAATTGTGCAGTAATTTGAGCATTCTTTGGCATTGCCTTTCTTTGGGATTGGAATGAAAACTGACATTTTCCAGTCCTGTGGCCACGGCTGAGTTTTCCAAATTTGCTGGCATATTGAGTGCAGCACTTTCACAGCATCATCTTTCAGGATTTGGAATAGCTCAACTGGAATTCCATCACCTCCACTAGCTTTGTTCATAGTGATGCTTTCTAAGGCCCACTTGACTTCACATTCCAGGATGTCTGGCTCTAGGTCAGTGATCACACTATCGTGATTATCTGGGTCGTGAAGATCTTTTTTGTACAGTTCCTCTGTGTATTCTTGCCATCTCTTCTTAATATCTTCTGCTTCTGTTAGGTCCATACCATTTCTGTCCTTTATTGAGCTCATCTTTGCATGAAATGTTCCTTTGGTATCTCTGATTTTCTTGAAGAGATCTCTAGTCTTTCCCATTCTGTTGTTTTCCTCTCTTTCTTTGCATTGATCGCTGAAGAAGGCTTTCTTATCTCTTCTTGCTATTCTTTGGAACTCTGCATTCAGATGTGTATATCTTTCCTTTTCTCCTTTACTTTTCACTTCTCTTCTTTTCACAGCTATTTGTAAGGCCTCCCCAGACAGCCATTTTGCTTTTTTGCATTTCTTTTCCATGGGGATGGTCTTGATCCCTGTCTCCTGTACAATGTCACGAACCTCATTCCATAGCTCATCAGGCGCTCTATCTATCAGATCTAGGCCTTAAATCTATTTCTCACCTCCACTGTATAATCATGAAGGGATTTGATTTAGGTCATACCTGAATAGTCTAGTGGTTTTCCCTACTTTCTTCAATTTAAGTCTGAATTTGGCAATAAGGAGTTCATGGTCTGAGCCACAGTCAGCTCCTGGTCTTGTTTTTGCTGACTGTATAGAGCTTCTCCATCTTTGGCTGCAAAAAATATAATCAATCTGATTTCAGTGTTGACCATCTAGTGATGTCCATGTGTAGAGTCTTCTCTTGTGTTGTTGGAAGAGGGTGTTTGTTATGACCAGTGCATTTTCTTGGCAAAACACTATTAGTCTTTGCCCTGCTTCATTCCTATTCCAAGGCCAAATTTGCCTGTTACTCCAGGTGTTTCTTGACTTCCTACTTTTGCATTCCAGTCCCTTATAATGAAAAGGACATCTTTTTTGGGTGTTAGTTCTAAAAGGTCTTGTAGGTCTTCATAGAACCATTCAACTTCAGCTCCTTCAGCGTTACTGATTGGGGCATAGACTTGGATTACTGTGATATTGAATGGTTTGCCTTGGAAACGAACAGAGATCATTCTGTCGTTTTTGAGATTGCATCCAAGTACTGCATTTCAGACTCTTTTGTTGACCATGATGGCTACTCCATTTCTTCTGAGGGATTCCTGTCTGCAGTAGTAGATACAATGGTCATCTGAGTTAAATTCACCCATTCCAGTCCATTTCAGTTCGCTGATTCCTAGAATGTTGACATTCACTCTTGCCATCTCTTGTTTGACCACTTCCAATTTGCCTTGATTCATGGACCTGACATTCCAGGTTCCTATGCAATATTGCTCTTTACAGCATCGACCTTGCTTCTATCACCAGTCACATCCACAAGTGGGTATTGTTTTTGCTTTGGCTCCATCTCTTCATTCTTTCTGGAGTTATTTCTCCACTGATCTCTGGTAGCATATTGGGCACCTACTGACCTGCGGAGTACAGGGTCTTATTTTGATGGGTGGGGCCAAGCTCAGTAAATATTTAATTCAATTTTCTGTTGATGGGTGGGGCTGTGTTCCTCCCTGTTGTTTGACCCGGGGCCAAACTATGGTGGAGGTAATGAAGATAATGGTGACCTCCTTCAAAAAGTCCCATGCATGCACTGCTGCACTCATGCCCTGACCCTGCAGCAGGCCACCACCAACCCGCGCCTCTGCCAGACTCCTGGACACTCACAGGCAAGTCTGGGTCAGTCTGTTGTGAGATCTCCACTCCTTTCTCCTGGGTCCTGATGCACACAAGTTTTGTTTGAGCCCTCCAAGCGTTTCTGGTGGGTGTGGGGTTTGATTCTAAACAGGATTTTGCCCCTCTTACCATCTTGCTGGGGCTTCTCCTTTGCCCTTTCATGTGGGGTATCTTTTGTTGGTGGGATCCAACACTCTCCTGTCAACGGTTGTTCAGCAGTGAGTTGTAATTTTGGAGTTCTCACAGGAGGAGATGAGTGCACAACCTTCTACTCCACCATCTTGTGGGAGTGTTATTCCAACTATTTTTGGGAAGGGGTGGCGATTTCCAGGAACTGGGCCACTGCCCACTCGTTAGTCTTTTGACAGTGACCTGGAACTGCCATGGCACCTCTAGGTGTGTAATTGAGCTTGCTGACTGAGGATCAAGGTCTTATCAAATTCTTACCTGCCATCTAGGATTTGATTCTAATTGGTTTAGGTCATGTCCTTGGGCTATGTCATTCTTTCAAAAGTTGTGCCCTGCCCCTTTCCCTCCTGTTAAAAGACTCCTTTATTTTGTTTTTACATTTTAGATTACCACTTTAAAAAGCAAAGTAGTAAAAAGTAATGAGTAGAAACAAAAAAAAATTGTGAAATAGATGTAAGTTAAAAAGGAAACAAAGACAACTCATGCCCCTGTTTTTACCAACTTTTTGAAGAAATAGAACATTATATCATCTTGAAATGCCCTGTGTGCACTTTTGGGATCCTATGCCCTACACTTTTCCTTCAGAGTTTTCTCTGAAAACTCTGACTTTTACCATTTCCTGACTTTTGTGTTTATCATTTCCTCATTTTAAAGTTTCCCCACAACCATTTACTTTTGCAAGCACTTGTATTTTATATAAAAGGAACCATACTGGATGTTCTCTTCTGTGATTTTCTCTTTTCTACTTCACTTTATGTTCTTGAGGTTCATCCATGTTTCTGAGGTTCTGTTTCATTATTTTTTATTGGTTCATCATTCCATTGTATGACTACTCCAGGATTTATTTAGCCTTTCTCCTGTTGATGGATATTTGGGTTGTGTCCCATTTTTTTGCTAGCACAATGCTGCTATGAACTTTTTTAATATGTCATCCCTGAAATTGTCTAGGTTATAGAATTAGGATCAGTACTGCTGGATGAGAGGGGCTGCAGATTTTCCCTAGGTAAAAATTGTTTTTACGAATGGCTGCATTAACTTACATTTCCATCCTCACTGCATAAATATTCCAGTTGTTTGCCATCCTTACTGACACTTGATCTTGTCATACTTTTCTAAGTTAATTTTTACTCTATCAACTCTCCCCTAGTTTCAACCACCACTTCTGAGCTGCTGACCACCAGACATTGACGTCTAGCTAATATGTTTCTCCTCAATCTGACCCTGCCCACCTGTGAATGGCTGCAAGAAAGAAGAGAGTAATACATCCCCACCAAAGGCCTGCCATTCAAAGAGATAATTGCAAGATTAATGGCCTTTTTACTTTATTTCCTCACCTCCTCTCTCTCTCTCTCTTCTATTAAATATACCAGCGTCCAGACTCTAATAAGATGGTTATTTTAAGACATCAGTCTGTCATTTTCCTGGGCTGCCAGGTTTCCAAGTAAAGTCACTATTCCTTGCCTCAACAAAGAAAAAAAAAGTTTCTCCTAAGCTCCAGATCCATATATTCAACTCCTTGTATACCATCTCCTCCTGGTTGCCTTTAGCCAGAGCAAATGCAATGTGCTCAGACCAGCATACAGTTTCAGCAATTTGTGCCATCTTTACTCAGTCATCCAAACCAGAAACCAATGTATATCAGCCTAAACTTCTTCCTTTCCCTTTTATTCTTCATCTGAATCCTATTAATTCTACTCCTCAAATATCTCTTGAATCTGCTTGTGCTGTTCTCTTGTGGTTCATGGGTTTTTCTGGGACTCCCCTTTCAGGGTTCACATCTTCATTTCATGACATTGGTAAAGCTTTATGACTTGCTTGGCCAATGAAATATGTGCAGAGGTAACGTAGATCACCCCCAGACAGAAGCTGTAAGACTCGGTGCATGATTCACCATGACCTATAGCCCTAACACAAGGACCAACAGCAACCCTACATCTGATGGAGGGTCCATCAGCCTCAATTGTTGAGTGAAACAGCAGAAACCTGCTCCCACATGATCAGCATGTAGCATTAATGAAAAAATAAATTTTTTGCTGTTTTAAGTCCCTGAAATGTTGAAGTTATTTGTAACTACAACATAACCAAGACTATGCTGACAAATGCACCCTTTTTTCTATCTTCCTGACTGTTGTGTAAGCAGCAGGGTTAGAGAATTTTCTAGTTCCCTTGGAGTTCACTGCTATGAGATTTGACATTTTTTTTTTGCAACTTCCTGAATAAACTCTTATGTTGGCATGGAAATAATAGCCTTTGAATGCCCAACTTCAGAGCTTGCTGAGTTCTTTCCAAGTGGCATTAGTTGAGGTTTTGGCACTTTGTTCCAGAGCACAGCCATCCTCTATCTGCATAAAAGTTAGCTGTTATCTTCTTTCCAAAGCCATCAAATCCCAAAATAGTATAAATTGGGAGTATGCTAATATCTTCCTGGCAAAGCCCAGGGTCAGGTTTCAAGGGTACCATTTAACATCTAGCTGACAACGAATGTAACTAGATTATAATGCTCAAAGACCTACAGAATTTTGCTTTTAAGGAACTAACCAAACCAAAGCCATGTTATGACACTAACCAAGTGAGAGGAAATTAATATTGGTTCAGCCAGGCATTTTATGTGTACTGTCTTGTTTGGTCTTCAGAACCACTTTGCGTATTAGATATTCTTACTCTAACTGACGAATCATTCAAATTGTATAAGTGCTGACCAAGGTCATGATAAAGACTCTGGGTCCAGAGTCCAGAGATTAGGGCTTCTTATAAGGTGTTTTGACTTCACCATTGACTCTTAATTGTGTCACTTCAGCTAAGGTTTAAAAATAAGCCAAATGCAAGCAGATGAGTTTGCTGAGTCTTCACTCACTCATCCAGCAAACACTGCCTACTACTTCATGTGAACAGCAGTGCTGGAGAAAGAAAAATGGAATAAGAGAACACAGAACAGATAAGAGGAAGAAATTCCTGCTTTCAAGGGGCTCATGACATACAGTGGTACACAATGACATGTAGGCAGGTTAATTGCAATGTGATGTGATGAATGCACCAATTTATTTGTTTACCAAACATTTACTAAGGATTGAATATTTGGAGACAGAACCACAGCCCTAGTCTTCAGGGAGCTCACAGGCCAGTGTCACAGGTGTTATAGGTGGAACAACAGAGTCGGCCTAGAGGGAACATCAGGAGGATACAGCTGGTTTTCTCAGTTAAGTCTGTAAATTCTTCAGACTTCCTGAAGACTTCACAGGGTGATTCTGGAGATTGATTTTTTTAATTGAGATGTATTTGTCCTATAACATTTTTGCAAGTTTAAAGCATACAATGTATTGATTTGATACATTTATATGTGCCCAAATGGTTACCACCATAGCATTAGCTAATGTCTCTGTTGCGTCACATAATTATCAGGGAGATAGATTCAAAAGATAAATTAACAACCAGAAAAAGAGCATTCCAGGCCACTAGTACAGCATTGTGGAGGCCCACAGAGCATGACAATGAATTCCTCCCCTGGAGAGAAAGGAAATCTTCCCAAAGGAAGTGACAGAGCCTTGAAGGACTTTAAGATGTGAATTTGAGTGGGACTAGGACAGACCTCCAGAGAAGGCAATGGCAACCCACTCCAGTACTCTTGCCTGGAAAATCCCATGGACAGAGGAGCCTGGTAGGCTGCAATCCATTGGGTGGCAAAGAGTCGGACACGACTGAGTGACTTACTTTCACTTTTCATTTTCATGCATTGGAGAAGGAAATGGCAACCCACTCCAGTGTTCTTGCCTGGAGAATCCCAGGGACGGGGGAGCCTGGTGGGCTGCCGTCTATGGGGTCGCACAGAGTCGGACATGACTGAAGCCACTTAGCAGCAGGACAGACCTCACAAATGAAATGCAGAAAGTCACCACCAGAACAAACAGAACAGCAGATGCCAAAGCATGGAAGCTTCTTCAGAAGCAACTGCAAGCCTTTGAGCATGGCTGTGGTTCAAGGTTCTCAAGGGCAAGTAGTAGAAAATGAAACTGGAAAAACAAGTTCAGAGGCAGATCATGGAGAGTCTTGACTGGTTTGCCAAGGAAACTAAAATTTTTCTTATAAGCAACAAAAAGCTATGGATGTAATGTCAATACAAATTTTAAAAAACACATACTTAGAGCTTCACACACAGTAAGCCTTTAGCAAATATTAGTTATGACTATCTTTAATTATTGCCTTAGTTCAGGCTGTTACAATAACTATCATAGAAATAAGCAAGAGAAGTTTATGTGTCACAGTCTGAGAGGCTGGAGGTCTGAGATCAGGGTGCCATCACGTTTGGTGAAAGCTGTCTCCCTGGCTTACAAAAAGCCATCTGCTTGTTGTATGGGGACTCCACCCTCAGGATCTCATCTAAACCTAACTACTTCCCATAGGCCCCATCTTCAAATACTGGGGAGTAGGACTTCAATACCTGACTTTGGGAGGGATACAAACATCCAGTCTGTAGAAATGGTCATTATAAAAAGGTGTTACAAGAAGGAAATAATATGGTAACATTAGCAATTTAGAGAGCTCACCCTGTCAGGCATGCGGGGATCATAAGTCAAGGGTTCCTTCTACCCGGCTCCCTCCACTGGCAGTACCTACTCATGTTGGCAGGTGTATGCGGGCTCCTCCTCTTTGCTTCCACATCCCCTCTGCTCCCCTCTTTCACTACTCTTGGTACACATGTCTGCTTATATGCTGGTGCCTTGTGTTAGATTATTAATGTCATGAGGACAGAGATCACATTGACCTCTTTGTCCTTAAATGCACAGGACTCCACATTCCCTCATGACCTGGGCTGGGGTGTACTCTACTCGGTTTCCCCTCCTCCCTCCATATTCCACATCCAGGTGCCTGATCACTTCAGCCTGCTCTGGTCCTAGGCTTAGGAAATCATATTTCAAAAGTTCCCACTCAGATCATGGGTGGTAAGTATTATATCTGCTCCTCCCTCACCTTCCAGAACCATCCACATCCATGTTTTCAGTTGCTTTGCACTGGTCTTGAAATAGATGACAGATGAATTTTGTAAGCCCATCTAGCGAACGACCTCAGCACCCAAGTCATTGCCTGGGGTCATCTACATTCTTAAATGTAGGGGAAAAGTTGAACTGCTTTTTCTTTCTAAATTCCCTGAACCATTGGTAAACCCCTTTCACCGTTATAAACAGATGCGAGATAATGTTACCACACAGAAAACATTCTCTGTTGCTCTAGCTCTTCCTTCATTGTTCAGGACAGACTCATATTTCTCTGACCTTGGCTGTCTCTGGGGCTGACATGTCAGATCACTGGGTCTTGTCTCAGGCCTTCTGCCACTTGAGGCAATAGATAGTCAGAGAGCTCCTGGAAGAAGACACTGATTATTTTTCAGTATCATACTGTTAGGCTTCACATCACACTGACACTCCCCACCTGGATCACTTCACCATTCATTAATTCAAATAACATTTATAGAGCTGTTACAATGGTCAAGGTTGTGCTGGATTTCTGACGTCACAGAAGTAAGTAAAGTATATACCCTACCATGGAGAAGATGAAGCATTATTCCAAGATGAAATGACCATGACTAAAACTTGCTCACTCATATCAATGAGTTTGCAGGGTTTGTAAATAAAGGAATATGTATAACCACATGGCTATAATACAATTAATATAATATTGAGGGTAGCAAGGACATTAAGGAATAAGTATGTATATACATACATTTCAAATAAATAAATATATCATATATGCACATATTATATATATATTTACATATATTATATATATGTACGCATACACACAACACTGAAGCTGAAGCTCCAATACTTTGGTCATCTGATGTGAATAGCCAACTCACTGGGAAAGACCCTGATACTGGGAAAGATTGAAGGCAAAAGGAGAAGAGGGTGGTAGAGGATGAGACAGTTGGATAGCATCACCAACTCAATGGACATGAACTTGGGCAAACTCCAAAAGATAGTGACAGACAGCAAAGCCCGGCCTTCTGCAGTCCACGGAGTTGCAAAGATTTGGACATGACTTAGTGATTAAGCAATAACAAATATAAATATATATATATATATACACCATATACCTATATTGATACACAATACTTATGTATATCTATCCTATATATAGACTACATACTTCCTATATGTATATTATATTAAATATCAGTATATATTTCATGTGTATGTATTTACTATAATGCTTAATATGAGCCACACCTTTTTAAAAATGGTCTTAGAGATTAACTCATTTAATTCTCATACTATCTCCATGAAATATGTACTATTATCATCCTGCACATTTTACAGATTAGGAAAGCTTATATATTTTAATGTACTTAGATCTACTAAGTTATTGAGCAAGGATTTGAATCAGGCAGATACTTTCAGAGAGTCTGTTATTAAACTGAATGCTATAAACTGCAAAGGAGGTAAATAATAGAATTTTTCCCAGCTGACAAGGCTGTGTTAGCATGCAGAATTTAAGGCAGGAAAGGAGTCCTTGATCAAATCCTCTGAGGTGGAAATTTGCAGACCACCCTCAAAGAATGGCAAAAGACTTCATTTGGTTGGACCACAAGAAGACAATGCCTGTCTTTAGCTCTGTGAAAAGGTCATGTAGAAGAGGGGCTTCATTCTGGAAGGCAGCATGAAAGTCATTGGGTAGAGGGTGCAGGGACATAGATAGGGTCTGGCTTCCTACCAGCAAAGATATACAGGAGGGGAGCATCACCACTTTTTGGCCCACCTTGACCTGTCTGAGTAGTCTAGCCTACTATTCCATTTTATAAGTAAATGATTTCACAAGGTTGACTTTTTAGTACAATGGCGCAGGAACCTAAGTGGTGTCCTCTCTTGCCTAAAGAGACCACCAATGTCCACAGTTGACAATAAAGGTGCTAAGGATATGTCCATGTGTCTAATGCCGTGAAATAAACCACCCAAACTTGAGGGCGTAAAACAGCAATCATTTTATTGTGCTCCCAGATTCTGTGAATCAGGAATTGGTAAAAAGCATGATGGGTACATCTGTTTTCTGCATTACAATGTCTGGGGACCCAGCTGGAAAACTTTGGGCTGGGGTGACTCAACAGGTGGGAGCAAGGACCATCTGAAGGCTCCTTTCCTCACATGTCTGGAGTTGATGCTGTTTGTGAGAACTGCCTCTGAGACTATCAATCAGAACTCCTGTAGGAAGCCTCAGCACATGGCTGCCTGTGCTTCCTCACAACATGGCACCTGGATTCCAAGCATTACCACCCCAACAGCACCAAATGGAAGTTATGTTATCTTTTATGATCTAGTCTCTGAGGTTACATAGACTCTCTGCTAGTATAGTCACAAGCCCACCTAGATTGAAGATGAAGAAACTAGACTCCCATAATTAAAATGGGGAATGTCAAGATTATCTTGTAAGAAGGGCATGTGGGCTGGGAGACATTGCTGTGGCTGTCTTTGGAGAACGCAGTCTGCCACAGAGCTCATATTCAGAACCCAGAGAACTCCCAGAAGTTGAACCCAACCACCTCACTATGTGCAAAAATCTAGAAAAGCAAAATATAATGACTACTTCTTGAATCACCTCCCCACAGAATTTCAGGTGGTTCAATACATTCCATTATAAATTCCCTCATATGGAATTCTTTCTTTTTAAGTGTAGCTAAAAATATATAATAAGAATATGCAATAAAATATACAACAAAATATAGTATATAATTTATTTATATATAATATTTATATTTGTATAAATATGTTGAATATATTGATCATATTTATATTTTATAAAACATTTTATAAGCTTTATATTTATATCATATAAAATTTCTACTATGTAACTATAATATTTATGAAAAGTATAAAATACAAATATATGTTATAAAATATAATGAGTAGCTAAAAAAACCATTTTGAACTTTCTTCTAAGCATCTGCTCTTTCTTAAAGATTTCACTTCTAAATAGTGGGGGGAAAAGTAATTTATAATCACTGTGACACAGAAGTATATATAAAAGAAAATACTATAAATAGCAAAAGCATTAAAAATAGTTCACTTGAATTAAACAAAGCCATGATTGGGAGCCATGGGCTTCCCTCGTAGCTCAGTTGGTAAAGAATCTACCTGCAGTGCAGGAGACCTGGGTTCAATTCCTAGGTCAGGAAGATCCCCTGGAGATGGAAACGGCAACCCACTCAAGTATTATTGCCTGGGAAATCCCATGGACAGAAGAGCCTGGCAGGTTACAGTCCATGGGTTCACAAGAGTTGGACATGACTTAGTGACTAAACCACCACCGTGATTTGAAAAATCTCAAATGTGAATAAAACGGAAAGTCAGAGATACAATAGAATTTTATCTTCCTGTACAGTCACATTTTCTTTATTCTCCGATGAGAGGGTTAACCAATATGGCAAGCCTCCCTGAGGTGGATTTCAGCATATAAGGACTTTTTCAATCCAAGATTCTTGAAAATCATGACCTCCAAGTAAACAGATCTCATTGCTCGTCTATGGAATATCCTCCAGAGTCCTCTCTTCCCATCATGCCCCCGTCCTCCACCACCACCTTCCCCTAACCCAGTACCCCTCCCCTAACCCCCACCGTCCACCGTGACTCAGCAGTGCTCATTAACCACCCACAGGTGCACAGGCTTAGGCACATCAGATCTGACCCAGAATTGTTCACAGGAGTCAAATTATACTCACCCGCACACCAAAAAGGAGGTCTGCTAGAAATCTTTTAAAAACCGGGTGCTTAATTTATATGAGACGGTGTCTAGACATTTATTTTCTGGAAATATTTAACTTGGATAAGACATGTGGCCCCCAAGATGAATGCAGGATTGAAATATTTCACTTGAAAATTTGTGCAAGGAAACGTCTGGTTGAGTGCAATGAGGTTAAACATCGACATATTTTCCTAGGATGGAAAGGTCATCCTGTTTGCCATGTGCCAGCAGGACCTTGCTCTGAATACTCCTGGTATTATGTTAGAAATATAGAGTTTAGGTGATAATTGCTTTTGCTGTGCCTACTTTTCTGGAGTTATATATGCCTTTACATGAATCTATATGTGAATACTAACTTAGTGGAGGACAAACACTAAAGAGAGAAATTCTGGAAATTATATATAATGGAAGCTTTATTTGAATTAGAAATTTTCCCCTCAATATCTTAGACTGTAGGGTCCAGCAGGTTTTCCTATGTAAGGTCGAATAGTAAATATTTCAGGCTTTGCTGGCCATTCTGTGTGTCACAACTTCTCAACTTTGCCACTGTGGTGTGACAGCAGCCAAAGACAATACATGCATGAGTGGGTAGGCTACGTTCCAATGAATTTTGTTCCACAAAACAAGCATTTGCTGACCCCCTGTCCTAAAGCAGTAGCTTTTGAATTGTTTTAACTGTGACTCATAATAAGAAATGAAATTTATACCATCATCCAAAACTTGTGTGTGTGTGTCTGTATGTGAGTACTTTCACACACACACAAAAAAATCTACCTTCATAATGAACATACACCAATATTTTATATTCTAGTCAATGTGATTTTAAAATCATTTTTTATTTAAATAGTTGATTTACAGTGTTTCAGATGTACAGAAAAATGATTCAGTTATATATATATACCTTTTTCAGATTCTTTTCCATTATAGGCTATTACAAGAAACTGAATGTAGTTCTCTGTGCTATATAGTAGGTCCTTGTTGTTATCTTCAAAATCATTTTCTAAACGCTGCCAGCCACCATCTAAGTTGATCTCAAGACCCACTAAAGGGTCATGACCCTCAGCTTGCAGAACCCTATATCAGGCTAACTCTGTGCTTGTGTTTAAAGTGAATAGTCAGAAGCAGACAAAGAATCACTGTCCCTCTAGTAATGAAAGAGACTGCTTGCTCTCAGTCCGGAGCTTCTGTTGGCCGCTTGAGTTTTCCCATCTCTGGAATCTGATAAAAGTTGTGACCCAATAGTCACGGAGAACACACATTGCTGAGAACTAGTACAGAAGTCTGAGCAACAGCCACAGGACAGGAAGCTGGATGCCTTATCTTTTCAAAGTGGAATGAAAAAACGGAATATTTTCTTTTTGAAATAAGTCTAGTAGAGCTGGCGGAAACGTTTCTCTAGATGGAGTCCCACTGGGCAAGAAAACAAGGAGGAATAACCTTTTTAATACAATTGACCAAATCCCAGTTAAGAATCAGACACCTCAGTCCTAACCCTGTCATGACCATTATTTAGGTGATGGTCTGGGCAGGTTACTCCTCTCTCGGTGCCTCTGCTTCCTTCCCTGTTAACTGAGTGACCTTGAACAAGTTTCTGCACCTCTCTGAACCTCAGATACCTCAAGTATAAAGAAATGTTAGCTGCCTTAGAGGATTGTGATGAGGATTAAATAAATTAATGATGTATGTAAAACACTTAACACAAGCCTAGCACAGTCAGCACTTGATTTGTAATACATGCCACTAACGCTTGGTGGAGAAGGCAATGGCACCCCACTCCAGTGCTCTTGCCTGGACAATCCCATGGACGGAGGAGCCTGGTGGGCTGCCGTCTATGGGGTCGCGAAGAGTCGGACACGACTGAGCGACTTCACTTTCACTTTTCACTTTCATGCATTGGAGAAGGAAATGGCAACCCACTCCAGTGTTCTTGCCTGGAGAATCCCAGGGACGGGGGAGCCTGGTGGGCTGCCGTCTCTGGGGTTGCACAGAGTCGGACACGACTGAAGCGACTTAGCAGCAGCAGCAGCACTTGGTAATTGATATGTAACACTCTTGCTACTAGATATATGATCCTTAATATGTAATACCTGCTACCATTTCACCCACCTTTTAATTTTTTAAAGTTTCAGAGAAATTAAAACAGAAACATTAATAGTCCAATTAATTCCTATGATTTCTATACAAATTTATTAACTGTTAATATTTTGCCATATTGGCTCTTTCCTTACCTCTCTCTCTTTATATATGTGTGCACACACACACACACACATATATAGTTTGTGAATTATTGGAACATAACTTACCAATATAAAAACACTAGTATCTCTAAATACTTTAATATGCATCTCTTACAATTTTATTCTCTCATATGATATCATTATCATGCTTCCAAATTTAATATTTATAAAATACTATGGAATACATGTTTAGTATTTAACATTTCCCAGTAATTCTCTTTACAGCTGTTCTTTCTTTTTCCAATCCAGCATCCAAACACGTATCACACACCACACTTGGATGTCACGTCTCTTTCAAGTGTCACGCATGTGCGCTCAGTCATATCCAATTCTTTACAACCGTATGGACTGTAGCACACCAGGCTCCTCTGTCCATGGGATTTTCTGAGCAAGAATACTGGAGTCGGCAGCCATTTCCTCCTCCAGGGGATCTTCCGAACTCAGGGATCGAACCCATGTCTCCTGAGACTCCTGAGTTACAGGCAGATTCTAGTATACAATAGTTCTTATGCCCTTTTTCTTTCTTTCTTTCATGGCACTGACATTTTTGAAGAGCCCAGGATAGTTGACTTATGTGTGTTTGGTTTAGAATAAATGAGTAGAAACTGGGATTCTCACTGTAAAAAATTAAGAAACAAATCTGAATGAGTTAGCTGAGCAAGAACCCAGTCATATTAGATTTGAACTAGGGATTTTAGACTTCATGTTAGGGTTCTCCAGAGAAACATACCCAAGGTGTATATATAGCGAGAGGGTTTGTTTTTGTTTTTTTTTTAAGAACTGGGTCACACCGTTGTGGAAGCTGACAGGTGCAAAAGCTACAGGGTGGGTCAGCAGGCTAGAGATCCAAAAGAGAGCCAACTTGTGATTCAAACCAAAGGCTATCTGCTGCAGAATTCTCTCTGGCTCAGAGAAAATTAGTCTTTTCATAGTCGGGCTTTCCACCAATTCAATGAGGTCCCCCCACATTATGGAGGGCCATCTGCTATATTCAAAGTCACATGTTTAAATGTTAAACTCATCCAAAAACATCCTTGTAGGAACATCCAGAATAATGTGTGTCCAACCAAGTTGACATTTAAATTAACTATCACAGACTTCGATAGAAGCAGAGATAGAGATAGGTTAACACATATACATTTATTTATTTATTTTAGTTCTGTACTGAAAGGTCCCCAAAGCAATGATACCCCTGTAATATAGAGCACACATAATGTCCAAATCTTAGTTTCTAAATCCCATTCCCCACCAAAAAGAACCAGAGCTCCTTGGAAAAAGAGCTGATTCTGGCCCTGGGGCAAGGAATTACAAGGTAAGTCTGGAACATCTTATGCCAGAGAATGAGGAAGTACTGAGAGATCATTGGAGACACATCAAAAGGACAGACACTGGTTTAAAGGAATCTCTACTGGTCAAGTCAAGCGCTGAAGAATTGATGCTTTTGAACTGTGGTGTTGGAGAAGACTCGAGAGTCCCTTGGACTGCCAGGAGATCCCAGTCAATCCTAAAGGAAATCAGTCCTGAATATTCATTGGAAGGACTAATGCTGAAGCTGAAACTCCAATATTTTGGTCACCTGATGTGAAGAACTGACTCATTTGAAAAGACCCTGATGCTGGGAAAGATTAAAGGCGGGAGGAGAAGGGGACAACAGAGGATAAGATGGTTGGATGGCATCACCGACTCAATGGACATGAGTTTGAGTAAGCTCCGGGAGTTGGTGCTGCAGTCCATGGGGTCACAAAGAGTTGGACACAACTGAGTAACTGAACTGAACTGAACAGAACTGGTCAAATCAATTGAGGAAGCAAAACAAATAATGCTAGTAATGATTTACAGCACACTCCACAACAATAAAGAGAAAAAACTATTAAGACCGTGACAATAACAAAATAAAAGCTTGAATGGGTGCAAGGAGGGAGCTGTTTTGTTTTGTTTGTTTGTTTGTTTGTTTTGAATAGTTGCTACTAGAAGGGAAGATCTGACAGACTTCATTGCTGACAGACCAATCCCTGGACACAGGTAAACTGATTACTTGCCCTCAAGGAAACTGCCCTGACATTGATTGGGGGCAGGAGGAAAATGTAGGGAGAGAGAAATAGTTACTGAAGTTATTAAAGAATGGTTGAAACAAATTGAAATGATGATGCAGATGGTGATGGTAACTGTTTATGGAATAAATACCAAGACTTAGACCCAGCACTTCCCACTAGCCTATTTACACACATTACATGTTCCTCCCAAGGTCAGTCTGAGAAAAGTAAGAGTGACTTAATCTCAGAGAGTCAGGTGGGGTGCCCAAGGTCTCACTGCTGCTAAACAACAGGGCTGGGATTTGCCCTAGACCTGCGAGGCCAGTGTCCCTCCTCCTGCCCCCAGCACTTGCCTGTGGCCTGAATATGGGAGCAGGTAACTAGAGGCAGATTCCAGCTCTGCCTCTCTGTGGCCTTGGATAAATGACTCTGCATCTCTGAACCTCAGTTTCTCCAGCCTTTTCTCAAAACCTTAGCACCTCTTGCTCTTCTGGTTGTCTCCCTTTTTTGTCTTACCTCTATCCCTGCCCACACCAGAGCTGCAGGCCCTTCCTAAAGAAAATCAGTTAGTCTATTTTCCATCTGCCCGGTACTTTACCCCGTTCATGTGCACAAACGAAAAAGGCAGGTGCCAGGAGAGGAAAGCCTCAACACTGTAGAATGGGTATCTTCTCTTCCACTGCTGCTTCCAAAGTTTTAAATGTGGGGCACATTGAATAAGGTTAGGGAAGAAGACGTGGATTAGTGGATCGTTGCTTGCTTTATAAAATATCCTGTACATACAGAACAGTTCAGAGACTGACAGAACAAACGGCTGAACCCACCACCTAGATCTAACAATGCTAACATTTTGCTGTATTGGCTTCAGATTTTTTTTTTTTTTTTTTTAATTAAAACATTTAGTTGAAGGTTCAGTAGAAGTTCTCTTTGCAAACTTCCCTGACCTCAATCCTCCAACTCTCCCCTAGAAGTAATTACTATTGCATAGTGTAAATACTCTTCCTGACCAGATATTTACGTCATGTAGAGAGTTCATTTTAAACATGCGGGTTTACTTTACATGTTTTTTAAAGATGTGTATAAAGGACATTATCTTGTCTGTCTTTCTGCAACTCACTCTTTTTTATTTAACAGTATGTGTCTGCAATTTATCCCTGTCACTAAGTGGAGCTCTGATTCCTTCAGCTGTTGTTTCATATTTCATCTACAAATGACCAGTCTATTTATCCATTCCCCTATTGATGTGCTTTTAGATTATTTCCAACATTTCAATATCAGATAAAATGATGAAAGTGAACATTTTCTCTCCTTCTGCGCATAGGCAAGAGTTTTTCTAGGATTTTTGCTCCCCAGAGGCAGCCCTGGTTGCCAGGGCATGTTCATGGTCACCTCTACTCACTGTTACTTCCCAAACTGATTTTACCAATTTTTAGCACCACCTTGGCATCCTTATCCTCATCAATCCTTGATAGTCTCTGTTCTTCTTGCCAGTCTGATGGATGACAAATGGTATCGCATTGTTCTCATCTGAATTTCCCTGTGATCAGTAATTCCACACATCTTTTCATGTGATTATTAGCCATTTGAAATGCCTGCTCACAATCGGTCAGTTTTTCCATTGAGTTGTTTGTCTTTTTCTTATTGACTTGTTTGAATTATTTATGTATCCTGGTTAATCAGTTTTTAAAACTCGAATGTATTGTAAATATTGGAACAAGCTTTGTAAACTTCAAAGCAGAGTGAAAAAACATGGGTTTTTATTAGTATTCGTTTTACTCTTACACATGTCTTATCACCTAAACCAGAGCCCCCAGAGGACAGAGAATGTGGCTTCCTTATGTTTATTTATCCAGAGCGAGTGTTAATAGGAAGCAGCCTGGAATTATGGAGGAAAATTATGGCTTTAAAAATAGAAATGGAGTTAATACTGCTTCTGCCACTCAGTAGCTGTGTAAGCTTGGTCAAGCCGCTTAATCCCTCTGAATCTCTGTTTCTTTTGTTCTAAAGTGGGAAGACTCTCTCCCAAGGTTGTTGTCAAGAATCACATAAGATAATGCATATAAAAGTGCTTAGTAGGGCGCACAGCACAGGCTAGATCTCAGTAAATATTAGCTGAATGGAAATACTGGTAAATATGTATTAGTGGTTAACTTAATTCTTCAATGACTGAATAATAGTAGCTTTGACTTAGTGACTATTTCTTATGCATTAGACACTACTCTACATAAACAGTAGATAAAAATATATTGTATTTTTATCCCTTTTACAGATGAAGAATCCCAGACTAAGAAAGATTATATATTTTGGACAGTTTCACAGCTTATTAATCATGGTGTTAAGCTACGAACACTGATCTATCTTATTTTTGTCCTGAAATGTATTCATTCTTCCAACAATATTTATTGAATGTCTACAATGTGCCAGGTACTCCACTGGGTGCTGGGCTATTTCGGTCATGAGCTCTTTCTTTTAAGGAACAATGTGTTTTACTATGGGACTAAAACAGAAAGCAAACAGGCAAATAAATTGTGATTATATTATGAAACAAATACACAGCTCAGATAGGCTATGGCTGGGAGGTTCTCTTTTAGGATGTTGATAAAGAAGGCTTATCCAAGAAGATGACATGGACACCAAAATAAAACAGACGAGGAAATAATAGCAAGGTAACCATTTGAAGAGCAATCGCATTTCAAGCAGAGGCAGTGATAGTCCAATCCAGTTCCAGTTTATATTGTCAACTAAATTGAAACTATTTTTTTATTCCATATCCCTGACTTGCGGCTCCTGTTCACCCCGTTTAGCTTAACCCACAGCAAGGAAGAAAAGAGTGTGAGTGAGTCCCAAGCATCTGGGAAAGTCATCGCTCTGTCCTGGGCTCCGCTCACCCCCAGCCAGGCAACAGCCATCTGAATACCTTCCAGCTGGCGACCTCCCTCCTCCTACCAACTTCCCTTCCACGTCACCGTTCCACCTCCCAGGCCCCCAAGGCTGTGAACTTAGCCGCGTAGGTTTGGCTTTGTTTCCCAGGTAAAAATTTTTCCCCCTCGTACTCCCCTCACCGTCATCAGGGTGGACATTTGCAGATTGGCCCTAACGTGCATGAGCCGAGAACCCCGGAGGATTGATTCAAGCCTGGAAGGGTGCCAGGTTTTCATTAAACCCCTTGTAAACCCACACTGTGGTTCTACAGAGCCACATCTGCCGAGGAAGCCATCTGTGATTTGTATCGTCGTGCTCCAACAAAGCGCCAGCAGTGTGAAAAACTCTCCCCTCTGCTCCACAGTGAACTGGAAAAGCAACATTAGTAATCACTTCTGCAGGCTCCATAATGACATATTGGGCATTGGCTTAAGTCTTAAACCACGGCTGATGGGCCCTGCCAATGATCTGGGCGAATCTGAGCTGTCCCAAAAGTTACAGGTCATCACTCATGCCCAGCTCTCTACCTGCGAGAATTTAGGTAAAGAGTTTGCACTTTGTGATAAAGGGAGGAAAGAGCAACTAACATTTAATGACTGTCTGCTAAGCACTTGACCACCTGGACAACTTTCTAAAGCAGGTATTATTATACTCATTTTACAGATGAAGAAACTGAGGTCAGTGATGCTAGACGGCTTCCCCAAAGCCACACAGATAAGTGACATGGCTGAAAGTTGAACTCTCCTCTCATAAACTCCAAAATCTGTGAGTTTTCCAGCGTTCTATAAAGAACTCTCGGGATCGCCTGCTAACCAAGAATTTGGTAGCTTGTTTTGATTTTTTTCCAGACTTCAATTCAAAAGTTCATTAAAAATTAAATCAGGAGGGACAGGTAGGACATCTTCCACCTTCAGTGACCTGGATCTAAATAAAACCACTCAATAATGGGATCTGCAATTATGTGACTTAAAGCCATGTTACTTGTTTTGAACTGAATGAGCTTTAGGGAGCTTCCCTTCCCTGCTTCTTTCTTCCTCCTCTAGAAAGCCCAACCCACCCTGCCAAAACAAAAACAAAAACAAAAAAAAAACAAAAAAAAAGATACAGCCTGCTCCTGGTGCTGGAACTCACACCCAAAAATACAAGCATCCAACTGGTATCCATTTCACAAAGAGCATTTTCCAAAAGTTGGGATCATCTGCCTTTGCTGATGCTGCCTTTGGTGGTCTCCTGCAGTCACAATGCTAAGGCCTTTTTCTTCTGAAACCGCAGGTATGCCTTTTCTCCAGATCTGCCTGGGGCCATGCATAAAAAAGGGCCAGGCTCCCAAAAGAAGGAGTGTAGAGAAAGCAACAGTTTACATCTGTAGACTTGGGGACTCGGAAACAGGAAATGGCAGAAAAAAGAGCCTGTGTTTTAGTCTAAGGTTTGAATCTTGACTTTGATGCCCCATCCTTGTGTGATCTCAGACAAATGTTAACCTTTCTGAGTATCCTTAGGTGGCAAGTGGATCTAACAATACCTACCATACAGGGTGACCATGAGGAGCGTCCAGGCATGTGGTAGATTTTAATAAAAGTGAACTGGCTTTCCTGACCTTCCACATTTACCTCATATTTGGCTGAGGCTTTAAAGAAAGACTCCCAAAAATGTCAAAAGGGTTGATAGGTTTTTTTTGGAATGATAGTTCTGATATTTCAGATGCTGTTGGATTGTCCAAAAGTTTAAGTCTCAGCAGCTTTTCCACTTCCCTCTTACAAACACCTAGACATAATTTCCTGATCTCTGTCCCATGGAAACCAAAAAGCACCTGGACAAAGAGAATCAAATCTCATTGAAATCACTGAGTAGAGCTCACCCTTCTTCCACAGACAGACAGGTTAGCCAAAGGTTTAGCTTTTTTACAAAAGGGAGATGAAGAGGAAAAAGTGCTGACAATAAAGGAAAACTGCCGCTGCGGGAGAGTTTTAGGCTTGACCGAGATTCACGAAATACAATCACCCTGTGTGTTTCCATAGTGTAATCTCTACAAAGAGAACCCAGTTGAATTTCTGGCAGTCTCCCTTGAGCAAATTGCTTCTTGCCTCTGAACTTCAGCTTCCTCTGCTCTGCTCTGGAGACTGGAGATGATAATCACCACCTCACAGGATGGTTAAGGGGATTACAGATTAAATCCATCCAGCTACTAGGCTCAGTGCCTAGCAGAGAGCAGGTGCTTCATAAACGGCTGTTTTATTGCTTACAAAACACCCTGCATAGCCACAGCCATGCTGGATGGTAAGAATCACTGATCCCATTTTTTAAGATGAGGAAATGGAGATTCAGAAAAAAAAATAAAACATACTCAAGATCCCACAGCCCTGGCTTTGCACTGAGGGGATAGGCGCAGAGATTTATTTGGCTGTAAAGCCTGTTTTCCTTCCAACACACACATGTGCATGCGTGCATGCACACGCGCACACACACACACACACACAGAACTGCCACATCTGTTCCGGCGGATGCAGAGAGGGGAAGGAGATTTTAAGCGCATTCGTCTCCATCTGAGTTGCTTCCTTTCCTCTGGCTCATTTGTTCCATCCTGAAGTCCCGGCTGAGGCCTCCACTGGGCTGCCAACCTCCCCTCCCCACCTCTGCCGCCAACAAGAGCTCCCACACAGCCAAGAAGGCATTGGAGAAACCACAGTCCCCTCCCCTCCACACCGCGTGCCTTTGAAGTGAGCCTGTCATCTGACCAGTACTGACTCCGGATACAAATCCCAGACTCCTTTCCTACCTGGAGCCCCGGGTTCTCCTGTGGTTCAGGGCAGACACTAGATATGTCTGCCTTATATTTCATGGGGCTTAATTTCTATCCAGCCTGAATTGACTAAGCACCTACTCTGTGCCAGACACTAGGATTGGCCCTGGGAAGAGAGAAATGAGTAAAACACAGGCCCTGCCTTCAAAGAACCCACAGGATAGGACAGAATCGAGCTTGGTTCCAATTATTTAATAAATAATCACTGAGTATCTACCTATGCCAGGCCCTGTGCTGGGCACTAGCAAATACAAAGATATATAAGGTGTCAGTCCCCGAAAGAGTTCCAGGCACCTCAGCCTCCTAATTAGCACACAAGTACCTGCCAGTTATCCATTTCCCCCCATATCGGCCTCTGCAAGTCTCGGAACAAAACAACCTTTTGAGATAGATGTTTGAAAGGGCAGAAAAGTTCCTCTGTCCAAAACCAATCATGATGATGAGGACTCTAGAATCCAGGTCTGCTTTTTGTCTCAAAAGTTGCTGGGTTTTTTTGGCAGGGTTACGGCAGATTCGTTGTTCCTATTATTACCTCACATTTGAATGGTGTGCTTGAATTTTCCAAAGCATATTCCCTCTATTATCTCATCTGAGCTCAGCACCCCTGTGTCAAGTACTACAGGGCTTTTTGGGAGGCCTGAAGATGATGACAAGTCACGGGAAAGAGGACCAGCCAGCGCCAAGCCCTGCAAGGCCTCTTAGTTCTCAGAGGGCCCTGGGAAAGAGCTGACCTCGTTCCCTCCATTTTCTCTCTGAGGAAACTGAGGCTTAGAGCGTCTTTCTCAAGAACACAGGACTAGGCAAGAGAAATCCTGGGCTTGAACCCAAGGCCTGCAGGAGCTGTGCCTCTCACAGCCCAGTCTGTCCTCAAAGCAAAGTAGCACTCTCATCCTGGAGTGGGGCCAGCCTAGCCTACCTGGTGGAGAAGTGGGAATGGCTTCATGGGGTCTTGGCACAAGCTTGTCCTCCAGGCCCTAGGATTTTGGGAGACTCACCAAAACTTCTAGGCTTCCACTTGTCACAAGGGGATGCTAAGCTCTGCTCCCTGCATCCCAGGGTTCAGTAAGGGTTGACTAAGAAGTAAAATGGGTGGGAAGAAGGTTTTGGAGAAGTCTTAAGTGTGCAGGATGTTCTTCAGAGGGTCTGCTGACAGGTTACTGCAGAAACAGAAGCCCTCCAGACAGAAAGCATTCAGGGCACAAGCCCCTCCAGGAGCCCTGCTGGGAACTGGGACCAGCCCATCCAAGGGGTCCAGGCGAGGGCCATGGTCCCTGGAGCCAAGCCCCTGCCCTGTGATTTATCTGCCTTTGCCTTTCCAGCCTGGCTCAACTTGCAGATGCAGGGGTGGGGGAGGGGCTATCACAGAAACAGATGGGTCTGGTCACAGGGTGACAGTGTCCATGCCAAGAACCCACTTTGTTTTAATGAATGACACCAAACACTTAGGCCATAAACTCTTCAGATTGCTGTGTCTGGCAGTAATTACATGCCTCCCATTAATAAATCCTATTTCTGAATGGTTTACTGCACTGCACCCCTTTCTTCAAACACTGCAGGCTGAAACCTGTCAGAGGAAGCCAGAGGCAGGCTTGTGAAAAGGAGGCAGATGAAACAGAGCAGCTTTCTGGGCATGAAAGGGCAACAGCCTTGGGCAGGGAAGGAGTCACGGGCTGTGATATGCACCCAGGTTCCGGGTAGGTGGGAGGTTTGTGATTCTCACCCTTATAGTCAATTACTCACTGACTCCCCAAAATTCTGACCCCCAAATTTGTCTTGAGAGCAACTCCACTGCCTTAGTTCAGAATTCATCAGTCTCACCTGGAATACAGTGACAGTCCGTCATCTTGACACTCCCCAGCTCATCTACCACGTGCTGCCAGAGTGATCTTCCCCAAAGAAAAGTCTGAATACTTCACCCTCCAGCATCAAAACTCTGCAGATGTCTACAGCATTCCAGGATAAAGCCCATGCCTCCCCATCAGAGCCCTTTGGGATTTGAATCCTGCTACCTGCCCAAGCTCACTTCCCAGAAATTACCCTTCCCACTATACTCAACCCTAGTGGGTCTCCAAGTGTGGTCCTCAGACCAGAAGCATCAGCATCACCTAGTCAGCATCAGCACACATCTCATCACATATTCTGAGAAATGCACACTCTCAGGTCCACCCAGGGCTACTCATTCAGAAACTCTAAGGTAGGACTCAGTGATCCAGTCTGTTAATAAGCCCTGCAGATGATTTTGATGCATGTCATGGCCAGAAAAACACCTCCTTAGCTACTTTTTCTTAAACTTTAATGTGGACAGGAACTACCTGGGGATCTTGGTAAAATGTAGATTCTGACTTCACTGGTCCAGTGAGTGTGTGTGTTAGTCCCTCAGTCATGTCCAACTCTTTGTGACCCCATGGACAGTAGCCCACCAGGCTCCTCTGTCCGTGGAATTCTCCAGGCAAGAATTCTGGAGTGGGTTGCTGTGCCCTCCTCCAGAGGATCTTCCCAACCCGGGGATCCAGCGTGGATCTCCTGCAGTGCAGGATGATTCTTTATCATCTGAGCTACCAGGGAAGCCCAGTTGGTCCAGTGTGAAGCTCAAAATTCTGCTGTTCTAGAAGGTTCCCAGGTGATGCTGGCACTTGCTACCCACACATCAAACTGGGCAGCAAAAGCTCTGGACTTCTGTGAGCTTCTCATGACTTTAAACCACACCTACCACCCCTTGCTTCTGCCTTTGTGTGTGCTGTTCCCTGTCCCTCCCCTCATTTTCTTTTCCTCCCTTTCTCATGTCCCTTTCCCATCAAACAATTCTATTCATCTATCAAAAGTCAGCACAAAGAGTCTCTGGACTAAGAAGACTTCCTTAACACCCCCCACCCCCCAGGTAGATGGAAGCCTTTTTTACTCCTACTCCCACATGACTCTGCAAACATACACTGCATCAGAGCACTGATCACGTTGTTTGTCTGTAAGTGCTTCCCCCTCCAAGAAAAATACTTTAGGAACAGGATCTCTTGCATCACGGTGAACATAACACCAAAACAGTATCTGGCAAATAACAGGAGAACAATGGCTAGACAATGAATGAATGAATATTTAACAACCAGTTCTACCAGACTGGGACAAGTAGTGAAAAAAAGAAAGAAAGAAAAAACAAGTATTTGGGGAAGCTTGGCTACTTATTATCCTACCTCCCCTGCATGTGTGCTCTGTTGCTCAGCTGTGTCCAGTGCTCTGCAACCCCATGGACTATAGCTCACCAGGCTCCTCTGTCCATGGGATTCTCCAGGCAATAATACTGGAGTGGGTTGCTGTTTCCTATTCCAGGGGATCCTCCCGACCCAGGGATCGAACCTGCATCTCCTGCATGGCAGATGGATTTTTTTTTTTTTACCACTGAGCCACCTGGGAAGCCCCTACCTACCACGGGACATGTATGAACTGCCAGGTTCCTTTTAAAAAGCAGGCAAGAGCTAACTCTGCTTTCTAAACCAAACCAGATGTATAATCCTAGAAGACAAAACACAGAGAGATGGTCGCCCTAAAGCAGGAACCCCAGAGAAAATTCCCAGGAAAGAATATCCAAACAGGGTGTCAGTACATAAGGATTACTCAGAGAGGAAGATTCCATACAGAGAAATTTCACCAAGGACATGCTTTTATTTATTAATGTATGCATCCCCTCCAAAAGCCTTTATCCAACCTTCCTATGTGATAAGCACTTTTAAGAAGTGGAAATGTAAGATGAATTAGATCTCTTCTTTGCTCCCAAGAGGTCCGTCTTGTGGGGAAAATAGATACAGAAAAGCGTGAGGACAATGCTGAGTGACAAAGGCTGTGATTCAGATGTGCACAAACCATGGAGCATATGCTTTTCATTTTGCCAGGAGGCATGGGGACAGGCATCAAAGCAGAGATGATATTTGAGCTGAGTCTTGAAGGCTGAGTTCATTTTTCAGGAGGAAAATAGGGAAGAAGTGTATTTCAGGCAGAAGGCACAGGGCAATCACAGGAGCAGAGGCTCGAAGAATACTGCCCTTAGGGGGTGGTACTCTGATATGGCAGGAGAAGTGGGCTGGGGTGAAGGATCTCGCTAGGAAGCTGAGCAGAACCAGATTAATCATTTGGCAAACGATGATGGAGTACCAGCTCGGCACTGAAGCAAGCCCTGGAGATGAAGACAACCATAAACAACACGGAAATGGTTTCTGCTTCCCTGGAGTTTACAGTTCACAGTTTAATAGGAGTGGTGGGGAAAACACAAATAAACAAATGAAAGAAAGCATCTGCACATTGTAACGGACAATTAGCTGAGCCAGAAAAAGACTGAGAGCTTTAACTTCAGGTGAAATGAATAGGGAAAGGCTCTCCAAGGAGGCAAATTTCATCCAAGAAGAAAGAAAAGAAAGGGAGTAAGGAAAGGACCCCAAGCAGAAAGAAAAGATTAGGCAAAACCCCCAAGGCAGGAGGGAACATAGAAAATTCAAGAAACCCAAAATGGATGGAATTAATGAGTGAAGGGACATGACATAATTTGGCCAAAAGAGACTGGAAGGGTAGACAGGCCACACTGCCTGGGTCCTGCAGGCCGTGGTGGGTGTTTGTCTTGATGTTAAGCAGGGGAGACTTTTGAAGGCTCCTGAGCCTGAGGATAGCATGACCTAGTTTGGTTGGTATATTTTCTTTTCTCTTTTATTTTTTTCCAAATAGATGACTCTAGTTCCTTAATGAAAACTGGATTGCAAGGAGATTGGAGACAGATCCTCACTGAAGATTTCATAATTGTCCTGTTGAGAAAAAAAAAAAGAAGCCAGGCCAGAACTAATCTGATGGCAGCAAGAATGGAGGGAGCAGCCTCAGGGGAGGGGTCCGCCTTAGGCAAACTCCATTCTAGGAGCCCCCTGGAAGGCAGCTTCTTCTACTTAAGGTGAAAATAGAGCAAGTTCTCTTTCAGGATGTATTGATTGAAAAGAGTAACTTTCTGCCTTGCAGCATGCCTTCTTCCATCTGCCTGAATTCTGGGTTGGGGAGTCATTTGGCTTAAGGTGTGAGCAAGCTCTATAATGGCAATATTCCTGGCCAGCACATGCACGGATGCTGGCAGGCACTTAAAAAGGCAAGGTAATTCATAGATTTTCCACCTTGCCACTGTTGGGCTGCCCCATGGCAACCTGCCCAGCCAAGTCTCCCATTGGGCTAAACTCCTGGGGAACTGTGATCTAAAGAATACTGGGGGGTTGGGGGGAGGTTGATTCCACAAAGACAAGGGCCAATTGCACACAGGAGGCATGGAGGAGCTTTCTTTTCTTAAACCCTCTAGAATGCCTATCCTATCAAGACACATCATGGCATTTAACAGCATTTTAGGAAGAGAGATTTTACTGGGGCTTTTCAGACCTTTCAACACATCTTGCCTTTGATCTAAAGGATCTCCAAGGAGAAAAGGAAACCCCATCCCCTACACTGTTGGTGGAAATGTAAATTGGTGCAGCCTCTGTGGAAAACAGTATGGAAAACTGTTTTCTCAAAAAACTAAACACAGAACTACCATATGACCTGGCAGTTTCACTCCTGGGTATTTATCTGAAAGAAACAAAAACACTCATTTGGAAAGATACATGCTCCCCAGTGTTCATAGCAGTATTATTTGCAACAGCCAAAATACAGAAGCATCCTAAGTGTCAACAGGTGGATAGATTTAAAAAGATATGGTGTGTCTGTGTATAATGGAATATTCGTTGTTGTTCAGCCACTAAGTTGTATCTCACTGTTTTGCAACCTCGTGGACTGTAGCCCACCAGGCTTCTCTGTCCATGGAATTATCCAGGCAAGAATAATGGAGTGGATTGCCCTTTCCTTCTCCAGGAGATCTTCCCAACCCAGGGATCAAACCCAGGTCTTCTACATTCCAGGCAGATTTTTTAACCATCTGAGCCACCAGGGAAACAGGCATATTAGCTATACTTCAATTAAAAATCAATCAGTCAATAAAAGATCTTCAAGGATAATTTAATCCAACCCCCTTTTTGACTGATAGGCAAACTAAGATGCAGGGAGGAGTGACGTATCTGACGTCATGAAGCTTTGGTCTTAGCAAAGCTATAGCTGCAAGATTGGCTTAATTCTGGACTCTTTGTCTACAACTGCACACACACTTCTGTGAATAACTTAATGAGTATTTACTACATGCTGGACTCTGATTCTCATATCACTAGAGAAGTGAATTTTTAAATACATGTGATATTATAGAATAGAATATTGGACTTGTTGAGTATCTTGAATGCAGTGGCGGTCTCCATGATGAACCCCTGAGAGTAAGGGAACTGAGTTTTATTTGTCCCTACACATCCAGTCAAGGAACCAGGAAGATACAACTTGGATCAGGGAATGCAGGAACACATCCTTTGGTTGTTGAGGATTATTTACAGCCATAAAATGGGGCCAAGTAGTGACTGGTACAAGCAGTTCCAAGTAGCTCTGTTTGTGGGCAGGTCTCGAAATAAAGACGCTGCAGCACTGGGTGGGTGGCAATGAGTTTTTTTCCCCTTACTGGTCAATTGCCTTTTCAGGTGGTCTTTATGAAGCCATCAATCTTTTAACCCTGACAGTCACTGTGACCCACTGCAGCTCAGGAAAGGAATCTTTCTTAATTACCAGACCTTTCTTGCTCCCCTGAGATCCTTGAGTACTACACCAGGTGGGGCTGATAGATGAGTCGTCAGGTTGTAGGAGCAAAAGAGAAGTGTCTTATTTGCTCAGACCTGAGGGCTCAGCTCGGAAAAGGCAATGGCACCCCACTCCAGTCTCTTGCCTGGAAAATCCCATGGACGGAGGAGCCTGGTGGGCTGCAGTCCATGGGGTCGCTAAGAGTCGGACACGACTGAGTGACTTCACTTTCACTTTCACTTTCAAGCATTGGAGAAGGAAATGGCAAGCCACTCCAGTGTTCTTGCCTGGAGAATCCCAGGGACTCGGGGAGCCTGGTGGGCTGCTGTCTCTGGGGTCGCACAGAGTCGGACACGACTGAAGCGACTTAGCAGCAGCAGAGGGCTCAGCTTGCTATCCCAGCATAGTTAGAGGTGAAGCCCTGGCAAACCACCCATGATTCATGTCTCTAGGAAAAGACTTCTTTGCTCCAGTCTTTGGAGTATTACTGAGGGGTTAATAACACAGACTTCAGGGTCAGACCCTTGAGCACAGATTCCCATCTCTGTCTCTTACTGTGAAGCAAATTGCTTGACTCCCAAGTTTGTATTTCCTCATGTGCAACAGACTCCCTTCACCTGCACCACTTTGAGAAGTTGGAAGCCTCAGTCCTCTGGCTACTTCACTTTCCATGATCTTACTCCTGGCTTTAAATACTTTGTTTGTACCAATGACTCTTAAATGTTTGTCCCAGACCTCTCACCAAAATCCCAGAGCCAGATACTTAACTACACACCTAACATCTCGACTGGACCATGTCATGGACATCTCAAACTTTATATGCCCCAAACCAACATCTTGATCCCTGCTCCATCCTGCCTTCCCTATTTTTAGTAAATAGCAACTCCATTCTAGGACAGACCTGGGTATATAGACCTTCGAATCATATTGGACTTCACTCCCCTCTTCTGGTCCATCATCAAAGGCTGCCTGCTCTGCCTCCTTCAATCTCACCTTCTCACTACCCACCCCATTACCACTGAGACCCAAGTTCCCAATATTCCTGCTTGGACAATTGTAGCAGTCACCTCCCTGGAAAGTTTCCAACCTTCCATTCTTGCCCCTTTTAGACTTTGGTCCCTCAGCAACCATGGTGATACTTTATAAAATCACCTTTTGATTTAAATCCTTCAGTGGGACCTCCCACCTCATTCAGTAGAAGCTAAAGTCTTAACAATGTCCTACAGGGCTCTACAAAATATTTCCTCCTCTCTCACAGCCCACACTTCTCTCATTTCCTCCCACCACACTCCCTGTCATCCAAGTCATCCCAACCCATTCCATGCCGCCCCCCTCACTGTCCTCCAGTGAGCGTATCCCACCGCAGGGCTCCCTACAGATGCTGTTCCCTCTGCCTGAGAGGTGCTTCCCCTGCTTATCCATGTGACTCACTCACTCCCTTTTCTTTAGGTTTCTGCTCAAATTTCACACTATCAAAGACACCACCCCTTACTCTCCTACATGACAGCAACCTCCTCCTTTCCTGCACCATCATCCTCCATATTCTGCTTTATTCTCTCTCATTATCTTCAGTTCAGTTCAGTTGCTCAGTCATGTCTGGCTCTTTTCGACCCCATGAATTGCAGCACGCCAGGCCTCCCTGTCCATTACCAGCTCCCGGAGTTCATCCAAACTCATATCCATCAAGTCGGTGATGCCATCCAACAATCTCATCCTCTGTCGTCCCCTTCTCCTCCTGCCCCCAATCCCTCCCAGCATCAGAGTCTTTTCCAATGAGTCAACTCTTCGCATGAGGTGGCCAAAGTATTGGAGTTTCAGCTTTAGCATCAGTCCTTCCAAAGAACACCCAGGACTGATCTCCTTTAGAATGGACTCATTGGATCTCCTTGCAGTCCAAGGGACTCTCAAGAATCTTCTTCAACACCACATTATCTTACTGCCACCTAAATATTCATGCAATTGCTTGTTGCCTGAGAGCAAGCACTTGACTCTGTTCACCACTGTGTCTGAAACATCTAGAATCGTGCCCAGCCCACAGAAGGTACCTTATAATTATTGTTGAATCCTTAAATAAATACAATGGAGGTAATAGTTCGCCTTCATCTAGGATGATGGAGGGATTGGACAGGATGGTGTGTGTCACTCATCCTGCATATTGTCTGCAGGTGATCCTTTTCCCAGTGGCGCTTCCAACGTTACTGCAGGTCATGGTAAGTGATAGGGTAAGAACATCCTTCCAGCCCCTTTATACAAAAAGAGAGACCTTTCACTTCTTCCAGTCCTTCTACTAAATGTTTGCCTTCTTTATATCATTTAAGCAAACCTATAAAGTAGGTATTTTTATTATTCCTAACTTTGCAGCCGCAGGACTTGAGGTTTGGAGAGGTTAGAAAATTTAGATTATACATGTATAAAAGAGCATAGCATATATCAGGTGTGTAACACAAGTGCGATGACTCCTCCATCTAAAGTTCTGCCTCTGACTGGGAATTTAAGACCTGTTGGCCTAGTGGGCCTCATTAAAACCCAACTATCCCTATAGAACCAATTTTAAAAGACAAGAAAGAACTATAAGAACAGAGTGGGGTCCTCTTCCATAAATTGAGCCTATGAATAAATCTGCCTTTACAGCTTTAATTCTTTCATCATAGAGATAATTAGGTCAGCCAGGTAGGAACTTTTTCAACACTTCTTTGAAGAAAATTATCAGAGATGCAGCAAAGTGATTATGTACATGAACACACACATAAGATTTATCCCATGTTTCTACCTCCAAATTTTGCCAAATGGTCCTCTATCAGTTAAAGGAATATGGCAACAAATAGTATCAGTCATATACACACAAAAAAGACAGAAATAACTGCAGCCAACTGCAGATACAGATGTGGGAATATGTGTAATATTGTTATTGTTTAGTTGCTAAGTTGTGTCCAACTCTTTTGTGTCTCCATGGACTGTAGCCCACCAGGCTTCTCTGTCCCTGGCATTTCCTAGGCAAGAATACCAGAGTTGGTTGCCAAATCCTTCCCCAGGGATCTTCCCAACCCAGGGATCGAACCCACGTCTCCTACATTGGTAGGCTAATTCTTATCACTGAGCCACCAGGGAAGCCCTGTATGTAGTATACATATCCTATAATGTTGTGTATATAAAGAGATTCTGTAACCATATATAATAAAACATCAAAGGACTTATCTTTAAATACTGGGAATCTATATTCTTTGCACCTTAACTCTGTGATTTTTATCTCTTTCCTCCTTATCTTTATTTTTTCTGCAATGAACATATTCCATTTGAATAATAAGAGTTAAAAAGAAGATATTAGCCAGAAGATAGACAGCAAGCCTCACCTCTTCCCTAACAGCATGGACACTGGTTTCAAGCAGTCTGCCAGTGAATCTGTCCTCCCCTATGCTGCTGCTGCTGCTAAGTCACTTCATCGTGTCCAACTCTGTGCAATCCCAGAGACGGCAGCCCACCAGGCTCCCCCATCCCTGGCATTCTCCAGACAAGAACACTGGAGTGGGTTGCCATTTCCTTCTCCAATGCATGAAAGTGAAAAGTGAAAGTGAAGTCGCTCAGTTGTTCCCAACTCTTAGCGACCCCATGGACTGCAGCCTACCAGGCTCCTCTGTCCATGGGATTTTCCAGGCGAGAGTACTGGAGTGAGGTGCCATTGCCTTCTCCGATGCTGGTGGATATCAAAGCATGGCTTTTCTCCCAGTTTGTTAGGCTCAAAACCTCCTGGTTCCTCAACTTTACCCCACTCCTCACCCTATTGTATACTTCATTCTAACACACAAATTTTTGCTTTGAAAGAATGGCCTCCAAAAAAATAACAATAATAACTAAAGAGAAACTGCAAGTATCAGTCCCATGGGAGGGGAAAGGAGATGCAAATTAAAATTAAAGTGACTAACCTTATTTCTTCTAATAACTTTACCAGTAATAACAATAATGCCCAGTGCTAGCAAGGGTGCAGTGAAATTGATAGCCTTCTGCATTGTTGAGGATGTTGTATGTTCAACCCTGTGGGAAAAACAAATTGGCAATGTGAATTAAAAGCCATGAAATTAGTCACTCTATTTCAGCCAGTAATTCAAATTCAGGAAATGTATCTTTAAAACATAATAAGAGGTGCTGTCAAAGATTTATGTCCCAAGATGGTCATATTAGTGGAAAAAAATAGCTCTGGTATATCCACTCAATAAAATATGAAACCGCTATTTAAAATGACTATCATGAAGACAGGGGCAATATGCTCATGAAATCTATAAAGGCACACCACTATTACAGTTCCGTGTAAGTCGTGGAGAAAACAGGCTAAAACATTCTCAAAAGAAACATACTGAATACTCACACTGGGTGCAGAAGAGAGGTAGAAAATTAAAATCTGAATTTTCCAGAACGCGAGCATGCTTCGTGAAGAATTTTTTAATCCATTCTAAATGAGTTGGGGTGGAGATATGCCTTCTTTGCACCTTATTGTCTCTGTGCCTCAGTTTCCGTACCTCTGAGTAGCATTAAAAGAGTTTCACCTTCAGGTATGCTCTAAGTATTGGACAGGATAATACATTTGACACATTAAATAAGCTAAGTCTTTAACATGCTTAGAACAACACCTATACATAGCAAGTATGCAATGCATGTTATTTTTGTTGTTCTCTGATCATTTATCTCTGCCTTGCCTCCCCATTCCTCTCCTGTCACATTGCTTGCGTGTGTGCTAAGTCACTTCAGTCGTGTCCAACTCCTTGCGGTCCTATGGACTGTAGCACGCCAGGTTCCTCTGTCCATGGGATTCTCCAGGCAAGAATACTGGAGTGGGTTGTCCTGTCCTGACCCAGGGATCAAACCTGCATCTTTTATGTCTCCTGCATTGGCGGGCGGGTTGTTTACCACTAGAACCACCTGGGGGGCCCCTCCTACCTCATTATTCTCAGGAATTTCTCTTCTCACTGAAATCCTTTAAGCAACTCCCTGCCGGATCTGCCTCCACATTCCTGTGTTCCTATCCTAAGCACAATTTTCTAAAAGCAACAAACAGACAAAAGCAAGCAAAAAGACGATTTGTCCACATCACTCCTCACAAACCTCCAACACCTTCCAAATCAGGGACACACGATTCAGACTCTTCAGTCTGACATTTTATGCTTCATGATCAGCCCTAAGATTCCTTCTAGACCTTGCATCACCAACCACAAAACAACCCTTTCCTCTGTTGAAAGACAGTACTAACTGATCCTGCACACCTAAAAGAAACTGGCCCTAGGCCACGTGGTGTTGACATGCCTGATTACACTTAATACTTACAATCACCTTGCTGTAGTCAGTATTATGATCATTTCACAGAAAAGGAAACAAGCTGAGATAAGGGACTTGCCCAGAGTCACACAACTAGTAAGTCAGAGAATGGAGATTTGAACTCCACCCCCAGCAGCCACACACACCTCAGGTCCTTTCTCCTTCTATTTCCTCCCCATGTGCCTGCCTCATGAAAACACCTTCCAGAACAGGCTTTCAAAGTTATCATTCTGCAAACATACCATGTTTCATGCAGAATCCACTTAGGTTATTGGGTCTACAATGGCCTATACATTCACATACACCCCTGCCCCACACACGAGCATGTGTGCACACCACACACACACACAAGCACATGCCCCATCTGATCCTTAATCTCTCTCTTGAACACTATCCCTTCTTTTAAGACTGTTTAAATACTTTCTCTCACAATGAAGAAAGGTCTTCTTCACTGAATTTCATCTACTGTTTTCTCCAGTTTTATTTATTTGGCTACATCGGGTCTTAGTTGCATCACGCAGGATCTTTTGTGGTGCACAGACTCTCCAGTTGCAGCTTGTAGGCCCACTTCTCCACAATATGTGGGATCATAGTTCCCCAATCAGGGATCAAACCCTCATCCTTTGCATTGCAAGATGGAGTCTTGACCACTGGACCACCAGGGAAGTCTTATATTCCATCTATTTTAATAAACGATTTACCTGTAGTCGTCTGATTACTGAGATACAGGCTACAGAGCCAGCCAAGAGGTGGAAGGCCTGGTTCCATCAAAGGGAGCTTACTGTCTAGCAGCTGAATCTCTGAGGTGCCAACAACAAAAAGGGTTAAAGTCCTAACAGATGAGGGAGGGCCAGAGGAGGTATGGAGGGGGTTATTGTTATTTAGTTGCTAAGTTGTTTCTGATTCTTTGGCAACCCCATGGACTGTAGCTCACCAGGCTCCTCTGTCCATGGGATTTTCCAGACAAGAATACTGGTCTGGATTTCTGTTTCCTTCTCCAGGCATCTTTCCAACTCAGGGAATGAACCCTCATCTCCAGTATCTCCTGCATTGGCAGGTGGATCCTTTACCACTGAGCCACCTGCAGAATATCAGTAAAAGAGGGACCAGGTCCTGACTGAATCTGTTATCATAGATAAGTTACTTCTCCCTGGGTCTCAATTTCTTTCTATATAAAATGATATTAATGAGTTGAATGTCCCCTGCTAACTCACTTCAGTCATGTCTGACTCTGTGTGACCCCATAGACGGAAGTCCACCAGGCTCCTCTGTCCCTGGGATTCTCCAGGCAAGAACACTGGAGTGGGTTGCCATTTCCTTCCCCAATGCATGAAACTGAAAAGTGAAAGTCAAGTCACTCAGTCGTGTCCGACTCTTCTCGACCCCATGGACTGCAGCCCACCAGGCTCCTCCACCCATGGGATTTTCCAGGCAAGAGTACTGGAGTGGGGTGCCATCGCCTTCTCCGAATGTCCCCTAAGTACGTCAATTTTCACCCCAAACTCAGCATAGTATCTGGCACATAGTAGATATTTGATAAACATTTGTCAAATGAATAAATAAACTCTGCCACTCTGAGGTGCACTTTATGATAAAGTCCAGATATGTGGCGGAGAAGGCAATGGCACCCCACTCCAGTACTCTTGCCTGGAGAATCCCATGGACAGAGGAGCTTGGTAGGCTGCCATCTATGGGGTCGCACAGAGTCGGACACGACTGAAGCGACTTAGCAGCAGCAGCAGCCAGATGTGTGGAAGGGAGAAGAGAGTTCCCAGATCAGCTGTAGGCACTCAAGAAGAAATGATTCCTAAAAGCAGCAAGGGATCACCCTTCCCCTCTTTCTTGCAAGATCCAGGCCAGGTTTTCTCTGCAGCTCTGGCCCTTCTTTAGGCAGGGAGTGTTTAATTATTTTTCTGTGAGTCTGTACCCCAGCTGGATAGAGTTAATAAACCAGCCAGGTCTTTATCTTAACAAGGAGTCTTAGGATCAAATTCTCCCCTCATTAAAGGCCTAGAAATCTCCCTGACAGCAGTGGGAGTTCTGCAGTCAGCCTGAACATGGAATTCAGTTTCTTAGTGAATTCGTCCATGGGCAAGAGCCTTTAGAGGTGAAACGATCTGGGAGAGAAGGAAGGATGGAGGGAAGAGAGAAGGAAGGTTGGAGGGAGAGAGGGAGGAAAAAGAAAGGGGAAAACAGCCTCTGTTAGAACCCAGGACCCAGAGACAGGTAAGAAAGTGCTTCCTGAGAAGGGTGTGCTGTGGAGGGGGAGATGGAGTGGGGGCAGAGTGGGATTCTCATACACACCACCTCCCTGGACCCTCTGGGCCATGCTGGGGAATAGCTATTATCATCTGAAAGCAGACTGACCAACCTGAGCTCCCCAAATGGTAAATGTTGAAGCTTAAATGGTAAGCTCCCCATCCTCCTTACTCCCCAGCCTGTGCTCTTTCCATTAACTACACAGGTTTCCCCAAATAAACTTCAAAGCATGGCCATCACCAGGGAAAATGTTATACTCCTATTTCCAAGTATCACAACAAGAACCCTCTAAGACAGATGTGGAGCCAAACAGTTCTTTCTTTTTAAGATAATGCTGCATATAGTTATATATTTATAAATACATGTGTGTATGTGTGTGTGTGTATATAGAGAGAGATTTAAATGTATACATAAAAGCATATTTATCTACTTTTTCTGCACTATTTTCCAGGATATTCATATGTATGTGTGCCTGTGGGGTCCAACATGGAACTGTGAGAACTGAGTTTGAATCCTGCCTGGTTCATGCACTATGTGACACTGAACAAATTTCTTAATGTCCTGGAGATTTTATTTCCTCAGGCATCAGTAGAAATAATAATAAAGAATATCTCACAGGGGGCTTCACTGGTGGCTCAGCAGTAAAGAATCTGCCTGCAATGCAGAAGATGCAGGAGACACAGGTTCCATCCCTGGGTCGGGAAGGTCCCTTGGAGGGGGGCATGGCAACCCACTCCAGTATTCTTGCCTGGAGAATCCCATGGACAGAGGAGACTGGCAGGCCACAGTTCATGGGGTCACAAAAAGCCGGACACGACTGAGCGACTGAGCATGCACACACATGTCACAGAATGGTTTTAAAGATTAAACAAGAGAATACATTAGCCAGTTAAAAAGATAAATGCTGTGTGATTCCACTTACATGAGGTACCTGGAGTATTCAAACTCACAGAGACAGAAAGTAGAGTGGTGGTTTCCAGAAGTTAACAGGAGGGGAAACTGGGGAGATGTTTAATGAATTATCAAGTTTCAGTTTTGCAAGGTGAGAAAGTTCTAAAGATGGGTTATACAGCAAGGTGAATATATTTAACACAACTGAACTGTGCACTTAGAAATGGTTTAGATGATAAATTCTATATTAAGTATTTTTACCACAATTAATAAATAAGGGCAAATAGGAGAATACACATAAAAGGGCCTGCATAGTATCACACACACACCATGCCTAGTTTTCCACACACACACACAAGCACACACACCCAGGGGAATGTGCAGTGCTCTTTTGTGGTGGCAATTTCAAGGCAGCACACTGGGTCCCTGTTTAAGAAAGCCAGTTTACAAATAAAGGAACAATCTCAGTATTAACCTGCCTCATTTGAGAAGTACAACTGATCACATGCTAATAGGTAGGGAGAAGATGGCACAGGGGCAAAGAAGTGGGAGAAACAGATAATTTCTCCATACTTGAGGCTAGCACTTGATGTTGTTCCCCAATATTTGCCAGTGTGTCTGTGGGCTTGGGCAGTGCTGTGTCTGTGGGCATTGTGCAGCGCTGCCATTCATTCAGCAGCTCCTGAAGGCCAAGTATGTTAAATGCTTAATCCCACTGAACATTCCAATTCACCCATCACCATATAAGATAGCAATTAGCTCCATTAGGCAGATGGGACAACAGAGGCTAAAAGAGTCAAGTAACTGACCCAAGGTCATACGACTAGTTGATGCAGCTTTATTTTGAACTTGAATGTCTTCTTGTATTCCAAAGTCTATTTCTTCTCTGTTATAACAAACCTCCTCTCCTTTTCTTATAATGCTAATCCAGCACATTCCTAGATACCCTATAAATGCTGGGAAGTAAGTGTGGCTGTTGGGTGAATATATTCCCTTCGAGCTAGAGGAAGATGTATGTGTGTCTGTGTGTGTGGGGTTTATGTGTGTGTGTGTGTGTTTATGTGTGTGTGTGTGTGTGTTTATGTGTTTATGTATGTGTGTGTGTGTTGCTCAGTTGTGTCTGACTCTTTGTGACCCCATTGTCTGTAGCCAGCCAACCCCCTCTTGCCCATGGGATTTCTCAAGCAAAAATACTGGAGTGGGTTGCCATTTCCTTCTCCAGGGGATCATCCTGACCCAGGGATAGAAACTTCATCCCCTACATCTCCTGCATTGGCAGATGGGTTCTTTACCACTGACACCTGGGAAGGCCCTAGAGGAAGATACTACACCCTGAAGCATGAATGCAATGGATCATGGGGTAGACCAGGTGACCAAGGGGTAATTCTTTGTGTTAGTTCTAGCTTTTAGGGTCCCTAGGGGCTCCATAGGATTGCCCACTGGAGGGAAATACCAAGGTTGTTGGGTTCCCAGGCATGAGTTAGACCATCTACTACTACTAAGTCACTTCAGTCGTATCCGACTCTGTACGACCCCATGGACTGCAGCCCACCAGGCCTCCCCATCCACGGGATTCTCCAGACAAGAACACTGGAGTGGGTTGCCATTTCCTTCTCCAATGCATGAAAGTGGAAAGTGAAAATGAAGTCGCTCAGTCGTGTCCGACTCTTAGAGTTAAACCATAAGGGGCCAGAATTCAGGGCTGAAGGGGAGCCCCAGTGGTGGTAGAATAAATAAAGCTGATTATCAGGGTCAAGAGGGAAAGTGAGTCCAGAAATTAAAACAGAAGCAATGGACTTGAAAGCAGCATGGACCAAATGTAGTACAAAAAAAGCACAGAATGGGCCCCACCACCATGTCTCAGAAGCTTTCCTTGAGGACAAAGGAAACAGTGGGTTTCCCCCTCAAGCAGCCCTTGGGACATGAGTGGGCTTAAAGACCGTGCAGGGGAAACCCTTAGCATGTTTCTGAAACGTGCCTTTAATTATTGAGTGTGCCACGTGCACTAGCCTGTGAGCCAGAGCTCAAAGACAAGTGCCTGACTCCACTGATACTTCTCATCTGTACCAGTTCAGTCACTGGTCAGCCTTACAAGGGAAACAAGATTTAGGTCTTCCCCTCCACCATCCCTGGAACGTATTGTCAGAAAACAAGCACTATGGGTTTTTGAGAAATTGAACTGTGCCAAGTGAGCTTCACACTGGCCGGAGGATACATCGTGTCACCAAATGCTGAAGGAATGATGGCAAACCATCTGAAGACAGCAGGGAGAGGAGGGCTCTCGGAAAAGGGTCTTAGGTCTGGGACTGAGTGCTCTCAGCCCCTTCCTCTGGCTGTCTCAATTCTAAGACAGTGGTGCTGCAGTTGGCAGTGATGACATTCGGTCTGTGCCCATCACTCAAACCCCACAGGCTGATTATAAGATGGCCGCAAGCAGAGTGCTTTTGCCAAACCAGAAGCTTTGGTCTTGCTATTTGCTCTCTTGCCTATCGGGTGACAGGAAAACCAAGAAAATGCTGCAGCCCACAGCTGTCTTGTGCCTCCCTGGTGGCTCAGCAGTAAAGAATCTGCCTGCAATGCAGGAGGTGTGGGTTCAATCCCTGGGTCAGGAAGATTCCCTGGAGAAAGAAATCACAACCCACTCCAATATCCTTGCCTGGGAAGTCCCATAGACAGAGGAACCTGATGGGCTGCAGTCCATGGAGTCATGAGTCAGACATGACTTAGAGACGAAACGACTACCACCACCACAGCTGCCTTGCATTTGGATGTCCCCCTAGTCCTTGGAGAAACAGGACCAAGAGAAAATGGTGTAGACTTGGAAGAGTGCATCCCAGAATGCGAAGTTCTTTCACCTGCCTAGTATCTAGTAGGAGAGAAGTTATCTGCACATAGCACAGGAGAAAATCAAAGTCCTACAACATTGGCCTCTCCCACCTCTTTAGAGAGTCTCCACACCTCACAAGTAGGTGCATGCTTGGTTAAAGCTATACTAATCTTCCTTCTGTTCCTTGAACTCTCCAAAATCACTCCTACCTCACTCCCACCTCAAGGCCTTGGCACCTCCTGGACACCCTTTGTTCTCTCCTTCTGGAATGTGCTTCCCTATAGATTTACATGCCAGCTCCTCCTCCTCACTCAAGTTTAAGCTCAAATGCCACCTTTTCCAGGACCCCTCTTGTCCATCCCCACTTAGAGCACCAGAATTCAAAGCTAGATCACCCCTCTTCTGAGGGGCAATGCAGAAACTGCCTTTCAGTCCTTTGATGTCAAAATGCAAGTGAACTTCCTTGTCACTTGTTACAAATCTAACAAACACCCATCTGTGATAACCCTTACCATGGGGCATTACTTTGATGGGGGAGAGTGAGTCCTGCTTCTGATCAGAGCAGGGGCAGGAGTCCTGTTCCCTGGATGTTCCTACCCAGCAATGAAGGTCACTAACACAGAGGCATCTAGGCTGGGAGAGGCTGGTGAAGGAGGTTTGTGAGAAATTTTCAGGCTAATCCTTGCTAGAACGCTTTGTCTAAAACCTAGAACCCGGCGATGAGTTTGATGGGAGGATTTTTAGGCTGTGCCCTGAAGAACACATTAATAATCTTCTAATGGTAGTGGTGCTGGTGCTGGTGTGACCCAGAATCCCCTCCCACACACAAGCAGGGTGAGTGTTTTTCCTACACACTTACACTCAGACACCAGACAACCATGCTCCATGGTGAAATCCCACCGCCTGTTCACCCACCCACTCCCCATCACTGGGTCTTCAGTGTCCTGCCTTTTGTATGTATGCAAGAGAGGAAGGCTCGTCACGTCCCTGAGAAGAGCTGAAAGCTGAGAAGCACAAACACTGGCCTGAGACACAGAAGACATGGGTTTGGATTCTAAATCCACCCCTTCCTAGCTTAGTGACTTTAGGGAAACCATGTGATTGATCCCTCTGAGCTTCTGTTTCTCACCTTAAAACAGAGACTTGATAAATCATATAGAGAAAGACAAATATAGGACATTGCCTGTATGTGGAATCTTAAAATGATACAAATGAACTTATTTACAAAACAGAAATAGACTCACAGACATGGAAAACAAACTATATAGTTACCAAAGAGAAAAGGAGGTAGGGAGACAAACTGAGAGTTTGGAATCAATATATACACATTACTATGTATACTGGGTTGGGCAAAAGGTTCATTTGGGTTTTTCATAAGATGTTATGGAAAAACTCAAATGAACTTTTTGGCTAACCAAATATAAAATAAGCAACAAGGTCCTACTGTGTAGCACAGGGAATTGTACTCAATATCTTATAATAGTCTACAGTGGAACAGAATATGAGAAAGAATGGGTATATCTATATCTATACTGAAATATTTCGCAGGACACCTGAAACTGACACCACATTGTAAATCAACTAAATTTCAAGTCAGCGTTTCATAAATAATTAAATAAAACAGATTCGAATCTAACCTTAATCTACAATTCTGTATAGAAAAAGCAAGAGAATTCCAGAAGAACATCTACTTCTGCTTCATTGACTATGCTAAAACCTTTGACTGTGTGGATCACAACAAAATGTGGAAAATTCTTAAAAAGATGAAAATACCAGACCGGCTTACCTGCCTCCTGTGAAACGTGTATGTGGCCAAGAAGCAACCGTTAGAACCGGACATGGAACAACAGTCTAGTTCCAAATTGGGAAAGGAGTACATCGAGGTTGTATATTGTCACCCTGCTTATTTAACTTATATGCAGAGTACATCATTAGAAATGCTGGGCTGGATGAAGCACAAGCTGGAATCAAGATTTCTGGGAGAAATGTCAATAACCTCAGATATGCAGATAACCTCACCCTTATGGCAAAAAGCGAAGAGGAAATAAAGAGCCTCTTGATGAAGGTGAAAGAGGAGAGTGAAAAAGCTGACTTAAGACTCAACATTCAAAAAAACTAAGATTATGGCATCCGGTCCCATCACTTCATGGCAAATAGATGGTGAAACAATGGAAACAGTGAGAGACTTTATCTTCTTGGGCTCCAAGATCACTACAGATGGTGACTGCAGCCATGAAATTAAAAGATGCTTGCTCCTTGGAAGAAAAGAGGTGAAAAACCTAGACAGCAGATTAAAAATCAGAGACATTACTTTGCCAACAAAGGTCTATCTAGTCAAAGCTATGGTTTTTCCAGTAGTCATGTATGGATGTGAGGGTTAGGCCATAAAGAAGGTTGACCATCAAATAAATGATGTTTTTGAACTGTGGTGTTGGAAAAGACTCTTGAGGGTCCCTTGGAGTTCAAGCCAGTCAATCCTAAAGGAAATCAGTCCTGAATATTCATTGGAAGGACTGATGCTGAAGCTGAAGCTCCAATCCTAATGCGAAGAGCCAACTCATTGGAAAAGACCCTGATGCTAGGAAAGATCGAAGGCAGGAGGAGAAGTAGATGACAGAGGATGAGATGGTTGGATGGCATCACTGACTCAATGGACATGAGTTTGAGCAAGCATCAGGAGATGGTGAAGGACAGGGAAGCCTGGGGTGCTTCAGTCCATAGGATCACAGAGTCTGACACGACTGAACAACAATTTGACCAAGAACACTACATAAATATGAGATTCAACAATTTGGCTCAGTTAAAAATAAAGAGAGAGGACCAAAGAGGTGCTGACGTTACATAGAAAAATTATTTCTTTCTTCTAACTGCCCCAGGTGAGACAGTAGCCTTTATTGTAATCAGCGGTAGCATCGATTTACAAAGTCTCCCACTAGGATACCTGGATACAAGAACCCTCCTTGAGACTTTGAGAATGATTTTATTTACATATGTTTGAATCACAAACAAATATTCAGAAGCCTGCCTACTCCAAGTGCACAGAGAATGCCTTTGTTATTATAAGTTTATTCTTTACTTGTCTTCTGACTTGACAGATGGCCTCTGCCTCTCTGCACCTGCCCACCCCAACCTCCCAGGAGCTGCATATAGTTACGACCCTTCAAACGGTGATTATCACTGATTTACTTTCAGCAAGGTGCTGGGCATAGTATTATCAGTTATCACTAATTTTCTCTTATTCTCGCTACAATCCTAGGTGATAACTGCTATGCTTATCCTCGTTACACACACAAGGACACTGAGGATCAAAGAGGTTAAGTGACTTGCCCAGGGTCCCACGGTGCTGAAGCGACAGAGCAAGCTATTTGGGCTCTTGTGGTGGTAGTTTAGTCTCTGAGTCATATCTGACCCTTATGACCCCATGGACTGTAGTCTGCCAGCTCCTCTGTCCAAGGGATTTCCCAGGCAAGAATACTGGAGGCAGTTACCATTTCCTTCTCCAGGGGATCTTCCCAGCCCAGGGATCCAACCCACGTCTGTAGCATTAGCAGGCAGCATCCTGCATTGCCAGAGGATGTTCACCACTGAGCCAGCAGGGGAACGCTAACGTTTGGGCTCTTAAAACCTCACTTTACCCATGCAAAGGGGAGACAGTAGAGCTTCCTATCTGACCAGTGTCCTCTGTCTGTTCTATCAAAGAAGAGGCCGTGAAGGGTGATCCACCCCTCCCTGCCCACCCCCAGCTCCTCCTTGCCAGAGACCTCGGGCCCACATAGCCGTCCACGCAGCCATCCGCACAGCCAGCTCTGACTTCCCGAGCCAGCCATCCAGGGGAAGTCCACTTGTGGCTGATCAGCAGGACTTTCCACTCCACAGAGGACTCCAGCCTTGCCAAGTTCTCCAGCAGCCAGGCTCCGGGACTGGGCCTCATGTGTTCCCATTGCATAAGTGTTATTCCAGCCAGTTCCCGGAATCGGAAATATGGCAAGCCATTCACCTGGTGGGGAGCCTTTGCCCGGGAGGGACACTTGTTTGGTTAGCTGTGTCTTCAAGGCCTTTTCCAGGAGATCAGCTTGTGAAAAGTGTTGTCTAGAAAAACCCATTTCTTAAGTCAAAGTGGCTTCATTTTCCCTATTCTCAGTCCCCCAACACATTTCCTCCCAGTGATCTTTCAAACTCACGCCAGCAGCCTCCTCCCTGGGTCAGGCCCCCGTCTCATGGCCTCTTTGCAAGTCTTCCAGCTTTCCTGCCTCCAGCCAGGCCCAGCTAGGCCAACCTCTACATGTCAGCCAGGAGCATCTTTCCAAATGCCAATTTACTGCCTTGCCTGAGCGTAATATCCCTCAATGGCCCTCTAGTATCTAAAAGATAAATACTTTTCTACTGTTTGGTTTACATTAAGAAAATATTATAATAATTTGAAAGAAAATATTTTAAGATATGCTTCCCTCCCTAGACTGAAAGCTTCTTGAAATGGAAAGAATGTCTTTTTTTGTCTCTGTCTCCCTAGAACACGGTGCCCTATAAACAGTAGGTAAGAAGTCAAAGAGTCTAGTTAATCAGAACTCATGAGGAATAGATATCCAGTGTAACTAGACTGGGGTGATAAAATTCTAGCCAAAACTATTTAGTCAATATGTGTAGTATTATCTAAAATAAAGAAACAAATTCCATCATAATTTTTGTTACTGCAAATGGTTCTTGGGACTTCCCTGGTGGGACAGTGGTTAAGAATCTGCCTACCAATTCAGGGGACACAGGTTCCATCCCTGGTTCGAGAAGATTCCACAGGCCACAGAGCCACTAAGCAGGTGCACCACAACGACTGAGCCCACGTGCCTAGAGCCTGTGCTCCACGACAAGAGAAGCCACCGTAATCAAGAGTCCATGTGCTGCAGCTAGAGAGCAGCCCCACTTGCTGCTGCTGCTGCTGCTAAGTCGCTTCAGTCATGTCCGACTCTGTGTGACCCCATAGACACACAACTAGAGAAAGACTGCATGCAGCAATGAAGACCAGGACAACCAAAAATAAATTTTGAAATTATTTTTAAAAAATGATTCTTAAACCCTCTTTATCAATGTGTATTAGGCTAGAACTCCCAGTTTGGACACACTGCGATCCATTTGTCCAAATCTCCTGTGTCTTGAAGAAGACAGTACTCTTCAAGACAGGCCCTGATTTTGATGAGCTCGCAGGACAGAACCAGGGAAGTGAGGAGTAATTAGCAGGAGAACAGTCTCAGCCCCACAGTCTCCTCTCTTCTGTTTGGAATGCCAGTCATAGCCTTTCTTGCAGTTTGTGTCTCAGGGGTCAAATCCATGCTGTATCATGTACCAGCCCGTGACATGTGGCAAACCTCTTCATTCTGGAGACCACATCTTTGCATCTGTGCATGGATTAGTTGTGAAAAATAATCACATATGTGTGTGTGTGTGCATAAACATTACTTATGTACAATGCTGTCTCCCCTGTAAGACTGGACACTTGCATTGGAGAAACTGTGTTTCCTGCCTTCATTTAAGGTCCTAGAAGTTGCTCTTGAATTGATTGGGTGTTCAGGTGATGATTTGGGGCAGGAGTTGACACACGACCTGGATGTGTTAGCCTCCCTGACCTCTAGTAGAAACAAAGCCAAGGTTTAGCACAGCATGGATCCCTAACTCAGGCTGGAGAATGCTCACTGCCAAGGGAGGCAGACGGTTCAAGCTTCCAAGATGCCATCCAGGGGAAACATTTTGTTCACTTCCTGACTGACTCTGCCTAGCTGCAGAGTCTCGTGCAGTTCCACAGGCTCAGAAACCTGATTTTGAGGGCCCCCAAGAGCTGATCGTTCTCTCCGGCACACCAAGAGCTAGTCCCCTGGAAGCAGGGTTGCTGATGTGCTGTTGTATTAATAGAAAGAGAACCAGGAAGTACCAACTCATGGAGGTGGAACCCACACCTCAGCACAAGCAGTGCCTTCTCTCCCCATGGGCCATGCTGCTTGGGATGTCACATCATACTCCAAAGGTTGCCGCATGAGCTGACTATCAGCACAAGAGAAATTAGATGAATAAACTCTCTAATAGCATCTAATTAAGATAACCTCATGTGATTCTGAGCACACAGCCTGGACAGAGTGCCAAAATGTCCCTCTGTGACTCTGCTTTCCTTCCTTCTTCAAATATATTTGAGATCTATGGTCGGATTAAGATCAGCTGACTCTCACAGTTCTGCGAGCCATCCTGTCTCCTTTCTAATCCTCTGTGCCTCTCTTAAACTTTAACTCTCAGAGGATAATCATGTTTCCATATTTCTGAGTTCTCCCAGGAAGTTGCTTATAATCCTGTGTGCTGGCAACAAAAATTTTCCTTGGGAACAAACCAGTGGAGCGGAATGAGCATCAAATCTACAGTCAAGAAAGTGGGATTAAGAGCAAGCTTAGACACTTGGATGAAATGAACCACCTCCCACCATCTGTTCCACGGAAATGAAATGCTAATAACTCGTCTATGGTAATGACAAGGGTCAAGTGAAGTCAAGGATGTTATCAACCCCATATGACTTGCTAGTCATTACTTCAGTTTTTTTCTATACAGTCTGAAAATAAGAAGCATACAATTTGACCCTTACTCAGCCAGTGTGCAACCAACAAAAATGGAAAAACTGTTTGTCAAATATGACGCAGGGTTTAACAGTCAGCCACTGTCTTCTCTCCCAGATTATTCATGTCTCTTCTCCATCTGAAATACTGGTCCCAGACAGCCCTAAAGGATACATCTGAGGAAGCATCCAATTGGATGTACTTCCCGAAGAGCTGTCTGGGGAGAGGCTGGATGTTTTTGCCCCATCTTTCACATAGCTAGAAGTTCCAGTGCTATGAAAGCCAAGAATTGGGTGGAGATTCATCCAGAAAATAGCCAGACATTCTGGATACCAGAAGGAGTTCACTTGGGGTTGGATTGATTCATCTGTCAAGTAGTAGCAGACACGGGGATTCTTTCTTAATGAGAGCTCACTAGCCCACCCCTTGTAGAGTATGAACAGCATGAACAGTATTTGGCAGATACATCTACCTACTGTAGGGTCATCCATCCAGGATCGTTCAAATGTGACTCAAGGAACTGGGAGTTCCTTGCAAAACATTCGCTCTGTTAATTACAGAAAAGTACGCTATTAAGACCAAAGCAGATACTGACTCTCAGCTTTTTTATCTTCACTGTCATTGACTTTCATGCCTCAATACTTCTTAACACCTGTTCTTCACTTTGAATCTTCACTAGTGGCTCAGATGTTAAAGAATCTGCCTGCAATGCAGCAGACCTGGCTTTGATCTCTGGATCTGAAAGATACCCTGGAGGAGGAAATGGCTACCCACTCCAGTATTCTTGCCTGGAGAATTCCATGGGCAGAGGAGCCCCACAGTCCATGGGGTTGCAAAGAGTTGGACACAACTGAGCGACTAACACCCATGCATCCTTTTCTTCAGCATGAAATAACTCCTGACTGTAATCCCCTCAGGCTATGACCATCTCTACCCCCCACATCCATCTTTTGCTTGTCAACAATTGGCAGAGGAGGGAGGGGACACAAAGACCTTACCTATAACTCCCTAGCATCTAGCAAGGTGTCTAGAAGTAGTTCATTGAGTGTTAAGTGGATGAATGAATGAATGAATCAGTGAATGAATAAATGAGTAAGTGGAAGAATAAATCAAAGAGTTAGTGAATAAGTAAATTAATAAATTAATAACCAGAAACCTGTGTTTTCCTTCCTCAAATATAAATTAGTTGATTTCCTTGTTTTATTCTAGGATGGCCTAGACAGCATGATTCTCACAACAAAGGAGAAAAACAGGTCGATTAAACCAGGGGAATAAAAATGGGTTTGGGGTTGATTGGATCTAAGATAATCTGGGTGCAGTGCTAACGTCTAGGTACACAAATGGGGTATGAGCTCTGAACAGTAACCTGCTTATTAAGGCAATGGTTTGCTTTTTAAAAGCTCACATTGTGTCTCCATAGTGAGTGGCCTGAGTCACCACTACTTCTCTTTGCATGTCAGAACAGGGTCCACAGAGACAAGAATTGATGCTTTTCAAGTGCCCAGAGGTGTGTGCTTTTCTTTTGGTTGTTGCATAATGTAAACAACCTATCCTCCATTTCACCACTGAGAAATCTGGGACTCCAAGAGGTGAGGTGACCTGCCCAGAATCACATCACTTGTTCATGGATCTAGGGTTCTAATCCAGGCCAGTCTAAATCTAAGTCCAGGCTTTCCCCACCATTTACTAAAGATAACTGAGTTAGTGGTTCTCAAACATGAGAATACTGGAGGGATTGTTAAAACACAGAAGGCTGGTCTTCACCTCCAGATTTTAGTCAGAATGGGTTGGGGTCTGAGAATCTGCATTTTTAACAAGTCTCCCAGTGAAGATGCTGATGCTGGTCCAGGGATTACACTTTGAGAAACATTTGGCTAGGATATCAGAAAGGATTGTCATTAGTAAAACCCAACTGGAGGTAATTTGAGCCCTAAAGGAGTATTTTACCATGTCCTCTCACCCAAAGGAAGGAATATAATTGAGTCTCAAATAGGTCTGGAACCAGAGACAGGCCTCTATCTCAGCTTTCATCTTGGCTTCTCTTTGAAATTTGCTTTATTTGTCTTCTATTTATACTAGCTCCTGAATCTGCCCTCCTATCCAGAGATAGACCACCAGACAGGCAGCATTTTCCAAGGTGATACCATGAAAAGCCAGCAACCCAAAGAAACACTGACTCTCTCATTGTTTGTTGTTGTTGTTATTCAGTCACTAAGTCATGCCCAACTCTTTGTGACCCCACGGACTGTAGCACACCAGGTTCCTCTGTCCATGAGGCTCTCCAGGCAAGCATACTGGAGTCGGTTGCCATTTTCTTCTCCAGGGAATCTTCCCAGACCAGGGATCAAAGCCATGTCTCCTGCATTGGCAAACAGATTCTTTACTGCTGAGGGGCTCTTTCACTGTGCCAGACCCAAATTCATGAGACTTGCTTGAATGGGACACCCATTACTGGTCTATCCTGTGACCAGGATAATGATGCAGAAGGCACTGTGCAAAGTGGCTGCCAGAGCCTCGTCACTGTGACCATGTACTGTAGATTGACAGAGAAGGGTAGTTCACACAGAAAGGAACTGGGCAGTAAATAACCACCATGGCTCGGATGCGAGAAATGTGCAGCATGCATTTCTAATCTTGAGGTAAGAAGTGAGAAAGTCATATTAAGCCAGCGCAGTGACCAGAATGAGAACAGTGGTTGGAGAACCTTTCAAAATATGTCACTGGTGGCCTTCAGAAATAATATTTTACCCTTGGTCTAGAGGAGACACAGTAAACAGTAAACCTATCTGGTTTGCAAATTCTCTTAAACAAGTTTACACAGACAATTCCTAGGGCTAAACAGAGCCAGTTGTGTTTTCTTAGAAGGAGAACAATGGAATGTGGAATTTCAGACCAGTGCAGCTGGCAAAGCTGGGTCAGGGGAAAAATGCAGATTACATTCATTAATGTTTTGCAAACCCACCCTATCACCACCCTGTTACGCCCTTGCCTATCTTCACCCTGCAAGGGAAAAGCCTGAAATTACTAAAGAAAGGAGAGAATCTGAAGCAGACCGAGTCAATACTCAGAGGTCTTCTCTGCAGTCACCCACACAGGCCTGGCGCTGTGTGTTCAAGAAAGAATTCGCATCAGACTGTGTGCTGCTGAGCTAGGAGCCCTGTCATGGCAGCCTTTCTGACTCTGGAAATTCCAGTGATGGGATCTCTGAAGAGAGAGAGCTGCTGGTAGGAGGCATGGTGGAGAGAGTACTTGATTTTTGATTAAGTCTCAGCAGATTCGACTCATGACCCTAACTGTGTGCCTGTGTGCATGCTCAGTCGCTCAGTCATGTCTGACTCTTTACGGCCCATGGACTGTAGCCCACCAGGTTCCTCTGTCCTTGGAATTTTCCAGGCAACACTGGAGTGAGTTGCCATTTCCTCCTCCAGGGTATCTTCCCAACCCAGGGATCGAACCCACATCTCTTGCGTCTCTTGCATTGGCAGATAGATTCTTTACTACTGTGCCACCTAGAAAGCCCTAAACAAACTGAGAGATGAGCCCAAATCAGCCAGTGTAATTCTCTGCCCTTACCTCTCCTCATCTAATACTGGCAACTATAATCATCAGTGTCCTTCTGTTTCTCTAGGTTGCTGTAAATTGCAAATGTGACCAGCTGAGATACCATGTATGGGGTCAGGACCAGGACACTGGTCCAGATATGATGTTTTATCCAAATTAGAAAAAGACATCCCCTCCTCCATTCAGAGCACGTGGTTTAGCAAGCTGAGCGTGAGCTGCATCTCGCCCCCTCAGCTAGGCCTCCCTCCCTGCCTAGGAAATCCCTCCACCACCTTCACAGTGGCCCCAGGTCATGGTGGCCCCTTTAAGAACAAGGTAAACCTGCACCAAGTACCGAGACCTCAGGATGATCTCAGTCAGCCTTGGTGATAGCAAGAGGCAAGAAGGCATCCTCACTGTCATCCCCATCAGGGTTAGAACAGGTACCCAGAATGATCTCACCCCATCCAGAAAGTAAAGGCAGAGAGAGTCATGAACATGCTCATACTGAATACTCAACTGGAAACTTCTGCACTCTTCCAGAAAAACCACAGTTTTTAGAAGTTTCAAGCTGGCTGGTTTGAATTTACATATTTTCACCAAACCCCCTCCAGCTCTCCTTTCCTGTATTAGGCCTATAGTTGCAGTTCCTTCTATGACTATGCCTATATAATCTGAGCAGAGGTTTGGTCTCTAATATTATGTAAGAGCCATGTGCTCTTAGCTACTAGAGCTCTTTACCACAAGTGGATGTTAACCCTGCTTGTGCCTTTTTTCCTGCTGTTTGCTTTTTGCTAGACACCTATTTTTCTTTGATTCCTTGTTCTACTTTTGTCTGTCTAAAATACGATGAGACCTAGGTTCCTTTTCAAATTGATATTTGGCTGCAATGCTTTGAATGGGTCTGTTGAGCCTCAGGATCAGAACCTTCAGTACCTAGAACCACAGAAAGGGGGCGCACAGCACAATCCTGTTTGTGGTGAACTAAGTCCTAGAGGATTTCTCATCTCTTCCTCCCATCTCACCCCACCTTGCTCCCTATTCTTGACATTCTGACTTCGTGGACCATTTTCCATTTACATCTTCACCCTTCCTAGTGAACTTGACCCTCCACACTCTCTGCCAGCTACAGATACTGAGATCACCTCCCAACTAACAACATGTTGGTTCCCTCCTCCCAGCTTAAACCACTGGGGATTTTCTACAGGTTTAGCTGTGCCCGGAAGGCCTCACACAGTCATCGACCTCACCCCCTGAAGTTATATGTCAGTGAAGCCACCAAACTCAGGGACAGAAAAGAGTAAGGAGAGCTGAGGAGAAATCTCAAGGAGATTTGGAAAGGACAGCAAGTTTCCCCTCCTTCATGATGGTAGAACCCCTCACCCAGATCCTACTTGGGAAGAAAGGCACTATGAATCTCATAGTAGAATCTGAGCCCCATACCACTAGACTAATGGGAAGACCCCAGTGATGCCAAAAGAGAATTTCAGGAAGCTCAAAAGAGCTGTAAATACATTTCATAAGATGTTCAGTGAAAAATCAACATAGGTCATTGTTAAAGCTGATTGTCGGTTAAACGCATCCAGGCTTATGTTGCCTGTATCGACACACTTTTGGAAACTCCTGAATGTTTCTGAAATCTTAGGCTCTCCCGCTTCCAGACTTGTTTCACTCAATCTCACCCTTGAGAGTGGCCAGAGACCTTGCCACCCGCCTGCTGGGAACCATCAGCAGTTTCCCACCACACCGCTAAACACAGCATGAGCTAGGTCGGGACAGGAGGCCCTGCAGGACCAGGCCTGATTAGATTTCTGTCTGCATCACAAGATGCTCTTGAGGAAGGCCCTACGTCTTCTTCACTGCTAGATCCGCTTCCCCAGGAGTCACATCCAACACATGGTGCATTGTGTCTATTGACTGATTAATATCATGAACAAAGCGCTTCTGATTGGGATCAAATCCTGTTTATGTAACTTCTCATCTTTCTATAAGGGAAAAAATTAAGTGACTTCACTGTGTTTTCTGGTGCAGAACCTCACTGGCCCCAGACCTCACCAAAGCATCCACAGGCCCAAGGGATTGTGTGGCTGGCCTCCCTCCACAGTCACGGTCTGTAAAACTGAGGTCCTTGAACAGTAAGCCTGCCCTGGTTGGAGAAGTGGAAAACAGTTAGTAGCCACTGGGAGCTTGCAGCCAAGGACGTGTTTTTCTAGTCTGAATCAACACACCCAGACATCCCTGAGAGATCCTGAGGGCAAGTGAACGTCCGCTTCCACAGGAACTTGACTCCCCATGGAGGAGGCCACCCTAGCACCGAGCCCACCCTGTCTTACTCCCCGAAGCCCAGCAGTCTGACGCCCGCTTCCTTTTCCACGTTCCACAGCAGTGAGGTCTCCTGGAGCCCAGTCTAGCTCCTCTTCCCATTTGACTTCATTCCAGAATGCCCCATGGAAAGGTTTTTCTCCTTCTAAGTTTTCTCCTCAAGACCAAGGGGACCCTCTGCTGTCCAGCAAAGCCAGGATCCTTGTATGCACTCAGCAGGCATCGAGTCAAGACTTTCTCAAGGGATCTCAGCGGTCTGAAACACTGGTCACACAGCTTCCCACCATAGATCTTCCTTACATTTCCAAGACTCAAAATAGCCCGGCAATGGAGCGATGCAGCAAAGGTCAGAGCCGCCCCCAAGGACAAGCAGGCACTTGTCCTGTCAACCCGATGACATGTCTGCTAACTTGGGACCGCTTGTAAAAGGAAACTTCTCTGACAGGCAGCTGGAACCAGAGTGATGGGGAGAGGCAGCATGTATGGTGGAAAGAGCAAGGACTAGGAAACCAGCAGGACCAGGTTTAGGTCCTCGCAACTGGCTGTGGTATTTTTGACAAGTCGTTGAAACATTCTAAGCGTTCTTTGCCAAAAGTCTATGAAATCAGACAGACATGAATCTGCCACACACAGAGAAAGTGGAGAACTAGAGAAGTGATGCTTTTCTGAGTGCTGGGTTCTTCATCCATAAAAATAAAAATAAAACAGCAAAAACCCTAGCCCTTGAAACCTCTCAGCAACCTCCTGAAATTCAGAGAGGTTCAAGCCTCCCATGGCTTGAAGACCACATAGCTAATGTCCAGAACCCAGATGGAACCCAGTTCTGTCTAATTCCCAAATCACATCTCCCAAGTCTCATGCTTCCAAAGTGAAATAAGACACATATATGATCTTTGCTTCAGAGAAGGCAATGGCACCCCACTCCAGTACTCTTGCCTGGAAAATCCCATGGGTGGAGGAGCCTGGTGGGCTGCAGTCCATGGGGTTGCTACAACTTCACTTTCACTTTTCACTTTCATGCAATGGAGAAGGAAGTGGCAACCCACTCCAGTGTTCTTGCCTGGAGAATCCCAGGGACGGTGGAGCCTGGTGGGCTGCTGTCTATGGGGTCGCACAGAGTCAGACACGACTGAAGTAACTTAGCAGCAGTATGATCTTTGCTTTAAGCAAACTCAAGTTTTTGAGAGAAGTTATACATGCATGCATGCTGTCACTTCAGTCGTGTCCAATTCTTTGCAACCCTATGGACTGTAGCCTGCCAGGCTCCTCTGTCCATGGGTTTCTCCAGGCAAGAATACTAGAGTGGGTTGGCATTTTCTCCTCCAGGGGATCTTCCTGACCCAGGGATCAAACCCACGTCTCTTACGTCCCCTGCATTGACAGCTGGATTCTTTACTACTAGCACACCTGGGAAGCCCAAGCAGAGTTATGTTGTTATTCTAAAAGAATCTGTCTTACGTAGCAAACAAACTTATAGTTACCAGGGATTGGGAGTGGGGGACAAATTGGGAGGTTGGGATTGACATATGCATACTACTATATATAAAATAGATAACAAATATTAATAAGAACCTGTGGTATAGCACAGGGAGCTCTGCTCAATACTCTGTAATGGCCTATATGGGAAAAGAATCTGAAAAAAAAAGAGTGGATATATGTATATGTATAACTGATTCACTGTGCTATATACCTGAAACTAACACAATGTTGTAAATCAAGTATACTTCAATAAAAAGTTTTAAAAAATAAAATAATAAGTTTTATGTCCACGTATATTCAATAGCAATTTTTAGGAGGAGGTGAGACATATGGGCTGGGCTTTGAAAAATGGGTTTAATAGGCCCTCTTTTTCCTTGACTACTAGGAAACCTGATCCAAGTGTGTGGCTCCCCGTCACATACATGAAGGACTTAGCAGCATCTGTGGTGTGTGCACTTACCTCACCTGCCCATAGCTTCTTCCTTCTATTCTACCTAGAGCTTTTCTTTGCTGCACCGCTTGACTTGAAATGTATTTTATCTTGTTGCTTTGAGTGGATCTTTGTAAGTAAGCTTCTTTCATATGTTCTATAGCAAGGTAGAGGATAAGCAAATAACTCACCATGCTGCTGCTGCTGCTGCTAAGTCGCTTCAGTCGTGTCCGACTCTGTGCGACCCCATAGACAGCAGCCCAACAGGCTCCCCCATCCCTGGGATTCTCCAGGCAAGAACACTGGAGTGGGATGCCATTTCTTTCTCCAATGCATGAAAGTGAAAAGGGAAAGTGAAGTCGCTCAGTCCTGTTCTGACTCTTCCATATGCAGCCAGTTTCCTACCTCACCCATACTTAAGTGTAGACAGGCCAAGTGTAGACACTGCTTGACTAACGACAAGTTTCAATCCTCACATTTTGTGAAGTCCTTGCCTTTCAACCTTCTCATTCCTGCACTTGTCCCCTCTCACTCTGCCTGTAGTTTCACAAAGGCAGGTGAATCAGGTGAACTGAGGATGCCCATTGTGGGCAGTTGGGGTTTGGGGGAACACGTAGGCCAGCCTATTGAATCCACTGGGAGGGTGACCCCAATTTCAGTGACAGTGTTCCTGGAGGCCATGGCTCAGAAGGTGCCATGGGTCCCTGGGCCTGCCCCCTGCTGAGATTTCCTGTCCAGTCCCCAAGTTCCTCCAGTAGTGGGGCTTTGCTCTGGTCAGACCACCTCCTAGAACTGAGTCCCGTGTCAACCCTAAGGCCTCCAGCTGGGGCAGGAGATGAGCACAGAGCGGCCGCACCAGTGGGTGAGAACAGAAATATGCAAAGTCACCTGAAGGACCTGGAAGGACTCCCAGGCAGGAGAGGCTGAAAACCCCCATGACCTCCGAAGGAAGCTGAGTCATGCCGCTGGGGAGCTGGCCAACCGTGAAGTGAAATGAAGTGAAAGTCGCTCAGTGTTGTCCAACTCTTTGGGACCCCATGGACTAAAGAGTCCATGGAATTCTCCAGGCCAGAATACTGGAATGGGCAGCCTTTCCCTTCTCCGGGGGATCTTCCCCACTCAGGGATCGAACCCAGGTCTCCCTCTTTGCGGGTGGATTCTTTACCAGCTGAGCCGTAAGGGAAGCCCAATAATACTGGAGTGGGTAGCCTAACCCTTCTCCAGCAGATCTTCCTGACCCAAGAATCGAACCAGGGTCTCCTGCACTGCAGGCAGATTCTTTACCAGCTGAGCTATCAGGGAAGAAGCGTGAAGAAGCTATCAGGGAAGAAGCCGGCCAACCATATTAACTCACAAAAAGAGAAGGTCAGAAAGTCAAACTGAGGGACTCTGCCTATGGAGAAGACTGAGCCGAGCAGTGCATAGACTTCACAGCCCTGCTAGAAGGACCGTCCCCACCACATGATAAATAATTGAGAGGTCTTATCAAGATGTCATTAAATATTTCATGCATCTATTTCTCCTTGTTTCTAGTTCATTCATATCACACAACCTTGCATACAGGGTTGAGTTTTCCCAGTAGGTCTGCTCTCAGGGAAAGCATGAATTTGTTATTGCCAATGGGAGCATTCCATCGCGGTAGCCTTGAATTAGTGAGTTACTAAAGAAATAACTGGGTTTCTGAGACCTCCTCCAATCTCACAGCAGAGTCTACCCCTGAGTCACAGACAAGCTGCCAGAAACCCCACAAAGTAGTCTAAGTCTAAAAGCCCCCAGGGTGATGGAGAGTTCACCAAAGGGGTGGATGACAAATTGTGAGACCTTTTGGTGGCCAAGCCACGGGGTTCACTGGTAGGACGTACGTTTTCCAAGAAGAGCACTCTTTCCTACATGTGAAATTCCACTTCTTCCTGTTCCTCCTGAAGCTGCCACCCACAGGAGTGCATTTCTGTACTCCCTTCTGTCTGCCCCTATTGAGCTGCTGGCCCACCCTGTCCCCAGAGACCTCACTTGGCCGGGTGGAGGTCTTGGCACCTGCTTTCAATCTGGACTGCCCATCACAGTCCCTCGGGAGAAAGCACACCTTTGCAGAACTCATCCTTCCCCTTCTGTGCAGTTGGCCCTGACTCTAACCACAGCCAGCACCCCGTGAATGAGAATAATTACCAGTACCCAGTTCCTCTCCAACCAACCCATCCCACTGCCTAACCAAATGCAGACCCATACTTTCCCTCCCACTTGGCTCCCTGGCCCCTGCCATCCCACCAGCTCAGACAGGAAATGCAGACTGTCTTCTTGGGTAACGAACATATTGAAACTTCATAGTATAGAGCGTTACTTGAACTGGATCAAGAAGCTAGAAGGTGGAATTGAGAGAATATGGTATTTCGTGCTTGTTAAAGATCTTTTTATACTCAGTTCTTGAGGAAGCAGGGGAACGGTAAAGTCCACCCACTATTGGTGGGAATTCAATTTTTACAGCTTTCCTGGGGGATAATTTGGCAATAGAGTATATTGAAATAGCTTTAAAACCCAAATGCACTTGAAATCATCAGTTCAGTTTCTAGGAATTTGTCCTAAGGAAGTAAAGATATACACAAAGATTAAGCTATTAGGATGTTTATTGCCGTGTTTTTTAAAATACTAGTGAAAAACTAGATATAAGCTAAATACTTAACAACAGAAGATTGGTTAAATAAATAGTACATTCATATAAGGAAATACTATGTGGTCTTTTAAAATTATATAGAAACACAGTCATAGACAGAAAGACATCCACAACATATTGTTAAACAGAAAAGCAGGTAATATACGCAAGGGGGAAAGTCTGAAACAACATATAAATGTGATAATAATTCATATTTGAATGGTAGAATATATGGGTATAATTTTTATTTCTCACTTATCAGTATTTTCTCACTTTCGGATGATAAAGTTCATTACTTAAATAATAAAAATACAATGAAATTTGCTTTTTTAAAGGGCATGGACATAGTGTTCATACAGACTTAGGTTCAAATGCCAGCTAGCCCACTGAGGAGCAATGTGACCATGGAGACATGACTTACACTCCCTGAGCCTCAGTTAGCTCATACCCAAAACAGCAAGACCAGCACCTTCCTCATGAGGCAGTTGTGAGAAATAAATTAGAAAGCATAAATAAAACTCCTGGCAAAGAGTACACATTGAATGACATTTTCCCCTTCCTTCCTGGATATCCAAAAATATCTCAGGATAACAATTCACAAAGGCAAGATGGCCAAACACGTACCTAACCATGTAAAACGTATGTCTGAAAAATAGGAAAGACTCAAATTTAACGCTCCAGGCTTAATTCTTTGAGCTTTGATCTCTCCAACTCCACACAGCAGCAGACACGGAGATCCCCATTGTTAGCAAATTCGCCTTGCAGTCCAGGTGGAACGAGGCAGCTGTGTCACCCAGCCCCACCACCAGGTGGAGCCGGTCCCCACCCTGGATCTTGATACAGCCGGCTACACCCAGTGCCCAGCACCAGTGGCTTTGCAGAAGGGACTGCAAACATGTAGGACCTTCCTCTCTCATCCCTATCTGCTGCCACCTCACTCCAGGTCCTGTTCATGCCTCACTCTTATCACTTGGGATGTGAGTCTCCTGGTTCAGGAATTTGGTTGTCTTTTCTGGGATCCCTCTGGGATCAGCCCTGCTTCGGCCCTGCCTTCTCCTAGCTTCATATCCATTTACTTTCTAAACTTTATGACTACCTAGTGGATACTAAGCTTTGTACTAGGGCACAGGGATAAATCAGGGGCATACCCCGCTCTGGGGGTTTCACAGCCTGGTGGACAAAACTGACAGGAACACAAACCATCACACTACGAAGCTGTGTTACATTGACTATTATTATTGCAATACTTACTTAGCACTTGTTCTATGCCAGGAGCGGAGCCGTTCTACTCATTTTACATGATACGCCTCATTTAATCCTCACAACCTATCTTTATGGGGTAGGTTAAAATTATTTCTATTGGGAACAGAGGAGAAAATGAGGCACAGAGAAACTAAGTAATTTGCCCAGAGTAGCACAGCGGGTAAATGTTAGAATCAAGATTTGATCGTAGCTTATTTACACTCTTAAAATGACTAATGACACTATGCTGCTGCTAAGTTGCTTCAGTCGTGTCCAACTCTGTGCAACCCCATAGATGGCAGCCCACCAGGCTCCCCCATCCCTGGGATTCTCCAGGCAAGAACACTGGAGTGGGTTGCCATTTCCTTCTCCAATGACTCTATAAGAGCTTTTATGTGGATCAAATCAAGTGATATTTACTATATTAGAAATTAAAGTTGAGAAGTTTTTAAAACATTTATTAATTATCTAAAATAGCAATAATAAACCCACTACACATGAATCTAAATAACATATTTTTTTCTTCTTTTTAATTTTATTTTTAAACTTTACAAAATTGTATTAGTTTTGCCAAATATCGAAATGAATCTGCCACAGGTATACATGTGTTCCCCATCCTGAACCCTCCTCCCTCCTCCCTCCCCATACAATTCCTCTGGGTCGTCCCAATGCACCAGCCCCAAGCATCCAGTATCGTGCATCGAACCTGGACTGGCAACTCATTTCATACATGATATTATACATGTTTCAATGCCATTCTCCCAAATCTTCCCACCCTCTCCCTAAATAACATATTTTTAAATGAAAAAATCAACATAAAGATTGGTGAGAAGAATGACGTCATTTCATGTTTGTAAATCTCTTTGGTGTCTGACTTAGCATATAAGCGTATTCTCATATCTTCTTTTGTGCTATCTATTGTGATATGGTATTTGGTTGTATTAAAAGATAAACTGAGGCAGGCGGAAATTTTTAAGAACTTATCTGAGCAAAAAATCAATTCAAATCTGGCATCACCAAACCAGTAGTGGTTACGAGTGTTCCACGAAGAAGAACCAGGAAAGAGGCTTTTATAGAAAAGATGTGGAAGTGAAGGAATGAAGCTGTCTGACTGACTGTAGCTTAAGTGGTTGCCTCATTTAGGAAAGTCTAGTTGACTGTGATTAGTTGCCCTTTGGTTTTGAGTTCTTAAATGTGATACATTTACAGCTTAGGTTTTGGGTTGCTTTCATAGGCTGCTAAAGCATTAGAATCATCTCAAGTCTGATAGCCTCCTTGTTTAGTATCTTAACACTTGAAATATTATGAAGAGTATAGCATAGGGAGGGGCTTCCCCAGTGGCTCAGTTAGTAAAGAATCCGCCTGCGATGCAGAAAACGCGGGAGACACAGGTTCTATCCCTGGGTCAGGAAGATCTCTTGGAGAAGGAAATGGCAACCCACGCCAGTATTCTTGCTGGGAGAATCCCATGGATGAGGAGCCTGGCGGGCTATAGTCCACAGGGTCACAAAGAGTCAGACACAACTGAAGCGACTGGGCATCCGTGCACTCACAGCACAGGGAGCTCTACTTAGGCACCACGGTGACCTGAATAGGAAGGCAGTCCAAAAGGGAGGGAATGCGTGTATATGTGCGGCTAATTCAGTATAAACCGACAGTATAAACCGACACAACATTGTAAAGCAACTTCTCCAATAAAAACTAATTTTAAAAAATATATATGAAGAAGCCTGGCCTCACACAGACATGGGAAATGGAGGACTATCTTAGTAGCCTCTTCAGATCGTTGTGAAGACTCTTTTTTGATGTACAGCACAAGTTGACAGGAGGTGGTTTCTTAAAGTGTAGCTGCCGTGTGGGATCTGACAGCTCAAAGTAGAGAATACAAATTTTTCAAAATCCTCATTTTTCATCTGAACTCTCAAATTTTATTATTAGCAACAAATACCATCATTTGTTTTCCTCAAAGTTACAGCCCTGACTTCATTGTTTTAAAAACAAACAAACAAACTACCTAATTACCGACTACCCAAGTCTGAATAACCACAGTACATATATCACTCATTCTTTCATGGGAAAATGGTGTCTTGTGAGAAAAATGGCTGGTCCAGCTCCCAACCCAAACAACTGTCAGAGATTTTCCTCAAGGTTCCATTGTGCCTTGACAGGCAGCAGAAATGCTTTATTTATGCATCCCATTCTATCAAACAAAATATTCAAAAGACAGATACTCAAGGGTTGAAATTTAATAAATTGATGATTTTTACTGCTGCCTGCCAATGCAGGAGATGCAAGAGACTTGGGTTCAATCCCTGGGTCAGGAAAATCCCTCGAAGTAGGGAATGGCAACCCACTCCAATATTCTTTACTGGGAAATTCCGTAGACAGAGGAGCCTGTCCATGGGGTTGCAAAGAGTTGGACATGACTGAGCAACTGAGCAAATAGCACATTCTCCAGTGAAATTGGCTTTTTTTTTTCTTATTTTAAGTTCATGTGTGGTGGTAAATGGGGTTTCCCAGGTGGCACTAGTGGTAAAGACCTCACCTAGCAAAGCAGGAGATGTAAGAGACCCGAGTTCAATCCCTGGGTCACGAAGATCCCCTGGAGGAGGACATGGCAACTCACTTCAGTGTTCTTACCTGGAGAACCCCCATGGACAGAGGAGCCTGGAATGTTACAGTCCATAGGGTCGCAGAGAGTCAGACACAACGTAGTGACTGATCTCATGGCACGTGGTGGAAAATAAACAACTGACGTTTGGTACCATCACTCTGATCCATACTAAAGCATCAGCATCACCCACTGCCAATTTTGCACCATCAGATCAAACACTAACACAGTGAAAAGGGCAAATCTAATCTCATTAGCAATCTAAAAATAATTTGGGTCTCATGGAAACCCGAAAGTGTCTCAGTTTCCTCCACAGTTCTCAGACCACACTTTGAGAACTGCTGCTCTATACAGTACTCTCTGAGATAAACCCGGGTATACATGAGCCTCCTTGGGGATCAGTTTAAATTAAAGCCCTGTCCTAGGCCTGGTGATTCTGACAACCCGCTTGACCTTGGCCAGCACTTTTCCCACCTCTGAGGGTCAGATCCAGTCCCTTGAACTCCAGATTCTGGCTTAGATGGACCCCTGACCACCACTTGTCCTCAAATCAGACCCTCCTAACTAGGCTATACTTCTGTCCACCTCACCCCTACAGAAATAGAGGGGACTCACAAGTCCTAAGCCTTTACAGTGTATCAAGCATGACAGTATTGAAATTAATTCTCCCAACACTCTTATGAGATAGATATTATCATCCCCATTTGCCAGAGAGGAAACTGAGGTTCAGGGAGGCAGGATACCCACACCGTTCTGTCTGGCAAGAAAGCCAAGTCCTTGCTCTGCCTCCTGGTCATTTCCGTCAGTCCCATTCCCACCCCCTGTCTGGACTTCCCTTTGGCCTGCCTGCTGGTGAGGTTCCAGCATGCCTCACCACCAAAATTTCCTGAAATAAGAAAATTCCCAGCACTAGTGGTTTTAATCATCCAGTGTCTGAATTCCTAATATTCACAAATCACTCAGATGTTGGAAACTATGAGACACACCAGTCTCCGGAATAGATAATTGATTAAGTCTGAGCTGGGCTGTCTCTCGCCGTTGTCCTTACAGTACGGGAGGCTGGCCTTCCTTTGGGGAGTGTTTCCAAGGGTAGGTTTGTCATCCCTGTCTCTGTCCTGCTCTCGGGAGTTGATATCCTCCGGCTTCTTCCTCATCGCCTGGGGTTCCCTGGAAGAGCTAGAAACCATTCAAGCCAAACAACGTCCCAGGATGTGACCAGGATAAGAATCACATCCTAAGACTCAGATTCAGGAAAGTTTCTCCCAAAATAAACCCAATGCTGAAGTAAATAAAACATTAGGAATATTTTGGGAGAGCAATTCCGCAGAACTCTAAAACAGAAAAAAAAAAAAAAATAATAATACCATTGTCCACAGACTTTATTCAGGCATTCTGTATTTCTGCTACATCTTGTTAAGTGATGGTTTCAGTATCTGACATTGATGCAAGGAGGAAATGACCTGTGTTTATGAAAATTATACCATTTCTTCTGAGGGTAAGAGCGTCCTTTAAGCACTGGTTTGAGATGGGGCAGAGAGTTTGATGAGGAGTCAAGGTTGTGATGATTAGAGCCAGGCTAGGAGAAACCTGTAATTTGTCCAAGGACCAAGCGAACAACAGCTAAGGAAGAATCGCATTGAATACATACACAAGGGACACTGCAGCTCAGTCATGACTCCAGAGGAGGAAGAAGGAACCCAAACAGAAAATAGAGTTTCACAGGAAGAAACCACACTTGGTATAAAGAAGGGCAAAGCACTTGGTGTAATAAACTGAGCCATCATTGGCACATTCTATCAAGACAGATTCTGTCATCGAGACCATGATCTTCTTGCAATCATTCATTCATCCAATGTCAAACAAGTCTACCATCCTTAGCTTCGCACTGGGTGTAACCCAGCAATGAGAACATTGTGCCCTCAAGAAGCTCCCAGGCCAGGGGTCAAAACAGACTTGAAGACAGACAAGGATAAGAAGATAATAAGTGCTGTTAATTCTGCCTCGGGAAGGAGGCCCACACTTGAAGGTTTCCATGTGAAAGTGACAAGTGACCTAGTTAAACTCCCTGCAAGGATGGTGGGTGGGATTTCTGACAGATGAAGGTGGTGGCCCCCATGATACTCCCAAAGATATCAGTCATCAACTTTCCTCACTCTGAATTTATATCACTCTGCTTAAATCCTTCAGAACTGTATAACTTCTATGGTGCTTAATTCAAACATGATAAACAATACATTGTTATATTTGACTTAGGAAGCAGCCTGACCTAGTGGTGGGAAATGAGGGATTCAGGGACAGGCAGGCCTGGGTTTGAATTCTGTAGTCACTGTTGTGGACAAGTTGCTTAACCTCTTGGAACCATACTCCCCTCACAGAGACTTTACAAGAAACAGAATGAAACAATTAGAGTGTCTGGCATGTAATATTCCAATCATTCTCTGAGATCAAGTAACCACATCTCAAATATCCCTTAATTCCATGTATTACTCTTTCTCTCCAACCCACAACCTTAATCCAGGATCCGTCATCTCTTACCTTGCCTGCATGACACCCTCTGCTTCCTGCCTTGTTCCCCTTCAGTCCGTTCTTCATACAGCAACCAAAAATGCTGTAAAATGCATATGTGCCCACCACAACTTTCCCTTGCTTCAAATCTTTCAAGAACTTCAGCTTGTCCTCAGATATAGTTGAAACAAAAATAACTCTCAGGGCCTTAATTATTTGACACTTGCTCACCTCTCCACTGCCCTTCTCCAAGCTAATATCTTTTCCTACCCAAAGCTTCATGCTTCTTTCAGGAAGCCCTCCATGACTTCCCCCAAAAGCAAGACCAGATTTGGTGCCCACCCCCCCAATCTCTGAGCTCTCATAACCTCCCACTTCCATTTTTCTCCCCCATCCATACTCTATTATAATCTACTACTCTTCATCTATTGTTAGACAGTCATTTCTTAGGGTGGGTTTTAATAGTTTTTAGTCCCTGGTATCTGGCCTGTTTTAAATGAATGAAAAATCTCACAACTAATGAGTGGCAGAGAGGAGACTAAAACCCAGGTCAGTTTAATTCCCAGATTCATGGGTTTCCACTATCCCCATTGAAACCTAACTGAAAACAGAAAGAGTTACCCCCTCCATCATGATCAAGCCCCTCCCACTAGCCCCTTTGAATCCACCCACAATGTACATGTGCTGGGTACAGCCCTAGTATTACATATGAGCTCACTTTCTGCCAGGAATTCATATCTCCCTTGCAAACTGAGACTCCATTTTACTCTGCAAAATTATTCTCAGGGAAAACACTCAATCCATTGACTTTGGCGCAAACAGTCTGGACTGACAGCGATAAGCAGGGGGTTTTCCTGGGCTCAGGACACTGGTTTTAAGGAGTGGCAAAAAACTACACTGCAATTCAGCTCAAGAAAAAATTCCTGGAAATTTGAGCAAGCTGGTTTGTTTCGCGTCTTGGGCCAACCTTCCTTCTTTTGTCGATATCTGTGAGCTAACATGACAAACAACCTCTGTGCTGGTCAAGATACAGACGATAATTAACAGGGCTAGAGACAAAATCCCCTGGGAATAAACCTGAAGTTTCGTGACTGGCTATCGGATAGCTTTTTCCCATCTCGGAAGGTCCTACCATGTTATGGGAAGAGTGCTTGTGTAGGTGGAACCCAGGAGACTCCCCACCTACTCTTTCCCCCGTCTAGAGTTAGATCTGAGTCCAGCACATCAAGGGACATGTGTGTCGTCCTAAGGAGTTTGGACATTAACACTAATAATGTCACTTACTGAAGACCTTCACTGTGGCAGACAGGTTTACAGTATCACTCCAATCCTGAAAGTTAAAAGTCTATACAACCACAATATGAATCGGGAAACTGGTGGAAACTTAAGGCACATGTCATTGCTACTTGAACTGCTAAGTAACAAAGACAGGAATCCACTCTGCCTCCTACCCTGGGCCCAGTCACCATCATCTCTCTTCATAACAGCTTTGAATGGGTCACCTGCTTTCTCTTTTTCCCTCTTCTGAAGCAGAGTGATCTTTCAAAATGTAAATCAGGTTATATCAAACTTCTGCATGAAGTCTTTCCGTGGGGATAGGTGTTGTTGCTGCTGCCCAGTGTCCATCCTGGCCACGCATCTGGTTTGGTCAATCCCAGGAGTCCCACTGGCCCTGCCACAGGAGTTGGTAATCTGGACACAATCCCAGGAGTCCCACTGGCCCTGCCACGGGAGTTGGTAATCTGGACACTGCATTTTGTTTGTTGTTGTTTAGGCTCTCTGTTGTGTCCAACTCTTTGTGACCCCATGGACTGTAGCCCACCAGGCTATTCTGTCCATGGGATTTCCCAGACAAGAATATTACACTAATTTGCCATTTTCTCCTCCAGGGGATCTTCCTGACCTAGGGATCCAACCCTTGTCTCCTGCCTCCATCTCCTGCATTGGCAGGTAGATTCTCTACCACTGTGCCACCTGCGAAGCCATTCTTTTGGCCACAGAGATTGGGCTGCAGAGATTAGGCAGGTTCCAAGGAGAGGCCATTATCTCAGAAATGAATACCATTTGTGATGGTATGGAGTAATTTTCTGCTCCCTTTCTCACTCTCACTCTCTTTCCAGAACATGAATGAGAAAGCACAGCCTGTGAGTCTGCTTGCAGCCATCACCTGAAGGGAACCTGGAGGGAACGCAGAGGGTAGAAGGCGCTGGCCCGTGCGAGGAGGATGGAACCAGGGGAATCACAGGGACCCAGAGCTGGAGCCCTGACAAGAACACATCTGAAGCCTGTCCACCTTTCAGCCTTTCCGTCATGGTGAACCAGTAAGCCCTCTTTACTCTCCACACCAGCATGGGCTAGGCTCTTTAGAACTTTCCACAGAGAGTCTCCCTGGTCATTCATATACCTCCTGGTATACTTTGGATGGCATCCAGACACCCTACCTTTCTTTTAAAGGCCTACTAACTTCTAACATCAATGAGTGGTGAGGTCAAGGGCTAGTCTGTCTTTTCCCCTGGTATTATCAGCCTCTCCGGGCTTCCTAGGTGGCACTAGTGGTAAAGAGCCCCCCTGCCAATGCAGGAGATGTAGGAGACACAGGTTCAATCCCTGGGTCGGGAAGATCCCTTAGAGAAGGGTATGGCAACCCCCTCCAGTATTCTTGCCTGGAGGATCCCATGGGCAGAGGAGCCTGGCAGGCTACAGTCCATGGGATCGCACAGAACTGGACTTGACTGAAGCGACTGAGCACATACCCATCAATCTAGCACATAGCAGTCACCCTAGGAAAAAAAAATTTTTGTTTTGAATGAGTACACCCAGATCTTTCCCTAGTACATTATATGCTTCCCAGAGTCAGGGAGTCCCACAGGGCATCATTGAACCTACCTCTGTGTTGATGGGTTGTGTTTCTCTAGACATCACATTCGTTAGACAGCCAGCTCCCCATTCAGTGCGGTCAAGGAGATCACCTCCAAGGAGGATTTGGGTGAGCAATGCCCAAGCTGCCGACTGTATGAGCACTCCCCCAGAAGGAGAACCAGACTGGAATTCTCACAAATAAACGGAGAGGGGACTCAGAGCCATTGTGATCTGGGTGACAATGAATGTGATCAGTGGGGCATGGCGAATGTCCAGGTGTGGGCCGAGGAACAGCCCATTCCTTTTGCTTATCTCACTTGCAGGCCCCTTCTGGCCTCAGGCCCTCTGCCTGCTGTTTCCTCTGCCTAGTGCCCCAACACTGTCTGTGACCAAACCTTGACTTCATTCTCTGCATGAAAAGTGTTTACCTATAGCTGGTTTTGTTTAGTTTTCTCTGTTCCCCCTCTAAAATATAAGCTCCATGAGAGCAGAGACCTTGACTGTCTGGCTCACAACTACACCTCTGGTATCGCGTGTCCCCCAGTAAAAACACACCATCAATGAACAGCTGCCCTGCCCCCTCCCACTCAGAGGCCAGGTCACCCACTCACCTGACCCCCTTAAAGAGGCAGCTGTCTCCTCAGTGAGGCGTTGCTCAAATGTGAGCCCCCAAAACCACTCTCTGTCAAAGCATATGCTCATTTCCTTCATGGCCCTGATCAGAATATAAAATTATCTCACGTATTTGTGTTTACTGATCTGTTATCTGTTTCCTCAAATGAATGTAAGCGATGTCATTCCCTGAGTCCCTAAAGCAAGACTGCTTCCAGACATTAAGGGCTTCCCTGGTGGCTCAGAGGTTAAAGCGTCTGCCTACAATGAAGGAGACCTGGGTTCGATCCCTGGGTCGGGAAGATGCCCTGGAGAAGGAAATGGCAACCCACTCCAGTATTCTTGACTGGAAAATCCCATGGACGGAGGAGCCTGGTGGGCTACAGTCCATGGGGTTGCCAAGAGTCGGACACGACTGAGTGACTTCACTTTTCTTTCAAACTTTTCTGGAAGGAATGAAAGAATGAGGGAGAGAGGGATGGAATCTCCAAGGCTCTGGAACTGGTAGATGTGAGGAGATAAAGGAAAGAAAGGATCCAGGTTGATCTCAGCATACATTCTGATGTAAACAGGGTGTGTTTTGCGGCATGAGGAAAGCCTAGGGCAGCCATAGTATGACCCTCTCAAAATAGCGTGTCTGGTGAAATTCAAATCTGAACCCACTTCTCTCTGATTCATGTTCCAGTTTCCTTTCTACTGAATCACACAGCTTTCCTGTTGAAAAGTTATCCACATCTATGCTTAAAGGATTGACAGTCTCCCTGTCCCCATTAGTCCAGGTTCTCAAGAGGTGGAGACTGGCTGTTTGAGAAACATAACAAAATCTCTGGGCTTGTTTGTCTTCACAATGCTTCAATTAAACCACTTTAATGAGGCACAAGCAACCAATACCAGCCAGATATTTTAAAAGTCTCTCCACGCCTTTGTGCTGCAGCCAGGCCTCTGGCTTCTCCCTCTCAATTATTACCTTAACCATGCCCTGGAGACCTAAGGAGCCAGTTTATTTTGACTGGGAGATTGTTAAACAGCAGGAGGCAAGCCTGAGACACTGCCAGGCTGTGATTTCCATTGCTCCACCCGGCCAAGGAGCACAGGGTGCTGAGAATAGCTAAGGCCTCTTCCTGCTGAAGGAGGAAATGGTGGTTTCCTCAGCTCCCGGAAACATGGCTTCCTCTCTGGTGCCCTGCTCCAGGTTAACCAATTAGACAGCCTCTTCCCACCCTGAACCCCCAGAGACCTGGCCCAAGCCTGTAGAAGACATCCTGTTTCCCCTGAGGAAGAGGCCCAGCTTGAAGGAGCCTCTAGGGTATTGGAGTGAGGGGTGAGTAGGGAGTGGGGCAGGAAGGGGATGGCCAGTGGCATTAATAATAGCATTATCCAGTGTCAGCTAAGTACCATGCTCCCACGGCACCACGCTGTCCTGAGACTCAGAGATCTAAGTAAACTTGACCTAAACTCTAACTGACCTTTGACGGTCCAAAGTCATCCAAGACCATACGTTCAGTCCTTTTTTTATTTCTACAGAAATTATACTGCTCACACCACACATTCCAGGAATTTAGACATATTGCAGAGGATTTGAGTGGTCACAGGGCAACATCATATTTCCTGGCAAGTAGCCTCATGGAGATGGCTTTGGAGCCAAGCTTCCTGAGTTCAAATCCTGCTTCATACTTCCCATCCTCTCTTGTTCTTGTTTACTCACTAAGTCATGTCCCACTCTTTTGAGACCCCGTGGACTATAGCCCATCAGGCTGTCCTGTCCATGGGACTTTTCAGGCAAGAATACCAGAGTAGATTACCATTTCCTGCTCCAGGAGATCTTCCCGACCCAGAAATCAAACCCATGTCTCCTGCATTATAGGCAGATTCTTTACTGTCAGAGCCACCAGAGAAGCCCCCATCCTTTATTAGTCATATGTTATTGGGCAGGTCAGGTTCTCTGCACATTAGTTTTTCCTCTTTTTCCCTCTATCAGTAAAGCATGTAGCACATAGTTCAGTACCAAATAAATGTTCATTATTGTATTATTCAACTTCTTCCTCCCTTTCAGAAGGAAAAATAAGATTTCCTTGTCTCAAAAAGAATAACGGTACCCCTTCTCTGAAATCTTGGCATCAGCCAGTATGCATGCCCTTGGGATTTCAGTTTCCATAAGAGCAACCCTTATCAGGACATTCCTCTGAGTGCTTTCCTTGTAGGCCATTGAGTAGGAAAAAATTTCTCAATCTCATGATCATGTATTACCTTTTAATAGCAGCCACTGACCAAATGATTTTTTATGGTATTATCACATTTTAAAAATAAACTTTATGTTTTTGAATAGTTTTAGACTTACAGGAAAATTGGAAAGATAAGGAGCTCCCATATATCTCACACTTAGATTCCCCCAACATTGTACATCAGCGTGGTATGTTTGTTATCATTGTTTAGTCGCTCAGTCGTGTCTGACTCTTTGCAACCCCATGGACTGTAGGCTTCCAGGCTCCTCTATCCATGGGATTTCCTAGGCAAGAATACTAGAATGGGTTGCCATTTCCTTCTCCAGGGGATCTTCCCAACCCAAGGATTGAACCCACTGAGCCACCAGGAAAGCCCTAACTCATTAATGTGCCAGTATTATAGCTTAAGTCCATATTGGTTCAGATATTTTTAACTTTCACCTAATGTCACTTTTTTGTTCCAGAATCCTGTCCAGAATAGCACATCATATTTAGTTATCTTGTCCACTAGGCTCCTCTTGGCTACAACAGTTATTCAGAGTTCCCTTGTTTTAGATGGCCTTGACAGTTTTGAGGGTCATTGATCAGGTATTTTGTAGACTGTCCCTCAATTAGACTTCATCTGATGTTTTTCATAGGGTTAGATAGACAGGTTTGGGAAGGAAGACCACAAAGTTCAGAGTGCCATTTTGGTCACAGCATATCAAAGATGAACCTACATTATTGATGTTGACTTTGATCACCTGGGGGTTTCCCTAGTAGCTCAAATGGTAAAGAATCTGCCTGGAATGCAGGAGATGAGGGTTTGATCCCTGGGTCAGGAAGATCCCCCTGGAGAAGGGAATGGCAACCCACTCCAGTATTCTTGCCTGGAGAATTCCATGGACAGAGGAGCCTGGTGAGCTACTGTCCATGGGGTCACAGAGAGTCAGACACGACTGAGAGACTAACACTTTGATCACCTGACTGAGGTAGTGTTTGTCAGATTTCTCCAAGGCAGAGTTACTCTTTTTTTCCATCTTTCCATACTGTACTCTATGGGAGGAAACCAGTATGTGAAGTCTACACCTGAGTGGGGAGATATGTTTCACCTCCTCAATGGCAGTGTATCTACATAAATTATTTGGAGTTCTCCTGAATAGGAAGGAAACTTATATGTTCTTCCTTGTTGATTTATTTATTCAGTCATTTGTTTATATCAGCATGAACTCATGGATATTTATTTTATATTTTATGTTATAACTGAATATTAGCTTATTAATTTTGTTGCTTAAATTGCTCCAGCCTTGGCCATTGAGAGTTCTTTTAGTTGGTTCCTGCATCCCTTTGACAGACCCTATCATTGTCATGCCTTGTTTTATTTTCTTTTTGAGCACTTCCTTATTTTCTGGTACTATGAGGTGTTCTTGGAGAAGGCAATGGCACCCCACTCCAGTACTCTTGCCTGGAAAATCCCACAGATGGAGGAGCCTGGTAGGCTGCAGTCCATGGGGTCGTGAAGAGTTGGACATGACTGAAAACTTAGCAGCAGTAGCAGCAGCATGAGGTGTTCTAGCCTAATCTTATAAATTTCCTACCCAGTCTTAGATTCAGGCATTTCTCTAAGGAGAAATGGTTCCTTTTATTACAGAATGGTATTAGAAACCAAGATCTGGACACTAGGTATGCTCCTTATGACTGGAGTGTCATAACTTCTAGGTTCTCTCATGTTATAGAGCAAGGAAACATTTATGTGTGTACTAAGCAATAATCCATGTATTTATAAACTAATACTAATAATGTATAAATACATGGATTATTGCTTAGTACACACATAAATGTTTCCTTGCTCTGTAACATGAGAGAACCTATTATTAGTGTTTGGAGAAGGCAATGGCACCCCACTCCAGTACTCTTGCTTGGAAAATCCCATGGACGGAGGAGCCTGGTAGGCTGCAATCCATGGGGTCAATAAGAGTCAGACACGACTGAGCGACTTCACTTTCGCTTTTCACTTTCATGCATTGGAGAAGGAAATGGCAGCCCACTCCAGTGTTCTTGCCTGGAGAATCCCAGGGGCGGGCGAGCCTGATGGGCTGCCGTGTATGGGGTCGCACAGAGTCGGACACGACTGAAGTGACTTAGCATAGCATTATTAGTGTTAGTCACTCAGTCATGTCCAACTTTTTGCAGCCCCATGGACTGTAACCTGTCAGGCTCCTCCATCCATGGGATTTTCCAGGCAAGAATATAGGAATAAGTTGCCATTTTCTTCTCTAGGAAATCTTCCCAACCCAGGGATCAAACCTGGGTCTCCCATATTGCAGGCAGACTCTACTGTCTGAGCCACCAGGAAAATAGAGGATTTATATATATCCATAAATATTTCTGGATCTAACCATATATATCTATATTAAGCCAAATATAGTTCATACCGATGTCTCCAACTCTGATCCATTGCCTCCTGGACCATTCTAACTTCTTCCTCTTGCTCACCCATGCATACGCACTCCAATACTAAGAAAGCAGGCTCCCACCATCCACTTATTTAACTGCTCAATTCCAGCATATTTGTATAACAGTATCAGAACTGTTAGCTCATATTCCCATGGAAAAGCAACTTTTAACTAGAGTACGGTGCTCATGTATAGTTTCTTGTACCTTTAGTTTTACAAACTCTACCCATTTCCAAAGTTACTTAGGTTAGCAACCTTTACCTCCACTCACATAACTTAAAGTGTCTAATACATCTGTAATACAATTATATCATTTTGTCACATTCTGCATCCCATCCTAGGACTCCTTGAACTCCTACATGAGTTTTTAATTTGCATACATTAATTTAATTTGCATACTTTACATACTGGTGTAAACGTCTATGTGTTTTGATAAATGCATAATGTCACGTATCCACAGTTACAGTGTCATAGTTTCACCACCCTAAAAAAATCCCCTGTGCTTTACCTATCAACCCTCCCCCAAATCCTCAGGTAACTACTGCCTCTTTTACCTTCACTATGGTTTTACCTTTTCTAAAATGGAATATAATTAGAATCATAGAGTATGCAGTCTCTTCAGACTACTTTCCTTCACTTAGCAATAAGCATTTAAGATTCACTCATGTCTTTCTATGGCTTAATAGTTCTTTTTATTTTATTATAGAATAATATTCCATTCCAATAATAATAATATTGTGCTACTATATGTGGTACATATATGTACCACAGTTTGTCCATCTATCAAAAGACATTTTGGGTATTTGTGTGGGCTAGTGTTTTTCTCAGAGAAGGCAATGGCACCCCATTCCAGTACTCTTGCTTGGAAAATCCCATGGACAGAGGAGCCTGGTAGGTTGCAGTCCATGGGGTTTCGAAGAGTTGGACACGGCTGAGCGACTTCACTTTCACTTTTCATGCATTGGAGAAGGAAATGGCAACCCACTCCAGTGTTCTTGCCTGGAGAATCCCAGGGACGGGGAGTCTGGTAGGCTGCTGTCTATGGGGTCACACAGAGTCAGACACGACTGAAGCAACTTAGCAGCAGCAGGGTTTTTCTGGCAATTATGAATAAAGCTTCTATAAATACCAGTGTGCAGGGTTTTGTTTGGACATGAGTTTTCAAATCAGTTGGAGAAATATCTAGCAGTACAATTGCTGAATAATATAGTGGAGAAGGCAATGGCACTCCACCCCAGCACTCCTGCCTGGAAAATCCCATGGATGGAGGAGCCTGGTGGGCCACAGTCCATGGGGTCGCTAAGAGTTGGACACGACTGGGCGACTTCACTTTCACTTTTCACTTTTATGCATTGGAGGAGGAAATGGCAACCCACTCCAGTGTTCTTGCCTGGAGAATCCCAGGGACTGGGGAGCCTCGTGGGCTGCTGTCTCTGGGGTCGCACAGAGTCGGACATGACTGAAGCGACTTGGCAGCATAGTGAGACCAGAGTTAGCTTTGTTAGAAATTGCCCGACTGTCTCCTAGGGAGGTCATGCCATTTTACATCCCCCAGCAATCAATGAGACTTCCTCTTGCTCCACATCCTCACCAGTATTTGGTGCTGTCAGTGGTTCGAATTTGGGCCATTCTTACAGGTGTGTAGTGATACACACTTATTGTCGTCTTAACTTTCACTTTCCCAGTGGCAAATGATGTGCATTGTTTTTTATGTGATTAGCTTCTGTGGGCTTCTGCCACAGAAAAACCCACCTGCCAATGCAGGAGACCCAGGAGATGCAGGTTCTATCCCTGGATTAGGAAGATCCTCTGGAGGAGGGCATGTAAATCCACTCCAGTATTCTTACCTAGAGAATCTCATGGACAGAGGAGCCTGGTGGGCTACAGTCCATAGGGTTGCAGAGTCAGACATGTCTGAAGCAACTTAGCACACATGCACACATACCTTCTATAGATCTTCTTTGGTGAGAAGTCTGTTTAGATCTTTTGCACATTTTCTTACTGTTGAGTCTTAAATGTCCTTCTATATTTTGGGTTTTTTAATTTATATTTATTTATTTGACTGTGCCAGGTCTTAGCTGTGGCACTTGGGATCTTATCTTCGGTCTTCACTGTGGGAACTCTTAGTTGTGGCATGAGGGATATAGTACCCTGACAAGTGACCAAACCTAGGCTCCCTGCATTGGGAGCATGGAGTTGTAGCCACTGGGCCACCAAGGAAGTCTCTTGTATATTTTGAATATATCTTTCATCAGATGTGTGTTTGGCAAATATTTTCTCGCATTCTGTGGCTGATCTTCTGACTATCTTAATAGTGTCTTTCATGGAGCAGAAATTTTTAATTTTAGTCAAGTCCAAGTTACTAACTTCTTCTTTCATGGGCCATGCCCTTGTTCTCAGCACTAGAAACTCAGTGCTGAGCCTCGAATGACTTTAAATACTTTCTCTTAGGTAAGCATGACACCACTGCTCTTAGGCAAGGAGCATAACATTTATTTTACAGCAACGGTCGTCTGTCACACTTTTCTCTGAAGTATCTTTAAACAGGCCAAAAAAGAGAAGGAGTAAGAACTAAGAGAGAACATGTAGATAAAAACTGGCCAAGACAAACATTAAATATCTTCAAAGTTGCCTGTTCAGCCTTAAAAATTCACGAGCATGTGAATATCCCCTCCACTACCTCGCAGGATTTGTTTTCATATAAATATTATATTACTGTTGCTGCATACACACACACACACACACACACACACACACTGCTGTTCTGATAAAACTGGTGCATCATGAAAAATTCCTTGATGGTTGACTTTGCCCCCTTCCTCCCCCGCCGTACAGTGACATACTCCTTCCAGGAATATTTGAACTTCAGTTTGGGAAGCAAACTGGACTGAAAAAAGAGCGAGGTTAAGCAGCTTGTCTGATGTCATACAGCTAGCAAATGACAGACCCAGGCTTTGAGTCCTAAATGAGCAGAATCCTGAGCCAGGGATCATGGGAGCTCGTGGGTTCCCGTCTGTGTGTCAGGGTCTTGGTCACAGACAGCCTGACTCAGGGAGCCTGAGGTCATCTCCATTTCCAGGAGGCACCCTCCCCCCGCCCTTCCCCATTGACCTGGTCTTCCCTTGGCCTCCACAACCTCTAAAATCATACCATATAATTTAGGCTTCCCTCTCCCTCCAAAGCATAAACTAGAGGAAAGGGAGAAAGCAACCCCAGACGGTGTCTATCATGGAAGCGTGTGAATGTGGGGGAGAACCAGCCTGAAGGGATGATAAAGAACATGGGAAAAAAATTACCTTTTTTTCAACAATAAAAAACTCTCTGTGGCCAAACAATTTTTGCTGAAACAACAATGCACATCATACAATGTATTGAAGAAACTTATAATTATGCCAAATTAAACTGTGTGGAAGCATCTCTCTGGCCGTGAGAACCATTGATTTCTTGGTGTAGCTGCATTCAGTGGCTGGGGCTGGGGGAGCCACAGCTCTGAAAGAAGCAGCTTTGGGAGAGAAAGTGGTCATTCTCTCAGAGGAATGGCCTTTGCCCTCCAGAGCTTGGATCTGACTAGCTCCTCTGGAAAGAGCGGAGCTGCAAGCATTTGTCTGTGAGAGCTTGCTTTCAGAGCCCAGGACCCGGCACACAAGCCTCTTTCCTCTCCGCCCCCGTCTCATCTGGATTTTACGCATTCAGCAAACATTACCAAGGATAGGCGTGGCCCCCCAGCTCCACCTTCCTCCTCAGGGTTCAGTGGTCCTAAACCTCCCCAGAAGTGTTCCCCTTTCTCCACCTGCTGTTCTGGAGTCCAAGACCAAAATTTAAGCCTCAGCTGTACCAATGACTAATTCCGTGACCCTGCTTGACCTCTCTGGGTAACTTTCCTGTCATCTGCAAAACTGGAGAACAGGCCTCTAGGTGGGGCCGAGTGGGATGCTTTCTCCTGTGTTATTTGAAAGTGATTGCTACCCTAGCAGGTAAAATGACCAGGCAGGGACTACAACATCCACACTGGTCTTCAGATATCAAGTATTAATGCTTATGTGTGGAACCTAGAAAAATGGTACAGATGTACCTATTTCCAGGACAGGATTAGAGATGCAGATGTAGAGAACAGACCTGCTGACACAAAGGGGAAAGGGGAGGGTGGGATGAGTTGGGAGACTGATATGTATATACTGCTGCTGTTGCTGCTGCTGCTGCTGCTGCTAAGTCGCTTCAGTCATGTCCGACTCTGTGCGACCCCATAGACGGCAGCCCACCAGGCTCCCCCGTCCCTGGGATTCTCCAGGCAAGAACACTGGAGTGGGTTGCCATTTCCTTCTCCAATGCATGAAAAGTGAAAGTGAGGTCGCTCAGTCGTGTCTGACTCTAGCGACCCCATGGACTGCAGCCCACCAGGCTCCTCAGTCCATGGGATTTTCCAGGCAAGAGTACTGGAGTGGGGTGCCATTGCTTTCTCCCATGTATATACTACCATGTGTAAAATAAACAGCCAGCGGGAACTTGCTGTATTACACGGGAAGCTCAGCTCAGTGCTCTGTGATGACCTAGAGGGATGGAATGAGGGAGGGAGGCCATATACATATGCACACAGCTGATTGACTTTGTTGTCTGGGGCTTCCCAGGTGGTAAAGAATCCTCCTGCCAGTGCAGGAGAGGTGGGTTCAATCCCCGGATAGAGAAGATCCTCTGGAGAGGTAAATAGCAACCCACTCCAGTATTCTTGCCTGGGAAATCTCATGGACAGAGGAGCCTGGTGGGCTACAGTCCACGGGACTGCAGAGTCAGACACGACTAAGCACACACACACTTCATTGTACAGTAGAAACTAACACAACATTGTAAAGCAATTATATTCCAATTAAAAAAAAAGGAATGAAGTTTGCTGCAAGAACCTTCGGCCCTTTGGGTAGTGACTGCTTCCTCTCAGATGTATGTAAAACAGTCAGTCCACTGTGCTAGCTTAGACATTTTTCTCCTTGTCTTACAACAGCTTTAAAAAGAGGCCCCGTTCACTTTTGCCTACCTCACTGCCTAGGACAAGGCAGCTGTGCCCCACACCCCACTTGTGCCCTGAGCCTCCAAGCATCTTCAGGGAATGCTTCAGGGTGACTGCCACCACTGACATTTCAAAGACTCCAGGATGGGGCTCTGAGCCCCTCCTGCTCAGCGTGACGGAAGGATGGAGCTGGAACAGGGAGTTTGGAGGATTAACCAGCTCTCCCACTGCGAGGCCAGGCAACCTGTTACTAAATCCTCCTACTGGATTAAGCCCGAGCCCACAGATCAACCGCAGTCTTGAACAGATGTGACACAATGGGACACTTTCTGGGCCTTGGTCCAATGAAGCAGCTAAAAGCAGGCGGCGCATGGGCACATGGCACTTGCCACTCTCTCCCTTGTGTTATTTGTAGTGGCAGCAGAGTTTCTTGAAAAAAAGCATGCATCGAAAGGCCTAGCTGTGCCCCCAGTTCTGCCACCTGCCAGCTGTGTGACCTTGGGTGGGTTACTTCACGTCTCTGAGCCGCAGTCCCCTCAACAGAAACGCAGAACTGGTGAGAGGGATTTCACAGAGTCTTGAAGGATGCTGAGGTAGCATCACACACGTATCTCCTCAAAGAGTACGTGCGGGAAACGTGCATGTGACCACTCCTGGCTGGGGTGGAGGCCTGACTCCGACGTCGCCCCGCATCTGTGGTTCCCTCACTCTGCCCCCTTCTTCTGTGCTTCATGGCACTTTGCACCTGTTTCCATCTTAACACTCAGTCTTTTCCGTTTCTCTCCTAACTGTGGCTTCTCAGAAACAAGGGTTCTGTGGTTATTTATCTTCGCCTTCCCACACCTGGCCACACGTGGGCTTCTGCAAATGTATAGCAAACTAAAAGCACTTTGTAACAGATGCCCTGCCTGGCATCACTCACTAGTATGTCTATCAATACTTCATACCCGCCTCCTGGACTAGATACTCTGAGGGCAGCAACCAGGTGTGTGATTCATCCTTCCTTGTAGCTTCTACCGCATCAAGACAGACACACAATGGATGCTCAGGGGATACAGTGAAAAGCAAGAAGGAAAATGAGAAAAGGAGAGAAAGAAATAGATGCCTCTCCCCAACAACAGCAGCTCACCCAGCAAGTCCTCCTGCCCACTCAGCGCCAGACAGGCCCACATTCTTGCTCTCCCTCTGAAAGCAAGGGCCAGATATTATCTTAGTCCTCCTGGAGAAAAACTCTACAAAATTTACAAAGCTCAAATACGGCTTTTTCCTTTCCAGCAGGACTTTCTGGGTGATGTTAAATGACTCAACCAGTCACCAATAGGTCACAATTACTACGGAATCGTCAGGGTCATGGGATAACCTTTCCCTGACTTCAACAGGCAGGAAGATGCCCCATGTAAACTCTTCAAAAAGGTCCGCAGGGACGACCCACCTCCCATTTGTTTTCCCCACTGAGACACAACCTGCTGTTTTCAACTTCTGTGTCTTTGCTGGGCTGTTCCCTTTTGTCTGAAACGCCTTTGCCTCTCCTCCAAACCACCCCTCACACTCTGCGATTCCTACAACCACCAGCTTTGCCACAGCCAATTTGTCCCGCTGACTCATACTTATCTTTCAAAATCTGACTCAAGTGTAACCTCACTAGGAGGAGACACTCTACCCAGCAGGCATGTGGAAGAATGGTTAGCAGCCCAGACCTTAGAGTTGAATCTCAGCGCTAGCACAAAAGAGCTGTGTGACATTGGGAAAGTGACCTCCCATCTCTGGGCTTCAGTTTGCTTATCTGTAAATTGGGAATGTGAACACTTTCTTCACAGAGTTGTTCTGAGAAGTAAGTTGGTTGATGAAAGTAAAGAGCCTGGCATGGAACTTGGCATGTGGAAAGCTCCCATGAAGGGCAGCTGTAGTCATGTATTCCATGGACCCCAGACTGGATTAACAGCCCTTCCTCTGTTTTCCTAGGGCACCCTGTACTTTTATCTGTAGCTTCCATTTAGCTCATTGTTTTGATATCTACTCACTACTTGTGGCCCTACTAGATGGTAATCAACTCTTGGGCCAAAACTCTTAGCATCCCCTGGACCCAAGACCAGGTTGGTTAGATTCATAAGTGAATAAATAGATGGAATGAATGAATGAGTGAATATATAAGTTGAATTAGTAGACCTGTTGGCTACCTTGACAGCCATGCCTTTTCTAAGACCCGTAAGGGCTGGAGCTAGAGCTGCCTGGAGTAGCTCAGGTTTGAACCATCCCTGGGATGTCACATGGGGCCAGTATATGAGGACACAGAGCAGTGGGGAGAGTGAGAACTAAAAGATGGACTCTAGACTCCCCTAGTGGTACAATAGATAAGCGTCCACCTGCCAGTGCAGGGGTCGTGGGTTTGATCCCTGGTCCAGGAAGATTCCACATGCTTCAGAGCAACTAAGCCATGCACCGTAGCTACTGAGCCTGTGAGCCGCAACTACTCAAGCTCGGGCCCCTAGAGTCTGTTCTCCACAACCAGAGAGGCCCCTGCTCACCACAAGTAGAGAAAACCTGGACACAGCAATGAAGACCCAGTGCAACCAAAATAAATAAATAATTTTAAAATAAAATAATAAAAAATAAAAGGTGGACTCCAACAGGTGCTTTGTTACTGCTGAGTTTGCCCCTCTCATCTCCTCCCAAGGCCCACCCGGCAGTCAACCATCAGTAAACGTTTGCTTGGAAGTATTCATAGATTCATTTGTTCATTCAGCAAATATTTATTGAGTCAGACATTGTTCCAGGCACTAGGGTAGAGCAAGGGTTAGGATGGGCATATTCCCAATAATATGATTCCTTGGAGAGGTGACATGAGCCATTATCACCTTATTAGTAAGGCTGTGGAAGTAGGAAGGAAAGGAGGAGCCATGGACAGGGAGCCAGGAAACCCTGATTCAGATCTTTGCTACGAGCGCCGTTATCTCAGCCAAGTCACTCAGCCTCTCTCCGCCCATGATGTGTTACTTACACAGGGTGGCCATATCTGCCCTCTTCACCACAAGGTCAAATATATGTATTGGGAATAATCATAGAAAAGGCTGTGGAGTTGTGGAAAGATGGTGGCTTACAGGCAAACAGCTTTGTGGCATTGTCCACCTCGCTAAGCTTTATTTCCTCATCTGTATAATGGGGATACATACTGACTTGGCCCACCTTGCAGAGTGCTTATGGGTCTTAACCTGGACCACAGGAAGAAGCAGTACTCTGCAGACAGCAAAGAGCACTGTCCTTGTAACTCTCTGGTAAGCCTGCACTTCATCCACTTACATCTCAGTTTTGAGACCTGGTTCTGCTCAACTGGATCAAGTAGCCTCTCTGACCCTCAGAGTGTTAATCTGTAAAATGGGAATAACCCTTTCTGGCCCAAACCCTAGTGTTATGAGAATCTGATACAATCACAGATGTGAAAAACTTTGGCAAATGTCGACATGCTGTATAAAGGATAAAGTGCTCTGTAAATTTGAGGAACAATTTTTCTTTTTGATATCATGAGGAATTTATGCTCATTGTAGTAGAATTAGACTTGATCCTGTGTCTGTTCCTCCCTACCTAGAAAAATAGAAAGAACAGATCCAGGGAGATGGTCTCCAGGTATTCCAAACATGTGTGGAATCTCACTTTGTTCTTGAGATAACCCCATGTGTTGTGCAGGAAAAAGTTTTTTTCTGTCATTAGAGAGGAACATGGGAGAGAAGGATTCTACTCGGTCATTCTTCTACCTACAGTGTGCACGTAGGCCGCCAGGCCCCTCTGTCCAAGGGATTTTTCAGGCAAGGATGCTAGAGCAGGTTGCTGTTTCCTCCTCCAGGGGATCTTCCCAACACAGGGATCAAACCCACGTCTTCCATGTCTCCTGCATTCCAAGCGATTCCTTAACTGCTGAGCCATCCAGTGAGCCCAGCACCTCGAGTGTACTTTTGGGTAAGTTGCTTTCTCTCTCTAAGCCTCATCGTCCCTATTTGTCACATAAAGAGGTTGGATTCTATTTTAGTTAGGATACATATGGCTACAAGGGAAACAAGTGATAATCAGTAACATTATCTATTATCTCACAACAGCAAGAAGTTCAGATACAGGCATCCCAGGTTGGGTATTACAATGTCTCAAAGGTGTCAGGGCCACAAACCAGTTTCTATGTGATTTTTTAATGGTATCAAGATGATCCTACAGCTGGAAACTTCATACTCCCACCCAATAATTCCCAAAGGCAAGAGAAGAGTAATGTTTGCCTTGGATTTCTTAAGAAAAGAACATAAAGAACTTTCCCAGACCTGTCCCTTGTATTTCAGAAGGGGAGACAGGGGAAGGAGGGTGATCCCATGTCTCTTATCTAAACAAGTCAGGAAAAAGGAAAGGAATGATCATGTCAAGCAACAAAACCCATGTTCTGATAACAAAACCATCAAGGAACTGTCTGCCAGGCAGACAATCCTCAGGTCTGACACAGGCTCTGGGTTTCTGAAGGACATGAAAGGCCCCAAGTGCAGTGCTAAGATCAGACCAAGGTCACTGAGAGCCCCCTTCCCAGCCTCCAAGTCCTACCCTGTTACTTCTGGGTAGAGTTGGGTGGGAGGTGGTGTTGAGAGAGGCAGGACCCCACAGCTGGGAACCGCCCTCTGGCCTGCACGCCACCCATTCAGCCAGGTGGCATCTGGCAGCTTTCGGAACTCCAGGCCACCAAGCCCAGAACAGGTGACCCCTTACTTTCCTTCCTGCATCTTCCCATAAATAAACAGAAACTGATACGAGAAACTGAAACAAAACAGAAGTCTATTTTGACCTCAGGTAGTTGGTCTAGAAGCAAACAACTCCGGATTCCATGGCCTTTAGGAACCCAAGGCCCTTCCATCTTTCTGCTCCTCCATCCTCACCAAACATCCACCCTCAGTGTGATTTCACAGTCCAAGACTGCTTCTGCAATTCTATTATCATCGTGTCACATTTTATAGGGAAAAGTGAAAGCCGCTCAGTCGTGTCCAACTCTTTGTGACCCCATAGACTATACAGTCCATGGAATTCTCCAGGCCAGAATACTGGAGTGGATAGCCTTTCCCTTCTCCAGGGGATCTTCCCAACCCAGGGATTGAACCCAGGTCTCTCACATTGTAGGTAGATTCTTTACCAGCTGAACTACAAGGGAAGCCCAGGAATACTGGAGTGGGCAGCCTATCCCTTCTCCAGAGAATCTTTCCAACCCAGGAATCAAACCAGGTCTCCTGCATTTGCAGGCAGATTCTTTACCAACAGAGCTATCGGGCAACCCCTAAGCTAAAAGCAAAAGGGAAAACTAAAAAAAAAAACAAAAACACAAATCTGCCACACCTCCTTGCCTTTTTAAGGAGCTTTCCCCCAAAAAACTTCTTATATCTCCTTGTATGGAACTTGGTCACAGAGCCAAATTTTGTGGCTAAGGAAGCTAGGAAATGTCCTTTTTAACTGGGCATCTTGCAACCCTCAATTTATTTAAATTAGTAAGCAAGATGAAGACAGTGGATATCATGATGGAGTAACATGAGTTCTGAGTAAAAGGTCTGGGCAGGTGATCATTGCAAAGTGTTGGAGGATGGGGGACTTTGGTTGGTCATCCCTTTGTTTAGCTTTTTAGGCCTTCCATCCTGCTACCTATGGGACTCTGGGCATGTCACCTCATCTCTCTGAAACTCTTCTGCTCTAAGATGGAGGTGGGACTACCAGATCAACCATGGTGAAATGATTCTGAGGACAAGATTTATTCTTTGATTTGTTCATCCATTTAGTCATCAAGAATCTCCTGACACATCTTCTATGTGCCAAGTACTGTGCTAAGCAGGGAGGGTTTGGAGATTCATAAAAAGCCTGCTTCTGGGAGTTTATAGTCAGTTGAAAAAAGCCCAGGAAAGCATCCATTATGATAGATGGTGCTAAATTCCCTGTTAAGGATAAATGCAAAGTCAGGGGAGGTTGGAGGAGTGGTGCCTATTTTAGGTAGGGGACCTCAAAGGCATCATGGGGATGCTTCAGGGATGAAGAGGAGCTTGTGGGCAGAGGAGATTGAAAAGTACAGGAAGGAGGCCAGCGTGTGCTAGGTATGAACCTGCAATAGAATGCATGATGTTCTGCCCATATGTTCCCACTGCATGCTCACTCTCAGGTAGGGCTCCGGTTTCTGAGCTTTTTTAACCAGCTGTTGTTGTTGTTCAGTTGCTAAGTAGTATCTGACTCTTTTGCAACCCCATTGACTATAGTACTCCAGGCTACTCTGTCCTCCTCTGTCTCATGGAGTTTGCTCAAACCCACCTCAACTGAGTCAGTGATGCTATCTAACCATCTTATCCTATGTCACCCTGTTCTCCTCCTGCCTTCAATCTTTCCCACCATCAGGGTCTTTTCTAGTGAGTCGGCTCTTTCTATCAGGTGGCCAAAGGACTGGAGCTTCAGCTTCAACAACAGACCTTCCAATGAATAGTTGGGGGTGATTTCCTTTAGGATTGACTTGGTTGATCTCCTTGTTGTCCAAGGGACTCTGGAGAGTTTTCTTTAGCACCACAATTCGAAAGCAACAATTCTTCGCCGCTCAGCCTTTATGGTCCAACTATCACATTCTTACATGACTACTGGAAAAACCATAGCTTTGACTAGACGGACTTTTGTCAGTAATGTCTCTGCTTTTTAGGTTTGTCTAAGTTTTCCTTCCAAGGAGTAAATGTCTTTTAATTTCAGCTAGTGTTGTTTATTTAGCTCATTTGAATTCAGAAAGATTGGGAGTTGGGTCCTGGCTCCACTATCTAACAGCAAGACCTCAGGGCAGGGGCTTCATCTTGAACTTGACCTTCATCCCAGCATGAGCTTCAGCAGCTTTGTCTACATATGCCCTCAGCATCTTGGACCGAGTGAGATTTCATGTATAAATGGGCACAGTGTGGTCCCAACACATGGTGAGTTCTCAGCCCAGATTTTTTCTTCCCCCTCTCTTCCCCAGGGCTTTGGGGAGAACCTCATTGGTTTCAGGGAACCAGGAAGAAGAGACAATCACTGGCCAAGGGCTTAAGGAGGACAAGAGTGGTTTCTGCAGTGATGTTTTTAAGTGCAAAGTGAAACAGTAAAAAATCAGGTGAGAGAAACCATGTTGCCTGCCAAGGAGTAAACTGTATTGTTTACCTCTTGGTAAAGCAGCTGCAAAGAGCCTTTAAATCAGGGGAAAGGTCAACCTTTCATAAAAGAATGGACTGCCCAACCTTGAGGCCCTGGACCCTCTCCCCTACAATTCCCATGACCCCCCGCACTGATTTTCTCCCTGGAGATGGGACTGCTGTCCTGCCAAGCTGCTTGTGCTGTGTGCATGAGCTGTGTGCAGGGGCTTTGTGGAGTGTAAACTGCAGGCAACCCTGATGAGGAAGATTGTTTTTGTCTCGGTACCTCTGCAGGCTGGCCTCCTCACCTCCACGCTGTTTGATCAGTGCCATCTATGTGCCTGGCTTCACTCACAGCCTTCCCTTCTTCCTTGTACCTTCCGAATCCTTCACAGCCATGCGTCCAGGAAGCCCACCCTGATGGCTCTAGTCCACACTGATCCTGTGCCTTCAAGGTGTCTTCAGACAACCACACCGCGAGATAGTCACTATGCTTCTTGTTTTTTCCTACTAGGCTTTATCCTCACCCCACTTGAATGAGGACTGCCTGGGCTCCTGATTCTCTGAATCAGCATCATCACATCAATTGGGAACTTGCTCATCCTTGGGGAGGGGCTAGCAATCTGTAATAGGACTCCTAATGATACTAACACACTCAAATTCAAAAACCAGTACATCCAATAATCCTGTTAGACGAAATAGCAATTTTCTTCCTTTGGCTTCAGAGTTCTCTAGAAACACATCAATGTGAAAGTCCCATAACAGAGCACTATTCTTTCCTTCAGCAACACTCCAGCACCCGAAATGCATGGAGATGGAAGGCAGACTTCTTCTTCCCCTGTTAACTTTGTAACTTACCCCACAGGTTTACAGAGCATGTACCATTATGTTTGGGCTTCCTAGGCGGCACCAGTGGTAAAGAACTCACCTGCCAATGCAGGAGATTTAAGAGACGTGGGTTCAATCCCTGGGTCAGGGAGATCCTCTGGAGGAGGATATGGCAACCCACTCCAGTATTCTTATCTGAAGAATCCCATGGACCTCCAGAGGAGCCCAGCAGGCTACAGCCATGGAGTCGCAAAGAGTTGAACACGACTAAAGTGACTACACACGTACACACACACCATATATGTCTCTGGCTTGCACTCAGATATCTCTGAGTTTGAGTCTGAGCTCACCACGCATTGCCAGGAATGGAAACATGGTGGGGTACGGAATCCCATGGGGAAGTGAGACAGGAGAGCTGATGGAGCTGGGTTCTGGCTCTGCCTGCAGGAGGGGGCAGTTCTTTGGGGGGGAACCTCTCTAGGTGTACAGGATTCTGTCTCCCTGCCAATCACCCTGCACTGACTCCTTGCAAGAGGGGGCTCCCACCGTGCGGGGAAGGGCCTGGGGTGGGGCACTCCAGCAAACATCGGTGACACATGTTTCCTATTATACACAGCATTCTTTGTGGGAGCCCCAGTGAAAAATACACATGGCCAACCATCACTTGCTCAGCAGGAGGGGGCCCAGGAAAGGGGATTTTTCACTGCTGGCTTTATCAAGAGTTAGAAACAAAGCAAAGGCTCTGAGCTTGTTAGAAAAACAAACTGTTTGTGCTTTGGCTTTTCATTTGAAGGATTAGGAGATGGTCTGGATATCAGCAGATACCTGAGGAGCTCACCTGGGTCTCAACACAATGATGGAAAGCACGTGAGATTTGGCACCTCCTGGTTCGACTCCCTGGCTGCCTTTCTGAGTAGCATTTAGGGGAGACACCTGCCTGGCTGTGGGTCAACATCCCCATCTCTAATAAGAGGATAATAACATGTCACCATGAAGGGGAGGCACTATAAAGACTCTGTGAAATGGTGTTTGCAAGAGTGCTGTTTGTAAAATATATTACATAAAGGGGTTCTTACTATCATTTTTGAGCTTCCCTGGTGGCTCAGTGGTGAGGAATCTGCCTGCCAATGCAGGAGACGCAGGTTCGATCTCTGGGGTTGGGAAAATCCCCTGGAGGAGGAAATGGCAACCCACTCCAGTATTCTTGCCCCAGAAATCACATGGACAGAGGGGTCTGGGGGGCTATAGTCCATTGGGTTGCAAAGAGTCGGACATGACTTAGTGACTAAACAACAACAAATATTATTATTAGATACAGAAAATTCAGAAAGAGACCATTGTCTGAAAAAATTGTCTGACAGCATGATACAGTGGGAGAAATAAGTATTTAAAAACATACAGAAGAGAATATAAACCCCACTTCAGTACTTACTAGCTGTGTGGCTTCAGGCAAGTTACCCTCACTTCTCTGAGTCTCAGCTGTCTCATCTGCAAAATGGGGGTAAAAATACTCCTGACCAGATGGAGTTGCTGCAAGGACTGCCTCATTTTTTTTCTTGTAAATATCCCTACCCTATAGAAGGTGCTCCATATAGGTAGCACTGAAGCCCAAGGACGCCCAAAGGGGCACCACCACCTCCGCCCCACCCACTGGGATTTGAGGCTATTCCAGGAGTCGGCCCTGCTCTGCACAGGCCCTCACTGGAGGGGAGGAGGCTGCCCCCTCCCCCTGACACTCCTCTGAGAAGCCATTCTTCATCGCAGCTCCTGCAGCCTCCCCTGACCGCCTCGATCAAGTTACAGACCCATTTGTTTTCCCCGCACAAAGCACTGTAGTCTGCCAGCTTCTCCCCCTTCTGCTCCAGCCGGGGGAGCTGGGCCAAGAGTTCATCTCCGAGTAGCGCAGGCCCAGTACTTCTCACTAAGGAACACAGAAAATGTCACAGCCAGCCCCATCTTCATACCTTGTATGCATCTTCATCAATTTCCAGGCCCCTGGAGCAGTTCCCAGCCTCTACTCCTTTTCAGCTGAGTATGTTCCCTAGAGGGGCCAGGAGTTTCTTAAACCTGCTCAAACCCAGCAGGTGTTGGTAAAGGATCTGATCCTGCGCAGGGGTTTGGGGGTGGGAGGGACCAATGTGTTCAATTAGCTCCCAAGTCCCAGCTTCCTTTGATGCATGTTGAATTTTTGCAAAATTCTCTCTTGACCACCAAGACTCAGTGAAGCGCTAGTACACGCTGCCCTGACAATCTGCACTTCTTCTTGCAGGACTCACAAATATGTCAGTTGAATGTCCTTCTCTGGTAAGCTTCAGGAGGCATTTGATCAAGTCTATCTCATTCTGCACTGCTTCTACAGCACAGACCACAGTGCTTGACGAAGAGTTGATGCTTAACAGATATTCAATGGATGAATAAAACCTCCCGATAATACTGTAGCATAAATATTTTCATTTTCCTGATTGTGTAGAGAAGGCAACTGAGACCCCAATTGGTGAAATGTCTAACCCACGTTGACCCAGCCAGTAAATAGCTGCACTAAGATTCAAATGCAGGTTTTCGCCAAGTGTTTGCTGCATTTGATTTATATTAAGGTCACGCTGGAAACGTTAACAAAGGCAATTTTTAAAAATAAAGAAGCTGAAACTGCCCAGTGTTCCCTCTCCACCCCCAACACAGCATGACTTGTGCAAGCCAGAAGGTTCTGAGCAACCCACGCAAGGCGGAGGCCAGGAGACAGGGGCGGCCCTTGTCCCTCAGCTGCGGGGACTGGATCCTCACACGGAGCCCCTCCCGGCTTGTCCCCACCAGGGCAGAACTTGGATAAAAAAGTCTCAGAAGAACAAAGACCACATTTTCCCCTGCAAGGCAGAGAGGCCAGCACTGGGGAAACAATGGCCTTGCCAGGATCAAAGAGAGCTGGGCCCAGACTGGGGACAAAAGCTGAGCCCCAGCTTGATAAGAATGACAGCCTGCCCTCCTCCTCCTTGTGTTACAAAGGTCTAGGGTGGGGGCAACGGCAAGCATGTGTGCAGGTCCTTTGGGGCCCACCCCATCTTCCAGCTTCATCCCCCAACTCCCTGCCCCTCCTCACCCCACACAGCTCCAGGAATGCAGCTTAATTGCTCTCCCCTACCAGCCATGTTCTTTTCCATTCTAGGCCTTCATTCATGTTTTTCCTCTATCTAACATGCTCTTCTCCTTTGCCCTTAAGTGCACTGACTCAGGCTTCAGCATTTCAGCTCACAAGCTGCCTCCTCTCTGCCCTCCACTCTTTGAGGCCTGGGTCCATCGCACCCTGCTGTGTGCTTGCTCCAATCCAGTTCCAGCACTGCTCACATGGAATTATTATGACCAGTGTCAACAGATGCCTCCCTCCCACAGCAGACTGTGACCACATGGAGGCTGAGACAATTTCTTAATGCTTTTGCAAATGCATTGCCTAGCACAAGACGAGGCAGATGGGTAAACATTAGTTGAATGAATAAAGCAATGAATGATATAGAGTGAGCTCTCCCAAGGCCTGAAAATTCACCTGGGGACCTTGTCATTTGAATAAATCAAAAACGTCTCTGCCCTTTCGACCTCTTTCACTGGATTTTGTGCAACTAACATTCTTAAGGGCTTCCCAGGTGGCACTGGTGGCAAAGAACTCACCTGCCAATGCAAGAGACTTATGAGATACAGCTTCAATCTCTGGGTCAGGAAGATCCTGTAGAGGAGGGCATGGCAACCCACCCCAGTATTCTTGCCTAGAAAATCCCATGGGCAGAGGAGACTGGCAGGCTACAGTCCATAGGGTCAGAAAGAGTCAGACATGGCTGAAATGATTTATCAATATTCTTAAAGTGCTTCCTCTATTTGGGGTATGGCTGGGTCTTAAGAATTCTTTTGTTGTTGTTGTTGAATGGTCAAAAAAAAGTCAAAACTGGGGGGAAGAAAAGTGGAAAAGGTGAGTTTTCATTCTACTCCCAAAGCACGGCAATGCCAAAGAATGTTCAAACTACCACACAATTGCACTCATCTCACATGCTAGCAAAATAATGCTCAAAATTCTCCAAGCCAGGCTTCAACAGTATTTGAACCGTGAACTTCCAGATGTTCAAGCTGGATTTAGAGAAGGGGGAGGAACCAGAGATCAAGTTGCCAACATCTGCTGGATCATCGAAAAAGCAAGAGAGTTCCAGAAAATCTACTTCTGCTTTATTAACTATGCCAAAGCCTTTGACTCTGTGGATCACAACATACTGGAAAATTCTTCAAGAGATGGGAATACCAGACCACCTGACCTGCCTCCTGAGAAATCTGTATGCAGGTCAAGAAGCAACAGTTAGAACTGGATATGGAACAATAGACTAGTTCCAAATCAGGAAAGGAGTATGTCAAGGCTGTATATTGTCACCCTGCTTATTTAACATACACAGAGTACATCATGAGAAACGCTGGGCTGGATGAAGCACAGGCTGGAATCAAGATTGCTGGGAGAAATATCAATAACTTCAGATATGCAGATGACACCATCCTTATGACAGAAAGCGAAGAACTAATGAGCCTCTTGATGGAAGTGAAACAGGAGAGTGAAAAAGTTGGCTTCAAACTCAACATTCAGAAAACTAAGATCATGGCATCCAGTCCCATCACTTCATGGCAAATAGATGGGGAAGCAATGGAAACAGTGAGAGACTTTCTTTTCTTGGGCTCCAAAATCACTGCAGATGGTGACTGCAGCCATGAAATTAAAAGACACTTGCTCCTTGGAAAAAAAGCTATGACCAATCTAGACAGTAGATTTAAAGGCAAAGACATTATTTTGCTGAAAAAGGCCCATCTAGTCAAAGCTATGGTTTTTCCAGTAGTCATGTATGGATGTGAGAGTTGGACTATACAGAAAGCTGAGCACAGAATAATTGGTGCTTTTGAACTGTGGTGTTGGAGAAGACTCTTGAGAGTCCCTTGGACTGCAAGGAGATCCAACCAGTCAATCCTAGAGGAAATCAGTCCTGAATATTCACTGGAAAGACTGATGCTGAAGTTGCAACTTCAATACTTTGACCACCTGATGTGAAGATCTGACTCATTGGAAAAGACGCTGATGCTGGGAAAGATTGAAGGCAGGAAGAGAAGGGGACAACAGAGGATGAGATGATTGTATGGTGTCACCGACTCAATAGACATGAGTTTGAGTAAGCTGGGAGCTGGTGATGGACAGGGAAGCCTGGCATGCTGCAGTCCATGAGGTCGCAAAGAGTTGGACACGACTGAGCGACTGAACTGAACTGAACTGAACAACAAAGCAAAGTCCTTACCCTTGTGGAGTTTCAGTCTATAACCAGGAACAGGGAGACAGACGTTAATCAACTGCACAATTTAAAATTATGGTAAGGACTAGGAAGTGAAATCACAGGACACATTGTGCATCTGTGTCTGTCTATATGCCCAGCAGAGGTCTCAGCTCTGGGAGGGATGCGTCAGAGAACTAAGTGTCCACTATGGAGACAGCCTAGCTAATAACAGAGGAAACTGGTCCAGGCTGGGAAGGCTTCTCTGAGGAAGTAAGAGCTGAGCCAAGATCTAAGGGATGAGCCAGCATTAGGAGGCAAAAGCCAGGAGGTAAAAAGACTAGAAATTTGCCATGATTGTCAAGGAACTGGGATTGCCTATGGGAAGATGTCAATGCCTCCACTCTAAGATACCCACAGAAAACTTGATAGCAAAAATCGGCAGAGCAATCAGAGTGTGTGATGGTCAGACTCAAAATGCCGAGAGAGACTATACTTTGCCCAAGGTCACCACCAGGACTCTAGCAAGGAAGAGACAAGGAGACCTGGGACCCCAGCTCCAAGACTGCTGTGTCACAATGCCCTGGACCTGTGAGGCAGACTGGGGAGAGCCCTCTCCAGCCCACAGATGAGGCCCTGGCATTGAAGGGCAAAGCATCCCCAGGAGGTGCCTTCCTAGAGGACCAGACTCAGCCTGGAATTTTCTATAAAGGGACTGCCACTTACCATAGCAAAAGTAATACAACCATGTACAGTTAGCAATGCACTGTCTCCAAAATGGCCCCGTTTCTTTTAAGAGCAATAGTCAAGCCCTAGATTTCATTTAGACTGGGTTCTAATCAAGTCTTATTAACTGTGACCTTGGGCAAGCTAATTCTGTACTCTAAGCTTGAATTTCCTCATTTGTCACACGGGACCAGGGCTCCCTAATGGGAGATTATGATTAGGATGGTGTCTTTATTATTAGTCAGCTCAGGCTGCCATTACAAAGCACCAAAGACTGACTGGCTTAAACAACAGAAACATTTTCTCAAAGTTCTGGGAGCTAGATGTCTGAGGTTAAGGTGTCAACAGAATTGATTTCTTCTGAGGCGTCTCTCTTTGGCTTGTAGCTGGGTGTCTTCTCCCTGTGTCCTCATATAGGCTTCCCCCTGTGTGCTGATGTCTTCTTATAAGGACACCAGCTCTATGAGATTAAGGCCCTCCCTAATGAGATCACTTTAATAATTATCTCTTTAAAGTCCCTATCTCCAATTACAGCCATATTCTGAGGTCCTTGAGGGTAGAACATCAAAATATAAATTTGGGGGGAATACAATTCAGACCATGACAGAAAATGCCTGCATGATGCCCGGCACATAACTGAATCTTGGGCGTGGGTGTCACAGGGAGAAATTGTGGGGTGAAAGACCACCAGTTCTTTCTCATGTGCCTTAATGGACAAAAGTAGGCCATGAGGCACATTAGGTTTTAATTGTGCCTTGCTGCCTGGACAACTTTGGCAAGACCTTAACATAGAGGCAAAACTTAATATAGAGGATGCACCCCCTAAAGTCTACATCCCTTTCCTTCTCACATAATCCTAGTGAATAAACAGAGAAAAATGAAGTTCCCAGCACTGGCCACTCCAGCAGCAGGACAAGAAAGAGGCTAAGCTTCTGCCATTTTTCAGAACCAGCCACACCAGTGCTCACAGAGGACTTAGCTTCCTGCTGCTGAACACATAGTTGAAGCAACTTCAAAAAACCTTCTCTGCCTTACCTTTTCCCCACTGCCTTCCCCAGCAAGCAAGAGACAGCATTTTTCCTAGAGGCCATCAGTTATAATATTATCAGGCCCAGGAGACATAACTTAGGGAGCTGTCCTGATAAGACTCAGTGGTGCCCAGGTCACCTGAAGGTATCTGAGCCCAGATGCTTCATCTGGCATCCTCTCCTGCCCTGTCTGGCCCTGCCATGCCTGGGACACCTCCAGGAGCAGATGCTAAGGCCAGAATCTCACCTTTGAAGTAGCTTCCCCATCGTCCCATTTGTTCAGTGAGACACTAAAGAGGTTGTTGGTTTGGGTGTTTTCTGTAAAGACTATCTCAGCACATCCTATTTGCAACATGAGCCCAGGCGGTTCCTACAGACTGGCTTTAGTCTATTGTATTTGCTTCCTCTTTGAGTCCAGTCATATCAAGATAGTGACGCCAAAAGAGATGAGTGAGCAGAGGAGAGACGCTGAAATGGCACTTTGGCACAGCAGGGAAAAAAAAAAAAGAATGCGTTTTGAAAAGGTGCTAATTGATCTTTAGGCTGGTGAGGCTCTATTTGGGGGTAGCTTTTTGTGCTCCATTCTGAGCTTCATATCGTGTATTGATTTTCAGGTGACTCGGGCTCATTGCAGAAAACGTGGAAAACAGACAATGCAAAGAAGCACACACACACACACAACCTATAAGCCCATCACCTTAAGATAATTGCTGAGATACTTGTTCTTAGTGTTTGGATGTATTTTACTCCAACCATGCTTCCCGTAGGGTTGAGATCATACTAAAATTTTATGTCTTGTTTGTTTTTTTCAGCCTGATTGATGTATAATTGGCATATCTTGCCTGTTTTGCTTAACATATCATCATATAGGCATTGTTTTTCAAGAAAAATGTAATATCTGATAACATTCCATTAAATTGATGTGCCACCATTATTTTTATCCGTTCTCCTGTTGTGAATGTTTAAGTTAGTGCTATTGTCTGTTTTATTATGAATGGCTTTTCTCTTATTGGTTGTGCTGTTATAAATAATGCTGCCACCTTGGACATCCAAATACTTAATCTACCCTTTTTAAGGACATATCACATCCTTAGTTCACACCTGTGTTCTTATAACAACCATGAGAATTAGGTGGTATTTTCATGGAATAGATGAGGGCAGTGATGAAGCACAACCAGTAAATCCAGAACTGAAAGATAGCCCACTTCTTTAGATCTCAAGCCTGATGCTCTTTCTTCCACCCTATGCTTCATGTTACAGGGTGAACAACAGATGAATAAGCCATCTGACAGCCACATACCATCAGAAAGGGTTAGATGATCCAGGAACTCTATACCTGGAGGAGTCAAGGCTTAGAAGGCAAAGATGTCACCCAGTACCAGCCAGGAAGGCCTATTGGTTAAAAAAAAAAAAAAAAAAAACAAGCAAGCTTATCCATGCAGCCACAGGGGGCAGAACTAAGACATCTGTATGGGGATTTGAGATGATTTTCACTCAATATAAGAAAAAAATGGGTGGTGCCATGAGTCTGACATAAGACAGACTTGAGTTTGAATCCTTGCTCCCTTACTCACCAGTTGCGTGACTTTGGACAAGTCACTTGTGTTCTGTGAAACTCAGATCCCACAAATTTAAACTGTATGAGGCTGATCTGAGAGTTAGGGGTAATGCACATTTGGTATCAAGTTTGATCTATAGCAGGAGCTCAATAAATGGTCACTACTCTTTTTAACATTAAGTTGTGGCTGTTTAACCCTGGAAGGGGCCACGTTGGATCTTCAAGCAAAGTTGGGATGTCCCTCTGTCCATTGGATGGTGGAGGCAGCCAGAGGTTAAACCAGGTGATTTCTAAGTCCCATCGTTAGAAAAATATAAGCCAGAGTTAGGAGCCCTGGACCCAAGACCTTGTTCCATTAACTTATAGGTGAGACATAAGAACAAATGACTTACTTTTTCTGAGCCTCAGTCACCTCGTTCATAAAATTGGGAATAACAACAATGCACTCTTCACTGGGCTATTGGGAGAGAGACAAGAGACTGTTGATATGCAAGCACTCATATAATCCAAAAATTTCCACCAAAGTCCATTCATTTTGATTAGCATTCCAGCTCCACAATGCAGTGACTCTCCTGAGGCTGCACAGAAAAAATAAATTGTGCTTCTGATAAAACTGCTGGCTTCTAGTCCCCACACCCTTCCCAGTCATACCTGTATTAGCCAATGTTGTTTGAAGAGGGAGCCAGCCAAGACAACCAGCGCATATCTGGAGTTTGGAGGGGCTTACAATGCTGCCTGTGGAAATGCCTTTCATCTACCAGGAATGTCTATGGTATTTACAGAGCAGACAGGACTAGGTCAGAGGCTCTCAGGACCTTTTCCTAGCTCCCTCACCTCTGGGTGCAGGACACTTGCAGAGCATGGACAGCTGATCCTTTGGGCTGGAATGCTGTGAGCTAGGCCTGACGTATATTCCATTAATTTCCCAGATAGGCAGCCTGCATTCATCCATCTGATCTCAGCCACTCTGGTTGTCTTTGGGGTTTTACATTTCCTTTGATCATAGCAAGTGACTGGCACCCTTCACTCAAATGTCAGACATTCCTAATCCTCAGTGCTCAGATTTTCTATCCATCACTCAAGAATGAACAGGAATTGCACTGAGGAAAACGTGACTTGTAGCAACTTCATCCCATAAATTCTGTTACGTATTTTCTTAGCCAACGTTACCTTTCCTCCATTGAAGTCTTGAGATTTATATCACCCCCATCCTTACAGCAAAATTGGGCAGTTGAAAGCTCTGAAGACAGCTAGACATGATTACAAATATCACTTCTGATATTTGTTTGTGACAAAAGGCAAGCTGTTATGTAGATTAAATGAGATACTGTATATTAGACCCATAGCCCACCACTAGACCATAATGATGGTGGTTTAGTCTCTAAGTCATGTCCATCTCTTACAACCCCATGGACTGTAGCCTGCCAGGATCCTCTGTCCATGGGATTATCTAGGCAAGCATACTGGCATGATCTGCCTTTTCCTTCCCCAGGGGATCTTCCCGACCCAGGTACAATACCAGGTCTCCTGCATTGCAGGCAGATTCTTTACCATCTGAGCTCCAAGGGAAGTCCATAGCGAGTATCCTGTAATTAGCAGTTCCTTAGCTACTGTCAGAGCTGCACGTTCTTGGGCAACTCACGAACTCTTTTGAGCTTCAGTCTCCTCATCTGGAAAAATGGATCATCTATTAAAAAAAAAAAAAAAGTGGTTAAGAATAAAGCAATAGATTGCACACTCAGAGCAGGCTACTTTTTCAACTTAGTAAATTGTGTTTCCTTGGTATGTTGTTTAGAGGAAACTCGGAGCTTCAGCTTTCTTTTCTATAAAGGACAAATAATAACACCCATTTTTCAAGGTTGCTGAGAGAATCAGAAATAATATCTGGAAAATTCCTAGCATGAAGAGCAACTATGGCATTATTCCTGATGGGTGACTGGCAGCATGATTACCACTTTAATTTTGAATGATAGCAATTTAAATTTAGCATCTAAAGCCACTGCCTTCTTCAAAGAATGGAATGGTGTAATTGCCAGCCAACATTGAAGAAAGCAGACACTGAGGCAGACACTTTGGGGGCAACAGATGGGCCACATAGTTTAAATCAGAGCCAGGCTCAAATTACATGGTAGCCACTAAATGCCTTGGGGTGAGAGATGACCACTCTCTCACCTGTCCTTCCCAGCCTCTCCCTGCCTCGTTCAAGAGTAGAGCATCCCTTTAGAACTGAATTCACAGAGGAGCCAAGATGAAATAGACTGTTGACCTCTAGCTCTCACCCCATCTTCAAGCACCATGTCTCTACCCTGGTCTCTCATCACCTAAAAGCAGCTTTGTCATATGACTCCTAGCTCAAAGAACTTGAGTGGATCCCTAATATCTCCCAAATGAAGTTCAAAATCAAGGTCTTGAATGAAGTTCATAAAGTTAAGGTCTTCTAGGATTTCTCACTACTGATTCCAAGGAGAGCTCATGGAACAGGAGGACAGGAGGTTGAGGGGTACTCCAGCGTCTAGGAGTCACACACATCTAGCTGAAACTCAGCCCAGGCCACATGGACCAAAGTTCCTGGAAGAAAAAAGGAAATATTGCTCAGGTACTACAAGATGAGACTTGGTGCTCTTATTCCAGTTAATTCTCATGACCCCTGTGAGCTAGAGATTCTTACTGTCTCTGTTTTGCAGATGTGGGGACAGAGCCCAAGATCAAACAACATAGGCAGAGTCTCTGAGCCCCTTGCCTCATGGTGAAATGGGGAGTAAGGAATGCCTCCCCATGGAAGAAGGAGGACTCCCCCAAATACCCTGAGGTGTTGGCTGTTGCCAACATCACCTCAGCTTGAGCATCAGTACTCTTTCTGGTCTCATCATCCTTTCTTTTAGATCTGTAGCTAAAGTCATAAAGACCAGCATGGTGTCTGGAGCTAGCAAGGATTTCATTGAAACTTGTGCCTATTTTTGGAGCCTGGACTCAACACTAGGTTTCTGTCAGAAAGTAAGGGGCAGGGACTTCCCTAGTGGTCCAATGGTTAAGAATCTGCCTCACAATGCAGAGGATGCAGGTTTTCTATCCCTTATTGGGGAACTAAGATCCCACATGTGTCCAAGCAACGAAGCCAGCACACCACAAGCAGTATGCCTGAAAGCTACAACTAGAGTCTGTGTGCTACAATGAAAGATCCTGGTGAAAGCAAGGGGCAGGCAAGTCCCATTGGCCTCAGCTAAAGCTGGCCTCCTTGTTATATGTCCTCAAAGTGGCACAGCATTTGCCTTATAGTTCCTATAATTATACATAGTGGGAACACCGAGGCCGAGGAGTTCATGAGAACAGGACATGTGTCTAATGTGCTCAGCACTGCATCCTTGGTGTGGCTGATCTCTAGGTACTGGATGAACAGATGAATGAATAGGCTGCTTTCCCCGGCAGCAGTGTGTGTAGGGTGTCAGCTGAACCAGGAAGAAGCACTTAACGACAAGTCATGTAGACTGCTGTTAATGCGACTGAGAATCTGCTGACTGGGATTTAAGTCACAACAGCAATAAGCAGACTAAAGTAAAGCTTAGTTACAAAATCCCAGGAGAGCAAATGTTTAGCCCTCAAGGACTCAAGTTCAAGTTCCATCTCTGCCCCAATTCATATCACATGACCTTGGGAGATGCCCTCTTCCTCAACCAACATGGGAAGAGGGGGGATCAGGAGAACTCACAACACACTTTCAAGTCTGATGTTCACATGTCTCCACTGGCTAACTCCTCTTACTCCAACTTTTAAGGATATTTTGAAAATAGCTGAAAAAATATGCAGAATTTTAGAGGCAGCTACTGGGGGTAAAACTCATATCGACCAACCCATCACCTCAGAATGGTGCAAAGATTTAGGAAATTGAAGGAATGATGCTAAAGCTGAAACTCCAGTACTTTGGCCACCTCATGTGAAGAGTTGACTCATTGGAAAACACTCTGATGCTGGGAGGGATTGGGGGCAGGAGGAGAAGGGGACGACAGAGGATGAGATGGCTGGATGGCATCACTGACTCGATGGACGTGAGTCTCAGTGAACTCCGGGAGTTGGTGATGGACAGGGAGGCCTGGCGCGCTGTGATTCATGGGGTCGCAAAGAGTCGGACACGACTGAGCGACTGAACTGAACTGAACTGAATATAGAAAAGAGGACAAGCCCCTGGTCTGACGTTTGGGGCTTCAATGTAATCAGAAAGGTCTCAACCTCTCTCCCACTCTCTTTTACATACACACACACACAAACACACACACACACACATACATATGCACACCAAGGTAATCCTGTTATCTACTTGGACACACACACAAAAAAAGATGACAAGGGTTTGGGGAGGGAATTGTCATTTTTTCTACTGTCTTCTCCCCCATCTCTTGTTTTTTCTCTGTTCAAAGCTTAGTTCAGCTGAGCATTAAGCACCACCTCAACCATTTCACATGAAGTGGGGGTTTGCAAGCCTGTTCAATGCAGATTCCCAGGTCCCAGGTGGAGCTTCTGAATCAGACATTTTGCTCACACGCCTCATGCCCCCTCTCCACTTCCTATGCTTACTAAGTTTTGAGATGCACTTGTAAATGTTTAACCCAACTTAGGGTCCATTCAAATGTGCCATGCACTTTACAAGATAGCCTGAAGCCAACAGGCAACACTTTTTGACCTTCAGAAGTGGCAGGTTCGTACGGTTCAACCTAATCCATGGGTGTAGGTGATGTAAACCTCAGCACAACGTTCCAGGTGGGCATAATTATTCCTGATTTACCTTTAAGAACACAAGGCTCCTGGGGGTTACGAGTCTTGCTGATGGGCACACAGGCATGGAAGGAAGACATGGGATTCAAATGCAGGCCTGTCATCTCCACAGCCCACGTCTGCCTCTCTGTTCCTGAACCACCTCGACTCCTCAGGACAGCGGGAATACTAGACAGCTATGCACTACCCAGGCCCCAGTGTCCTAGGTCGGCGCCACCACTGATCAAAATGGGGCCACAAGTTTGTCCCCTGAGGCCTGGGATGTGTGCATAAGTTTTCAGAAAGCTTTGTTTCTTGTCAAAAACTCGACTTACGTTTTTCCTGGAATGGCTTTTGGAAGGGAGCGTGATTGCTGATTAAATATGAAGTGGTTTGAATCTTAAGTGTCTCTCTGAATAACGTAATGTTTACTCCTGATCAGGAAGGGGTGCCAAGGGGCTGTCTCCTCAGGGTTATTTATGTGTCCCGGTCTCCAACACCCTCTTTGGAAGCCACTGCAGTGACCCTGTTTTGGTTTGACACCCCCTCCCACAAGGGATCCCTGTCCTGAAGTGGCCCAAAGACTGGGCAAGAGGGAGCATTTCTGTCCCCGGAGCCATTGCTCTGCTGGCTGAACCAGGTGCCTGCTCAAGCCCAGAGCCGCCCTGCTCTGTGCCCAGAGGAAGAACCAAAAATTCACTCACTCTCCTGTGCCTGTAACTTAGGACTGGGGCCCCGAATCTGTAAGTCTGTGGAGGGAAAAAGAAAAAAGAGCAGCTTTGTCTAGAAAGACTCCTATATTATGTTTATCATCTCTTTGAATTCCTCAGTTTTCATACTTTGAATTCTTCAAAGGCCCCTCATTATGGTCATTCCTGTTGCCATTTGATAAATAAGGAAAAAACTAAGACCCCCAAAGTGAATGCTTTCTTCAAGTCCACACGTCAGTTAAGCAAGACTGTCTGACTCCAAAGCCCTTGTTCACGCCCAGAAAGAAGAGGCAGGTAGGAGGGGAAGGGGACTTATTTTATGCCAAGCGCTGTGCTGAGCGACCTCCTCTTCAGGGTCTTCTCTACTCCTTCTACCACTCCTGTGAGGAAGGCATCATTATGCCCATTTCAGAGGTAAGAAAATAGAGGTTCTGGGTATGGGACAGTTTGCCAAGGCCACACAGGCAGCAAGTAGCCGAACCAGGCCACAGTCCAGGCTCAATTCCCACCCGCTTACGCTCCTCGAAGACAATGAGCCTCAAAGTCTGGGTGTCTTCCCAGCCCTGCCACTAACCAGTGTGTGATTTGGAGAAAACTACTTGCTTCTCTCAATCTGTTTCCTTTTCTGAATTGTGAAAAGACCTCCAGTACCTCTCAGGTTTGCAAATTGAGATAACAGAGACCCCTCAGAATAGATTCTGTGTGTTGGAGAGATGGCCTGGCTGCTGGCTGGATTATAAATGGATATTGTTTAAGTAGCAGGTCCTTGAGCTGTCTTTGTAGAGGGAAAATACCTCAGAAGGCACCAAGTTTATGCCGGCCAAGAGGGAGAGGCTAGGAGGGGGACTGGGGTGCTGGAGTGTTTGGGAGAAGCAAGAAGCTTAGAGAAATCCTTGGAAAGTCCCTGCGAGAGCTCTCCAAGCCACTTCACGCAAGCAGAGCAGGAACAGCATGGGTGAGCTAGGGCTTGTGTGAAGTGATTCTGCACTTGCTTAGAAGGAGGGGATTTATCTACCTGCCTAGAGCAAATGTACTTGGAGGTCATCACCTCCAATCTCTTGTCCATATCCCCAAAATGTGCCTGAGTTGGACATCACGAACCCCTGGCAAACGTTCAGTCCTGAGACCACCAGTCATAGTAGACGCTACCATAGACTAACCCCCAGAAAGGGAAGAAACTAATTTTTTCAGCTCATCTGTATACCAGGCATATATTCAATGACAGAAGTAACCAATTCTGAAGTTTGTTTGTTTGTTTGTTTGTTTTACATAATAGTAATAATAACAATTTAAAAAGGACAATAAGAACAAGGACACTTAGGGAGTTCTTTCTTTGTACCAATGTGCCAGTCCCTTTGCATACATTGTGTTAATCCTCATAACAACTCGAAAAAATATTTACTTTTACTGAATCCATTTCATCACTTTTACTGAATCCATTTCATCAACACAGCCCCCTGAGGCTCAAAGAGGTTGAGTCACTTACACAAATCACACAGCAGGTAGCTGGCAGATTGGGACTATGAACCCTGGTCTGTTGGACCTGAACGCTTTGGCCGCATTTACACCTCCTAGAGGAAATGCCTCCACTCTTCAGTCTTTCCCTTTATTAACAGCGTCACCTTGGTCAAAGCATTTAACCCTTTTGAACCTCAGTTTCCTTATCTGTAAAACAGAGTTGTGTGGGGACCAAGAAACTAGATCCATCCCCATATTCAGTTGGTCAATCCACAGCCACTGCCGGGGCTCCTTTGGTGTGTCTGAGCTGGGGTCTGGGGCCTGGGGGATGAATGAGAATGTTCAATGTCAAGGATAAAAGATAGATGCAGCCAATCAGAAGGCAGCATGTCGAGCATTATTAGAGAACTGTTTGCTGCCCAGATGCACTGGGTTAATGTTTTTATGAAACTTAGGAGAATTATTGGCACATGAAGGCTCATTTCCCCTCTCGTCTCTGCCTGGGGCTCTCCCTCTACATCCGTATTCCTCAGATGAGAAGCCTGGGCCAGCAGAATTTGTACTGGCAGTTGGTTTCAGAACTTGCAACACGTTGGGCTTTTTCTTTTTAAGCCTCCAGGATCTTCTAGCCTGGAAAATCCCAAAGGTGACTCAGAGACTTTCATGGAAAGTGACCAAAGTCGAGGCCTCTAAAGCCCCTGGATTCCACCCACTCTGCAGCTGCCCCTTCCCCAGGCAGACCGGGACAGAGCTGAAGCACACAGACCTCACTCTCTGCAGCAGCCAGAGGCAAAGGCACCCAGCCAGGGGCCTCCACAGCCAGGCTCCGGGGCCCCTTGGCTCTGTGTCAGGTGTAGGTCCCCGGGCAGGTCTGTCCAAGTTCAGTGTCCTCATCTGTCAAGTGGGGACAGAATTTCTAGCCTCTCTTCCTCCCAAGCTTGTTGTAAAAACTAAAAGGGAAAGTACAGTGTTGTGCAATGACACACCTGTCACAGAGAAGCCATTCATTCTCCAGTGAGCATACCCTTTGCTTCACCAACTGACCATAATACCTAATATTGGGACTTTTCCGGCTGTCCAGTAGTTAACATTCTGTGCTTCCACTGCAGGGGGTGCAGATTTGAGCCCTGGTCAGGGAACTAAGATCTTATATGCCACACAGCATGGCCAAAATTTTTTAAAATATACCTAATGTTTTCTGGGTACCAACTATAACCAAATTAGTTAATAACTCCGTATATTAAGTTCCATATTTTAACTAAGTTAATATGTGTAAAACTAAGTATTAGAGATATGAGTTAATATTAACAGTTACATATATTCAAACTTCGGAGAAGGTAATGGCACCCCACTGCAGTACTCTTGCCTGGAAAATCCTATGGACGGAGGAGCCTGGTAGGCTGCAGTCCATGGGGTCACTAAGATTCAGATACGACTAAGCAACTTCACTTTCACTTTTCACTTTCATGCACTGGAGAAGGAAATGGCAACCCACTCCAGTGTTCTTGCCTAGAGAATCCCAAGGACGGGGGAGCCTGGTGGGCTACCGTATATGGGGTCGCACAGAGTCGGACACGACTGAAGTGACTTAGCAGCATATTCAAACTTAGTTAACATATGGAATTACAAAAATACTTAGTTTTACATATATTAACTAATATAATCTCCAGAACAACCCTAAAAGTAGATATTTTCTATATCCCCATCTTACCTACAGGGTAACTGTTCAGAGGTTAAGTGACTTGTTTAAGGCTCCACAGATACAGCTGAGAAGTGCAAAGCTAGAAATGAACCCGGGAGGTACGGCCCCAGCGTCTGCGCCCTTAACCTCTACCTCACTCTCCACCAGTGAGATATGGGGTCCACCGTCTGGTAGGAAAGAAAGACAGGCAAGCAGACAACTGCACTATCGAGATTCATGCTGGGATAGAGGGGGTAGTACAAAGGGACCCCTGAGCTAGCGGAGGGGCTCCAACCAAGCCTGCAGGTATCGGAGGGCTTCTTGGTAGAAGAAAGGGCAGACTAACAATGTGATCTTGACAGAAGCTCCAATTGTGGGAAAGTCTTGAGGTGAGAAAAAGGCTGATTGGTGTGACTAATGGGGAGAAGTGGGCACGTAGGGTGCAGGGGCCAGACCAGCTAGGGAGGATCATATGGGGCCTTGTAAGCAGTGTTTATTGATCAGGCAGGGTCCCAGCAGGACAAAGATGGCATGCTTACCTGAGTGATTTAAGAAAAGTGTAAGAAACTTGATACAAAGTGTAGACGGGAAACAGGAGACGTGATGACGGATGCTGCAGCATTCACAGGCTAGTAGCTGGTCCACCATGAAGCCTGAAGGGACCTGAGCAGGCAGGGTACGGGGAAGACTGTGGCGGGAGCTGTGGTCTTTGGCAGACGGACACGACCCTCCCCAGGAACCTGCAGGAGGCAAGTGGGAGGTCAGTACTCTGATCATTCTCCTCCTCCCTTCCCATCTCCCGGGGCTTCATTGGCTGAACCAAACTGGGAACATGAACGTGGTGGGCCTGTCAGAGATCAGGGCCCAGGGAGAAGAAGGGAAGATGGGGGCCCTGCAGGGGGCAATCAGAAGACATCCTTGGCCAGGGCTTTGTTACCTTATCCTGGGGACAGCAAAGAGTCATGGAGTGACACTAGATCTCTATTTTGGAAGGAAGGTTCTGGTTACAGATGAAAGAAAATGAGCAGTGTGTGAGAACCAGAGGCAGGGTGGCCGGTCAAGGCTGCGGCAGATGTCCGGTAGGAGGGCAACGTCCGATGGGAGAGGTGTGGGCAGGAACCACGGCAGTGGTGTTTCAAATAAAGAGACTTGGAAAGTCGTTAGGTAAGAGGCACATCTCTCCCCTCCCTCCTCTTCCAAGCCCCCACTGTGACACACTGGCATGGGCACACACACGCACACACCACTTCCACCACTCCTCACACCCTACTGCCATCACAGGCTGCATCCTCCAGGCCTCTGATTCACATTCAGCTCGCATCTGTTGATGAGCATCCCTAGTGTAGGGCCAGGTGAACACCAGAACACCCTAGAACACCAGGCCACGTGTTCTCACTCCACTGTTTGATTCACATGCTGAACAAATCCTCCATCTGGGCACCATGCTCTTAACTTAAAGAAGAGTGACATGAAGTTCAGAGGAATCCAGAGACTTGTTCAAGGTTCCCACAGCAAGGATGCAGCATAGCCAGGACTTGAACCCAAGTCGTCCTGGTCCTGTCTTTCCACCTCTTCTCTCCCTTCTTCCTCTTGCCCTCCCCTCTTCCCAGCAGAACACCTCTAAGTCTTACATGTTGACCCCCACCCTCCCAGGGGTTTCCTTTCTGAAGGAAGTTCATTCCTACAGAGTCTCCAGCAAAATGAGTTGGGCATAAAGGCATCTTCCCAAGACCACAGGTTCCAATCTCAGAAGGTCTGCTCACCCCACCCTCCTAGACAGAGGGCACTGGCTGCTGTGGATTGGGTGATGATCACAGTAAGGGTCTGGGCTTCCCAGGGGTGCTAGTGGTGAAGAACCCACCTGCCAATGCAGGAGACATAAGAGACGTGGGTTCGATTTCTGGGTCAGGAAGATCCCCTGGAAGAGGGCATGGCAACCCACTCCAGTATTCTTGCCTGGAGAATCCCATGGACAGAGGTGCCTGGCAGGCTATAGTCCGTAGGGTTGCAAAGAGCTAGACGTGACTGAAGAGACTTAGCACACTCGCTCAGTAACCTTTTATAGGTGGAGGGTGTTTACTTGATCTAGACTCTATCTGAAGGGCTTTAACTTGAAATGTCACAAAACCCAATGAAGTGTGTAAACTGAGTATTTCCAGTTTACAGATGAGAAAACTGAGACACAGGGAGTTTAAGTAAATGAACTAAGGACCCAGAGACAGCGAGCAGCAAGGCTGTGTCAGAACCCAGGCGAGGAGGCTCCACAGTCTGTTCACTTCATCCCCTTGTGTGGTTTTTGTCTGAGCTGGAAAGCCCCAGAGCACATCCAAAATCACCCCTCATTCTGAAAACGAAGCAAAGGAGCCCCAGAGAGAGGGAGCGACTTCCCAGGTCAGTGGTAGAGCCTGGACTAGACCCACTCACCCAGAATCCAGCGCTCTTCCCACCTCCTGGCACTGCCTGTCCTCCAGAAGCTCTGTGTGCCCCAGGCTGGAAACTGGCTGAGCTTCTTGCTAAAAGCTTGATTATGCCGGGGTGAGCTCTCCCCTCCAGGAAGCCAGTTTACGGGACATTAAAGTCTCTTGCTAATGACCTATATTCCTCACATTCAAACTGGAGCTTGGCCAGGTTCTCCAATGACTCCTTGCAGGGGTCATGAAGCTTTTGGCTGGGGAATAACCAACGCCAAATATTTCCAGAAGTAGGAAAACCCCTAGGGTCCCATTCCTCAGCTCCTCCTCGGCCCACAAGAAGGTTGCTCTGCAGCCAATGGAAGATAATTTCCTTTTCTTTCTAAGACTCTCATGGATGACACTGGGCTAGCTGTGGGTCACCAACACCTCCTAATCACCCTAACCCCATAATTATTCTATGGATGAAAAGCTTTAGCATGGGAATGTCTTTATCCTAAGCTTACATGGAACCAATGGGGAAATTAAGGTCATCAAGGAGATGATACCAGCTCCATGGTACACAGCAGGGCCAACAACGATCAGAGGCAGGCTAGACACCCCACCAGTCTATCCTGAACCCTACTTCTTTCCATCGTAGCTTGTAGGGTCCTCCCAGCACACCCAGAGTAAATCTTTATTATAAGTGTTCAATGATTCTCAAAATCTCAAAGAGTTGTAGATATACTTTTGAAATATATTTGTAGAAATAAAGAAAAAAAGAATAGTTTAGGGAATAACTTGTCTCTCTCAGCGCTTACTTAATCTGTTTACTCAGGATTACCAGGCCAATTACCAAGCTGTCTCCTTCCCTCCCCCAGGGGGCCTGAAGGAGGTAAATTTAGGACATCACAATGAGGTCAATGTGCTAATGTTTGTGAAGCGCTTCAGTTTGCACAGTGTTTTCATGTTACACTTTGCAACAGCCTTGTGAGGTGAATGCATACCTATTGCGAGAGAGACAGCGTGCCCTGGCTGTGTTTCCACTGGACACTGGAGTGAGAGAATTCTAAGGCCGAACCCCAGTCCCAACACACACAAGCTGTGTGAGCTCAGGGCAGCCATTCATCTTCTCTAAGCCTCTGCTTTCCTCATTTACAAAACAAATGTTATACCCACCTTGCAGATGAATGAGATAAAGGCCTAGTACTTCTTAGCACTCAGTAACTGTTAGCATTGCTTGTCCTTGGATCCTCTGCCAAGGGCCACATTCCCAAAAAGGTATTTAACCCTGGGGCTTGTTATCCCGTCTCAGGCAAAAAATATTCATGAGCATCAGAAGGGTTTGAGAGATTCCAGATGAGAAATCCATAATGGGAGCCATTAATAGGTAGTCAGAATGGGTACCTCAGCTTGGTTAATCTAATCAGTGAAACCAGGCCTTATGTGGGAGGTACTGAGAAGAGGTACCATTTTTTTCCAGCAGATTCAGGATATGAACCTAAAGGATGAAGGCCTGGAGGAAACTGAGAATGAAGCCAGTGTGGAGGAAAGGAGGCCTGAGAGGAGAAGGGAGACGGGGTCCTGATGACATCTTTGACCCCTCTCTCCAGCAAGCTCTACCCGGCACATTTAAATTGTATGCACCAATGCATTCTTTTTGGGTGGGGAAGAGTGTCTATGGCTTGCAAGTAAAAGAATCCTATGGACTTACCCTCTGGCCACAGGGTTTTTGAAAGATTAGGGATGCATGCTGGGTGACATGAGTTGGATGGTCTCATTAGAATGAGATACACAGGGCGCATCAGGCCATTGTAGAAATGTTCTACTTCTTAAGCTGAATAGTTATGTATGTAGATTTTTCATGCTCTTCTCTGTGCTTTGCATGTATGAAAAATCTCAGAAAACAAAATTTTATTTAAATCTACCGGTCTCTTTTCTAGGGACAGTTTGGCAATACATATCAATTACAATACACAAAGCCATTAATCAATTTCATTAATTAAACTACCAATTTAAAATGCACATATCTTTTAGCCCTAAAATTCCTTTTCTTTTTTTGGCCACACCTCACAGTGTGCGGAATCTTAGTTCCCTGACCAGGGATGAAACCCATGCCCCCTGCAGTGGAAGCACACAGTTTTAACCACTGGACCACCAGGGAAGACCCCTAAAATTCCTTTCCTTATCCTAAGAAAATATTAAAATCTACACAAAGATTTAAGTTCTACACTGTGTATCATTTCCAAAAAGTGAAAAGAATTTAAGTTTCATCAATAAGGAATTGAGGAAATTATGGTATATTCTTACAATGGAATAGTTATATAGTCAGGAAAAAGAATACAGTGGATTTTTTTATGCATTGACAGGGAAAAAATAAACATGTATATAATACTATTAAGTGGAAGGATGTATCATTTAGAAACTGTGTCCAGGCACCAGTCCTAGAAGACCTCATCACAGTGGCTTAAAATCACAGGGAGCTGTTCTCCAATGTTAAAGAAGCCTGGAGCAGGCCGATGGGGAGTGGCATGGCTATGCCTTCAAGTTATTGATGTCTCAGCTCTTCTCTTCTGGTCCCCAGTGTGCGGCTTCATCCGCAGAGTCCCTTCATGGCCTAAGATGCCTACGAAACTCTGCCTTCCTATCTGTTTGTAGCTAAGAAGGAGTCAGGCATGCAGGTCAAGAAGCAACAGTTAGAACCAGACATAGAACAACAGACTGGTTCCAAATCGGGAAAGAAGTACATCAAGGCTGTGTATTGTCACCTTGCTTATTTAACTTATATGCAGAGTACATCATGCAAAATGCCAGGCTGGGTGAACCACAAGCTGGAATCAAGATTGCCGGGGGAAATATCAATAACTTCAGGTATGCTGATGACACCACATTTATGACAGAAAGCAAAGAAGAACTAAAGAGCCTCTTGAAGAAAGTTGAAAGAAGAGAGTGAAAAAGTTGGCTTAAAATTCAACATTTAGAAAACTAAGATCATGGCATCCAGTCCCATCACTTCATGGCAAATAGATGGGGAAGCAATGGAAACAGTGAGAGACTTTATTTTCTTGGGCTCCAAAATCACTGCAGATGGTGACTGCAGCCATGAAATTAAAAGACACTTGCTCCTTGGAAGAAAAGCTATGACCAACCTAGACAGCAGATTAAAAAGCAGAGACATTACTTTGCCAACAAAGGTCCATCTAGTCAAAGCTATGGTTTTTCCAGTAGTCATGTATGGATGTGAGAGCTGGACTAGAAAGAAAGCTGAGTGCCAAAGAATTGATGCTTTTGAACTGGGGTGTTGGAGAAGACTCTTGAGAGTCCCTTGGACTACAAGGAGATCCAACCAGTCCATCCTAAAGGAAATCAGTCCTGAATATTCATTGGAAGGACTGATGCTGAAGCTGAAACTCCAATCCTTTGACCACCTGATGCAAAGAACCAACTCACTAGAAAAGACCCTGATGCTGGGAAAGATTGAAGGTGGGAGGAGAACAGAGAACAGATCATGAGATGGTTGGATGGAATCACCAACATAATGGGCATGAGTTTGAGTAGGCTCTGGGAGTTGGTGATGGACAGGGAAGCCTGGCATGCTGCAGTCCATGGGTTCGCCAAGAGTCAGACACAACTGAGTGACTGAACTGAACTGAAGAAGGAGTCAGAGAAAAGGCTGAAAAGACATGCCTCCCACCTGCATCAGCCTCTCTTAAGCAACCTTCTGGGTGCTGTACAACCTGTCTGCTTATATGCTATTGTCTAAAACTTAATTCCCTGCACACATCTTGCTAGAACAAAAACTGGGCCATGTGGTCTTTATTCTGGGTGGAAGTGTGCCCAGCTAGAGATAAAAATTCTGCACTAGGGGTGTGTGTGTGTGTGTGTGTGTAGAATGCAACATATAGGTTTATAAGCATATAAAATAAACTCTAGAAGCATATACACACTAAAAAATGGTTATGCTTGAAAGTCAAATTAGAGAGAATTCTTTTACTTGCTACTCCATATCATCCTGCGGAGAAGGCAATGGCACCCCACTCCAGTACTCTTGGCTGGAAAAATCCCATGGGCGGAGGAGCCTGGTAGGCTGCAGTCCATGGGGTCGCTAGGAGTCGGACACGACTGAGCAACTTCACTTTCACTTTTCACTTTCATGCACTGGAGAAGGAAATGGCAACCCACTCCAGTGTTCTTGCCTGGAGAATCCCAGGGACGGGGGAGCCTGGTGGGCTGCCGTCTATGGGGTCGCACAGAGTCGGACACGACTGAAGTGACTTAGCTATATCATCCTGAATTAATAAAATTATTTTCAACCAATATTTATTATTTTTAAAATCAGGAAAGCAACCATAAATATATCTTAATTTTGAATAAAAAAGAGATACTGATGTTAAAGTCCTATAAGGCAAACTTCAGCAAGCATTATGTATTGGCAACAATACTGTATGCCAGGGTTTGAGTATATGCATTTATGCTCGTGCATTATTAAGCAGTCTTAAGGCTTTGAGAGCATAGTAGGTATTGAACAAAATAAAGGCCAAACACAGAAGACATGAAAACTTCTTTTCTGATCTAAAGAAACTAGAAATCTACTGATGACACTTCTATCATGATTCAGTGAAGACTTCCTTTTACAAACATTTCATCTCCCCTTGAGATTCACCCAATGAACATTAATTCATTGCCCACCATGAGCCAGGCAATTTATTAGGCTCTTTCAACCTTTCTCATATAATCACTCACAAAAACTCTAACAGGCAGATACTTTTGTCCCGTTTCATAGATGAGGAAGACAAGCCTCAGAGAGATGAAAGAAGTTGGGGGTTTTGTTTGTTTGCTTTTTAAATTTTCATTCATTTATTTTTTTGGCCTCGAGTTTTCTCTAGTCGTGGTGCATGGGCTTCTCCTCGCAGTGGCTTCTCCTGTTGTAGAGCACGGGATCTAGGGAGCATGGACTTCAGTAATTGTGGCTTGCAGGCTCTACAGTGCGGACTTAGTAGTTATGGTACACAGGCTTAGCTGCCCCGTTGCTTGTGGGATCTTAGTTCCCTGACCAGGGATTCAATCCATGTCCCCTGCATCAGCAGGTGGAGTCTTAAGCACTGGGTCACCAGGGAAGTCCCAGTGTTTTTTATAATCCCTGGATGACCCGTGTTTCTTGGACTAAGAATTAGCATGTTGAGCGTCAGTGTTTTCTACAAGGGTTAGGACCTGAAACTTTTGAAAGAACCATTCACCTTTTGGGGAAGCATTTCTGAATTGTCCATCACCAACCATTTCTTCTTGGATATCATCATGTTTGTTGATTGGAGCTGTCCTTTACGTTGATGCACCTCTGGATCCAGATAAAACATTAAACTGCCTTCCTTCTCCATCAAGTGTACACTTTTTAAGCTATCACTGGCATTTCAAGTCTTCTGAAAACAGTATATGCATGGTCCATAGCACAGTACAAGCAGCATCTAATAATAGTTTTCACTGAAGAATGTTTTCAGATTCTTGAATAAATCAGATCTTTGGTTGAGACCCTACTGATGATCCCTGAGAAAGCCTTTCCCACCTCACCTCTAGTGTTGACCATTGCTGCTCAACCCTAGTTCTCCCTGACTTCAAAGCTCATCCTTTTACTACCCCACTGGAGGATGTCTCCAAGCTAGTTTATCCCCTACCCCTCCTGCAGAGGCCAAGGGATGATAAATGGTAAATATTCCTCACCCAAACTCCCTGTCTCATCCCTTAGGAGCCTCAGAGTCTGAGGCTTTCTAAAATTAGGTCAATCACTTCCTTCCTTACCTCCAGCCAGTTTTAACTATAAGCTCTCCTATCCATCTTCCTTACTGGCTGAATTTTCCTCTGTGCTTTCATGGACTACCATAACCCAGCAGTATTTTTCCTATTGCCCTCTTAACTTCCCCTGGGAGTCTGACTTGTTACTCATTTTGGACCTGGTGCCTTGTGAACTTGATAATGGTCTTCCTTACCTTACTCAGCTCTGACGCAAGTGAGGAAGAGCCTTCCCAGTTTTAATCACTCCTTAGAGATGGGGCTCTGGATGTCATGCTAGCCCCCACTGCACGTCCAGTGAGTTTCCCGGATGCAGAGGGAGTGGAGAGAACTTGGGCTTTGGACTGAGACAGACTTGGGTTTGAATCGTAGCTATACAATAATTCTGAGTCATGATTTCCTTATTTCTAAAATACAGGTGATAAATGCATTTTTTCCAGACTGCATGTGAGGGTTAAGTGATATAAGTATTTTGTTGCCTAGCACCTAGGAATCATTTAATAACTTTTGTTATTTGTCTTACGTCCAGTATTCTTGATTGAAAATGCCCTAAAGTCTCATCATATAACTAAAGGATACTAACATCAATTATAATTAGGCCAAGAGTTACACAGCATAACCATTAAAAGCGTGGGCTCCTGGACAGACGGCCCGAGTGTGAATCTCAGTTTCACTGCTTAGTAACTATGTGACCTTGGGCATTTACTTAAACCCTCTGAATATCAGTTTTCTCAACTGCAAAATGAGTTTTATGATTGTAGCCACTTCATGGGGTCAAATCACTTAGAATAATGCCTTGACCATTATAAGCACTTAATTTGTATATGATATTATAGTTGTTACCATGTATTGAAGTCTTGTTAAATTCCAGGCTCTATGTTAAACTCTTATCCATCCTCTAGCATTTTCACAATGACTCCGGTCATAGGATCCCTGCCTTTGAGCTAGGGAAACTGAGGTTCAAGTGGAAGGATAACTTACGCCCTGATTCTAGAGTGAGTAGGTGGCAGAGGCTGGATTCATGACAGGCAGTCACCACCCCTTTCATTCTGCTCTGAGGTTATCTCCCTCTGACTCCGGCTTATTCTTTAAGGAGCCCCCTTGGCTCCTTCCCAACTTCCTATCCTGATATCTCAAGGACATTTCCACATTAATCTTGGTTTCCGTTGCTATTTATGTCCTGTTACCTTTCCCAAGCTTTATCACAAGGGTTGATTAATCAGAAACTGTTTCTCAGAGGCTATGACCCTAAAGGAAATATATTACAGCCTCTGTAACCATTCCTGATCTCAGCTCATGAATGATAGGCTGTTTATCAGAGAGCAGAAGGCAGCCCATTGTTGGGATGTAAAGAAAAGGTGACCAGGTTAGAAGGCCTCATATAAGACATAGGTCTTTGGGACCTGCTGAGTAAGCTGATGTGCATATGGTTCTTGGTAAACAGGATACTTTCTTGGGCTCCAAAATCACTGTGGATGGTGATTTAAGCCACAAAACCAAGACACTTGCTCCTTGGAAGAAAAGTTAAAACAAAACTAGGCAGGATATTAAAAAACAGAGACATTACTTTGAGACAAAGGTCCATATAGTCAAAGCTATGCTTTTTCCAGTAGTCATGTATGGATGTGAGAGTTGTACCATGAAGAAGGTTGAGTGCCAAAGAATTAATGCTTTCGAAATGGGGTGCTGTAGAAGACTCTTGAGAGTCCCTTGGAAAGCAAGGCGATCAAACCAGTCAATCCTAAAGAAATCAACCCTGAATAGTCACTGGAAGGACCAATGCTGAAGCTGAAACTCCAATCCTTTGGCCATTTGATGTGAAGAGCCAACATACTGGAAAAGACCCTGATGCTAGGAAAGATTGAGGGCAGAAGCAGAAGGGGATGACAGAGGATGAGATGGCTTCATCAACTCAATGCACATGAGTTTGAGCAAACTCTGGAAGATAGTGAAGGACAAGGAAGCCTGCCGTGCTTCAGTCCATGGCGTCACAAAAGTTTGACATGACTTAGTGACTGAACAACAACAACAAACAGGACGGTGTTGGCCCAAGCTGCTAACACTCAGCTCTGCCATGATGTGAAAGGGGTCTTCTAAGAGCAAAGATGCATAGCCACAGAGATGGTCATGCATTCCACTTAACAACCAGTAGAAATTAGAATGGTAGCAGCTACCTCTGATTGGAGGCTTCTCATGTGCTAAAGAGGAGGTATACACACCTCCTGGGTGTTAGTGCTTACCAGGCCCTGACTTGCCCTTGAAGCTCCAAGAATCCCAAACAACCCAGAGCCCCCCAGAGGCACCATGCTAATTCTTGCCTCTGTGCCTTTATCCATGCATTCCTTCATTCAACACTTATATCCTAACTATCTATTATGGGTCTTTGGTGGGGGGAATTGTGTCCCTTTCCCCAAAATCCACATCTTAAAGTCCTAACCTCCAATATCTCAGAATGTGACCTGATTTGGAAATAGGGTCATTGCAGATGTAATTAATTAAGAGGAAGTCACACTGGAATAGGGTGAATTGTGTCCTTATAAACAGGGACAATTTGCACACGTACACATGGGGGTCATACCACATGAAGATGAAGGCAGAGAGCAAGGGGATATGTCTACAAGATGAGAAACACCAAAGACTGCCAGCAAACCACCAGGAGATAGGAGAAAGACATGAAGCAGATTCTTTCTCACAGCCCTCAGAAGGAACCAAGTCTGCAGACCCCTTGATCTCAGATCCCTAGCCTCCAGAAATGTGAGAAAATACATTTCTGCTGCTTTAGTCACCCAGCCTATAACACCTTGCTACAGCAACCCTGACAAACTAATACAGCATCAGACATGAAGTTATGGGGATCAGCACTGAGCAACACAGATGAGGTCCCTGCCCACACTGAGTTTGCCTCTCAATAGAGAATAGCCTAAGAATACAAAATTAAATACACTACAACTTCAGGTCATGATAAGTGATGTGAAGGAGACTAAAGCAGGATAAAGGGGTGGACAGTGAACAAGGTGCTCAGGGAAAATATCTGTGAGGAGGGGATATTTTGCATAGAGGCCTGAAAGAAGTAAGGGAGTAAGTCATGCAAAGCTGTGAAGATAGAATATTCCATGTTGGCCCCTTTGTCTGGATGGTGGTCCCCCTTGCCCTCTCTTAACCCTCCCAGCACCGGCTGACTCATTCTAGTCTCAGCTTAGATGCCACCTCTTCCAAAGAAACTTAGCTGACCCCCAAACTAAGCTAAATGCTGCCCTTCTATGGGGCTCCCAAACATCTAGAGTACATGTATCCCTCAACAACTTGTTTTATTTATTTATTTATTGTTAGTTTTGTGTCTTTCTACCTAGATTGTGCTTTCACAGAGGACAGGACCATGTCCTATTCATTTCTGTGTCCCCAGAGGTCAGCAAAGAATCTGATAAACAACAAGTGTGATAGGTTTGTTGTATATATGGTTGGATGGATGGATGGATGGACTGATAGATGAATGGATAAAAGAAGTGAATGGAATTATGTTATTTATTCCTAACTACAACCTTGTGGGATAGTTATTATTGTACTTATAATACAGATGAGGAAATCTTGGTCTCACTGAGGAGGAATTTGGGTTATTCACACTATTCATACTGACCATGTTCTAGGGCACAATTCAACCGGCTTAAATTGTTGAAGGACTTAGATGAGCAAAGTCATCCACTGGACCCAAGTTCCTTGAAGGGTGCAGCCCTTTACAAATTACACTCTGACATTTCCATTTGTTCCTCCTAATAGCCTGAAAATATATAAACAGGATAACTGTCTTTATTTGACAGACAGGAAAATCCTGATTCAGGGAGGTGAATTGAATTGCCCAGGCTCTCACAGCTAGCAAGCAGAGTGAGGACTCCTGACTCCCTGTTTTCCCATTCATTGGTGCTGCTGCCCCAACTCACTGACCCTCAGAACCATATCTTAGATGCTTAGAGCTAAGAGGACTTGGACTTCATCTAGGCCAGCCTCTTACAGATGAGGAAGGAGAGGCTCAGAGCTGGCAACCCCATGCCCACCGTCCTTCCTTCAGACTTAACCCATTTCACTTGCTCTAAGAAAGTACCAGAGGGATGCTACTCTGTTCAAAGACAACAGGAGACACCTGCCCTTTGTAACAAAATGAACAAAAAGCAAAACAAAGAAAGAGAAAAGGAAACCATCATCTAGACAGAACCCTAAAACTCATTTTTCCCGGAGAACGGCAAGCTCTTCTTCAGCACCCCTTTCCCTTTAAAATCATAAGATTTTCTGGAGGATTAAATCGGAGGAGGACAGAGTAATGACAAATCCACCAACCACAGCAGCCCCTCCATTAGCCCTTTAATGAGAAACATGTGAAGAATTGGTGCTTTTGAACTGTGGTGCTGGAGAAGACTCTTGAGAGTCCCTTGGACTGCAAGGAGATCCAACCAGTCCATCCTAAAGGAGATCAGTCCTGGGTGTTCATTGGAAGGATGGATATTGAAGCTGAAACTCCAATACTTTGGCCACCTGATGCGAAGAGCTGACTCATTGGAAAAGACCCTGATTCTGAGAAAGATTGAGGGCAGGAGGAGAAGGGGATGACAGAAGATGAGATGGTTGGATGGCATCACTGACTCAATGGACATGAGTTTGGGTAAACTCTGGGAGTTGGTGATGGACAGGAAGGCCTGGCATGCTGCGGTTCATGGGGTCACAAAGAGTTGGACATGACTGAGTGACTGAACTGAACTGAACTGAACTGTGGAGGCAGAGGGGCATGGCAGCATGGATAGGCAGGGTTCAAGGAGTTCTCCCTCTTTGGTATGGATGGGGATGGCTGCATTTCTCCAGTGACCCAGCATTCCTAGTGGGAAATGGAGCAGAGCAGGAGCCCCACCACAGCCAGCAGTCTGCGGGGCAGCAAAGGTGACTGTGACTTCACTCCCACCACCCACATGGCCCAGCAGCCCTCTGCTCTGTCCTGGATCTCTGTGCCCAGTTCAAGGTTATGGATTCAACCCAGAGAGGTCAAGGTCAGATCCAGGAGCTGCAGTCTGCCCCCATTCTATGAACAGGGAGAAAATCAGGCGTGCAACACTTTTTGGCATATAATATCTCAAATCTGGTCTAAAGTTGAAGGTTTTTATGCTGAAAGCCTGCTTCCACTCCTGTGTTCCAAAAACACGAGCAATATTCACCTCTCACTCAAGGAAAAAACCTCAGCCCCTTCCTTCTACCCTGGGACCATACCCACAGTCAAATGATGAGCAAGGCAGCTCACCCTCCTTGAGAGCTGTCTCCCCAGCAGCACTGTCTCTCCATTCCTAGAGCACCTACCTCAGGTCTGACCTCATCACCTCTTCATGACCTTCTTATAGTAGCAGACCCTCCCTCCCCTGACAACCTACCCCACCTGTTGACATGCTCTTCCTGCACAATTAACCTGATCAGGTTAGTTCCCAGCTCCAAACACCAGGTTCCTTTCCTGTTTCCCTTGTTGTTGTTGTTCAGTCACTAAGTCATGTCTGACTCTTTGTGACCCCATGGACTGCAGCACACCAGGCTTCCTTGTTCTTCATTATCTCCTGGGGTTTGCTCAAACTCATGTCCATTGAGTCAATGACACCATCCAAACATCTCATCCTCTGTTGCCCCCTTCTCCTTCTGCCCTCAATCTTTCCCAGCATCAAGGTCTTTTCCAAAAAGTCAGCTCTTCACATCAGGTGGACCAAGTATTTGGAGCTTCAGCATCAGTCCTTTCAATGAATATTCAAGGTTGATTTCCTTTAGGATTGACTGGTTTTATCTCCTTGCTGTCCAAGGGACTCTCAATAATTTCCCTTGAGATATGTCCAAATTCTTCATCAGGCTCTATATAACCCAACCTCAGCTGCTTATCTCTTACCACCCATTTTTCTCCCCAGCAGCTCTCAGCTGTGCCATGTATTATCTCTATTCACTTCCTCTTGTGACCCTTCTTCCAGAACAACTCCCTCCCCTCACCATCTCCCACCTCTTATTGCACTGCCCAAATGCTACTCAGTATTTGAGACCCAGCACAGGCATCTTCTCCGGAAGAGGCTTTGCCAGATCTCCTTCACACCAGCCCAGCCATCCAGCTGGGATAGGGGCCTTCACCTTGCACCCACAGCCCTGTCTTGCTACATCCACAGGGACAGCCACCTAATCCTGTCCCTTTCTTCTGACTCCTCCTCAAAGGTCAGGGCTCTGTTTTACTCATTTCCACATCCCCAGATGCTGGTCAAATCTCTGAAAAAACATAAGAACTCCATAAATATCTAATGGGTGAATGAATGCATGGTTGGTGGAATTGATTTGAAGAGTCAGACAAAACTGAGTGACTGAACAACAACAAATGAGGGAAAGTAAAGAGTCTAGGAGAGTTCCAGGTATTGACACTTTTCGTAAGACTGGAAACACACAACAAATGAAGGTTTAGGGAGCAGATGGCTGCCCCATTGGGTAGAGATGTCCCATAGGCAGTTAGGTCTATGTACTTATATGGAGTTAAGAAAAGACTGTATCTGGATGAGGGATATCATTTGGGGAATCACTGCAGTAGGAAACTTGCTCAGAGAAGGATCTAGAGTGAGAAAAACAGGGGCAGGAACCCTGAGGAACTGTCATTAAAGCATGGGCAGAGGAAGATAGTTCCGTGTAAATAACAGAGGCTCCTACTGCTGATAAATCTCTTCAGTCATGTCTGACTCTGCGAGACCCCATAGATGGCAGCCCACCAGGCTCCCCCATCCCTGGGATTCTCTAGGCAAGAACACTGGAGTGGGTTGCCATTTTTTTCTCCAATGCATGAAAGTGAAAAGTGAAAGTGAAGTCACTCAGTCACGTCCGACTCTTAGCGACCCCATGGACTGCAGCCTTCCAGGCTCCTCCGTCCATGGGATTTACCAGGCAAGAGTACTGAAGTGGGTTGCCAGTGCCTTCTCCGAAATAATAGAGGGGAGACATGGCCAAAGAGGTAGGAGCCGCTGCATCAGAATGTGATGCCACCCAAATCAAGGGATGAGAGCACTGCAAGGGGACCCGTGTTTCCAAATGCAGCAGTCACTTCTTCTTTTATTTATTTACTTGGCTGTGCTGGGTCTTAGCTGTGGTATGGAAACTCTTAGTTGCAGCATGTAGGATCAGTTCCCCAACCAGGGATCGAACCTGGGCTCTCTGCATTTGGGGTGCAGAGTCTTAACCACTGGACCACCAAGGAAGTCTTCCAGCAGTCACTTCTTAAACAATGATCAAGGCCTTTATAATCTAGTCCTTGCCCAGATTTTCTACCTCATCCCCTCACACTGTAGATTTCAGCCCTTCTGCATATCTTAGGGTTCTCTCAATCTTCTGTAACATTCTACCTTCCCATTCATTTGTTCATTCATTTCCTCTCCTATAAGGTCCACACATTCCTGTGTGGTTCTGTACAACCCACTGGAAATTGTCATCATCAATCAAATGCCATCTTGAGCTTTTTCTCCTATAAAGCTTGCCTAACCTGTTAACCACTCCTTCCTCTAGCCCTCCACTTTTCTATCAACTTGGCTCTTACACTTCACCTGCAAGACTATATTTCTATTTCCATGCCTCTCTTCCCCATAAGATTGCCTTGTCTAGGGGTACAGGCTGTCTATTTATCTCTACAATGTCAAGAGCAGACACATGATGTGGCATGGTCAGCAGTTTATATGTTTTATTGAATGAGAAAGAGTGAACAAAAGACTTTGCACATCAACATCACTCAGAGAACAAATCAATGGTAGTGTAAAAATCAAAAGAGTTAATTGAGAATTTTCCTTCTCTGGGTTTTGATTAACTGAGGTTTCCCTGGGTTAATGCCTGGATTGATACTATACAGAATACATTCAGGTTTGCTCTGGCCTATATGAGCTCCTGAATGTAGTTGTAAATGAACTAATCTGGGTGGGAGGGATCACCTCTGTACGGTTATATATAGTTGTAAATGAACTAATCTGGGTGGGAGGGATCACCTCTGTACGGTTATATAGAAACATCAGTTTGTGTTGAGACTGCCAAACTGGCTTTCCCTTAGCCCCACTGCACCAAGGGTGTCTCATAAATGTTAAATAATCATAATGACCATGCTCAAGGGGGTGTCAGTGGTCATAAAAGCTGGCTTTTATGGATGCTTGTCTGCATCTCCTGGTGGGTGGCTACAACTTACACAGGCCTGATGGCCAGAGGGCTCCATACAGGATGCATCTGAGAGACCTCTACGCTTGGGTGGCTTGGATCCAATCACAAGCTGGGACGCCCAACCATTGATTGATTGAGGAAGGCCACCCACACTGAGCCTTCTGGAATCCATTGGTGAGTCACGGGCCAAAGGATTATGTCTTCAATATGGGCCATCAGGCCTGATACCAAAGCATTTCCTGCTTACAGCTTAGGGGAGCTGTCATTAATGAGGGTGATGACCTGTGGGTCCAAGAAATAGCCAGATGAGAGGAAAACCACAGTCTCATTTACACCTCATGGGACATGGCTTCCTAAGCTTTTCTGTTTGATTCTATATTCTCCAGCAAACCTCATTTTACACTCATCCTATCATTTATCCTTTGTTTTCATTCATTTCATGGACATTAATTGAGCACGTGGGCTAGACGTTAGAAGTACAGAGATGAATAAGACACAATTCCTACCCTTTTGGGTTCAGTTCAGTTCAGTTCACTCAGTGGTGTCTGACTCTTTGTGACCCCATGAATCGCAGCACGCCAGGCCTCCCTGTCCATCACCAACTCCCGGAGTTCACTCAAACTCACGTCCATCGAGTCGGTGATGCCATCCAGACATCTCATCCTCTGTCGTCCCCTTCTCCTCCTGCCCCCAATCCCTCCCAGCATCAGGGTCTTTTCCAATGAGTCAACTCTTCGCATGAGGTGGCCAAAGTATTGGAGTTTCAGCTTCAACATCAGTCCTTCCAATGAACACCCAGGACTGATCTCCTTTAGGATGGACTGGTTGGATGTCCTTGCAGGCCAAGGGACTCTCAAGTCTTCTTCAGCACCACAGTTCAAAAGCTTTTTTGAACACAATTCTTCGGCGCTCAGCTTTCTTTAAGTCCAACTCTCACATCCATACATGACCACTGGAAAAGCCATAGCCTTGACTAGACGGACTTTTGTTGGCAAGGTAATATCTCTGCTTTTCAATATGCTATCTAGGTTGGACATAACTTTCCTTCCAAGGAGTAAGCGTCTATTAATTTCATGGCTGCAATCATCATCTGCAGTGATTTTGGAGCCCCCCAAAAATAAAGTCTGACACTGTTTCCACTGTTTCCCCATCTATTTCCCATGAAGTGATGGGACCAGATGCCGTGATCTTAGTTTTCTGAATGTTGTTAATTGTAGACAAATAAGAAACCATTCCCATGTAATGTGTTATGTATATATGGCCATTGCATGCATGAGTGCTCAGTCACTTAGTTTTGTCCAACTCTTTGTGACCCTATGGACTGTAGCCTACCAGGATTCTCTGTCCATGGAATTTTCCAAGCAAGAATACTGGAGTGGATTGCCTTTTCCTTTTCCAAGGGATCTTCCTGACCCAGGAATCAAACCCATGTCTCTTGCATCTCCAGCATCAGCAGGCAGATTCTTTGCCAGTGAACCACCTGGAAATTCCATATATGGCCATAGGGGTATGTACAAAGGGAAGAAAGGGGACACAGAGGTCATATTTGTACTGAGTTTTAAAGGATGAATAGGATTCCAACTGGCAAGGAAAAGGGAAGAAGAGAGGTGCTGGGTATCCAGAGGGGTGAGGAGGCATTTTAAACAACTAGATACATAGAGTGAGAGGAGTGCAAAGTAGGGATCAAGAGCAGGATCTCTGCCTCCATAATTTCAGGGGTACCACTCACATAAGAGTCTACAAAGCCATGCAGTGCGTAACCTGGTGGTTATATGCCCCTTGTGGCCCTTTTTGGGAGACTTGGGTTCAGTTCCTGTCTCTGCTCTTCACCAGCTGTATGACCTCGGGTGATGCTCTCGCTGTTCCTCATTCCTTTCAAGTCTGGAATAAAGAAACTGAACTAGATGATATCCAGATAATCTCTTCTCCCCAGAGTCCTCTATGAGTCCAGCCTGAGATGAAATGTCAAAGGAGTTAAAGCTTGTTGTTTTGCGACTGAATTAGGTATTGTCCTCAGAAATAAAACCCTAATCTTCCCCCAAACTCTTGATTTATGTACATTTTTTAACATAATGTTGGTTAAACAGTGATATATAGAATGTGAGCACTAAAACAGAATTTAAAGATCATTTAACCCAAGTGGTTCATTTTTGAGAAGATGAGACTGAGACCTAGAGACAGTATGCGATCCACCCAAAGGCATATAGTAAGTTAGGTCAAGATCAGAACTCTATCAGACTCTTTGTCCTAAGCCAAGCAGTTACCAAGTTTGACACTGACTAATTCTATAACATTGCAACCTCCTTGGCTTGTTTCATGTTTATTCAAAAAAAAAAGGAACCATCATCCTACTGAGAAGCATAATGCTGCTAATGAAGGCTGCCTGCAGATCCACTCGCATGCCTCCTGGACACCCTATTCCCACTCTGCTGGCTTCCACACAGCAGAGCATCCAGCTGACCAAACCTGCAAATCTAGGACCATAGCACACCTCCACCTGATATTTCTTTGAAATATAAAAAACTCCAAACCCTTTTCCTCATAATTAAATTAAATCTAGGTATATATACAAGTCACTTTTGATGTGGCCAAAAGCACCAGACATCCAAGTGAGAAACTCAAGTGTGATTCTTGCTCCTCCTCCTCCTCTCTCCCATTCCCTCCTCCCAGTTCCAAAACATATCCTTGTCTCCAACTCCACTGACCTACTTCAGAGCTATACCCTTTCTTACCAGAGCTATTACAGAAGTCACCTGAGTAGTGTCCCTCCCTCCCATCCATCTCCCTCCTCCTGCCACCATGATGGTTTTGACTCTGCCCTGCTCAAGGGCAAACCAGGGGCACTCCCACATCTATCAGTAAAACCCAGTCTTGAGCCTGGCATCTTACATGGTTTTGGTCTTCCCCCACCCACCCGCCATTGTTTATCTCTGCCTCTGTACTCCATAAGTATGCATAATTATTATTTATGATTCTACAGGTAAGTTGGAGCTTCCCAGGTGGCTCAGTGGTAAAGACTCCACCTGCCAATGCAGGAGGCACAGGAGAGGCCAGTTCAGTCCCTGGGTCGGGAAGATCCCCTGGAGGAGGAAATGGCAACCCACTCCAATATTCTTGCCTGGGAAATCCCATAGACAGAGGAGCCTGATGGGCTATAGTTCATGGGATCACAAAGAGTCAGACACGACTTAGTGACTGAATACACATGCACACATGCATGCCTTGGGCACACGTATGCTGTGCTATCTCAGGTCTCCACATCTTTACTCAGCTGTTTTCTTTGCCTGGAATGCTTTCCCATCCTCAAATCCATCTCCCTTGTACATCCATCCTATACAAGTCTGCTTGGGGATACCACGGCAAAATTCCATTTTTGTGTAAACAACAAAAATGTATTTTCTCAGAGTTCTGGATGCTAGAATCCATGACCAAGATGTCAGCAAACTCAGCTTCTGCTAAGAGCTCTCTTTCTGGCTTACAGACAGCTGCCTTCTCTCTGTGTGTTCACACGAGCTTTGCTTTGTGTGTGCACACCGAGAGATAGCTCTCTGCTGTCTCTTCTCCTTATAAAAAGCCCAACCCTTATGACCTCCTTTAATTGCCTCCCTAAAAGCCCTACCTCTAAATACAACCACACATTGAGGGTTAGAGTCTCAACATATGAATTTGAAGGGCACAATTTAGTCCATAACACCTCCATTATAGTGCTCATCTCTATGTATTACAGTGTTTTATTTTCATGTCTTTCTCCTCCATTGGCTTCTGAGTTCTTGAGGAAAACTAGAAGTCTGTGAATCCTCATGTCCGTGAAGACTGGTCCAGGTTTTGTGAAGCTCAAGGCTTATAAAATGTGATGGGCCCGCACTAAGGGATTAAAACTTGGGTCCTGAGTGACTTGAGGAATGGCCCATGCAAGTGAAGAGCTCTGGAGCTTCAGTTTCATAGTCTCACAGTTTTACTGTCTCTGGACTCACAATAAAAAGCTTCATTGGGTCCTACAAAGACCACTGGGCTGGGGCGCATTCAAACTTCTCACCTGATTTTGGACAGATAATTTCATTATCCACACCTCAGTGTTTATGCATGTGTAAAATGAACCTACAATACCTGCCATGAGGTTGTTTTGAAGATATAATTAAATAACCTGAAAATACATTAAATATTTGTTTACTTGCTCATTGTCTGCTTCCAACTACAATGTCAGCTCCATTAGGAAAAGAGACTCTGCCTTGGTCGTGGCTGAATCTTTTCCATGATGGCGCCTGGAAATGGTTGGATGCTTCATAAATATTTGTTGAGTGAAAGAATGTAGTGCCTTGTAGGACCTGAAAGAATGGTGCTTGGTATCCATTGTTAAGTTCTGCCAGTTGTAACTATCGCTACTATTAATGAATCTTTAGTTCTATGAATAAGGAAGAGACAGAAAATACTAACATCAGAAGACATAAAAATCACTGTAAACTAGACTCTGGAGAGCATTATCATTCCAAATCTCTTATTCTCCTAAATGTTTTGAAACTTAGAATAAGAAAATATTCGGAAGGAAGAAGGAAAGTTGAGAGAGGGAAGGAGAGGAGGAGGAGAGGAGGCAGAGAAGAAAAGAAAAAGAGATAGACAAAACAAAACAAAAGAACATTGAAAACTGCCCAGCAATGGAGAGAGGCAAAAAGGAAAGCCCCAGAAATTTGACATCGTTTCTTCCAGGACCAAGACAGCTTATTTATTATTCATTGTTCATCAGCTCCCCTTGTGCTCTCCAGGGAGGAGGGAGTGTGGCTGGGTGCAGAATGCTCTCTCATCAGCCTTCAAAGAGGGCAGACAACCTCAAGTCATGTCAGGCCCCAGTCTCTTCCATCTTGGAGCTGAAAAGCTAGTCTTCCAATTTAGCTCTGAACTCCTCACCCCAATCAATTAAGAGAAATCTCATCAAAAACCCCAAATAAGTTTGGTTGGCCTGACCTAGCTAAAGAGGCATGGTTCCTCCTGGAAGAATCTATCATGTTTAAATGGCTCACCCTGATGGTTAGGAATTCAGGGAGAGAGGCTGTAAGCCACACAAAAGAGCTGAGAGGGACCCCCACACTTACAGAGGGCCCTCTTCATGACAGATGGGGAAACTGAGGTTCCAAGACAGCCAGCGACTTTGTCAAGGTTACAGAACTTTTTATTACTATTGTTAAAAGGAATCCCTGAGACAGATCTGGCTTCCTACACAGTCCATTTAATTCTCACACTTGACTGTGTCAGTAACTCTGACTCGTGGTTCAAGGTTCAAGGCTCTTATGAGCCTGACCTCAGCTTCACAGACCTTGTTTCCGCTTCTCATTTTGCTTCCTATGTGCTATGGGAACTTGGACAAGTGACAACACCTTTCTGGGCCTCAATCTTATCCTTCGTAATTTGTCTCACACATGTGCTGTCAAGATTAAGTAAGACAGCATGTTTTAAAAGCTGGTACTTTTTGTGCTTAATAAATGCTGATTTCCCACCTTCTCTCTTCCTCCTTCTGGCTTCCCTGGTGGTTCAGACAGTAAAGAATCTGCCTACAATGCAGGAGACTCGAGTTCAATCCCTAGATCAGGAAGATTCCCTGGAGAAGGGAGAGGCTACCCAACCCAGTATTCTTGCCTGGAGAATTCCATGGTCAGAGGAACCTGGTGGGCTACAGTCCATGGGGTCACAGAGTAGGACACTAACTGAGCAACTAACATTTTCACTTTCCAATCTTCTCCCTTTCTCCCCCAGCCCTCCTTCTTTCCCTTTCCCTTCACTCCTCTTTTCTTCCTTTGTTCTTCACATAACAAATGATGAATGCGAAGAAGTAGATCACCGGGTCCTCGCTCAAAGGAAGTTCATCTCCAATCAGGCTTCTGTTTTCACTTCTGTAGCACGTAAAGGTGGGAATACACAGATGTCCTTCCCTGTCCTCAAGGAGCTTATAGAAAACCAGAGCTACATACAAGGGAGAGAAAACCCCACAGGAAGCACGAGATATTTTCAAGCACTCAAAAAATTTTACACATAGAAGGGGAGAGATTACCAAGTTAGGGTACAGTGATAAGGTATCAGAGGGGGAAACCCAAGAGGTACTGAAGTTCTCTTTGTCTGATTCAGAAAGAAAAAAAAAAAAAAACTGGTAAAGGGAACTAGAAGTTCACCCATCGGGGCAACTATTTCTGGGCACCAGAGAATCTAAGTCCTCTGGGTCCTGTGACTAATGAACCTGGTGGGAAAAAAATATCTAAAATTACATGAAACTGAAACAAGAGAAACAAAATGAAAGGAGAAGAGGAAAGAAGAAGGAAGAAAGGAAGGAAACTACTACTGGTTTTCACTTAGCAGTACTAAGTCCCAGACCAGATTCCTTTATACATTCATTCTATGAGTGAAAAAAAGAAAGGAGGAAAGGGGACAGGGGCAGTGAGAAAGGGTGGAAGGAAGAAGGAAGGGTGGGAAGAAACCTTGGAGATGGATACGCTCTTCTTTTTAAACAAGAGGAAACTAAAGTCAAGAGAAAATGCCTTGCCCACAGCAACACAGTCATAAAACGCAGAACTACTATTGAATGCCAGCTATGTGTAACTGCAAAGCTCGGGCTCCCTCAGGACATCCCAGTCCCCCGATCAGAGTCCACATTATCCCCCAAATTACAGCATCAGTGGTAAGGTATGGTCTGAAGAGCCAGGATGTCATGGGAAGAGGAATAAAAAGCAGAGAGAAAAGGGCCCTTTCAGGTTCTCAGGGAATCCCACCATTTCTGTGATTATCTCTACAACATGAATTTCTCCTTGGGCTACTGACAAAGTTAACCCTGGGCATGTCACATAATCTCTCTGCTGCCTTATCTGTAAAATGGGTTCATAACATCATCATCATTTGATGAAAGAGACTGGATTAGCTGAAATCTTGAGTACCGGTCCAGGTTGAAGTTTTTAGATGCTACTCACATCACAGAATTCCACACCTAAAAAAAGTGTAAAAATCCATGCCCGAGAAATGGCTAGACTCTTGGTAGAGATTTCCACTTGGCCCATTTGGTCTGTTCTCTTCTTTTGCATAATGACAGAATTTTTATCTAGTCACAAGACTACCCAGGTAAAGTGATTTCTTGGCCTTACTTAAAGGTAAGGGTGGCCATATGATCAAATTATAGGTAGTGGAATATGAAAAAAAGTGATATGTGCAAATTCTTCCCTGAAAAAGAAATGGTAAGCTCTCCCTAATTCCTCTTTTCCTCTTCCTGTTGGATGAAACGCACATTTGATGGGAGGAACTGCCATCCTGGATCATAGGATGGAAGGCGCGTGATGAGGACCATAAGGCAGCACAATGGGAAGAACTTGGGTTCTTCTGTCATTCGATATGGAATCTAGAACGGTGGTACTGATGAATTAATTTGCAGGGCAGCAGTGAAGAAACATAGAGAACAAACCCATGGACATGGTCGTGGGGGAGGGGGAGGGGAGGAGGGAGAGGGTGAGATGTATGTGTATGGGGAGAGTAACAAGGAAACTTACAATACTATATACAAAATAGATAGCCAATGGGAATTTGCTGTATGTCTCAGAGAACTCAAACAGGGGCTCTGTGACAATCTATAAGGGTGGGATGGGGTGGGAGATGGGAGGGAGGTTTGAGAGGGAGGAGATATGTGTGCACCTATGGCTGATTCTTGTTGCTGTATGACAGATGGAATACCACAAAATTCTGTAAAGCAATTATCCTTCAATTAAAAAATAAATAAAGTGAGAAAAAAAGAAGCCATCATTCTATCCCTTGATAATCTACCTGAACTTCATATGTGAGAGGGAAATAAATTCCTATCTTATTTATGCTGCTGGCCTCTAGCAAATACATCCCTTTTATGAAAAAATAAAATCACAGATTGTCCAATTTGGGAAACATACTGCATGGAAAGTGAGATGGGAAACATTTTAGACACGTTCATGGTGTTGTCACAGTCATAAATACAAAGTCAAATGGAGCCAATGAAACTTCATGTCTATGCATGGAAATAGAGGGTCCCCCAGATAAGCCAAATTATATTTATATTGAATAGAAAGAGGGCTGGATAACCATTTCCATGTATACACAAAATTGTAGAAGTTGTCACAAGACTTTTTTAATTACCCTCACCCCCTACCCTGAGCCTAGAGGCCAGAAGACCCAGTTAGAATGAAAATTATATAATCCATTTATTTTTAAACCAAATTCCACTATGACTGCAGGGTAATAGTGGGAGAAGTCTGTCCAGGGAAGATGAGACAGGATGAGGTGAGGTCAACAGATCTCCAGGAACCTGCCTCTACTGCATCTTCATCTCTCTTATCTGCTTTATATATCGAGGTTCCCCAAAAAAGTTCAAATGATTCTGTGCTCAAGCCTGAGTAAGTTCAACTTCCTGGTAATAGAGGAAAGAACTAGCACCCAGAAAGGGGAATTGACTTGCCTACAGTCACACAGTGATGGAGAGGACAAGTTCCCAGGCCTAGGAATCAGCCTCTTTCACTGAACCAGACCTATCTATTGATCAGGATAGACACAACTGCTAGCCCGGGGACATCCCTCTCTAACCACAGAGACAGAGTTTCCCTTTTGTTTGTGATTTTTAAGTGACTCTCTCATTCGCATGGGTGCTTCAGCCAGAAGGGAAAGAACCTTTGACCACAGCAGGTGCTCACAGCCTGAGAACAGGCCAGTGAATTCCTATACTGGCCCCAGGATGTCACATCCTGTCCAGCCTGCTCAGCTGTCCAAGAAAGGGATGGATCTCTCCTGGTCAGAATGGGTCTTGAGAGCAGAGCAAAGGAAGGCATCACATTTCCTGTAGCATTATGACCACAACCAAAGATGTCTTCTTCCCAGAAGGGAGGATCAGGTGGGTGCCAGGAACAGGTCCCCAAATCCCTGAGCACCAGTATTGGTCAATCAGATTAATATTAAAAGTGATTGAGGGGACTTCTCTGGTGATCCAGGGGTGCAGATTCAATCCCTGGTGGGAGCTAAGACCTCACATGCATCTTGGCCAAAAAAAAACCCCACACAAAACATGAAATAGAAGCAATACTGTTACAAATTCAATAAAGACTTTTAACATGGGATGGGGGGAGAAGTGACTGGAAATTCCCTGGTGGTCCAGTGGTTAGGATTTGACGCTTTCACTGCTATGGCCTAGGTTCAATTCCTGGTCAGAGAATCAGAGAATTAAGATCCTATACGGTGTGCAGCACAACAACAACAACAACAACATTAAAAGTGATTATTCATTGGAATGATCCAGAAGTTCCCACTTCCCAAAGGCCTTTTACATACATTATCTCAGTTGGCGGTTCTTACAGTGCTAGAGGGGAAGTGGGTCAGAACACTGGACACTGGAGACCCATCAGGGTCTCACTAGAATGTGAATTCCCCCAGGGAAGGGGATTAGGTTGATTTTTGTCCACTCTTTCCCTAGTGTTCCAATACTACACTTGAACTGATGCCCACTATTTGCTTCATAAGTGAAGAAACAGCCTCTGCCAATCTTCCCAACTTCATCTCTCTTCAACACCCCCTAATAAAACACAATCCACTCAGCCTTCCAGTCAGTGAACCACAGGCAGGTCCCCAAGCTGAGGCAGCTCTCTCTCCAGCCTGCAGGGTTTATGCATGCTCTTTCCTCAGCCTGAAATGGCCTCTGCCAACTCTTCCTCTACCGGACCTTTCTATCTCAGTCGACATTCAGGGCTGCTGTGTTCAGATAAGCGAGTTGTTCATCAGGCAAGAGTGATCTGGAAACTAACACAATATTATAAAGTGACTACATTCCAAGATAAAATTAAAATTAAATTAAATGTAAAAAATAAAAGAGTGATCAGCCCAGGAGGCAACTGGGGACACAAACATCTGCCTGGGCTCTGCTTATCACGCTGTGCCACAGGTTAGGGGCTGCATTTACCCAGTAAAAGGGGAAACTTAAAATTATCACACAGATTCCATAAGGCTAGAGTCCTATTGATAGCAGGTCTTCCAGGGCTCCTTTGGCCATACCCCAGAGCAGCATAGAATCCACAGTCTCTGGCCTTGCTCATTTCCCCACAGAAGCCATGAGGTCTTCCACTGCAGCAGCTGTCTTGTTACAAGTTGTCTCAACCGTTACAAAAATGCCAGGCCCACAGGAGCACTTCTAGAAATGTGAATGAATAATGATGGGCCTAGAGAGGTGAATTGCCTTTTCCAGGGTGACATGGTCAGCCATTAGCAGAGCTGACTCAAGCCCCCCAGACCTCCTGGGGTCTGGTCTAGAGCTTCCTTCCACAGTAGAAACCCTCCTTCCAAACACTGCTTCTGGAAGCCAAGCCCTCAGAGATAGATATCTTATTTAGCAGTGAAGACGAGCCAGATGAGCCTAATTAATTTTGAACCCTTGCATGCAGCCTGTTCACTCAGTCAGTGAGTGTTACTCATGAACAGAAATATTTGAGAAGACTCATTTTTCCACCCCCAATTCATAATTCTGTCTACCTGTCACTCTTCACCCAGATTTAAGAGGTGCTAGTGAACTTCAAGTAGGCCCCGTGCCTCCAGCATCACTGTCCTGACCAGGCTTTGCCCCTTGATGCTTATCCTGCAAACATAAACCAAAGGGGCTTGACCAAGTGGCTTCTGCAAAGGGTCGTGGAGCTAAAAGCATCTCACATGCTGGTATTTTGCGTATAATGTGATCCAGACCCCCTGATAACAAAGCTGTGCAAGAAAAAGTGAGGAGGAATGCAGAAAATCACCATGTTGGCAGCTGGAAGAACTGGGTCACCATCCTGTTAGGATAATATTAATAACCCCTCATTGGAAAGTGAGATTTGATTAAAGCCACTTTGCCTGCCGAGGACAACATTCCCAAGGCAGAGCTGTCTGGAAGATTTGAAAGGTGAGCAAGAGACAAGGGGCTTTGACTGCTTCTCTATGCAAGAAGGGGGCTGTGCTAGGAGTAGAGAACCCAGGAATGGTCTCACACTTTGGACTTTGGGTATAATGTGATCCAGACCACTGCCTACTCCACCGCTTTATTGCTCTGTGACCTTGGGCAAGTCACTGACTGTTTCTGAAACTTGGTTTCCTTATATGAATAAGGAAGATAAAAATATATACGTTGAAAGGGGTTTTTTGGGTCACACCCTCCTTTCTTTATCTGCTTATCATTTAGAGCCTGGGCTCCTGGCTTAGAGTTTCCATGTGACCCTGGGCAAGTTACTTCTCTCAGTCTCAGTTTTCTTTCTTGTAAAATACTGTCTACCTCACAGAGTTGCCCCAAGGGCTAAAAGAAAGGAATGTATATAATATACTCATTTAGTAACTGCTAAACAAGCGTGACTGCAGCCATGAAATTAAAAGACGCTTACTCCTTGGAAGGAAAGTTATGACCAACCTAGATAGCATATTCAAAAGCAGAGACATTACTTTGCCAACAAAGGTCCATCTAGTCAAGGCTATGGTTTTTCCAGTGGTCATGTATGGATGTGAGAGTGGGACTGTGAAGAAAGCTGAGCACCGAAGAATTGATGCTTTTGAACTGTGGTGTTGGAGAAGACTCTTGAGAGTCCCTTGGACTGCAAGGAGATCCAATCAGTCCATCCTAAAGGAGATCAGCCCTGGGATTTCTTTGGAAGGAATGATGCTACAGCTAAAACTCCAGTATTTTGGCCACCTCATGCGAAGAGTTGACTCATTGGAAAGGACTCTGATGCTGGGAGGGATTCGGGGCAGGAGGAGAAGGGGACGACAGAGGATGAGATGGCTGGATGGCATCACTGACTTGATGGACATGAGTTGAGTGAACTCCGGGAGTTGATGATGGACAGGGAGGCCTGGCGTGCTGCGATTCATGGGGTCGCAAAGAGTTGGACACAACTGAGCGACTGAACTGAACTGAACTGAAACAAGTGTGAATAACTCTTACAGTATGTCTGACTACTAAGTTACTAATAAAAACAAACCATAGATTAGTTCAGTGGTAAAGAATCCACCTGCCAATGCAGGACATGTGGGTTTGATCTCTGGGTTGAGAAGATTTCCCTGGAGGAGATGGCAACCCACCCCCGTATTCTTGCCTGGGAAATGCCATGAATAGAGGAGCCTGGCGGGCTACAGTCTGTAGTGTCACAAAGAGTCAGACACGACTGAGCGACTAAACAATGACCCAGGGTTTCAGCTCCAGTTTGGGCACTCCTGTTTCCTGATCTTAAATAATTAAATACCGTCTCTGGTCCTCCATTTATTCCCTTGGTAAAATGAAGGGATGGGGCCTCCCTAAGGGCTTTCCTTCATTACATTCTGTGGGTACCCGAATCTCTGCCCCTTTGAACTCTTCAAGGTCTGAAATGTCCATTGTCTGCCTGTGGAACTCCTTGCTCATCAAGTAGGGCCAGGTTAAACAGACCTCCTCTGAGCATACTTCCGTGACAGGCACAGAAAAAAGCAAACAATCAAAGTAAGTCACGGTACTTTCCCTGCTTTTATTTTTTTCTCATGTTTAAATAGTGACTTTATTATTATCTCCATTAATTCTGTGCCACAACCTATCATACCCCACTGTACACGGTGGCACTGAGATACAGCAATAAGTATCTTGCTCTTCATAACACATTTAGTTATGGTAAAGGCAGGTCTAGTCCCAAACCCTCTTAACTCCTACTATTACTATTTCTACTGTGTCATACTGACAACATCCCAGATTATTCTCTAGTATGAAAGGATCGGGAAAGTCGTATTGTCCAGTGTTGTTTGAAGGGAAGATGAAAATCATCTTTTTCCTGCTTTTAACAGTCACCTGGATTCAGCACTTCTGACTTACTCCTTCTCTCTTTTTCTCCCACTCAGCAAACCCAGTAGCCCTGGAGGACATGGCTCCAGCAGAATAGATAGCACTTGGGCTTTAAAGGCAGATCCGGGCCAAACCAAATTCTGTCCCAACCACCTATCTAATGATATTGGTAAGTCACTTCAACTCTCTTAAGACCCAACTGCCATATCCGAAAAATAGGAGATTAATGTCGACATTACAGGCTGTCAGAATTCAGTGCAGGGACCACCAAGAGCTGGGACCTGAGAACGAGAGAGAGTCACTGGAACGAACTGGAAGTTGCCTTTCTCTTTAGAAACATCCCCAGGGTGTGGTACAAGGGAAGCAGGAAATAAAGTATTGGTGGATGGCACTCTGTGTATAGAGCTGCTTGGAAGTCCAAATCGGCTAGCCACCAGGCCTCCCGATAGATAAACTGCCGCCACAAAGAGTTAATGTTCAACTGCCCTTCTGACCCTGCGTCCTTCAAAAGGAGTACTGGCAGGAAGCCCTGGGCTGCCCCCACTGGGCCCGTGCCTGCCCACCCGAAGAAGCTGGCGGAGAAGGGTGCCGGCCAAACAAAAACCTTCAACTGTGATGTCATCGCAAACTCTCTCCCAGATAAATGCCCAGCTACCAAAGTGTCTGCGTTGCATGCCAAAACGTCCAGCTGGGCAGAAAACAAGGAATCAGGTCCCAGGCGGCCCGTGCAGTCCCGTCCCGGGCGTCTGTCTCGCTGACAAGTGACCCTGGGATCACAAGAGACCAGCGGCCCAAGAAGCACCCTGGCTGACTCTTCTCTAGGCCTCCCTCTCTGCCCCGGACGACAAGCCCCGCCCCGGTTCGCAGGGCAACCAATCAGCGCTTCCTTCTTTCCCAGACCCTGAAGGGACCGCCCCGATGCGCTGCGGCGGGAAGAAAGCCCCGGATCAAAACAGACTGAAAAGTGAGTTCCGAGATAATGCACAAAACTGGCCAATCGGGCTGCAGAAGTAACGTTGCAAGAAACCGCATCTGACTTCTTTCAAGATGTTAGAAGATATTCCACCTGTGAAAACGGCGGCAGAAGTACTGAGGAAGGAAGAGGAGAATCGGAGAGTCATTGCACTTAGGAAAAAGAAAATAAGACGGCTGACATTTGAAAGAGTCCTAACTCCAAACGCAGCAGTTGACCGCCCCCCCGTGCCCCCCCCCCCACACACAGGGAATTAATAATTCATGGATCGTATCACCCATCCTTATGCCGTCCCTTCTCTCCTTCCGCAACTTCAAGTCCAGACTCCATCATTTTAATGACTCGGCCTCAGTTCCCTTGCACTCTCACGCATCAGTGTGAGCACCTGCCAAGCCAGTTAAATGCAATTTTCACGTGCGACAACCCGGCGCACATCGCCTGGCTGACTCCTCTCAACAAATTCCAGAAACCAAGCCGAAGTCCTAATACACTTCCAGAGTGGATTCCATCCCACTTCTTTAAACGACCATTCGACGCCTCTCTCTTGTCATCCCCAACACCTCCTCCCCCACCCTTCCTCACAGCTGCTAATCTTGCTTCGGTTTTATTGAGGAAATAGACTCCATCCCAGCAGAGCTTCCTCCAGCCACCACCCGCTCCCCGCCAGCCCATATGGATATCCACGCTTGCCCTTCGCGCTTCCTCTCTGCCCCCGCGACAAGGCTGCCTTGTCCTCTGCCTTGCCCTTTCAAGGGCCTCACCTCTTTGGGTACTCCGTGCCCACTTCTTTCATTGCCCCAAACCACCTTCTGGCACCCTCACTTTTCCTTCCTGTCGAAATCATTTTCCTCCGCGCACAAACATTCTGCATTTTTCTCTCATCTTTAGAAACAAGAGCAAACCCAAATCAAGCGTCTCTTTAGGTTCAATATTTTCCTCTGGCTACCTACCCATTTCTGAGTATCCTTTACAGTACAGCTTACCAAGGACAGTCTGTGCCAGCGGTTTTCAAACTGGTTTGGTTTACATACCCATAAAAGAATTTTGAAAAATATGTACTCTAACACATATTTCAAACTGACATCTAAAATTGTTCAGTTCAGTTCAGTTGCTCAGTCGTGTCCGACTCTGCGACCCCATGAATCACAGCACGCCAGGCCTCCCTGTCCATCACCAACTCCCAGAGTTCACTCAGACTCACGTCCATCGAGTCAGTGATGCCATCCAGCCATCTCATCCTCTGTCGTCCCTTTCTCCTCTTGCCCCCAATCCCTCCCAGCATCAGAGTCTTTTCCAATGAGTCAGCTCTTCGCATGAGGTGGCCAAAGTACTGCAGTTTCAGCTGTAGCATCATTCCTTCCAAAGAACACCCAGGACTAATCTCCTTTAGAATGGACTGCTTGGATCTCCTTGCAGTCCAAGGGACTCTCAAGAGTCTTCTCCAACACCACAGTTCAAAAGCATCAATTCTTCAGCGCTCAGCTTTCTTCACAGTTCAGCTCTCACATCCATACATGACCACTGGAAAAACCATAGCCTTGACTAGACGGACTTTTGTTGGCAAAATAATGTCTCTGCTTTTGAATATGCTGTCTAGGTTGGTCATAACTTTCCTTCCAAAGAGTAAGCATCTTTTAATTTCATGGCTGCAATCACCATCTGCAGTGATTTTGGAGACCAGAAAAATAAAGTCTGACACTGTTTCCACTGTTTCTCCATCTATCTGCCATGAAGTGATGGGACTGGATGCCATGATCTTAGTTTTCTGAATGTTGAGCTTTAAGCCAACTTTTTCACTCTCCTCTTTCACTTTCATCAAGAGGCTTTTTAGTTCCTCTTCACTTTCTGCCATAAGGGTGATGTCATCTGCATATCTGAAGTTACTGATATTTCTCCTGGCAATCTTGATTCTAGCTTGTGCTTTATCCAGCCCAGGGTTTCTCATGAGGTACTCTGCATAGAAGTTAAATAAGCAGGGTGACAATATACAGCCTTGACGTACTCCTTTTCCTATTTGGAACCAGTCTGTTGTTCCATGTCCAGTTCTAACTGTTGCTTCCTGACCTGCATATAGGTTTCTCAAGAGGCAGGTCAGGTGGTCTGGTATTCCCATCTTTTTCAGAATTTTCCACTGTTTATTGTGATCCACAGTCAAAGGCTTTGGCATAGTCAATAAAGCAGAAATAGATGTTTTTCTGGAACTCTCTTGCTTTTTCCATGATCCAGCAGATGTTGGCAATTTGATCTCTGGTTCCTCTGCCTTTTCTAAAACCAGCTTGAACATCAGGAAGTTCACGGTTCACATATTGCTGAAGCCTGGCTCGGAGAATTTTGAGCATCACTTTACTAGCGTGTGAGATGAGTGCAATTGTGCAGTAATTTGAGCATTCTTTGGCATTGCCTTTCTTTGGGATTGGAATGAAAACTGACCTTTTACAGTCCTGTGGCCACTGCTAAGTTTTCCAAATGTGCTGGCATATTGAGTGCAGCATTTTCACAGCATCACCTTCCAGGATTTGGAATAGCTCAACTGGAATTCCATCACCTCCACTAGCTTTGTTCCCAGTGATGCTTTCTAAGGCCCACTTGACTTCACATTCCAGGATGTCTGGCTCTAGGTGAGTGATCACACCATCGTGATTATCTTGGTCGTGAAGATCTTTTTTGTACAGTTCTTCTGTGTATTCTTGCCACCTCTTCTTAATGTTCATTGTAAGTTTAATCGTTGTAAAGAGGTAATTTATGACAATTTGTAAATACTGAAAATTTGAAATGAGGATACTAAGTCACTCTTTTAAAAGATCTAGTTGAATGTGAATATCATAGCATTCTGATGTTTACATTTACTTAAAAAGTATTAGTATATGAAAGAGCTCCTTTTAACAATCAGAAATTTTAGGTTTTTTTAATTTATTGAACTCATGTTTTCATTCTATTTACCTCTCCTCTAAAATCTTAACCTAACACAGATTGTGTGATTGAGAGTCTCTAATTGATCATGTCATATATCTCTAACAAAATGTATATAAATAGAAATGTAAAATGTTTTCTTTCCTCTAACCATATGGTTGTAAACATTAAAAAATTCCATTTGCATTATCATAATGGTTAATAGTATGCAATTGATCAAAATAGCAAATATGGTTTTTTAGAAATAATTCCTAAACATATAAAGTGTTATAGGAAATTATCTCATAATGAGATCTCTGAAATTTTTCTTTAATTAGTTTATGTATCCATTGATATGGGCTTCCCTGGTGGCTCAGTGGTAAAAAGACATGAGTTTGATCTCTGGGTTGGAAAGATTCCCTAGAGAAGGAAATGGCAACTCATTCCAATATTCTTGCCTGGGAAATCCCACGTACAGAGGAGCCTGGCAGACTGCAGTTCATGGAGTTGAAAAAAAGTCAGACACGACTTATTGACTAAACAACATGCAACATCCACTGGTATATAATATTTATTGCTGCAGTGACAGAGGATTAAGCATCAATTCTAGTCCTGCTTTTCTTATTTACAGATGTTAGCACTGAGAGCAATTAGTGTCAAAAATCAGTTCACTGGAAAAGAGTTTTGTTTATAGAAATGTGACTTCATTCTTTGAACTCCTTCTAAGTTATATGCCAAAAATCACATAGTGAACTGTCATCAAAAGTTATTTTTAAGGGGGCTTCCCCGGTGGCTCAGTGGTGAAGAATCTGCCTGCCAACGCAGAAAATGCAGGCTTGATCCCTGGTTCAGGAAGATCCCACATGCTGCAGAACTACTAAGCCCATGAGCCACACTACTGAGCCTGTACTCTTGACACCAGAACTGCAGCTACTGAAGTCTGTGTACCCAAGAGCTAGTGCTCCACCAGAAGAGAGGCCACTGCCATGAGAAGCCCGAGCACTGCAACTAGTGAGTAGCCCCCACTCACTATACCTCGAGAAAAGCCCTCATACAGCAATGAAGACCCAGCACAGCAAAAAAATAAATGATATTTTAAAATATTTTTAAAAATATACTACCTGATAACTACTAAATTGGAGCTCCACATAGCTATTTGCACGGTACCTATTAGACTTTCATGCAGAAATGCCAAGGTACATATGTCCTGGGAAAGAATGGGGGTGCCCCAGGAAGGATCAGGATGTGAGAGGTGGCTGCAGAGACTGCCCCTGACCCTGACAAGTAGAATGGAGAGAACACTGCACTCGAGTCAATGACTTAGGTTCTAATGACGGGACCAGCGCTGCTGACAGTGTGACCTGGGACAAGTGATAAATAAGCTCTTTCTGAGCTTCAGTTTCCCATTGCGCCTTTCATGCATGTCCACAGATTCTGAAAGCAGGAGGAACTCTCGCTAGGAACGCATTCGACATTCCTAAAGAATTCGATGAATTCTTTAACTTAGGAGAATAACACAGATTCATATGTGACTGAATCACTAGTCACACTCTGATTTTTATCTGTTCTATTTTTTTTTTATTTTTTAATGCAGTAAAATACAGAAAACATAAAATTTACCATCTTAACTAACCAGTTCTACCAGTGTACAGTTCAGTAGCATTAAGTATAGTTACATTCTTCTCTAACCAATTGCCAGAACTTTTTCATCTTGCAGAAATGAAATTCTATACCCGTTAAACAACTATTCATTCCCTGCTCCCTGTAGTCCCTGGCAGCCACTATTCTACTTCCTACTTTTATTTCTTTAAATATTCAAGGTACCTCATATATGTGAAGTTATTCAGTATTTGTCTTTTTGTGACTGGCTTATTTCATTTAGCAAAATGTCCTCAATATTCATCCATGTTGCAGCATGTGTTGGAATTTCCTTCCTTGCTAGGCTGAATGAGATTCCATTTTCCATTCCATATTCACCAACTGTGAATTATATTCCACATTGAAATGAGACTTCTGTTTATTCAAAAATATTTATTGAGCACCTTCTATATGTATATACATCTGGATGTATTGTTCATGTGAGTCAAACAGATATAATGACTAGGTGACTAATATTTTCACTTTCATAGTCTAGTGTAGATGAAAGTGGATTCAGTCTCCTGTCCCATCTTTTAATCCATCAATCAAGCTTTTGGGTCAGAATATCAAGATGGCATCATGATGCCAGTATGCCAGTTTGGAGCCCTGAGACCACCTAGTTTCATCCTCCACACATACAGCACCGCTCCGACCCTTCCTCACACCAACCCAAACTTCTGCCCCCATCTTTATTCACTCCCTTATAATAGCTGTGTAAGCATCTGTATCTCTGATGAGATTATAAACCTGTTTGCAAATAAGAAGCAAGTACCTGCCTCTTGAGAAACCTATAAGCAGGGTCAGGAAGCAACAGTTAAAACTTGACATGGAACAACAGATTGGTTCCAAATAGGAAAAGGAGTACGTCAAGGCTGTATATTGTCACCCTGCTTATTTAACTTATATACAGAGTACATCATGAGAAACATTGAGCTGGATGAAACACAAGCTAGAATCAAGATTGCCAGGAGAAATATCAATAACCTCAGATATGCAGATGACACCACCCTTATGGCAGAAAGTGAAGAGGAACTAAAAAGCCTCTTGATGAAAGTGAAAGAGGAGAGTGAAAAAGTTGGCTTAAAGCTCAACATTCAGAAAACTAAGATCATGGCATCCAGTCTCATCACTTCATGGCAGATAGATAGGGAAACAGTGTCAGACTTTATTTTTCTGGTCTCCAAAATCACTGCAGATGGTGATTGCAGCCATGAAATTAAAAGACGCTTACCTCTTGGAAGGAAAGTTATGACCAACCTAGACAGCATATTCAAAAGCAGAGACATTACTTTGCCAACAAAGGTCCGTCTAGTCAAGGCTATGGTTTTTCCAGTGGTCATGTATGGATGTGAGAGTAGGACTGTGAAGAAAGCTGAGCGCCAAAGAATTGATGCTTTTGAACTGTGGTGTTGGAGAAGACTCTTGAGAGTCCCTTGGACTGCAAGGAAATCCAACCAGTCCATCCGAAAGGAGACCAGTCCTGGGTGTTCATAGGAAGGACTGATGCTGAGGCTGAAACTCCAATACTTTGGCCACCTCATTCGAAGAGTTGACTCATTGGAAAAGATCCTGATGCTGGGAGGGATTGGGGGCAGGAGGAGAAGGGGACGACAGAGGATGAGATGGCTGGATGGTATCACTGACTCGATGGACGTGAGTCTGGGTGAACTCCGGGAGTTGGTGATGGACAGGGAGGCCTGGCATGCTGCGATTCATGAGGTCACAAAGTCGAACGTGACTGAGCGACTGAACTGAAGTGAACTGAACTGAAGGTTTAGTTATGTATCCGCAGGACTTTAACGAAGTCTTTGCACATAGAAATGTTCAATAGTTGTTTTTTTTAATTTACTGATAAAGCTGAAAAATCCTTTATTTGTTCTAAATTAAATTATTCAAATAATTCAAATTCAAAATAATTCAGGGGGACTTGCCTGAGTCTCACCATGGTTGCTACTCTGGAGTGCAATTCTTGGCTGATCCCGTATAAACCCATTATTACTGGGGAAAAAAAATAATTCAAAAAGTACTGCTTGCTTGCTACATGCCAGAGTCTGTTCTAGGAGATAGGACTATGGCAAAGAACAAAGCAAACTTTATTCACACTCTCCTAACACATTCTTGTTAGGGAGTGAGAATCAACAGTGAGTGAAGCACAGTGAAAGAAATAGCAGGCAAGGGCCAGGGTTTATACTGCTTTATCCTGGAGGGTCAGGCACATCTCTGCAGGAGTGTTAGTGGGTCAGAGATCTGATGAGAAGTAGGAGCCCAGCAGGGAAAGTTCATGGGGAAGAACATTCTGGACAGAAGGAACAGAGACCGCAGAGGTCCTGAAGCAAGAAAGTTATACTGATGCAGGTTAAAGCTATATTATTTCTAGTTTAGAGATAAGACCATCAAATCTAAGATTCAGTGACTTGTGCAGCACTCACAGAAGTGGTAGCTAGACTGGAAATTAGGTACAGTCAGAAAGTAATCATATTTAAGTGGTATGCAGACATTTTCCAAAGCAGTTCAATCCTCTAAGCCATAGAAAATAAATACCCTGACTGAACTTGGTCCAAAATAAGCCACGCTTCTCATTTGACACTCTCGCACTGGGTCATCTATCTCATCCACTTCTTGTGTCTTTCTCCACCTCTACCATGTCCAGGTTGTTGACTTCGAAAAGTCTGCCTCCAGACCAGATGTCTGTTATGTCTATTCTGAGCTACAGGTCCTTGTCCCCAACTGGAATGCAAGCTCTCCAAAACCAAAGCATTGTCTTACACACAGTAGTTACTGAATAAACATTTGTTGAATGAATGAATGAGCAACTAAATGAACTGTCTATCCAACTATTAACTGGACACGTCCATCTCAACATCTCACAAACACCTGAAATTCAGCGTATCCCAGAATTCCTCATCTCTGCTACTCTCTCCTCCCAACTACCCTTTCCACGTTCCCTCTCCCTCTGAGATCAGTGCACATTCCAGGGCCCAAGTCAGAAACCTGGGCATCATGTTTGATTTCTTTTCTCTATTTTTACCCATATCTAGTAGGCAATGGAGTCTTCTCAATTCCAACTCTTTATATTCTAGAATTTGTCCCCCTACTTCTACATTCTTTCTGGGTTTGCCTTGGTTGAAAATCTTTCTCTCCTGAATTATTGTAGTAGTCAACTAATTATCTCATTTCTTTCTGTCTCTCCTACATAAGACTCTGTTCTATAAGTGACCATTTAAAAATATATTTTAAATTGTAAAAGCTGAATTTTCATTGTAAAGATGTGGAAAGTACAGAAAAACTTGAAAAAGAGAACAGAAATCACCAATAATTCCACTATGCAGAGATAACTATAGTTATTTTTTGCTTTTGGTACAGTTCCTCCTGGTTTTGCTGTGCATATATTTATCTATTTTAAATCAAAACCTGAATCATGCATTCTTCTTTTTGGCTTGGCATTTTATTATGCATGTGTCCCTATACACTGAAATATTGCCAAATGATTTGAATGCTTTAAATATCACATCAGTTGCATGTAGCATAATTTATTTAATCATTTTGTAATTATTCAGCATTTAGATTCTTTCCAGTTTTACTAATGTGTCTTCAGTGCACATTCTTGGACATACATTTTTGTCTTCATTTCTGATTATTTCCTTATGACAAATTCCTAGAAATAAAATTATTAGAGCAAATTATATGGCCATGCTTAAGGCTCCTAAAGCTTTTGTCAAGTTACCTCAGAGAAACTTTTTAAAAACGTGAATTTAATCGTGTTATTCCCTTTTGAAAATCTCTAAAGACAGAACTCAGAAACTAGTTCAAACTTCTTGGGTAGATTTATAAGACTACATGGTTTGGCTTCAACCTACCTCTCTGACTTCATCTGCCACTGCTCCCACATGTAACCGCTTTATTACAACCACAACATACTATATATTAATATCAGCTCATGAAATATGTCAGTCCTTTGGACATGGTTGTGCTCTCTGCCCAGAACATCATGTTCCCTTTTCTTCATCTAGTCATCTCCTATTTGTTGATTCAAAATTTAACTTTAAGCATCATCTATATAAGATAGAAAATATCTTCCGTTTAAATGCTTGCTGTGAGTCAGGCTCTAAACTAAAGAAAAAATTCATTTCATTTAATAATCACAACCATTTTATCTAAGTATTTATTTCCAATATCAACTGAAGAAACAGGCTCAAGGAATGACAGGCTTCTGTAGTTAAGTGGCAGAGTGGAGATTTAAACCCAAGTCTATCTGACTCTGAACCCATGTTCTTTATCGATGTGTGTAAAATTTGTCTCCTCTCTGATCTTCCTGCCATTTCAGTTCAGTTCAGTCACTCTATCATGTCTGATTCTTTGCGACCCCATGGACTGCAACACTCCAGTCTTCCCTGTCCATCACAAACTCCCAGAGTTTACTCAAACTCATGTCCATTGAGTTGGTGATGCCATCCAACCACCTCACCCTTTGTCATCCATCCCCTTCTCCTCCCACCTTCAATCTTTCCCAGCATCAGGGTCTTTTCCAATGAGTCAGTGCTTCACATCAGGTGGCCAAAGTATTGAAGTTTCAGCTTCAACACCAGTCCTTCCAATGAATATTCAGGACTCATTTCCTTTAGGATGGACCAGTTGGATCTCCTTGCAGTCCAAGGGATTCTCAAGAGTCTTCCCCAACACCACAGTTCAAAAGCATCAATTCTTCGGCACTCAGCTTTCTTTATAGTCCAACTCTCATATCCATACATGACCATTGGAAAAACCATAGCTTTGACTAGACAGACCTTTGTTGGCAAGGTAATGTCTCTGCTTTTTAATATGCTGTCTAGGATGGTCATAACTTTTCTTCCAAGGAGCCAGCGTCTTCTAATTTCATGGCTGCAATCACCATCTACAGTGATTTTGGAGCCCCCTCAAAATAGTCTGTCACTATTTCCACTGTTTCCCCATCCTGCCATTTAGATTCCTCTCTTATAGGTTTTCAGAATACCCTGGGCTTCCCTTTGTCTTTCTGTTTGTCCATCCAATCAGCCTCCCTCATTAGACTGGAAATTCCTTGAGGGCAGGAACTATGTCTAATTCACAGTGTAGGAACAAAGTGAATAGTCACTGAATAAATGAGAAATGAATAAACAAACACTGGTTGCACTCGTATAACTCTGACCTCAGTTTTCCTTAATTTCCTTTGCTGTCACCAATGATGACTTTATGAGCTTGTCTCCTTGGGGGATCACCATTCATTTCCTCTGATGTCTTGATTCATGCTGGGGTTCACCAACTGAGCAGAGGTGACATCATGGTCATAGAAGTCCTCTGCCAATCAAGGTGGACCCCCAGACTGCATCCTGTGAATCCGGTAGAAAGAGAAAGATGTCAACTGGGAGTGCCAGTAGAAAGTTAGTTTGCCCACACATGCCAGAGTAATGAGAGGAAAGGAAACATAGAAATAGAAAGCAGAGGCTTAATGGGATGGAAAGAGGCTCCAGTGTGAGGCAGGAACTGCCCCAAAAGGATTAAAAAGGAAAGGAAAATTGAAAATTTGGCACAAAGCTTCAATTGGAATCAAAGAGATCAGGTCCATAGGAGTTGTCCGCTGAGGCTGTCCCACTGATGTCAAAACTCTTTCCAACCCTTCCTCTCAAACCCCTGATTTCAAAGGCAACATAATGTTTACTTAGGTACATTGAGTTCCACCCCCAGCCCCATAAAAGGCACCCTCCATGGGGTGAGTTTCTGAGAGCTGCTTGGACCACATATTCCACAGTTTGGTCTCCCAAGTGGCAATTATCCTTTATTTCCTCTTTCCACTGTCACCGCAAACATCTTAGCATCCCCACAAAAGCCACCTAAGAGTTCGTGTCACCCAGTCAGAAGTAGCAGAGCAAATATCTGCATACATGCGTATACTCAGACACACACACACTTGCATGTGTGTCCAGAGTTACACAACCATATGTTTGCAATTATATATACATCCTTGCATATAATTAACACATAACCATGTTTTCACATATACTAAATAAGGCACCCTCTGGGCATCTATTTAGTCAAAAAATAATTAATTGAGTACTTACTCTGTATCAGCCACTATGCTCCATCCTAAAGAAAAGAAAGATAAGACATTGTCATTGCCTGCAGGAGTTCACAGTTAGTAGGCGAAATAGATGGACATCTAGTCAGTTGCAGAGCCAGATAACAGTGGAAGTCCAGCAAAGCCATCCAGCCCAACCTCTGAGCTCAGAGTTTTTCCAGGGAGGTAGAGGCAGATGTGATCCTTAACAATGACTAGGAACAGGTAGCTACATATACAAAAGCAAAGTGATATGAATTTGGGAGAATTGCAAGCAGTTCAACATAGCTGGATTTTAGAGGATAAGGGGAAAGGTAGATGAATCATAAAAAATAGGGGTAGAGGGATAGGGAAATACGAACTCATGAAAGGAATTCCATGCTGAAATTCCAAATCTAGCAACATGGCAGACTTCATTAACATAGAACTGCCATCCCAGAAAAAAAAAAAAAAAAGCACACACACAGAAATACTGAATAAAACATAATAGCTCCTCCCTCCACTGAATACAGATCTAATGAACTCTGATGCATGGATCAGACATTTCACGTAACAGAAATAAAAGGAGAGTATAAAATCAAGGTAATAAGCTTCTAGCTGAAGTTGAAGTGTGCAGAAGCCAAATCATGCAGTCTTATACATCCATCCAATGAAACTGGACTATTTTCTGAAATCTTTCTGTAGAAAGTTTAAAAAGAGAATAATAAAATTAGATTTGCATAGCCTAGGACCTGTGAACCCCCTGGGATTCCTTCCTAGCAGCACAAAGACAAAATGGCTTTCTAGAGACCAGGGTGCATGGCATTCCCACAGAAAACATAAGCCCTGCTATAGATAAGCTCACAATAAAAAAATTATAGACCACACAAGCTTAATCTATCTAGTATGCAAAATGAAGATTAAAATTCAAAGGGATTATACATATTCATACTTAACAGATTGTTAAAATTTTAAATTCTAACAATACCAGTTGTTGAGGATGGAAATCAATTGCAAAATTTCATATGCTGCTATTGGCTAGTAACGGCACAAATTTCTTACAACTACTTCTGAGAGCATTTAGGCAATAATATCTGTTAAAGTGGAGGTATATTATATTCCTACCATTTAGCAATTCCATTTCTTTGTATACTGGAACTAAAGGAAGAAATACATAAAGGAGTCCATTTCTGCATTGTTTGTAATAGCAAACAGCTGAAAATAATCTAAATGTTCACCAACTTTATAATAGATCAATAAGGTATGACGCTATGCTATGCTATGCTATGCTAAGTCACTTCAGTCGTGTCCGACTCTGTGTGACCCCATAGACGGCAGCCACCAGGCTCCCCCGTCCCTGGGATTCTCCAGGCAAGAACACTGGAGTGGGTTGCCATTTCCTTCTCCAATGCATGAAAGTGAAAACTGAAAGGGAAGTCGCTCAGTCGTGTCCGACTCTTAGCAACCCCATGGACTGCAGCCTACCAGGCTCCTCTGTCCATTGGATTTTCCAGGTAAAAGTACTGGAGTGGGGTGCCATTGCCTTTTCCAACAGTGATGCTATAGCATGTTAAACGAATATTGTAGATCTATATGCCATCATGTATAAATTGTAAAAACACAATGTTGTGATCAGAGCAGATTATTAAAAAAAACTACTTTGATACTATTTACATATATACATATTTTAAACTCACAAAAGTTATATAGAGTTCATGGATGTATACTTATGTTGGGTTAATAAGAAAACCTGATTTGAAAAGACACACACCAAATTCAGGATAATGGGGAGGGACTGTGTGGAATTAAGGGACGGGGCTGCAATTGTATCTTAACTGATTCTTTCTTAGCAACAATATTTGATTGGAACAAACAGGGCAATATACTAATCTCTTATAGTTGAGTGGTAGGCACATGGTTCTTGTGTTATTCTCTGTATAAATTACATTTTTGAAATGAATTCAAATTTAAAAAGAAGAAGAAATACTATGTGAAGGATTGTATTCCCTGAGAAGGTGAATGACATGGTCAGATTTCTGTTTGGAAAGCTCTCTTTGGCCCCTATGCAGAAGAGTTCTTACCAGAATGAAGACTCGGGCAGGGAAAACCTGATTACTGGAGGCTTTTGGAGTTGGTTAAAAGAGACTTAATGAGGGACTTCCCAGGTGGTCCAGTGGTTAAAATCCACCTTGAAATGCAGGCGATGCACAGCATCAAGGAACTAAGATCCCACGTGCCACAGAGCAACTAAACCCACAGACTACAACTACTGAGCCCAAGCACTCTGGAGCCTGCACACCACAGCTAGAGAGAAGATCTGGCACAGCCAAATGAATAAATAAATAATATTTTGAAGAGTTAATGAGGCCTCAAATAAAGGCAGTAAAGGGAAGGGGTGAGTTTGAAAGCTATTTATGAAGTAAAAATTGCCAATGTATTGTCAATCTTTTCCTTTGGTATCAAGATTTGTTTTGTTTCATTTTTTAGTAAACTTTGCTCCTTTCCCTTTTTCAGTTGAAGTATGACATAGCAATAGACAAATACATGAGTGAAATAAATTTTCACAAAGTGACCAACACCCAAATTAAGTCCTCTCCCAGTCAATATGCGCCTAAAGGTGACCACAAACCTGACATTTATCATTATAGATAAATTTTCTGTGTTTAAAATATTGATTTGAATTTATTGAAATAACAGGCATTTAGTTATCACAGCTTCCCAGGTGGCAGAGTGGTAAAGAATCCATCTGCCAATGCAGGAGACGCAGGAGATGCAGGTTTGATCCCTGGGTTGGGAAGATCCTCTGGAGAAGAAAATGGTAACCCACTCCAGTATTCTTGCCTGGAGAATCCCATGAACAGAGGAACCTGGTAGGCTACAGTCCATGGGTTCACAAATAGCTGGACACAACAGACCTCACACACACACAGCAGTTGTCACACATAGTGAGTCGTCTAGATGCCAGTTGGTTCCAGAGCTGATTCACCCAGGGCACTGGGTCAGTGACTCTGTGAGGTTCTGACTTTTCCTGTATGGCTGGCAAGATGGCTGCCACAGCCCCAAACATCATACCCTCACAGAAAAATGTTGAAGGAAGGAAGCAGCAATAACCAGGCTACTGAGACATCTCAAGTGCTTTCCTGTTTTCTCAAATACATAGAACATGATCAACTTCACGGAGGCTGGGAAAGTCAGTGATCCCCGTTTTGAGAATCTGTGATGGGAGATGAGTAGGAAAAACAAGGTTAGGTATCATTATGACAGTCAAATAATTTCCTTGGTTTCCTACCAGGCCCACTCAATACTAGGAATCAAGTAGTACAAATATTTATTTTTGGTTCAAGTGTAAAGTTTTTCTGACTAATGTGTCATCATTGCTTTGGAATTTTCTGTTCTTACCTAATTCCTTGTTTTTACTTGCTTGTTTTGTTTTTTTTTCTTTTTATTCAGTTTTATTGAGATATAGTTGACATACAGCACTGTATACATTTAAGGTGTACAGTATAATGTTTGACTTACATATATTGTGAAATGTTTACCACAATGAGTTTAGTCAGTATTCATCATCTCTTGTAATACCAAAAAAAAAAAAAAAGATTAAGAAAATATTTTTTCCTTGTGATGAGAACTCTTAGGATTTACTCTCTTAACTTCCATGTATACCATGCTGCTGCTGCTAAGTCGCTTCAGTCGTGTCCGACTCTGTGCGACCCCATAGACGGCAGCCCACCAGGCTCCCCCATCCCTGGGGTTCTCCAGGCAAGAATACTGGAGTGGGTTGCCATTTCCCTCTCCAATGCATGAAAGTGAAAAGTGAAAGTGAAGTCACTCAGTCGTATCTGACTCTTAGCGACCCCATGGACTGCAGCCTACCAGGCTCCTCCATCCATGGGATTTTCCAGGCAAGAATACTGGAGTGGGGTGCCATTGCCTTCTCCCATAGAGTAGCATTAACTACATCATCATGTACATTACATCCTAGTTCTTATCTTGTAACTGGAAGTCTGTACCTTTTGACCACCTTCATCCAATTCCACCTCCCTTCAGCCCCTGACTCCAGTAACCACAAATCTGGTCTTTTTCTTTGAGTTTGGTTTCCATTTTTTTTTTTTTTTTAAGATAAAATCACTAGCTGTTTTAAACAAATGAACTTACAATGCCTATGGAGTTGGAGTATATAATAAAATAAGGGTGACAGTTAAATTTAAAATTTTATATACATTTTCCAGCCAACATATTTGAGAGGGAAATTATCCTTAAATCAAAATTATGTATATTAAAATCCTTGTTCCCCCTGATTTATGCTATAAAATTTAAAATTCCCAGAATATAATAAATATCAGCAAAGAATGGACAAACATTAACATTTCTCTAAAGATTATCTTTTCTGATAATCGTTCTTAAATTTGTCATAAAATGTGAATATCATGTTGAAAAGGTCATGTTAGTTCTTGCCAAAATAACTTAGTTCTAAAAATGAAAATGTCAATTTAACTAAAGTACCTCTTGCTGCTGCTACTGCTAAGTCGCTTCAGTCGTGTCCGACTCTGTGCGACCCCATAGACAGCAGCCCACCAGGCTCCCCCATCCCTGGGATTCTCCAGGCAAGAACACTGGAGTGGGCTGCCATTTGCTTCTCCAATGCATGAAAGTGAAAAGTGAAAGTGAAGTCGCTCAGTCGTGTCCAACTCCCAGCGACCCCATGGACTGCAGCCTACCAGGCTCCTCTGTCCGTGGGATTTTCCAGGCAAGAGTACTGGAGTGGGGTGCCAGTGCCTTCTCCAAAACTACCTCTTAGCATCATCCTAAACCCACAGTGTTTTGGTAATTTATAACTCTGTTTGTCATATGTTCTTTCATTTATAAAAGATGTGTATCTTAAAAAGTAAATTGGTTTATCGGGACATAAAAGAAATTGAAACAAGCAAATAGCCACTCTTGAAAATGTATTTATCAGTGACCAATGGAGGAGTCTAGACCTGAAACCCCCAGTGAAAGAAACTCTGACTTTTCATATATTTTACCATTTTCATACTAATTCCTAGATAACCCAGACTTTGAGGATATAAAATGTAAAGAAGAGGGATTAGACCCCAGTGTTTGGAGGGATCTTCTAGTAGGTGATGAAAGGAACTGGAGAAAGCCTATAGCAATTCCTTTTGGTGTCACTCATGACGTGTTTGTTCCTTTGGGATTTAGTAACCTAGATTTAGTTGGGCTTCCCAGGTGGCACAGTGTTAAAGTATTGGCCTGCCAATGCAGGAGATGAAAGAGACATGGGTTTGATCCCTGGGTTGGGAAGATCCTCTGGAGAAGGTAATGGCAACCCACTCCAAAATTCCTGCCTGGGAAATCCCATGGACAGAGAAGCCTTGTGGGCCACAATCACAGGGTCACAAAGAGTCAGACACAACTTGGCCACTGAGCACAAACAACCTAGATTCAGTTATTTTGACTCGACTGTGTTCCATTAGTCACTAACCGCTTATCTTACATCATTTTCCCTCTTGGCACATGAGAGTTTGGTTTTTGTTATGTTTCACATATAAGTGAGATCAGATCACTCAACATTTGCCTTCTTCTGTCGGACTTACTTCACTTAGCACAATGCCTTTCAGTTACATACACACTGTTGCAAATGTTAGAATTTCTTTTTTATACTGGAATAATACTCCATCACATGTGTAATATATTCCATACCTTATTTATTCATTCATCTGTTGATGGACACTTAGGTTGTCTCCATGAATTGGCTATTGTAAATAATGCTGTTAAAAACTTTGTTGGGGGTGTGCAGATATCTCAACACAGTTTTCAGTTTCTTCAGATATATACCCAGAGGTAGAATGGCTGGATCATATAATAATTCTACCTTTTTTTTTTTTTTGAGGAACCTCCATATTGTTTTTCCATAGTGGCTGTATCAGTTTACATCCCACCATTTGAACAAGGATTCCCTGTACTTCACATTTTTACCAGCAATTATTTTATCTTGTTTTTTGATATTAGTCACTCTAATAGGCATGAGGTGATATCTCATTATGGTTTTGATTAGCATTTCCCTGCTGCTAAGTCGCTTCAGTCGTGTCCGACTCTGTGTGACCCCATAGACGGCAGCCCACCAGGCTCCCCCGTCCCTGGGATTCTCCAGGCAAGAACACTGGAGTGAGTTGCCATTTCCTTCTCCAATGCATGAAACTGAAAAGTGAAAGTGAAGTCGCTCAGTCATGTCCGTCTCATCGTGACCCCCTGGACTGCAGCCTACCAGGCTCCTCCCTCCATGGGATTTTCAAGCCAAGAATACTGGAGTGGGGTGCCATTGCCGTCTCCTAGTGATTAGTAACGTAGAGCATCTTTTCGTGTACCTGTTGGTCATCCATATACTTTGGAAAAATGTCTACCGAGGACCATTATCCATTGTTAAATTGGATTATATGTTTTTTGCTATTGAGTTGTATGATTTATTTATATTTTGGGGGTATTAATGCTTTATTGGATATAAAGTCTGCAGATATTTATCTTCCCTTTCAGTAGACTGTCTTTTAGTTGATTGTTTCTTTTGCTGTGAGTTTGCTTATTTTGAACTTCATTCTGTTGTGCCTGTTTCCATTCACTCAATATTCTTTCTGTGAAATTTATTTGTATTGTTGTGCATTGAAGGGGTTTGTTCATTTTCATTGCTAAATTGTATCCTCGTGTGAATGTTTGATTTCATTATTCAATGATCTGCTCAATCGTTGATGTAGATTTGAGTTATTTCCAGTTTTGGAGATAATATACATCCCTCTGTTGGGTGTATATTTAGGTAGGAGTGGAATTTCAGGAGGATGGGGTATACATATTATTGGCTTTAGTAGATACTACCAACGTTTTCCAAAATGGCTGAACCAATTTGCATCCCTGCTTGCAGTGAATGAGAGTTCAGTTGTTTTACCTCTTCAGCAACATTTCATACTGCCAGTTGTTTTTTAATTAGACAAGGGGGTCACAAGTATGAAGCAATACCTCACTGTGATTTTAATTTGCATTTCCCTATGACTAATAAAGTTGAGCACACTTCTGTGTTTGTCTACCATTTGTACACCCTCCATTCAGTTCAGTTCAGTCTCTCAGTAGCATCCAACTCTTTACAGCCTCATGGACTGCAGCACGCCAGGCCTCCCTGTCCATCACCAACTCCCGGAGTCTACTCAAACTCATGTCCATTGAGTCGGTGATGCCATCCAACCACCTCATCCTCTGTCATCCCCTTCTCCTCCCACCTTCAATCTTTCCCAGCATCAGGGTCTTTTCAAATGAATCAGTTCTTCACATCAGGTGGCCAAAGTATTGGAGTTTCAGCTTCAGCATCAGTCCTTCCAATGAATATTCAGGACTGATTTCCTTTAGGAAGGACTGGTTGGATCTCCTTGCAGTCTAAGGGACTCTCAAGAATCTTCTCCAAAACCACAGTTCAAAAGCATCAATTCTTTGACACTCAGCTTTCTTTATAGTCCAACTCTCACATCCATACATGACTACTGGAAAAACCAAAACTTTGACTAGATGGACCTTTGTTGGCAAAGTGATGTCTCTGCTTTTTAATATGCTGTCTAGGTTGGTCATAAATTTCTCTCCAAGGAGTAAGAGTCTTTTAATTTCATGGCTGCAGTCACCATCTGCAGTGATTTTGGAGCCCCCAAAAATAGTCTGCCACTGTTTCTACTGTTTCCCCATCTATTTGCCATGAAGTGATGGGACCAGATGCCATGATCTTTTCTGAATGTTTTCTGAATGTTGAGTTTTAAGCCAACTCTTTCACTCTCCTCTTTCACTTTCATCAGGAGACTCTCTATTTCTTCTTTACTTTCTGCCATAACAGTGGTGTCATCTGCATATCTGAGGTTATTGATATTTCTCCAGCAATCTTGATTCCAGCTTGTGCTTCATCCAGCCCAGCATTTCTCATGACATACTCTGCATAGAAAGTTAAATAAGTACGGTGTCAAAATACAGCCCTGGAGTGGGGACTGTGCGGCACTACAGTGACTTTGAGGAGACACCACATGTCCAAGGTCAGAGAAGCCCCACCAAGACGGTAGGCACTGGAGCAGTGGCTGCGCAGCACTAGAGCAACTTTGAGGAGATACCCTCTGTTAGAAAGTTCTAAAAATGGATTGTCTCTCTTTTTCTTACTCATCATTTACAAACCATTCTGATATCAAAAGAATTCTACCAAAGCCTCACTGATTCTAACATTCACCTCTGATATCTGGGGCCATTCATGCCTTGTCTTCTGTTCGAAGGAGGTGAAGAGAATCCAAATGTGATGTGTGCACTCAAGTTTTCCAAAGACTGCAGTGGGCTGTTGAAGGCAAAATTAGCATTATTGGAAGGGTTCATCCAGAAGCTGGAATTTTTTCAGGGTTGGATGTTCTAGAAGGGATGCTTACCAGAGATAGGGAGAGGGTCCACATGGAGGACATCAAAGTCTAACTCATTCTACTCATTACACTCCTGCAACACTTCACATAGGCTCCTCCGCCCATTATCATACTACCATAATCACTTCATTGGAAGGACTGATGTTAAAGCTGAAACTACAATATTTTGGCCACCTCATGCAAAGAGTTGACTCATTGGAAAAGACTCTGACGCTGGGAGGGATTGAGGGCAGGAGGAGACGGGGACGACAGAGGATGAGATGGCTGGATGGCATCACCGACTCGATGGACGTGAGTTTGAGTGAACTCCGGGAGTTGGTGATGGACAGGGAGGCCTGGTGTGCTGCGATTCATGGGGTCGAAAAGAGTCGGACACGACTGAGTGACTGAACTGAACTGATAATCACTTACTCACTCACTCGTCTCTTCTCCTAGACCTACATCTTGTGGAGCCCTTTCCATTCATGTCATTGGTCCGGATAGTGTAAACAGGCTTTGGCCCTTGGTGGATCTCAGGAAAGCCACCATCAGACAGGATAGGTCCTCCAGCTGATATCTCTCTTAACTTCCTGTATTCTTTCTTTGTAACACTTGTCTTAGTTCTTAATTGCCTAGTTAAATGATTATTTGACTTTTTGCATCCTTCTCTAACTCACAAGTCCCTGAAGCTATTATCTCGTCCCTTTTACCCACTGTCCTTCATGGATTTACTAGTGCCTGGTACAGAGTACTTAATGAGTATTAATCAACAAATAACTGAAATAATTTGAATCTGAATCCCAGAGCTGCCCTATATTATGGCATGGCTCCATCTTTGCTTAAGTGAAAGTGTCATTCGCTCATTCATGTCTTTGCAACCCCATGGAATTCTCCAGGCAAGAATACTGGGTAGGGTAGCCATTCCCTTCTCCAGGGGATCTTCCTGACCCAGAGATCGAACCCGGGTCTCCTCCATTGCAGGTGGATTCTTTACCAACTGAGCCATAAGGGAAGCCCATCTTTCCCTTAAGTACCCATGAAATGGTGCTACTTCTTATTGAGACTAGTTTAATTCATCAAGTACTGTTGGATAAGTATAACGGGAAGACAGGGAGACCAGTAGTATGCAGTGACTTGATCTCCACAGCTCCTCCACTAACTTGCTGTGTATCCCCCTCCTCCTGCTAGCAAGTTATTTTATCTATCTGGACCTTTGTTCCCCTAGATTTGAAGGGAAAACTTCAGACTCTGGCCTTAAGAATCTCCCTCTCTGCATTCTGGGATCCAAAGTTATGTCCACTCACAGGAAAATGCCGAGAAAATGCTGAATTAGGACAGGGATCTGAGTAGGGATACCAAATGGAGTTTGCCTGGCTGGATTTTAGAATTGCTTGAGACCAGTGACTCCTTTTTTCCTTCCATTTTCTCTTTTGAATAGGGCTATCTATAACTGTTATCCTATGCCTGTCCCATCACAGAATTTTGGGAGCAGGTAACTTATCTCTTAAGTTTCACAAATTCATAGATTCATAGATGCAGAGCAATTGTGCCTCAGGATAGATTAAACCCAGAACCTCATTCTTACCTTACTTAGATGATGTAGTTTGGATGATGAGATTTGAGATTTTGAACTGATGTTATAATGTGTTGAGACTTTGGGGAATGCTGGGTTAGGGTGAGTATACTTTGAATATGGGATGGGTGTAAATCTTCGGGAGCCAGAGGTAGACAGAATAATGGTCCCCCCAAAGATGTCCACTTTCTAATTCCTGGGACCTGTGAATATGCTATGTAACATGACAAAGGGAAGTTAAGCAATTAAGGTAGCAGATGGAATTAAGGTTGTTAATCAGCTGACTGTAACTTGGGTAGATTATCCTGGACTATCTGAGTAGATCCAATGTCAGCATCAGGGCCCTAAATGTGGAAGGGGTGGCAGAAGAAAATCAGAGAGATGACAGAATAAGAAGAACTCAGCCCAAGATTGCTGGGCTTTGAAGAGAGAAAACAAACCAAAGAAAGTGGATGACCTGCGTAAGGTGGAAAAGACCAGGAAATAGCGCCTCTAGAGCCTCCAGAACTAAGAGGTAATACACTTGTGCTGTTTTAAGCCACAAGTTAGTGGGTAATATTTTTATAGCAGCAATAGGAGAGGAATCCAAGTTCTGGCCTGTGGTTTACTCCTCCACAATCTTAAACATCATTTTTGCATTCCTTTGTATTCCTTATTTCTCAAAATCAGAACTCCTGGAAGAATCAAAAGCGACAGACAGGCTGCAGTGCCTGGCACACTGGTACTTAAACGACATTAGTGTCCAGCTTCCCCTCCTCTTCCAGGTTGGGGAAACACAGAGAAGAAAGTGAGTGAGTGAAAGTCGCTCAGTTGCGTCCAACTCTTTGTGACCCCATGGACTGTAGCCCACCAGGCTCCTCTGTCTGCAGAATTCTCCAGGCAAAAATACTGAAGTGGGTAGCCGTTCCCTTCTCCAGGGGATCAGAGAGGAAAAGCAAGAGCCAAATGCCATTCTTAGCAGTGCACCCTCCTGCCTTTGATGTCACCGGCTGTGTAAAGGATTGCCTCAGTGAACTCCCCAAGCATAACTTATCGACAGCCTGCTCCTTATCTGCCTTTGGGGGACTCACAACTCCCCCCTCCCTGGGAAAACCCCCCTTTAGAATACAAAAGCTCTTTAGAAGAGGAGGGCTGTCTGAGAGGAGAGCAGGACCAGAGCGTCACTCTGCAAACAGGCTCTTGGAGATGAAAGAGTTCAGGGCATCAGTATCTACACCACAGCCACTGTATTTCGCAGGGAGAGAATCCTACAGTGGTGCGCTGTCGGGGAGGGGAGCCCCTGGAGGAGTATGGCCTCCTCCCAGCCCCCAACCACCAAGACCAACCCCCCTCAACCATTCCAAGTCTCCAGCTCCCTCCTTAGTTGTTATGAGCTTTTATTTAAAAAGCACATTTAATACAAGTATAGTTTCGCAGATACAAATTTTCACTTTGTATTCTACAAAAGTCTTTGAATATTATTCTCTTTACAAAATGGAACCTTACAAAAATACTGGCAATTTAATGTTTTTATACAGTTTTCTCTAGTTGCAGTTATTTCTTTCATTGTAAAAACATCTACCACAGAACTACGGTATTTTAGTTGATATTAAAAAAAATTAAACTTGATGCTTTTTTTAAGCAGCTAATGTAAATAACACAGGTCGAGACACAGTTTATAATCATAGTGGATATAGCTAAAATTGTTTCAGAAATAATATTTTACATAGTTAACTTTTAATGTTTTATACATTATTTATATAATATTTATATATAAAAATCATAGCTTGCTATAAGTTGAAATGAAAGGACGGCTTCTGTAGTAAGGCTGTGCATGTGGTTGACCCATGTGGTTACACTTAGCCCTTTGAAAGGTGTGCATCCGAGATCTGAAAGCATTTCTTCCTTCCTCCTTTCCTCAAAGGTTCAGTAGAAGCGGTCCCTGACTGCTGCCTCAAGTGGGACCTTGCTTGGAAGGACACTTATGGAGAGAAGATGAGGAAACTCTACGGAGATTTAACCCACGTGTTCTGCCCAGCAGAACCTACCAAGAACTGCCCTAGAGATCAACCCCAAGACAATAGTGCTTTACACAGCTTAGCAAGAGTGGCTCCCCCAGAGATCCTGCCCCCGTCAACTCCGTTATCTGGAAGGGCCGCCTCTGGGATGTGAGACCGTCTGCTACTCTGGCTCATTCAGACTGTGAGTAGCCAAAGGGTTGCTTCATTTTTCATTCTGCCCCCTTCGTTCCTCCATCTCTTGCATGGAAGGCTGCTTTCCATCAGCTGATGGCAGACCACAACTGTGCTCATCTCCGGCCCTCAGAGACCATCCCGGTGGGCACCCAGCAAGGGTTTCCAGGGAGAAAGCAGTAGCCGAAGCTAATCATCACTACTCGAGTGTGCCAGTGCCCGGGTGATTGCTGTACACAACATCAGCATCCTGTAATCGACATTTCAGCATCACAGGATGGTGCGTCAAGAGAAGACACAGGAGGGCCTGAACCCTCCAGCTCTTCCAAAATTGTGCTATTTGTGAAATTCACTCATCCACAAAGAGTCACCTAATCACTATAAGTGAGGGACTGTGGGTGCTGGCCTATGGGCTGAGGAAGTGAGTGATGAGGCCTCATGACTGGGAATCTGGATTCAGGATTTGATCGCTGGACTGAGCAAACCTGCTCTTTTCTTATATTTAAAAGCAAAAACAAACAAATAAGGTTCCTGAACCAAAGTCACAGTAGAGAATCGAGTGGTGTGGACAGAGACACAAGAGGGGAGCCCCCAATGGCTAGTTTGTTGCTTCAGTGCTATTTCTGGCATCATGTGCTACAAGGTGAATGTGAGCTTTCCCAACAGCTTTCACAAAGGTGACCAGCAGACTCCACTCAAATCGTCTTAGTGTTTGCTCCAGAACAAGCCCGTGTTCACTAGAACATGAACACTTAAACCAACTGCATATCCGGGATTCCCGCACTTGCTGTTAGCTTGCTGTTGTTTCCATACAGGTGAACGCTACCTATTTTGGAAGGCCACAAGGTAAGACTTTTTTTTTTTTTTTTCCTTTTTAAAAATCAGTCGGGCAAAAAGTTTTTCCCTACATTCTACTGTCTGATGAGATTGGAGAGCAGCAAAACTTGCTGTCAGCAGTCATTTTCCAAGAACAGCTCATGGTGGGTGGCGCCTACACCATGTTGTGGTGATTGCTCCTGTCAATGTCCACAGGCGAAAGCATGTCCTTCCTGATGGCAGAAGGAGGCAGGGAGAGTGTGGTCTTGGTCTTGAAGAGGTCAGACACGAAGAAAACCTAGAAGCATAAAACCAGAGATCCCAATCAGTCACTAACATTTGGGCCTTGGGGACAGGCAAAGGGAAGATCCTAGGAGTGTGGACTTTAGGAAAAGGGGCCCCCCAACTTTGAATAGGGAGGACCACCAAGACTATGGGCTTCCCCAAAGGCTCAGCAGGTAAAGAATCTGCCTGCAATGCAGGAGACATGGGTTGGATCCCTAAGTCAGGACGATTCCTGGAGGAGGAAATGGCAACCCATTCCAGTATTCTTGCCTGAAAAATCCCATGGACAGAGGAGTCTAGGGGGCTACAGTCCAAAGGGTTGCAGAGAGTTGGACACAACTGAGCGACTAAACACACAACGACATGGAGACCACAGAGTCCAATTCTTATTGCACAGAAAGGGAAACTGAGGCCCAGAGAAGGGTAGTGACAGGCCCAAAGTTGCACAGCCAGGGTAGGAGCAGCCCTCATATCCATGGGCTCTCAGTCCAGTGCTCCCTATCTACATGCCCCACTTCCTTACTTCTCAAGGTAAATGAATAGCAGTGAAAGATAAGTTCTCAAACAAAGGAAGCATTAGTCACCGGCATTAGTCCTCAATACTTTCCCTTTCCTCACAAAGGAATCTAGGGTGTAACCAAAAGAGATCAGCCAATATGAATTCCTATCAGCAGGCACTGGAGCAAGGAAGCAGTCATGATGACTTTTTCCTGAAAGCCCAGTGATGTCAACAAGCTGATGGAGGTCAAGAAGCCAGGGTCTCTTGGCTGAAGGAGTCAGCAACTAACCCGGAGGAAAGGTCAATGAAAACTCTCCTATCACTCATTCCCAACCTCCTTCCTCCTGAGCATATGACCTCACTAAGTCGTCTTAGAATCATTGAGAAACATTTACTGAGTGCTTACTCACAAGTGTATAAGGATGGCTCAGGCAGTTTCTGCCTCAATTAGCTTACGATGAAAGATTCAAGAACTTGCTCAGTTACCCAAGTAAGAGAAATTTATGATTTGTATTAGGTGGGAAAATAAATACACAGATCCCCATTTGAGCAAGTTAGCAACAGGAGTTTGTACTAAGTAACTGTAAGAGGCAGCTGTCAGTCATGTAATTTAATAGGAAACATATGGCTGGGTTTTGAAATGGGGACTAAAACACTTCAAAGTTCCTATGTCTAACAGCTTTCTGGATGGAAGAATCTTTGTCCTGCAGATGGTAATGCACTCACTAATAAGGACAACCCTGTGACTTCATTCTGAACATATTACAGGCAAAAAAAAAAAAAAAAAAATGAAGTTCTTAGTAAGACTGCACCAATACCAAGGCTGTAACAGCCAGAGCCTGGCCACAGAAGGGACTTGTATTCTTTGTTGAACCAATTTCCACAGTGTTCTCTCTAGTGATACAGTCATCAGCAAAATGCAATCAAAATCACTGGGGATGGGTTATCACTGGACGCTTGGTTACCCTGGGAGAACTCGGTGACTAGAAGGCCAAAGGAAACAGTGACTTACTAGCCACCACAAAATCCTTTGTACCTTTTGAGTTTTTGCACCCATTTCATAGATGACCTACTCAAACATTTTATTATTATTCCTTTGTTGAAAAAAAGTAAGAAAAGCCAGGCAATTTCTTAAGTTATAAGAAAGTGAAAAATAAAAATAAAAAAGAAAGTGAGATATTAGTCAAGAAATGGAACATTTGAAAACATTTACAGTCTGAGTGCAATTGAATGGACCCTTTGCAAAGGAAAAAATTAAACCTTTTGTCTCATTTTCTAATGAGGTGTGAACAGTGAGAGCTGTGGCACAGGAAGGTTTGTCTCGTAGCCAGGGACAAGTTGAGACTCAGGAGAGAAAAGGTCTGTTCAGTCCTGCCAGGAGGCCCGAGGCTGCCCTGTCTGGGAACTCTTTACCAACAAGTGGGGAAGGGGGTTTTCAGATGCCTCAGTATAAGGAAATCTGAACAAACACAGTTAAATGTAAAATCAATAAAACTTTTCAACTCTTCTCTGACAGGTGCAGAACCTATGTCCTCATCACTACCTGGAAATTACCTTCTCCTTCCTCCTTCTCTCTGTCCCCAAGGAAGAGGTTTCAGTCAGTCCCTCCACTGCTGGCTCTCAACTCCACTTCCTCTAGTCCAGCAGTGAGCCCCCCAAATAAAGGTTCTTACTGATCTCATTTCTTAGAGATCTTTCTCCCAGCCTGCATGCCATCTACTGAGGGCAAAGAGAGCAGAGGACACCCTCAAACAAACATCCCTCCCTTCAAGATCCTGACACCACCTCTGTCTACTGGCTGATTTCCCGATTTAATTTCCTGAGCTCACACCCAATACATATTAAGAGTTTCCGTTTCCTAACTGCGAGATAAGAATGAAATGAAGGTTAAAGGAGAGAACGTACTTGATAAGAATTCTGAACCTGTGTCTGGCACATAGTTCAAGAAAAGGTGTACCTTGTCTGGGAACCAAAGTCATGTCTGGGCCTAGAGTAAGCCATGTGCTCTCGTGTCTGCAAAACTTTGCTCATCAGCCTTTCTTCTGATGGGAGGCTTCTTAAGGATGGAGTCCAATCCCGATCATCCTGTATCACCTACACTTTGCATTGAACCTTGCACATATTAGGAGCTTATAAAATGTTGAGTGTTGAAATTCTACACTTCTCTCTACTGGAAGCAGGCACTCTGGCCTTGGATCTTCTCATCATGTAGAACTCTTACAGACCTCAGGGGGATCAAATCCTCCCACACCAACTGCACACAGCCCCACAGCAAGATGAAAAGTAGACTCTGGTCCAGCAGGATCCTCCCTGCCCCCCCATAAGCTATATTTTACCTTTCACGTGGCTTGAAGTTACAACAAACACTTTTTGGGGATCATGAAACATGATCCTGTTGAGACTCAAACAGGGCTCTGTCTTCTTCATGCTTGAACAGCAGAACACAAAAAGGACTAGAAAAACTGAAAACTTTTTGTCCTGGAGCAGTTCTATTTTCCATAGAAGATGATTTCCACCCAGAAAGAAAACCCAGAAGCCCAGGCTGTGAAAGGTCTGTACAAATTAGGTGACTACCCCAGGTGTGTGGGACAAACCCCCTCCAAGCCCATAGCCCACTGCACAGAACTTCTCTGCCACGGGAAAGTACCAGCAGACAACGGTCTCAGCAAACACAAAATTGTGTGAAGCACCAGTAAGAGTTCTAAGATCTCTCGCCCTGAGCATATGCTTTCAATTCCTATTCTCTTCTCTGCATTTCATAAATTACCTTCTTGAAAAGCACAATCAGTAAACACTTATTGAACATCTGCTCTGTTCCAAGCCCTGAGATGATAAAGATAATTATACAGGAGACAGAATTCTTTGCCCTCTAAGAGCTCCCAGGTCAATGAGGGAGAGATCCAGGTAAATAGAGCAATATAATAGCATGGTTTAGGATTAGGATAGAGGGAAGCCAGGGTGTTAAAGCAGTACAGAGAACACAGCATCTAACCCAGGATGAAGGGGAGGGAAGAGGGCCTGAGAAAGCTTCCCCCAAAGGTGGTCTATTTGAGCTTAGCTTTGAAGGATAAGTAGGAGGGACCCAGGTGGTGAATGCCAGGAATGTTGTTCTAGGCAAAGGGAGTAGCACATGAAAAGGGAGTGAGGGAGCCCAGCAAGTCCAGGAGCTGTGGGAAGCTCAGTGTGGGGAAGGCCGAGCGGTGAGGGGGGCTGGAGGGGGAGCCAGATCTTGAGAAGGAGTATGACACAGCCTGAGGAGCCATGGTCAAGGCTGAAGCAGGAAAGCAGCATGGTGGGGAGACCTGCATTAAGATCACAATTATCTAAGAATAAGGCATCAGAAAGGGAGCTGGGCGCCTGAAGGCAGGGATACTGGTCAGGACACTGTTGCAGAAGAGGAGACGATGAGTCCTGTGCAACCATCACGCAGTGAAGACAAAGAAGACAAGATGGGTTTTTGAAAGGCTGAGGCCAGAACTGCGGTTGAGAGAGGTGTGCGTATGTATGTGGGTGGATGTGTGTGCAGGGGGACCTATGTTTCTCTTTGTAGTCTTGTTTTCAACTCTAGAAATCTTGCACTTGTTCCCATCAAAACTCTGTTTGGGTAACTATCCTGGGGGGTGGCAGGGAATTATAGTTCTGCTTTCCTCTGCCTTCTAATATTCTGGCTCCCTCTGACATTGGCTTAGAGATATGGTTCTAACCTCCTGAGTCAGAGAGGATCTGTAATCTGAGAGTATGGTGATCTGATTCAGGCAAGCACTCAGGAGAATGTAGTCCTTCCACCCAGAGCAAGGCTACACACAAACATGACAACTCCAGGCTGGAGGAATCCCACTGGAGGTGATGAGATGAGAAATGTACAGGAGTCTCCTCATATAAATGGTGACTCTTATTACTGTGCCAATGGGTCACCATGTCCCACTCCCCATCCTACACATGCAGCACCGGTGACAGGCTTTGCTCCTGGGAGTAGGGCAAATCTGTCTTCAAATCAAAGTTCTGCCACTTTCAGCAAAATACCTAAATGAGGGATACGATACCTCAGGCTTACTTAAGGAATACGTGGTGTCACAAAAGGCGCAAGTGGGGCTTGATAGCAAACAACCATGATCACCGGCTTGTGTGTTAAGTGCCTGCCCACATCCAGTCACCTCTCTTCCCCAGCCTCTTGGGTAGAAAGAAAAGAAACAAGAGAAGGAAGTAGAAACAAGAAAAATTAGAGGGAAATAGAAATGATCGAGAATATGAATGAGTACGTGAAAGCCTGTATCGATTCAAGTCAGACACGAAGACCATGTGAAATGGGAGTTTTCCATAGGACACATAGGATCTGCTCTCTGAGTCTAATAATTTCTGGGGCTTTTGGAGGGAATGAGTCAGCCAATCAAAAAGAAAGATGCTTCCAGTGTCGTGTTGCCAGCATTCACCAGCCCTGACATGCCACTCCCCAGAGCACATAGCCCAGCCCAGCTGAGGGGCTGCCTGCCTAGAGCTCACCAAGCTCCAGATGATCAGATGGGCTGCTAGGCCTGCTATTTAATGGCTTATGTGTCTTAGACATCTTGTAATCTCTTTGAGAGCAACTCCCCTATCTGCACACTGGGGCTCCATGAGCCCTTCCTTGAGCTGCTCTTACCTGCTCTCTTCGGTACCCAAACTGAACTTTTAATGACCTTCCATCTTAGTATGAGGCCTAGACTTTAGTGCAGATGCAGTGCTTAAATGTGATGTCATGATTTCCCTTTAGACAACAAGCTACTCAAGGGAATGAGCTGTGCTCAGAGCCCAGCATGCAAAACCCTCAGTAAATCTAGTCCACTCACTCCCCTCGTGAGGCTAGAAACCATGGGCTGTCCCTGTTGCATACCCCCCTATGCCTTGGTCTTGGGATATCCTTAGAGCATCCTGCTCTACCATAATAAACAATCTCACCGATTACAGAATAATTTTCCTTTGCCTTGAGTCTTGGCTCACCCTCACACCTTAAGTCCGCCTGCCAATGCAGGACACGAGAGTTTGAGCCCTGGGTCCGGAAGTTCCCCTGGAGGAGGAAATGGAAACCCATTCCAGTATTCTTGTTTGGAAAATCCCATGGACAGAGGAGTCTAACGGGCTACAGTCCATGGGGTTGCATGAGAGTCTGACACGACTGAGTGACTGAGCACACATGCAAAGAAAAGGCATCTTTGGCAGCCCTGTCTTTTGACTAAATAGGAGTTACTTTATTACAATAATTATTTTCTGACCTTAACAAGGCCAGTGTCAGTGACTTTTTGGCCCTGGGGACTTACCAGTGTCCATACTGAGTAATTTCCTTGTGTATGTGAGTGGGAACTTGATGAGGTAGAAAGAGCATCACACAAGAAGTCAGGCTACAGGATCTAGTCCCCAAATTGCTACTGCTGTGTGACCCAGGCCAATGCACACTCTTGTCTAGGCTTGCACTTGTGCAAGACAAAGAGGTTTGTGATATCAGATGATGGGTCTGCCCTTCATTTGTGTGCTACGGCTATTTAAAAATCTACCTTCCTACGGTTTCTGTAAGGCTTAAATGGAAGGATTCATGTAAAAACACTTCATACCTATGAAAGGGTCTTCAAATCCTCAGTCATCGTCTTTTATGACCATCATCAATACTGAGGGTCATGAAGGAAATTAGTCCCATGAAAAGAAGGAGGGTTTGGAGCAGCAGAGGAAAGTCATGGGCAGTTCTGAAGGAGACAGGCATCTGAACCCTGTAGAGATCCTCACAGGAGGGCACTTCTCAGTTAATACAGAGGAGGGTAGCTGGTAAGGAGGACCCAGAGAGCTGACGCTCGGTCACTAGGGTGCTAGATCCAGCATCAGCCAGAGTTCAGGAACATGGTACCCAAGAATTATAGAAACTGGAGGAAGCAGGAGACCACTTCCAGAAATCCCATCTTTTGAAGTGGAAAGCGTAAAGGAGGCTACTATAACTGACTTTTCCCAAGCATCCCACATGTTCCATCATTCTGAAATTTTTAGGGTCACAGATCATGCCATATACACATCCATCCCCATGTCTTTGTGTTATTGCTCCTACATGAAATGCCCTTCCTTATCTTTCATATCTCAGAGAAAATACCCATACATTGCTCAATATTCTCCTACTCTAGGAATTCTTTCCAGACTTCCATCACCTTCAAGATAAAGGAGTGCTCCCCTTCTCATGGCCCCACTGTCCCCAGGACAGGAGCCCATCCTAATGGCTCTGCCCGTCTACTGCACTTGGGTGTTTTATGTCCTTCCCACTAGAGTAGCATTTTTCAAACTGCACAGTTCAAGTCATTAATAAGTCATGACATCAATGTATTAGGTGGTCACTACCAGCATTTTAAAGGTTAAATTTAAAACAGTAGACTGTATCACCTATAATAAGTGTCTTATTTTGCAAAATATTTTAGTTATGTGTCAGTGCCTCTATTAGGCTTCCCAGGTGGCTCAGTGATACAGAATCTGCCTGCCAATGCAGGAGACGAGACGTGGGTTCAATCCCTGGGTCAGGAAGATCCCTTGAAGGAGGGAATGGCTATCCACTCCAGTATTCTTGTCCGGAAAATTCCATGGACAGAGGAGCCTGGTGGGCTACAGTCCATGGGGTCGCAAACAGTCGGACACACAGCTGAACACGCATGCACAGTTGCCTCTCATGGGTTATGATGTGCGGTGTATTTCTTATTATGGACTGTGGTTGGGAAACCACTGAACCCTAAGCTCTTTAAGGACCAATTCTTTTCAGTTTGTGAATATTTAAAACGAAGCATCATACTTAACACAGAATACACATTCAATCAATGTGCTGCACATGCCAGCATGACACATCTTTAATTCATTGATTCCTCAATCCAAAGATGAGGTTGTGTGTTAAGACGTATCATCCCCACCTGGTGGGATGGAAAGAGGCAGCTGAAAGGAAGTAACTTGGCCAATATATCTAACTAAGTGGTGAGAATACAACTCCCCCCTTCTGAGTCAGCCTTGCATCCATCCCATTCATCTCGGCAGGGGAATAAGAAAGCAGATTTTATCTTACGGAAAAACCTGAATGAACATGTTAGCCAACCCAATACAATGACTCTGCCCTGCTTTCTTCTCTCTCTCACACCTATATTCCTGTCACCCCTGCCCATCTGAGAATGGGGGCCCAGAGTGGCAAGGTCATCCCAGAACTTCTGGACAAACAGCAAGGCTTTTGCAGGGTCAGAGAGATTCAGGAGGTTATTTCATCCATTCCCTGTGCCTGGGCAGCAGTGGAACAAATCCAGTGGAAACACATGGAAATCTCCCGGTACAGAAGGTGATCATCCCACAAATTCATGGCATAGATTGCACATGGTTAGGGTTTCCTAGTTTAATCTTTTAAGATAAGATCAGGAGAGCTGGGATCTGGTTCCTACTCTGCCACCATGTGTCCTCAGGTGTGTCTCACTCTCTCTGCACCCCGGTTTCCTCTGGGGGGGCTGTCATTGCTGAACTCTTCTTCCATTCACATCCTCATTTGTCTCCTCCCTCAAGGTCACCTCTCTGGGGCAGAGACAAAGAACACCCTTGCCCTTCCCTACATCCTGGAGGAAGACAGCAGCACACAAAAGAGCAACGGCTGGCTGAGCCACACCCCCCAGGAGAGGAAAACCAGGAAAGACTCTGCCTCATGTTTATGAAATTCACGAGCAGCTGCTTCCTCTGCTGCACCACAGCAATGGCGGCCTGGCCCTGCCCTGACCCCTCCCAGGGCCCCGTAATTTGCCATCTGTTGGAGGGTCAGGGAGGAGGTGGCCAGATAGGCAAGTTGTCACCAGACAGGAAATGAACCTACTGTCTGTCGCTTCATCCGGGTCCCTGGGTTACTCCAAGGGTGGGAATGCTGAGCCCAGCTGTAGAGTTCAAATTTTGGGAGGGGTGATTGTGTGTATGTGTGTGTGTTGGGGGAGGCGGGGGACAGTGAGCATGTGCCTGTGTTTGCCTTGGCCTGTCTATGTATCCGTGGTTCTGAGAGCTGGTGACAGAAAGAGGATGGATGACAGTGTACAACTGGGTCTGACCATGTGCCTCTGTGCCATGCACCCGCATCCACATGTGTGAAGGTGTATATCAGTGCGCCTGCCCTTCGGACCCCATGCGTCTGTGTCTCCGTGTTGAGTCCACGATGCCGTGTAGGTTTTTTGTCTGTGATGGGCACCGTTGCCTCCCTCCTCTGGAAAGAGTTCAACTCCCAAGCAGTGGGGGAGGGAACCGAACCCTCTCCTGTTTGGCGTGTGATTTTTGTCTAGACACATCTTTTTGCTGTGACAGGACTTACTCTCAAGACCCAGGTCAAAGTGCTTGGCTGTCATAGCCTATTGCCCAAGGCTCCACAGTGGCTGAGCCCACAGTCTGCAGTGATGTGTTATAACCCCTGGGGACTTAAAGATATGCCGTGGCCCCCAGTAGAGGCCACCTACATGGACAATGCAGAGAGACAGTTCTGTCTGAGAAGGCAGGTCTCTCTGCATGTCTGCTCAGTCATGTCCAACTCTGCGACCCTATGGACTGCAGCCCCTCAAGCTCCTTTGTCCATGAAATTTTCTAGACACGAATACTGGAGTGGGTTGCCATGGTCATTTTCCAGGGGATCTTCCCAACCCAGGGATAGAACTCACATCTCCTGTGTCTCCTGCATTGGCAGGTGGATTCTTTACCACTGAGCCACCTGGGAAGCCCCAAGAAGGCAAATCCAGTACAGTTACTACAAAGCCCAAAGTTGGCTGAGCCTCGGAATCTCTGTGGGAGAAGGTCATGGAGCTAAAGGGCTTCCAAGATCAATTCACAGATGAGGAAACTAGGCTCAGGGAGGAAGTATCTTGCCGAAAGTCACAAGCTAACATTACTCATTCTTTAACCAATGCTTATCAAGCAGCTACTGTGTATCAGCCATAGCACTAGGCACTGAGAATGAACAACCAAGGGTTAAGCCATGGATTCTGCCATCAAGATACCCATAAGGCTACTTGGGGAGACAGACATTTGAACAATCATGACAGAACCAGGCTGAATGTCATAGTGGAAAACATTCAAGGGGCCATGGCACCATTAGAAGAAAGTTAAGCAACTGTCTTCAGAAAAGGAAGAAGAGAAGATGTGGCAAACTAAACAATGCCACCCCCAACGATGCCCAGGTCCCTAATCCCCAGGACCTATGAATACATATGTTACATGGCAAAATGGACTTTGCAGATGTGACTAAGTTAAGGATATCAAGATGGGAAGATGATGCTATATTATCCAAGTGGGCCCAATGTAATCACAGGGGCCCTCAAAAGAGGAAGGCAGGAGAGTCAGAAACACAGAAGATGTGCTGATGGGATCAGAGGCCAGAGAGCCTGAAAAAGAGATGAAGATGCTACGCTGCTGGTTATGAAGATGGAGGAAGTGACCACAAGCCAAAGAATGCAAGCAGCCTCTGGAAGCTGGAAATGTCAAGCAATCATTGGTATTTGAGACTCTCCCCAGATCTTCCAGAAGGAATGCAGCTCTGCAACATGTCAATTTTAGCCCAGTGAGATGCATTCTGGAATTCAGAACTCAAGAACTCTAAGAAAATTAATCTGTGTTGTTCTAAGCTACTAAGTTTGTGACAATTTGTTAGAGCAGGGACATGGGAAAGTAACACAGGTTTCATCAACGATGGAGTGAAACTGAAACTGTGCTCTATTAAAAGGGGACAGCTGTCTAAGACAGGACCTCAGGGTTCCGAAAAATCTGTTTCAAGTGCTATGCCTGGAGGTGAAGGGGTGTGAGAGGAGTGGGAGATGAGGTCTTACAAAGGCTGGGATCTTCAGAGCTGGCCCTGCTGAACTGCCTGGAGTCGACCCTCTACCTTCTACCCTTTCTCTGTGTTACTTCATCCTTCCTAGTCCGTTTCCTCATCTCTTTAGTGAGGACAGTGAAGGGTGCAGGGTTTTCCGGGCACTGGAGATGATCAGTGTAAAGTGCTTGACACAGTAGCTGCACATGAGCTTTCCATGCTTGTTAGCAAATGTGATGCTTTTGTCACTGGGGGTGCATTTAAGCTTGGCTCAGGAGATTATTGGCAAGGGTGGGAAATGGCTTATACATTCCTTGGCCCCCTGTGAAGTGGCCTTGTACCTTACTGGGCTGCCTCTTCTTGGTCCTCCTAACCAGTCTCAGGTGATGCCCCTGTGTCAAGATCCATTCAAATCAGCCACATTCATGGGTGAGAAGCGAATATGGCTTTGGGATATGCCTGGGCAGCCTTTTTTCTTGGGACCAAGTTCTGCTATGAGACACAGCAGGGCAGAGACCACAGGCTCCTGCCTAGGCTGCAAGCTACCTGGTACAACTCCAAGAAAGCACCTGATAAGTGGTGCGGCAAAACCTGTAAGGTAGATGCCTTTCATCCACCTTCCTGTCCCCTCTTCTTAGTTCCCCAGACCCATCTCCAGCTCATCCCGGTGTCCTGAGTTTTGTTTCTGTCTTCCTCATACTTCTTATGATGGAAAATGACACACTGCCTTCCTTTCCCCCAGTTGAGCATTTTCAAGCTCCTAAGCTGACCCCACATCTTGCTCTGGCCTCTTTGAGTAGCTTACGTGAAATGGCTCACTCGGTGCTGGAATCCTGAGCCAGTTAGGACCACGGGCTCCTGAGGACTAAGCTGGGAGTCAGGCGCTGGGAGAAAAATAATAAATATTGAGTCCCTACACTCGTGTGTTCAGAGCTGAGTGGGACAGGGAAAATGCTTGCAACCCTTTTCTAAGCCATCTTTACACTGTAAAACAGGCTAACAAACTGAAAGCAGCAACTGAAGCAGCCTAAAGGCTTGGGAAGGCCCCTGACACCCTTAAATTCTGCTCTTGAAGTAGCTGCATACGCTGGCTACTTTGGCTCAGGTGACCACGCCTCTTTGCCAATCCCAGAGGGCACAGCTTTGAGCATCCCCAGGAGCTCTCATCTTGGATGACCTGAGTCATCTCTCTGAGTCTCAGTTACCTCATCTGTAAAATGGCTATAGTCTCCAATGGCTTCATATGCCTTATAAGGAACCGATGAGTAAAGAATCTATAAGAGACCAACACAGAGTAGGTGCTTGACAAACGCTAGGACCAAATTCCTATCCAGTGCTCCAGCCTGCCAGAGCCAAACAGGATAAAAGTCAGACCCCTCATTTCCCTTCTCGAAAATAAATCCTGGTCCTCCCATACACTTTGTCCCATTGTACGTAGTACAACGTGCTCTATAAAAGACAGGAAGGCTATCAAGGACCCCCACCCCCGATCTTTCAATTTTTTTAATTGGGGGTGCAGGAGATTTTAATTAGGGCAGTGGCGCCAAAAAGGAAACACCACAGCAGGCCCCCGTGGGCCGACCTCCTGCCTCGAGTGAAGCTCAGACAGCACGGTCAGCAGAGGGTTACCCTGTCATGCAAACACCCATCCCCCGCTGTCACTTCACATTAAAGGGCCAGGCTGCAGAGAACAAGCTGCCCAGTGAAAGCCACTCTCATTAACGGTGCGCTCCCCCAATTTCTCTCCCTTCTGGCCTTGACTAGGAAAAAAAAAAACTAAAGAAAGTAAAGAATAAAGCCCGCAAAACAGCCAGTCCCTAGGCTAGGGTTCCCAGGTCAAGGCTGGCTGGCAGCTCAGATGCTACTTTCTCCGTGGTGCCCACTCTGATTGCCCCAACTCCATGCCCCTCTTCTCACCTTGTATGCCTGCTCAAGTGTCCTGGCCAGTCCCCATGATGGCCCCTCGTCCTAGTGTAGTTCCTGTGCCTGGCCTGGCTATGAGCAACTGAACTGGGATTGCCTTGAAAGCAAGGACTGTGCCTTATCCATCCCCCTGCCTTCAAGAGAATGTTCTCAAGAAAAAGTGGATCAGCTCACAGATCCTTGCTTTGTTGATTACACACCCATTCACTTCGTCTGAGCTAGCATCCCTGAGAGGTGCTGGTGACATAAGGAGAATAACACATATATTGACTAGGATCCCTGTCCAGGAGGAAAGGTGTAAAGGGAGACACATGTTCACAGTTTCAACACAGAGTGATGAATATAGGAGACAAGGTGGTTAGTGCAGGGAGATACCAGGCTTCAGCCAGGCTGAGTACCCAGGAAAGGACCAGGGGCTGGTATAGATCTCTCTGCCTCATGATTCTTACCGGGAATGAACAAGGGTTAAAACTAACAATACGACCTGCACATGTAGTACTCGAACACCCAGCCAGTACTCTCTGTTCTAGAACTCCTGCTGGACCGGGGTAAGTACCCCTTAGTACAGACCAGGAAAGCATGGTGTCAGAGGAGGTGCTCAGTCATGTTGGCTGAATAAGCCCCTCAAAGTTTCCAGCACAAAATTTAATGTTATACAGATTTTTTTTTTTAAGCTTCTCTTTTTGACTTTTAAAAACAGCTTGTTGCAGGCAAGAAAAGCAGAGATACCTGAAGACACAGAGGCTCAGAGGTAGAATGCCTCACCCCACCCTCACCAGGACTCAGGGAGGAGGTATGTGAAGGGGTAACTCTGCCATATGGGGCAAATCAGAATGTGATCCATTCAAGACCATTCTCCAGGAAGCTCTGTGGTTTGATGTACAAAGCCCTCAGGCTAGGAGAGAGCTGAGCCTTCACCAAGCTCTCTCTCACCCAGCCAACACCGAGACAAGGATCTGACTAAGTCCAGTAAAGGTCATGGTGGTGGTGGTGGTGGTGGTTTAGCCGCTAAATCATGTCCAACTCTTGAGACCCCATGGACTGTAGCCCGCCAGGCTCCTCTGTCCATGGGATTCTCCAGGCAAGAATCCTGGAGTGGGTTGCCATTTCCTTCTCCAGGGGATCTTCCCGAACCAGGAATCAAACCCAAGTCTCCTGCATTGCAGGCAGATTCTTTACTGACTGAGCTCCAAGGGAAGCCCAAGGTCACAGTAAGAAGGGTAAAAGTTTTCAAGAAACTGGGAAGTGCCTCTGAATAGTAAGTGATCACCAAAGCAGCATGTGAGCAACAGATGAGTCAGAGACTTAGACTCTTGACATATGACTTGGGACAAGTTTCTTCCCCTCCTGAACCCTAAATGCCCTCATGAATAGAGTAAGTGAGTAGGATACTATCTAAGATATCTTGCAATAGCAACTATGAGCCTAACCCTTCTGGAGAAGAGGATTTATAGAGTCTGGTGGATTAAAACTTCCATGGGGACTTCCCTGGAAGTCCACAGGTTAAGACTCCATGTTTCCAATGTAGGGGGCATAAGATCCCCCTTTATGTTGGGGAGATAAGATCCCACATGCCTTGTGGTGAAAAAATCCTATGCCTGTGGCAATAGTTATACAACTCTGTAAATATACCAAGAAGCATTGAATTATGCAAGTAAAGCAAGTGAATTGTATGGAAGGTAAGTTATAACTCAATAAAAATTTAAAAATAAAATAAAACTTCCAGGTTGGAAAGAAGCAGGAATTATCCTCAGTTCATTGAAAGAGGTCCTGGGGCAGGGTGGCTCCCTGGACACCAGGCAGAGAAGAAGATTGAGAGTGCCCTGGCTCTGATCACTGAACCAAAAACATTTAATGAGCAAGTTGTTCAGGACCCTGCTCATGTGCTGAGGACCAGAGGCTACTTACTATGCAGCAGGCCACCAGGGCTCCTTGAGCAAATCCTGCCAGGACATCGCTGGGATGGTGCTTGTGGTCAGACACACGGGACAGTCCTGTGTAAAAGGCCATCATGATCAGGGTGAACTGCAGAAGGGGCCGGAGCAGGCGGGCCCCTCGCCAAGTGAATCGGGCCTGCAGGTACAGCTGGAGGGAGGAGACAGAAAGAACAAACACTGAGTGACTGACCACTCACCTGCATTCTAATCCCAGGTCAATTCCCATGCATGGAATCATCTGCAAGAAAGAGCATTCAAATTGGACTTGACCTCAAGCCCATTTTTTAACTTAAGCCTTAGTTCCTCTACTAAAAACTAGGAAAAATGGAGCTTTTCTAGGGAGCTAAGCTAGAGAGAATTGAAGAAAAAAATCCAAGAGAATGGCCTTAGCACGCTGCCTGACATTCCATAAATGGGAGTTTCCTTTTCTCATTTTTTGATTGAAACCAATTAAAGAATACTAACCAGGGTTCACTCCAGTACTCTTGCCTGGAAAATCCCATGGATGGAGGAGCCTGGTAGGCTGTAGTCCATGGGGTTGCTAAGAGTCAGACACGATTGAGCGACTTCCCTTTCACTTTTCACTTTCATGCATTGGAGAAGGAAATGGCAACCCACTCCAGTGTTCTTGCCTGGAGAATCCCAGGGATGGGGGAGCCTGGTGGGCTTCTGCCTACGGGGTCACACAGAGTCGGACATGACTGAAGCGACTTAGCAGGAGTAGCAGCAGCAACCAGGGTTCATAACAGTTTCTTTTTTATATTCAGTGACAGTTCATTCCATGCATTTGTGTATTTTCCTAGAGATTATGGCTATACAATTCCTTCACTTCCCACCTCTAAGAAGCATCATGGAAACTCATGCATGCTGATCAGGGGAGGTTATTATGACAATCACAAGGCAATGCTTCCGATTCAAATGAAAGCAACTCTAACAAAGAACAATTTCTAAGTCACCACCTGGAACTATGGATTTTGCATCACAACACGAGGAAACACATAAACCAACCAAACAATGCACGAGATCGTTCAAACAGAGGTTGACAGAGACTGGACTGGGTGGGGTAGAAGAGTAACCTGAAGGAAAATGGAAGAAAAAAAGCCACTCTGGCCGAGGCAAAGAAGTTGCAATGACGTCAACTGGGTATTGTCCCTTGAAGTTATCTTGCTGCAGTTTCCGTTCTAACCTCTGGGCACAACCTACTTCTCAGGTTCCTGTGGGAACTTGGGAAATGAAGGGGAAGAGGCAAGAGGACGAAGGGGAACTTCCGACACAAATCAAAGAAAGGCGCTGGGAGACCAGAGAAAGGGGAGGAGCGCGGAGGGGCGGGCGGCGGCCTAAAGATAGACCTGGGGCAGCGGCAAGGGAGTGATTCTGCCCTTCCTGAGACAAATGGACACCTTCCTCAGGGTGGTCAGGAAAGAAAAGCCAGCAGCAAACCTGAGAGACAGAAGAGTGGAAGATTCCAGAATCGTTCTTGCCCATGTAGAAAGAATGCCTAAAACTGACTCCTCAACTACTTGGAAGACAATTTCAAAAAACCCAGACCTGGAAAACAGCAGGCAACTTTATAATCATTATGAAATTACATAAATATATTTTGGGGAAATCTAAGAACAACAGATAAAAAATTTAAAAAGACAGTGTACTGATGTTGTTGGCTGCTAAGCAAGTGATAAAACCCAGTCATTTTTCAAATATTAAAAATACCCCATTAAATATCAAAAAGAAGTAAAGCAATTATATGCCAATTTAAAAAATTTTTAAAAATCTAAAAGAAGAGGTAAAATCATCATAATAGCCCAGCTGATGCTATAAGTAGAAGTTAGCTCACCAAGAACTGCATAGAGCCAGGATGAAACAAAGGACATGGAAGACAATTTGAATAGACAGAATTTTTATTTTTAAGAACACTCATTTATAAGAACCCTCAACTTATAAACTCAAAAGATAATACGTAAATTTGATCAGATTCCTAGGAACATCCTAAAAAGGTTTAGAGAAAAAACTTTAAAAAATTATTATCAAATTAACCTAAAAGGTCAAATAAGTAAATACACTCACATACACACACACAAATAGATCAGTACATAAGCCAGGCACCATGCTAAGTGCTAAGCACACAGAAATGAGAAGTTATCATTCCTCCCCTACGAGAGGCAATATATGAAATATATTAAATATAGATGAATATATGCAAACAGGTTTAAGTGCACTTATGGATTTTATAGACCTATGAAAGAAGCTGGGGTACCAGGGTCAGTTACTAAGGGGTAGGCATATTTGATTTGAATCCTAAAGATACATAAGTATTAAAAGCAGAGACATTACTTTGCCAACAAAAGTCCATCTAGTCAAGGCTATGGTTTTTCCTGCGGTCATGTATGGATGTGAGAGTTGGACTGTGAAGAAGGCTGAGCACTGAAGAATTGATGCTTTTGAACTGTGGTGTTGGAGAAGACTCTTGAGAATCCCTTGGACTGCAAGGAGATCCAACTAGTCCATTCTAAAGGAGATCAGCCCTGGGTGTTCTTTGGAAGGAATGATGCTAAAGCTGAAATTCCAGTACTTTGGCCACCACCTCATGCTAAGAGTTGACTCATTGGAAAAGACCCTGATGCTGGGAGGGATTGGGGGCAGGAGGAAAAGGGGATGACAGAGGATGAGATGGCTGGATGGCATCACCGACTCGATGGGCGTGAGTTTGAGTGAACTCTGGGAGTTGGTGATGGACAGGGAGGCCTGGCATGCTGTAATTCATGGGATCACAAAGATTCAGAAATGACTGAGAACTGAACTGAGCTAAACTGAAGGGGATGTATTGAGAAGTGTGTATCCTAGGCAGCTCAGTGGCTTAGAAGCCAACAGTCAGAGCTGCAAAGAACTTCTGGAGGTTCAGTAATAACAGAAAAGTGTATATACGACCAGTGGGAGTGTGAGGGTGTCAGGGTGTGAGACACAGGGCTACAGAGGCAAGCAGGGGCAATTCATGACGGAGGTTGCATGTCAAAGGAATGTGGCCTCTATTTAGGTAAGTCTTTCTTTCCCAAACCATACTTCATGGAACATTCCAAAGGTCTTTTTTTAAAAAAGGTTGAAAACCAATACAATATTGTAAAGTAATTAGCCTCCAATTAAAATAAATGAATTTATATTTTTAAAAAAAAGAAAAAAAAAGGTTGATAAATATTAAATCCTTATTTTTATCACTTATAAGACTTATTATTTTTATAGAGTATCTATCTATTGAATCCCAACCAGGAAATATTACTGTTAGCCATGGTGAAAAAATCAAATTATTTTTAAGTAAGAGACTCAGTACCCCCCCTAAAATAATGTGCAGGTCAAAGGCCACTCCCTCATTTCTAGTGAAATAACCCAACAAACAGCAGATTCTGCAATCATGAGTCAAAGGAATCTCTTTCTTTTGAGAGTGAGAATGGGAATGATGTTGGTAGCCCCAACTCAGTCTGGTCCTTAAGACAACGGCAAGTTCAGGGAAGAAGGACTAGTCCATATCCAGCGTGACCACCATGGTCCAGCCTTCCTCCAGCCAGTCTTGGCAAGGAACAGGGATGAAGGGGGAACAGGGTAGCTGAAATGGCACAGGTTTTCATCAGATAAACCTCACTGAGCCTCACTTTTCTCCCATGTAAAATAAATTTAACAACTGCCTTATAGGCTGTAGCACAGATTGGTGATAAATGCCTGGCACCAGGTACTGCTCCAAGAAACAGATGATTTTACTCTGTAACCACTTTTCTTTTCCTTAATTTGGACCTGATAACCTCAAGATTTTCTCATTTCTCTCAACTTAAAAATCTATAGGTCCTCAGAAAATGATTGTTCAAAATCTTCCAAGTCTCCCTGCCCTCCTCCATGTAGCCTTTAAGTCACCGGCCCTGGAGATGGAGATGGAGCAGAGGAAGGGCAGGTTTCCCAGCTGGACAAGGCACACATCTCCCCATCCACCGACTCAGATACTGAAGGCTAGAGCTTAATACAAGAAAAGAACAAATATGTGAGAGGAGCTTAAGGAGGGAGGAAGAGACGTGTCGTCAGAATAGCTTCAGGAAGGGAGTGCTTAGGAAGGAGGAGGGGGCCACCATGGGGCTAGAGTCCCTTTGGGAGGCAGTCCCAGGTGGGGCAGTTGGTAAAGAATCTGCCTGTCAATGCAGGAGACATTGGTTCGATCCCTGGGTCGGGAAGATCCCCTTGGGAAGGAAATGGCAGCCCATTCCAGTATTATTGCCTAGAAAATTCCATGAACAGAGGAACCTGGTGGGCTACAGTCCCTGGGATTGCAAAGAGTTGGACATAACTGAGCATACACACACACAGACATGGAATTAGTGGGCAGATGGAAGCTTGTTCCCCTACATCCACTGGTAACTAGTACCTTTATTGAGAAATGTCTCGAGATCTCAGGATCAAGCCTGGTGTCCACAGCTGGGGCACAGCAGTAATTAAGTGAATTCTGGGGTGAGATTACCCTGATTTCTGGAGAAGGAAACGGCAACTCACTCCAGAAATGCCAAGGACAAAGGAGCCTGGCGGGCTACAGTTCATGGGGTCACAAGAGAGTCAGACATGACTTAGCATCACAGGCCCCTATTTCAGTCCCTTACTAACTTCTCTAAGCCTCAGTCTCCTTCTCCGTGAAACAGGAAGGACAGGATCTTCCTCTCAGGGTTGCCAGCATCAAATGAGACATCACAGGACCCTGCCTGGCAGAAGACAGGGACTGAAGGCATTCTTTAGAAATCAACACCACCCATTCGCCTTGATAGATGAGACTGACTCAAATGACTGTAGTTGATTTCACCAAAATAAGTGAATCACTAAAGAAAAAGATTGTGCAATGACCTTTAGCCCAGTGACTACTTCAGAAATGAGAAGTCAGCTGAGGGCAGCAGGCTTTGAGGTTGATCAAAGAATCTGATAACACCCTCTATCCCACCCCAATCTAAGTGCTGAATGGATTGGATTTTGCCAGTTCAGAGCCCAGTTCATATGAGCCACTCATTCCAGGACCAGAGGCTCAGGCCCCCTCAGAATCCGTGAGTACATTCTGGAGTGCCCTGCTCCTTGGGAAATCTGACATGGGAATGCCATGTGGGTCAGGAGGCTCCATACTCCATAGGGGCAGGTAGCCCTTATCCAGGAGACAGAGTCAAACATACCGGCCACAAGGATGTAATCCCCTGTTATGGGCCAAAGAGCATGGAGCCTTTCCAAGAATCAAAACTCCTGCAGGGGCTTCAGCGAAGTCCCAGGCTCCCTGAAAAGGGTGATTTAGAAAGAGGTGAGCAGAACTGGACAAAACCAGAAAGCCTAAATCAGCTTGACCTCTCCTGCGGGTCAGCAACCCCAAGGTCCTGAGTTCTCTGTCTTTATTTCCCCAACGGTGTTAAGGCCTCTGGGCTCAGAGAACCCACTTCCTGGGCATCAGTGTGATGCCACAGAAAGTGCCTAACTTGCAAACAGAACAACTGGATTTGAATCTTTTTTTTGCTACATACCAGCTGTCTGACCTGGACAAAGCACTCCACTTCTCTGAATTTCTGCTTTCCCATATGTAACATAAGGAGATTTTTTTTTTCATTTAAAAAAATGTTGTAAGCATCAGTTCTGTCCAAAACTCTGAAAGACACAGACACGAATAAAACAAATTCCTTCACACACACACAAAAGAATATAATCTTTCCATCTTTTCCTGGGGCTAAGATTGTTCTTCCAATTGCTAAAATAAAACTGCTGATTGTAGATATGGAAAATACAGTAGAAAAGTATATATCTGCCCCCGACCCCAATGTACAGGAAAAGTCCCCAGCACACAGAACTCACTCCAGAAATGGAGCTCTCTTCTTTCTGGTCCGAGCTTCCAAACTGTGGTCCTGTGGAATTCCAACAAAACCTCCTTAGAAAAGTCTGGCTGAGTTCAGGCTGGCTCGGGGCTGAAGCAGCAAGTCAGACCTGGGTGAGTCTCACTGCTTCTTGCTAAGTCATTTGTGTTTCATTACATGATTTGCATACGGGTGAAACAGGTCTGTACTGTCCTCTGGCTTCATTTCCATTGCTCTTGGGAGCTCTCTGCTAGGCGTGAGAAGGAGGCTTTTGTCCTTCCTCTGTCCCTGCCCACTCTCTTCCTGGAAGTCTGTCTAGATCGCTGACATCCACAGGGAGAAACTTTCTCCCTTCTCCCATCTCCTCCATAGCTCATACTTGACTCTGGTTCACAGAGCTGGTGAGTCTACATGGTACAGAACTGGGAAGTTATTCAACTATATTCAGGACAAAGAGGAGTTATTAGTTGACTTTTCTCCTCCTTGAGAAGGAAAGAGGTCTTGCTCTCTGTCACTATCAGGGGGAGAAAAAGAAATTACCAGTTTGCTCAGCATTTAGACACTGAGCAAGGGGCCTTAAATTACATTCCCTACAATTGTTACAACCATTCTGGTAGGTAGACACCATTGTGCCCATTTTACAGTTGAAGAGATCAAGGCCAAAGAGGCCATGCCACCTGCTCAAGGTAACAGTGGATCATGATTGACACTGAGTAAGAGCGGCCTCTTTTAGGTCCATGCTCTAACCACAGAACCACCTGGCTTTCCTTAGGGAATGAGTGCTCTGCAAGCCAAGTATTGGTCTTCTGTATTGGATTTCTGTCTCTGGAGAAGCAATCTGAGGGGACTACACAGATGTCATGGACTAAAGGACAAACTGAATGGGACATTTAGAACTTCAGGCTCCTCTAGCTCACCTGTCACACCTCTTAAGTGTGCATGTCTGAAAACACAGATGTATAGCTTTCGTAAGAGCTAGAGTAGAGGAGTCTCTGACCTGATCTTAAGTTCAGCAGAGCCTGTGAATTGACTCAGCATGCCTCAGAGCCCTCTCCTCTGACCTCCAAACCCTCAGTCCACCCCAATCAGAGAACTCAGCCAGCTGCTTTGCAACTATTTACTTTTCAAGCTTTCCTCACAAAATGTGAGCTCTCTTGGTGTCCCCAGCTGTTGGCACAGAACATGTACTCAGAAAATGCTGGATGGATGGATGAAGCAGAGAGGAAGAAGAGGAAAAACATCTGGTCCAGTGGTTTCTTTATTCCCCCGTGGAAACAACAATCTTGTTCCTGGCAGGGGTTTCACCAGACACTCCCAGGATCTGTGGGCATGTCTCGTGGACATACCAGACCCCACTGCTCTGGGATTCTAAACATGTTGAACAAAACCTCAATGACTAAGAACCACAGGATGGAGAACATGGCTGTCAGAGCATAGCCACTTCCCTGTTTCCTTGGTACCCAACAAACCCTCTGACACCAATTCTCATGGGTACCACAGTGAAGAGCCCACAGGTAAATACTTCAGAGGCAGCAAAGTCCTTCCCTACATCGCATGGGCCCTTCATGATCTATAAGTCAGTGATGAGGAGGTGAACAAAATTTTGATTGGAATGGAAAGCAGAATGGCCTGGAAGTGTCAGAAGATACAGGAGTCATCCATCCATCCATTCATCTAACATTCACTGCATACTTAACTGTCAGACACTACTTGGGTCCATTCGTTCATTCATTCATCAAGCATTTGTTGCATTCTTAATTGTCAGACAGTTTTTGGGGAAGTGAGAGACTGCAATAAATCAAAAGACAAAATCCTCTACTCCACAAAGCTTGTAATATATCTAGTGGAGATACACAAAGCCTGTTTCAGATGGTGAGAAACTGGGGGGGAAAATAAGGCTGCAAAGGAAGCTAGGGAGCATAAGATGGGACAGCCAGGAAAGGCTTCTCTGACAGTGTCCCGAGGAAGTGGAAGGGCAAGGTGCAGATTCCTGGGAGAGGAACTCAGCAGTCCAGGAAAGGCCTCACTTGAACTTGCTGTTGCCTGATCTGAGCAACAGAAGGAGGAGCCAGGGCTGATGCTCACGGGGTCTTCTCAGCTCTCAGTGTACTTTCCATGGTCTACTTCCTATCAGCCATCAAAGCCATGCTCAACTGAACATGTGCAGACCCCATACCACTGTCCTCATGTCCTTCTAACCTCCCACCATCAAGAGACTACCCTACAGGACACCCTCTTTGGCTTCTACCCGCCTCTGCAGTTTAGCGAGTTTCCATAATAAACTATAGACCCCTGTCCCTCCTGCACCATGGACCAGCCTATCGTCATTGTCCATCTGCTCCTCTAGACTGAACTCCCTGAGGGCCATGACCATGCCCTGCCCGTCACTACGTTCCCACCTCTAGCCTGGGGCTTGCATGTGCGTATGCTAAGTTGCTTCAGTCATGTCCGATTCTTTGTGACTCCATAAACTGTAGCCCCAACAGGCTTCTCTGTCCAATTGGATTCTCCAGGCAAGAATACTGGAGTGGGTTGCCATTTCCTCCTCTAGGGAAACTTTCTGACCCAGGGATCAAACCTGCCTCTCTTATGTCTCCTGGATTGGCAGCCTGGTTCTTTACCACTAGCTCCACCTGGGAAGCAATTCCTCACTAAACTGCTGCTGAATGATGAATGTTGAAAGCATAGGTGAGTTCCTTGAGGGCAGGGCCCAGGGCTGATTAATCTAGTAGCCCCAGAAGGCAGCAGCGTGCCTGGTACAACAGAGGTAACTCCAGATATGCTATGTGAATTGGTGCCCCCTTCCCTCCCCCAACTGTGTTGGCATTTTATCCAGATAGCCAGGTCATCCTCAGTCCCTGACCATGGAGGTTCAGGGCCAATCCAGATGTGGTCCTCTGGAGTTTAGACCAGGGCTCAAGGGTAGGGAGCACCATTTAGGTTTATATATGCTGTGGGATTTCTCTGATTTGTATCTGCATTAATCTCTGGCAAGCCTTAACCTCATCCTTAAGCTTCTGTACCCAGAGATAATTTGGTGTTTGGAGCTATGGTTTTTCCAAGCTATCCATTTTACAAATCAAAACCTAATACAGAGCACCCTCCAAAGCCATGGGAAGCTCTAGATGGCAGCCTGGCAAAGGGATGGCTGGTGTTCTGGTCCGCCGCTCTCTGAACTCCATGGAAATCGGGACAAAATTGTCTCTGCCTGCTTTCCATCTTCCCTTTCAACACCTAATCCAAACTTCTTTTAAAAACAACCACAAGGGACTGAGAAATCAATTAGACAGTAGACACCATCTAATTCCACTCTGACATTTGGTAGCTGGTGAAAGCAGAGCCTAGAGAAGAAAAGTGGCACCAACTTCCAAAAACAGACACGATTGTCTCCACTTGACAGAAGAGTACACGGAGGTTCGAAACCTAAGAAACCAACTCACAGTTCCACAGCTAGTAATTAGCATGTCCAGAATCTCCCAGGTCTGTTTGACTCTAAAGGCAAACACTGGCAACGCCATACTCAGCCAGTCCAAATGGGGATATTCCTCAGGCTCCAAGGAAGCTGGAGCCCAGGTTGCCTGAACAAAATCCCACAGGGCTCTGGGGGCTGCCAGAATCTGAAGCTCAACATAAAAGCTGCGGGAGGAGCTTCTCTGATGGACTGCAGTATCTTCTACTTCCCCAGACAGGCAGCAAAGTGTTCTTCAAACTTCCTTTGAAGGCTTTGCAAATTGGACTTTCAAAGGGTGGAGACTTCTGTGTAACATCACATAAAAAGGAGCCATGGTGAAGGACACTGTCCTCCCCACTTCTCAGCTCTTACTTTCAGAGGTTATTTTAAGACAAGATAATCTTAGAGCTAAAAAGAGAGCCCTGAGTGTGCACATTGTATATGTGGGTGCCTGTGAATTGTGAATGTGTGTGTGCAGGTGCTCCAAAGAGTGTGTCAAAATATGCTGCAGAGATGAAGAATTAAAGAGGTTCTTTTCTTTCTTCCTCTCTCTTTCTTTCTAGCCACTATAGTTTTTTCCTCCCTTGAAGATGTAAATAAACACTGAGTCACAATCCACGCCTTACCCAACACCCCCGTAGAGCACTCTTGCTATAATCATAGCTGCCAGGAGGTGATGGGCAGTGGGGGTAAGGCGGCATCTCACGCATTAGAGCAGATCTGAGAAAAGCAGGTCGCCTTCAAGTGACATTGGGATTAGGGCTGGAGCTTGTATCTTAAGTTTATCCTGCAGAGGTTTGATTTTTTTTATCACATAGCACCATGAAAAGAACATACAACAAGGCTCGGGTCATGAAGACCAGCCTTCAAATACCTTTCCTGCCTCCTAAATTCAGATTTGTTTGTTTCTGTGTCTGAAACTGAACACAAAACACATCTCGCTGGGTTACTGAGAGACTCTCAGAGTCATAGCATGAGCACGACACAGTGCCTGGCACACAGAAGGTACCAGAGACCTGTCAGCACCTGTACTTTACAAAACAGTGAAATTACATTTTGTAAAATTGCTTCCAGACCTGGGTAAAATACAAATGCAGTAGGAAATGAAATATCATTGTTAAACTGTCCTTCCTCAGAGCAAAGCAGAAACAAAAACAACAGAAAAATAAAGTATGGTGGGAAGTGCTATCCATGAATTTTAAAAATCCTTGTTTAATGCTTTTAGAGGTTGGGGCCCACCTTGTAGCTCTGTATCCTAGGTAACGGGAAGCCTGGAGGCCTCCAGACTTGGAAAGGACTGGGGGGAAAAAACAAAACAAAAAAACCTCTCTGTTGTTTCTTCCAACTCTTAATTATGTTTTTTAAATACAAAAGCAAAATGCTCTTTTTCCAAACAACTTTATGCTCCTCTGAGCTATGTCTGACCTCTCAGCGCCTTCTCACTCTGAACTCCATCAAAGCAGCCAAAAGCAGGAAGTGCCTTGGCATAGGAACCTCATTTCAAGGGGAGAGGAAAGGCAGGGGGACCATATTTAACTGACAAACAGAAACAGACCAGCAGCTGTCTGCCTGTGTGGCAGCCGGAGGGGAGTAGGGCGCTTCACCTGCACCAACCGTCCCAGCATCTCCAGGAAGCATGGCCATGGCAAGGCCAACATGGGGCCTCAGACGGGTCCACCACTAGCTGAAGGCCCTCCAACACACTGTGATCCTCTCTGGGCCTTGGTCTCTAGGTCTGAGCACTGGGGCTGAGGATTTCCTACTTCACTCTGTTATTACGAGGTCACCTGTGCTCATGGATGCAGAAGGATTCTGCAAAACTCAAAATCGGTCTGCAGGCAGATAATGACAGTTAAAGCCTAAATCAGAAGACGATGGAGGAGGACACGGCATGGAGAACATTATGAGGAATTTGATCAGAAGGCATGGACTTGAGCGATAGTTCTGGTGTCTATGTGAATTTTGGCACTTTGCTGGAATTGTCTGAACCTTATTTAGTGATCCTTTCCCACAGTAGAGATAATATTACTTATAACAAAGTCCCTGGAAGGATCAACTGAGTTAATGGATTTTCAGAAAATGGTGCTTGTTACCACAAAATGTTATACAAGTGTCTTTATCACTTAATCATTCCAAAATGGGTGCTCAATCCTTATCAAGCAGCCATGGTAAATATTATTTTTATTTGAAAAACGGGAAAAATCTGGAAAGTGAAATGACTTCTGCTAACGCAGTGGCAGGGCTCAGAATAGAAACTAATTCTTCTAGCCAACCTCTTTTTCAAAGATTCCTCAGTGAAGTCTGCCCCTAACCATTACAAGGGCTGTATGTACAGATGAGATTTAAGCTGGGGTTGGACTTCATTGGAATCAGAGACAAAGTACTTACCACCAAATACAGCATAGTGTACATGGAGAAGGAGGCATGGCCAGAGAAGAAGGACTTCCTGCAAGAGCAAGAGATGGCTGTGTAAGGGCCATATTCATACCCCCACTACATGCTGGTCTGTCTGTCTTCCCTCCCGGGACTGTGACCCTCGGAGTAGCACTTGCTCATTGCTGCATCCGTGGTCGTGCTTTGGACACCTTGCCCAGGACATAGCAAGCACCCGTGAATGAACAAATAAATGAAAGAAAAAACAGATGAATGAATGGACTTACAAAGCTCCACTGTAATTGTTTTTACCATCTGTCAGCTATTTGACTATGAGTTCCTTAGGAATGGGGACTTTGCCTTATTCGTCCATCTGAATCAGGGCCCCAGCACTGAGCGTGGTACTAAGTAAGTACTCACTGATCTGCCTGCAGCAAAGGCGTGCACCCAGTGCCACGGGGGTGGAGTCTCACCTGGCTTCCTGGACTTTGCTGTCTTCGCCTCTGCATCTGTAGTTTTGAATATAGCCCACGGAGCAGTTGATTTGACTGAAATCAGGGTTGCAGACATTCAAGAAGTGAGGACGCAGGCGCCCTATGGAGACCTTGGCAATGTCTGTGAAGGACTGGCTGATGGCGCAGCCGAAGAGGAAGCAGCCCACCTGCTTGTAGAGGGCTGCCACGTAGGGATTCTGAATCGTCGAGCGGGACTTCTCCTTCAGGTAATAGATGCGGTAGAATTCCCCTGTGATGATCTGAAAGACAACGGAGAGGGAAGTGAGGCGGCATCAGGATCCATCAACAAAAGTGAGGCTGTAAGGATATTCAGTGACATAAGAAGATATTCAGTACATAGCTATAGGTTATAATCTAGAAAAATCCCAATTTTCTATTCAAGAAGTATATAAGACACCAATGTGCATGGGAGAAAAGATTGAAATACTAACACAGTCATTTTTTCCTTATATAAAAAGTCATACATGGTCATATAGGACCTTTGTAGGAAGAAATATATGTAATCAAATATGGTCATATGTAAATATATAAAATATATATTAATATATATATTAAGATATAGATATCTCTGTGTGTGTGTGTGTATTGGGTTGGCCAAACAGGGTTTTTCCATTATGGAAAAACCTGAATGAACTTTTTGGCCAAACTGATACACACACACACACACACACACATTACCAAAGAGAGAGACAAATAAGGACTTAGCTATTGAGGAACCAAAATCATGATTAAGGGTGGCCATGGTGGCGCTAGTGGTAAAGAACCAGACTGCCAATGCAGGAGACATAAGAGGCATGGGTTCCATCCCTGGGTTGGGAAGATCCCCTGGAGAAGAAAATGGCAGCCCACTCCAGTATCCTCACCTGGAGAATCCCATGGACAGAGGAGCCAGGGCTATAGTCCATAGGCTAGAACAGAGTTGCACACACCTGAAGCGACTCAGCACAGCATGGCAAGATGTCAGAGGGTCTGAGCAAATCTCCAGATTCTAGGACTGGGGGTCACGAATCACCAACCACGATCAAACCCTACACAGGGCCTTCGCCTGTACCACACTGGGCCCTGGCTGAGGTTTCTTTGGGAAAGGGTGAATGCTCCCTGACTTGGTTTTGGGTTTGAATCCAGGCTCTGTCACCTACCTGGTGTCCGTCTAAAATAACTTGAGCCTCTACAGAGGTAGTCAGAAACGTGGCAAGTGCTGGAAATGCCCTGGGTCACAGAAAGGGATTCTTTCATTTTACTCTTAAGAAGTAGGGCGTGATGAGAAGAGTACTGGCCTACAAACCAAGAAACTTTTACACAAGGCCCTTCAGAGTTTGTGAATTCCCAAGGGTGCCTGCATTGTCTCCTCCATCCTGAAAGGCAGTGAGCAAGTCTGGGTTTTCATATCCTTCCTCCATCCCACTGTGTCTACTCTTTAATGTTTAGGGGAGGAAGATTCATAACTTCTTTAAAAAGAAAAAAAAAAAAAGAGCCAGCAACTATTGATTATGAACAGCATGTCAGTATTTATTTTTTATATACTTTATGACACCCCCTCAACTACCAGGAGATAGATTGAGACTCAGAGAGGAAAAGCACTCTAACTGAAGCTGCCTGATTCTACATGCAGGTAAAGAATGGTGGGGGCTTGGGGCAGGGAAGCGGGTCAGCTGACTCTCTGTAAGGTAGACACCTTAAATGCCTACACAGCTGAGGATAAGTTCTGTGCTGGTGATACACCACCCCTCAGCCTGCTGTCCTTGACTTAACTCCACCGCACAGCCCTGGCCACTTCCTGGTCACAACCACAGTGCCGGGACAACGATGTTCAACTCATCCCTCACCACAAAGTCCCTCTCACACTTCCTCACAGGGAAGGCTGATGAGCCACACTTGCCCTTTCAGGGAACAGAGAGCATGTTCACAGCCACAAGGGAAGCAATAGACTGACACATCCGGGCACTCTTCTCATGGTCTTCCCTCATTCTTTTTTAGCTGGGGAAGGCATCCAGGCTGGGCATCTGATCCAAGTCCAGGGCTCCCAAGTCTGGAGGGGAGGATGGCCATGAAATGCCAGCTGGGCCCAGGGGCAAGCAGGTGCAGTCGTGAGAACAGCTACCAGTGCTGCTAACATTTATACAGTGATCCTGTGTTTATAAATGCTGGTGATTTCTCAGTGCCACCCTTTGGTTTCCTGGATCATATTGAATTTCCGAGATCATATGATTCCCTTAGAGAGATGGTCAATGGCCAGCCCCGTCTGGCATCCTGGCTTAGCCATTCTCTGGGAGAGCAGCAGGACTATCAGCTGAATGAATCAGTGAATGAAGGAGCAAGATGGTGGTCCACACGGTTGTTTTTATTGCAAAATTGGAAATGTCCTCTAAACATTACCAAGAGTCCTCTGACAACATGCTGCAGAGATTAAAATCTGAGAAGCCTAGCTAGTCATAAATGAAAGGGTCCATTATATATGGGAGAAACTGAAGTTCAAATTAACTCACATCTAAAGATTAGACCCAGGTGTTCTAACTCTCCACCCAGCATTCTTTCCTACCATTCATGGTCTAATTCCCCTTTTGAACCTGTTTATACTTTTACCCTGTGTAACCTTATGGGCTAACACGTTCCAGATGTTTATTACCACCATCACGTTCTCTCTTCCTTCTTCTTCTTTTTTTATAAATCATGCTCACTTGACTTTAGACATGGGGGGAGAAGCACTAAACTAGGAGTCAAGGGGCCAGAGTTCGAGTCCCTACTCACTGAGTGATCTGGGACAAGTCAGCTTCTCCATTTGCAAAATGAAGGCACTAGACTCCGTGATTAATTCCTTCATAACTGCAGTGACATTTATTCCCAGCTTTCCTGTGCTCCCTTCACCAGTAGCCTCTCATCAAAGCAAAGATAATAAGCAGCAGGAAAGGAAACGTACTTGTGAGATGACACAAGCCAAGAACAGAATCAAGACCCCATGCATAATTCCTGCCCTAGGATGACTTCTGAGTTCCTTGAACCATCCACTGAAACAGATTAAGAAACTGTTTCTAAATGGGCATGTCTTGGGTGTGATTCCAATTTGATACTGAAAAAGAACACGTGGGTTCCCACTGCAGATCAGCATCTCTTACATCATTTTATGGTTGATTAATCCCAGGGGAGTCACCTCTCTGCTTCAGTCATCTCAGGGAGAAAGGGTTTGGTTACACCCCAAGGACAATCTTTAGCTCTCACATCCTTCATTCTGAAACTTCAGTTTTCAATGCCACAGTTTTGCAAATAGCAAGCTGCTAAGTAAAATGCTTCCTCCTCTCACAGGAAGATAATGATATAAAGAGAACATCTGATGGCCCCTCAAATTCCCAATAACAACTCTAGTAATACTAGCAATCTTTTATATTTCTTTTGCAACTTACAGTTGCATTTAATCTGCAACCTGTAAGGACAATATACCCAGTTTACTGGTGGGAATACTAAGGCACTGAGAAATAGTGACTTATCTGAAGGATTTGAGGCTAGAAAGCTGACAGTTAAAAGTAGAGCCCAGATATTCCAACTCTCAAGTTCAAAGACCCACAAAAGACTACATCAAGATCGTTTTATTATTTCTGTTATTAAAAACAATTTCCACTATAGAATAGCAACTGTGTATTTTCAAGGACAGGATCCGGCTGAAGCCATTTAGCAGACATATGACTCCAGGACCACATGGCTTCTGGGGCAGCCCTGACAGATCTTGGAGTTAATGAGCAACAAATTATGTATTTTCTCCATCCCCTTGTACAGAAGGGTCGGGGAGTCGACAATACAGCCATAAATCATCATTATGAACTGGCCAGGTTTGGCTTCTTGTAATCCTAACCCTTAAAAGACCATTTAATGAAATTCGGGCTGCCCAAATACCTCACTTCTGCAGAAGAGACGAAGGCTTAAATTGTTCTCCGACACGTTACACACCTAACTCTGGAGTTCCAGATTTACTGCTTTCGGACTTTATTCATTACTCGCAATGTTTTTATTCCCGGGTAATAAAATAAGCTCTTCCCTCCCACCCCCTCCCCCTACAAAGGCTCTGTCCCCACTCGCACTCTGGCCCCTGGAGCCCTCATTTCTGCTTCAGTCAGCAAAGTTGTGATATGTAAATTTCAGCTGAGAAATGCCTTCAATGTCGATCCCTTTCTGAAACAGCAAGCAACAGATTCTGGGGGTGATGGCAGGCTGCCAGGCAAGCAGAGGAGAATTCTCCCCTACCTGCCTTTTAAAGCACTTGGCACAAAATCTGGAAACTAATAAAGTGGGAAAGCATTGCAATTAAGCTATGAGGGGACAGAAAGGGATCAATCAGTCCTCGCCAGAGAATGGCTGAGTTTGAGGGAAGTTGGCTCCAACTCTTAAGACAGCTCCTCTTCCTGTCTTTTCTGGTATACAAGAGCTCAACTGCCCATATATTCACAAATATTGAGCTGCTCTGGAGAGGAAATTTGGAAAAACATTAGGAGAGACATTTTGGAAAGGAGAGATTACACAGTGATGAAAGAAGCACTGACTTTTGGAGCCAGAAAAATCTTGATCTGCATATCCCATCTCTTACCATGAACCTAGAGAAGTGACTTCACCTCTCTGGGCTTAGGTCTCCTTGTCTATGAAATAAGAGTAATATGTTGACAAGTACACACTGCTATATTTAAAACAACCAAAAAGGACCTACTGTATAGCAACAGGAATTCTGCTCAATATTCTGTAATAACCTAAATGAGAAAAGAGTTTGAAAAAGAACTGATATGTGTATATGTATAACTGGATCACTTTTCGGTACACCTGAAACTAACGCAACACTGTTAATCAACTATACTCCAATATAAAACAAAAATTTTTAAGGGAAAAAAAGAAATTAAAAATTTAAAAAGGACTAAAATCTACCTGGCAAGATTGCCAGGGGAATCAAGAAGATGATATATCAAATATCTGGCACCTAGCGGAAAAGCTCTGCAAACAATAATGGTTTTTTTTTTTTTTTTTTTCCTTCCCTTGGAAAAAAAGAAACAAAAAATTAACACAGGCATACCATTTTATTGCACTTTGCAGATACTGTTGTGGTTGCTGGTCTTTACAAATTGAAGGTTTGTGACCACCCTGTATCAAGCAAGTCTATTGGCTTTTATTCCCCCCCACCCCCGACCCCCGACAGCATTTGCTCACTTCATGTCTATGTGTACTATGTTTTGAAATTTGTAATACTTTCAATATTTCTAATTTTTCATTGTTATTATATTTGTTACAATCAATGATCAGTGGTCATTTTTTAGCAATAAAGTATTTTTTAATTCAGGCATAAACATTGTTTCTTAGACATAATGCAATTGCACACTTAACAGATTACAGTTTAGTGTAAACGTAACTTTTACATGCCCTGGGAAACCAAAAACCCATGACTCACTTTATTGTAATATTCGCTTTATTGCAATGATCTGAAATGGAACGTGCAATAGCTCCAGGAAATGTCTATACTTGTATAAAACATCTTTTCCAAAATAGTTCTAAGAGATCCCTGGAAAAGAACATATCACACTAAAGAATTTGGAAGTACCACCTCTCCAGGGTAGAACCAGAAAAATATGAGTATGGAGATGTTGGGTTTTGACCATTTCACCTAGGATGTCTTTTTCAGGGGAACAAAGCAGAAAGAAAGTCTAAATTCCAGGCAGCAAGGGCTACCCTACTGCATTGTTCGTGTTATTTATAACAGTCCACTATATAGATTATCCCAAGAAAAGCAAGGCTTTTGCACAGAGTCCTAACAATCCCTCTTACAGAGTCTGAGAACTCATCTTCTGCTGCCAAATTCGAAGGACAAACTTCCCTAATACTCTGATCTGCTTCAATGAGAATATCTGCATAGTCTGTAACAACTTACAGAACTTTCCCCTATCCACTGCATTACCTGCTTCTCACAACACCCTAAGAATTGCTAAATTATTCTCCACACTTTGTAAATGAGTGTGATGAAGGCCAGAGAGGCCACTGCATCACCCTTGGGGATAAGGTAGTGGACAGTGGCAGGGCACTTGCTGCAGCCTGGGCCTTCCATGCTCTGCCCAATGGCATCTAGCTGGCTTTCTCTTAGAAGCCCTAGCAGGTGGCAGGATGTCACCCTGTCAGGCACCTGAACATCCAGATCCCCATCAGCCACAGAGCACCAAGCTCGCCCTTCACATCCCAGCTCTGTGAATTAATGAACTTTTTTCAATCCAGAAGAGATTCATTTATTCAACAAGCACTGAATGATGGAGATTAATGAAGGAAGAATCATTTTTCTCACTTGATTTCTCAGTAAGGGAAAGGGAAATGTAACATATCGAAGTCCTGCTTCTAAGGATGGAGACAGAAGTGTTGCTCTATCTTCTTTGAGCTTTGCTCCATCTACTACAATGAAATGCAGTATCTTCAGTGACTAGAAATAACTGATGAGAAATTTAGTCTCCCATTCTTCTCCCACTCAGTTGTCTTTAACCTCTTGGTAGAAGATCAGTGCCTCATAGATCAGGAAAGGCAATGGGGACCCAAATCTGTCCCAAGGCCACCAGTGGAGTTTCTAGGCTTTACGGGTAGGTCTAGAATATGGACAGCAAAGAAGCCAGAGAGAGAGGTCACAGAAGCTATTTATGGTTGAAATCAACAGTGGCCACCCTAAGCCCTCAAGCTTTACAAAGGAGGCATTTTGAAAGATGAAGCAGTCTATTTTCCAAGAGCTTCCCTGGTGGCTCAGATGGTAAAGTGTCTACCCGCAATGCGGGAGACCTGGGTTCGACCTGGGTTGGGAAGATCTCCTGGAGAAGGAAATGGTAACCCACTCCAGTATTCTTGCCTGGAGAATCCCATGGACATTAGTCAGGCACTCAAAGGCATGAGTCTCCTAGATGATCAGCTCTGCCTATCCACGCAAGAGTTCTCTCTATAGCATTGCCTACTGCCCACTTCTCGCTCCTTTGACCTTGAATTTCCTACCATCCTTAATATCACCACTGTGCCTTTCTTCCTATTTCTCAAACACCTTTCTCTTTCCAGTGGCTCCTCTTCTGGGTGCTGTTAATAAATGTCAGTCTTCTTAGGATTGTATCCTTGCCTTTTCTCTGTGACTTCACCTGTGAAAACGACCTTCAAAAGGGCATTTCTTTCACTCTCTAGTTTCAGCTCACCCTTTACCCCATCAGTCTTATTCCAACCTTCTGCCAAATCTTCCAACTAGTTATCAAACCAGTATTATCAGCACGTCCACCTGACCAAGTCACACTCATTCCAACTTCTGCCCCAAACCTCACTTCTCTTGCCTCCATTCCTACTCAAGATGCCACCAAACACAGAACTGCAAAGACAGGAAATCTTAGACAGCACCCTCTCCTTTACCCCATTGTCATCCAATTCTGTTCATCCCATGTTTGCAAGGTGGGATGTCATATCCATCCTATTCTCTCTCTTCTCTTTGCATTACCACCATGGCAGTTCAGACCGCATCCTTAACCTTGGTTGAAAAGTTGGCCACGTGAGCTGAAAATACTTTCATCAATCTGTAGCCTATTAATGACAGTGAAAACTCCTCAGCACTCAAGGAGTTTCACAATCTTGCAATCATCTCTTCCTACCTTATCTTTGTCTTCTCCCTTATACTCTATTTCTCTAGCTGAACAGGTCCGTCTGCTTACACTTCCTAAAAAGGCCCTATTGTTTCAGTCTCGGTGAAGCCATCCCCTGTCTGGAACATCAGGATCTCTGATGAAAGTCTCACCTCTGCTTCAAAGTAGAGCTCAATGCCAGCTAGTGCATCAGGTTAAAGGGCTCCTTTACTCAAGAGTCTTGGGCAGCTGAGCTCTATGACTCTCAGACTCCTTATGTGTACAAAGGGAGATAATCTGATCGCAGTAGCAAGAGCCCAAGGGTTGTTGTGATAATTAAATGGAGTGCTCCATGCATGATGATGATGATGATGAAGCCTTCACCAATGAAAACAACCTTCAGTGATCTTCCTATCAACTCCCACAGTACTTTATTTCTGCCTTAGACCGTCTACAGCAGAAGTCCCCAACCTCTAGGATCTAATGCCTGATGATCGGAGGTAGAGCTGATGTAATAATAGAAATAAAGTGCAAAATAAATGTACTGTGCTCAAGTCATCCCAAAACTATCCCTCCCCCCGACACCCTGGTGGGTGGAAAAATTGACTTCCACAAAACCCGCCCCTGGTGCCAAAAAGGTTGGGGACTGCTAGTTTACAGCATTTCTCTTGTTTTGTCCTTGAAGCTCTCACCTCTCTGGGGCTTACTCTCCTTCTCTGCCCTATCTTCTAGCTGCCTGACCAGTTCTTTAGTCTCCCGGAGGATCTAATGGTGCAGTCAGTCATGTACTTGGCCTGTTCCATAAGCGCCAAGGACAGTATCTGTGTCTTGTATCTCAGCTTCTAGGCTAAAGGGAAGCCTAGAAGCTGCCTGTATGTTCTGAGGAAGGTCTCACTCAGAGAGGCTTTCACTTTCTGAACAACTACTTCTTCCTACACAACACTATCCCAGGCACTTCCCCAGTGGTCCAGTGGTTAAGACTTTGCACGTCCAATGCATGGACTGCAGGTTCAATCCCTGGTCGGGGAACTAAAATCCCACATGCTGCACAGCAAGGCCAAAAAACAAAGAAATAATTAAAATAAAAAGAGAGTAAGAACTAAATTAAAATCTATTTTAAAACAAACAAAAAATTTGTTTTTTAAAAAAGGAAAACCCACTATCCCACACTGTCAGTCTTGGGCAATCATCTGCCCAGGGGCCTAGCTGTTTTGTCCTCCTCCATACAAAGAGCTCTTTAAAACCAGAAAGTACAGATTTTCTAGCTCACTAAATACAGAGCACTCTGCATAGCCCCAAGCACACAGTGGGTCTTCAATGTCAGCTCCTGTGCTGGGTTTTGAAGCCAGACAGACCTGGGTATCAATTCCTGCTCCCTGTTCACCAAGCAGAATGACCTCACACTGGCCACAGTCCCCTTGTAAACCTTAGGACCCTCCCTCATTAGTAAAATGGGGTCAATAATACCTATCCCCTGCAGATGCTGAAGAGGACTTAAGATAAGGCATATTAGTTTCCAGCCCACTAGATAGTGGGTCAATGGTGTCTAATCCTCTATCCCATCCCCTAACACTGACTCACATGAACAGATTGCCCAGCCTCCTAAGAATTGTCACTTAAAGTGGAGAATATCATCACCCTCATATTAGATCGGAGAAGGCAATGGCACCCCACTCCAGTACTCTTGCCTGGAAAATCCTGTCGACAGAGGAACCTGGTGGGCTGCAGTCCATGGGGTCGCTAGAGTCAGACACGACTGAGCGACTTCACTTTCACTTTTCACTTTTATGCATTGGAGAAGGAAATGCCACCCCACTCCAGTGTTCTTGCCTGGAGAATCCCAGGGACGGCGGAGCCTGGTGGGCTGCGGTCTCTGGGGTCGCACAGGGTCGGACATCACTGAAGCAACTTAGCAGCAGTAGCGTATTAGATAGATTTTCCAAATAGTCCTGAATCCCTAAGAATGATAGTAACTAAGGAAAAATTGCTACAGTGTGTGTGTGTGTTGAGGGGGTGGGGTGGGGGGGAGGCCGGGAGGGACCTAAATCCTAATCTCAGTGCCTGTGTTTGTTACATGGCAAATAGGGCCCCTCCCCCCACCACCCCCTCAGGCAGAAAGGAGGTCTGAAGAACTCTGTAGCCCTCTGATCAGGGATGACACAGTTGAAGGATTAACATGATCATTCTCTGTTGGTGGTCTTGGTAATTGCACAGATATAGTGGATTGTAAACTGGGGGAACTGGGTCTCCCACCAAGGCACCGCTCGGCCAGCCTGACTTCACATTTTTTTTCAGAGTTGAAGACTCGACTAACCTTTAATGAGGAGGCGGTCTTGGGGAACCTTGTTTTCTTGGCAGTGCTCTCTCAGATAAAAGGAGATGGGGGTGGGGAGGAAGTAATGAAGTCCAGATGTGGGCAAACCGAAGCCTGATCCTGAATAAACAAGTTTTGGAGGTATAAGTTCTTCTTCTTGTCTCTCCAGCCAGAAATGTGCATGTGGTACAGAGCAGGCTCCCACGTGCATCAGAGGCCATCATCCAGATTTTAGGGAGACAAACAGGACACGTGTCCCTGCTCGCCTAGGTCCTCTAACATCTTTTGACCTAATGCTTGTCGGTTTCTGCTCGAAATGTACGGCCTCCTCTATGATTTTCACAATCATATATATTGAGTACCCAAGTTTGTGCCTTATGCTGCAATATAAAATCAAAATCAGACCAATCCCTACTCTAGCAGAATCACCAGGAATAGTCAAGTAAACAGACATGCTAGTTCAATACAGTTACTGCAAAGACAGAGGTGGGCCCAGGGACCCCTGGGATCTTTGGAAGGTGGGGGAGGAGGCAGTCAAGGAATGCTTCATGGAGAAGGCGACATTGGCTTGGTGTTTATTTAAGCACCTACCACATGCAAGAGGGAAAGATCTGATCTCTGCCTTGCAAGAACCTATTATCTAGCTAGGGAGATGAAAAACGGACACAAATCACATTGCAGGGTGATATATATTGAAGGTGCTATCTGTCTGCTAGAGATGGGGCAGCTTCGGGCAGTTTAGTGACAAGAGACAACACACAGCTTGTTAGGCGAAGGTTCAATCCTGGATCACCAGCACCTGCCATGCCCTGTGGGCTTAATAAGTAATTGTGGAAGGGAAGCAGGCTTTAGAAGGCAGCAATGGTCTCATTTCAAAAAGCCTTGCCCTAGAATCAGAGGACTCCTGGTCTGGCCCTGCCACTCACTAATTACGGGAAAGTCACTTCATTTCTTCATCTCCAGTTCCCTTAGCCATACCAATCCACCCCTGAGAATCATAGAATCACTACTAAGTGCAGACAAGAGAATGTGCACATGAAGGGCACTTTGTAAACTGTACAACACTATAGAGATGAAAAGGCCACTTCTCACTGATGACACATATAACGTCAGTTGATTTGACTCCCAGAACTAGCCTATGCAGTTGGTGAACTATTGTCACCAATTTACAGTAAACGTAGGTATAGTTCTTTTCCACAGGGGTCAATGCCTTGACAGAAGTTGAAGGACACGTCACAGAATGAAGAAGCTCAGAAGTTTTAGGCCACGAACCTCAATCAAAGCCAAAATCTGAGCTTTTTCTCTAGTTAGGAATGTCATAACAGAGGTTCAAAATGGATGGGATGTGAGGAAAAGGAGCATTTTTATGGCCAGAGGGAGAAGTGGATTCACTCATGACTCACCAAACTTCAACTCCCAGATATTAAGAATCTTTATTAAACCCCTTTCAGGGTCTGACCAAAGCAAGCACTTGAGCCCATGTTTATTTAAAAGGAATACTAAGCATTTTTTCCATATTAAAATCTTTGCACATAATTCTTTGCACAGCATGGTGCAAGGCAATTGGAGAGAAGGCTAGATAAAAGATGATATTTACTGTTTTTACTCCTAATCTCACTGCTGCTAGAGTCATTAAACCCTTAGGAGGCAGGGATAGGAACCACTGCCTTGTGGATTTGGAAGGAATTCCTATTATGCTATAATTTCAAAATCTAAGATACATCTGAAAAAGAGGTCAAAATGACCCGATTTTTCCACGTCTCCTGCCATAGAAAGGTGTCTGCTTTGTCTATAACTTCTGAAATTTGCATCTTGAAACCCCACTGGTGTGCCATTCCTTTGTTGTGGGGACTGTTCAGACTGGAGCAGGGGCACCCAGATCAGTCAAGGCTTCTCTTGTTGTTTTAAACAAACCTGACATTTGGCGGGAGGAGGCCAGGGCAGCAAGTAGCAGGCTGATTAGATTTCCAGCTCCGGGTCCCCCTTCACCCTCCCTGACTGTCATTCACGCCCTCTGATCAGAAGCAGATTCTGCATGGAGCCAGCCAGGCTCTCTGGCCAGTCACAACGGGAGAGAGGGTTGTTGTTGTTGAATTCAAGTTGTATAGCTTTTCCAGAATTGACCATATGTATTAATGGAAATTATTCACTTTTCCTCCGAGGTCTTTGCTTTTCCTCTTGTTCATGATTACTCTGGTTCTTAATGACAGGTAAGCGGGTGAGCATACCTCATTAGGAGCCCACATCTCACGCCTCCAGCTGAAATGCAGGGGCAGCTGGATCAGGAGGCTAAAGTTTTTTTGCAAAGAGTATTGGCACGAGAGTCAAGAGACCTGAGTTCTCATGAGTAAACTACAGGGGAAGAGCGGGAGATGTGATGAATCCAAAGGCTGGAGGGCCTTTCCTAATTCTACTTCTGCCAAGTAAAAGGTCTTGACTAAGTCACTTCAGCATTAGTTTTTTTACTTCTTCATTTTTTGATGCTGTTTACTCACAATAAAAACAGTGAACGCTTGCTGAATATACTGCCTGTGTCAGGCACTGAGTTGCTTTCCACGTATTAGCTCATTTATTTCTGAAAACCTTCATAAGTAGACATAGTATCTCCATTTCATAGATGAGAGCAAGGAGGCTGACTAATTTTCTACACGTCCCATAGCAGAGGAGCTTGGAGGTAAACCAGAGCCCACACTTTTAACCCCATGTGAAACTGAGACACCGGAAAACTCTGTGTGCGTGTGTGCGTGTGTGTGTGTGTTGGGAGGGTGCAAAAGGCTTGAATACGGCCCCAGGTTTCCAGGACATAACAGTAGCACCTGACAAAGGACAGCTTTCTCAGAACCAAAGGGAAGCACCATCCAGACCTATGCTGCTGGCACTGTGAGGGTGGGGGAAATGTCCTCGAAGCCCATCCCATAACATCCCACCCCACAGCCAAGGCCCAGTGCATGACTCTTTCAGGGGAATCTGGGAGGTCAGGGAGCATTTTAATTAAAACTTCCACATGACACAAGGAGAGAAGCCAGCCACAACCAAGCTCTTCAAAGCAGGTTTTTCTTAGTGAGGAAGGAAGAAGCGAGGACCCAGAAAAAGCGACATGAGCACCCTGGATCCTCCTAGCCCACTGCAGCTAAGGATGTCCCCCCCCCCAGGTGAGAAATCAAACAGTACTCTCATTTTACAGATGAGGAAAATGAGGCCTAGAAAACCCAGGTGGCAGTGGTTTAGTTGCTAAATCACGTCCAACTCTTGTGACCCCATGGACTGTATGTAGTTCAACAGGCTTCTCTGTCCATGGAAATTTCTCAAGCAAGAATACTGGAGTGGGTAGCCATTTCCTTCTCTGGGGTTCTTCCTGACCCAGGGATGGAACCGGGGTCTCCTGCATTGTAGGCAGGTTCTTTACTGACTGAGCCACCAGGGCAGCCCAGGGATTTACCTAATTCACATACTTCAGGGGGCCCCAGGTCTCTCTCCCTGGTGCCGTGCCCAGGAGCAGCCCACTAGGCAGGCCACTAATAACTGCACGTAAAGAGAGCAGAGACCACAGACCATCCCTGTGAATGTGATATTCTTACCTCAACAGCTCCCGAGTTAGAGCCAGCTTCTAAAAGGATTCAATTTAACTGAGCGTCCAAGTGTCAAAACACCTGTTCAAACCTGAGCGCCAGATACCGTGTTAAGTATTCACCTTCCATTACAAACGTTTTTTCTAGGCAAAGCCATTCTTCCTAAAGAACTCAACCCCAACTGTAACTCTGGAGCAGAGAGTAAAATTAGATTTTGTATTTCTCAGCCTCTGAACACAAAGCTCCTTGTCCACCTTTACCACGCTTGCAAATGGACTGTTTTTCTTTTAAAGGTTGGAAAGAATTCTACTTGCCTCCCTGCCCCCTCCCCAATGTCAAACTGTTGATTGTGTGCCTGGTTTACGATGTTATTAAAAAACAAAGAGGGGTCTCAAAGTTTATAACCCACCCCCAGAGTGGGGAAGTCAAAAGAAAAACTTCATGGAGTGCACTCCGTGGACCATCAGCTGTTCATATTTGATGCAGAGAAGGCAAGAGTAGCTAACCGCCTATCCCACCGAGCACTTGAATAGGACAGCCAACCACCTGTCCACAATCAAGTCAGCAACATGGACAGAGGGCTTTGGAATAAACCAGGTTTAGGCTTGAACCCCAATTTTTACTTGCTTTTGACTTTGAGATATCACTGAACTCCTCTGAGCTTCTGCTTTTCCATTTGAATGATGGGAACACTAAGCCCCTATTTTACATGCAATGTTGCAGTGTTCTTAATATTGGGCTTCCCTGGTGGCTCAGAGGGTAAAGAATCCACCTGCAATGCAGGAGACTCTGGTTCAATTCCTGGGTCAGGAAGATCTGCCGGAGAAGGGATAGGCTACCCACTCCAATACTCTTGGGCTTTCCTGGTGACTCAGCTGGTAAAGAATCTGCTTGCAAGGTGAGAGAACTGGGTTGGGAAGATCCCCTGGAGAAGGGAAAGGCTACCCACTCCGGTATTCTGGCCTGGAGAAGTCCATTAACTTTCTCCCTTCTTGGCTTGCTAATATAGGCCAAAGATAAGCTTCCATGATTGGATGAACACAAAGATGACTTAGAATCTAGAAGAGAGAATTTTTTATCTTGGTGAACGTGATACTTAGCCCTTTGCCCATGTTGCTGGGGTTCAAGGACAAAGAAAAAACTGAAAATAGCAGATATGTGGAATGGATGTCTGTGAAAATGTATGAACTACAAATTATAAGACTGGATTCCCTCACTCGTCCCCTCCCCTGCTCTAAATGGACACATCTAAAACAAAGCTGTGATCTAAGTACAGCCCAGATAGACGACACCCCAATTCCCACATGGCTACCATTGCTCAAAATAATTCTGGACCTTGTCAAGCTGGTAGCACATTTTTGCACCTGCAGTGAGGGCTTCATCCTCTAAGGGAAGATCTGGATATAAGTCTAGACTTTACCCCTGGGTATGAGCGACCTGGTCAGCAATTAAGAGTTTATCAAGTACTTCAGTATTCATGATCTCTTTTATTCCTCACTGCAAAGCTTTGAAGCAAGATGGTCACCCTTGGTTTTAAATATGTACAAGCTTGGCAGTGGAGGGCCAGGTCTAGAATCTAGGTCTTTGGACTGCAAGTCTCATTTACCAGGTGAGAGAATTAAACAATAGGCCAGATCATGCCAGCGGCATTATCACTGTCAGAGCAGCAGCACAATCGTGTGGAAAAAAATATAGAAAATGCCCAAGATATTCAGTAAGGCATTTCTCCTGTCCTCTGGGGCTCAGATTTACAACATGGCGGCTCAGAGCTCAGACTCTGGAGTAAGGGACGTGCACGCATGCTCAGTCACTCAGTCGTGTCCAACTCTTCGTGAGTTCACGGACTGTAGCCTTGTGTCTCTTGGTCCGTGAGATTCTCCAGGCAAGAATACTGGAGTGGGTTGTCGTGACCTCCTCCAGAGGATCTTCCTGACTCAGGGATCAAACCCTCATCTCTTATATCTTCTGCATTGGCAGCCGGGTTCTTTACCACTAGCACCGCCTGGGAAGCCTGGGATAAGGAAGACAACTAGGTCTAAACCCCAACTCTATCATTCATGAACCAAGTGACCTTAGGCAAATTATTTTTACTCTGCGGACCTCCGTTTCTTAATTTGTAGAAGAAAGATAAGGATAATATCTACACTTTGACTATTGTAGAGACAATGTATGCAAAGTATTTTAGAAGGTTGCTTAGCATACTTTTATAATATTTACAGTGTATATGTATTTTTTTATTTTAAAATATTAAGTTGGACAAAAATCTCTTTTGGGTTTTGAATATCCCAAATGAACTTTTTGGCCAACCCAATACTTTTAGTAATAGTAGTAACTGCATGAAATAGTGTTAATCAAGTGAAATTCTACTTGATCTTCTAAACCTCTGCTATATCAGATAGACCATGATGTGCTGCCAGGGAATCAGACAGGTTGCCCATCGAAGTCTGGGCACTTACCGCGAGGATGGCAATAACAATCCCCACAGCAGTGAGCACAGCGTCATTGATTGTCTCCCCAGTTTTCTGTGGATACTTGATGCTCTCGTCGTTGCAGTAAAAGCCCCGGTGGTAAGGCTTGATGGTGCTCGTCTCGATGATGATGAAAGGCAGGCCGGCTGGTCAAGATGGAACCATCATCACCATGTACAGGGGAGAAAACGAAACAGGGAAAACATCAGTGCAAAGGGGCCAAAGAAGAAGCAAACACCACCCCAGACAGCAGCATCGATAGTGACGTCGATTCCTTGCCTTTGTAGTGACCCATGGCACCCCACTCCAGTACTCTTGCCTGGAAAATCCCATGGACGGAGGAGCCTGATGGGCTGCAGTCCATGGGGTCGCGAAGAGTCGGACACGACAGAGCGACTTCACTTTCACTTTTCCCTTTCATGCATTGGAGAAGGAAATGGCAACCCACTCCAGTGTTCTTGCCTGGAGAATCCCAGGGACGGCATAGCCTGGTGGGCTGCCGTCTATGGGGTCATACAGAGTCGGACACGACTGAAGCGACTTAGCAGCAGCAGCAGCAGCAGCACAGCCTTCTCTGGGGCTTCCCAGGTGGCTCAGTGGTAAAGAATCCGACTATAGTGCAGGAGAGACAGGATTCCATCCCTGGGTTGGAACGATCCCCTGGAGAAGGAAATGGCAACCCACTCCAGGATTCTTGCGTGGGAAATCCCATAGATAGAGAAGCCTGGCGGGCTACAGTCCATGGGTCGCAAAAGTCAGACAAGACTGACTAAGTGACGAAACAACAACAAAGCCTTCTCCACATGCACCCCCTTTCTGCCTTCACTCATGACTAAGAGATGTAGCATGAGCCTCTTGTCTTGACCAAGAGCACAGAGGGAGACAGTGCAAGCACCAGGCAGGAGCTTTTCCACTATTCTACATCATCCTGCTAAAGTCAAAGCACGATTTGTAACTATCACTAACAAAGTTCCAAATCTAATGAGGTCTCATGATGCCTCCAAGTGCCTTCCTCTCTTAAGCCAACCATTTCCCTTTTGAAAAGCTCACCTCAAGGCACTCAGGCATGGAATTCTGAAAACCCTGGAGTAAGATAATCTGAATTTGAACCCCCAGATCCACCACTTCCTAGCAATGAGGCTTCTGCTTCCTTCTCCATCTTCCTGAGCCTTAGTTTCCTCACAAATGAGTTGTACTAATGCCTAAAGGGGATCAAAGCATTCAAAACTCCTAGCAGAGTGCTGGCACACAGAAGCTACTCAGCGAACAGCATTTCCAATTCTTTTCTTTCACTGTTCAACAAGACATTGACAAGACTGAACAGAGCTGAGCTGGGCCCTGCTGCCTGCAGACCTGGAGCGGAGCCCAAGGGCATCAGGAGCACCGCGAGGCACTCTCGCAGCTGCTGCGAGTTTATCAGCGTCCAGTTCAGATGCCATTTTCTTAAAGGTCATGGAAAATAGATTTCATCACCTGCCAGGAAAGGCCCTTATAAGCCTGAAGCAAAAAGTGAAGGCCCACAATCTCTTCTGCTTGGACCAGGCAGCAGCCTCCAAATTGGTCTCCTGGCCTTCTGTGCCTCTTACATATATCCACCTGTTTACTTCCTGGGCATGAGCATGTCATGGCCACGCTCAAGGTTTGTCAATGGTTCCCCACCACACAGGACAAGATGACGTCCCTAAGTCCAACCTCTGGAGTTCCCACAACCCGAACCTCCTTGACACACACTCCAACCAAATGACACAGGACCTCTGTCTTGGTTCGTGCTCTCCTCTTAAGCTTGAAAGACACTTCCTCCCCTACCTCCAAGTTCAACACCAAGCCCCATTGCCACCTCACCAAGATGAGGAAAAGGTAAAATAGAAGTGAAAGGTGAGCTACTGAATGTCAAGACTAAGGAAGACCGTGAAAAATATCTGGCCAATGATAATAGCCACTGCTGATGTGCGCCAACAATGTAGAAGACACTTTGCATCCATTTTTGCATTGAGCCCTCTAATGACCCTGAGTGGTCATTTTAAAATCATATAAGCACTGCTATCCCTCATCTCCCAGTAGAGAAAAGAGAGGCTCAGAATGACTGTTTAGCTCACTCAGAGTCTCTTAGTCCACCTCCAAAGTGCCCGAATCCCCAGTTTAACTTTACAAATTGGTTTCATCCATATAGGAATTTCATTAGTGGGGGAAAAAAATGTGATAAGCAGCCATTTAAAAGATAAGATTCCATTTTCATGTTTTTCCAAAAGAATTAAGCTCACATCATGTTATTCAAAGGCCCAGACTGCCTTAAAAAAAAAAAAAAAGAAATGTACCATGAACTCCACAGTTTTTCAATGACTTTAGTCCAGGCCAGCAGTGATAAAAATGCTCACTTTCTAAAAAGTGTATTTATGTATCACTGTGCATACACACATGGATTTATTTGGTTTTATTCTTTGGATTTATTTGAATTCTACGGCTATTTATTTTGTGACCCCTAACTGCTTCCTGCTAGAACAACAATTTACTTTATCAAATTCATACTGGTGCTTTGAAAAGAAAGCCCAGCCACACACCACAGCATTGTGCCTGACCTTCAGAAAGTAAACACAGAGGGGCCCTGGAAGGCAATCACCAGCAGCTCTTGAAATTCTGTCTCTGCAAGGACGGAGAAAAGGAGCAGGAAGGGGAGACAGTGAATGCATGTTCTGGCTTAGTGGTGGCAAGTGCAGTTAGCTGGTCCTCTTGGGTTGGGGGCTAGGAGACAGAAGATATCCTGTGGGCCGGAGCCATCTTCATTCCACTGCCTAAACACTTTGAAATGTGGCCAAGTTGGCTATGAAAAGGAGCTGCGAAGCCAGCAGTATGATATTAATAGTCCGCTTTTAAAGTTCCACACATCGTGATCAGCCCTGTTAGCTTCGCATCTGAGCCCGGCCGCAGCCTCTGTGGTGCCGAGGAGCCAAAGCGTTGCTAATAAACTCAGGAAGGGAACAGATCCCCAGTTCCTTACATTTGTGCTCCGCTCTTAGGCCTCCAGCTTCTATTTTTAATAGTGTTCACATGATAGGCCTGTAAAACATATGTTTCTAAGGACAATAAAACACATATAAAGGAGCTGTGGAGTCAGACTGAACTCGGTTAATGATTTCAACTCTGCTCGCCCCTACTTGAGCAAGTTACTTCCCATCTCACGACCCTCTTCTCATCTGCTCAATGGGAAAAATAGAGACTTGCTTTGAGATTGATGGGATGGTATAATACATTAATGTATTCACTCATTCATTCAACAAATATTTATTGAGTCTCAAATATGCCTATGAAGTACAAGGAATACAGAAATGACATAAGTCCTGCCCTCAGGAAGCTTATAGTCAAGTAGGGGAAGATATAGATCATGGAATGAAATCAGTACAGGGAGTTGTTTTAGTTGGAAAAAAACAGGCAAGAGCATGGGGAAGGGTCAGCACAGAGTCTGGTGCACATTGTGGACACTCAAAAATTCTGTAAGGAAGAAGGAAGGGAAAGTCCCACAGAGAAGGTTAGGAAAGAAAATCTGTCTAGTCAGTTCTTCTGCACTCAGCCTGGGAGCCATCCAAGCCCTCTTCCTTCCTTCCTAGTCCAAGGCTTGGGGAGGGTTTCCGGTTCCAATAATATGGATGATGACCACAAGCAGACAAGAAGTTGGATCTGAATATGGTTCATTTTATTTTCTTGAAAGGCATGGAGAAAGCATTGAGAAAACCCAATGGCCTTTTCTGTCTCCCCTACAGACTTGTGGCATGATTGGGGGTGATGCCAGTCGAGTCTTGACTTGGCTCCAGGAAAAGAATAACCTCAGATTCCCTTCGGTTGATGGGAAAAGCATAAATATGTCTCCCTCAATGGGGCAGCCAGTCCTCAAGTGACATAATGCCTTGCCTCTCCAGGACACAGAGATGAGGCCATTCTAATCCAAAGCAGGATTTCCATTTCCAATGTTGGCACTATCTTTATTACCAATCACTATATTTCCTGACTGTTTCATTTCAAGAAAATTCCTAGTGATAGGTACTGGAAATTGAGGTGACAGTACATCAAAGTACCTGGCCTCAAGAAGCTCATGGTGTTGTAAAAAAGTCAAGAAAACAAGTGCACTAAAATATTTTTACAGTGTGAGGACCGACAGATGTAGAAAGTACAATGAATGCACAAAAGAGCACTCTACAGGGGACACTAAAGATGGTCCAGAGGGGAGGTTTAATCTGACACTCATGTGAGTAGGTTTCTGGGATCCTAATGCAGGCATAGGAGAAGGCAATGGCACCCCACTCCAGTACTCTTGCCTGGAAAATCCCATGGATGGAAGAGCCTGGTGGGCTGCAATCCATGGGGTCGATAGGAGTCGGGCACGACTGAGCGACTTCACTTTCACTTTTCACTTTCATGCCTTGGAGAGGGAAATGGCACCCCACTCCAGTGTTCTTGCCTGGAGAATCCTGAGGACAGAGGAGCCTAGTGGGCTGCCGTCTATGGGGTCACACAGAGTCGGACACGACTGAAGCGACTTAGCAGCAGCAGCAGCAATGCAGGCATGCATGCTAAGCCGCTTCAGTCATGTCCAACTCTGTGCGACCCCATGGACAGCAGCCCACCAGGCTCCTTCATCCATGGAATTCTCTGGGCAAGAATACTGGAGTGGGTTTCCATTTCCTTCTCCCTGGAGTCCTAAATACACTCATAGAAACAGTGTAGCTTAGGGATTGCAGTAGGGCTTCCTAGGTGGCACTAGTGGTAAAGAATCTGTCTACCAATGCAGAAGACTCAAGAGACACAGGCTCCATCCCTAGGTCAGGAAAAATCCTCTGGAGGAGGAAATGGTAACCCAAGCCAGTATTCTTGCCTGGAAAATCCCACGCCATGGACAGAGGGGCCTGGGAGGGCTACAGTCCATGGGGTCACAAAGAGTCAGATACAACTAAGCAACTGAGCACGGAGCACAGGGACCACAATAGGCTATCGACAAAATGAGGCTCACTGCTATGATGAAAATACCATTCTAAATCTGGCCACAGAGGTGGGAGAGATACCCAAGGTACAGAAGACCCCCACATAAACTGGCAAGTCAGGCAAACCTGTGGCCTGTTCTGTTCTCAGCACTGATGGAACTACTGAGGTGGAGCCCCAGCCTTCCAGTGGCCCAAAGGCCAATAGGAGAAGCAGTCATAAACGTTAACACATTAAGTCACCCTAAGGTTCAAAAGGATTAAAGTGACTTACCAGAGTCACTGGGTCAGAAAAGCTGTGGAGGTGGATGGGATCAAATGCTCTGACTCCTGGGCACATTCTAAAGTAAATGAGTCACTTAAAATAGAAGGAAGCACCTATGAGTATTAATAATTAATTGAAGCTCAGCAAATCTCATGATCTTTGAAGAAAGAAAGTGCTTTGTTTGGAACAGTCAAGGCAACAGCACTGGCTCCTGTTCCCTGAACATTTACCGTGTACTACACACATTAGTGTCTAATATTATTAAAACTCTGAGGCCAATATCCTGGAATTAAATTTATCTATACTGAAAGGTACATTATAAGCTTTTTGCAAAGAAAAACGAAAATGTAAGTGAACACACACACACACACACACACACACACCCCATCTGGTGATTCTAAGACCTCAGACTCAAGCATTTCTCCTTCTTTTAATCAAGGATCAATTAACTTCCTAAACCTCCAGGGACCTCTTGGGATGTGTAGGCTGCAGGGGAGGTGAAATACGAACTCACTGACAAACACTTAATGGGCAGAAAATCAAAGCATGAAGAAAAGCCCCTGTGTTGGGTTCAGCCTTTGAAAGTTCTTGGGCTTTGAAAAACTAACAGTTGGGCAGGTTGGGCGGTTTGGGGGTGGGGTGTAAAAAAACATGGGATAAGTTTTCGTGGCCCACCCATTGATAAAGTCATGTGGGAAGTGTTACCAAAGTGACCCAAACCCAGAGCCCTGCTCCCTCCAGCCACAGCTTCAAGTTTGTGCAAAATTAAACACAGCCTCCTGTTCTCAAAGTGATTTTTAGAAAGCATTTGTGAAGGTAGGAGAAGAGTAGGGTGGGAGAGTGAATGAGAAATTTTTGCACTTTTGCATGACCAAAATCAGATCATCAGGGAGAGATTTTCCCATCATTCCTGTAGGCCTTTTCCAGAACTGTCCAACTTTCCACTTCACCCAAACTGTAGTTACCCTAAAATGAGCCAAGTCTAGCATTCAGCTAATACCTGCAGAAAGCCTACATATCTACTCACAAAATAATATTGGATAAAGAGCCCATGTGCAGTCTAGTTTAATGATTCTGTGACAGGAATTTATACATTTTAGCTAGGGTATAGAGTTCTATCAATTTTACTGTTTTATTCCCTTTGCAAATGGAAAATTAAGGCTCAGAAAGGTTAAGAAGCCCATCTGAAGTCAAAATGAGCAAATGGCACCAATTCAGACCAGTATAGAAGTAGAGCTCGACAGGGGACTTCCAGTGGCAAAGAATCCACCTGCCAACTCAGGGGACACAGGATGGATCCCTGACCCTGGAATTAAGATCCCACACGCCACGGGGCAACAAAGACTGTGTGTCCCAACTACTGAGCCCGTGTGCTCTGGAGCCTGCAAGCCCCAACGAGAGAGAAGCCCACACACCACAGAGGAAGATCCTGCTGCTACTAAGACCAATGCAGCCAAAAATAAATAAATATTAAGAAAAAGAAAAAATACAGATGGACCACACCAGGTTTCTGATTCCAAAGAGTTTAGAATCTAGTTAGGAATTAATGTATTTTAATCTCCACAACAGCTCTGAAAAGTTAAAGGCTCTTATTTTCATTTTTACCCAACAGAAAATTGAAGCCAGAACTTTCATAACATGGCCAAGGTTCCCAAGTGAGTCAACTGGTCACTGGGATTTGAACTCAGGTCTGTCTTTCTTTTGGCTTATGTTTTCTTACTCCATGACCTGACCCTCCCTTTCTTTATAAATGTCTTCCCTGTTAAAATATGACCAACTGATTTTTTTTTTAATCACTTAAGGCCAGAATGGTCAACCCAACTACTACTTAGAGGTTCAAAATACAAATATTTATGTTGCTTGTAAGTGACAGGGTTTCTATTTAAAGTAATTAATTGCTACTGGTCTTAGAAGTGTGCAAACTTTCTTTGGTTTACGATATTTGTCCAGATTTTTAGACTGGACACAATCCAGATGAGACAAAACTAAGTTTACTATGAAGGCGTTTCCCACCTTTGAAAGAGGCTGCCATGAAAAACACTTGCTGTTGGCTGGTGTGAACATTCAGCATTCTGGTCTAGAGGTTCTCTTTGACAAATGCTCAATTCTTTGGTCCTGGAAAGCTCAGGCCTTTTTTTTTTTTTTTTTTTTTCACAAAAAGAAGATTGTCAGAACCCAAAGCAACCACATGGTAGAAATGAAGAAAGGAATGGCAGGTCCCGCCCTGGCTCCTGGGTTCCTTGAGTCTAAATCCTGGGTCCTCAATTGGACTCCACAAGCACATATGGACAGTTCCTGAGCACTGGGCACGGTGTGAGGTGCTCAGCACACAACCTAGAGCACCGTGTTGGGTTCCTTAACTTCAGAAAGTCTCAGGTTCCGTGACAAAGAGACACCTGACTTAGTCTATTTGTGTGTATGAAAAATGACTTTGAATGGTCTTTCTAATTTGAAAGTGCTTAAAGTATTATAAAAGCATTTTATCCTTTGGAATAAATAATAGCCACCTTAAAGTCTCAGCTCTGGCTGTTTTGGCTTTTGCAGTTGGAATTTTAAAGGGCTGCCATATCCACCAAGAAGTAAAAAACAGGTCATCCAATAGTCAGTGATTTATGCCTTTCACTGAGAGAATTCCAGACCTCTTTTGTTGCCATTATATATTTCACAAATGGTATACTTTATTTCTATTACTACACAAAGGACTTATGATTCCTCTCCTCCAGGTAAAAATAAGTCAAGACCTCCTTTCTCTCTTTTGATGCCTCTTTAAATAAGAGTGGGAGTCCATGTACACTCATTGGGCACTTATTGTGTGCCAGGAGGTTTGGATATATCAACTAATTTAACTCTCAAAACAATCCTCTAAATTATCAGTTAATTACCAAAGCACAGAAGATTATAATTTGCCTCAGTGTCCACTTTGCTAATAAGAGGTGTAACCAGAGTATGTAATCAAATACTCTGACTCTAAAGTTCATTCAGAGATGGGGCCAGTGAGCCTGCCCTTCTTAAGTACACATAAACTCTGTCTATACAGATGATTCGCAAAGCTACAAAGCTCTGGAAAGTAGAGGTTGACCTTAAACAAGGATTAAAAAGTAAAGCCTTAGATGTTGAGATGCATTTGTACAGATCCAGCTACTCTCAGTCTCTCTTATGAGCCAGAGATGTTCATTTGCAATATACTGCCCAGAACTAGGACATGGTAAGAATCACATGTGTGGTTTCACAGTTCTTAGGTAAATGATCACCTCTGATCTTCCTGACAATTCTGGAAAGTAATGTTTTTAACATCTGGATTAAACTATCACTGGCAAACTCTGATTCAAGACCTGAATATGTTTTCTACAAAGGAGCCACTTAGCCACGTAACCCACTCTGGCAGAGTTACTTTTTTCCAATTGAACCAGAAATTTTGGAATCAGGCAGACAGGATTCTACTTCTGTCACCTGTCATGCTTACTGTATGACCTTGGGCATGTCACTTGACCTCTTTGAACTCCATTTCCATCACCGTGCAATATTTCTCAACATACAAAGTGGATTGGGAGGACTGAGACAATTTATAAAGCATCCAGTAGTCACTTGGCTCTGTAAATGTTACTTCTTGCTTCTGTATGTGATAGGAAGCCACAGAAAGCTTTTAAGCAGGGACAAGACATGATCAGAGTTCTGTCAAAAGCCACAGCCCCACCAGCCCCTTTCCCAATGCAATCTGATCCCACGGGAAAAGCATGCTCATAAAATCCTTTAATTCCAGGGACTTCTTGGGATTGTGTAAACAGAAGGGGTTAGCAGGAACTGGCACCCTGACACAGAGAAGAAATATCACAGCAGGCACCCTGCCCTGCATTCTTAAAGATCACAGGAGGCTGAAGGGGAGGTGTAATAAGGGTGAAAAACATTTCTTATTTTTCCAACAGTTAAACATACATTCGTCAGCAGTGCGCTCTCATCAGTCACGCTATCCAGGTGTACACAAACACCAAGTTCATGTGGTGGTACAGTAAACAACACGGGGACTGGCAGGACATCAGACACTTTCGAGATAGTCAAAAAGCAAGCCTGCAGCCAGATGCAGCGCCAAAAATGAAGAACTGAAGCATTATTGGAGGCCTTGCAAGAACAAAAACATGCTGGCAGGTAATCCAAGGCCATCAGGGCACTTTAAGCCAACTCATCAAGCTACACAGCCCTACCAAGTTCTAGGTCAAAGTTGACACACTGGCAGCCCAAGGCCAAATCTAGCCTTCAGAGATCTTCTGTTTGGCCCACCCAGTTTTTAAGATATTTTTAAACTCATCATTAATATTTAATAACAGGAGGTCTTACATAACATTCAGATTTCAGCTTCCTTCCTTCCTTCCTTTATTTATTTATTTATTCTTGGCCTCACTGGGTCTTCATTCTGCACAAGGGTTTTCTCTAGTTGTGGTGCTCAGGCTTCTCATTGCCTTGGCTTCTCTTGTTGAGGAGCATGGGATCTAGGGGTGCGAGGGCTCAGTAGTTGTGGCTCATGGGCTTAGTTGCTCCACGGCATGTGGAATCTTCCCCAACCAGGAACTGAACCTGTGTCCCCTGCCTTGGCCGGCAGACTCCCAACCACTGGACCACCAGGGAAGTCCCAGATTTCAGCGTCTTAAGCCAGCTCTACTGTCCTGTGGCAATCAACGTAGGTAGCGGTAACTAGCTACACAGACTCTCCAAAGCACTATCATGCCCTTCTGTCCCCCTGATAACCAAGGCTACATCCTGGTTCCATTCCCATTGAATCTGTGCTGTCAATCTTCCTGTAACTGGTGTACTTCAGTCATTTAGGTTAATAGTAATATCTGATCCCTGGAGATGTTTGGTTTTTCCATCCCTGCTCTCAAGAATATAAAATCCTTAGTTGAACCATAAAAATAGAAACAATAAACACTTGATTCAACTTATCATCTCCTCCATGGTAAGTGATGGCCATATTAGATCCATGTGGATGGGTATGTGCATGGGTATGTCAAAGACTTAACCAAAGACCGTGCCTCCTATCAATGTTTTCAAAGCCAAACATTGTGTCAAGTCACCACTGCAAGGCAGTTAATAATATCTGCATATTAGACACAAGGAAACTGAAGTTCAGTAGCTAAGTGATTTGCCAAAGATCTCAGTTAGTAAAAGGAATGAGGTAGGAAGCCAAGGCTTGTTGAACAACAAAGTTCTTTGCAAGTTTATTCAATGAGGGTGGCAGTCGGGCCAGAACGAATCTGCCTTACTGGCCAGTTAAACAAGGTGTACATGTTAATAAATTACATGGTTATGCTTCAGGAGAAAGAAGTAAACACAACTTATACATGTCTATGTGATATACTAAGTGAAGTTATCAGAGAATTCTATTTTTCAAGGCAATAGTGTTAAAGAAAGAAAAAGCCTCTTTCTGATTAGAAGCTCATTCATTCTAAAAAGTAAAGCCAAGTGAGAAGGAATTTACAAATAAAATCCACCAAATAGTTGCTGGTAATTACAAATCTTACTCTAGCGGAGTCAGGAACATTATAGTAATATGCTGGAAAGTTTTGAAACTATAAGAGATCCAAGGCGTCAGTTATTCCAGTTCAGTTCAGTTCAGTCGCTCAGTAATGTCCGACTCTTTGCCACCCCACGGACTGCAGCACGTCAGGCCTCCCTGTTCATCACCAACTCCCGGGGTTCACTCAAACTCATGTCCATTGAGTTGGTGATGCCATCCAAGCATCTCATCCTCTGTCGTCCCCTTCTCCTCCCACCCTCAATCTTTCCCAGCATCAGGGCCTTTTCAAATGAGTCAGTTCTTTGCATCAGGTGGCCAAAGTATTGGAGTTTCAGCTTCAGTATCAGTCCTTCCAATGAATATTCAGGACTCATTTCCTTTAGGATGGACTGGTTGGATCTGCTTGCAGTCCAAGGGACTCTCAAGAGTTGAACTCTCACCACAGTTCAAAAGCATCAGTACTTCAGTGCTCAGCTTTCTTTATAGTATATTCTATTTACTAGATGGGAATACTGAGACCCATCACACCCTAGCATTGTGATTACTCCTTTCTGGGAAATCTCTTCAGAAAAGGGTCCTTATTTTATTTATCTCTGTATCCTCAGCACAAAGAATAATTCCTGGCACTTACTGGGTGCTCAACAAACATGTACTGAATAGATGTATAGGAAACAGACTAAAATTCAGAAGAAAAGGCTCCACCCCTAACACACTTTATGATCTGTGAATCCTCCCCGCCATGCTCCCTTGCTTCTGAACTTAATCTAATCTCTTTCATATCCCTAAATCCTGTTTTTTGAACACAGCCTCCCAAAGCAACACAGTACCCTCATAAAGCGCAGATGATGGTGCCAGGAATAAATTATGGAGAACCTAACCAGCTTCAAGTACCAGATGGGTGCTTAGACTGGATAATCTTTAAGACAATTAATCTTCAGAGTTTCCCACATGTTTCATGGCTTGAAACTATCAGAAAATACTGGGAAGGGGTAAAGTGAGGAGGCTGCTGCGGTGATTTAGCACCTGGTCCACCCTGTCCCGTCGGCTAAGGGCTAAGGATCAATTTCAGCACACCTCGACCTAACCCAGTTGCTCTGATCTTATTGGGAATTTCTGCCCTGAAGAAAGTTCCCAGTAAGAGGAAGAGCACAGATTTCAAGAAAGCAACAGACCTGGATTTGAAAACCAGTTTTGCTACTTATCATCTAAGCAATCTTCAGCAAATTGCTTAACTTTGCTGAGGCCCAGTTATAAAAAAAAGGACGCCAAGAGCCACTTTGAAGAGCCATGAGAATGAAATACCATATTTAATCAAGGTATTTATTAAATGTACCTTTGCATTTAACACAGTCCTAAAAATCTACTCTCTGGCTGTTTCCACGATACCAATTAACCAGCTTGACTGGTTTCCTCCAGAAGGTGGCTGGACTAACCTAGACAAGGCTGTGTCAGCTCAGACAAGGACTGTCACGCAGGTTGCCCAAGATGACAGCAATTCCAGTGCGCGGCTGAGAAGACAGCCCTCACCCCAGGAGCACCCTCCCCATTCCTGGCCCTGTCAATGTTCCTTTTGTAAAACACAGAAACCTTCTTCAAATCTGACAGCTGCCACCTGCACAAATAATTCAAGGATGTAATTTTGTAACTGAATACAAGCCCTGAAAGCTGAAAAGTTTGAAGTCCAAAATAATCCCTTTGACCTTCTGCCTAAACACTCACTAATCACTTTTTAATTTGTAGTTTATTTCCTCTCTCTGTGCTGTCCTTCTAGGCTATATTTTCGTTTTAGACGTATCCAGGGAGTGAATGGCATTACAGAACACCTGATTAAAGTGCAAGTCAAACTTCTCTCCCAGACATCTGAGGCTTGGTGCACGCCTCACTGAGTTCTCCAAATTGCACTGGGTGGCAAGAAAGTGAAGGAGAAAAAGCCTGCTTTGAAGGAGGGAACTCCTCACTGAGAGAATTATGAGCTACAGAAATTAATAAGAAGTGGTCTCTGCCCTCTAAGAAGGCATACTCTGGGGACAACTACCCATGATGCCACGTGACGGGAACTTCCACGGAGGCATTTATAAAACATTCAGGGTGCATGGAAGACGCCCTTTAGCACATGACTTGGCAGCCAATAGGCATGCAATACCGGTTTATTGACTAGCCCAGTAAATGCATTTCAAAGATTCCTTGCTGTCATTCCAATGCCAATTTTGTACTTAAGGCAATACAAAAAAGAAAAGAAAAATCCAGAATAGAAAAGCCTCTCCCACCCCCAACAAACTGCTTCAGTGTTTCACCCACATCTCCTACCTACCTTTTACCCTTGAGAAAAAAGGAGAAAAGTAGTGTGAGGGGACCCACCTAATTCCTAAAACTCAGATACTGAAAAGATGCAAAAAGAGAAAAAACAGAATTAAAAATGTTATTCATTCCAGAAAAAAATCTCTTCCTTGGAGGAAAAAGTTTCTAACTTAATCATCACTCAATTCAGTTCAGTTCAGTTGTTCAGTCACGTCCGACTCTGTGACCCCATGGACTGCAGCATGCCAGACTTCCCTGTCTATCACCAACTCCTGGAACTTACTCAAACTCATGTCCATCGAGTCAGTGATTCGATCCAACCATCTCATCCTCTGTCATCCCCTTCTCCTCCTTCTCATCACTAGGATCACTATAAATTGTAATAAGTTGAAGGTAGATCAGTATATTAGAGTCATTCAGCTTTGTGTCTGTTCTAGTAAATTAGCCTACTGAGTAAATTTCACCTACTGAGCAAGGAGGAGTCTCGAGTAGTCTGAGCTGGCTCAGCTTGACCAATATCCTGGAAGGAAAATGATCTCCACACTAGTTTTTAATTCAGTGGAGTAATGCCTGGTAGTAAAAACACAGCACAAGTGAATTTGTGGGAATTTAAGTTTCTCTAGCTAAAGTGTTAGTCGCTTAGTCGTATCCAACCCTCTGTAACCCCATGGACTGTAGCCCTCCAGGTTCCTCTGTCCATGGAATTCTCTAGGCAAGAATACTGCAGTGGGTAGCCATTCCCATCTCCAGGGAATATTCCCAACCAAGAGATCAAAACTGGGTCTCCAGTATCCGCAGGTGGATTCTTTACCGTTTGAGCCACAGCTAAGGCCACCTTAAAAATAAATACTAACAAATGATAACTAATAATAGAAATGTTAACTGCTGCTAACTGTATATCACCACACTTCAGCTCACTTGGGTTCTATTTCTTCATGGGAACTTCAACGGAGGCATTTCTAAAATATTCAGGGAGCACAGAAGATAGCACGTGACTCGGCAGCCAACAGGCATGCAGTACCTAGTGCAAAATGAAAGAGGCGGTCCCACCAGGTGTCTAATGGACCTTCCAGAGCTATCACCTCTATCCAAGGAGTGTGAGGCATGTTTTGAACAAACCATGCTTTGTTTCCATGGCATCCTCACAGAGTAGATGGGCATCACCTCCTGTCCATTATCCCAGCTGGGGCCACCAGGGACCAGGCTATTTTAAGTTTGTGAAGATTCAAAGATGCTCATTCATAAAAATAAAGAGCCTCAGAAAACATCCCCAAATCTGCCGATCTTCAGATACAAACCAAATTCAAGACAGGCAGCTCTTGGCTCACTCAAAGAAGTAGATATCAACAACATTTTCAGTGTGGGTTAGAGGCGGGGGGAATTAGCATCAGTTACTCCTGCAAACTGGATACCATTCTGGGCAGTTTGAGCTGCCTCTCATTTGTGAAAGTGAAAGTGTTAGTTGCTCAGTTGTGTCCAACTGTCTGTAGCCCCATGGACTGTAGCCCACCAGGCTTCTCTGTCCATGGAATTCTCCAAGCAAGAATACTGGAGTGGGTTGCCATTTCCTTCTCCAGGGGATCTTCCCACCCCAGGGATCAAACCTGAGTCCCCAGCATTGCAGGCAGATTCTTTACTGTCTGAGCCATCTAACCCACCCAGTAATCCTTTCCAGTAAACAGTACCCGCTTGATTTTGCAAAGGCCAGAACTGAAGATGAGAAATAAGTCCACAGAGCAGCAGTGCAGGAATGCTGCCAGGTCAGGCTGGCTTTGCACAGTGCCCCACATCACATTTCCTATGTGTAGGTGACTTGACTGGACCTCCAAAGGGGTACTTCTCAGCCCTCCTTAGCTAGAAATCCTTGTGCGCTGGGGCCACCCTCCACTGCTCTGGCCCCGCCCCATCCCCACCAGGATCAGGGAAACAAAATGTGGGCATTCAGATACACGTGGGAGAGCCACAGCAGTAAAGAACTCCTAGGTGGCTTGCTATAGGAACCCTATTGTTCCAGAGGGAAGCTCTTGTGCCAAAACTCTGCAGGAAGCCACTGCTCCATGATGCATTTTTCAGCTGTGAAGAGAAAAGGGTAGCTCCTGGGATGTTTCTTCAACGGTTCTGGAAGCCAGGCCCTTAATCCTTGCAAAGCAGCAAGGAGCCAGCTTCTCTCAGAGGGACAGAATGTCTAGAGTCCTTCTTCCAAATAAAAACATAAAAAGAACTCGTCAACGTCCCCTTTACAACCTCTCAAAATGTATGAATCAGGAAAACGGGGAGTAGAGGATATTGAAGCCCAAGAGTTGGGGGCGTTCAGGCCTTCTCTGCTCCCCTCTTTTCCTCATGACCCTGCCCACTGACCTCTCTATTGCAGTAAATTACAAAGCCCCCACTGTTCTCTCTACCCATCCTCCCCCCAACCTGTCCCCCCCACACACCCCCCACGCCCCCTCCCACCCGCCCCCCCTCACACACACATACACTTTCTTAAAAGGGCGAAATGCCAAATAACATTATTCTCCTTCACCATGGTATTGCCACGAGAGCTGCCTGGTATGTTTGCCTGAAAAATGGAAGGTTTTCATGGAAATCTCAGGCTCCACTACAGCTCACCCTTTGTGGAAATGGATTTGGAAAAAAATGGAAGGAGCCCCCACAGAAACCTAATTGGGCAGACAAGAGCAGAGGGCAAGGCCCATGGAATGGCTCAAAGGCCCCAGGAATACTTGAGTGTGCCTTTGGCAGCCCTTAGGAGGCCTTCACACTCCGGCAAAGCCCCTCTCTGCAGCCCCACTCTGCCCACTGTGCCCCTCTGCACAACATGGCACCCTGTAAAGGCACCATGCCTCTGGGCAGGGACCCTATTATCTCACATGCAGGGGGAGGGGAGGGCTTACAGGACATATATTATCCAGGTGTGCCTGCAGGTGCTGTAAATCGCAGAAAACGTTCCTTCACTGCCCAATGATTAACCAGCTGAACACCAAGAAAAATAAAAAGGGTCTTCGGGCTTTGGTGTGGTCTGGTGGCAGTTTGGAGGGAGCAGACTCAGGTGGGAGTCCCACCCCCCTCTGACACATGTGGCAGTGTGACCCTGGACTCGTGAGCTCTCAGGACATCTGCGTCCTCCCTGGCAAAACAGATCAGGCAGTTCGGAAGGGCCGCTGTGAGGATTTCCTGAGATGGTGTGTCACACAGCCTGGTTCCAGCAGATGGGCTCTTAACGTTTCTTCTTCCCCATCCCACAAGCGCACAAAGGGGAGGGGGACAGATTCCTAAGAACAGGACAGGATCTGTGAGAAATCGTCTCTCCTGTCGTGCTCCAAGGACCTCTGAGAGCAGAGCTGTGTATGTGGGCTCTGGCCTGTCCATCAAGATGACAGAATGGGTCTTGGGGAATTAATTATTCAACAGACTCACCCTTCACAAATCCCATCCAAAGGAATGGTTGGATGCCTTTTAGTACACGGACTATACAAAATACTGAAAGGCCAGCGCACTTCAAAAGCCTCACAAAAACCCAGGCCTGGGTTTGGCAGGAGTTCCTCAGCCACTGGGTTTTTCTGTGTGTGGTTTATAATAACATGCAGACCTGATGCCAAGTCCTAATCTATTAAGGGACTGCCAATTAGCAGGAGGCTTAGAGCTGCAGGTTTGAGAACTGGGGAGCAGGTCTAATTAGGCTTGCAAATCATTGCTGCCCATCGCCCCTCTCCATCTGACCCAGGCTATACTGGCCAATTGTTCTGCACACATCCTTTCCATATTCCTCTCCACACAGCTCTTTGTGGGTGTGTTTGTTTGAAGGTTCCAGGCCTGGAGGTCAGTGCTTATTTTCATGTCTGTCTTTAAGAGTGACGTGGAGGATCAAACAAGATTACCTTCTGGATAGTGACTCTCAGATTTGGTCAATCATCCAAACCATCAGGGACACTTATTAAAAAACACATTCTGGGCACGGCCTAGAACCCACTTGATAACTCAATCAGACTCTCTGGGGAAAGGGCCTGAAAGTTGCCCTTTTTAATAGGACCTCAAGATGATTCTATCCCAAGGCAATCTGGGAATCACTACTCTAAAAAGCATAAACAAAATTTTAAACCATATCAAATATCAAAGGTTTACTGAGCACCTATTGTGTCCTGGAGCTGGGAAATACCACAACGAGTAAAGCAGGGTTCCCGCCCTCAAGCAGCTCTCTATTTAGGGGGCCAGTAACATCCCCATAGAAACCCTGTTTTTCCTACTAGAGCTCCTGGGAGAATCTACACCTGCAATCCTCCTCTCACATTCTCTTCTGCCGCATCATAAACCTAGCTTTCTAATGTTTTTGCTGAAATGGCTCCGAAAAAAACCCAGAATGATTTCAGACACAAAACATCAGAGGCTTATCTTAGGAGGGGAGGGGAGAAAAAAAACCTAAGAAACATATGGTTTCAGGATACAGGAGAAAATACATACTTTAGGACTGCCTGGTCTAAAGACAGAAACAGAGTGGAGAGAAATGTTAGGGGGGCTCTGTGCAGCAGAAGCAGCCCACGGCTGGCTCTTGGAGCCCAACATTAGATACTTTCATGACTTCACAAAGTCCCTTTTCTTCGCCAAGCCTCCTTTTCTATTAAGGAGAGGAGGCTGCACAACTCAGTTATATCTCAAAGCATATTTGGCACAAACTGTTTTCCTTGGAGCTTTCATCAGAGTTCACTTTTGAGTTTCAACAGGAAAATGTACAACCTAGAAGAACCAGAATTCTCCAGAGCCCTCCCTAAGAAAAGCTGGCCTGAATGATCTCTCACCAGCTCCAAAATTATGTTTTGAGGGTATGGCTTTCAAAGAGACTGATTTCCTAGCCATCAGGGATGGTGTTTTTTATCTTATTTTTTTTAATCCTATCCTATTAGTCGGTAATGCCATTCAATCATATAGTGCTGGGTGCACTGCAGAGACTCAAAATAAGGGGGTAGATGTGGGGTGGACAGCATGGCCAGGCTGTGTTTGAGAAAGAGCACCCTGGTGGCCATGGGGAAGAGGGGTTGGAACATAGGACTTCATATCTAAAGCTCCCTGCTTATGATGCATGACCAAGCATCTTCCCAAGGAAAAAATCTGTATTTTCTAGACACATCTCCATTAGCCCTTAAAAAGAGATACTAAAGCCTTGACAGCAAGCTAGGTCCTGGAGAGGACAACCCAAATAATCACTGCCTTCTCTCCAGGAGTGGCCAAGGCTGTTCCCCTCTTTGTTTTCTGCACCTCTATGAAACTCACTGCTAGTATCAGACTCTCTCAGGTTATCTTAACACACAGCACTATTCAGGAGCATAACTAGGTATAGAAGAAGAATGCAGCGAAAGGGAGTGGCAATTCATCTGCTGGCCACTGAAGAACATGGCAAAGAATAGCATGGTGTGGATTTCGGAGTCAGTCACGCCTGAGTCCTGCCTCCACCTTAAACACATCAGTTAACTCTCCATAGGGATATGACATGAAAAAGATATGATATGCAAAGATGCTTCACATAATGCAGGCACACTGAAATGCTCAATTAATATTACTGGTATCATGAATATGGGATGGTGTGTCTTCTCTAAGAAGGAGCGAGACAAGCGTCACCTTGGCTCATTAAGAAATCCATTATGAGGACTTGTCTGGTGGGCCAGTGCCTCAGGTTCTACCCTCCCAGTGCAGGGAACCCAGGTTCAATCCCTGGTCAGGGAACTAGATCCCACAAGTGGCAACTAAAGATCCTATGTACCACAACAAAGATTGAAGATTCCATGTGCTGCAACTAGGACCCAACTCAGCTAAATTAATAAATAAATATATTTCTAAAATGCATTATGTACTTCACATATAGTTACTGAAGATGTATCTTAAAATCACCAAGCCTCTGGTTTTTTTATGAAATGGGAGTGGGTAACTGACAATACAGATGATTAAGAAAAGCACAGGGTTTGTGGTCAAATAGATGTGAAGCTCAGCTCTGTCTCTGTTTAGTCCTGTGATACTGGGTAAGCTGCTAACCTCTCCAGGGAATCTGCAAAATGGGGTCAGTAGAGGGGTTATTGTGAAGTTTGGAGGTACAGTATCATCTCAGAGTGCACTCAATTCATGAAGCTACGGTTATTCCCATGGTCTCCCCCCAAAATACATTAGAATGAAGAATGATGATGAGGATAGCCCTATGTCTCTATGTGGGAGCTTTCCTTTCCTTTAAAGCAGGCAAGGCCATCAGTATATGCAGAGTTTTCTAAAACACCAACGTCTTTTCAATGTTCGATTATTTCCAGCTAAAAGAAAATAACAGGATTTTCTCAGCACTTCATGCTGGTTTGTATGGAATGTCACTTGGATCTTCCTTGGTTCACATCTATCGAGACTATGTGTTCACTTTCTTTTCAATCATGTTTGCCCAGTAAATATTTTTATGCACCTACAATGAACAAAGCACAGAAAAGAGCAATGGGGGTGATGTAGTGATCATTAAGTCAAAGTGTTTGTTTGCTTTTTTAATTCATGTGAGGAAATTAAGAGTGGCGTTGACTTGCCTAAGTGCGCTCAATGGCAAAAGGACACAGATGCCCATGCACTGACCAGCTGCACCATGCTGGGCTCCATTAGCTGATTATTGTTGCGCTGGCCCTAGCCTTCCCTGGCGCCTACCTGTGTGTCAGGGGCGGGGCGGGGGGGGCGGGGCGGGCAGGGGGTGTTCGCATGTAGCCTGCCATAGTCACTAGCCCAGGAGAAGGAAAACGAAAAACCTAAACGGAATCTACAGAAAAGACAGACAAACAAGATAAAAATTGGTGATCCATAGCTAACATTGATTGATTTTGCTATAAAGTGTGGTCCAATTGCCAGACAATTACTGGGATGCTATAAAGCCTACCAGTCATTGTATTCCCCAGTACTTTCAAATAAGAACAGAAGAATCTGTGTAACAGGCTTAGCAGATGCTTCAGAGCAATAAAACATTTTAACTAAGCATAATGTCCTATACTTGACTTTATTTTTAAATAACATGATTTATACAGGTTTCAACTGGTCAAATTCAGTTAAATTTATCAGTTAATAACCATCAAACTTATCTCATGATAAATAAACTCAGATAAACGAAGATTTTTTTTCCCCCTTTCTTCATGATATTCTCAGTTCATGGGGAGAAAACAGGATGTGATGATAGCACATGACCTCAGAGTCATTTAGGCCCAAAATCAGATCAGCTACTTGGCTTGGGCCTCAATTTTCTCACATATAAATGGGAGGTGTTAGAGATTGAATTGTGCCTTCCCCTAAGTTTCATATATTGGAATTCTAACCTCCCAGGACCTCCAAGTGTGGTCTTACTTGGAAAGGGGGTCTTTGGAGAGGTAAATCAAGTTACAATGACGACAGTAGGGTGGGTCCTAATCCAATATGATTGATGACCTGCAGAAAAGGATATTTGGATCCAGAGACGCATACAGGGTACACAGGGAGAATGCCATGTGAACATGAAGACAGCCATCCATAAGCTAGAGAGAGGTCGGGAGCAGATCCCTCCTGCATGGCCCCCAGGAAGAATCCCCTGCACCACTTTGATTTCAGACTTCCATCTCCATATCTCTCAGACAATATATTTCTGCTGTTTAAGGCATCCAGTTTGTGGTACTGTCACAGGCATCCAAGCAAACTGGGGGCAACAGTGCCTCCCCCAGTAGAGTTTTGGTCTAGGGGAGCAGGATGAAGGAAAAAGAAAGAGGGTGAAAGAGAAATTTTTGTGATTAGAGGATGATGCTTAATTCTGAATGATTGTAAAGGGTCATACAATCAAGCAAAGACAAAGTAACTTCCATTATGGTGACTATTAGCAACACAGAAATAATCTAAGTAACTGAAAGAAAATTAAATAAAAAATGATTAAAAGGGAATATGCCTAATAGTAATGTTTGTGCAAGTTGGTGAATTATACATGATCTTCCCTCTTTTCCTTATATTTTTGGTGATGTAGTTTAACATATCATGTTGAAAGACAAATTTACCTTGAGAAAAAAATCTATAAAACTTATGTGAGTGTCAAAACTGACTTGGGTTTTTCTATTTTCTTGAATTTTTACTGAACAACTTATATGTACAGGCCCGAGTGAAGCACTAGAAATAGAAAAGTAAGAAAAAGAAGGTCCCCACCTCAGATTTCACTGTCAAGGTTCTACATAAACCCTCACTTATTCTTTATATCTCTCCATATACATAGGGAACACAGTATTTTCCCAAAATTTTAATCCACCATACAAATGCTCCAATTCAAAGAGCAAGAGAAAAGCCATGTGTGTGGTCCAGTGCTGGGAAACACACCAGAAAGTTTTCTTCTAAATCTTGTTCAGTCTACCAACCAGCCATTGTAACTTCTCTGATTAAGTTCAGTCATCAAAAACACCACTTGTAGTAGGAATCAAGACATCTCTATGTCACAGGACAACATCTAATGTTAGGGTAACCTCTACTCAAATTCAAGGCCCTTACACCTCTGAATTCAAGCATGTTTGCATTTGTTGATGGAGCATATGTTGGTAAAACTACTGTTTAGGAACAATTAATAGTAACCTGGCACATAACATTACGAGGCAGAGACTGGGTAAGCTTGGAGTCCTGATTCTTGGAAGACATATAAGCATGGACTACGTTATCAATACACATTTGGGGCATAGAGTAAACAGTTAAGATCGCTAATACATGAAAGTTCGTCCCTTTTTGCCTTAAATCGTTGAGTCCTCTGTGTTCCAGGAAACTCAGTTTTCCAAATGTATAACCAAAGTCACTGTTCTTCTACAATGACGGACAGACTCCACTGACTCAGCCCCTCCAGATTAAGCTCTCTTGCCGGTGGTTCTGCCAAATCCACCCTTTTCCTTCTGTTGTTCCTACTGTTCTATTTCCACTCCCCTCCCTCCCTCTTACCAAGCAGTTGACAGGTGAATTTAGATATATAAATGAAATATGAACAACAGAAAAAAAAAATGAAGACTAGAATCCATCAGAATTCATTTTCTCTTCCCTCGTCTCCATCATTGAGCCTTCCCCTGTGTTATAGTGCTCCTCTGCCTGGACTGGCCCTGCTGGACTCCTGTTGGTCAGTGCGCTGCTATTTAGGATACCTGTAAACTTGTACGACAAGTTTCACCTCAGGAAAGGTCACATGTAAAACCCTATTAGGGTGATGGAGGGGAGGAGAGTCATGTGTACAGAACACAGTGGGACATACTTCAAGTTTTGGTTAATTAGATGTTGAGCTCCGTGAGTAGGAATTGTGCCGTTTAGCTTTATAGCCCCATCAACCTAGCATGTAGCAGGTGATCAGAAAATATTGCAATTAAGCGAGTGAATGAATGAATTCATGAATGTGGTTGCTTTGGTTTTCAAAGAAAACCACTGGCCTTCAGGTCAGGCGTCGTGCTAAAATGGGAACATCCACAAGTACCTTTGAGACTCATTTCCCCTTTTCTGTTCAAAGACATACCGTGTTGTGAAGTCCACATTTTAAAGGCATGCGGATGAAGCTGACAGAGGAAAGATAACAGCTTCTGAAACCAACTTTCAAGGGTTTGGAAAGAAGCTCTCACTGTATGGAGAAACTTTGTACTTCCTCCATCGATCTCATAGTCCCTCTCCTCCTCAGCAAGTCCCAGGGCGCTTTTCCAATCCCACATTGCTCTGTGCTGATGCCAAAGCCCAGTTTCCTGCCTCAAAAGGCCCTTTGTTTGGACTCTCTTTCCAAATCAGCGTATCCTGAGCTTGAACCCTCTTGCTTTTGAGAACTTCGATGTCTTGGCAGCAGAAGGCTTTGCCAGCAGGTTTGTGGTCCTCATGGCTTTCAAAAACCTCAATGTGAGGGCATGTCTATAGCTAAAAACTCTTTTCATGAGGGGTGGGGGAGAGGGAGTATTATTTTAAGAGTTGCAAAAACAACTTCAAATTGACTCTTTAGTGTTTAATTGCTACCAGAATACTGAGAACTTCTTGTTCCCTTGTATTTAATTAAGATGATAGTTTTAATCAACTTTCAATGATATTGGTTCATAGGCTTTGCTCAATCTCTTGGGAAGTTTTGCCTCAGAACAGTGGAATGCATTAAAGACACATTTCCAGCAGGTTCTCTCCAAATGGGAAAACACCTTCCTTCATCACGCGCGGATGGAAAGGTAACTACATCTGTGCAGCTGCTTGATGAGTCCCTGGAAGGACTCCAAAGTTTTCCTTTTCACAGATCAGGTAAACTGCATCTCATCCATTCTCTGTACACTACATCTGCTATACATCCTGGTAAGGCTATCTCGCATTCCTTGTGAAGCTTGCCAACTCTGACAGATAAGAGTTTGCAAACAAAAAGATTTTAGGAAGGAGGGTAGAGATTAATGTGGAAGAGCCTACTGTCTGTATCTCCTGATTTGGGGATGCTCTGTCAGACAGGAATTGTTCTTCCCATTTTATAGATGATGAAACTGAAGTTCAGAGGTTACAACCCTGGCCTCCACTTATAAGCTAGCAAATGGTGGAGCCAAGATTTGAGTTCAGAACTGTCCCCAAGGACACATTCTCTTTCCACTATGTCATGTGGCCTCTGAAAGTTTAAAACTTTCTGACTTGAGTTTAAACTGTGGGAACTTCTTAGGGTGACTCTCTTCATCTCTCCTTTTATGTCGCAACCCTCTGATAGGATTCAGCAATTCAACATGGATCAAAATATCCAACCAGGAAGCACTGAACTAAATGTGGAGTCCTTTATATTTGATGAACTCAGCAAAGCTTAAAGATCATCTCACTCACCTGTCCCATTATTTAGGAAAGAAAAGACCAACAAAGTGATTGAAGGTCACTGCGTGAAAGTTCCCTAAGGTTGGACTAGTGAGGGCATGAGATGTGCAGAAACCAGCCTAGCGATGGATACTATTTCCCATAGGCAGAGAAGAAGGGGAGGGTGCTTTGAAGAGCAAAGACATGATCCAAGGCCAGAAGCAGACATCTGTGGGGTGTGTCCAGGAAAAAAAATGAGACCGATGTGGATGAAGGTGCCACTGAGAATACCTGTGCATTCAAAATAAGGTCGGCAGGAACTACAAACTGTTAACAGCAATGCCTCCAGGGAATGGAATTTGGAGGGATGGTGAGAGGGTTATCTCCTTTTAACATAATCATATTTTTGGAATATTTTTACTATAAGAGTGCTTTGGGATGTTATGTTAAGGTTTAAAAGGCTTTGTAGATTATGACACATGGGACCATTATCTGATTTACAGAATAACCAAATCCACAGTGTAAAGGGATGCTTTAAAATAAGGTATTTATTGGATTTAAACTTGAACCTACACAAGGTAAGGGTTTTATTGGCTCTGGATTTTACTCATTTTCTTAAGAGAGTAAACTTCTCTGAGCCTAGTTTCCCCACCTATGAGATGGGAGTGGGCAAGGGGAAACCCTTGATCCTTGGGCCCCTCCACTCCTGCATTCTAAGATTATTCTAAAGGATGGTCACTGTACCAATGGTTAGAACTTAGGCAGAGGAATCACTCAGCTCAATGAAGTTCTTCAGTGCAATGCCGTTTTCAGCAACAGTGCACCAGAGCATTCTTCTGAATTGGCCATCCGAACAAGTGGTGATGTTACTACCCCCAGACCCCTCAGCTCAATTCTGCTACCTCTATACAGTGTCCAGGTTGTATTTCTAGAAGTGCTACCGCCCAGTGTCCATTCTAGAAGACTCTAGAAGACTATATCCAATTCATCATTAGACGCCGACACCAAGCACAGTACTTGGTACATGAAAGGTGCTCAATGGATGTTAGTTGAAGTGATGCATCACCACCGATTATTCAGGGGCTTCTAATTATAAAACTGATTGATATTATTATTAATATTAATAATGACCTACCAGCATGACAACCAAACATAGCCGATACTGGGTTAAAATTATAGCAAGGTAGACACTGGGGTTACTTCCTAGTACCTAACCTCTTCATGCCTCAGTTTTATCATCTGTAAAATTCAAGTGATAATCCATTACACAAGGATATCATAAGGATTGAATAAAACACATTAGGTGCTCTGTTCTGAGTTCCTTTCTCTTCTGAATCAGACATTTTGGTACTTCAATCTCAGCCTTCTCAGAATTATGAGAAGCAAGATTAACCCAGACGAATATTTAAAAAGGTAAACATACAAATTGTGGTGTCTTAGGATATTAAGCAGAGAAGGCAATGGCACCCCACTCCAGTACTCTTGCCTGGAAAATCCCATGGACGGAGGAGCCTGGTAGGCTGCAGTCCATGGGGTCGAGAAGAGTTGGACACGACTGAGCGACTTCACTTTCACTTTTCACTTTCATGCATTGGAGAAGGAAATGGCAACCCACTCCAGTGTTCTTGCCTGGAGAATCCCAGGGACGGGGGAGCCTGGTGGGATGCTGTCTCTGGGGTCACACAGAGTCGGACACGACTGAAACAACTTAGCAGCAGCAGCAGCAGCAGGATATTAAGAGGTTGTTTAAAAGTTTTTCCAGTGGGTAAAAGCAATGAATCAATACTGTTGATGTGATGGCAGAAATAAACAGAACAGTAATATGATAAAACAGAAAAGAGTTGAAAGGAGAAAAAAAGCCTTCTCTTCCTCCTTCAATGTGAACTTCACGATATTTTATGGCACAGAGAGAGATTTCAGAGGAAATGCCTGGAGAATTCTCCATGCCGCATTTCACAGATGAGGCAACAGAGTCACAGAGAAGGAAAGCTGCTTGGCTAAAGTGATCCAGTAAGTTAACAAGAAAGGTAGGACATAAACCCAGATTTCTTAACTCTCCGCTTGGGCATCTTTCTCTGATAGGAGGCTTCTGCTCTGCTCATTCACAGAGCCTCTCCTTAGGGCAGGACTAGGATGAAAAAACCCAATCATCCTAAAATATAGCCCTAGCTTTTAGGGTAACTTCAGCTTTTTTTTTTTTTTTTTTAATGGAAGCTATCATGGTTAGTACAAATTCAGTCTGTTGACCAAGTTCAAAACACTATGTTCATGTAAAACTTGAACTTAAAATATCTAGCTGCCTTTAGTTAAGTACATACTCCCGATCTCTCAGGTTAATTAATACTTTATTATAGGCTATTACAAACTCTAGCAAGTGAAGGCTTTTTCCATTTCATCACACTGATTTGCAGGAAGTATGTATTAAGCACCCAGTGTTTAGCTTTATAATTATACTTAATAATAATTCAGCTATTTATAGAAAGAAGAGATATTGTGCCAGTAGCTGTTTTAAGATTGTGCAGTATAGGCAACAAAAATTGTATTTTTCTGTTTGCTTCTTGTTTATATTTACCAAAACAGCCTTTTATTGACACTTTCTTCAATGTGTTGACTTTATTAAAAATTTTCAAGCATTTGTTCTATACAAGGGAGTCATAGTCTTTTAAGACAGACCTGTACCAAACTATAAAACAAGCCAAAAATTTTGACATAAGAAAGGTCAATACAAAGTGCTATGATCGCCTAAAGAAAAATTCTGCCCAGAGGAAATTAGAAAGGGCTTCACAGACTGGGTGGCACTTGAATTGATTAAAAGAGGTGAATAACATATATGGAACAAACAAATGATTTGGTGGGAAAGTTTCTGGAGCAGTCACAGAATGGAAACATCTGGGCAAAGGCACAAAGTGGGAGGATGGGAAGAAAGGGACTAGCAGGTTGGTTGGGGCCAGATTCTAAAGAGCCTCAAATATACTAAGAAGTCTTAGTATAGTCAACCAGGGCGGTGGGGTGGGGGCGGCGGGGGCGGGGGGGGGGGGTGGTCAAAAAAATCCTGAAGAGAAGGACCTATGTGATTAAAATTGCAGTTTTGAGAAATTATTCCTATATAGTTAATGCATAAATAATATATGGGAGAGCCTATCCCCCTAGAAATAAAACCTGTAAAGGAATGTTTTCAGATCTAGGTGTATGAAGAAATTCATTTAAAATGGAATAGGGACTTCCCTGCTTCAGTGGCCAAGACTGCACTCCCAACGCAGAGGGTACAGGTTTGATCCCTGATCGGGAAAGTAGATCCCATATGGTGCAAGTAAGATCTGGCACAGCCAAATAAATAAATATTTTTTAAATTAAAGATAAAATGGGATAGAAACAGGGAGAACAGAGGACAGCAGATTCAGACTATGGGTTGCCATTTCCTTTTCCAGGGGATCTTCCCAACCCAGGGACTGAACCCAGGTCTCCCTGTCTGAGCCACCAGGGAAGCCACATGCACATACATTTATATTCATTGTACAAATATGACTTTACAGTTTCAAAGCATTTTCCTTATATAAACATGATACCATACTCTTGGTCTCAAGAGCTTCATGAAGTAGGCAAGGAATAAATCATCATCTCCATTCTATCACCCAACTAATACAGCAAAGTTGGGAACACAGCCCAGGATCAGCATGGAGCTGCCTCGTAGACCTCCTGTTTTTAAACTTTCATTTAAGGATCAGCTCAAGACACCTGGTCATGTTTTCCCCAGGAATGAATGTGTGTCTCCCTTCCCATCTTCTTACCTACCGCTTGAGGGCAGGATCCGCCTTTTAGTATTTCTTTGTTATCTCTTTGTATTTATCTCAATAAATACTGAAGGACAGATAAGATAGCCAGCTGAGTCCAGGAATGTTCTCATCTGTAGTTCCCCAACCACAAAGAATGGTAAATAGGCAATGATCCATTTTCCCCTTGGTCCTGTGAGCGCTTCCCATTCATCACCAGTTCACAGCAGACGAACAGCCCCTGCCATGACTCCTATGATCTGAGCTGCCTCCTGCCAGCTGCTCTGCATTCTAAGAGTGAAGGATCTGTACAAAATGGGCTTGCTCTCAGTCCTGTTTAACTTTTCCATGGCTCTGTGTTTGTCAAAGCTTCATGCCAACTCTGTCAGAAAAAGAAATGCCACAAAACTTCTTTGAGGAAAGGGGAAAAAAGACCTACTTTATACACTTGCTCTTATGCAAATCACACTCCATTCAAATCCCAGCTGAATAGGAGCCCTACAATAGCCTGGGAAATACACAGAGCCTCTAACCCAAGTGTAAGCTGCTGCACTCAAAATGTTGCATTTCTCGGCCTTTTAAAAAAACTCCTTTGCAGAAGACCAATAAGAAGAATTAACAATATCATCTGAGGTTGCTATCCCTCTGCGTGAAAAGAAGTCATTCCCTTCCTGTATAAAATCGGCAAAGTATTCATCTCATCTCATCTCAAGTTCTGCAGAACTGGAGTTGGGAAGCTCTGTGACATAGTTTGAATCAAAATGGATACATGGTCCAAGCTACCAGCTCCAAGTAGATCCTAGCAAAGCAGTTCCCCTGGAGTCTCAGTAAACCATCTCCCCTAGTGATGAACTGGCTGAATTATTAATATACCACCCACCAAAAAGAGTTGAGACAGGTAGGGCTAACCAGGTGCTGAGAAAACTGAAGTGAACTCCGACACCCTCCTCCATAGGTTGCTGTGAAATTCAAGCAGGTTAACCAGCCCCTTGCATGACTGCCTGCAATGGAGACAGATGTTCTTTAGTTCATGCCCTTCCCACTTCCAGCCCAGAGGTTTTTGAGTCTAACCTCTATCTTCCAGGAATTTACAAAGAAACAAACAATAGTAAAATGGGCAAAATGCTTTAACCCCCAAATAACACTTGAACACCTCACAAGGCCTGGTCATTTCACTTTGAAACTTTCTGGTTGGCTTGCTGGCTCTCCATATGCTTATAATTGAAAATAGCAGCCAGTGCAAATTTTAGTGCCAGTCTTCACCATGGGAGGAAAGAGTCCACACAGGTGTTGGTTGGTTCCTATCCCAGGCATTCCACCATTTTCTAGATACAGGATACCCAACAAGCTCCTCGACCTTTCCCAAAGGCAACTGCCACATCTGTAAAATCAGTTACAGTAGTATCTTCCATTCACCGTTGTAGACTTTGATGAGAAATGGGAATGTGCTCGACTATAGTGGAAGGGTTCAAAAATGTTCCTTTCCCAGCCTTTTTCATGTTGACATCTGGAAAATGACCTCCTCAGTAGGGTGGTTTGGGTATATTTTTCTAGGGGCTTTTCAGGGCTGGGGAGCTTAAGAGCTAGACTGAGAAAAATGAACTGAGGCAAGAAAGAATATTTACATGCAAATTATCTAATGCACACATTATCGTTTGGTAGCACTATTCAGTGAAAGGTATTATTAATTAATGATAAATGTTTGGATTTCACAGCTGAGGCCAATACAGCTACAAACAACCAATTTAAAGCAAAATTATAATTAAAGGTTCTTCAACTCTATCAGTTGGCCTTTGGAAAATTAAACCTAAAATCAAGAGGGCTTATTTTCCCCTGAGATTTAAAGCTCTGTATTTTGAATGCTTTGACCCAAGAAGTATACTTTAATTTCCCAGCCAGCCCCAGAGAAGTCTGCATTCACACCATGCCTACAGCACAGACCATCCAAAGAGTGGGACCATCATCCCTCCTTCTGTGTCATTGGAGCCACTCTCTTCAAACAGATTTAAATGAGAAGCCTGCTAAACACAAGATTCCAGTACAGTAGCCTTCCTATTTTGGGGGGAGACTTCTGAGACCTCTGGGGCTTCCCTGGTGGCTCAGATGGTAAAGAATCTGCTTGCGATACAGGAGGCCTGGGTTCAATCCCTGGGTTGGGAAGATCCCCTGGAGAAGGGCATAGCAACCCACTCCAGTATTCTTGCCTAGAGAATCCCATGGACAGAGGAGCCTGGTGGGCTACAGTCCATAGGGTCACAAAGAGTCAGACATGACTGAAGAGACTTAGCACGTTCCAGTGGGTCCCTGAAACTGTGAACAGTACTGAATAATATAAGTACTAAGAATTTTCCTGTATGTACATACCCTTGCTATGAGAAAGTTTTAATTTATAAATTTTGCACAGGAAGAAATTAAAAACAATCACAAAGAATAAAATAGAACAATTATGATAATATACTACAATAAAAGTTATGTGAATGTGGTCTCTCTCTTTCAAAATATCTGCTTGTACTGTAGCCACCCTTTTTCTGGCAATGATGTAAGATGATACAATACCTACATGATAAGATAAAGTTCGATACAGTATTAAGCTACTATTGACCTTCTGATCTTACGTCAGGAGCAGGACCATCGGCATCGGGTGATTGTGGGTCATCAAGACATAGCAACATGGATGGCTGGAGGTCAGTAGCAGCCCATGTTGACAGCTGGGGGTCCTGGTGAGAGATTTGATCCCACTACTCAAACTGTGTGCAAGTTGAAATTTTTGAGTTATTTCTGGAATTTTCCACTTAATATTTTCAGAGCAAGGGTAACTGAAAACATGGAAAAGGAAACAGCAGATTAAGGGAGGACTACCTTTGGAAATATTTTAAAATCTCAGCCTGCCAGAAGTTCCTTCCATTGCTAGCAATACAAGCGGCTGCTTCAAAAGAAGACATTAGGCATTTAATCATTGTCCACTATCCACAGAGCTGCCTGTCCATTCTAGAATGTTCAACATTTTCACCACCAAAGATCCCTTGCCGTTCTTCCATGACTCTCTATGACATCTTTATTTACCAGGTAAACTACATGTAAGTCATTTGTTTGCTTCTGTTAATCAAAGCACGGGAAGTGCCGATCACATCTCCTAATGAGTGGAAATAACCAGCAAGACCAGAGTGATCTGCCAGGTGTCATTCCACACTCAAATCACAAGCACAGAAAGCCGGCGCTTTGACCAGTCTGGGCAGAGGCCGATGCTCTCAGTTAACCTAGGCAAGTTAATCATTGAAAAATGAACAGTACATGTTAGATATTTCTGAAGTTCTGAAAAGCGCACGAGATGCCCTGTGATTGCCCTAGTAGACCTTGATGGGCCCAGAGAACCCACGGTAAGGATCACAAGACTAATTCATTTTGGACAAGTCTTCATGTGTTACTGACGTGAAAGTTGGCAGGGAACAGTGCAGAAAACTTGAGCTTCAGAAATAGAACAAAAGCAGGAGAGCCTATTGTTTAAGAATGGCCTCATGAGATGGACTTCTCAGGTCTGACCCCAACTCAAACTCACTTGCTCGTAACTTTTGTTAAGTTATTTCTAATATCTCTGAATCTCAATTTTGTGAATGCAGATAATAGTAATAAAGACTTCATAGGCATATTGTGAGGATTAAATAAGAGAATGCCTGCACCCTGTATAGCCCAGTGAGAGGTACATACTTGTACTTGGTAAATGTTGGCAACTGTCATTATTTAGTCAGGCCTGAGTCCAAACCCCAGACCTAACACGTATTAGTTGTGTGAACTTGGGCAAATCATTTACCCTCTCTGAGTTGCAAAACCAGTTATTGACATCTACATTATTCTGTGATTGAAAAGATAAGTGAAATATCATCTAAAGTTCCTAATATTCAAGGTTGAGTGTCTTTTCCTCACCCTCTTGAATTGTATGTGGCCTAATTTTTCATTAACTTATAGCTTAATCTGTACTGTAATTTTCAGTTCCAACCAATTTCTAAAGATTTGTTCTTGTGTCTTATACTCTAATATCACCCAGTGTCCAGCACATAAACCTAAAAAACGGACGGTAATTTTAGTTTCTGAGAGGCAATCACGTATACAGCTGTATCTCCAGTGGGGAAAGGATGGGAAAAAAGAAATCAGTCTTATCAGGATCTACAGTTCTATTTCATGGTCTTAAAAATATCATAAAGCAAATCTAAGGAATATATAGATTTCAATATTTGTACTTTTAACTGTTTTCAGGGTACTCTGAAGATCCAAGGCTGCTTTTCATTTTACTGAAGCAGGAATCTGCTTGTCACACTCTAGTTTCTGGAAGTATGTCACTCAGCAGGTGACTGGGTCTAGCTGACCACCAAGCTATTCCTCAAGCAGTTTTATTATTCTCCATTCACTCGTCTTAAACCCAGTGACACTGCTAAACTGGTTGAAAATTTTCTTTGTGAAAAATTCTCTGACAAACAAAGCAACACTATAGTGTTTTCATAAATATGTTAATTCCAAAAGTCTTCAGTAAAATGTTTGCATTTTTCCCATATATATCTTAATTAATTTTAAGACACCTCTATTGATAAAATGGTACAGCCACTATGGAAAATAGTTTGGCAGTTCCTCAGAAAGTTAAACATAGAGTTACCATATCATTCTGCATATCTATTCCCAGGTAAATATACCCATGAGTATTGAAATTCTGTGTCTATACAAAAATCTGTATATGAATGTTTATAACAGCACTATTCATAAGACCCAAAAAGGGTAAATAACCCAATGCTCTAGCAACCAATAGATGTATAAACCAAATGCGGTATGTCCATATAATGGAATATTACTTGGCAATAAAAGTAGATGAAGTACTGATACAAGCTGAACATACATGCTACTATATGGATGAACCTTGAAAATATCATGCTGCTGCTGCTGCTGCTGCTAAGTCACTTCAGTCGTGTCCGACTCTGTGTGACCCCAGAGACGGCATCCCACCAGGCTCCCCCGTCCCTGGGATTCTCCAGGCAAGAACACTGGAGTGGGTTACCATTTCCTTCTCCAATGCATGAAAGTGAAAAGTGAAAGTGAAGTCGCTCAGTCGTGTCCGACTCTTTGCGACCCCATGGACTGCAGCCTACCAGGCTCCTCTGTCCACGGGATTTTCCAGGCAAGAGTACTGGAGTGGGGTGCCATTGCCTTCTCCTAGTATGCTGAGTGAAAGGCAAAGAAATAGAAAGTTGATCAGCAGTTGCTATGGGATGGGGAAGGAGGAGGGTAAATGTTGAATGACAGCTAACAGGTACAGTTTTGTTTCTTGTTGCAGTGATAAAAAAAAAATTTCTAAAATTTATTATGGTAATGGTTTCTTAACTCTGTGAATATATACTAAAAACCAGTGAATTGAACACTTTAAATGAATTAATGTTATGGTATATAAATTGGGTCTCAGTAAAACTTTTAAAAATACCATATAACCCATGGAAAACTGTTTCCCTAAACCAAGAGGATTTCTAATGGCCCATTTATTTTAAGGGGCATTTGAGAAATTTAAAGATTACAGAGCAAATAAATAAATAAAATTTAAATATATATATATATATATATATAAAACTTATAGCCTCATCTTTTTAATAAGATTATGAATATAAAGAAGTATTTACTAATCCTATTATAATAGGGGCTTCATAAGTCTTCTACAAACACTGCATTTAAAATGTCTGTGGAGGGAGGGGCATTACCATGGTTCAGAGGCTCCCAACCAGGAGATCAGGAACCCCACCACCTACCTCCCATCCTCTCCACCTTACCCCTCCCCAATTTCCTTTAATCTCCTTCTTCACCCATCCTTCTCCTCTCTGTCCCCAGTAACTCAGATTCATCTGTCTCTCAATTGATCTCCCTCCTCTGCCTGCAGTTTCCCTCTCCTCAAATCCAAAGATCTCAAACAAAAATCAGAGTATATTTACCTCCTCTTAAAAATTGTTCATGAATATGTTAATTCCAAAGGTTGCCTGTAAAACTTTTGCAATTTTTTTTCCTTACACATTTTAACTAACCTTACAACACTTCTAAAATGATGCAGCTGCTATGGAAAAGCAGTTTGGCAGGTCCTTAAAAAGTTAAACATGGAGTTACCCTATACTGAATCTGGTTTCTATATAAAATATTCCACAATAAAAAGAAAAATGAAAACAAAAATACAACTTCATTCGCTGGTCCTCCAAAATAAAGTTCAAGTCCTTAGCAGCCTGCCATTTATAACTCTCCTTTTTAATCTGGCTCCTAATCATCTCTCCAGCCTCATCCCCAACATCTTCTATCCCCCCAACTTAATGCAAATATACACCACTTACATTCCATCCTGCAACCACTCACCCTTCCCAAACATGATCCTGTTTCCAAGTCTCAGCATCTGATGCTTCCCCTGCTACTCTCTCCCACTCTATATGTACTCAGTCACTCAGCTATGTCCAATTCTGCAACCCCATGGACTCTAGCCCACCAGGCTCCTCCATCCATGGGATTTCCAGGCAAGAATACTGGAGTGGGTTGCCATTTACTTCTCTACTCTGTATAATGTGGGCTATTATTTCTCTAGCAAGACCCAGCTCCATGCCCTCAGGCAAATTCATTGCTTTTCCTTATGCAGCTATAGCCCCTCCCTTACCACTCCCAAGTCAGTGGGACTAAATGTGTGAAATTATTAAAAAGTCTGTACCCATTTCCAATCTGGGAATTTTTGAAGTGCAAGGAACCCTACCTCCCGACCCAAACCGAGGGGAAGAAGGGACTGAGGGGGGTTACACATAGTGGATGCTCAGGAAACAACTGCAGAAGATAAGACATACTTGAAAGGTATAAACATAAAAATTAAATAGATTCTCTAGAAATTATACAGATTGATGCCACAAACTAATTTGGAGGCCAGATATAAAGAAACCATCAATGAGAACAGCTTCCTTCATGTCAATAATCATGTGTATTATGTGCTTTAAAGACACATAAACAGGAACCAAAGCATACTGCTTATTATGACAAGGCGCTTACACTGATTTGCGTTTCTCTGCAAAACTCTCTAGGCATATAATTTTGTTAATTTGTGACAAACCTCAAAAACACACTTCCCACCAATACTCTGATTGCAATGTATAGTTTAAAAGCACACAGAAATCATCAAGTTCCTTTCATAAGTCGCCAGTTGGATCTTATGTGTGTTGTTTGGTTCAGTTTGTTTTAAATTTGGGAATTTTAATGCAGATCATCATTTATAATCTAACTTGGACTTAAGGGAAGAATAGTTTCACCAGGATGTCAGACAAACTGACCTAGCCTTCTTTTGAATATGGGGACCACCAGCTCATGCATGGCCTTGAGGAGATTACTTCATCTGAGACTCAGTTTCCTCCTCAGTCAAAAGCAAACACTTTGAAAACATTGGCTTCTCTTTCTCCTTTCCTGAGACAGGTCATTTGAAAACGACGGTGCCTGTTCAAGTTCAAATCAGTCAGCAGTGCTCTTTGGTAATAAGCAGTTTCTAGAACAAGGGCCAGTTTGAAGAAAAGCGATATATGAAAAAAAACTGCCTAGTCCATCAAATCTGCACCACGTGTCTCTAGCCTCACTCAGCTATCATCCTCTGATTTGGATTAAAAGTTAAACCTGTTTGTCTTGTTCCTCTTTTAATTGACCCAGGCAAGAGAAAAATGAGAATAGAGCTCTCTGGAGAGCTACCTCATATACGATATCAAGTTTCAAACTGACAAGGACACACCGGAAAAGCAAAATGGTAAGAAGGCACTGGTTCTAGGCCCTGCTCCTTCGTCACTGGACAACTACTAACCAGTCCTAGCCTCCACGTCTTCCTATGTGAAGAGCACTGACTAGGACGTGGTGACAATGACAACAGCAGCTGGGGAGTGCCAGCGCCATGCACTATACCAGGCATCACCTCACAGGTCCACAGTGCATGCTATCCCATTTCACAGGTGAGGAAACAGAGACCTCGGAGACAGTCACAACGTGCCCAAGGGTGTACAGCTTATAACCACAAGCAAACTCCCACCTGTCTGTCTCCAAAGCCTGTGCTTCCTCCTCAGATCTCCTACCTGTCCCCTGTTCAAAGAGGCCTATTTTTCTGACTGAGATAGAAAAATGATCTCAGTATTGCTGATAATGAAATCCTCAAGGTACTTTCAAATTCTAAAGTGTCCACAAATCTAGGCACTGAAAAATTGCTCCAATGGAATTTTCTTTATGTCCAGAGAGGCTTGTCAGCACACACCAAGCTGTTGCGCAGCTATCTCTATATAACTCTGTGCCCTTTACTGCCCGATATGATCCTTGCATTAAGACTCATATTTGTGTCCTATATTGGGACTTCCCTAGTGGTCCAGTGATTACGACTTTGCCTCCCATTGCAGAGGGTACAGGTTCAATCCTTGGTTGGGGAGATAAGATCCCACAGGCCTTCCAGTCGAAGAACTAAGACATAAAATAGAAGCTATATTGGCCCTACAGAACACATTTGTACATATGTGGACCCAATAACATGGACATAAATGAAATGGAATGGAATAGAAAGAGAGAGCCTTCATGGCATAAACTGCGTTGGAAAGTGGGCAGCAAGGTAAGCTGACAAGAGTTCTGGAAAATTTAGTGACTCCTACTAGCTGGGTGCTCTTGTTCAAGTTACTTAACCTCTCTGAACTGCAGTTTCCTCCTCTCTAAACGGATCAAATATCTATAGCACATGGTTGGCATACAATAAATACAATCACTATCACAGTTATTCCCTTCCTCAAGAGACATGGAGAATGCCCTGGATGACAAGCATTTCGATTATTTTCAAACATGGCTGCTCTTTTTAGTTAGATTTTTTTCCCCTGGGCTTTCAAAAGACACATAAAAGAGTTGACCCTAAAACAGGCCCTTTGTCCAAACTTCCTCCCAGCTTTCCTAAGGTGTATCTGTCTTTCCCTTAAAGTGATATGGCCATGTCACTTCCAGAGGAGAAGAAAGTAACCACCAAAGGCTCTTGAGGTTCCCACACACTGACTTTCCCCAAAACTGCCACTGCTCTCCTCTGGCTAATGGAAAACATTTGTATTCCCTGTCTGGCTTTTTCTTAGACTCTCTTCACAATTGTTTCCCCTGATATATTTCAGGCAACTTTGCAACCAAAACATTAAAGAAGATTTCATAGAACCATTGAGGAGTAAGAACAGTGGGGAGGAAAAGAAAATGTTATTACTATGAATAATAATAGCCACATACTACCCAATAATGACTTAGTGCTTTGAAACTTTTCCAAGTAGTTTCAGATTTATGATATCATCTACACTGTACCATACATGAGTGTCATGAGGTTTGCTTTTATATTTTACAGATGAGGAAACTGAGGCCTGAAAGATTAAACAGTTTTTGCCCAAGTCACATGTGTAGAGGACATTCTGTCAGGATTTGAACCCAGCTCTGGGTGAATCCAAAGCTTGTACTGTTCCTGCAGTACTCTGCCAAGCTAACTTTGATTTTTTAAAGGCTCTCTTTAGAAATCTAATTCATTCATTTTACTTTTTACTCACACACAACAAACTTCAATATCTCAAAAGAAAATATTTATAGAGTTTACACTTCATTTATCCAAAGTGGTTACTTGGCCTTCAATAAGTATACTACAGAGAACTCAGTTTAAGTAAAAATCCCAGATTCTCAGCAACTAGGAGACACCACCAAGCCCTGGATGGGGAAGATTCCCTGGAGTAGGAAATGACAACCCACTCCAGTATTCTTGCTGGAGAATCCCATGGACAGAGGAGCCTGGTGGGCTACAGTCCATAGGGTTGCATAGAGTTGGACACTTTCACATTCACCAAGTCCTTGCACTAAAAATCACAGGCGACTTTCAGGCAAGCACCCAGTGGTAATTTTTCCTTTTGAAAGAATTCTAAAAGTCTTGAATATCTTTTTCTTAATTTTATTGGAGTTTAGTTTGTTTGCAATATTGTGCTAGTTTCAGGTATACAGCAAAGAGATTCAGCTATACACATACACATATTCATTTTTTAGATTCTTTTCTTATATAGGTTATCACAGAACACTGAGTAGAGTTTCCTGTGCTGTACAGAGGTCCTTGTTGGTTATCTATCTTACATATTATAGTGTATGTATAGGCTCATCCCACGCTCCTGATCTGCCCCGCCTTCTGCTGCCCGGACGTTCCCCCTTTGGTAACCATAAGTTTGTTTTCAACATCTGCAGGTCTGTTTCTGTTTTGTCAAGTTCATTTGTATCATTTTTTTAAATTAGATTCCACATATGAGAGATATCATATGTTATTTGTCTTTGACTCACTTCACTTAGGATGGCCATCTCTAGGTGTCTTAAACATTTTTATTGGAAAAGACAGGTGTGCTGACCACAAACAGAAAAAAAAAAAAAAAAAAATACAGACAACCTAACAATTTAAGAAGTGCCAGAACATTTAATCCTTCTCTATAAACCAATAGCTTTTTCTCAATCGCCATTAAGACACTAGCTATTAAACAACACAGTGATTCTCAAATTTAGCCTGATAAGAATCACTAGAAGCTTTTATGAAACACAGAACCCTAGGCTGTGGTCCAGTGCATACTGAATTTGAATCTTCTGGAAAGAAGCCTGAGAATCTGTATTTCACACCAGACAGGTGTTCTTATTAGCTGAGGTTATAAAGTACTGATACAGCAGGAATCCTGAAAGTTATCACTCCCCAAATAATGTGTACCATGTTAAACTGACACTCAGGGTAGCAAGTCTCCATTAATAAAACTTTTTAAACTGGGAAGTAGCCCCAGGGGGTTGGCATTATTAACATCATGCTATGCACAGCAGGGCTTGCCAGCCCAAACAACTGCACAGGAAGTGGAAAAGAAAGAATGTCAAATTGACAGGAAATCAATAGCACTAAACGTGGAAGAGGCCACCAACCCTGACTTCAACAGTCTCCCACAAAGGCAGCTATATCCCTATGGCATATATCAAGTACAAGAGAAAGGGATGAAAGAGCTAAGAGGGGGGAAAAAAAACTAGCCAATCCAGACAATGAAGAAATAAACGTTTTCAAATGTCCTGGAAGAGTCAGCAGGGCTTACCTACGAAATGGAGGCTCCCTTCTTATTACGATCAGTGCAGGATGCTTCTTGGCTGGAAGGTTCACTAGTTATTAAGTGAAAATCTATTTCTAAATTCTTTGGTTCATGTGGTAGATTAAGTTATCAAAGTCTACTGCATTATTAAAAACACATACTTAGTGACTCTAATAGCACAGTTAAAAAAAAAAATAGAAGGGAAAACCTGTTGGGCTTGCTTCCTATTTCACCTATAATTCCTATAAATTTTAGGAAGCAGGTGAAAGGACGCATCTGGCCAGGAAAAAAATCTAGCCAGGTTCTCAGCATATTGGATGAACTCTAAGAAAAGACAATGCTCTTTATCCCTCCAGAATGAACCCCAATTCAAGCTAATTGTCAGCAATACTTCTGTGATACAAAAACATAAAAATTCAACTGATGATAAATAATCCATGAGAAACAATTTCTGGGTTTCTACACCAGTTATCTATCAGCACAGATTCATAAAATCATTAGTGCTAGAAGGGGTCTGAGAGATGATTTAATCCCTTTCCTTTGTGATCATAATCAAGAAATCAGGCCCACAGAAGTCAAGGGAATGTTCTCAAAGTCACACAGCGACACAGCAGTACAAGACCAGAGCTCCTATTCCTAGGCCCTTATTCTTGTGACTTCCTGGGCTAATATACAACCAAGAGCTAAGCAGAGCACAAGTATCAGGTACCAGGTAGACATTCCATAAATCCAAGTTTCATTCCTCTCTACTAGAAATCGGTCCTGGAAGGTCACAAGGCAGCTTGTGACATTAGACATCATCCCGCCCAACCAGTCATTTCACTGTTGGAAAAAACTGAGACCCATTAAAAACTAACTTGCCACAACCACACAACTAGCTGCTGGCACTGGCCACCCTGGAACCTGAACTTCTGGCTCCAAGTCCCCCATCCTCTTCACTACATCACATTGCCTCCCTCTCACTATTAAAAGTGAAGAGTTTAATAATAATACATGATAATTTTATTTATCCCATAGACTGAACCAGTTCTAGAATTTTGTTTCAGCCTTTTAACTGCAAATCAAGAAGTGTCCAAAAACATTCTAGAACCACTAAGTTACTAGCATAGTTGCTGACTATCCAAATTCTCTATTTTTACCCATTTGAGTTTCTTTCTCTTTGCCTCACTAACCGTGTTTCCTGGTAAGGAATGGCACAGGAGCCAAGCCTTTCAAACCAAATCTGCCTGAGCACCTGCTCCTTCAAACATCTCCCACCTCCACCATAAACTCAGTTACGCCACCTTCTAGTATCCAAAGTCAAAGGAGGAACAGTCTTCACACCTGCTCTTTCAAAGATCTCCCACCCCCACCATAAACTCAGTTACCCCACCTTCTAGGATCAAAAGTCAAAGGAGGAACAGTCTTCACACCTGTTCCTTCAGAGATCTCCCACCCCTACCATAAACTCAGTTACCCCACCTTCTAGGATCAAAAGTCAAAGGAGGAACAGTCTTCAAACTACTGCATAACTGCACTCATTTCACATGCTAGCAAAGTAATGCTCAAAATTCTGAACAAAAAACCTTCTCTAAAGCATGATCAGAATATACTGTGAAGATGGGATGGCTCAAAATACTGCTAAATTTTAGGGGTTGCCTTCTCAGCTAAAATTTAGATCAACAATGAATGAAAATCATCTGTCTTCAACCTGCTAGGCCAGTGTGAACTTCTCCTTTTGGACGTGGATGCTTTGTGGTCTTTGCTATAATATTGTTATTGAGTTTTTGTTTCATGGTCTCATCTACCTATGATTCTGAGACACAGCATATAAACACAGCCACAAAAGCTTCATATAGGGGTCTGGGTTATAAATCCTTTGCATTTGCCCAAGTATTGAGAGATGACAAATAATTTTCACATCCAATATTTCCTCTGATGCTCATGGCAACGTAATGGAGCGGCTACTCTGATCACCATCTCACAGATGGGCTCACTGACCTCAGAGGATGAAGGCCCTTGAACAGAGCCCTTGACAAAAAGCTAGACCGGCTAACTCTGCCCACCTATCAAAATGCACGGGCTGGGAGGAGGCAGTCAGTAAATACCTGGGGAGAGAGATGGGGAAGAGATGAGATGACGCAGAGAAGCTCCACGTAGATTTACCAAATTGCACATTTGCACTACAGTTATGCACTGCTCTTTGTGCTTTTTTTGGAACCACTGTCTTATAGGGTAAAAAAGCACCCTCAAAATTTGGGAATTACTCAGTGTTAGAACCGCCCCAAATCAAAGCAATGCCTTAGGGCAATGAGACCATATCATTGACCAGAAGAGCTGAACCACCTTTATCCATCTGTTTCATTGCTAATAATGAGCTGGAAAATGTGGAGGGGCAGCGTGTGTGTGTGTTAGCTGCTCAGTGTGTCCAGCTTTCTGCAACCCCATAGACTGTAGCTCACCAGGCTCCTTCTGTCCATGAGATTTCCCACTCAAGAATACTGGAGTGGGTTGACATTTTCTTCTCCAGGGGATCTTCCCAACCCAGGGATTGAACCCCAGTCTCCTGCATTGCAGACCGATTCTTTACCAACTGAATCACCAGAGAAATCCTGGCTTTCTGCCAACAGAGCTTTAAACTTTTTCTAATAATCTGAGTTTTAGGATTCTTCTGATGAGGGAAGGGGGATGGACTCCAGTCATGCCCGCTGAAGATTAGGGATCAACTCAAATTGACTTGTGTGAATCTCAGTTTTCTCATCTATAAAAAGGAGATAGTCTCTTCATCAGTTGCAGTGAAAAGTACATAAACTAATTTACTTGACAAAGAGTCTAATAGAGCTTAGATAGAAAAGATGCTCCTTCCTCCTTGCGTGGGAATTGTCTCTGCTGCTCTCTTGTAACCTGGTACAGCAAAAGCATTGTATTAAAAAAAACAGAAGGCCATCCATATTATGCAACCAAAAGAAAAACAAAATCAATTTCAGAAAAACTACTATGCAAAGATTCATAACCATTTTTATAAGCAATGATTGGCAAAGATAGCTATTTTCTGAGATATAAACTCCCACAGGTGATTCTCTGACACCAGATTCTTTTCATCCTCAAAGGCGAGTGGACTTCTATTGTTTCACCAAGAATTTTACATTCCAAAAAGGTAACAACACGTATATTGCACATTGCCTCTTATTTTTTTCCAGACACAAGGAGAGGAATCTTGGTGTATATTCCTGTGAGAGAATAAACAGAAAACTGTGTCTTTTGTCATATATTAGGGCTTTGTAATCCAGACCACATGATCAATAGACTATATAAAAATTAAATCATGACTGACAGTCCCAGGCAAAAAGTGAACCAAGTAGAAACATTTTTTTAGGACTGTGATGTGTGGAATATTAAAATCACATGTTGTGTTAATAATTTTCTTTTGGAAGTCAAAGGGAGTTCTCCTGCATAATTTCTCAAGTAAATGTTTACCTTGCAGTGTTTCCTATTATAGGAGGTCAAGACGCATCAAATTAGTGATATTGTGGTCTGATCTATGCACAGGGGAGACACTTTTTAAATGACTTGGTTGACATGATGTTAACGGCAAGGCATATACCCTTAAAACAGAGCTGTGTGATTCTTACGGTAAAATAAAAGATCCTATTATCTTATAAACATTTTTTACAGTAAACAAAACCATTTGCTGGAACAGGCCAAGAGTAAATAAACTTAATAAACAGCTAGGTATAGAATATTAGCTTTGGAAGGGACATAGGGAGATTCGGGACAGATGAAGAGCTGAAATGCACAACTGTACACCTTACTCACACCTTCAATGCACAACAGTATCTTAGGATTTGTGTGTCCCTGGCTAAACTATAGCTGATAGGTGTGTCTTAAATTCCTTCACACTTTTTCCTTTGATAAGACACACCATCTCTTGGGATTGCCTTCTGAAATCCGAGTGGAAAGCAGAAGGAAGGGTAACAAAACTGTCTGAGCTTTGCTTCCCTAACCACCAAGTTGGAGATAGGAGGGTACATGGCAACAGACAGTCTAGAAAGAGTTCACCCTTCCACCAACAAACCGCACCAGTAAAGACTGGAAGCCCCAGATAAGTTTACAGCAAACAGCTTCAGTGTGTTTCTGGGTCCCTGGTACTCCCCCAGGACCAGGGAGGATCTCTTAAAAATTCAATAGCTTGGCAAGGAGACTTTAAGCACTAATCTCCCCACTGTGCATAAGTCGGTTGCCTTCAGGAAGGTGGGCCCCCCAGTGACAATTCCTCTACATAACATCTTAATGTTGAATTTATATGAAGGGGTGAGAATGGGATTTGCGACCTGAACTACAGGCACCTTTCTTCCCTTCCACAGAGCACAATTGACCTTCAGCTGTCTCCGTGTACCTAAAAGAGGCCATTCTTCCATTTAAACTCCGAGAGTCTCTTCTTTCTTCGACTCTGAAAATTCACTATGGACAGTCAAGCCAAGGTCAGATGGACCTCAGTAAGGACCCTGCTACAGAGTCATGAACACAGGGACCTGGGACTTCAGCCCAAGAAGTCTCTGGTTTGCACACTCTGCGTGCACAAATCCAATTCAAAGGGGACTTGAACCTCCTGTGCAGGAGTTCTATTTTAAGGGAATGAAATTGGGAACACAGATGTTTCTTCAGTTAGCAGAGTTGGCAGAACAGCCCCTGGACCAAATCCGAGTTCTTAATGCAGGAAGGGGCCTCAGAGAGCAACTAGTTCAACCCACTGACTCAATTGATAAGGAAACTGAGGCCAAAGAGGCAGTTAGGTGGCACACTCAGCAAGTGGCAGAGTGGCCCTGTCCCGATGACAAGTCCTGCACGCTTTCCACTTCACCATGATTCGCTTAAAAAAAAAATCTAAGCTGACTTCAACCTTGGAACTCCTGTAGATTCGTGTCAATAGCCACCCCTCGCCCCGGGGGGCAGTTCATAAATCCTCCTGACCCTCCCACCCCACGCCCTATACTCCTTCTAGCTGTGACTTCCAAACAATTTGGAAAACAGAAGCAAGCTACTGCCTCAACTTTTCGGGAGTACAATTAATGCTGGTCCCAATGCAGGACGGTGGCTAGTTTTCCCAGTCCCTCAGTTTCCTCACTGGTGAAATGGACCTCCTCGCTCGTACTGCACCGAGTCACGGAGAGGGCCAGTCAAAACTAACACCTGGTACACAGTAGGCGCTTTAAAAGTGACTGCTGGGTCGGCACCACGCATCAAGCCCCTCGAGAGCACCCTCCCAACCCCTGGGGGGCGTGCAGGAGAGCAGCAAGTGAAAAGGCCTGGGCAGTCTCAGCGGAAGGGCTGAATGTTTACATTCGGCCGGGAGAAGGTAGCGCTCTCCAGGCGGGAGCCCGGCGCTCCAGGAGATCCATCTTACTTGGATGGATGTCCAACCAGCTCTACGCCGGCTCCGGGTCCCGGTTCCATCGACTTCCCCTTTCCTAACGGGACGAGCCCACTCTTTTCGTGGGATTCTACCCGAGCTTCCAACTGCAGCTCGGCTTTTAGGATTCGGTGTCCAAGTGGCCCGCGAAAGCCTACAGCGCTCCCAACACTTCTCTACAGGCCGGGGAGGCGGCGGGAACCGAGAGGGCGGGGACCCCGGGGCCGAGAGCAGCGCGAAGGCTCCCCGAGAAGCCTGCAGGGGCCCCCGAGGCTGACTGCGCGGCACGGCCGGGAGACGCCGCCCCGTGCGCAGCCCGAGTCGGGCTGGGACGCGCGCCGGGCGCCGAGGGCCCGAGGGACAGTGGGGCCGGGCTCACCCATGAAGAGGCAGAAGAGGTCCAGGCAGATGAGCAACACCCGCTTGCTGCCTCCCTTCCTCGGGTTGTTGTTGAGCGCCGGGCTGCCGCCGTTCTTGCTCTCTGCGACGATCGCCTTGTCGTACTTGTAGTTTTGCATGGCGCTGGTCAAGACGCCCGGCGACAGCAACCACACACCCAGACGCCCGGGTCGCCTCCCGGCCGAGGCTGCTCGGGGCGCGGCGGGAGAATGCGGCCCCGCTGCCCGTTTCCAAAGGCAGGCGGTGGTGCTTTCTGCTCCCCCTGGGGCTCCTCTGCTTTTCCTGTCTCAACCCTGAATCGTTCGAAAGTCCAGGGTGAAAAGAGCCAACTTCTCGAGGGGAAAGTTCTGCAGCGCTGCGCTGCTTGCAACGCGAGCTGGCGTGTCTGTGCGCAAACCAGCGAGTGGGCAGCCCGGGCGCTCGGCCACCTTCCTCCGCGCCTGGTTGCTTAATGAATGGGAGCTGCGCGGAGCGGAGCTGAGCGGAGCCCAGCCACCACCGAGCGCTGCCGCGACTCCAACTTTCCTCCTCCTCCTCCTCTTTCTGCTGCTGCTGCTGCCGCCGCGGCTGCCGCTGTGATCACCAGGGTTTGTTTTCAGCACTTTTATTGCACGAGGTCCTTTTAAAAAAGAGAGAGGGAAAGAGAGGGACCTCCTTACTTGGCTCAGAAGGGATTCTGAAAGCACAGCCCCTTCCTTAAGCAGCCTAAGACGTAGGATAATTAAGGCCACATTTTCCCCCACCCCCTTTCAGAAAAAAAAAAAAAATCCTAAAAGGAAAAGTTACTCTCAAACCAGAGAATCCGGGAGCCCCTAGCGTTCAGAAACACTGAACTGTCACAAAAGGAGGGGGGAAAACAAGTATAAAAAGAAACATTTTCTTGCTGGCCTTGGGTCAGGCTTAAGTTTAGGCTGTACAGCTCAAAAGCGTTTCTTCTCCGTGACACGTTTGGGGCTTTCAAGTCTTTATTTTGATTTGAATCGTATTATCCCAAAAATATTCAAAGGAAAAAAAATCGTTTTTTGTTGTTTTTAAGATCTTAACACCCAGCACCAGATACTGGGGTAAAATCTGAGGGGGAGTGTGTGTGTGTGTGTGTGCTCAGTCGTGTCTGACGCTTTGTGACTGTATGGACCCATGGACTGGAGCCCGCCAGGCGCCTCGGTCCATGGAATTTTCCAGGCAAGAATACTGGAGTGGGTAGCCAGTTTCCTCCTGAAAGGGATCTTCCTGACCCAGGCATCAAACCCTCGTCTCCTGCATCTTCTGCATTGCAGGCAGGGAAGCCCAGGATTCCGAGGATAGGAACAGGAAAAGAACTGCAGGACTCTGGAACTGGACCTGTGGTTTGAAATCCTGGCCTGGCCACAGCTCTGTACTCCGATTTCCCGATATGTCAACTGGAGTTAATGTATTTCTCCAAAACAGAGGAATTGTGAAGACTTAAATAGCTAACCTACCTCAGGGCCTAGAACAGTGCCAGGTATAGGTGTTAACTGTGGTTTTTACTCCTGTTTCCAGGGTGAAGGAATTCCAAGCCCTCCACTAGATCAACTGGCCCCCAACCTACCTGTACCACTATGCGGGGGTGGGGGGTAGTTTGGGGGTGATCTAATGCTTTGCCTTAGAGATTGTTATATGCTTTTAAATTATCTTTAATTTTACTTTTAAATTTATTTAATTTTTAATTTTATTTTAAAATGTATTTAATTCTTAATTTTTCTTCCAGGTAGAGTACAAACATTTCCAAGGCAAGGGCCTTTCCTTTTAACTTCTGTAGTGCCTATAGGAAAACTGGGCACACAGTACCGTAAATAGATATTCCTTCCAGATGTCTTTTTTTTGTACATCCAGAAATAGAAATATTGTAGCTTTTTTATACATTATATTGATCATGTTCTTTTTTATACTGACTTGTTATGGGGTTCAGTAACCTTATATCCAGCCACCACAAGCCACTTGCCTTGTCTCCAATAGTCATTTCCCACTCCACACTCTGTCCTCCTTCTCCTTCTGCCTGTAATACACATCTATCCCTTCTCTAACTACCAAAATGCTTCTCTTGTTTTAGAGTCTGAAATGTCACCTTTTCTCTGAGCCCTTCCTTGACCCCTGGATAGAATTAACTTCCCCTTCAACACTTTACTCTTGTAGCATTTATCACAATCTGATTTCGTGCTATAGTTAGTAAAGACTAGTGCCCTCTGTAGATCATCAGCTCTGAAGCATCTCCCAGGTATCTTGCACAGAGTTTGGTGCCTACAGAACTAAGCTCAAGTCTAGATGGCATAGCAATCAGTGGGCAAAGAGAGGCAAAATCGCTGTCTTCGGAAAGAGAGAGTAATTGAATCTCCAAGACAATTTTGGAGCTGCGGTATCTAGATACAGATTAGACCCAGCATTCTCCATTCAAATAGCAGCAAGGAAAAGTCAGGGAGATTAAGAGAACCGATCCCTTAGACACCTTTACAGTGAGAAATACTTCTTCCTGACATGTTAAAATAGCAGAAACAATACAAGGCCGATTACAACAATTACAAGTCCAATTCCCCATCACTGACATTCTCAGAGGAACTCTGGGATTCTGGTATCTACCCTTGCCCACCCCACGCTCCTTGTTAAGACGATCGTCCTTGAAGTTCGAAGTCACCAAACTACGTCTTTGGAATCCCAGATGAAAAGTAAAAGCAAGCCCCTGAGACTTCAGCAGCCCTCTCTGATTTTTCCCTCCTCTGAGCATCAAAAGTCCTCTGAGGATCGTAAGTGCCACTGACAGCCACTTATATCCCACTGTAGAATCCTCTGTTCTGTTATTTGAATTTTAAGTTACCTCCCTTTACATCTCCTGTCTGTTTTTCCCTCTCTATGGAATGACTTTTATTAATTTAAGAATACACATTTTGAAAAGCTAGACTTTTACTGTAGTCAAATGGTATAACTCAACAATCGATGTTGGGGTCCTTAAAGTTACTGGGTAAGATTGATGGTAAACTTCAGCTTTACACTGAATACCAGGAACCTTTTTGGCTTTAAGGTTCCCTGGATTAAATTCAGCTACTTATTAAGAAGGATAAAAATCTGTTATTCCAGGAGTGGAAAAAAGGGGAAAATAAATGAATGTTTAAATAAGAGCTTTATATTTCCATTTACAAGGCTCTGTGGGCTACTTTTTCCATAACAAAAAGATCATAGTGCTAATTGATGCATGTTGTTGGGTGCAAACAATTATTACATTTGGATTACTCTTCAAAGGAGCAGAACACTACAGATACTCATTAAAATGGACTTGAACAAGCCATAAGCATAGTGTCAGTATCATTCTTTAGATAATAGGATATAAAACAGCCTCCCCAGATGCATACATTTGAAGGCCTCTTTGCTTTAAATCCTAAAATTGGAGAAACCAACTAGCAAGTAAAATGCAACAGAACTGACTTGATAGTTTAGAGTGGTGTCATTTCAAAGTAATTACATAATTTAAATTCCTGGTAAACATAGCCTACCGGAATGCACACCTGAAAATGACATTCAGTTCACTAAACTAGTTTGTATAAAGACTATAACATCAGCGGGGATAAATGCCTTCTTAAGATTAACTTATTATGTGTGGCAACAACAGCACATCATTCTTAAATAACTAATACCTCCCAAGAGATTTAAATGGCCTTCATTTCTAAGATCTCTCGTTACCTCATAACTTTATTTCTCTCTCTTTTTAACCCCTAACTTTTAATAATTAATCATTTCTTTATTTTTTGAAAAGGCATGAATTGGCTCTGGAAATATTTAAAGGAAAGGTAACTGGGTTTCTTTACATAAAATTGAGTAGTCAAAAGGTCAGAGCCCAAATTTCCCAAGTCGTTGAAATTCACTTAAGGAGACCTAAGTTTTGGCTAACAAGTACCCATTTATCCAGGTTCTTTTAAAGTGTTACATTCCATCTCTGGTTTTTACTAAACAAAACTTGTTGGCTTGCTGCTCCTAAGTGTTGGATTCAATAGCACAAGAGCTCCCACTGGACTAAGCAGAGGCCTCCAGAGCAACACTCTGGAGGAAAGGCAGGAAGGAGCAGAGGATTTAAGGTCTGAATATCTTGGGAGTGCTGTTTGACTTGAGAAACACTCAACAACCTCTCTGAACTTTAATTTCCTCAACTTTTCAATGGAACTGACATTTCTTTCTGGTTCCGGGGACTAAAACATTAGTAATGAAATAAGATTTGAAAACGCCTAGTTCACCACACCAAATGGGCTTCCCAGGTGGCACAGTGGTGAAAGAATCCGCCTGCCAATGCAGGAGCCTCAAGAGACCCAGGTTCAGACCCTGGATTGGAAAGATTCCCTGGAGTAGGAAATGGCAACCCACTCCAGTATTCTTATCTGGAAAATTCCATGGATAGAGGATCCTGGCAGGCTACAGTCCATGGGGGTCACAGAGTGGGACATGACTGAGCATGTGCATGCACACATACATACAACAGATAGTTGACAAATGTTAATTAAATGTTACTATCTTAAATGAGCACTTTATTTCTACAATATACCTATTTTAAATTCAGATTTTAAAAGTTATCCAGTATAGACTGAGGGTTAAAGTCTTTGTGATTCATGTATCAGATTGCCCAGGATGCAAATAAAGATGTGGCAGAGATATTCCAATCCACTCCAGCATTTTTGCCTGGAGAATTCCACAGACAGAGGAGCCTGGTGGGCTACAGTCCATAGTGTCAAAAAGAGTTGGACAAACTGAGTGACTAACACCCATCCAGTACTAACTCTGAATGTATCATTTAATTTTATTTATTTTTCACCTAGATGAAATAACACTTTCAGCATCTCTATATCTATATGTTTTTAAACGTGCAGTTTCTTGAGAATTCTGAAGGTATTAAATCAAGCATGTTTATTTCTTTTACATAATTTAGTTACACATGGTTTTCTTCAGGATTGTTTGTGAAACTCAAGAAAAGCTATTTGCTTAAACTAATGATCTTGTACAAGTGGAGTACTTTCATTTTAAAAGCCCTTTCACATCTATTATTTTATTCTTACAGCTCACCAGAGTAGGTGGGGTTGATATCATTAGACCATTTTATAGATGAGAAAACTGAGGCAAGCCCATTTAACTGGCTAGGAATGGTTTTCCCCGAAGGTAAAATGGAAATGATTCTAACATTAGCTCATGCTGTGTAAAATAGAGCCCTTTACAGTTTATAAAGGTATTTACATTCACTGATCTCATTTCAGGTAGGTAAGGCAGAGATCATTATCTTCATTTTAGAAGTGAAGGCACTGAATTTTTGAAAGATAAGAGATTTACTTAAAGTTGGAGTTAAGGGGATTCCTGAAGCACTAGAATTCCTAAAAGTGAAAAAGTGAAGTCGCTTAGTCATGTCCGACTCTTTTGCGACCCCATAGACTGTAGCACCCCAGGCGCCTCAGTTCATGGGGTGCTTCCAGGCAAGAATACTGGAATGAGTTGTCATTTCCTTCTGTGGGGGATCTTCCCGACCCTGGGATCAAACTCAGGTCTCCTGAATTGCAGGCAGACTCTTTACTGGCTGAGCCACCAGGGAATCTCTAGAATTCCTGAAGCACTCTTTAATTTCTAAATTAAGATTCTTTCCTTTACACCCTCAAAGATACCAGAAATTTCTGCTTCTCATCTATGGTTTCAGAGTATGTTAAAGGGAGTGCAAAATTAGTCTCACATCTTTATTAAAAAGAACTAGAAAAAGTTTCACACTGTTTTGTCTTTTCTTATAGATTTGGAAAGGAATGACAATGTTGCACTTTGTGTCACTGAAAAGGAAGATTTGGGTCCGTTGTTTGTCAAGCAGTTATTTGTTACCAAAAGGAAGTTTGAGAACACAAATCGCTAGTATTACTGTAAAGCAGCCTCAATTCATTTCAATATTTTTACCTTTCTACAAGCAATAATCTTTTCTTTAGCTAAAACTACACAGTTAAGAACTAACTGCATAATAATTTAAACAGTCAATGCTGTTCATTAATTTTTTTTTTTTTTAAATCCAGAATGGACAAAGGAACTTGCCAATTTAAGATGTGGCAGTTTGTCTCTAGACCAAGTAAACCTGGAGCACGGCTGCAAACTCAAAAGGAGACCGATGCTGCCCCCTTGTGTCACTTTAGAAAAATGCTAGGATTCCCAAAGTAAAAATTGTAGCTGGTGGAATAATTGTAAGGATAATTCAGAATTTTTATATTGTACATTAAATGATAATAGTCAAGAATTTTTGATATTTTCCTGATCCAGCATTTGTTATTCAGGCAACAAGGATTTATTGAGCATCTTGGAAGGAAAGTTATAACCAACCTAGACAGCATATTAAAAAGCAGAGACATTTCTTTGCCAACAAAGGTCCCGTCTAGTCAAGGCTATGGTTTTTCCAGTGGTCATGTATGGATGTGAGAGTTGGACTATAAAGAAAGCTGAGCACTGAAGAATTGATGCTTTTGAACTGTGGTGTTGGAGAAGACCCTTGAGAGTCCCTTGGATTGCAAGGAGATCCAACCAGTCCATCCTAAAGGAGACCAGTCCTGGGTGTTCATTGGAAGGACTGATGTTGAAGCTGAAACTCCAATATGTTAGCCACCTGATGCGAAGAGCTGACTCATTTGAAAAGACCCTGATGCTGGGAAAGATTGAGGGCAGGAGGAGAAGGGGACGACAGAGGATGAGATGGTTGGATGGCATCACCGACTCGATGGACATGGGTTTGGGTGGACTCCCGGAGTTGGTGATGGACAGGGAGGCCTGGCGTGCTGCGGTTCATGGGGTCGCAAAGAGTTGGACACGACTGAGCAACTGAACTGAACTGATATGTACCAAACATTCTTTTAGGAACTAGGGATATGGCAATGAACAAAGCAGACAAAAATTCCTGTCCTTGTTGAGCCTTTTGGCCTCTAGTTATTTTATATGTATGAACTCATTAAAAACTCTATGAGGAAAGTGTTCCCATTTTACAAATGAGGTTACTGGGGCCCAGAGAATTTAAGAAACTGGTCTGAGATTACAAGGTGGTAGACCCTGGATTTGAACTTGGGCCATCTGATACATGAGTCATTGAGACTTTTATCATCAATCTGAATAAATTTGTCCTCTGTCTAGGTATACAAGGGAGAAATTAGAGCTTTTCCCTAGTGGCACTTCAGCTGTGTGTGTCTGGAAAAAGAATAGAATGTGTGAAGGTGTTGTGTGTGTGCATGTGTATATACATATGGGTTTCCCAGGTGTTCCTAGTGGTAAAGAACCTGTCTAACAATCAGGAGACATAAGGAATGTGGGTTCGATCCCTGGGTCGGGAAGATCCCCTGGAGAAGGCTATGGCAACCCACTCCATTATTCTTGCCTGGAAAATCTCATGGACAGAAGAGCCTGACGACCTATAGTCTGTGAGGTCAAAAGAGTCAGACATGACTGAAGCAACTTAACACACACATATACATACATACACATCTATGTGCATTATTTACTGAATTCATATGGTATACATATTCCATATGTATTCACTGTATACATATATGTGCATTTATTCACTGTATATATATGGGCATTTATTAATTTAATTACATTTTCATGAGCACCTATTCTATACTAGAATTCGTGCTAGATGCTAGAGATAATCAAATGAAAGTTTATGGTCTCTTTCTTCAAATGACTCATTCTTAGTAGTAAAAAAAAAAACCAAATACTTGCAGTGTTATCCTAACACTTATCACATTTTATTGTAAAGATTTAATTGCTTTCTTCAAAAATCTATACTCTTTAGACAAAAGCCAAATCTTTGTGCTTAGCATGGTACATAATAAGTCATCAAAAAGTAGCCATTGAATGAAAGGCTAGTAGAGAGATATAAGTTCCACATAGGGCTATCAGGGAAAGTTTCACAGAGCAGATAAGGAAGGGCTATGAAAAAAACCTGGGAAAAATATGTAACTTGAGTACACAGAAACAAAAGAGAAAAAAACATTTGCAAAAATTAACCCCAGAGGGATAATTGACATAAACATGAATGATAAAATACTGTTTTTAGAACAGAACAAAGAAGAATCTATTCATGACCTTGGGTAGGCAAAGATTTCTTATATGGGAATAAAAAGTAATAATGACAAAAGAAGAGATGTAATTGGAATTCATTAAAATTAAGAACTTACATTTATAAAATACACCTGAGGTCACCAAACCATGGGCTAAAATTCAGCCCACTACATGTCTTTGTACAGTCTGTGAGCTCAGAAAGGTTTTTACATTTTTGCATGGTTGAAAAAACTTTAAAGAACAATAATGTTTCATGATATGTGGAATGTATATGAAATACAAATTTTTGGTATCTGTAAATAAAGTTTTATTGGAACAACCATGCTTATTCATTTCATGTATGACTTTCTAGAGCTGCTTTGTGCTACAAAGGTGAAGTTGGGTAGTTGCAATAGAGACCACATGGCCTACAAAGTCTAAAATATTTACTATCTGGCCCTTTACAGAAAAAGTTTGCTGACAGCTAAAAAATATAAGTAAGAAATTAAAAAGGCAATTAGGACAGATTAGGAAAATACACATATCCACAAACAGGACATATTCAGAATGTATAAATAACCATAAATCAACCAAAAATATAGGCATCACTTAAAACTTTTAAAGGGTCAGGGAAGAAGGGGAAAGTCTTAAACAGGCACTTCACAAAAGAGGATATATGAATGACCAATAAGTATAGGACACGGTGCTCAGCATAATTAGGCATTCAGTTCAGTTCAGTTCAGTCGCTCAGTCGTATCCAACTCTTTACGACCCCATGAATCACAGTACGCTAGGCCTCCCTGTCCATCACCATCTACTGGAGTTCACTCAAACTCATGTCCATCGAGTCAATGATGCCATCCAGCCATCTCATCCTCTGTTGTCCCCTTCTCCTCTTGCCCCCAATCCCTCCCAGCGTCAGAGTCTTTTCCAATGAGTCAACTCTTCGCATGAAGTGGCCAAAATACTGGAGTTTCAGCTGTAGCATCATTCCTTCCAAAGAACACCCAGGGCTGATCTCCTTCAGAATGGACTGGTTAGATCTCCTTGCAGTCCAAGGGACTCTCAAGAGTCTTCTCCAACACCACAGTTCAAAAGTATCAATTTTTCAGCGCTCAGCTTTCTTCACAGTCCAACTCTCGCATCCATACATGACTACTGGAAAAACCATAGCCTTGACTAGACGGACCTTTGTTGGCAAAGTAATGTCTCTGCTTTCCAATATGCTATCTAGGTTGGTCATAACTTTCCTTCCAAGAAGTGAGCGTCTTTTAATTTCATGGCTGCAGTCACCATCTAGGGAAATGCAAATCAACCACTATATATCTATCAGAATGGCTACAATTAAAAATCCTGACAATACTGAGTGTTGGTAGATGTGGACCAAGTGAAAATTGGTACAGCTGCTTTGAAAACTCTTTGGCAATATCTACTACAAATGAATATATATATATATATATATATATATATATATATGTATATCTATATGTATATGTATATACATATATGCATATACATTGTTCATAGTGATGCTTCCTAAGGCCCACTTGACTTCACATTCCAGGATGTCTGGCTCTAGGTGAGTGATCATACCATTGTGATTATCTTGGTCGTGAAGATCTTTTTTGTACAGTTCTTCTGTGTATTCTTGACAACTCTTCTTAATATCTTCTGCTTCTGTTAGGACCCTACCATTTCTGTCCTTTATCGAGCCCATCTTTGCATGAAATGTTCCCTTGGTGTCTCTAATTTTCTTGAAGCATTGATCGCTGAGGAAGGCTTTCTTATGTCTCCTTGCTGTTCTTTGGAACTCTGCATTCAAATGGGTATATCTTTCCTTTTCTCCTTTTTTGTCTCTGCTTTTGAATATGCTATCTAGGTTGGACATAACTTTCCTTCCAAGGAGTAAGCGTCTTTTAATTTCATGGCTGCAGTCACCATCTGCAGTGATTTTGGAGTCCAAAAAAATAAAGTCTGACACTGTTTCCACTATTTCCCCATCTATTTCCCATGAAGTGATGGGACCGGATGCCATGATCTTCGTTTTCTGAATGTTGAGCTTTAAGCCAACTTTTTCACTCTCCTCTTTCACTTTCATCAAGAGGCTTTTTAGTTCCTCTTCACTTTCTGCCATAAGAATGGTGTCATCTGCATATCTGAGGTTATTGATATTTCTCCCAGCATTCTTGATTCCGGCTTGTGTTTCTTCCAGTCCAGCGTTTCTCATGATGTATTCTGCATATAAGTTAAATAAGCAGGGTGACAATATACAGCCTTGATGTACTCCTTTTCCTATTTGGAACCAGTCTGTTGTTCCATGTCCAGTTCTAACTGTTGCTTCCTGACCTACATACAGATTTCTTAAGAGGCAGGTCAGGTAGTCTGGTATTCCCATCTCTTTCAGAATTTTCCACAGTTTATTGTGATCCACACAGTCAAAGGCTTTGGCATAGTCAATAAAGCAGAAATAGATGTTTCTCTGGGACTCTCTTGCTTTTTCCATGATCCAGCGGATGTTGGCAATTTGATCTCTAGTTCCTCTGCTTTTCTAAAACCAGCTTGAACATCAGGAAGTTCACTGTTCACATATTGCTGAAGCCTGGCTTGGAGAATTTTGAGCATTACTTTACTAGCGTGTGAGATGAGTGCGATTGTGTGGTAGTTTGAGCATTCTTTGGTATTTCCTTTCTTTGGGATCGGAATGAAAACCGACCTTTTCCAGTCCTGTGGCCACTGCTGAGTTTTCCAAATTTGCTGGTATATTGAGTGCAGCACTTTCACAGCATCATCTTTCAGGATTTGAAACAGCTCCACTGGAATTCCATCACCTCCACTAGCTTTGTTCGTACTGATGCTTTCTAAGGCCCATTTGAGTTCACATTCCAGGATGTCTCGCTCTAGGTCAGTGATCACACCATCGTGATTAACTTGGTCATGAAGATCTTTTTTGTACAGTTCTTCTGTGTATTCTTGCCACCTCTTCTTGATATCTTCTGCTTCTGTTAGGTCCATACCACTTCTGTCCTTTATCGAGCCCATCTTTGCATGAAATGTTCCCTTGGTATCTCTAATTTTCTTGAAGAGATCTCTAGTCTTTCCCATTCTGTTGTTTTCCTCTATTTCTTTGTATTGATGGCTGAGGAAGGCTTTCTCTCTTCTTGCTATTCTTTGGAACTCTGCATTCAGATGTTTATATCTTTCCTTTTCTCCTTTGCTTTTCGCTTCTCTTCTTTTCACAGCTATTTGTAAGGCCTCCCCAGACAACCATTTTGCTTTTATGCATTTCTTTTCCATGGGGATGGTCTTGATCCCTGTCTCCCGTACAATGTCACAAACCTCATTCCATAGTTCATCAGGCACTCTATCTATCAGATCTGGGCCCTTAAATCTATTTCTCACTTCCACTGTATAATCATAAGGAATTTGATTTAGGTCATACCTGAATGGTCTAGTGGTTTTCCCTACTTTCTTCAATTTCAGTCTGAATTTGGCAATAAGGAGTTCATGATCTGAGCCACAGTCAGTTCCTGGTCTTGTTTTTGTTGACTGTATAGAGCTTCTCCATCTTTGGCTGCAAAGAATATAATCAATCTGATTTCCGTGTTGACCATCTGGTGATGTCCATGTGTAGAGTCTTCTCTTGTGTTGTTAGAAGAGGGTGTTTGCTATGACCAGTGCATTTTCTTGGCAAAACTCTATTAGTCTTTGCCCTGCTTCATTCCGTATTCCAGTGAATAATAAAACAAGCAAGTGAATGAATGAATGACTACCTGGGATGGCACTCATGAACACTTCAGGAAGAGTTAATGATAATTTTAAATATTGTCAAGTCAGAGTCCTCACTGGAGGAGGCCTGCTCTATTGATATTTATTAGATACAAGACACGGCTATGGGGTTTCATCTCTTAGCAGCAGTGTCCCAGACTAGCCCAACTCTCCTTTTTTCACAAACTACAGTTCCTTAGGAACTACAGTCTGCTTTACTGTTTAAGATGAATTCTAAGTTTGCTATTGGCATTCTGTCTCCCCAGCCTAGACTGTTTCCTCCCCTCAGACATTGTTTTTTTCTGATCTTTTGTCCCCTCTTCAACAATGTTAACTGGCCTTTCTCTCCCATCTTAAATTGTTGGGCAGTGTAGTGGGTTTTCCCTTAGGAGAGAATATCTTGGGTTGATCCAATCAGGATAGAAGTAAAATTTTGATTAAGACAAAATTCAGGTGGACAAATAAAGAAATTTTAGTCCCATTCTTCAGACTATACAGTAGTATCTTTCATATGTATTAGCTCAACTCTTCATGTTAACACTGTGAAATAATAGTATTAGCTACCACTTACATTGTGCTTATATGCCAAGTCCAAAGCACTTTGCTTGGCATTATCTAATGCATATACTAATTAATGGCCCTAAGAAACAAGGGCTTTTATTAAACCCCATATGTGGTTTAAGAAAATGAGATTCAAAGAAGTTAAATAACTTGCCCAAGGTCACACAACAACAGTCATCGTGGAGCCAGGATCCAAAACAGAGAGTTGGGGTCCACCATCTGTGCTCTTAACCAACAAGCTCTAATAACCCAGTATGCTATTATTTGGCTATTAGAGGTTATTGTTATCTCCATTAACAGGTGAAGGGATCAGGAAAAAAGTAATTTTTCTCAATGTCATAGAGTTAGTAAACGGCAGAGCCCATATTTGAACCCAATCTAAATCACCTATCAAACTACCCATGTACATAGACACGGGGTTGTTCTCAAATGCATCTCAAATTAAGCATGTCCAGAAATACAGTATCCCAAACCACTCTACCTTTAGGAGTCTCCATCTAAGTAAACAGAATCTCCAGCTACCTCATGCTCTACATCCAATCAGTCACCTACTTTCACTGATTCTCCCTCCAAAGTAGATCACAAAATCTGTCTCTTATCCCTGTCACAATGCCAGCCATCCTTTCTTTCTAATCTATTGCAATAACCTTTTAATTGCTCTGTTTCTACATTTGCCCACTTTGGGCTTCTCAGACAGGTCAGTGGTAAAGAATCCACCGACCAATGCAGGAGACCCAAGAGACATGGGTTCCATCCCTGGGTCAGGAAGATCCCACGGAGAAGGAAACGGCTGCTCATTCCAGGATTCTTGCCTGGAAAATCCTATGGACAGAGGAGCCTGACGGGCGACAGTCCATGGCGTCGCAGTGAGTTGGTCATGACTAAGTGAATGAGCGCACACACACACACACAATTTTCCACACAACAACCAAAATGATTTTTTTTAACATAAATTTGATTATGTCATTTACCTGCTTTTTAAACTTTGAGGCTTATGATAAAATTTAAAATCCTGCCTAATATGGTCCCTAACTAACTCTCCAGCTTATTCCCCACCTTGTTTGTGCAGTCTGGGGACATTGGCTTTCCCTCTATTCCTTATAGATGTTAAGTCCGTTCCCAATTTGGGGTCTTTCTTTATATGCACTGCCCCTTTTATTATGTTCTTTCCCCCTTTAATACTTCTATTTTTAATGGCTTTATAGAGATGTAATTTACACACCACAAAATATACTCATTTAAAGTGTACAGTTCAATGGTTTTAATATATGCACAGTGATGAGCAGTCATAACCACAATTTTAGAACGTTTTTATCATCCTCAAAAGAAACCTGAAAATATATACACATATACATATACAACTGAATCATTTTGCTGTTCAGCAGAAATTAACATAACACTGTAAATCAACTATACTTTAATAAAATATTTTTTTAAAAAAGAAACTTGTACACTTTAGCTGCCATCTCTATTTCCTCCAATCCCTCCAGGCCTAAATAGTCACTAATCTATGGATTTGCTTATTCTGAATATTTCATGTAAAGGGAGTTGTACAATATATGGTCTTTTTTGACTAACTTCTTTAACTTGGGCAATGTTTTCAAGGTTCATCCAAGTTGTAGCATGTATTAATCTTTCACTTTTTTCTTTCAAATTATTACTCCACCTTAGGGGTACACCACATTTTATTTAGTGACATTGAGTTGTTTCCACTTCTTGGTTATTATGACTAAAGCTGCTGTAAACATTTGTTTCATGAAAGGGACATTAGCCTTTTTTCAGAGTGAAATGAAAATTTAGAGTTAGAATTGGAGGAGTGATGATCTAACTTCATTTTTTAAAGAATCATTCTAGCTGGGTTTTTTTGTTTGTTTTGTTTTTACTTTTTATCTTGTACTGGGGTATAGCCAATTAACGATGTTGTGATCATTTCAGGTGAACAGCGAAGGGACTTGGCCATACATATACACATATCCATTCTCCCCCAAACATCCCTCCCATCCAGGGCTGCCACATAACACTGAACAGAATTCCATGTGCTATACCCACGTAGGTTCTTATTGATTATCCATTTTAAATATAGCTGTTTGTACATGTCCATTCCAAACTTCCTAACTATCCTTTCCCCCCATCTTTCCCCCTGGCAACCATACATGTACTTTCTCAGTCTGTAAATCTCTTTTTGTTTTATAAATAAGTTCATTTGTATCATTTCTTTTTTCGATTCTACCTATAAGGGATGTCATACGATCTTTCTCACTCTGGCTGTTTGAAAGTAGATTGGATGTGGGCAAAGGTACAAGGAGGGAATCTAGTTTAGAGACTATTGCAGTAATCCAGGAGAAAGCAGTCGTGGGTTGATTTAAGGCAGTAGTGAATAAAAGTGATGACAGAGGTCAAATTCTGGAGATACTTTGAAGGTAGAACCATCAGAATTTGTTGACAAGATGGATGTGTAGGAGGAGAAAAAGACAGACATCAAAGATGACTCAGGACTTTTAGCCTGAGTAACATTTGCTCAAATTCTAATAGGTTATTAACTACTAACTAATAGGTCCATGTCCAATACTGAACTCCTGATCTTCACTCCCGAGACCTGCTTCCTCTCAGTTCTTCTTACCTATGGATGACAGCCCCTTCCTTCTAGTTACTCAGGATAACTAGAGTAACTTGAGCAATTAGGACTTGAGCAAACTCTGGGAGACAGAGGAGGACAGGGAAGCCTGGCATGCTGCAGTCTATGGGGTCGCAAATAGTTGGACACAACTTAGTGACTCAACAACAACCTATTAGTTATTCAGGATGTCAAGTAGACAGATGTATATGATAGATATCATTTTATTTATCCTTATAACATCAAATAAGATATTACCAATTTTTTATTCATTCAGTGAACAATTAGTGAATGCCTAGTATGTATAACCTAGATAGCATATTCAAAAGCAGAGACATTACTTTGCCAACAAAGGTCCGTCTAGTCAAGGCTATGGTTTTTCCAGTGGTCAAGTATGGATGCGAGAGTTGAACTGTGAAGAAAGCTGAACCCTGAAGAATTGATGCTTTTGAACTGTGGTGTTGGAGAAGACTCTTGAGAGTCCCTTAGACTGCAAGGAGATCCAACCAGTCCATTCTAAAAGAGATCAGTCCTGGGTGTTCTTTGGAAGGAATGATGCTAAAGCAGAAACTCCAGTACTTTGGCCACCTCATGCGAAGAGTTGACTCATTGGAAAAGACTCTGATGCTGGGAGGGATTGGGGGCAGGAGGAGAAGAGGACGACAGAGGATGAGATGGCTGGATGGCATCACTGACTTGATGGACGTGAGTCTGGGTGAACTCCGGGAGTTGGTGATGGACAGGGAGGCCTGGCGTACTGCGATTCATGGGGTCGCAAAGAGTCGGACACGACTGAGCAACTGAACTGAACTGAGTATGTATAAGGTGCCACCTGTAAATATCCAATAAAGATAATCTAACTCTCTTTATGTCTCTGACAGTATTTTACATACTGTCAATGAATCAGTGAAAACAGCAAGGGGTCTGAAGACATGAATGTTAATTCCATCTCAGTTCCAATTGGTTATATGATTTTGAGTAAGTATCTTCATTAGTTTCTTCATCAATTTCTTCATCTTTAAAATGGGGGGCGGGGATGGGTTGTGCAAGATAATAACCAAGATCCCTTTCCCAGCTCTAAAACTCTTTTCCGTTTGCTTATCTTAACTGAAACCTAGTTTTCCCCAGTCTACATCATTTCCCTGAAAGTTTGCTGGGGAAAGAAGCTACTTCTTCTTCTCCTGTTAATTCACTCAGCAAAAAAATAAGAGAAGTTGGACTATATGGTCACTTTCATACCTTTGTTTCTCTTCCATGAATGTAACAATCTCTTCTTTAAAAAACAAATAAATGGGACTTCCCTGGTGGTCCAGTGGCTCAGAATCCACCTGCTATTGCAGGGGATATGGGTTCAATCCCTGGTCTGGGAAGATTTCACATGCCATAGGGCGACTAAGCCTATGTGCCACAACTGCTGGGCCCGCACGTCCCAAAGCCTGTGCTCTTCTACAAGAGAAGCCACCACGAGGAGAAGCTTACACACCACAGCTAGCAAAGAGTACCCACTTGCAACAACTAGAAAAGGCCCACACACAGTGACAAAGACCCAGTGCAGCGAAAAAAATAAATATTTTTAAGTGGATCTTTTTATTATTATTACAAGAGTAATACATATAAATTTAAGTCTGAATTTGGTAATAAGGAGTTCATGATCTGAGCCACAGTCAGCTCCTGGTCTTGTTTTTGCTGACTGTATAGAGCTTCTCCATCTTTGGCTGCAAAGAATATAATCAATCTGATTTTGGTGTTGATCATCTGGTGATGTCCATGTGTAGAGTCTTCTCTTGTGTTGTTGGAAGAGGAGGGTTGCTATGACCAGTGCATTTTCTTGGCAAAACTCTATTAGTCTTTGCCCTGTTTCATTCCGTATTCCAAGGCCAAATTTGCTTGTTACTCCAGGTGTTTCTTGACTTCTTACTTTTGCATTCCAGTCCCCTATAATGAAAAGGACATCTTTTTCCGGTGTTAGTTCTAAAGGTCTTGTAGGTCATAGAACTGTTCAACTTCAGCTTCTTCAGCGTTACTGATCAGGGCATAGACTTGGATTACTGTGATATAGAATGGTTTGCCTTGGAAACGAACAGAGATCATTCTGTCGTTTTTGAGATTGCATCCAAGTACTGCATTTCGGACTCTTTTGTTGACCATGATGGCTACTCCATTTCTTCTGAGGGATTCCTGCCCGAAGAAGTAGATATAATGGTCATCTGAGTTCAATTCACCCATCCCAGTCCATTTTAGTTCACTGATTCCTAGAATGTCGACATTCACTCTTGCCATCTCTTGTTTGACCACTTCCAATTTGCCTTGATTCATGGACCTGACATTCCAGGTTCCTTTGCAATATTGCTCTTTATAGCATCGACCTTGCTTCTATCACCAGTCACATCCACAGCTGGGTATTGTTTTTGCTTTGGCTCCATCCCTTCATTCTTTCTGGAGTTATTTCTCCACTGATCTCCAGTAGCATATTGGGCACCTACTGACCTGGGGAGTTCCTCTTTCAGTATCCTACCATTTTGCCTTTTCATACTGTTCATGGGGTTCTCAAGGCAAGAATACTGAAGTGGTTTGCCATTCCCTTCTCAAATTTGGAAAACTCAGCAGTGGCCATAGGACTGGAAAAGGTCAGTTTTCATTCCAATCCCAAAGAAAGGCAATGCCAAAGAATGCTCAAACTACCACACAATTGCACTCATCTCGCATGCTAGTAAAGTAATGCTCAAAATTCTCCAAGCCAGGCTTCAGCAATATGTGAACAGTGAAATTCCTGATGTTCAAGCTGGTTTTAGAAAAGGCAGAGGAACCAGAGATCAAATAGCCAACATCTGCTGGATCATGGAAAAAGCAAGAGAGTTCCAGAAAAACATCTATTTCTGTTTTATTGACTATGCCAAAGCCTTTGACTGTGTGGATCACAATAAACTGTGGAAAATTATGAAAGAGATGGGAATACCAGACTACCTGACCTGCCTCTTGAGAAATCTGTATGTAACTGGACATGGAACAACAGACTGGTTCCAAATAGGAAAAGGAGTACATCAAGGCTGTATATTGTCACCCTGCTTATTTAACTTATATGCAGAATACATCATGAGAAACGCTGGACTGGAAGAAACACAAGCCAGAATCAAGATTGTGGGGAGAAATATCAATAACCTCAGATATGCAGATGACACCATTCTTATGGCAGAAAGTGAAGAGGAACTAAAACGCCTCTTGATGAAAGTGAAAGTGGAGAGTGAAAAAGTTCGCTTAAAGCTTGAAGCTCAACATTCAGAAAATGAAGATCACGGCATCCCGTCCCATCACTTCATGGGAAATAGATGGGGAAACAGTGGAAACAGTGTCAGACTTTGTTATTTTGGACTCCCAAATCACTGCAGATGGTGACTGCAGCCATGAAATTAAAAGACGCTTACTCCTTGGAAGGAAAGTTATGTCCAACCTAGATAGCATATTCAAAAGCAGAATATGTTGTTACTTTGCCAACAAAGGTTCGTCTAGTCAAGGCTATGGTTTTTCCTGTGGTCATGTATGGATGTGAGAGTTGGACTGTGAATAAAGCTGAGCGCCAAAGAATTGATGCTTTTGAACTATGGTGTTGGAGAAGACTCTTGAGAGTCCCTTGGACTGCAAGGAGATCCAACCAGTCCATCCTAAAGGAGATCAGCCCTGGGATTTCTTTGGAAGGAATAATGCTACAGCTGAAACTCCAGTACTTTGGCCATCTCATGCGAAGAGCTGACTCATTGGAAAAGACTCTGATGCTGGGAGGGATTGGGGGCAGGAGGAGAAGGGGATGACAGAGGATGAGATGGCTGGATGGCATCACTGACTCGACGGACGTGAGTCTGAGTGAACTCCGGGAGTTGGTGATGGACAGGGAGGCCTGGTGTGCTGCGATTCATGGGGTCGCAAAGAGTCGGGCACGACTGAGCGACTGAACTGAACTGAACTGAATACATATCTATATAGATGAACGTTAAAATCTAAAATTATGCTGCCTCCCCTTTTCCTCTGCTAATTTCTTATAATACTGTACTCACATCTCTGGTAGTATCTATAACATTCTATCTGCTATTATAGTTATTAGTGCACTAGAATATTGTACATTTTCATGAGGTCAGTGATGGTGTCATACACATTTTTACAGTTTTCATAGTGTTCAGTTCATTGCCTTGTTGATAACAGATATCCCCAAAGTTTATACTGAATTAATGAATGAGTCAATCAACTATGTATAGCAAAATGAATTTTAAAACATTTAATGTACAATAAATAGAATTTTCCCAGGAAGACCCTTCTGATATTTGTGAGTAGTTTTTCTGCTGTTTTTGAGTTATCATTCTACACCCTTTGATTTTATATATGCCTGTGAGAACATTGGAATTCTCTCTGGCATAGATAAGGTATTTCTGACATTTGAAAAAACTAGAATAATGGAAATATCATAGCAAATATCATGGCAGTTTGAATCCCAATCAGTCACTAAGTAGCTGTGTGGCTTTGGACAAGTTGCTGTCTCTTCCTAAGCCTTAGTTCCCAGTGTGATCAAGTGAGAATTACCAATCTTACATGCTTGGTTGATGTGGAAATACAATGAAATAATGAATGTGGAAATTCTTTGCAAACTAAAATGATCATATTTTTAAAAATTATCTTTTTAAGAACCTAATTTCTGAGAAGACATTCTATTATTGTTTTTACTGTTAAAATGATCAAGTGCTTTGATGGAATAGTTGAGCTGATTTCTAGTAAATGCTAAGATTTGATAGGGATTGGACTAGAGAGGTATGTTGTATAATTTTCAAATAAGGGGACAGAGAAATAGGTCCATAAAAATTCTGAAAATGTATGTAACCTTAGGGCCACCACACATGGCCACACAATCTCAGGGTCTCCATCCACATGGGTACACATGAAGGCTCCTGGGCTTGTAAAGCATAGCAGTCCTAGTAGGCAGCCATGTGGTTAAAAATATGGAGAGCCTTAGCATGGAACAGTGGATAAATTCTGAGAATATTTTCAGAAACATATTTATAATGACATTATATTTATAATCCTTAAACTGTATATGTCACCCTTTACCATTGTGCTGTGCTAAGTCATTTCAGTCATGTCTAATTCTTTGCAACCCCAAGGACTGCAGCCCGCCAGGCTTCTCTGTCCATGGAATTCTCAGGCAAGTATACTAGAGTGGGCTGCCATGCCCTCCTCCTGGGGTACTTCCCAACCCAAAGATTAAACCCATATCTCTTATGTCTCCTGCATTGGCAGACGGGTTCTTTACCACTTGGGTTTTGATCTTTAACATCACTAATACTAAAAACGTGAAGTAACAATCATTAAGACAAATTGTTATTGCTGTTGTTTAGTTGCGAAGCCATGTATGACTCTTTTCGAACCCATGGACTGTGCTCCACACTTTTCTTATGTAGCATAACTACCATGCTTACTTAACAGCTATGTTTCGTCAAATCATCCATTCATTAAAATGAACATCAGTTGAACATTGACTCTTGGTAGGTTTTAGGACAAAAAAAACTGTCCCCAAGATGCTCACAGATATTTGCTGTGGATCCTAGGGCTCTTGAGAAAGCATGAAGTAAACTTTAAATATGATTGCATGAAATCCAGCATGAGGGTGTTTAAACCTCAAGCTAAAAGGAGTAAAGGGAGATAAAGACCATCTCTAATTTCTGTGGGGTAAAATCAACTTGAAGTCAGAAAAAATTAAGACAGCTTGGGGCTCAATTTGGAATGGTTTTAAAAATCAATCCTGAATATTCATTGGAAGGACTGATGCTGAAGCTGAAGCTCCAATACTTTGGCCACCTGATGGGAAGAGTCAACTCATTAGAAAAGACCCTGATGTTGGGAAAGATTGAAGGCAGGAGGAGAAGGGGACGACAGAGGACGAGATGGTTGGATGGCATCACCGACTCAATGGAATGAGTTTGAGCAAGCTCAGGGAGATGGTGAAGGACAAGGAAGCCTGGCGTGCTGCACTCCATAGGGTCACAAAGTTGGACATGACCGAGCAACTGAACAAAACAAAAAGAAAAAAAAGGACATTGAATCACTGTCAAATGTGTTTCATTCCAGCCAATGGAGAAAAACTGATAAAGCCCCTTGTGAGCCAAATACAAACCCATAAATGCTGGAAGGAAAGGACCCTTTATCCATTCCCAGGCATGACTGATGATACCAGCAAGGGAAGCAGCAGCAGTTTCAGAATGAGCCCAGCAAGTGCCAAAACAGCAGGGACACCTGGAGCAGCTGTAGCACCACGAAAAAACTTCAAGGATCCCCATGGGAAAGGCAGACACATATGGGGACTTGGGATCCTGGTGAGCCCACTGAGAAAGCTTAACAATATTAATGGTGGTCCCACAGTAACAAGAAGGAAAGGTTTACACAACGTCACTTTAGAGTCACTCAATCTTTTATAAGAAAGATGAGGCTATTTATTCATTTTTATGCTATGCTAAGTCACTTCAGTCGTGTCCCACTCTGTGCAACGCCAGAGACGGCAGCCCACCAGGCTCCCCCGTCCCTGGGATTCTCCAGGCAAGAACACTGGAGTGGGTTGCCATTTCCTTCTCCAGTGCATGAAAGTGAAAAGTTAAAGTGAAGTCGCTTAGTCGTATCCAACTTCTAGCGACCCCATGGACTGCAGCCCACCAGGCTCCTCCATCCATGGGATTTTCCAGGCAGGAGTACTGGAGTGGGGTGCCATTGCCTTCTCCGATTCATTTTTAAGGTCTTCTCTTTTTTTAACAGCATTATTTAAATTCATTTTACCATTTTTTAACCCAGATTGCAATATAGTCATAAAGAAAATTTATCTTACGGCTGAATCTGGGCAAAATGTTTTGTCTGTTGCCTTAATCTGTGAGCTGGCATAAAGATAAAGTCACTGCCTCAAGGTAATCACAAGTAAAAGTTTGTGTCTTTTCTTGAGTATTCTTTCTAGTTCATTCCCCTGGGATAATCAGTAGTTATTTACGTTTTAAGGTTTGATACAAATTCTCTTATAATAGGGCAGGAGACACAGGAGGAAATATTAGGACTAAGGGTTTCTTAACCCTTAATAGGACATATTTCTATTTTATTTTTAAATTTAGAGGATTAGTGATGTCTACCTTGAACTACCTAAATGATTCATTTGATTACTGTCAATATTAGGATTATACAGAGTCAGACAGACTGAACTGTTTACTAGCATGTGTCAACATGGGCAAGTTATTTCATCTCCCTGTCCCTGTTTCCCGGTCCATAGAATGGGACTAGCTCTGCTTTGCTCTATTCCTGGGCAGATTAAGTAAAGAAAGCATGAAAGGAAAAGTGTTAGTCGCTCAGTCATGTCCAACTCTTTGCAACCCAATGAACTGTAGCCCACCAGTCCATGGAAATCTCCAGGTAAGAATACTGAAGTAAGTAGCCATTCCCTTCTCCAGGGGATCTTCCCAAACCAGGGATCAAACCCAGGTCTCTGGCATTGCAGGCAGATTCTTTACCATCTGAGCTACCAGGGAAGCCCTCCAAAGAATGTATATGAAGTCCCAAATAAGACAATCAATTCATAGTAAGTGTTTTACATTTCAGCAACGTAATGGGAGAACTCCCTAGAAACTACATTCTGTCGTGATGGATTAATGCTTCACATTCAGTAGCTAACTGAAATGCTCAGATTTCTAAGATGCATAGGCAAATGAGAAAGGAAGCTTCTATCCTAAAGCAGGCAAACAGAGTCATCCAAACAGAAAGAGAGCTAAAGATGAAAACACAAGACTGTGAGTTCATGCAGACCAATAAAAATCTTCATCTGAAAAAGCTGGGGAGGCTGTTGACATTCTTCCTAGGCTTTGTAATCTGACCTCTAGATTATTTGATTATGTCCAAATAGGAGGAAGGGTGATAAAATCTACACTCCTCCCCTCTGTAATTTACAAGTTGCAAAACTGGTCTGAGTATCTACCTTTGCCACAGAAAAAAGGTATCTCAGCAGAATTATTCCTTTAATGCATAAAAATTATCAAATCTTGGAGTCATTAGAACTCTTAGTTGTAGTTTGGACCTCATTTTATAAGAAGCAAATTATTTTAGAGACACTAACGAACTTGCTTAAAATAAAGACCAAGATCCCAGATTTGAGATGATCTGGCTTTTGTTTGTTTTTGTTTCTTAGTTTAAATAAATTATTTTTTTTTAAATCCCAGATCTTCTCATTTCTAGTCCTATGATTTTTCACTAAACCACATTGATTTTGTTCCTGCTTGGTTTTGAATGTAAAGGATTTTGTTTCACCAAAGAAATAGAGGGGAAAAGAGCCTTTACATTCGTATCTATTCCTGGGCCTCCTGATCCATAACTCTTATACATGTGGTGTTCAACTAGAGATATTAGAAACATGGGATAAGATTTTTTAGTAGTCACTATAACTAGAGGTTGTTATATATATTTAATGGGTGGTACTCAGGAGTGTTGCTTAATACAGTGTAATTGTTCTGCACAAGAGCAACAGTGGTCCTGTTGGGAGGGGGGGAAGTACTGACTATGTTCAAGGCATGAGACTGCCAAATGTTTAAATACACTTTATCCCATTTAATTCACACAATGTATTAGTATGATGTGCATACATGCGTGCTAAGTTGCTTCAGTCTGGTCCAACTCTTTTCGACTATATGGATTACAGCCTGCCAGGCTCCTCTGTCCATGGATTCTATAGGCTAGAATGGTAAGATTGGGTTGCTGTGCCCTCCTGCAGGGGATCCTGACCCAGGGATCGAACCTGTGTTTCCTATATCTCCTTCATTGGCAGGCGTGTTCTTTGCCCCTAACGCCACTTGAGACGCCCACATTAGTATGTCAGATACTATCAAAATTTCCATTTTACACAATAGGAAACCAAGGCACTGAGGGGAAGACCTACCCGTATGTATGCAGGTTACTTACATGTTGGCTTTTATATACTATCAAAGTACAGACTACCTGGAACATTTGATCTCAGATGGCCTCAATCTGCAATGGCTTGGAATGGGGCTTGGGTTCCCAGGCAGAGACTGGGGCCGGGTTGGGGCACTGAAAGCACTCACATTGAATAGGGGGGAAAAACATTACCTACTTCCCACCACGTAAGTACAATCACTTTTCACATTTTAGTATATAGTATTTCCTTCTAATATTATTTCCTATGCTTTTGAGTCTTAAAAATTAATTATAATAGTATGCATATAAATGTAAGTTTCTATTGTTTTTTTTTCACTTAATGTATTATAGGTACTCCACTCATAACTATCATTTTTTAAAAGAAATTATAGCATTCAAATCAATTATTGATGTTGTTGTTTTTCAATCACTCATTCATGTCTGACACTTTGTGACCCCATGGACTGCAGCATGCCAGGTTCCTCCATCCTTCACTATCTCCCTGAGTTTGCTCAAACTTACATCCATTGAGTCAATGATGCTGTCCAACCAACCCATCCTCTGTTGCCCCCTTCTTATCCTTCAATCTTTCCCAGCATCAGGGTCTTTTCCACTGAGTCAGCTATTTGCATCAAGTGGCCAAAGTGTTGGAACTTCAGCTTCAGCCTCAGCCCTTCCAATGAATATTCAGGGTTGATTTTCTTTAGGATCAAATGGTTTGATCTCCTTGCTGTCCAAGGGACTCTCAAGAGTCTTCTCCAGGACCACATTTTGAAAGCATCAGTTCTTTGGCAGTCAGCCTTCTCAACGGTCCAACTCTCACATCCATACATGACTACTGGAAAAACCATAGTTTTGACTATACAAACCTTTGTCGGCAAAGTGATGTCTCTGTTTTTTAATACACTGTCTAGGTTTGTCATAGCTTTTCTTCCAAGAAGCAAGTGTCTTTTAATTTCATTGCTGCAGTCATAATCCTCAGCGATTTTGGAACCCAAGAAAAGAAAATCTGTCACAATTCTTTATGCCTCTAATCAAAAGAAAGCAAGAATGAATAAACAGAGAGCTGAGAGCATGGCCTCAGTAAAACTAGGTGATTATTTGATCAGTCTCTGGACCTGTGGCAGATACCAAACCTGGAGTCCAGTTTTTCAGTCTGAGTCCTTAAATCAGTGTGATTTAAACAAGAAAAGTTCAGTACAAGATATTTTCAAGCTATCATAAAACAGTGAGTATAAGATACAAATACACCTTGGGGCTGAGGGAGAGTAACCAAGAAAGGACAAACAAGTACAGGATGTCATACCTCACTGGAGCATGTGTAGCAGCAGTCCACTAGATGATGAAAAATTCTCTGATTTCCCAGACCCAGCTGGGCCATAATCACTGGGAAAGCAGGAAGCAACCCTCTGGGGTATAGGCAAGACACAACCAGTTGGCATGCACAGGGTATAGGAGAAAGCTACTTCCCGGAGTAAGGGAGATGAGAATGAGCTTGAGTTTGTCACTTTTCCTCTGTAAATGTTGAAGTGCTCTCAAAAGAATCCATCCCATACCACAGTCCTTCTAATCATCATGATTGCCATAATGGTCAAGCACAGTAGACACTCAAGTTTCCAAGGGATGTGGTCTATCTGGCCTTTCATCACAATCAACCACAGTTGGATTAATTGTGATGCCACAGCATGTCAGGGATTACTAGCATCCCATTTTCCATCAGCCGCATGCTCAGCACTAGCACTCAAGCCTGTGATCAACCCCGTCCCCAAATCCTGAATTTCTGGGGCCATTCCCATTCTATATCAGTCTAAGTCCAATTAAGAGACAGAAACCAGGCCCTGATTTGAAAAGGGGAGGTTCAATATTAAGAATAACCAAGCTATGATAAAAGACTAAGTATAAGATGTCAGTACCCTAGAGCTGAGGGAAGGGACCCAAGAAAAGACAAACTTGTACAAAGGGAGTCCTCTCCTGAAGACTGGGCTTGGATCTTGGGAAAGGTATAGTGGCAGCACACCCAATGGCAGAGACATGCGCTGATTTTCCCAGGCCAGAACTTGTCCAGTTTCTGGGCAAACGGGAACACAACCATTTGGGAGTGAGAGTGGCCTGTAAAGGGAGTGGAGGTGGGATGTCTGGAGACCACAGCATATCGGGAAAGTCACACATTTTTCAGGGATGTAGGAGACAAACCTCTGGGGAAGGGGTAGAAGCCAGCAGGACTGAGGGGCTGGTGCAGGTAAGATGTTTGGAGGGCACAGTGTCTGTGTTGAGAGAGTTACAGGAAGAGCATCAGACTCGGCTGGGGAAATTCATTCTGGGAGAATGACTGGGGCAAAGCAAGACACCGACCAATGTACAAGCAGCTAGAGCGAGTGAAAGAAGCCCTTTTCTCCTGCAGTGTCACTCTAATGCCCTCTACTGAGAAAACACCATTTTGCTCTCTGTAAAGAACAAACGCTTAAAAGGAAGCTTTCTATCCAATTTCATAGAGTAAGTTCAGTTCAGTCCAGTCACTCAGTCATGTCTGACTCTTTGTGACCCAATGGACTGCAGCACACCAGGCTGTGTAGAATAAGTACTAATGTATAAATTTAGAGCTGAGAGGTAATAAATTGATAACTAGTACACCATTGAATAAAGAGGTGGCTATCTTCAGGACGAAGGACCTGAAATACCACACAAAATACCTACTCAAATTCCCCAGACCTTTCCCAAAGGGATCTTTGGCCATTTGCTTGAGTGACTGGACAGTGAGGAAAGAGAAATAGCAATACATTCTGAAAACTATTGGAATAGGATCTGACTTTTGGCATCAATACTGTAATGTTTTATTTTATGTGTCAGCTTGGCAAGACTACAGTGCCAGATGTTTTTGGTCAAATATTAGTCTAGATGTTGCTGTGAGAGCATTTTTTCGAATATGACTAGCATTCAAATTAGAAGACCTTGAGCAAAGCAGATTACCTGAGTGGGCCTCAGCCAATCAGTTGTAGGCCTTAAGAATAAAAAGAGGGGTCATCTATAGGAAAAAGGAATTTTGCCTCTAGACTGTCTTTGGGCTTAAGCTACAATGTCAGCCCTTGCCTAGGTCTCCAGCATGCCAGTCTGCCTTGCAGAATTCAGACTTGCCAGTCCCCATAATCACATGAGCCTGTTCCTTCAAATCTTTTTCTATATATACACACACATATACATTATTGCTTTTATTTTTGGAAAATCCAGACTAATATGGATACCTAGAAACCCAGTATCATCACAGCTTTCTATAGAGTGGATGCAAAAGGTAGTCAAGCAATAAGTGGATTCTTGGTCAGGCATCCCATAGACAGGGAAGCCTGGTATGCTGCAGTCCATGGGGTTGCAAAGAGTCAGACACAACTGAGCAACTGAACTGAACTGGCAAAGTGAAAGTGTTAGTCACTCAGTCGCACCTGATTCTTTGTGATCACATGGACTGTAACCCACCAGACTCCTCCGTCTTTAGGATTCTCCAGGCAAAAATATGGAGTGGGTTACCATTCCCTCTCCAGAGGATCTTCCCAACCCAGGGATTGAACCTAGGCCTCCTGAATTGCAGGCAGACACTTTACCATCTGAACCACAAGGGAAACCTTCTTGGCCACAGTTTGACTTGAAGTCTGTATACAAGGTCTGTGCACTCACCCTGTAGTTATTTCCCCAGTTCTTGAATGTATAATTGACATTGACACACTTGGCATTTGGAATAGCACTGAGCATGTGGGATAAGGAATGCGACAGTAGGGAGGGCCAAGTGGAGGTCTCTAAAGTTCCCCCACTTCTATCCACCAATCTAGATAGAAACAACACTGTATCCCAGGGAAGATGGAGTGGATTAGTATCACTCTGAAGTATCTCAAGGATGCAGGAGTGGTACTCCCTACCAGACCTCCATGTGTCCAGCCAGTCAGGTTCTGGAGAATGATAGCACACCACTGCAAGCTCAATCAAGTTATAACCCCAATTTCAGTTAGCATACTGAACATTTATGAGAGCAGATTAATTATGGCGTTAAGTATATGGTACATAATCATTAACTTAAAGGATGTATTCTTTTCTATTTCAGTCCAGAAAAGGGACTGGAATCAGTTCACATGGAATGGACAACTAGATACATTCACAATTTTCCCCCAGAGTTATATTACCTCTTTTGCTTTTTGACATTAATACCATCTTTGCAGTATATTAAGGGTTTTATGGATGTTGGTTGTTCCACCAAACTCTGTGAACTATTTAGAAATGCTGTCTCTTACATCATATTATTGGCTTCTTGGTGCCTAGGACTGAGTGTGCAATAGAAATTTGACTTCACTGAAAAGTCAAAGAATGCTTGCATTGAGAAGATGATTCCTATCCCTGAATACTGAATCAGTTCAGTTCAGTCACTCAGTCATGTCCAACTCTTTGAGACCCCATGAATTGCAGCATGCCAGGCGTCCCTGTCCATCACCAACTCCTGGAGTCCACCCAAACCCATGTCCATCGAGACGGTGATGCCATCCAACCATCTCATCCTCTGTTGTCCCCTTCTCCTCCTCCCCTCAATCTTTCCCAGCATCAGGGTCTTTTCACTGAATAGGCAATAGCTAGAGGAAGAGCAAGAAAGGGGATTCCATGCAGAGGGAAAGGCATATCCTAAGGTACTTGGTAGAAGAGTACATGAAGATTGGGAGGAACTAAAGAAATCCAGTGAGTTAGAAGCACAAAAAGCAAAAGAAAATAAACTGGAGAGGTAGGTAGAGGCCAGAACATGCAGAATCTGTAGACTAGATTATGGACTCCTTGTTTCATCCTAAAATATACAGAAACCATTTAAAGATTTTAAGCAACTTAGTGACATGGCATCCCACTCCAGTACCCTTGCCTGGAAAATCCCATGGACAGAGGAGCCTGGTAGGCTGCAGTCCATGGGATCTTGAAGAGTCGGACACGACTGAGTGATTTCACTTTCCCTTTTCACTTTCATGCATTGGAGAAGGAAATGGCAACCCACTCCGGTGTTCTTGCCTGGAGAATCCCAGGGACAGGGGAGTCTGGTGGGCTTCTGTCTATGGGATCGCACAGAGTCGGACATGACTGAAGCGACTTAGCAGCAGCAGCAGTGACTTAATTGAATTTGGAGATTTAAAACACCATTCTGGCTGCTAGGTGAAAAAAACTTGAAGTAGACAGATTCAAGAAGAATTTTAAATAGAATTAATGGAAATTAAATTCAGCAAAATATGGAAGCAAGCTAAATGTACATCAACAGATTAATGGATAAAGAAAATGTGATACATATATACAATAGAACATTACTCAGCCATTACAAAGAATAAAATAATGTCATTCACAGCAATATAGATGGATTTAGAGATGACCATATTTCAAGCAGTAAGTGAGACAGGGAAAGAAATGTCATGTGATATCACTTATATGTGATATCTAAAAGAAAATGATATAAATGAAATTATGTACAAAGCAGAAACAGATTTACACTTAGAGAACAAACTTATGGCTACTGGGAGGGAAGACTTTGGGGGAAGATACACTGGGAGTTTGGGATTGACAGGTACACATTGCTGTGTTTAAAATAGATAATCAACAAGGACCTACTGTATAGCACAGGGAACTCTGCTCAATACTCTGTAATAACCTAAATTGGGCAGGAGGAGAAGGGGGAAACAGAAGATGAGATGGTTGGATGGAATCACCGACTCAATGGACATGAGTTTGAGCAAACTCTGGGAGATAGTGAAAGACAGGGAAGCCTGGCATGCAGCAGTCCACCGGGTCCAAAGAGTCAGACACGACTGAGTGACTGAACAACAAGAACAATTGGGACAAGAATTTGAAGAAAAGAACAGATACATGTAGGGGCTTCCCGGGTAGCTGAGCAGGAAAGAATAAGCCTGCCATTGCAGGAGATGCAGTTTCAGTCCCTGGTTCGAGAAAATCCCCTGGAGAAGAATATGGCAACTTACTCCAGTAGTCCTGCCTGGGAAATCCCATGGAGAGAGCAGCCTTGTAGACTACAGTCCATGGGGTGGCAAAAGAATTGGACACAACTCAGTGACTAAACAACAGCAACAAATACATGTATGCATGCAACTGAATCACAGCACAACCTTGTAAACCAACTATACTCCAATATAAAATAAAAATTAAAACATATTTAAAAACTCTACAAATAGACATGTCTAGTGATGAACTTGGAGAAGGCAATGGCACCCCACTCCAGTACTCTTGCCTGGAAAATCCCGTGGACGGAGGGGCCTGGTGGGCTGCAGACCATGGGGTCGTGAAGAGTCGGACACGACAGAGTGACTTCACTTTCACTTTTCCCTTTCATGCATTGGAGAAGGAAATGGCAACCCACTCCAGTGTTCTTGCCTGGAGAATCCCAGGGACAGGGGAGCCTGGTGGGCCGCCATCTATGGGGTCGCACAGAGTCAGACACGACTGAAGCGACTTAGCAGCAGCGGTGATGAACTGGTTAAGTGGGTCCTTCCCCGTCAACTGTGTTTCTGCTTAGACTTGATGTCAGTGATACCAATCACTGAAACAGGGAACACCAAAAGACAACCAGGTTGGGCAGAGTGAAAGGTGGGTTAGAAATAGTGAGTTGGTTTTTCGGACATACTGAGACTGTAGTGCATTTGAGACTCCAAGATAGTAAGCACAGAATCAAAATAAATGTCAGAGGAAAGGTCTTGGTTGATGAGACACATTTGTGAGTCATCTGCAAATAATATAATTTGTATCATGGGTGTATATGAGAATGTCTAAGAATGTAATGAGGAGGGAAGACGCCTGGGCCAAATCTTGAGAACTTAACAGCATTCACAGCCAGAAAGAGGAGGAGCACACAAATGTAACAGAAAAATAGCAGCCTGTAAGTGGGGTTAAAAGGAGGCCAGGAAAAGAGAGTGTTTAAAGGACAGAAGGCTGAATTGTGTTGATTGCTGCCTAAAAGGCTGAGTTAAAGTAAAGCCATAAAAAATAGTCATTACACTGAGCAACAGAGAATTCCTTAGTAACCTCTATAAGGGCAGTTTCAGTGATGTGGTGGAGGTGGAAGCCCAATTAAAGTGAGTTGAGGAGTGGATGGAAGGTGAAAAATGGAGTCAGCTTTCTCTATAGACTGGGAAAAGAAGTACATTAACTGTGGGATTGGCTGACAACAATGTACAGTAAAGGGAGGTCTTTTGAAGAGTGGAGGGGCTTCCCTGGTGGCTCAGATTGTAAAGAATCTTCCAGCAATTCAGGAGAACAGGGTTTGATTCCTGGATCAGGAAGATCCCCTGGAGAAGGAAATGGGCTACCCACTCCAGTATTCTTGCCTGGAGAATTCCACGGACAGAGGAGCCTGGTTGGCTACAGTCCATGGAGTCACAAAGAATCTGACACGACTGAGTGACTAGCACTTTAAAGATGGAAGCGCATTCTGCGCATTCTGAATGCAGTTGAGTGAGACAGGTGATCATTGCAAGGAGGAGGGAGAAATAACAAGGAACCAAACCCTGGAGAAGTCCAGATGTGCTCTGAGGAAACAGCCAACAACAGAAGGGAGACTTCATCAAATGAGAGGAGAGAAGGAGGTGAGGTGGGCAAACACAGATGGGTTTGTTGATCTAGTGATAAGCTTATGAAGAGTGCCCATCTGATGGTTTCTACTTTCCCAATTCAAAATGAAGAGCGGTCATCAATTGAAGATGACAGCGATGGGGATGGAAAGTTTGAAGGTAGTCTATGAAACAGATATCTCAGACAATACAAAAGAGAGCTTATGAGAGAAACAGAGCCTGATGGTTGGACAGTGCTGACAGATCATTTTACTCATCAATTGGCAACATTACTCTTCTTCTGTATTTAATTTCCTAGCTTGCAAAATTAATCCAAATTGATCTCTGTAAGAGTTTGGTCTGAATTAACCAGATGATGGTTTCAATTTTCCCCTTTATTAATGTCCTAGCCTGGATCTTCCAGAAGCAGAGCCTGAAGCAGAGGGCTTAAGTGCTCTCATTTTATTAAGGAGTACAATTCCAGGGAAGAAGAGTGAAGGCAGGCAGAGTGCAGCAAGGAAGACAAGAAAGCCAATGTGAGGATGTTGTATGTTAGTTATTGCAAAGTATGATTAATGGCTAGTTTCAAAAGACTGTGCTCTTAAGAATCAGGACACAGTGTAACTCAGGACTGTCTATTTAGGAGAGAATCTGGTAGAAGAGAGAAAGATTTTGGCCATTGACTATAATCTGTGAGATCCTTGGTTCACCACTATGCTTCCAGGTTGCATATGTCTGAGTGTCAGCCCTTGGGATTTCTGGATGGCACAGTGGTAAAGAATCCTCCTGCCAACGCAAGAGACACAGGAGACCTGGGTTCAATCCGTGGGTCAGCAAGTTATCTGGAGTAGAAAATGGCAACCCACTCCAGTATTCTAGCCTGGAAAATTTCATGGACAGAGGATCCTGGCAGGCTACAGTACATGGGGTCATGAAGAGTTGGACACGACAGTGACTGAGCACATACACATGCATATGTCTGGGTGTCAGTCCCTAGTAGGGGCCAGAAGGGGCTGTAACACAAGGAAACTCTGGGATGGGGAGAGAGAAGCGCCAGGCAAGTCCTGGAGGCAAAACGCTTTCCACTTCAGCTTTTTTGAACTTTGTCAGAGCCATGCAGAACTGGCTGACCCTACAGCAACTAGAATGAGACACAAGTACCTCCAAAGAAGGAAATGATACAACTTACAATTAAGAATATAGCTTCCTTGATTTGACTAAACTCGCCTAATACTTTAGAATCACAGACAAAAATGCAAATCAACTAGTCTGTCTCTAATGTCATACTAAAATCCTCTAATCTGGATGGTGAGCCAGTTAGAGATTTTTATAGAAAAAGGAGTACGTCAAGGCTGTATATTGTCACCCTGCTTATTTAACTTACATGCAGAGTACATCATGAGAAACGCTGGACTGGAAGAAACACAAGCTGGAATCAAGATTGCCGGGAGAAATATCAATAACCTCAGATATGCAGATGACACCACCCTTATGGCAGAAAGTGAAGAGGAACTAAGGAGCCTCCTAATGAAAGTGAAAGAGGAGAGTGAAAAAGTTGGTTTAAAGCTCAACATTCAGAAAACTAACATCATGGCATCCAGTCCCATCATTTCATGGCAGATAGATGGGGAAACAGTGGAAACAGTGGCTGACTTTATTTTTCTGGGCTCCAAAATCATTGCAGATGGTGATTGCAGCCATGAAATTAAAACACACTTACTCCTTGGAAGGAAAGTTATGACCAACCTAGATAGCATATTAAAAAGCAGAGACATTACTTTGCCAACAAAGGTCCACCTAGTCAAGGCTATGGTTTTTCCAGTGGTCATGTATGGATGTGAGAGTTGGATTATAAAGAAAGCTGAGCACCGAAGAATTGATGCCTTTGAACTGTGGTGTTGGAGAGGACTCTTGAGAGTCCCTTGGACTGCAAGGAGATCCAACCAGTCCATCCTAAAGGAGATCAGTCCTGGGTGTTCATTGGAAGGACGGATGTTGAAGCTGAAACTCCAATACTTTAGCTACCTGATGCAAAGAGCTGACTCATTTGAAAAGACTGATGCTGGGAGGGATTGAGGGCAGGAGGAGAAGGGGACGACAGAGGATGAGATGGCTGGATGGCATCATCGACTCGATGGACATGGGTTTGGGTGGACTCCGGGAGCTGGTGATGGATAGGGAGGCCTGGCGTGCTGCAGTTCATGGGGTCGCAAAGAGTCAGACACGACTGAGAGACTGAACTGACTGAACCGAAGATGCTTTTGACATAGCAGGAGGATTTCAGATTTGTGTTGGGCAGGCTTATGCAGGAAACAACTTTATAACTATCATTTTGATAGAGCAGAAGAGTCTTGTGTATTCTGAAGGCCCCTTTAATCGTGAACACTCTGTTCTGCCATCTAGTGTTCACTCAGTTCAGTTCAGATCAGTCGCTCAGTCGTGTTCGACTCTTTGCGACCCCATGAATCGCAGCATGCCAGGCCTCCCTGTCCATCACCAACTCCCGGGGTTCACTCAGACTCACGTCCATCGAGTCAGTGACGCCATCCAACCATCTCATCCTCTGTTGTCCCCTTCTCTTCCTGCCCCCAATCCCTCCCAGCATCAGGAGGGATCATCAGTGTTCACTAGTTTATCAAATTTGAAAGGAGTGGCTTTATCTGTTTCTCAAAGGCAGTACTAACAACATTTTGTGGCAGGACAATTTCTAGTTATGAGGTGTCATCCACATTTGGGAATATCCGTGTCCCTGCCCCCCACTCCACCCCCTTACTAATAGCAGTGACCACCCCCAGTTACTGTGAGGACTGAAAGGACTCCCCCACAGTTTCAAATGTGCCCCGGTACCTCAACCATTGAGAATCACTACAGGAGGTGTTGATGGTGAGTCCCCACTTTTCAGATGAGGAAACCAGGGCTTAGAGAAGCTAAGTGACAAGGTCATGTTACAGAAAAGCAAGTGCTCAGTACACACAAGTCTTTTATAACTCCTACCTTTCCCTTTGCAGAGGGTAACTTAAGCATTCTTGTTGTTTAGCCACTCAGTCTGTCCGACTCTTTGCAACCCCATGGACTGTAGCCCATCAGGCTCCTCTATCCATGGGATTTCCTAGGCAAGAATACTGTAGTGTATTGCCATTTCTTTCTCCAGGGGACCTTTCTGACCCAGGGATCAAACCCAAGTCTCCTGCATCTTTACTGACTGAACCACCAGGGACGCATTCTTAGTGCATGTGTAAAATAACACAATCTATTAAAAAATTATTTTCACATGGCTGTATTCTATAAGGTAAGATTCAATTGTAAGATCATCAAGTTAACAAAATAGAACAGTTGAGAGATCAAAGTGACAAAATACAAAGATCACTGAAAGTTTGAGCAAGAGTTTGTGGGAGGGAATTTTAAACAAACATAGTTATTGAGCCTAAAAATCAGAATGAGGATTTGATGATGGAACACCTTCTAGCATGTGAAGGGTGTTCACACAGAGAATGGTGTGTTTATGTGACTATATAGTCTGAGATAATACGAGTTCATGGTGATTGTATTGGAGTATCACTTGTATGGCACTTGAAATCTTACCAAGCACTTTCATATATGTTACCTCATTTTAATAATTTTTATAGTACTGAGTCAAGGTAAAAATGTCAGTGTTAGATATACTTTGTTATACACATATGTAAAAGACTAGAAAAAAACATTACTGATAAAAATAAGGAAGAGAGCCACTGAATACAAACATATTCAGTGACCAAATTTTAACTAAGTAGGAAGATGGGTGTTCACGTAGGCCCATACCTGACCACCTAACATCTGGGCTCTGTAAAGAACTGATTAATCAAAGGCAGGGGTATGTATTACAAGACTTAGCTAGCTGAACAAACAAACAAAACATCCATCAGAGTGAAATCAAGTTCAAAAATAGTGTATACACTCCTGACACACTGCAGAGACTCCGTGAAAATAAACCAGACAACAGTGAAGTTAGGGACAATGGATTATAGAGAATGCATGAGGTACACAAAGACAGAACAGAAAAGGTAATACTTGAGAAAAGCCTGAAAAAAACAAGAGTTTTGAGAACTCCTTGAGAACAAAATTACTACTAATTCATTATTTGTGAAGAATTGTCCATCCAATTACCCACATTTGTTAGTCTGAATAACTAGAAATAGCCACCTGATACAAGAGATAAGAATGATTCACTATGCACTGTGCATGAATATCTGTTTTCATAGTCATAGTATTGATCAGTTTTTACATTAGGAATTACCTTTTGTGATGGTGTTCTTATACTTTCCTCTTTGACATTATTTATTCAACAAATAGAGCACCCACTAGGTGCCAGGCAGCATTCCAGGCCCTGGTGATACAATAGAGAACAAAATAAGTATATTCTTACCCTCATGGAGGTTACTTTCTCATGTGTATATGAGGCAGGGGAGAGGAGGAAGAGAAGATAGATACACAAAATAAAGAAGTAAGAAAAAGTGCAGTGTGTTAATAGTGTTGTGTTACTGAGTTAAGCAGGAAAGGAGGTAGACACTGTTGGGGCATCAAAGGGAAAAATAACATTTGCTGCTTAGGCTAAATATTAGGTGAAATGAGCAGGACTGAAAACCACATATGAGTACATTGCCTATTTTATGTAAAAAATACATTTATAAAATATGCATAGAAAAGAGAATCAGAGGAAATATTATTAAATATTAAAGTGACTATCTTTTTTGTTGGTGAATCTAGGAGTAATTTTTAAAGTGCTTTTCTTTGTATGTTGCTATTTTTATTAGTTTTTCTATGATTAGCATATATTTTATAAATCAGAAATAATAAACATGTTATTTTTCTCAATGTTTTTCATCACAGCTAATTACAGTGGCTTAATCTCCAGCGTAATATATTTGTGTTAGATGTATAGAAGAATCATTTTTCAAGAGATAAAATAAACCCTCCTGCAATGTCCTGTATTCTCTCTTTAATATTATCCATGCTTCTGTTAATATGTTATCAGTTTTTACAGTTCTGGCCCATATACGCCTGACTTCTTTGCCCCCATTCACTTATTGGTTAAACCACTCATAAGATGCTTATCATTTGTTTTCTTGTATCAGTAGCCTCCCCTTGAGAGGTAGTGTGATAATCTCGAGGTCCATCATGTTGCCCCAAGTGGCGTTATTTCATTCTTTTTTATGGCTGAGTAATATTGCGTGTGTGTGTGTGTGTGTTTCACATCTTGTGTATTTATTCTTCTGTCAGTGGTCACTTAGGTTGCTTCCATACCCTGGCCATTGTAAATAATGCTGCTATGAACACTGGAGTGCAGGTATCTTTCTAAATAAGCATTTTTGTCTTTTCTGATATAAGGCCAGGACAGGAATTGCTGGATCACACGGTAGTTCTATTTTTAGTTTTTATCAGGAACCTCCACACTGTTTTCCATAGTGGCTGCACCAATCTACATACCCACCAACAGTGTAAGAGGATTCCCTTTTCTCTACACCCTCTCCATCATTTATCATTTGTAGACCTAAAATTTTTTATTTCTTTATTTTTTTGGCTGCCCTGGGTCTTCACTGCTGCATGTAGGCTTGCTGTAGTTACAGAGAGTGGGGGCTACTCTCTAGATGCAATGCACGGACTTCTCTTTGCAGTGACTTCTCTTTTTAAGAAGCACAGGCTCGAGGCACAAGGGCTGTAGTACTTGTGGCTCGAGGACTCCAGATGTGGCACAGGGGTTACGTTGCCCTGAGGCATGTGGGATCTTCCGGGATCGGGGATCAAACCAGCATCCCCTGCATGACAAGCCAGATTCTTAACCACTGGATCACCAGTGAAGTCCCTGTAGACTTTGATGATGGTCATTCTGATCAGTGTGAGGTTGATACTTCAACGTGGTTTTGATTTGCATTTCTCTAATAATTATATGTTGAGCATCTTTTCATGTGACTGTTGGCTATCTGTGTGTCTTGTGTGGAGAAATACAAAGAATATTCTTCTTTGAAGAATTCTGTTTAGATCTTCTGCACATTTTTTTTGGCTGGGTTGTTGGTTTTTTTTTTTTCCTATACTGAGTTGTTTATATATTTTGGAAACTAAGCCCTTGTCGATTGCATTGTTTACAAATACTTTCTCCCAATCCTTAGGGTATTTTTTTGTTTTGTTGATAAATGCTAATCATTATTATTGTAAATTTAATTTTCTAAATTTTATATTTCTCTTTATTTTTAGCTACAGATAAGCACATAGGAAACTCATCCACCCATTTTTTTAACCATCCAGTTTATTTCCCTAGTACCTAACATGTCTGCAACTGGTGCGATTTCGTGTGGGTGTGGGGGAAAATAAAATGTCAAGCAGTTTTATATGTTATGCTTGTAACCCGCTCTATCTTTCTGTGAGGTAGATAGCAGATACGAAAACTGAGGCTCTGAGGATTTAAATAACTTGCTCGAGATCACCCAGCTGTTAAGTGTAAATTAAATCCATGTTTGTTTGACTCTTTCCATTGTACTGCTGGAAATAAATGTGAATAAATGGATGAGTGAATTTGAGAAGGATCTGGAATTGTATTTTGAGCTCCTCCTGTGTTTATTTACCACTGTATTCCCAGAACTTCCCACAGTGACTACTTCATCGGAAGAGCTCAATAAATATTTATTGTTAAATGAATGAATAAATAAATGAAGAAAAGGACAAAGGAACAAATCAAGGAATGAATCGGCAAAATGACTGCTCAAAAAGTAATTTTCAGCCTTCCTATCCAGTCTCCTACATACAGTATATGACATATTTATGATAAATGCTCCCATTCGGTACCTAGAGAAAGCGGAGGAAGTAATACATTACCAATTTGCTACATGTATGATTTCAGACCAATAGTACACAATCACCTTTGATTTTATTTTATGAAATGAGGAGGTAATATGTCTCCAGCTGTGCAACCAGAAGCTTCATTTGTTTGGCTATGGGTTCACTTGGAATGGGCAAAGGAATTCAAATAAAACTGTATGGTGTATCCCAAACATATTTTTCCTTTCTGGTTCAAGGAACTTTGGGAAAACCCATTTGTTTGTATTTTACATAATTGTGTTCAACTCCCCCCATCCCTCACTCTTAAAAAAAAAAAAAATCAGCCCAAAGCTGGCAAGGGTCTACAGGGACTAGGGACTCCTGGAAGGACCATATCAGATACTTCCTTGGATTCTAACTAGTCCCCTACTTCCTCTTAATATAAGCATAAGGGAAACACCATAAGCTTAACTTAAAATGGATTTGTTTATAATAAGATGTCAACATGATAAAAACACATTAAAACATCTGCAGGGTACAATGAAAAACTACTGCAAAAATCAGCTGTAAAAATAGTCTTCATTTAGATGAAAAATACCAGATAGCTCAGGAATGAGCCAATATGTGTCTTTGTGAAGGAAGTTTGTATCCCACTGGTGCTTATAAAACATTTCTCAATTTTTAAAAATATGCTTTCTTGCATGATTTTAGAGGCAATAAAATACTCATACTGGAAATAGCATAATATCATTATGTTTTATATGGTTACATTATCTCCACTCCCTCATATAAATTGTCAACTTTATAATTAATTTTGGAACAGGGAGATTGCTTTGAGAGAGCCACATAACTAAGATACACAAATACTTTGTAGTGAGAACAGCAGAAATATAAATGAGTGTCATAAATGAGCAGTAGATGATTTTCAAGTTTTCTAATGCACAGCATTGAAGAACTCTTTTTCAGTGTTAGAACTAGAACCTCATTCCAAATGAGAAAATTGCTAATGTTTAGTATGATTATTATTGATATTTTTATTATCACACATATACAAGTATGATATATGATATGATATGATATTCATAAATATGGTTTCTTTGTTTCCTGTGATCATGAGTGGATAGTGAAATGGAAGCATTAAATAAATTTAAAGTTCTCTTTTACTAGGGTGAAGCTCCCTTTGTTGTTGTTGTTCAGTCATTAAGTCGTGTCTGACTCTTTGTGACTCCCTGGACTGTAGCCTGCTAGGCTCCTTTGTCCATGGCATTCTCCAGGCAGCAATACTGGAGTGGGTTGCCATTTGCTTCTCCAGGGGATCTTCCTGACTCAGGGATTGAACCTGGGTCTTCTGCATTGTTGGCAGATCCTTTACTATCCCAGCCACCAGGGAAGCCCTGAAACTCCCTTACCTCACTTAATTTTCTGCATTGCATTAGATTAATGGCAATAAATTTCACTGTAAAAATGAACCACTGTCCTTTAGAATATTACAATCTAGGAGAATTGTGACAGAAACATAGCTATTAATTATTTACACAGTCATACAGATACATAGACATACCTGTAGATTATTTCCTGGCTCCTGAAATTTGCATCTCATACATACACTTTGGTACTAAAAGGGAGACACTGTATTAAGGGTGAACAAATGGAGCACATTACACAATCAGTGTACAACTTTAACTTCTTGTATTGAATGTCACTTCACATAGTCTGCCTTTTGTTTATATTGCTTAAAGGTTTTCATGAATATGTACTTATAAAGTTTATTCTTGTATTAATCTTATTTGCTACATAACAAAATATTTCATATTCATAGGCCTATGAATTGCCTACAGCTTTTTAAATTATTTTTAATTGGAGGATAATGGCTTTACAATATTATGTTGGTTTTTGCCATAAATCAACATGAATCAGTCACAGGTATACATATTTCCCTTCCCTCTTGAACTTCCCTCCCACCTCCCACCCCTCTAGGTTGTCACCAGATTTGAGCTCTCTGTGTCACACAGCAAATTCCCACTGGAAATCTATTTTAGATATGGCAATGTATATGTTTCAGTGCTGCTCTCTCAGTTCGTACCACCCTCTCCTTTCCGCAATGTGCCCACAAGTCTGTTCTTTATGTCTGCATCTCCATTGAAAGTAAGTGAAAATGCTAGTCACTCAGTTGTATCCAACTTTTTGCAACCCCATGGACTGTAGCCCACCAGGCTTCTCTGTCCATGGAATTCTCCAGGCAAAAATACTGGAGTGGGTAGCCATTCCCTTCTCCAGGGGATCTTTTGGACCCAGGGATCAAATCCAGGTGTCCTGCATTGCAGGTAGATTCTTTCCCATATGAGCCACCAACATTGCCAACCCATTGGTGCCCTGCAAATAGGTTCATCGGTACCATCTTTCTAGATTCTCTGTATATAAATTAATGCACAATATTTGTTTTTATCTTTCTGACTTATTTCACTCTGTATAATAGGGCTCTATATTCATCCACCTCATTGGAACTGACTTAAATTCACTTCTTCTTAGAGGTGAGTAATAACATTCCATTGTACGTATGTACCACAACTTTTTTATTCATTCATCTGTCGATAGACATCTAGGTTGCTGCTCCAACCGAAAGACACAGATTGGCTGAATGGATACAAAATGAGATCCCTATATATGCTGTTTTCAAGAGACATACCTCAGACCTAGGGACACATACAGACTGAAAGTGAGGGGCTGGAAAAAGACATTCCATGCAAACAGAAGTCAAAAGAAAGCAGGAGTAGCAAGACTCCTATAAGAGAGACCTTAAAGACCATTTCAAGAGACAAGGAAGGACTCTACATAATGCCTACAGCTTTGATGGGCTCTGTATTTTTTCAGTCTAGGGATATCTGAGGACAACTCTTCTTTTGGCAGAGGTAAGAAATTCAAGAGGCCTTGCCAAACTATGCAAGTATATTTAATACCTCTGCAAAAATGGGGTGTGGGTCACATTTGCCCACGTTCCTTTGGCCAAAGCAAGTTCCTGGGGAAGTACATTCCTCCCATTGTAGGGGAAGGGGAACTGGAGAGATACAATAATATTAACACACTCTATCATGACTACAGATTATAAAGTTAAATCATATCCCTGAGCTACAAAAAGAGGTAAATACTAAAATACCATCACAAATGTGAGTAAGTTTAATATCTCTTTGAACAGCTACTTACCAGAGACATTATTGTTTGGGAGCCAGAGTGGAAGGTGAGAGAAAAAAGTCCAATAACTAATTAAATCTATAAAAGTACAAAATGAAACACATTCTTTCCTCTTTGCGGCTTCCTTAGTACCTGGCTTTCCTTTATCATGTCGCTCATCACTCTGCTTTCTGATTGTTCATTTCTAAGACAGAGCATTATTGATTATCTTTGTATACTACTAAATTCCCTGGCATAGAGTAAGCACTCAATGACTGTTTGTTGAATGACGAAATGAATTCATGCATACATAACCCAGACTATGTTGTTCTATTGTTTCTTTTTTTTAATGTGAAATTATTTGTATTTTATAACATTGTAGAACTAACATAATTTTTTTTCTGCTCCCCGTTTTCTTTTCCTACCTGGGACTTTTTATTTTTCCTTCTCTCAAGGAGGTTATTTTAAATAAAATAAGTTGAACATGCTTGGTTTGATATATCTCAAGTGTTTCCTTGCCGACAAACTTTGTGCATATACATGTGTGCACCTGGCTGTGTGTGAATGTGTTTGTGTGTGAAGGAGAAAGAGATCTGGTGAAGTTTTTACACTATCAGGATATAAGTTTAGAGTATTCACTATACTATCAATGAAAATCAATTCCTGAACCAAGTTCTTGCCACACTTATTTCTTGTGTGATTTGCTTATTGGGAAAACCTCATAACCTTCACATTATGTAGTTATGAGCCTGTCAGGTGGACGATTACCATACTAGAACAGATAAAAAGATTTCAAACAGGTTGTGTAATGCAGTGCCTTCATAGTAAATAGCAGACAACATAAAGAAATGAGAAAGCTGATGATAATTTTTAAAGAAGCAAAAATGGAAATAGCAGAATGCCAACTGGTTTCTATTACCATTCAACACAAATAATAAACCTTTAAATCTCTTTCAGTTTTGCAGGATGAAAAATTTTGGAGATTAGTTGCACAACAGTGTGAATATATTTAACCTTACTGAATGGTACACTTAAAAATGATTAAGATGGTAAATTTTATGTTGTGTTTATTTTGCCACAATTAAATTTTTAAGTGAAAAAAAGAGATAATGATATCAAGTCCTGAAAAAAAAAAAGTATTGCTAAATTCACTTGGCTAAACTGTGTACTTTTCATGATTTAACTTCACTTGAAAGTATTTTCAAGTGAAGTTCATAAAATTCCTATCTTTGCAAGTCATCCAGAAATAATACAGATATCATTTCTATAGTTTCCCCAAACTATAACATTCCAATTCTGTAGCTAGTTTAGATAGACTATGTACGTGACGAGAGTGTAAAGAATTATTTTAGTGTAACTGCACAAAAGGAAACAGAATTTCCTCATGATTTTTACAAATGTATATCTACAGAAAACTTAATTGCTCATGACAAAACTTTTGAGGACTCAAAGGGATGTGATTTCTTTTTTTTTTTTTTTTTAGGGATGTGATTTCTCAGTTCAAGTGACCTTGTTCTTTTTCCCTCATAAGTTAAAATGTGATAAGAGTTTAGAGACTAAATGAATTATCCAAATTCACACAGCAAAGCCAGCTTGCCCCATGAAATATCAGATTTGTCATGAACATTCAGAAGAAGACTTTAACTTTGGAACTTTGACATATCATGTCAGGAATAGTAAAGTGATTAAAAATAGTTAACATTTGAAATCTCAAAATTCTTTGCTGGGTGTTGAGAAATATTTGCAATACAGTAAGATTGAAAACAAGAAAGATTTGTTTTTATTTGATGATTGACTCTATTCTAAGGACGTTATCAAATATAAACTCAGCTAAGATTCATGACATAAACTCATGATATAGAACTCCCAACAGTAAAGGAGGAGAACATACAAATTCCTGGAGGGATTTATTTTTTAATTTATATTTGAAAAATGTTTCTAACAGATGGGAAAAAGTAAGGAGCTATTCACAAAAGCTTTGGCTTATTCCCATGAAAATGCTCCATTTATTGAATAGGAAATAAGGTATCCAGTGTACTTTTAACCAAACTAAGACTTCATTTCTCCAATTTATAAAAGTTGTTCATTGCTTCTACTAACAGTCCAAACATTTTCTCATCTGATACCTCTTAGTAGGCTGGACTCTTTGACCAAGCTCAAAAATAAATGTTTTTGGCATCTTCTTGCATGAAGAAGAGAGAAAAAGCCATCTCTTTTCAAAGCTGATAGATTCTAGTGAGTGACAAGGTTGGGGACCATTTAGTGTGACAAGAAACTTGCCAGACTGGCATGTTCTTGGTGTATTCAATGCTATGACAACCTTTTATTCAGGTGAAAACCTGGAGTTTGCTCGGGTGCGTCCAATGTTTTTAGAATGAATTTTGAACCTGTGAAGATAAGCCAGAAACCTTTAGACTCTTGAAACTGTTCTTGAAACCTTTAGACTCTGAATTAAACAGGAATGGAAAACAGGGGTAAACATCAAAAATGTAGAATTTACTGGCAAACTAAGAGAGAAAGTAAGGAACCGCTGGTGAGCTTGGATTTATGACTAATGCAGAGAGCACTTCCAGCAATAACTCAGGGTAGAAACTGAATTTTGGATTCAAGGAACATAATCAATGTTGTGACTTAGAAACAGATTTATTACAGACAGATTTGATTGATTCTGTCTCAAAAAAAGTTTCTTTGCCTTCCAGCTTGTTTTCACTAAGCAATTATCATACCAGTTAGCTTTTGTTCTGTGGGCATCATAAAACCATTAGATTTTAAATTGAAGAAGTAAAGAAAAGGGCAGGAAAAAATGTATAATCACAGTCTTGTCTTTTTTTTTTTTTTTTTACAAGTCTATGTTTCTGAGGGTATTAGATCTAACAAAAGTAGGTACCAAAAATCATGTAACTTCTCACCTATGTAACTAAAGAGAGTTTGGTGAAAGAAATATAATGAACTTCTGTTTTCATCCATGAGCAGTTTTAACCCATGAGTTAAAAAACAAGTTACTGGTCTCTAAATTGTTTCCAGAGTACAAATTTCCTTGAGAAGGTAAGAGCCTTCAGGGCGTAATTCATGAGATAGTTCTTTTATATCTAGAAGGGTAGGCATTCAAAAATCCTGAGGCTTGAATTATATTCTGAAAAATAGCATTTAACTTACTCCTAAAGGTCCTCTAATGATTCAATTTTATAATAAGCCAAAAACCAATTAACTGGAAAAAAAGTCATGTCAAAAGTAGTTGTAAATTTGAGATAAGTGAATTTTATCAGTTTAAAAAATCCCTCCAATTTAAAAAAATTTCATTGTTCCTCACACAAACCTTTGAAATAGTTTGTAAAGGGCTTGAAATGTACTTTTTAAAAAGAGAAAGTGAAAGTTGCTCAGGCATGTCTGACTCTGCGACACCATGGACTGTAGTTCGTGCAATCCTTCAGGACAGAATAATGGAGTGGGGAGCCTTTTCCTTCTCTGGGAATCTTACCGACCCAGTAATCGAACTGGGGTCTCCTGCACTGCAGGCAGATTCTTTATCAACTGAGCTATCAGGAAGATACTTAAAGTGCTTTTTTTTTAATTCCTTATGAGGATAAACTCAAAGCCATATTTCTAAAAATATGGTTAAAGATAGCTTTGAATTCTTTTTTTTTTTCTGGAAAAATTCATGAGAGATGCTGTGATGTTTTCCATTATACATCATAACTGTTAGGATTTCCCTATGTCTGTAGCTAAGTATGCCTGAAATTCTACACAACTTATTACATAATCTATGTGAGATATCAGGTAGATCAAGTAATGAAAGAGTAAAGGAGCAGAATCATTGTGGAGATGCCAACCACATGCTCACTTTTCGAATTCTGGCAAGGCACCAAACTGTCCAATTTACAGACAGTCCTCCCCCCAACACGCCTTGCTCTCCCTTCTCCCTTTATCCCAGTAACAGGAGAAGCCTTCTAGAATGATGACACAAAGAGAAAACACAAAGTGGATGTATCGCTGATCCTGTTCGTGACACTAATTGACTTGTGCTGTCCACACTGTCCACTGAACCAGGGTAGGCAAGGTGTGAGCTAAGAGGCTCGAAGGAGACTCGAGGGGCCGTAGGAACTGCAGACACTTTTATTCTCTCCTGGCTGGCACGGCAGCCATAATACAGCCTCTCTCACGGCTGATGCAACAGCCGTAGCAGCAGCCATAACATAACCTCATATAACATAACCATGATGCCACTCCAGTGTAGCCCCAGTGCCATAGCAGCCAGGGCTTTCATGGTGGAACTCTTACAGGCATACTGCACAAAGCAGCTCGTGACCAGCTCATAACCATTTGGGTTACCTTCACCAGGGACATCTTCCACTTTTCCAAAGAGCAAGAGGCTGTGGGGTGACAGAGCCTGACCACACAGGCCACCGTGGCTAATTTGCTTTTTTCCTACAGAGGGGGGAATTAAAGCTGCCTCCAGTCTTTGGAAAAGTGGAAGATGTCCCGGGTGAAGGTAACTCAAATGGTAGAAGAAAGTATAAAAGACACATACAATTGACTTGAGCTACTTGGTTATGGGGTATTCCAGTGGCTCAGTGATAAAGAATCTGCCTGCCAATACAAGAGACTCAGGAGAGGCAAGGTCTCCCTGGGTCAGGAAGATACCCTAGAGGAGGAAATGGCAACCCACTTATAGTGTTCTTGCCTGGAGAATCCCATGAACAGAGGAGCCTAGCGGGCTGCAGTCCATGGGGTCACAAAGAGCTGGACACGGCTGAGCCACTGAGTGCACACACACAGCACTCAGTTCCTGTGTGCAGGGAGCAGGGATACTGCTTATGACTGTGTGTGGCTGATGTTCTCTGTATGTTGCTCAGTCCTTTCCCTGAGAAATCCACTGCAAGTTCTGCATTGTAACAAGGGCCTACAGACTAAGAGAACAAAGTCACCTTCTCAATTATTAGAGCTGTTGCTGGGAAGAGGAAAAAAAAAAAAACTCTTCCTCTTGAATTTTGAGGATCAGGATGGCAGTAGAGGGCGCCAGGTGGGTAAGGAGTGCTGAGTATCACTGGGAAATGGAAACAAGTGCAGGTCAGGTGGGCTCCATAGAGGTCAGAGCTCAATAAAACCTCAGGGGGTTCCTGAAATAGTTCTGTTTGCTTCCAAGACTAGCATGACCTGAGGAAATAAGCATCATTTTAAAAGTAAAACTATTATTTTCTTTAGAATTTAGTTTACGAAGGACATTATTGTATCCCTCTAGCTCACACAAATAATTATTTCTGGCTCTAAACAGTAATAGATTAAATGAGTGGACTTACTTTGTACAAAAGGCCAAGTCTGAATTCCCTTTGGACTTGGTAGTGGAAATAATGCTCCTTCCTTCCTTCTTCTATTCATTCATGAAATATTTAAAGAACACCTAGTGAATAAGACTCAGTGGAGCAAAAGATGATCATAAAGAGTTACTAATTTATGAAAATACTGTGCAAATGCAGATTAATTGTTTAATAAAATAAATCATAACAAATAGAAGAGTGTTGCTTGACAGCTCTCGCCAGTGGGAAAGGGTAGAATCGTGCCAAGTGATCTAGGAACTGGCAGTGGTGTGCACTACCCAAGTGTAGCAGTACACAGAGAAGTTGAGAATCACAACACACGGGCAAACAATGAAGAATAAAAGTTCTCTTGTTCTTAGGCTTTTGTTGATACTCTACATCAATAACACCCCCCAAGTGATAATTACAAAGAGATATATTAATAGCCCTAGTAACAGAATGCCAGAGTGAAAGATTAATCCTAGCCAAGAGTGATTAGGGAATTCTTTGTGAAGGTGGAAAAAGATGGGCATGATTACATGATATAAGACTTTAAAAGGTAAGATAACTCTTTAATTATTGAGCAATACATTCTTAAAACATTTATGGAGAAACTAGGTACTTGGGATACAAAGATAAACAGGATAAACCCCACACCCTTGACTATTTCAGGCAGGGAGAAATGTTTTTCTGCCTGAAAACAGAAGAAAAAGAAAACAACAGTGCCACGAAACAAACACCATGTTATAGCACAGCACAGTGCCAGGAGAGAGGACAGAGGCCTTACAGGGACAGGCAGAAAGGAGCCTCCAGTGCTTCCAATGCTATAGCACAGCACAGTGCCAGGAGAGAGGACAGAGGCCTTACAGGGACAGGCAGAAAGGAGCCTCCAGTGCTTCCAATGCTATAGCACAGCACGGTGCCGGGAGAGAGGACAGAGGACCTTATAGGAATAAACAAAAAGAAGCCTTTAGTGCTTCTAGGAGGGAATAGGTCAACTGAGATAGAGTTATGCTGAAACTAAGATGTCATTCATTTATTACTTGTCCAATTCATATGCATGAAGCACCTATGATTTTCACAGTGCCTGCTCTCAAGGAATTAATAGTCAAATAGTGGCCCAGACATATGGATAAGTATAGTGATGGATCTAATTAAGTGTCATTTAGCATTATTATTAATAGATGCAGCATGGTCAAATGCATCTGGGAAGTTGAGGAAAGCCTACCAAGAGAAGATGAATTTTGAATAGAGGAAGTGAATGTGTTACTGATACAGAGTCCAAGCTCACTTGCTCTGCTTGCCACACAACAGACCAATGAACCCAAGAGAAGAGGGGTTGAGGTAAGGAAGAGACTCACTGGGGAGCTGGATGACTGAGAAAATGGCAGGATAGCACCTCAAAATAACCATCTTATGGGAGCTGAATGCCAGACTTCTTTATAGATCAGAGATGGGGGCAGGTGAGGAAGCAAAGCAAAAGGGCGATTAATTTTGCAAGCATCTCCCAGAACGGCAAGCCTCAGGCAGGGGATGTATTAATTTCTTCCTTCCTGCCATCCACTGGTGGACAGGGTTCTGAACAAAGTCACTTAAAACAGTTAGGCAGAGGGCAGGATTCTCTGAGGCCAGGCCATTCTGTATGATTACAATAACAAAAGCAACCAAAAGCAAGTCATATAAACAGTTCTAACATGGAGTCAGAATTGGCTTCTTCTCTGCAACAAATGTTGAAACTGTCTGTTAGGCAGACTGTGATTTAGAATACCAAGGACTAAAGAGGTTCCAGACAATGAGAACAAAGCGAGCACAGGTACAGTCTAACTACAGCTTGGTGTGTACAAAAAACAGAAAGAAATCTGATATGAATACAGCTTTGGGTAAGGAACATGAGGTTGTCAGGGATCAGATAGAGGGCCTTGAATGCAGACTTAAAGACTTGGAATTTGATGCTGTAGACCAGTACTTTTTAAACTGGATTTCACAAAGTCCTTGAGTTCCAAGGACATATCTCAGGAAGATGAAGGTACTTGCCCTAAAGGGCAGATTTTAGGGGTCCATGAATTCTAGTATAGAGTTTTAAACTTTTAATCTTTAGACAATGTAAAGTGTTTGAATTTTTTGAAGGAAGGAAGTGATAAACTAAGAAAATTTTTAGAAGATTCAGCCATCACAACTTCTTCATCCAGAACTGTCCCATTTCTCTAATTTATAAATAACCATACTAAATCCTATTCATTCTTTTTCTTAAATATCTCTGAAATTCATCCATTCCTCTCCTTTCCTACTGGAACTGTCACTGCCATTAGTTTTCTTCTGGTTAAACACAAAACCCTTTAATAACTGTCCTACACTCTTCAGTCAATCCTATCCACAACTTTTTATTACTTATTGCACCATTTTTGCAGCCATGAAATTAAAAGATGCTTGCTCCTTGGAAGAAAAGCTATGACCAACCTAGACAGCATGTTAAAAAGCAGAGACATTACTTTGCTGACAAAGGTCCATCTAGTCAAAGCAACAGTTTTTACAGTAGTCATGTATGGATGTGAGAGTTGGACTATAAAGAAACCTGAGCACCGAAGAATTGATGCTTTTAACCTGTGGTGTTGGAGAAGACTCTTGAGAGTCCCTTGGACATCGAGGAGATCAAACAAGGCAATCCTAAAGGAGATCAGTCCTGAATATTCATTGGAAGGACTGATGCTGAAGCTGAAACTCCAATACTTTGGCCACCTGATGTGAAAAACTGACTCATTGGAAAAGACTTTGATGCTGGGAAAGATTGAAGGCAGGAGGAGAAGGGAGCAACAGAGGATGAGATGGCTGGATGGCATCACCAACGATGGACGTAAGTTTGAGCAGGCTCCGGGAGTTGGTGATGGACAGGGAAACCTGGCGTGCTGCAGTTCATGGGGTCACAAAGAGTCAGAGACAACTGAGCGACTGAACTGAATTGATTTCACCATTTTCAAATTTACTAATTTTTTTGCAATTTACTAATTTAAGTGTATATGTTTTCCATTTGAGTATAAGTTCCTGAAAGCAGGTATGGAAGTTCCTTAAGGACTGCCAACATAGGATCCACTAATAAACGTTCTATAGTTATTCACTCTATCATACACCATCATTTTTTCCTTTTCTACATGATCATTCCTATCAACATATAAGCATGTTGCATTTTTCTTCACCCTAAAAAATCCCACCCTTGTATCCAAATTTGCCTTTGCTATGGTCCCTTCATAGCAAAACTCAAAAATTTCTCTGCTTCCTTTCATGACAAAAGATAAAAGAATTGTATATAATCACCTTCTCCACTTCTTCAACTTTTTCATAAGCTCACTCCATTCTTTAATCTTCACCATTCTGCTGCAAAGTCATTTGTCAAGGTCATCAAATCCAACCAGCAACTCTTCATTCTCATTCACTTGATCTCTTGGTATCATCAGACATAGTTGGTGTTTGTTGAAATGGTTGATGACAGTTTTTTAAATTTCCTCCCACTTTATTTTTTGATCACATGGCATGTGGGATCTTAGTTCCCTGACCAGGGATCAAACCCACACCTCCTGCATTGGAAGCACAGAATCTTAACCACCAGACTGCCTATAAAGTCCCTTCCTTCCTCTTTTCAGCATCTTTTGATAACTTCTCTTCCTTTTACATATCTCTAAACCTGGGATATCTCAGTCTGAGAACCTCTTCCTTTTGCTGTTTATATTTATTTCCTAAGTGATCTCCAGCTGACTATTTTGAAACATTTTCAGACTGGAAATGTCCTGGAAGTTCCTGGAAGTTCAGTCTTGTATCAGTCTCCTACTTGACATATTCTTTAGAATTTCTATTAAACATCTCATGTTCACCATGATCAAAACAGAATTTTGTCCGTTGTCCTTCCCTTCTTCCCAACTAATTTCTCGTGAAGTCTTCCACACATCAGTCTATGGCACCCTTGTTCGTCTAGTTGCGTGGACCCCCAAACCTAAGTATTCAGTCCCTCTTTTGTGATTTTTCTTACACCTCTCATCCAACTATTAGCAAATTCTCTTGGTGCTAATATAAAAATATATGCCAAATCTGAATGCTTGTCACCATCTTCATCGTAACTACCATTGTGTCAACTACTATCAGCACTCATCTGTTCTGCTACAATGGCCTCTTAATTTGCTTTTCTTCCACTTTGTCCCCTTAGAGTCTTTCCCACACGGCCATCTAAAGAGATCCTTTACATTTATATCTCATCACTTTTCTGTTCAAAAACCTTCCCAAAATTGTGATTACACTTTGAAAGAAAATTCAAAATTTTTACCATAGCCTACCCCAGATGACCTGGCTCCAGGCATTCCAACTGCAAACCCCACCGTTCTCATTCTGGTACTTACCACTTTGGACACACTGACCTTCTCACTATTCCTCCAATATGCTATTTGTACTGTCTCAGGGCCTTTGGGCTTGCTTTTCCTTCTGTCTGGAATGCTCTTATTCCAGATATTTCAATGACTCCTTCCTTCCTTATCAGGTCCCTGCTCTATACATTCTCAGCAAGACTTTCTCTGACCATCTATATGAAATGCATACTCAACCTTCCCCCTTCCCCACTTTCATCTTTGTATCTATTTATTCTGCTTATTTTCCTCTACAGCTCTTGTCACTAACAGTATATTATATGATACATCTGTTTGCTTATTGTCTGCCTCTTCCACTAGAATGTGAAAAAGACTCTCTCTTTGACCTAACTCTTGTCAGGCTCCTCTAAACCCAATTAGGCCCAATCTTTGGACATGTCCTCAAGAGCTCAAGTTTAGCAAGAATCCTGTTAAGCTGGTGGCACTAGTCATAAAGAACCCACCTGCAATGCAGGAGACCAGAGTTTAATATCTGGGTTGGGAAGATCCCCAGGAGAAGTAAATGGCTACCCACTTCAGTATTCTTGCCTGGAGAATCCCATGAACAGAGGAGCCTGGCAGGCTACAGTCCATGGGGTTGCAAAGATCTGGACAGGACTGATCGACTAAGCATATACACCTACACAGGCTGTTAAGTTTGGTTTAGCCAGAATAATCACCCTCAATATCCAATAAAATCCTTATCCTCACCATCATCTTGGCCTTCTTTCAGCAAGGATCCTGTTAGGTTAGTTGAACAAAGAATTACCCTAACCTCCCAGTAATTTTCTATTCACCAATATTCCCATGCAGCTCCTTGGCTACAAATCCCCACTTTTCTTTGTTGTATTCAGAGTGGAGCCCAAGCCAATCTCTCTCACCTCTTGTAATACCCCATTACAGTAGTCCCTACAGATATAGTCAACTAAGCTTCTTTAAAACTGCTGTGAATAGCTTTTCTTTAACAAATGCTAACACTATGAGTGATAAATGAGACAAGGAGCAGATGTCTTGTTCACTACTATATCCCCAGTGCCTAAAACAGTATCTAGCACACAGTTGGCACTTAGTACATGTATTTTTCAATGAATGCATATATTTAGAACAAGGAGCAATATACCCAAAGAATCTGGGAATCTTTACTTGGTAAGATCACTAGTTTTATACCACTTTAAAAACATTTCAACACTTAAAAAATAAAGGGTGTAAAGTTTATTAATGAATGCATGCGTGCTCAGTCACTTCAGTTGTGTCCAACTCTATGTGACCCCATGGACTGTAGCCCACCAGGCTTCTCTGTCCATGTGATTCTCCAGGCAAGAATTCTTGAGTGGGCTGCCATTTCCCTCCTCCAGGGGATCTTCCCAACCTAGGGATCGAACCCACATCGCCTAAGTCTCCTGCATTGCAGGCAGATTCTTTACCACTGAGCCACCAGGGAAGCCCCTTAATGAATGTAACACAGTTAATTTCAGAGAATCAGAACCTCAGAGTTAAGAGCCCTTGAAGGGCACCTAGTGCTTGCCCACAGAAAAGAAATAGAAATCTCTGGGTATTTTTTTAGGTCTTTAATCTTAGAGGGAGAGTTACTTTAATATATATGCAGCATTAGGAAATTTTGAAATTAGCTAATTGGTCTTATGTTTGCACTAATTAATCATGTTAAAGCTTTGTAGTTAATGTTCACAGGATTGAAGCAAAAACCCAAAGCATTAACACCCATTGGGGGTCATTAAAAGTGTATTATAAAAGACTTCAAATAATGTGTATACTCTATAGTTTTGTCAAGGGTTGTTTTAATTCCAACACACAGCTATAATACGATGATAATCATGTCAAGGTGACATTGGTATCACTTTATTCAAACCTCACTAGTTTAAAAGCACAGTATAGCTAGGCACTGAATCCATGCCAGGCGGGAAAGAATTGATTTAATTGATCTAAAAGTATGTTTGAGTTTGTTTTTTTTTTCCAGACAAGCTGTCAACACACACATGAAAGCAAGATTCTAAAAATGCTGTTAGATCCATAATGTTTATACAGCAAAGCAAACAACCTTTGTTATTCCAATTAATGCATCTGGCCATGGAGAAAATCTGATCCAAAATGTTATATTTTTCTTAACTACACTGAAAAAAAAGTTGACTCATATTGAAGCAATTTAGAAACATACTCAGATGAAAATGAAAATGGATTACATTAAATTTAATATTTGTTATTAGAATACCTGCTAAAAATAACATCACAAAGTTTTATACTTCCTTTAAAGGGTTTTAACGGTTGTCACATGTATTGTATCTACTTATTTGTTGGAAGACTGTTGGGCCAGGTAATATTATCCTCTCAACCTTACACTCCAGTAATAATAAATGTCAAGAGGTAAAACATGTGTAGGGAAAATAATGTACCAAGATCAGTTTGTTGAGATACCTTGGACTACAGCCTCTAGTACTTCATAGAACTCTCCCTTTTTCCTTCGATAGCTTCATTCTAACACGGGCAGTGGATTTAGGAATTGAATTTCCTGACACTACTGGTTTTACCAATGAGATGTAAATCGATCTGTTTAAGGACACACTAAGTGATTAAGCTGAGACAGGAACTCAGGATTTTTGTTTCTAAATACTATGCTTCCTACAACACCAGACCATCATACTTTGATAATCAAGAATAATTGTTAAAGTAAATCCAACAGGGTTTAGAATATTCAACAGGTAAAATGACCTACTTATTAAACAACAAATGACACTTATTAAAGAGGGAGGAAAAAAGTCACGGATTAAAAGAAATATAAGATGCATTTCAATAAAATGCTATTCAAAAATCTTGATTAGAATAAACCAAATGTACAATTATTCTTAAGACAATCAAGAGAATTGAACACAAAATGGGTGGTTTATAATAGTAAGGAATTATTGTTATTTTTGTTAGATATGATAATGGTAGCATCACTATGCTAAAAAGAAGTTCTTATCTATTAGCAGTGTATATTGAAGTATTTACCAGTGAAACAGCAAGCAAATAATTTTAATAAAACACCCTATGAAACAAAAAAAACTGAAAAAATAGATTGCTAAATGAAACAATACTGATAATCATTAAAGGTGGGAGTTATTTATCCTACTTTGGTGTATGTTTGAAATTTTTCATAATAAAAACAAAAAAGAAGCAATTACTGAACTAATACTATCTATCAGACACCATCAGCACATTTTATTAATCATTGAGTGTCCAACTTTCTTTTTATTTTAAATTGGAGAACAATAATAGGAAAGAATACCTTATCATGAGTCTCTAAGGTCCTATATGTTCTGGGTTATGCCCATCTCCAATCTCACTAATGACTGCTATACCAAAAATTCTGCTTTGTATTTAATACATGTGTTTGTGAAATCAAATTGATATTAATTTGACTTAGTTTTCAAATGCTCTTCCCTGTATTCTTGCTACTTGGTTCTGCATTTTGGTAATCTTTTTCTTTAATCTAATTCAATAAATATTGTGGGAATGATTTACTAGGTTCTGTCAAGTCCCAGGAGCAGCAGAAAGGGTATGTTATTTTCACATGTATATGAAATATTAGTTTGTATATGAAATGCGAAAGGTATATGAAATATTCACATATATAATAACAGAATTGATAGATGCTATATTAATTCTATGAAAAAAGCACTATGCGAATCCTGAAGAGGAAGATGTGAACAAAAATTCAATCAATCATGTTAGAGGAAGGACAGAATTATCTTTCTATTCTCTCTATAAAAATATAAAATATGAGGAGACAATCAAAGAATACACAGCCAAAATATGTAGAAAGCACATATTACAGAGATAGGTGGAATCGTTAATTTATAAAAATGTTATTTTTCTAGATTTGGTAAGTTTGTGTTATTTGTTAACTTCAAAAATTTTGTAGATTTAATTTCAAATATTTACTTACATCTTCAACTTCATATTTTTTCATTAAGGAGGTTCTGCCTCATTGTATAAACTTCAGGTGCCACACAAGCTTAATCCACTGAAGAAAGAGCCTGTGACTTACTAGGGTACATCTGTGCTGAGGATATATCCATTAGTGAATAAAAAGAGAGGGGAAGAAACTGTGAAGCTTACCTTCTAGTTGCAAAAGACAGACAAAACAAAAATGTAATAAACGAGTAAATTAAACAGTATGTCAGAAGGTTAGTGCCATGGAAAAAGCAGAGAAGGGCTAGGGGAATGGAGAATGCGGAATAGAGAGCACAGGTGCGTGGTCAGAGTAGGTAAGCCTCAAGGAGAAGCAAAGAATTGAAGAAAGTGGTTATTGATAATACCAATGGAATCTAGTTAAGTGTATTTGCTTAGGTGGTGCTCCATTATTCTCTTACTCAGGTCCCCAGTATAGAGGATTTGAAGTCAAGTAACTCCAAAGTTACCGTAGTAAGAAGGTAAAGCAGTAATAGCTGGACCTGGTTAAGAACTGAATAGCTTCCCAGGGGACAGTAATCTTAGAGACTGGTACTAAACAAGTGGACACTAAAACATCACTGGAAAACAATAAAATGGGGTCTATTGTGTTTACTAGGACTTTTTGGGGGGTGGTGAGACCCTCCAAGTGGCATGGCTCTTTAAGGAGATTCAATCTGATGAATTCTCACGTTGTACTGTTGGGTAGGAGAGGCAAATATGGAATCACAATTGAAATTATTCAGCAACAGAAGACTGAGCGATGCCACCAAGAATTGTCCTTTCCCATTGTCATCACCCACTTAGCATTCCATCTATCCTTTAAACGAAAGTCATGAAAACAGACAAAAATACAAGATTAAAGTACACATTGTTGACATTCCCTGCTGCTGCTGATGCTAAGTTGCTTCAGTCATGTCCAACTCTATGCGACACCATAGGCAGCAGCCCACTAGGCTCCTCTGTCCCTGGGATTCTCCAGGCAAGAATACTGGAGTAGGTTGCCATTTCCTTCTCCAATGCATGAAAGTGAAAAGTGAAAGTGAAATTGCTCAGTCATGCCCGACTCTTCACGACCACATGGACTGCAGCCCACCAGGCTCCTCCATCCATGGGATTTTCCAGGCAAGAGTACTGGAGTGAGGTGCCGTTGCCTTCTCCGGTTGACATTCCCTAAAAATAATAAAAACATGACAATGAAACTATAGTTGTAAAAATTTTACGTTTTTAGAGCATCACATACTCTTTTTTATATGGGTAGCTGTTTCATGGTAAAAATACAAAAGGACAGGTCAGAACTGGATATGAGTTCTGAGTCTGCCACTTAGTTGATTTGCATTGGGCAAATCAGAAAGGGAAAATCTAGGTTTTATCATCATAAAATGGGGATAATAATAAGTTTCTTTTATGACAACTGAGATAATTGCATTTAAATGAGCTTTTTAATCTATGAAGTATCATCTACTTGTTTGGTATAATAATAAAACTACAAAGTAGTTCATAGTTGCTAGGTAAGGATCATAGTTATGTGGCATATAATAATTAAAGTTTAATTATCCACCAATAGTTAAGACACTGCAGAATGCTTTAAAATTTCTTTATAGGCTGTCTTCATAAAGCTTCAAGAAAGCAATCTAATAGCCTTTAACATCTTTCACTAGGATGTTAAAACAAGTGACACATTCATCTTATTTCTCAAAAGTAGAACAGATATTTTTTCTTACTTGAATAAATACCGAAGGAGTGATCCTTAACCAAATACCAGTATCAAAATAACTGGCTATTTTCCTCCAATTGCCGGCTAGGTAGAGTGATTCTTAAATGATACTTCTTGTCAGCAAGAAAGATGATCCCAAGAATGAACAGAAATAGCCTCTGTTCAACAGCTGTGATGTCTATAATTTATAAGCCATGATCATCTCTCATCAGATTGGCTTGGTGTGCAGAATAGATGCAAGTTTGCAGTTTGCATATTCATCACTTCTCAGAAAAAGAACTTGTGTTACATCTTATCCTTTTTAATACATTTCTCTCTTTACCTATAAATAATGCGATGAGACTTACTATTTGAGGAATGTGACCTTGAAACTCTACTGTCATACACAAAGGTAAAAGATGTTCAACTAATCCTTAAACATTTATTCCCAATAGGCAAATGATTTTTAAGCACTGAAAGACAGGCAACACTGGAAACTAGGAGACTGAAGGAAGGAAAGAAAGAAGAAAAGAGAGGAGAAAGGAGGGCGGGAGGAGGAAGCCATAATCACTGTACTTACTGTATCTCGGCAGTTTTTAAGGCTCTGCCTGCTTCTAGTTTCCTCTTGCCGTTTCCTCACTCCCCCTTCAATCTTTACCTTTAATTCGTGCCCTTACATTGCCCTTTGTCCCTTAGGTAGCTTACTCCCCAAGCTCACAACGTTCAGTTTCCCTCTTCAATTTCTTTCACTATTTCCCTCTTGTGCAGCTCTGCCACAATTTCTATGCTATATATACTTGATTAGTCGTGTCTGACTCTTTTGCGACCCCATGGACTGCAGCCCGCCAGGCTCCTCTGTCTATGGGAATTCCCAGGCAACACTATTGGAGTGGATTGCCATTTCCTTTTCCCTGGGATCTTCTCAACCCAGGGATCAAATCCTTGTCTCCAAGGCGGATTCTTTACGACTGAGCCGCCTAGAAAGCCCAAATATTTATATAAGTATGTCTAAAATACAGTTGAGCAAATATTGGGACTGATTGGGGAACTTTGTGCAAATTAGTTAGAACCGAGAGCTCTAGAGAGGGTCTCTCCTCAACTGAGAATTAGACAGTACGTAGAGGAGGACCAGTGAAGCCAGCAGAGTTGGCTTTTTTTGTTTGTGCTGTGGTGACCTGTATGAAAACAGTGCGTGACTCCAAACGCTTCCTTGTGACTCTCCTCCGACTGACCTTCGATCAAGGCCCTTCCCCACTGTGGCCAGCCTGGACTTCCCTCGGACCCACACGCTGCTTTTCACGCCCCTCTCTCCCCACACTTCAGGCCTGTTTCTCTTCTCCAGGCTCTATTAATACTTCCATCTCTTTCCACTCGCCAAGATTCGGCCCAAATCTCACCCTCTCATTTCCACCGTCAGGTTCTGCTCAAGGGCCCCTTAACCCGGCTCCCACCCCAGGGCCCCTCCTCCAGGTAGCGAGGCGACATCCTTCCTCCTCCCCGCTCCGCGCACACCTGTCGGCCTCCGACCTCCCCCGCACCGAGCGCCACCCTCCCTCCACTGCGCCCCCAGGGCCCTAGTCCTGGGCCCACGCCGGCCTGACGCCCGCCCACGGGGCCTCGGCGCGCACACGCCCACGCCCCCCCCCCCCACCTGCTCGCGTCCCCCCCCTCCCCGCGCCCCGCCCCGCCTCGCCTCGCCTGGTCCCCAAGTCTCGGGCCCCCGCCCCCCGCGGGCCCGCTGCACTGTGGGTAGGCGGCGGCGGCGGCCGCACAGAGGATCCCGCGGCGGCGGAGCGAGGCTGCGCGCGCCGAACATGGCTGAGAAGCAGAAGCACGACGGGCGGGTGAAGATCGGCCACTACGTGCTGGGCGACACGCTGGGCGTCGGCACCTTCGGCAAAGTGAAGAGTTGAGTACGCCGCGCCTCGCGGGAGGCCCAGCCCCGGAGTCCGGGAGCGCCGGGCCGCGAGCGGGCAGCGGGTGGCGGGGCCTGGCGGCAGGTGGAGCGGCCGCGCCCGGGCCGCGCGGAACCTGGGGACCCAGGGAAGGCAGTGGGTACTGCTTCGCCCCGCGGCAACGGCGGGGGCCTGGCTAGGGGGCTCGGGCGGGGGCGTCGCGAGGTCCTGGGACTGGCGTCCAGCACGCTTCTACTGGCCGACCTCAGTGCCCGCCTCTGAAACCCGGAGATTGGGTTGTTGGGCGAGATGCCTTTCAGCTGGGAGGCTGTAGGGATAGGGCTGGGGAATGATCCACGGCCCTGATGGTGGAGTTCCCATTTCGTGCCAGGTGTCCCGTTAGGTGCTTCACGTGTGATCTCCTGTAATCCTTACAGCAGGTGCAGGTGTTATCTTCGCCTTTAACGTGAGAAAACGGGGACCTCCTAGGAGGGACGTGTTCAAGGTCACACCGAAATTGGCAGAACTGGGATAAAGGTCTAAAATGTCCTCCAATTTTGGCCAGGCTGGGAAGTCCTCAAGTCTGGGTTCTTTCGTGCTCCCTGGTTGTGGATTAGTAGGGCTGGTAGTCTACGGGGGATCCCGGGGCGCGAGATGGGTGGGTCTTTCTGCGGGCCGTGGGAAACTCTGGGATGCAGCTGGGTTGGGTCAGGGCTTAGTTAGAACTGGGAGGTCTGAAGCTTGCTTGGTGTGTGTAAAATGGTTCTAGGAAGGCTTCCAGGATGGAGGGAAAGGAAAAGGGGACTTTGGAGTTGGATCTTGGAGGATGTAGGGCTGAGGCCAGAACTGTAAGACATACTCTGCTGAGCTCTGTGTTCCTAGGTGATGGGATCCCATTTTGGGTGTAGAAAAACAGGCTGCTTTGATTTTTTTTTTTTTTTTAACTGGTTACTGGTTAAGTATTGAACTTTCCTGTTTTTCTTAAGAGTCATGTGAGTTTAATTAACTTGTCCTCTCTCCAGAACTAGAATCAACTTATTAAAAATACTTCTTTTGGTTGTTGCTTTTTTCTTTTTTTTGTTTTGCTGGGAAAATGTTGGGTAGGCAGCTTGAAGATTTTATTGAGGCCTCTGTTTCCTTAAAAAATCATAATGAAAAAAATTTTAGGTTTTAAAAATTATAGTAAATCACTTTACAATTTCGTGTTAGTTTCTTCTCTATGACATTGTGAATCAGCTGTAAGTATACGTGAATTCCCTCCTTCTTCAGCCTCCCTCCCACCCTGCTAGGTCATCACAGAACACCCAGCTGAGTTCCCTGTGCCAGACCTTAGCTTCCCACTAGCTAGCTGTTTTACACATGGTAGTGTAGAGATCAGTACTACTCTTTTACTTCGTCCAAAAATCCTATTTAACCTTGAGTCCAGGCTGTAAGTGGATAGAAGAGACTCGTTCATTCATATGGCAGGGATCAGCTTTTATTTACTTGCACACATCTGATACCCTTTCTTTTGTTCAGTAAACACTTACTGAGTGCCTACAGTGTGCCAGGCACTGTTCTAGGTAATGGGGATACCCTAGGAACAAAATCTTGAAAATCTTTCCTTTTGTGGTGCTTATATTCTAGTAGGGGAAGACAGTAATCACTATATATATATTTGTGTGTGTGTATGTGTGTGTGTGTGTGTGTGTAGTATTTTTAGTGCTGTGAAGAAAAATGAATCCGTTTTGTGCAGTTAGCAATTTTCAGTAAGATTGTCAGGCATGGCCTTACAGATAGGGTGGTATTTATGTAAAGACCTCAGGTTTGTAAAATTCTTTCAAGTCCTGTGAGGGCTGTGAAGTTCTAGCTTAGGTTTGCAAGACCTCATAAAGTGGTAAGTGAAGAGAATATATTTAGAGTGAATATATGAAGATTCAGGAACTGGATTAATGCTGTGACATTACTAAGGACTATTGTGTTTTGATGTTATACACTCAAGTCTTCACCATCTAGGCATGTACACTTTCCAGGTTATATAATGTATACTGTTCCTTTTCAAATTGTGTTAAAAATTGTTGTTTTTTAAAAAAAATTCTTGTGTAATCTGAATGTTGGCTAAAATACCCATCAGATCATTTGGTCCATTGTCACAGGACAACTTAAATCTCTTTTTGTATATATCCTTGAACTGCTTCTAGGCACTGACTTAAAATATAAACCAACAGAAGGTACTTGAATTTATGAGAAATCCTTTTCCTGGAAGACTCCTTCCCAGTGAGCAACTAACTGGGGAGATTTCCTAGCACTGTATGAGCACCTCTCCAAAGTTAGACAGTGCTCTCCCATCCAAAGTTAGAATTAGTACAGTTGCTTAATAAAAATATAAGTTAAAATAAAAATATAAGTTATATAAGTTGCAGCAGTCTGAAGTTACTCATTTACAGTGGACCCTTGAACAACATGAGTTTCAACTGCAGAGGTGTACTTTTACAACAGATTATTTTTTTCCTCTAAATAAATACTACAGTATTATACAGTCCAGGTTGGTTGAATCCTAAAATGTGGAACCATGAATACTAAGGGATGAATATAAGGTTATACACAAGTTTTTAACTTCCTGGGGTCCAGTGCCTCTAACTCCAGTGTTGTTCAAGGGTCCATTGTAATTCTTTAAGGGACTACAAACAAGAGCACTCTTATTTTTAAACACAACTTTTTTTCAAGCATATTTAACATATCATAAAAGTCACCCATCCCAAATGTATTATGCATAGTACAAGTCAGTGATTTTTTGTGACTTTGCTGAATGGTGCAACCATTTTATAGATCGATTTATAACATTTCCATCACCACAATAAAATTCCTCATGCCATTTATAATTAACCCTTAGCCCTAGGAAACTGTTCATCTGTGTTCTGTCTGAATAAATATGCTTTCTCTGGACATTTCTTATAAATGAGATCATTGAATATGAAGTCTCTCGTGTCTGACTTCTTTAACAAGGCTTTTGATGTTCATGCATGACATAGCATTGTTCCTTTTCCTTGCTTAATAATACTCCACCTCATGGAAATGCCACATTTTGCCTGTGCAGTCACCTGTTGATGACCTCTGTTTTCAGTTTGGGACTGTTACAGATAATGCCACCATGAACGCTGTGTGCAATCTCTGTTGCGGATATCTGTTCTCATGTATATTGGGTAGATATACCCAAGAGAAGAATTGTTGGCTTGTATCATAATTTTATTTTTATTTGTTGGAGAAACTGCATACTGTTCAAAGTGGTTGTACCATTTTACAATCCCACCAATAATGTGTGAGGGTTCCTATTTCTCCAAATCCTCACTGACATTTATTTATTGTCTTCTTATGACTCTTCTAGTAGGTGTGAGATGGTAACTCATTGGGGTTTCAATTTGTGCTTTCCTAGTGATGATACTGAACATCTTTTCATGTACTGAATCGCCATTTGTGTATCTTGGGCGAAATGTCTTTTTTTTCGTTCATTTGTTGGATTGGTTGAGTTTATAAGAATTTTTTTTTTATAAATTCTGGATACAAGTCCCTTATTGCAAATATTTCTTCATGTCAGTTGTCTGACATGTATTAAGTGTTTTGAATTTTTGTGAGGTCCTTCTTATTGACTATTTCCTTTTATGGATGATGCTTTTGATGTTACATTTAAGAAATCTTTGCTTTGGGTTTCAAGAATTTTTTCACATTTTTTAAAAAAATAGATGTTTATTGTTTTAGCTCTTATAGTTACATTTAGGACCCATTTTGAGTTAACATTTGAGTATGGTATAAGTTGAGATTCTAAGGTCAACTTTTTGAATATGGATATCCAATTGTTCCAGGAGCGTTTATTGAAAATACTTACATTTTGATTTGCTATTGATTTAGACTTTATAAATTTAATTTCTACTAAAAAACAGTAGTAGATGGTTTAGTTTTATATGGCTGTAAAAACATGGAGAAGTGCTGAATATTTTATGTGCCTTCTCTCTTTAGCTATTATGTTATTTATAGATATTGAACATTTAACTTCAGTTGTTGATGTATCAGTTTACAGAGCAAAGTTAGGTGCAATGAACAAAAATGGAAAGAACTAGTTTTCATTTAATAGCACTTGTTTAAAGCTACTTTTAAAAACATATGGAAATCCTTCTAATTGTTGATAAATGATTGAAACCTTATTTTAAATATTGAGTTGATTTTTCTCCATTGTTCTAGTGTAAGAGTACTAGGGGAGTACTTATGGAAACAGATTATGTTGGCTGTCAGAATTTAAAGTAGTGCATTTTATCTACTTAAATTTTTTTCTATGTATTGTTTTGATTCTTACTCTTTCCCAGGTAAGGTATAACTGCTGTTTAAAAGGTCTTGTAATTAGACTTGCTCAGTTCCTACCTAAATAATGAAGGTCATAGAAATTCTAGAAGAACAGATCTGTGCATGTGTTTTACAAAGACCAGTTGAAGAAAAAAAGTGTTTTAAATATAATGGTAATTATATTTTTAAAAGAAGCTTGTATTTTCAGGGTGAGAACTGACAGATTTGATTTATAAAATCATTATTCTTCATTAGAATTATACACAATAGGGTCAGTTCAGTTCAGTCGCTCAATCGTGTCTGACTCTTTGCAGCCCCATGGACTGCAGCACACCAGGCTTCCCATCTATCACCAACTCCCAGAGCTTGCTCAAACTCATGTCCATCAAGTTGGTGATGCCATCCAACCATCTCATAGGAGGCTTTCAGTCAAAGTAGCCTTTTCTAGTCAGCAAGGTCTCATCAAGGCTTTGTTTTTTGTTGTTTTTCAAATACTTACGTGACTAGCTCACAGAATTGGCTTTCAAGAAATTAAGTAAATATTTTGTTAAATCTTCACTTCTGTGTAAGAAAACAGGAGAGAGAAGCAAACGTAGAGCTTGTGTTCAGTTGTTCAGTTGTATCTGGCTCTTCGCAACTCCATGGACTGTAGCCTGCCAGACTCTTCTGTCCGTGGAAATTTTCAGGCAAGAATACTAGAGTGGGTTGCCATTTCCTGTTCCAGGGGATCTTCCCAACCCAGGGACTGAACTCCTGTCTCCTGTGCCTCCTGCATTGGCAGGCAGATTCTTTACTACTGTGCCACCTGGGAAGCCCTTGAAATATAAATACCAAGTCCTAAGTCATAAATTATATCTCAGACAACTACCTGGTCAGCTGGTGGACCTCAGAGTTATACCTGTGGTATTTCTGACCCACACTGGCATTGTTTTTGACCCTCATGTAGTGACAAGTCCCTTGAACTACAAAGAGATCAAACCAGTCCATCCTAAAGAAAATCAGTCCTGAATATTCATTGGAAGGAGTGATGCTGAAACTGAAGCTCCATTACTTTGGCCACCTGATGTGAAGAATTGACATTGGAAAAGACCTTGATGCTGGGAAAGACTGAAGGCAGGAGAAGAAGGGGACAACAGAGGAGGAGATGGTTGGATGGTATCACAGACTCGATGGACATGAGTTTGAACAAGCTCCAGGAGTTGGTGATGGACAGGGAAGCCTGGAATGCTGCGGTTCATGGGGTTGCAAAGAGTTGGACATGACTGAGCAACTGAACTGTAGTGTCAAGGCCCTAAAGAATACTTGAAACCTCTTTGGGCTTTGTTTTTTTCTTCTCCTTAGCAACAACACTGGAATGTGAAATTTATTTGCAACCGAATTTTTGAAGATTTAATTTCAAAAAATGGATAAGTTTAATTGTTCCTTCTGGTTTAGTAGAGGTTTGAATTACTGAAGACCATAGCTGAAATAATGTAAAACAAAAGAAAAGGGAAACATGTTTGTAACAATTTAGTGATAAAAGCTACAACTTGATTAAGTTGATACTATGTTTACTATATATGCACTTGGTTTTATTTATTCCCCAAAGTAATCCTGGATTTGGTATTATCTCCATTTTGCAAATGTAGATATTGAGAATTAGATACCTTAATTTGCCTAAGGTCACAGTGCTAGTAAGTTGCAGAAGTGGCAAATTTAGGGTTCTCTGATGCAAGTCTGTCCCACTCTTTGCGACCCTTTGTGACCCTTTGCGACTCTTGCCTGCTAGGCTCCTTTGTCCATGGGGATTCTCCAGGCAAGAATACTGGAGTGGGTTGCTGTTCCCTCCTGCAGGGGATCTTCCTCATCCAGGGATCGAACCCCTGTCTCATAAGTCTCTTGCATTGGCAGATGGATAAATTACATATGGATGATTAAAAATTATATTTTCATATAAATTTTACTCTTGTGTCTCAATCCATTCCATTTTTTTAATATGATAAGGTTACTGAATTCTGACACTATTAACTAATTTAACTATTTAAATTTCTTTAAAATACCAGGTATTTCAGGGTTGCCCCATCCCCATTATGAAAATAACTTTGACTAAAGATTGCCAGTGGCCTTTAGTAACCAGACTAAAGAGAATTTGTAAAAACATAACGATGTCCTAGGATGAAGGAACATTGGTTTTGGAAGGCATTAGCTGGGGATTTTCATTTCATGCTACTGCCAGTTATATGAATTTGGGAAACCATTAAACTTCTTTGAGCTTGTTTCCTCTTTTGTAAAATGACAATAACAATACTTGGCTACCTCCATTCTAGGTGTTTTTTTAAAGGATTAAATGAATTGAGGCACATAAAATGGCTTAAGAGAAAATGAGTTACTTTACAGAGAGATGGCTGTTGTGGAGATGACTAGATACATGGCCAATTTGAGTGAATCCTGTACCCTGTGTGAGGTGTTATTAATAATAAATATTTACTGATTGTGATTCTGATTGCAACTCTGATTGCAACATTGAGACTTAACTTTAATAATTTGCCCCAACTTTTTTGGTTGCCTGCATTGGAAAGTTCCTAATGATTAACTCATTTGTGCTATATGATGTTTAGTTTTTAGTGTTTATATTAAAAATCCAGTCTTTTTGGGTTAAGTCATGAAATTTGTTTTTTCACAAATATGGAAAATGAATAAGAATGAAATGAAAATAACTGTTGATGTTCATATAAATTGCTAGCTGAACTGATTTTACTTCTGAAAATATGTAATTCTAAACAGCTGTTAAGCAATACTTCCAACTAATGAAGCCATATATTTTCTGAAATACTAGACCGTTAATGGAATGAAAATGAATTCATCATCTTTCTTAAATAATCAAGTAAATAGTGTGCTATTTAGGGTTTTTTCCCCCTGATTTATCTCATTTTTGTGATTTCAGTGTTTTGTCCTTAATGCTGAATGGATTTTGTTCATTTTGTGTAATGGATTGATTCTTGAAAGACACTTTTCTATAGGAAACAATGTTATAGATGGATAGATTCAGAGGAAGTCCACAAAGGCAGGATGGTATACAATATAGAGAATACTGGATTTGGAAGGCCTCCTGTGTGGAAGTTTGCTGTTGCAAGCCCAAGTCACTTGATCTCTGAAAAAGGGAATAAGACTTATATGTTCTTTTATACTTTTGAGAGTAATAGAGGAGAAAATGTAGGTGAAAATATACAAGTACTTAACTTTTATGTATTTGTATACTTGGGCCCTATTTTATATATTTGTAAACCTGTAATTAGCTGAACTCAGAATAATCTGTCATCTGGTTCTGAGACCAGGATTTAATTGATGTTGAGAAGAAAGAGTTTACTATGTTCTATTTTTCTCTGGTCTTTTTTCATATTTTATTTGTGTATGTTTATTAATCTAATTCTCCAGACACTGCTCACTTATCACTCTCTTCTGTATACCGTGTATATGTATGCAATGAATATATGCAAACATGTAACAGATATCTATTCCAGGTCTCATGGTAGTGATCATAGAACTCTTGGATAAAGGAGGCAAAGCTGGGAAAGGGAGGAGGATGTGAGCAGCAGCTGGCAGTTTTTATATGTGGTTTGTTGTCAAGGTTCTACTTGGAGCAGAACCAAAATAATACAGTTAATTTTTTTCAAACTTCGGAAAATGCAGACTCTGAGCTAAAAATGCCTTTCTACAATCTTTCTCCACACATATCTATGTGAGTTAGAAAGGATTTTTGTAGTTGATCATATACTGAGGAACTTACTTCAATTCTGTGGACTTTCTCCCTTTCCCATGCTGACACAGCACTGCTTTATCTAGATTTTTTTTTTTTTTCAATGTGCCAAAATAGTCACTTACCTTGTAGTTCATGTTAGCTTTCCTTAAAGCATTTGTACTGCTTTGTAGTGATTATATTGTCGCATTTACTCTTCTGAGATTCTTGTGGTTTCCTTAATGATAGGGAAAGTACTTTATAGAGCAAGTAGTTAATATTTTGAAGCCAGGTAGATAATTTAATTGGATCTAAGAGAAGATCTAATCTCAGATGAGAAAGTGGGTGGCAGAAGACCCCTAAAATATTGAATGTGCTATGAAAGTGACAGCCAGTCTCCCTAGTGTGTTTATTAGTTGCAAATGTAAGAGAAAACACTTTGAATCAGGTTAAATCGATTTTTATCTATTATTTAGACCACTGAAATGCATATGCAAAGCAATGTGTTTATTTTGAAATGTGGCAACCATTTTATTTTTAGTATAGTGTTATTAAGGAAAGAATTTGAGGCAGCTCTTATCTCTGCTAATAATAGAAACCTGCACCCCTTCAAGGGAACAGTATTCTTGCTTAAGTGGTGTCTTATGGTTGACAGTGTTTGCCTTTGATAAATTTTACTGTATTTCTTTTGGTAGTGCTTTTATTTTTAAGTGTTAATAATCCTTTTTTAAATTTGCCCTTAGTTTTTTTAAATGCCTTTTATAGAATCATCAAATCTTGCTCTAACATCTCTTATCCTGAATGTTAGTGTATTAATTTATTGAAATACTTTTTTTTGGACTCTTTATTCTTCATATTATTTTGTATTTACATTTTATGCACTATTAAAAACATAGTGAGCAATATATTCTCATTTAATCTCTCAATTTCTTAATTATAAACTAATTATAAGATGGTTATATAGCTATCATAATTGAAAATAATGGAATTAAAGTTTTAAGTATGCCATAAGTGTTTTTCTAAATTCTTACTTTACTCGATAAATACCATAAATATTATTAATTTTTGTTTTTAACATGTTGGGGCATAACTTGGTACTATGCGTATTCCATAATTGACTTGAGTTTTGCCAGACTTAGTTATGAGAGAATCAGTCAGTCAGTTCAGTTGCTCAGTCATGTCCAACTCCTTGCGACCCCATGAATTGCAGCATGCCAGGCCTCCCTGTCCATCACCAACTCCCGGAGTCTACTCAAACTCACGTCCATTGAGTCGGTGATGCCATCCAGCCATCTCATCCTCTGCCATCCCCTTCTCCTCCTGCCCCCAATCCCTCCCAGCATCAGGGTCTTTTCCAGTGAGTCAGCTCTTCGCATGAGGTGGCCAAAGTATTGGAGTTTCAGCTTCAGCATCAGTCCTTCCATTGGAACACCCAGGACTGATCTCCTTTAGGATGGACGGGTTGGACCTCCTTGCAGTCCAAGGGACTCTCAAGAGTCTTCTCCAACACCACAGTTTAAAAGCATCGATTCTTCAGTGCTCAGCTTTCTTCACAGTCCAACTCTCACATCCATACATGACCACTGGGAAAACTATAGCTTTGACTAGATGAACCTTTGTTGGCAAAGTAATGTCTCTGCTTTTGAATATGTTATCTAGGTTGGTCATAACTTTCCTTCCAAGGAGTAGGCATATTTTAATTTCATGGCTGAAGTCACCATCTGCAGTGATTTTGGAGCCCAGAAAAATAAAGTCTGACACTGTTTCCACTGTTTCCCCATCTATTTCCCATGAAGTAATGGGACCAGACGCCATGATCTTCGTTTTCTGAATATTTAGCTTCAAGCCAACTTTTTCACTCTCCACTTTCATCAAGAGGCTTTTTAGTTCCTCTTCACTTTCTGCCACAAGGGTGGTGTCATCTATATACCTGAGGTTATTGAGATTTCTCCCGGCAAACTTGATTCCAGCTTGTGCTTCTTCCAGCCCAGCGCTTCTCATAATGTACTCTGCATATAAGTTAAATAAGCAGGGTGACAATATACAGCCTTGACATACTCCTTTTGCTATTTGGAACCAGTCTGTTGTTCCATGTCCAGTTCTAACTGTTGCTTCCTGACCTGCATACAGGTTTCTCAAGAGGCAGGTCAGGTGGTCTGGTATTCCCAACTCTTGAAGAATTTCCTACAGTTTGTGGTGATCCACACAGTCAAAGGCTTTGGCATAGTCAATAAAGCAGAAATGGATGTTTTTTCTGGAACTCTCTTGCTTTTTCAGTGATCCAGCGGATGTTGGCAATTTGATCTCTGGTTCCTCTACCTTTTCTAAAACCAGCTTGAACATTTGGTAGTTCACGGTTCATGTATTGTTGAAACTTGGGTTGGAGAATTTTAAGCATTACTTTACTAGTGTGTGAGATGAATGCAATTATGTGGTACTTTGAGCATTCTTTGGCATTGCCTTTCTTTGAGATTAGAATGAAAACTGACCTTCTCCAGTCCTGTGGCCACTGCTGCATTTTCCAAATTTGCTGGCATATTGAATGCAGCACTTTCACAGCATCACCTTTCAGGATTTGAAATAGCTCAACTGGAATTCCATCACCTCCACTAGCTTTGTTCGTAGTGATGCTTTCTAAAGCCCACTTGACTTCACATTCCAGGATATCTGGCTCTAGGTGTGTGATCACACCATTGTGATTATCTGGGTCATGAAGATCTTTTTTGTACAGTTCTTCTGTGTATTCTTGCCACCTCTTCTTAATATCTTCTGCTTCTGTAGATCCATACAATTTCTGTCCTTTATCGAGCCCATCTTTGCATGAAATGTTCCCTTGGTATCTCTAATTTTCTTGAAGAGATCTCTAGTCTTTCTCATTCTGTTGTTTTCTTCTATTTCTTTGCATTGATCGCTGAGGAAGGCTTTCTTATGTCTCCTTGCTGTTCTTTGGAACTCTGCATTCATATGCTTATATCTTTCCTTTTCTCTTTTGCTTTTTGCTTCTCTTCTTTTCACAGCTATTTGTAAGGCCTCCTCAGACAGCTATTTTGCTTTTTTGCATTTCTTTTCCATGGGGATGGTCTTGATCCCTATCTCCTATACAATGTCATGAACCTCCATCCATAGTTCATCAGGCACTTTGTCTATCAGATCTAGTCCCTTAAATCTATTTCTCACTTCCACTGTATAATCATAAGGGATTTTATTTAGGTCATACCTGAATGGTATAATGGTTTTCCCTACTTTCTTCAATTTAAGTCTGAATTTGGCAATAAGGAGTTCATGATCTGAGCCACAGTCAGCTCCCGGTCTTTTTGCTGACTATATGGAGCTTCTCCATCTGTGGCTGCAAAGAATATAATCAGTGTGATTTTGGTGTTGACCATCTGGTGATGTCCATGTGTAGAGTCTTCTCTTGTGTTGTTGGAAGAGGGTGTTTGCTATGACCAATGCGTTCTCTTGGCAAAACTCTATTAGCCTTTGCCCTGCTTCCTTCCGTACTCCAAGGCCAAATTTGCCTGTTATTCCAGGTGTTTCTTGACTTCCTACTTTTTGCATTCCAGTCCCCTATAATGAAAAGGACATCTTTTTCCGGTGTTAGTTCTAAAAGGTCTTGTAGGTCTTCATAGAACTGTTCAACTTCAGCTTCTTCAGTGTTAATGGTTGAGGAGCATAGACTTGGATTACTGTGATATTTGAATGGTTTGCCTTGGAAATGAACAGAGATCATTCTGTTGTTTTTGAGATTGCATCTAAGTAGTGCATTTCAGACTCTTTTGTTGACCATGATGGCTACTCCATTTCTTCTGAGGGATTCCTGCCCACAGTAGTAGATATAATGGTCATCTGAGTTAAGTTCACCCATTCCAGTCCATTTTAGTTCACTGATTCCTAAAATGTCGACGTTCACTCTTGCCATTGCCTGTTTGACCACTTCCAATTTGCCTTGATTCATGGACATGACATTCCAGGTCCCTATGCAGTCTTGCTCTTTACAGTATGGGACCTTGCTTCTATCACCAGTCACATCCACAAGTGGGTGTTGTTTTTGCTTTGGCTCCATCCCTTCATTCTTTCTGGAGTTATTTCTCCACTGATCTCCAGTAGCATATTGGGTACCTACTGACCTGGGGAGTTCCTCTTTCAGTATCCTATCATCTTGCCTTTTCATACTGTTCATGGGGTTCTCAAGGCAAGAATACTGAGGTGGTTTGCCATTCCCTCTCCAGTGGACCACATTCTGTCAGACCTCTTCACCATGACCCGTCCGTCTTGGGTGGCCCCTCATGGCATTGCTTAGTTTCATTGAGTTAGACAGGCTGTGGTCCGTGTGATCAGGTTGGCTAGTTTTCTTTGATTATGGTTTCAGTGTATCTGCCCTCTGATGCCCTTTGAACATCTACCATCTTACTTGGGTTTCTCTTGCCTTGGACATGGGGTATCTCTTCATGGCTGCTCCAGCAAAGCTCAGCTGCTGCTCCTTACCTTGGATGAGGGGTATCTCCTCAGGGCCGCCCCTCCTGACCTTGAACGTGGAGTAGCTCCTCTCGGCCCTCCTGTGCCTGTGCAGCTGCTGCTCCTTGGACGTGGGGTTGCTCCTCTCGGCTGCGCCCCTGACCTCAGGCGTGGGGTAGCTCCTCTCAGCTGCCGCCCCTGACCTTGGACGTAGAGTAGCTCCGTATAATGAAATAATAGAACCAATTATATCTTAAGCACCTACATGTTTAGTCATACAAGATTGTAAGCAAACTGTTTATGTCATTGTCAAAAATGTGGCAATGATGCTACAAATTGGGAGTATCTGGAAAGAAGGAAGAGGGAAATGTTCAAAACAGAATTTACTTAAATGATTCATCTCTCATGTTTGAATTCTATGTCAAATATGATGTAATGAATCTACCTTTTACTCAAATTTATACCAGGCCTTCTCAGTGCTCTACTAATTCACAGTTAAGTAGTATGATGGTTATACTATATACTATAAATTTGCTTTTAGTAAGAAATTTAGCTTTGTGTCTTATGGTAAACTTTTTGGTTAAGATAAAGAAATGTGCTTTGGAGGGCTTATTGCTGCTGAACAACTATTCCCAAAGAACTTACGTGTCATTCTAAGGGAAATCTTGGTCCTTTACTCTATTTAATATGTATAGTAAGATTTCCTATTTGGGATAGAACAAAGCTAGATGAGATAATTGATAGACAAGTCATAGAATGAGAATTTAAATATTCATTGACTCTTTGAGTTGCTAGGTAGAATTTGATAGGGATAAGTGTCAAATCTAGGGTAAAAACAAAAATGAAAAGCAGGTATATAAGAGAGTAGAACAGTTGATAGCGGTTCTAACATATTGAAGTTTTATCTGACCATGAGTTTTGAAGTATATATTATGAGTATATATTATGTATATATTATGAGTACTTAAGTGTAAAGATTGTTTTTTGGTAGAAAATAGACATATAGATTGATATTAATGAACCATATTAGTAGATAGTTGTAGAAGTATTAATAGTATAGTTCTGTACTTTGTATTAAGCTAAATGTTGAATATTGATTTTAGTTCTTGGTTCCATAATTTGGAAAAAAATCTTAGCCACATATATTTCATTCAGAGAATGATCATTATAACTAGAGGAGTTCAGAAAGTATGCCATGTGAGGTATGGTAAAGAATATATTCCTAGATTTTATCTGGAATTTATCTAGATTTAATCTGGAAAAGAACCTGATGCTGAAAAAGATCGAAGGCAAAAGAAGAAGGGGACGACAGGATGAGATGGTTGGATGGCATCACCGACTTGACAGACATGAGTTTGAGCAAGCTCCGGGAGTTGGTGATAGGGAAGTCTGCCGAGCTGCATGTCATGGGGTCCTGAAGAGTCGGACATGACTGAGCAACTGAACTGAATTGATAAACATGTGTGCGCATGCACACACACATATTTGTATATTTTAATTTTAAAGACTCGAGATTGTCTTCCCTATCTGGCTATGATTTCTAACTTGCATCAAATCAACTTTCTAGTTAAAGTGGAATTGAAAATCTGGAGAAAATTAAAAATCTGAAGGCAGCCAGGACTTGAGTGGTTGATATCCCTGTGAGAAGAAAAATGCATTGGAGTGAGTCTGACATTTTGTTTGGCCTTTCTTTTTGAGTCATTTGCTAATTTGTAAAGATGGTAAATGTAAGAAGCCAAACAGAGAACAGTGGATAAAAGGCAGAAAAGCTAGGCATAGTTTGAATCCTGGGGAGACAGCAGTTGGAGTTCACAACTTATCAAGGAGGAGAGTCGCAGGTAAGCACTTGGGTTTTTGTTTGCAAGCCCCTGAAGACCGAAATCCTTAGAATCAGCTTAATACTAGACATATTAAGATGATCTGCCTCCTGTCTTTATTCTCTGAAGGAGAATAAAATAAAGTGGGCCCTCTATATTTTCACACAGTGTTCAACATGCTAGGAAACAAGGGCAAGACAATAGAAAAAACCTCATAGGAATTCAGATATTTAAGCTATCAGACATGGACTTTAAAATAATTACGATTGAAGTGGTGTCAGTATGAGTTATTTCTCTTTTTCCTCTCCCCTTCAGTGTACATCTAATTGGACATGCATAACCAAAAAAAAATTTTTTTTAAAAAGCTCTTCTGCATAGCATTCCAGGACACTCGAGATCCATCCATCTTTGTACCTGAAAGTGAGTGGATTGGAATGCAGAAAAGGCTGTGGAGTGAGGGAATGTTGCCAGTAGGTCTGCAGTGGGCCAGCACAGACCTTTTTTTGGCAAAGGAGGTGGAGGGTGATGGTGGTGAGTAGGGGTCTGCCCAGCTGTGCATGCTGCAGCTAGAGGGACCTGCTGCTCTCTCTGTGGAGAGAGCTCAGTGACTAGAGAGAGGGAAAGGAAAGAGAAAAGGGCAAAGAGAAAGGAAAGAAAACATCTCCTGTCCATTGGTCCCATGATTCTGGCCATACCATGGGCCATACCAGCCCATAACTACCCATGGGCTGGTGGGACCCTCACCCCAAACTTGGGGATCCCTCTACTAGGTTGTGGGCACACCCAAAGCCCAAAGATTAACGTACATCTCCTCCAATGTGCCACCAGCTACCCTCTCCTCTTTTATTTTCTCTGCCAACTTACTTTTGTTGTTGATACACATTCCCAACTCCCAACCTTGTACTGGTAAGAGAAATGAAAAAAATTAAAAATAATAATAACCTGTGTTATAGCACCACCTTCTGGAAAACAAAAGGAAGACTTCTAATTACCAACCTACTGAATTGTTAGGAGTAAACAAAGCCTTGCCTAAATAAAGAAAAATCTTTGCTACTTCAAATGTGAGAGCAAAGTCTCATTTCATCAAGCACCATGGGAAAATATCATTGTAATCATGTTATCACAAGAAGAAAGTGACAGTTTTCCCACAACCAAACCCAAAGATCTGGAATACTGTGATCTAACTGATAAAGAGTTGAAAATAGCTATTAAGAGGAAATTCAGTGAGCTGCAGGAAAACTTAGGCAATACAATGATCTCAGGAATAAAATTAATAAACGGGAGGAGTACTTTACCCAAGTGACTGAAATTCTAAAAAGAAACCAAACAAATTATGGAGCTAAAGGACTCGATAAATGAGATTAAGAATTAGAATGCAATGGAAATAGAGCAAGTCACATGGAAGAATTAGCAAGCTCAGGGGTAGGGATATAGAGATGATTCAGATGGCAGGAAGAGAAATAAGATTTTTTAAAAGTGAAGAAACTGCAAAAACTCTCTGACTTCATCTGGTGAGCCAAAGGAGGAAGAGAGGGAAAAGGGAGCAGATAGTGTGTTAAATAATAGCTGAGAACTTTCCAAACCTGGAGAAGATACTGGATATATACATCCACCTTTACATATGTAAACATGAAAGGACATTCTCCAAGACATATTAAAACTGACAAAAGTCAATGATAACTTTAAAGACTGCAAGGAAAAATAGTAACCTATAGAGTTACCCTCATTAGGCTATCAGCAGATTTATCAGGAGAAACTCTGTAGGCTAGGAGACAGTGGAATGACATATTCAAAATGTTGAAAGATAAAACCTGCCAACCAAGAATACTCAATCTGGCAAAATTACTCTTCATATATGAAGGAGAAATATAGGCTTTCCCAGACAAAAACTGAGTTAATCACTACTAGACCTGCTTTACAGGAAATGTTGAAAAGAGCTCTTCAAGTTGAAAGTGCACAAAAGATGAAAGTACACAACTCTGATTATGATGATAGAAAAGTAACCTTTTGTAATAATATATTTAAGTCCTAATTATAGCACAGAAGGTAAAGGAAATGAAGTATAGCTACCACAACTTGTAATCAAATCATAAGAAAGGTAATTGGTGATGTCAAAAATGTAAAAAGGAAAGAGCTAAAGAATGGAACTTTTATAGACAAATGAAGATAAGTTGCTATCAGCAGAAAAATAACTTTCATCTATGAAAAGTTTTATATAAATTTCATGGTAACCATAAAAAAATTTAGTGGAGAATGAAATATTTTTTTTAAAAAATGGGAGACTGAGAAAATCACTATGAAAACCACCAACTTACAAAGGTAGACAGAAACAGAAGAAGAAATAGTGGAGCAGTAAAATAATAAAAGATAAAGCACACTGGGGCGACCCAGAGGGAGGGTAGGGGAGGGAGGAGGGTGGAGGGTTCAGGATGGGGAATGCTGGTATACCTGTGGTGGATTCATTTTGATATTTGGCAAAACTAATACAATATTGTAAAGTTTAAAAATAAAATAAAATTAAAAAAAAAAGATAAAGCACAATATGGCAGTAGTATGTTCTTAAATGTCAAATAGTCACTCTAAATGTAAATGGATTGAATTCACCAATCCAAAGGCACACAGTGGCTGGATGGATTAAAAAAAAAAAGCAATTGTATGTGATCTACAGAACACTTTTTATCTTTGAAGACACAGAATGGCTCAAAGGAAAGGATGGATGATGATATTTCAAGTAATTGGAAACCAAAAGAAGGTAGGCATAAGCACACTTATATCAGACAAAGTAGACTTCAAGTCAAAAAAGTATAATGAGACAAAAAAGGTCATTGTATTATGATAAAGGTATCAGTATATCAAGAGGTTATGTGCTCAGTTACTCAGTCGTGTCTGACTCTTTGTGATCCCATGAACTGTATGCTGCTAGGCTTCTCTGTCCATGGCATTTTCTAGGCAAGAATACTGGAGTGGGTTGCCATTTCCTTGCAATCATAAGTATATATGCTCCCAACACAGGCATATATATGTGCCAAAATGCATTAAGCAAATAATAACAGATCTTAAAGGAGAAATAAACAGCAGCACAGTAATTGTAGGATATTTCAGCATTCCACTATCAGGAGTGGATAGAACATACAAACAAATTCAACAAGGAAACATTGGAATTGAATCACACTTGAAAACAAATGGACATATGTAACATTCTGTCCAACAGAATACACATTATTCTCAAGTACACATGGAACATTCTCCAGGATAGATCATATGATAGGCTACAAAACAAGTCTTAGCAGATTTAAGATTGAAATCATACCATCTTTTCTGATCACAGTGGTTTGAAACTAGAAATCCACAAGAAGAAGATAGTAAGAAGGTCTGAAACCATGTGAAAACTAAACACACTTATAAAAAACCATTGAGTCAAAAAAAGAAAATGGAAATAAATTATCTTGAGACAAATGAAAGTGGAGATATAGTATATTAGATATTCTGGGAGGCAACAAAAGTATATCTGAGAGGAAAGGTTATAGTAATATGTACACATAAATTCAGATATGCAGGAAATACACCACCCTAGTGGTAGAAAGTGAAGAAGTAAAGAGGAACTAAAGAGCCTAAAGGAACTAAAGAACTAAAGGAACTAAAGAGCCTCTTGATGAAGGTTAAAGAGGAGAGTGAAAAAGCTGGCTTAAAACTCAACATTCAAAAACTATGATCATAGCATCCGGTCCCATCACTTCATGGCAAATAGATGGGGAAACAATGGAAACAGTGAGAGACTTTATTTTCTTGGGCTCCAAAATTACTGCAGACAATGACTCCAGCCATGAAATTAAAAGACACTTGTTCCTTGGAAGAAGAGCTATGAAAAACCTAGCCACTGTATTAAAAAGCAGAGACATCACTTTGCCAACAAAGGTCCATCTAGTCAATGCTATGGTTTTTCCAGTAGTCATGTGTGGAAGTGAGAGTTGGACTGTAAAGAAGGCTGAGCACCAAAGAATTGACTTGAACTGTGGTGCTGGAGAAGACTCTTGAGAGTCCCTTGGACTGCAAGGAGATGAAACCAGTCAATCCTAAAGGAAATCAGTCCTGAATATTTGTTGTAAGGACTGATGCTGAAACTGAAGCTCCAGTACTTTGGCCACCTGATGCAAACAGCCAACTCACTGGAAAAGATCCTGATGCTGGGAAAGATTGAGGGGAGAAGGAGAAGGGGTGACAGAGGATGAGATGGTTGGATGACATCACTGACTCAATGAGCATGAGTTTGAGCAAGCTCTGAGAGGTAGTAAAGGATAGGGAAACATGGTGTGCTGCAGTTCATGGAGTCACAGAGTCGGACACAACTGAACAACGGTAGTAACATGTGTATTAGGAAATTAGATCTGAAATAAGCGACCTAACTTAATACCTCAAGGAATTCAAAACAGAAGAGCAAATTAAGCCCAAAGTTAGTAGAAGGAAGGAAATAATAAAAATCAGAATGCAAATCAATGAAATAGTGACCAGAAAGACAACAGAAAGGATCAATGAAACTAAGAGGTGGTTCTTTGAAAACAAAACAAAACAAAATTGACACACCTTTAGCTGAACTAAGAAAAAGAAAGACTCAAGTAAGTAAAATTAGAAAAGAAAGAGGAGACATTGCAACTGACTACAGAAATGTAGACTCATAAGAGACTATTATGAATAACATGCCAACAGATTGTATAACCTAGAAGGAACTGATGCACTTCTGGAAACACAGAATGTACCAAGACTGAAAAGGACATCATTTTTTTGTTTGTTTTTTTGGATGTTCTAAGAGGTCTTGTAGGTCTGCATCAGAGATCAGTCGCTCAGTCATGTTCGACTCTTTGCGACCCCATGAATCACAGCACACCAGGCCTCCCTGTCCATCACCAACTCCCAGAGTTCACTCAGACTCACATCCATCAAGTCAGTGATGCCATCCAGCCATCTCATCCTCTGTCATCCCCTTCTCCTCCTGCCCCCAATCCCTCCCAGCATCAGAGTCTTTTCCAATGAGTCAGCTCTTCACATGAAGTGGCCAAAGTACTGGAGTTTCAGCTTTAGCATCATTCCTTCCAAAGAAATCCCAGGGCTGATCTCCTTCAGAATGGACTGGTTGAATCTCCTTTCAGTCCAAGGGACTCTCAAGAGTCTTCTCCAACACCACACTTCAAAAGCATCAATCCTTCGGCACTCAGCCTTCTTCACAGTCCAACTCTCACATCCATACATGACCACAGGAAAAACCATAGCCTTGACTAGACGAACCTTTGTTGGCAAAGTAATGTCTCTGCTTTTGAATATGCTATCTAGGTTGGTCATAACTTTCCTTCCAAGGAGTAAGCGTCTTTTAATTTCATGGCTGCAGTCACCATCTGCAGTGATTTTGGAGCCCAGAAAAATAAAGTCTGACACTGTTTCCACTGTTTCCCCATCTATTTCCCATGAAGTGGTGGGACCGGAGGCCATGATCTTCGTTTTCTGAATGTTGAGCTTTAAGCCAACTTTTTCACTCTCCACTTTCACTTTCATCAAGAGGCTTTTTAGTTCCTCTTCACTTTCTGCCATAAGGGTGGTGTCATCTGCATATCTGAGGTTATTGATATTTCTCCCGGCAATCTTGATTCCAGTTTGTGTTTCTTCCAGTCCAGCATTTCTCATGATGTACTCTGCATATAAGTTAAATAAACAGGCAGACAGTATACAGCTTTGACGAACTCCTTTTCCTATTTGGAACCAGTCTGCATAGAACTGTTCAATTTCAGCTTCTTCAGCATTACTGGTAGAGGCATAGACTTGGATTACCATGATATTGAATGATTTGCCTTGGAAACGAACAGAGATCATTCTGTCATTTTTGAGACTGCATCCAAGTACTGCATTTCAGACTCTCTTGTTAACTATGATGGCTACTCCATTTCTTCTAAGGGATTCCTGCCCACAGTAGTAGATATAATGGCCATCTGAGTTAAATTCACCCATTTCAGTCTATTTTAGTTTGCTGATTCCTAAAATGTTGACGTTCACTCTTGCCATCTTCTATTTGACCACTTCCAATTTGCCTTGATTCATGGACCTAACAGTCCAGGTTCCTATGCAATATTGCTCTGTACAGCATTGGACCTTGCTTCCATCACCAGTCACATCCAAAACTGGGTGTGGTTTTTGCTTTGGCTCTGTCTCTTCATTCTTTCTGGAGTTATTTCTCAACTGATCTCCAGTAGCATATTGGGCACTACTGACCTCGAGAGTTCATCTTTCTGTCTTTTTGTACTGTTCATGGGAAAGGTCCGTGTAGTCAAGGCTATAGTTTTTCCAGTAGTTATGTATGGATGTGAGAGTTGGACTATAAAGAAAGCTGAGCACTGAAGAATTGATGCTTTTGAACTGTGGTGTTGGAGAAGACTCTTGAGAGTCCCTTGGTCTGCAAGGAGATCCAACCAGTCCATCCTAAAGGCAATAAATCCTGAATATTCATTGGAAGGACTGATGTTGAAACTGAAACTTCAATACTTCGGCCACCTGATGTGAAGAGCTGACTCATTTGAAAACACCCTGATGCTGGGAAAGATTGAAGGCAGGAGGAGAAGGGGATGGCAGTGGATGAGATGGTTGGATGGCATCACCGACTCAATGGACATGAGTTTGAGTAACTTCCGAGAGTTGGTGATGGACAGGGAGGGCTGGTGTGCTGCAGTCCATGGGGTCGCAAAGGGTCTGACACGGGTGAGCGACTGAACTGACTGACTGACCAAGACTGAATCAGTACTGGAATTCTAGCCAGAGCAATTAGAGCAAGACAAAGAAATAAAAGGCACCCAAATTTCCTGTGGAAAGATGACCTTAGGTTTACTTTACCTTCTTTTGATACAGTTTCTCTTGGACATATACGAAGATAAATGTGCTATTTCAGTTCTGTTACCAACCAGCAGTATTTATGGTGAAAATTATCTGTGATTGGTAAGTTACATCTGGACTTTGAGGACTAAGGAAACACATGTATACCTCTAAGGATATACATTACTGCTTCATTGTTTCACTAGCATAAAATTTGTAGGGAAATAGCTCTTCAGCTCCCCTTTGTGACATCTCTTCTAACTCAGTGCATCCTTTGTGCAGGGGTTAGAAGCTGCATGCATGGACTGTTATTTCATGTGGTTACTGTTTGAAATCTACAAATGCTCTGAGTCTCTCTGTGTGATTGATTAAGGGTCTGGGAAGCAGCAACTGGATATTTTAAGGACTCCAGATAAAGATGTGTTTGATTTTTGTCATACTGACATGCTATATTTCCAGTGCTAAGTCCTTCCAAAGAGCTAAGTGAAATTGGTGATGAGATGACTACCTCTTGTGTCCTGTGAGTTTGAATGTTATTTTGAACCCAATACTACTGATGATCATTCTAGAAGAGGAAGGGAGAGGGAGGCGGGCAGAGGGAGGATGACAGGGCACCCCCTGCCGTCCCCTCTCGTCCCACCCTCAGTCCCTCCCAGCATCGGGGTCTTTTCACACGAGTCAGCTCTTCACATCAGGTGGCCGAAGTATTGGCGTTTCAGCTTCAAGCTATAGTTTTGTACTCAATATTTGAAGAGATAATAGAAAAGTTTTCAAAGCTGATGAACACATCAGGCCACAGATTCAGATGTATGAACCATAAGCAGAATAAATACAAGAAAACCATTCATAGGTATATCATTGGAAAACTGGTTAAAATTGTTTGTTTGTTTGTTTTCCCTTGAGACTTTCCTATACTGGAGTGGACTTCATCTGTGTATGCGGAGATGGGGAAAATATTAAGGGAAATCTTAAAAAGTAGCCAGAGGATTAAAAATGCATATTATTTTCGAAGGAATGAAAATAAGCTGACTTTTTAACCAAAAACAATGAAAGCAAGGAAATAGTGGAGTGATATCTTTAGAGAAGTGAAACAAACAAACTGCCAACCTATAATTTTGTACTCAACAAAAATACTCTTCAAAAACAAAAGCATAATATGTTTTCAGCAACGGTAAACTGAGAGAGTATGTCTCTAGAAGATGTCTATGGAACATAAAATTATATTAAGTAAATATATTCAACAACAGAAATTATTCAGTTAGGGGCATTGAAGGGGAGATGTCTGAAGGGAAGAAATGAAAGGGGAGTGAACAGGAGGGAGACAAAGCATGTAAAATAAGACACACAGAAAGAGAGCAGACACGTAAGGACAAGAGTTGGAAAGATAAGAGAGGGGATGATTTAAGAAGCTTTGGGAATGTTTTTGGAAGATTTTGTTTTTCATCTGGAGTGATTACATACGTGAACATTTTTTCAAATCTTTTATCTCTGACCTAAATACTAATACTTGATTGGCCAAAAAGTTTGAGTCTTCCAGCAACATCTTACAGAAAAACCCAAATGAACTTTTTAGCCAACTCAGTACTTTGTCCATCAGTTTTAAATAATCTCTTCTATACTAGAAAACGTTTCCCCTGGCTCTGTGTAGATAATTCCTCTTAAATGATTCTATAAAAAGTTGATTCTCCTGTGAAATTCTTGATTGACTTCAGTTTTAAAGAAGTACTTTAAAATTATAATCCAAGCCAACATGTTTTTTAAAATGAAGCAGAATACAGAATATCATTATCAGTAATCAGTTCTCGAAGGTAGATTTAGAACATGTGCATGCTCAGTCACTCTAGTTGTGTCTGACTCTTTGTGACCCTGTGAACTGCAGTCTACCAGGCTTCTCTGCCCATGCGATTTTCCAGCCAAGAATCCTGGAGTGGATTGCCATTTCCTCCTCCAGGGGATCTTCCTAATCCAGGGATCGAACCCTCATCTCAGTGTCTTATGCATTGGCAAGTGGATTCTTTATCACTAGCACCACTTGGGAAACCCTATTTTAGAACAATCTTTGCTTTAAAAAGGGCTTCCCTGGTGGCTTAGATGGTAAAGAATCTGCCTGCAACGTGGGAGACCTGGGTTCGATCCCTGGGTTGGGAAGATCCCCTGGAGAAGGGAAAGGCTACCTACTCCAGTATTCTTGCCTGGAGAATTCCACGGACAGATGAGCCTGGCAGGCTATAGTCCGTGGGGTTGCAAAGAGTCAGACACGACTGAGCGTAAGCTTTCACTTTATTATTGATCACTTTGCTTAAAAAAAAAAAGTCACATCCTCAGGCCTTTCCTGATCTATTTCAAATAATTTTCCCACCTTAACCCCAATTATTTTTGTTATTCCCAGTACTCAGCATGATTTTCATTTTTTGTCATTATATCACCATTATATCATGTGTGTTTATTGTTTATATTCTCCTCCAGAATGCAAGTTCCATTTGTACCTGCATTTTCAGCATTTGGAGCAGTGGCTAGCACACATTAGACACTCAGAAAATATTTCTTGAATGAATGAACAAATGAATGTTCAGGCCAACAGGGAGTAAAAATAAGAGAAAAAGGTCTTCAAAGATGCATGAGTTTGTTCTCTCAGTAAAAATTTAGTGCATGTTATATATTGTATAATGGGATTATTTCAGTCCATGTTCTATTTTCTTGAAATTAAGTAGTCAACTTTTGTATATTCTGATCCATAGGAAAGGCCACAGCCCTACTCCAGCCTCCATTTTACCTGAACATATCAATTCTTCCTTAATTTTTCTTACTCCATCCCTTCACTGTGCCCGAATTTCTCAGCTGAAATGCTGGGTGTAAAAGGATAAACATGCAAGTAAGCACTCTTGATGTGTTATAATTAAAGAGATCCTGGCTATTGGAAAGTGAAGTAATGTGAGTTTTGAGCTTGTGTGTTGGAGGCAGATGAACCATTTTGTTCCTTATTGTTCTGTAATTCTAGTTTCTTCATCTGTAAACTTAGGGTAATGTTTACTTCTAGAGTTCTGGGGAATAAATAAGATTTGTATATAATGTGCTCATAGTACTTGCTTAATCAGTGATATATCAAAACAGGAAGTCTTTTGCTTCCTGTTCAGAACTATCCTTTATAGAATTTTAAAGGACTTTCAGGGAAAGGAAATTTGGAGAGCAATGAGATTATTTTGTCTTACCACAGGTGAAGAAGAAAGGAGGCTTGTGTTATTTTGGCAGAAGTCTGGTGATGGTAGGGGCCAGAACATGTGTGCAGTCAGATGACTGTCTTAATTCCCAGAGTGAAGACTCTTGATGCAATGAGTAAGGGGTGGCTGATGCCCCCGCACTGCCCTGCTTGCTGGCACTTAGTGTCCCTTGGCTTGTAAAGCCTGGCAGGGTATAGTGTCATCCAAACATTCTTTCTTAACTTTTTATATTGAAGTGTACCATATATGTGAAGCAGTACTTATAGTCTAAATGACTTCTTACATAAATCCTCAGTGAATTTTCACAGACTGAACATAACTACTACTTAAAAGCACAAAAAATGACCAGTTTCCCACAAGCCCCCAGTTTGTGTCCCATTTTAGTTACTGTTTCCATCTTCTGCCCCATCAAATATCCATGGATTATAGTTTTATCTATTTTTTAACTTCATAGAATTATAGCCATATCTGTCTCATTTATTTCACTTGAGGTTTTGTTGGTGAGATTTACGTATGTCATTATATGTAGTTGTAATTCATTTATTCCCATTGCTGTATAGTATTACATTAAGACTATACATTGTATATACTGTATGATAAGAATATAATTCAAATAATACATATTATACAGTATGTTTGTAACCTTTATAGCAGAATGACATTTTGACAGTTCTTTGCTTTGCTTGAACCTCAAAGACAAATAGATTGTAATTTAGACCTAAAATATACAATAATTTTTTAATTCTTCCTTTATTAGATATTAATAAAGAATTTCTATAAGAATTTTAGTAAAATTTTAATAAATCTTAGATTTTCTTTACTTCATTAGATATATTAATGTTCTGAATTATATGATATTAAAATTGAATGGAGTATTTAAATGAATTAATATATCACAACACCCTTGTGGCAGAAAGTGAAGAGGAACTAAAAAGCCTCTTGATGAAAGTGAAAGAGGAGAGTGAAAAAGTTGGCTTAAAGCTCAACGTTCAGAAAACTAAGATCATGGCATCTGGTCCCATCACTTCATGGCAAATAGATGGGGAAACAGTGGAAACAGTGTCAGATTTTATTTTGGGGGGCTCCAAAATCACTGAAGATGGTGACTGCAGCCATGAAATTAAAAGACAGTTACTCCTTGGAAGGAAAGTTATGACCAACCTAGATAGCATATTCAAAAGCAGAGACATTACTTTGCCAACAAAGGTCTGTCTAGTCAAGGCTATGGTTTTTCCAGTGGTCACGTATGGATGTGAGACTTGGACTATGAAGAAAGCTGAGTGCCGAAGAATTGATGCTTTTGAAGTGTGGTGTTGGAGAAGACTCTTGTTAGTCCCTTGGACTGCAAGGAGATCCAACCAGTCCATCCTAAAGGAGACCAGTCCTGGGTGTTCATTGGAAGGACTGATGCTGAGGCTAAAACTCCAATACTTTGGCCACCTCATGTGAAGAGTTGACTCATTGGAAAAGACCCTGATGCTGGGAGGATATTGGGGGCAGGAGGAAAAGGGGACGACAGAGGATGAGATGGCTGGATGGCATCACCGACTCGATGGACATGGGTTTGGGTGAACTCCAGGAGGTGGTGATGGACAGGGAGGCCTGGCGTGCTGCGATTCATGGGGTCGCAAAGAGTCAGACATGACTGAGCGACTGAACTGAATTGATCTTGACAAATGACTGAGCTTTCTCTGCTTGGATATCGGATAGTGCATGCTTCTGAGTTTTAATCCTGATGCTGCTCCTTCATAGTTGAACGACTGTGGGCAAATTCTTAACCTCTCTGTGCCCCATTGTCTTGGTTTATCATTTATTTCCAGCCTTGGCAATAGGAAAACACTACAGGGGACCTGACCTCCTATCTCTTCCCCTGTAGTATTGAGAGATGAAATGAAAAACCAATAGATGTTAGTGTTACACATCCTGTCAAAAAAGTATGCTCAGGGTATGGTAGTAATACTAAAAAGGAAATTTTCAGTGTAGACTTGAATGGTGAGAAAGGTGGAGATGAGAGGGGCTTCGTGGAGCAGATGACTCTGTTAGTTGAAAGAATTTGTATTGGTTATTCTCAGTTCTGCTCCCAGAACAATATAAAACAGTTTCACTCTTCTGTATAACAGCTGTTCACCTTATCAAATGTAAAATTCTAAAAGGATAGATGGGTTTTCTATGTAGAGGATCATAGAAAACCCTAAAGACTCCACCAGAAAATTACTAGAGCTAATCAATGAATATAGTAAAGTTGCAGGATATAAAATTAACACACAGAAATCCCTTGCATTCCTATACACTAACAATGAGAAAACAGAGAAATTAAGGAAACAATTCCATTCACCATTGCAACAAAAAGAATAAAATACTTAGGAATATATCTACCTAAAGAAACAAAAGACCTATATATAGAAAGCTATAAAATACTGGTGAAAGATACCAAAGAGGACACAAATAGATGGAGAAATATACCGTGTTCATGGATCGGAAGAATCAATATAGTGAAAATGAGTATACTATCCAAAGCAATCTATAGATTCAGTGCAATCCCTATCAAGCTACCAATGGTATTTTTCAGAGGACTAGAACAAATAATTTCACAATTTGTATGGAAAAACAAAAAACCTCGAATAGCCAAAGCAATCTTGAGAAAGAAGAATGGAACTGGAGGAACCAACCTACCTGACTTCAGTCTCTACTACAAAGCCACAGTCATCAAGACAGTATGGTACTGGCACAAAGACAGAAATACAGATCAATGGAACAAAATAGAAAGCCCAGAGATAAATCCATGCACCTATGGACACCTTATCTTTGACAAAGGAGGCAAGAATATACAATGGAGAAAAGACAATCTCTTTAACAAGTGGTGCTGGGAAAACTGGTCAACTACTTGTAAAAGAATGAAACTAGAACACTTTCTAACACCATACACAAAAATAAACTCCAAATGAATTAAAGATCTAAACGTAAGACCAGAAACTGTTAAACTCCTAGAGGAAAACATAGGCAGAACACTCTCTGACATAAACCACAGCAGGATCCTCTATGACACACCTCCTAGAATATTGGAAATAAAAGCAAAAATAAACAAATGGGACCTAGTTAAAATTAAAAGCTTCTGCACAACAAAGGAAACTATAAGCAAGGTGAAAAGACAGCCTTCAGAATGGGAGAAAATAATAGCAAATGAAGCAATGGACAAAGAATTCATCTCAAAAATACACAAGTAACTCCTGCAGCTCAATTCCAGAAAAATAAAAGACCCAATCAAAACGTGGGCCAAAGAACTAAACAGACATTTCTCCAAAGAAGACATACAGATGACTAACAAACACATAAAAAGATGCTCAACATCACTCATTATCAGAGAAATGCAAATCAAAACCACAATGAGGTACCATTTCACGCCAGTCAGAATGGCTGTGATCCAAAAGTCTACAAGCAATAAATGCTGGAGAGGGTGTGGAGAAAAGGGAACCCTCTTACACTGTTGGTAGGAATGCAAACTAGTACAGCCACTATGGAGAACAGCATGGAGATTCCTTAAAAAACAAAATAGAACTGCCATATGACCCAGCTATCCCACTGCTGGGCACACACACTGAGAAAACCAAAATCGAAAGAGACACGTGTACCCCAATGTTCATCGCAGCACTCTTTATAATAGCCAGGACGTGGAAGCAACCTAGATGTCCATCAGCAGATGAATGGATAAGAAAGCTGTGGTACATTTACACAATGGAATATTACTCGACCATTAAAAAGAATACATTTGAATCAGTTCTAATGAGGTGGATGAAACTGGAACCTATTATACAGAGTGAAGTAAGCCATAAAGAAAAACACCAATACAGTATACTAACACATATATATGGAATTTAGAAGGTAATGATAACCCTGTATGCAAGACAGCAAAAGAGACACAGATGTACGAACAGTCTTTTGGACTCTGTGGGAGAGGGCGAGGGTGGGCTGATATGGGAGACTGGCATTGAAACATGTAAAATATCATATATGAAACGAATTGCCAGTCCAGGTTTGATGCATGATACAGGGTGCTCGGGGCTGGTGTGCTGAGATGACCCAGAGGGATGGGATGGGGAGGGAAGTGGGAGGGGGGTTCAGGATGGGGAACACACGTACACTCATGGCAGATTCAAGTCAATGTATGGCAAAACCAATACACTATTGTAAAGTAAAAAAAAAAAAAAAAGGCGTCTGCCTGCCAAGCAGGAGACCCGGGTTCAATCCCCGGAGAGGGAAATGGCAGCCCATTCCAGTGGTTTTGCCTGGGAAGTCCCATGGACAGGGGAGCCTGGTGGGCTACAGTCCACGGGGTCTCAAAGAGTCAGACAGAACTTAGTGACTTTGCAACTCCATGGATTGTAGCCCATCTTCCTCTGTCGGGGGAGTTCTCCAGGCGGGAATACTGGGGTGGGTTGCCATTCCCTTCTCCAGGGGACCTGACCCAGGGCTTGAACCCGGGTCTCCTGCACTGCAGGCAGATTCTTTACCATCTGAGCCACCAGGGAAGCCCCAAACAACAATACTCTATTACAATAATGTAATGGGTTATAGATAATTATACGGTAACAATACTCTATTACAAAATAAAAGTAAATAAGTAAAAAAAATAAAAGGATAGATGGGGTAAGTCTATATGTTTCAGTCGCTTTAGAGAGTATTTTGTATAATTAGGCTAGAGTTTGGGAAGAACAAAATGGACCACTGAGTGATAACTTTGTAGAATCATTTAATCCAAGAAATTATATGAGCTATAAATATAGTTTATTTCCATTAGTTCACAGATGGCAGTTCAGCAAAATTGGAAATTTGAAATAAGTTAAAACATTTTGCATATTATTCTGTTTTAGTTCCACACATAAGGAATGCCACATATTTCTCCTCTGACTTCGCTCAGTATGACAGTCTCTAGGTCCATCCATGTTGCTGCAAATGGCATTATTTCATTTTTTTAATGGACAAGTAATATTCCACTGTAGATACATACCACTTCTTTATCCCTTCCCCTGTCGATGGACATTTTACAAATGAACTTACTTACAAAACAGAAAGAGACCTACAGAGGAGTTTATGATTGCTGAGGGGAAGGGGGACTTAGGGAGTTTGGGTTGGACATGTACACACTGCTATATGTAAAATGGATAACTAACAAGACCTATTGTATAGCATATGGAACTCTGGTCAATATTATGTTGCAGCCTGGATGGGAGGGGAGTTTGGGGGAGAATGGATACATGTGTATGTATGGCTGAGTCCCTGTGCTGTTCACGTGAAACTTTCACAACATTGTTAATCAGCTATACCCCAATACAAAATAAAAAGTTTAAAAAAATAAAAATATTCTAGACTGTATTATTGAGACTCAGCTGTGAATGACAGGAATTTTCAAAATAAGAATGGCTTAAACAAGATAGTATTTTACTCACTTTTAACAGTCTGAGCAGGTAGTTCCAGGCTTCAGGATGGTGGAAGGATCTGAAGAAGCTGCTGCTAGGGACATTTCTGCTGGCATGTCATTGGCCAGAGCATAGTCACATGGCCATATCTACTTAACAAGAGATACTGGAGGCAGTCTCTACTTCAGGTGGATATATATTCAGGTGTAATTTGGGAGTCATATGTCTAGGAAGGAAGACTGGAATAGATATTGGGGAACACCTCACAATGTGACAGAATTAGTATGTTCACCACTTTATCCCAAGTGCCTATAATTGCACTTGATACAGAGTGCACCATAGTAGGCATTTGTTAAATAGTTGTTCCATGGATGAGTGTTCTTTATTGCTGCTGTCAAACTAGATATTGATCTGGATATTTATATATATGATATACACGATAAATTATGGCAAATTTGTTCACCCTTGGTTTTTAAAAATGTTTTGCTTTTTTTCATCGGTGTTCTTTCTTCATAGTTAAGGTATCCCTAAGAGTTTTCATATAGATTTGCTACCATACAGAATCCTTTATTGCTGATGTTTCTTCTCACTAAAACTTGGAGACCTATTGAATCTCTCTTAACACATGTCTTTGATCAGCATAGTCCTACCATGTGAATGGTGCTCAGTAAATGCTTTTAGATTGAATAAATGAATGTTGCTGTGCTTGGTTATGTCTGACTCTTTACAACCCTATGGAGTATAGCCCACCAGGCTTCTCCATCCATGGGATTTTCCTGACAAGAATGCTGGAGTGGGTTGCCAATCCTGCTCCAGTGGATTTTCCCAACCCAGGGATCAAACCTGCATCTCCTACAGTGCAGGTGGATTCTTTACCACTGAACCACCAGGGGAAGCCCAAATGAATGTTAAATGTTTATGAATCCAAACCTTTCCTCTCAGTTAATTTCCCTAGGAAAGTTTACAGCTGTAATACACATAAAAGAAATTCTTGGTCTTAAATCTGTTTATATTACAAGATTTTAAGAAATATTCATTCAGCTTTCAGGTGGGATGTGATTATGAGACAACTATCTGTATTTAATTATCACTAAGTACTAATTCACCTAAGTTAGTAGGTAATAGAGGCTATTGTATTTCAGCAAAAAAGGGGGCATTCTTAATGCATTTGAATCTTTTGATCTCAGATAACCAATTAACTTATCATTATGCTTAACTCTTTCAAGAGATGATGCCATTTCTTTCTGTTTTTTTTTTTTTTTTTTCTTTACTGGAGTATAGTTGGTTCACAGTGTTGTGTTAATTTCAGGTGTACAGTACAGTTTTAGTTATATTAATACATATATTCCTTTTTTTTCAGATTCCTTTGTCATTTAGGTTATCGTGGAATATGGAGTAGATTTCCCTGTGCTATAATTCCTTGTTGGTTGTCTATCTTATATATAGTAGTATGTGTATGTTAACCCCAAGCTCCTGATTTATCCCTCCCTGCCAGGTTTCCCTTTGATAACCATAAGTTTGTTTTAGTATCTGTAGATCTTTTTCTGTTTTGTGAATAAGTTCATTTATGTCATTAAGAAATCAGGTTCCTCATATGAGTGATAGCATATGATATTTGTCTTTTTCTATCTGACTTACTTCATTTAGTGTGATAATCTCTAGGTCCATCCATGTTGCTGCACATGGCATTATTTTGTTCTTCTTTATAACTTAGTAATATTCCATTGTATATATGTACCACATCTTTATCCATTCCTCTGTTGATGAACACTTAGGTGGCTTTCATGTCTTGGCTATTATAAATAATGCTGCAATGAACATTGGGGTGCATGTATCTTTTCTAATTTTGTTTTTTGCAGATATATAGAGTGGGAATTGCTGTGTTGCATGGTAGTTCTATTTTTAGTTTTTTAAGGACCCTCTATACTATTCTCTGTAATTGTACCAATTTACATTCCCACCAACAGTGTAAGAGGGCTCCCCTTTCTCCACACCCTTTCCAATGTTTATTATTTGTAGACATTTTGATGATGATGACCATTCTGACCAGTGTGAGGTGATACCTCATTGTAGTTTTGATTTGCGTTTCTCTGATAATTAGTGATGTTGAGAACCTTTTCATGTGCTTTTTGTCCATCTCTATGTCTTATTTGGAGAAATGTCTATTTAGATCTTCTGCCCATTTAAAAAAATTTTTTTTCATATTGAGCTGTATGAGCTGTTTATATTTTGGAGATTAATCCTTTGTCAGTTGCATCATTTGCAAATAATTTCTCCCATTGTGTGAATTGTCTTTTGTTGGTGGTTTCCTTTGCTGTGCAGGAACAGTTAAATTTAATAGGTCCCATTTATTTATTTTTGCTTTTATTTTCATTGCTCTACAAGGTGGATCAAAGAAGATTTTGTTATGATTTATGTCAAAGAATGTTCTGCCTATGTTTTCCTGTAAGAGTTTTATAGTGTTCAGTCTTACATTTAGGTATTTGACCCATTTTGAGTCTATTTTTTGTCAATGGTATAAGTAGATTTTCTGCTTTCATTCTCTGCTTGAAGCTGTCCAGTTTTCCCAGCACCACTTACTGGAGAGATTGTCTTTTCTCCATTGTATACCTTTGCCTCTTTGACATAGAGTAATTGGCTATAGGTGCATGGGCATATTTTTGGGTTTTCTGTGCTGTTCTTTTGATCTGTATTTCTGGGTTGTTTTTGTTTTTGTTTTTTTTTTTTTTTTTTGCTGCCAGAGCCTGATTCCTCCAGTTCCATTTTTCTTTCTGAAGATTGCTTTGGCTATTCAAGACCTTTTGTGTTTCTATAAAAATTTAAAAATTTATGCTAGTTCTGTGAAAAATCCCATTATGCCATTGGTAATTTGATAGAGATTGCATTGAATTTCTAGGTTGCCTTGGGCAGTGTAGTCATTTTGATAATATTGATATTTCCTATCCAAGCACATAGTATATCTTTCCATCTGCTTATATCATCCTCGATTTATTTCATCTGCATCTTGTGGTTTCCATACTACAAGTCTTTTGTCTCCTTAGGTAGATTTATTATTAGATATTTTATTTTTGATGCAGTGATAAATTGGATTGCTTCCTTAATTTCTCTTTTTGATCTTTTGTTGTTACTGTATAGGAATGCAACAGATTTCTGTGTATTAATTTTGTATCCTGCAACTTTATGAACTCTAGTAGTTTTCTGGCAGCATCTTTAGGATTTTTTATGTATAGTATACTTGTTCCCAATTTGGATTCCTTTTATTTCTTTTTCTTCTCTGATTGCTGTGGCCAGGACTTCCAAAACCATTGAATGAAAGTGGCGACAGTGGACATAACTTGTTTTGCTCCTGGTCTTAGAGGAAAGGCCTTCAGCTTTTCATCATTGAAAATGATGTTAGCTCTGGCTTTGTCCTATATGGCCTTTATTATGTTGAGGTAAGTTTGCTCTGTGCTCACTTTCTGGAGAATTTTTATCATTTGTTGAATTTTATTGAAAGCTTCTTCTGCATCTCTTAAGATGAACATACAGTCTTTATTCTTCAGTTTGTTAAATGCCATGTATCACACTGATTGATTTTCATATATTGAAGAATCTTGCATTCCTGGGATAAATCCCCCTTGATCATGTTGTTTGATCCTTTTAATGTATTGTTGGATTTGATTTGCTAGTATTTTGTTCAGGATTTTTGCTTCTATGTTCACCAGTGATAGCCTTCAATTTTTCTCTTTATTTTGGTGGCATCTTTGTCTGGTTTTGATATCAGGGTGTTGGTAGCCTCATAGAATGAGATTGGGAGTGATCCTTCCCTTGAAATTTTTTGGAAGAGTTTCTGAAAGATAGGTGTTAACTCTTTTCTAAATGTTTGGTAGAATTAGCCTGTGAAGTCATCTGGTCCTGGACTTTTATTTGCTGGAAGACTTTTTTTTTAACTTTTTATTTTGTTTTGAAGTATAGCTGACCAAGTTTCAGGTGGGCAACGAAGGGACTCAGCTATACACACACACACACACACACACACACACACACACACACACATGTACACGTGTATCCATTCTCCCCCATACTTCTCTCCCATCCAGGTTGCCACATAACATCGAGCAGAGTTCCTTGTGCTATATAGTAGATCCTTGTTGGTTATCCATTTTAAATATAGCAGTATGTACAGTGCTAACTGTTTCTTCCTCTCTAACTATTCCTTCCTCCCATCCTTCTCCCAGCAACCATAAATTCATTCTCTAAGTCTGTGAGTCTGTTTCTCTTTTGTAAATAAGTTCATTTGTATCATGGCTTTTCAGATTCTATGTAAAAGGGATGCAATACAATGTTTCTGTTTCTCTGACTAACTGACTTCACTCAATGTGACAATCTCTAGGTCCATACATGTTGCTGCAAATGGCATTATTTCATTCTTTTTAAAGGCTGAGTAATATTCCACTGTATATATGTACCATCTCTGTCAATGGACATTAGGTTGCTTCCAGGACTTGGCTTCATAAACAGTGCTGCATTGATCACTGGGGTTCATGCATCCTTTTGGACCATGTTTTTCTCCAGATACATACCCAGGAGTGGGATTTCAGGGTCATGTGCTTGCTAAGTCGCTTCAGTTGTGCCTGACTCTATAAAACCATATTGACTGTAGCCCACCAGGCTCCTCTGTCCATGGGATTCTCCAGGCAAGAATACTGGAGTGGGTTTCCATGCCCTCCTCCAGGGATCTTTCCTACCGAGGGATCGAACCTGCATCTCTTAAGTCTCATGCATTGGCAGCCAGGTTCTTTACCACTAGCCCCACCTGGGAAGCTCTTGCAGGGTCATATGGTAGCTCTATTTTTAGTTTTTTAAGAAGCCTCCATACTATTCTCCATAGTGGCTGTACCAATTTACACTTCCACCAACAATTTAAGAGGGTTCCTTTTTTTGCACTCTCTTTCTGCTGGAAGATTTTTAATCAGTTTCAATTTCATTACTTGTGATTGGTCTGTTCATATTTTCTGTTTCTTCCTGGTGCAGCCTAGTTCAGCCTAGTTCTTGGGAGTTTGTACCTTTCTAAGAATTTGTCCATTTCTTCTAGGTTGTCCGTTTTACTGGTATATAATTAGTTGTTTGTAGTAGTCTCCTAAGTGACTTTTTCTTTTAATTTCTGTAGTATCTTTTGTAACATCTCCTTTTCCATTTCTAATTTTATTGATTTGAGCCCTCTCTCTTTTTCTTGATGAGTCTGGCTAAAGGCTTGTCAATTTTGTTTGTCTTTTTAAAACACCAGCTTTTAGTTTCATTGATCCTTTCTTTTGTTTTCTTTTTCTCTATTTCATTTATTTCTACTCTTGATATTTATGGCTTCTTTCCTTCTGCTAACTTTGGGTTTTGTTCTTCTTTCTCTAGTTGCTATAGGTATAAAATCAGGATGTTTATTTGAAATTTTCCTTGTTTCCTGAGGTAAGATTGTATTGTTACAAGCCTCCTTCTCAGAATTGCTTTTGCTACATCCCATAGGTTTTGTATCATGGTGTTTTTGTTGTCACCTGTTTTTAAGTTTTTTGTTTATTTTATTTCTTTGGTTTCTGCTATGATTCGTTGGTTGTTTAGTAACATTGTTTAGCCTCCATGTAAACATGTCTTTTTTTTTTTTTTTTTACAGTTTTTTTTTTCCTGTAATTGATTTCTAATCTCATAGTGTTGTGGTGAGAAAAGATGCTTGATATAATTTTAATTTTCTTAAATGTCCTGAGGCTTAATTTGTAGCCCAAGATGTGATTTATCCTGGACAGCATTCCATCTGCACTTGAGAGGAAAGTGTATTCTGTTGCTTTTGCATAGAGTGTTCTATAATTATCAATTAAGTTCATCTGGTCTAATTTGTCATTTAAGGCCTTTTGTCTTCTTATTGATTTTTCTGCTTTGATAATCTGTCCACTGATGAAAGTGAGGTGTTAAAGTCCCCTATTATTACTGTGTTACTGGCAATTTCTCCTTTAATGGCTGTTAGCATTTGCCTTATACATTGAGGTAGTCTTACGAGGGGGTGCATATACATTTATAAATGTTACATCTTCTTGGATTGATCCCTTGATCATTATGGATCCTTGTCCTTCCTTGTCTTTTTCAACAGTATTTATTTTAAAGTCTGTTTTGTCTGATATGAGTATTGCTACTCTGTCTTTCTTTTGGTTTCTCTTTACATGGAATATCCTTTTCCGTTCTCTCAATTTCAGTTTGTATGTCCCTAGATCTGAAGTGGATCTCTTGTAGACAGCATATATTTGGGTCTTGTTTTTATATACATTCTAGTCTATGTTTTTTGTTTGAAGCATTTAACCCAATTACGTTTAAGGTAATTATTGATAATGTATGCTCTTATCACCATTTTGTTAAGTGATTTAGCTTTTATTTTTGAAAGTGGAAGTGTTAGTCACACAGTTGTGTCTGATTCTTTGCCATGGAATTCTCCAGGCAAGAATACTGGAGTGTGTTGCCATTCCCTTCTCCAGGGATCTTCCCAACCCAGGGATTGAACACAGGTCTTCTGTATTGCAGACAGATTCTATACCATCTGAGCCACCAGGGGTCTTTTTTATTCCCTTCATTTTTTCTTCTCTCTCCTTGTGATTTGATATCTATAGTGTTGTGTTTGCTTTTTCTTTTTTGTATGTGTATCTATTACAGATTTTTTGTTTGTGATTCCCAAGAGGTTTTAGTATAGCAGTCTGTATATGTACAAGATGTTTTAAGTTGCTGATCTGTTCATTTCCAATACATTTTCAATATGCTGCATTTGTACTGTCTTCACAGTCCCTGGTTTTGGTATCAGATTTATGTGTGGGTGATTTCCTACCTTTGTTTTATGTTTGCCTTTACCAGTCATCTTTCTAATTTCTATTGTTCTTGTTTCTAGTTGTGGCATTTTATTTTTTGCCCAGAAAAGTACCTTTAAGATTTATTGTAATGCTGGTTTTGATGGTGCTGAGTCTCTCTTTTTTTTTTAATATAAATTTATTTAAATTTAATTGGAGGTTAATTACTTTACAATATTGTATTCATCTTGCCATACATCAACATGAATCTGCCACAGGTATACACATGTTCCCCATCCTGAACCCGCCTCTCTCCTCCCTCCCCATAACATCCCTCTGGGTCGTCCCAGTGCACCAGCCCCAAGCATCCAGTATCCTGCATCGAACCTGGACTGGCGATTCATTTCATATATGATATTATACATGTTTCAATGCCATTCTCCTAATCATCCCACCCTCTCCCTCTCCCACAGAGTCCAAAAGACTGTTCGATACATCTGTCTCTTTTGCTGTCTCGCTTAACAGGGTTATCGTTACCATCTTTCTAAATTCCATATATATGCGTTAGTATACAGTATTGGTGTTTTTCTTTCTGGCTTACTTCACTCTGTATAATAGGTTCCAGTTTCATCCACCTCATTAGAACTGATTCAAATGTATTCTTTATAATGGCTGAGTAACACTCCATTGTGTATGTGTACCACAGCTTTCTATCCATTCATCTGCTGATGGACATCTAGGTTGCTTCCATGTCCTGGCTATTATAAACAGTGCTGCAATGAATATTGGGGTGCGTGTGTCTCTTTCAATTCTGGTTTCCTCTGTGTATATGCCCAGCAGTGGGATTGCTGGGTCATAAGGCAGTTCTATTTCCAGTTTTTTAAGGAATCTCCACACTGTTCTCCATAGTGGCAGTACTAGTTTGCATTCCCACCAACACAAATTTCACCCCAAAACAATGAATTTCACCTTTTTCTCAAATGCACACAGAACCTTCTCCAGGATAGATCACATCCTGGGCCATAAATCTAGCCTTGGTAAATTCAAAAAAATTGAAATCATTCCAAGCATCTTTTCTGACCACAATGCAGTAAGATTAGATCTCAATTATAGGAGAAAAACTATTAAAAATTCCAACATATGGAGGCTGAACAACATGCTGCTGAGTAACTGACAAATCACAGAAGAAATCAAAAAAAGAAATCAAAATATGCATGGAAATGAATGAAAATGAAAACACAATAACCCCAAACCTGTGGGACACTGTAAAAGCAGTGCTAAGGGGGAAGTTCATAGAAATACATGCATACCTCAAGAAACAAGAAAAAAGTCAAATAAATAACCTAACCCTACACCTAAAGCAACTAGAAAAGGAAGAAATGAAGAACCCCAGGGTTAGTAGAAGGACAGAAATCTTAAAAATTAGGGCAGAAATAAATGCAAAAGAAACAAAAGAGACCATAGCAAAAATCAACAAACCCAAAAACTGGTTCTTTGAAAGGATAAATAAAATTGACAAACCATTAGCCAGACTCATCAAGAAACAAAGGGAGAAAAATCAATCAATAAAATTAGAAATGAAAATGGAGAGATCACAACAGACTACACAGAAATACAAAGGATCATAAGAGACTACTACTACTACTACGACTACTACTACTATCAGCAATTATATGCCAATAAAATGGACAATGTGGAAGAAATGGACAAATTCTTAGAAAAGTACAACTTTCCAAAACTGAACCAGGAAGAAATAGAAAATCTTAACAGACCCATCACAAGCACGGAAATTGAAACTGTAATCAGAAATCTTCCAGCAAACAAAAGCCCAGGTCCAGACGGCTTCACAGCTGAATTCTACCAAAAATTTAAAGAAGCGCTAACACCTATCCTACTCGAACTCTTCCAGAAAATTGCAGAGGAAGGTAAACTTCCAAACTCATTCTATGAGGCCACCATCACCCTAATACCAAAACCTGACAAAGATCCCACAAAAAAAGAAAACTACAGGCCAATATCACTGATGAACATAGATGCAAAAATCCTTAACAAAATTCTAGCAATCAGAATCCAACAACACATTAAAAAGATCATACACCATGACCAAGTAGGCTTTATCCCAGGGATGCAAGGATTCTTCAATATCCGCAAGTCAATCAATGTAATACACCACATTAACAAATTGAAAAATAAAAGCCATATGTTATCTCAATAGATGCAGAGAAAGCCTTTGACAAAATTCAACATCCATTTATGATAAAAACTCTCCAGAAAGCAGGAATAGAAGTAACATACTTTAAGATAATAAAAGCTATATATGACAAACCCACAGCAAACATTATCCTAAATGGTGAAAAATTAAAAGCATTTCCCCTAAAGTCAGGAACAAGACAAGGGTGCCCACTCTCACCACTACTGTTCAACATAGTTTTAGAAGTTTTGGCCACAGCAATCAGAGCAGAAAAAGAAATAAAAGGAATCCAAATTGGAAAAGAAGTAAAACTCTCACTGTTTGCAGATGACATGATCCTCTACATAGAAAACCCTAAAGACTCCACCAGAAAATTACTAGAACTAATCAATGAATATAGTAAAGTTTCAGGATATAAAATCAACACACAGAAATCCCTTGCATTCCTATACACTAATAATGAGAAAATAGAGAAATTAAAGAAACAATTCCATTCACCATTGCAATGAAAAGAATAAAATACTTAGGAATATATCTACCTAAAGAAACTAAAGACTGATATATAGAAAACTATAAAACAGTGGTGAAAGAAATCAAAGAGGACACTAATAGATGGAGAAATATACCATGTTCATGGATTGGAAGAATCAATATAGTGAAAATGAGTATACTACCCAAAGCAATCTATAGATTCAATGCAATCCCTATCAAGCTACCAATGGTATTTTTCACAGAGCTGAAGTCTCTTTTTAATTTTTGCTTATTTGTAAAATCTGTTGATTTCTCTGTCAAATCTGAACTATAGCCTTGAAGGGTAGAGTATTTTCGGTTTTAGGTTTTTCCCCATCTGCACTTTGAATATATTGTAGTACTCTCTTCAGCCTGCAGAGTTGCTGCTGAAAAATCAGCTTATAACTTTATAGGGATTCTCTTATACATTATTTTTTGCTTTTCCCTTATTATTTTTAATATTTTTTGTTTGTCTTTAATTCTTGTCAGTTTGATTAATACATGTCTCAGCAGGTTCCTCCTTGAGTTTATCTTATAGGGGACTCTTTGTGCTTCTTGGATTTAAGTGAGTGTTTCTTTTCTCAGGTTAGGGAAGGTTTTGTCTGTAATAGCGTCAAATATTTTCTCAGGCCCTTTCTCTCTCTCTTCTCCTTCTGGGACTCCTGAGAGTCCAGGATGGTAGTGATGGCTTGTGCTTGTCCCTGGAGCTCCTGTAGGTGGTGGTGCTGGTGTGTGTGTGGTGAGAGGAGAAAATATGCAGACCATTCTTCTTTATCCATTCATTCATTTGTTGATGGACACTTAGGTAGTTTTCATATCTTTGCTTTTGTGAATAATGCTGTGATGAACATGGTAGTGTAGATACTTCTTTGATATCCAATTTTTATTTCCTTCTAATATCTACAAGGGGGTGCAGAATCATTATATAGTTCTTTTTAACTTTTCAGGAACCTCTCTACTGTTTTACATAGTGGTTACACCAATGTACATTTCTGCCATCAGTGCACAAGGGTTCCCCTTTCTCCACATCTTCATCAACATTGTTGTCTCTTCAGTTTTAATGACAGCTATTCTGACAAATGTGAGGTGATAACTCATTGTAGGTTTGATTTGCATTTACTTGATAATTAGTCATGATTTACCTGATGATTACCTGAAGATTTTGTGTATTTGGCCATTTGTATACTTTGTTTGGCAAAAAGTTTATTTAATTTCTTTATTCATTTTTCAAATCAGATTGGTTTCTTTGCTATTAAATTGTTAGATAATTTACATAATTTGGATATTAACCCCTTATCAGATGTGTAATTTGCAAATATTTTCTTCCATTTGGTAGGTTGCCTTTTCATTTTGTTGATGATTTCTTTTGCCATGAAGAGACTTTTTAGTTTGATTTAATCCTACTCATTTATATTTGCTTTTGTTGCCTTTGCTTTTGTTATCAAGTTCAAAAAATTATTGCTAAGGTCAATTCTAGGAGATTACCTCTTAGGTTTTTCTCTGGAAGGTTTATGGGTTTTTTTGTTTTGTTTTAAATTTGTTTTTAATCCATTTTGAGTTGATTTTTGTATAATGTATGAAATGGGGTCTATTTTCATTCTTTTTTATGTGGCTATCCAATATTCCTAGTGCCATTTATTGAAGAGATTATCCCTTCCCCATTGTATGTTTTTGAGTCATTTGTCATAAATTAATTGACCTTAATTATGCATGAGCTAATTTTTGGGCTGTCTATTCTGTTCCATTGATCTCTGTGTCTGGTTTTATGCCAAGACTATGCTCTTTTAGTTTTTACACCTTTGTAAGATAGTTTGAAATAAAGAAGTGTGATACATCTAGTATGTGCAAAATACTGTGCTAGACACTTCCTGGCAGACTCAGATGAATACTGACTGTCTTATTTGAGGAGGGTAAGAGCTGGTAGCTCTTACCATATGATTTTTCAAGAACACAAATATATATAACAGCCTAAAAATGATGAAGGAACATGAACTTTGTCAGTATACTGTGAAGGTTTGAAAGAAAGAGATTCCATCGAATGTGGGAAAACAAGAAACCTTTGTAGAAAAGGTGAAAAAGGGCTACATGTGAATTTTCTGATGAAATGGTACTGAAACTAGTTATGAGTTTTAATTTATTATAGCAATTATTTATTCTTTCATAATACAAGTGATTGAATTGACCAGAGAAGAGGAAGAGAGGGACAAAACATAGTAATTCTATTCTATCCAAAAGATGTTTCAAATTCATACCAATAGTTTTAGGTATGAAAATGGAATTCAGTAATCCTTTCCACAGATACTTAATTAACATCTCTGTGCTGGGTGCTGAGGATACAGAGAAGATAAGATACAGTTTCTGTCCTTCAGGAGCACATACTCCAGTAGAGTAGACAGACATGAAAAGAGGTTATTTTCTGTTCTATACAATAAGTGATATTAAAGTGGTAAATATGAGGAAAAAAATTTGGGGTTACAGAGGAAGGAAGCATGGATAAATGATTACATTGCTATGATGGCAAAGTTATTTTCCTTTTTCTTTTCTCTAGTTGGAGAGCATCAATTGACAGGCCATAAAGTTGCAGTTAAAATTTTAAATAGACAGAAGATTCGCAGTTTAGATGTTGTTGGAAAAATAAAACGAGAAATTCAAAATCTAAAACTCTTTCGTCATCCTCATATTATCAAACTGTAAGTACTTCTGCACCTGATTACATGAGAGAAACTGTCTCAAAATATCATATTTGAATTTATAAATAATTATCTATTTTTAGTTAAACTTTTTATAAATATACAGTTTTTCATATTTATATTTAACAAATGTAATTCATTTAACCTCATTATCCTTTTTTGCATGCTTCTGGTTTAGAATTAAAAGTCTAATTGTAAATTGACTCTTATCTCTAGTATTCATGTTGAAGGTAATTTAGGACTTTGCTATTTCTAGATTTATTTTATAATTGTTTTCTAGTCACTTTTAATGAACAGGGTATTTTCTTTTTGGAAAAGGTAGAAAGTAACTGTTAAAGATTATCTGCCATTATATTATTTGCAAAACTGCCATCATTACTTTAATTACTGATAGTAAAGTCCTTAGGAAGGCAAATTAATTTTTTTTTTTTTTGGATAAAGCAAGTTACAAACTTAGAAGATAATAAATTAAGAGTTTAATAAATAAGTAATTAATTTGAAAGATAATTAATTTAACATCATCTAGACCCATAGAAAATTTAGACATTAAGTATGCAGCAGCATTCTTTTACATCATTTGAAGTTGTGTTTAAAGTGGCTGAAATAGCTCAGTTGGGAGAACATTAGACTGAAGATGTGTTTAATATTAATTGTGAAAATGTAATATGCTAAAACACTGAAGACTGTCTTTATTTTTTATCTTAAAGCTTGGACAGAGTTTAATAAAGTAAATATTAATCTTACTGAGTAACTGATAATGGCTAGAAACTGTATTGAGCATTTTACATATATAATTTCACTTCATCCTCTCAATAAGTGTATAAGGGATATTATTATCTTCATTATACAGATAAGAAAATCACATGTTTAAAGAGTATCAGCAACTTGACCAAGGTCAAATAGCTAGTAAGTTGCAGAGCTAGTTGTTAACTTCATATCTGATTTCAGATGCCATGCTATTAACCTCTATTCCAGGACTGAAAAAACTGAGAAAAGCAGTATTAATATCTTTGAGACTTTGCTAGTTAGTTATCAGTTCAGTTCAGTTCAGTTCAGTCGCTCGGTTGTGTCCGACTCTTTGCGACCCTATGAATCGCAGCACACCAGGCCTCCCTGTCCATCACCAACTCCCAGAGTTGACTCAAACTCATGTCTATCGAGTCGGTGATGCCATCCAGCCATCTCATCCTCTGTCGTCCCCTTCTCCTCCTGCCCCCAATCCCTCCCAGCATCATAGTCAGAGGTTATATTTAGTCTAAACTTTTTTAGTGAGCTGTCTTTAGGTATCAGTGTTGATGAGAAACAATCTGATAACCCTGTAGAGGCACTTTGTTTACCCATAACAAGGTTGCATAACAGCTGTGGTAGACAATAGTGCCCCCGCCGACACCCCCCGCCACCCAAAAAAAGGGAAGATGTCCTAATCTCCAGTGAGTGTGTTATATTATATGGCAAAGGAGAATTAAGGTTATGAATGGATTTAAGGTTGCTAATCAGCTGACAAAATAGAAAGATTTTCCTTGGTTATCTTGGTGGTTCCAGGGTAATTCAGCGGTCCTTAAAAGTGGACAAGGGAATCATAAGCCAGAGAAAAAGATTTGAGATGGAAGCAAGGTCAGAGAGAAGAAATATGAAAAGGATTCAACTGGCTGTGCCTGGCTTTGAAGGTGAAGGAAGGGGGCCATGAGCCCACGGAAGGCAGGTGATTTCTAAATATGATGAAATAGATTTCCCCTAGTGCCCCCAGAATGCAATGAAGCCCTGCTGTGCCTTGATTTTTAGCCCAGAGAGGCATGTATCAGACTTTTCCCTTTAAAACTGTAACATAATACAGAACACATTTGTGTTGTTTTAAGCACACTAAGTTCTTAGTATGGCAGCAATAGAAAACCAATAGAGTAGCATTCTTGAAATCTTTAAGTGAATGGCTGATCCAGTTATTGCTAGGATTTGGGACACGCATTTAGTCTTTTCTATAACTAGATGTATTTATTGCTAGGGAACCAGTGCAAATTGGTATGTTAAATGAGGGAGCCCCCTCAGTGTATCTTACTAACAGCATAAATATGCCACTAACTGTTCAGAGGAGGCTTTTGTGGGGGTTTGGTGTGCCATTGGATGACCTGTGATGACTCAGTTCTCTCATCATTATGATGAAGACTTGGTTCTAACAATAAGCTTCAGTGTCGTTTGATTTTCATTTGAAGTTCACTTGATCATAAGCATAAATAAGAAATGAGGTCCCTGAAATTGCATGGCTGTACTTGATTTTAAGGTTATATTATCTAAGACCTGTGATCTAGATGATCCAAAATTTGTATATACAGGTTTTTAAAGATATCACAGGAATTAAAATATCACCTATGATTCACTCTTCTACTCTTTGTTTCCTTAACTTTAAAATGGGGATACTTCATGGTGCTGTTTGAGAATTATTGTGTTCTCCTTGTTACAGTGCCTGCTGGTTGAAGTGCATTGACCCAGAAGCAGGGTCAGTGATTTCACTCCTCTCATGATTCCAAATGATTTTCAGTTAACTGAACCAGTTCATGTCTGACTTCAATTCCATGTTAATAATTATTTTATTCAAGCTAATGAATAACTGAGTGGATGAATTTAGCTTCTAAGATAAATCTCTTTGCTCTTCCTTCCTGAGTGGTCACTTCCTATAAGAGGGGAAAGCTGCTAAGCCAGGCTAAAATTGTCACATGCCAAAGTGAGAGTGGAGAAAGGAGAGATCTCTGTATTCTTCCTTTCTTGACCTTATCACTTATATAATGCAAACCCTGAAAGAGGCCAAGGAAACTTTGTTCTTTTAGAGCATGAGTTCTAGTTGCTATTTTGTTCCTATAAATAAATCATTTTGTCAGTAAGCAGTTGCAATTGTTAAAAGGACTTAAAAGCTTTTTTTTTTTTTTTTGATGTTATAGCTACTAGTGTTTTCTTGCTTCCATTTCTATAACTATTTATAGTTGTCTGACTTTGGTTTGACTATTTACCCCATTCTGTTTCAGAATTATTTCATTATGTTCTGTTTTGTGAAGGAGTACTAGGATGTTCTCAGGATTGGTCAGAAGGTAACTGACAGAGGTGAATTTAATGTTTAAAGTTTCTGGCTACCAGCCTAAGCTTAGTCCATTTAACCATGTTGCCTTTTAATTGTGAATTTGATTTTTTGGTTTTAAAAAGGCACTCATGTATTCTTGCTTCAGAATAAACTTGCTGACACAGCCTTCTAACAGTGTTAGTGATTTAAACAGGGAGAGAGACCTGATCCTTTCAGTGGTTTTGTTTGTTTTCTGCAATCTTGAACTACGCAAGTGAGCCAAAAATAGTTTCCTTGCTACAGAATGGACTTCTAGAATAAGCAAGAAAGTTTGAAAACTAAATACTGAAAATGAAGGTTGTATGTTGCATAATTTCTCTATTAACTCAAAATGAAAAAAACCCATGGGGAGAAAATTAAAAGGAATAAACAGGATTGAAAGGAAACTCCAACCTTCCCATCAACTAGAATTTGTTGAATTGATTTTTGTCCTGGTTTTTCATTTCCCCATGGTTCTTAGGGAAATTTCACTTTAACTGGTCAAAGGATCGACACTTTATAATTTGGCAAAGATGGTTTTTGCCTACCAACTTTTAAATATCTTTATCTTATCCACCTCATGGACAGCTTTTAACATTTTTCATGAGCACCACCTGAAAATGTTGTAGTCCCTAGATTTCTATGGCACCACGGTTTTCTGATTTTCTTTTTACATTCTTGCCTTTTCTTGAAGCTTTCTTTTATGGGCCCTTCATTATCTGCCTGACCATTAGATACTGATATACTTCAGCATTCTGAGCTAGTGTAATCTTAGTGAATCCTTTTTGGGTGACCTCATCTGCCACCATGGTGTGATTTGTCATCTCTATCTTAAAAATTTACAAATCTATGTTTCTGCTGAATTCTGAACCCATTCATTGAACTATTTATTGAGTGTTTTCCATTCTGAAATCAAAGAGCCATTTGAAACTAAGTTGAATTTTTTCATATATATGCATATGAAAAATTCGTATTAGTTTATTCAGCTTAGTTTATATATGTATATAATTCAACTTAGTTTATATATATGTTTGTGTGCATGAATGAAATAAATTTGTGTGCATGAATGAAAATACCACTCATACAATTTCCAAAGCCTAAAACTTGAGGATCATATTTAATTCCTCTTCCCTTACCCCTTACATACAATTGATCATTAAGTTCTGCTACTTTTTTTCCAGTGTCTCCTAAATCTGCCCATTTCTCTCTGCTCTTATTGTTACCATTTTCTTACTTGTTGTATTTCAAGTGTTGCTTTTGCTTGGAAAACTTTACCTATATCTCCCTTCCTCTAGGCTTCCAATTCCAACTTGTCCTTTAAATACAAGCTTTTAAATGCAGTTACCTCTAGAAAAACTACTTTGCCCTAGCCGTAATACAATGGGTCAAGTTTCATCCTCTCTGTTCCTAGAGCACCCAGAATTTCAGCTTTTCCAAAGCCCTGGACATTACATTGTAATTGCTCATTTTCTTTTTAGTATCTCCACAAGATTGAATTCTTTAGGTGCAAAAACAATATTTGTTTTCATCTTTTATTCAGCCAATTTTTATCAGGTACCTAGTATCTGATAGGCACTGTTCTAAGGCTTTGGGGGTACAGTAGTAAAAGACAGGGTCTCTCTCTGCACTTGTGATGTTTATGGCTGGCCTTATCTAGCAGCTCGAAATAGTAAGTAAACAAATTAACCAGACTATCTTAGGCATTGATAAGTGCTATATGGAGAGTGAAACATGGTGCTGTCCTTGGGTGTGATGAGGAAGGAGGAGGTGCTAATTTAGATTAGGCTGTTAGGAAAGCCTCATTGAGCAGAGATAAGGCTTAAGGATTATAAAGATCTAGCCATTTGAAAACCTGGGGACAGTATTTGTAAAGCAACCTCAGAGGGATGAAAGAAAGATTGAGTATTGTAGGAAAAAGAAGATGACTATAATCTATAATGTCGAGAATGGAGTGAGTGATGGGAAGAGAGGTAGTTCATGAGGTCAGAGAGTAGACATGGACCACATATCATAGGATCTTGAAGACTTTGCTGAGAGGTTTGGATTTTGTTCAAGAAGTTGAGGGAGTGAGAAAGTTGGAGGAGTGACACGGCCATAGTGTCGAATGGGTACAGAGACAGAAGTAGAAGCAGAGAGACCAGCCAGTTAGGAAGCTGTTGCTATGGTCCAGCTGGGAGATTAATGATGGGTTTAGCCAAAATGGTAGTGTAGATTAGTGCTGTCCAATACAGTAGCCACTAGCCATATGTGGCATAAATTTTAATTAAATTAAAAGTTTTGGTTCTCTGGTCATATTAGCCACATTTCAGGTGTTTTAATAGCCACATGTGGCTAGTGACTATCATATTGGAAAGTATAATAAAATATTTCCATCACTATAGAAAGTTCTGTTTGATGGCACTGGTCTAGCTGGAGATAAACCTGTCAATTCAATGTATATTTTAGAGGTAAAACTAATAAAGTACTGAGGAAAAGAAAGGGAATGAGGAATCTTCTCTTTTGCCTAAGCAACTGGAATTTGGGGTTTTGACTTGAACAGTTAGGTGTTGATGGTACCATTTTCTGAAATAGGAAGACTAGAGGAGAACCATGTTGGGGGTACAAGTGAATGTTAATGATCTGCCTTGGCTGTGTTAAGTTGAGCATCCCATTAGTTATCTAAGTGATAGTGAAGATTGGTGCCGTCAGTATCATCTTTATCTCCTCAGCACCTAGTAGGTGTTCAGTGGTTACTCTGTGTATAAAGAAGTGACATATGAACAAGGTCCTGATGGTTCTAGAAAAACAACAAAGCAAAAGAATGAAAGTGTAAGGAACGTGGTATGGTGGGAACAAGTAGTTTGATTTGTCTAACACACAGACTGTTGTATAGGGACATGGAGGAAAATAAGGCCAGAAAGTTAGCTTGTTGATACATTCATGCAACAGATAGCACTGGGGATACATCAGCAAACAAATAGAAGTCAACAACAAAATCTTTACTATTATGGAGCTTATATTTGTGTGTGTGTGTGCTTGTGTGCTTGTGGCATTGAAGAGATAGACAATAAATCCTATATTAGTAAAATATGTTATATGTTAGATAGTAAAGAGGTGAGGAAATATGCATGCAGATATTTTGGAGGGAGGAAATAACAGATGGCGAAAGCTGCACATACAAAGGCTATGAGGTGGAAATTGCTACAGGTGGTAGATCATGGGAGCAGAGTGATCTGGGGGAAATGGAGTAAGAGGTGTAGTCAGAGACACAGAGGGGAGCCAGATTGGATGAGGGTATACCAGACCATTGTAAGAGCTTTGGTTTTTAACTCTGAGTAAAGGAAAGCCACTGGAAAGTTTTGACCAGAGGTGTGATATTATCTGACTTATGTTGAAGCAGATAAATCAGATTAGGGGTCAGTTGCAGTATTCTGAGTGAAAGAGATGGTGGCCTGGATTAGAACATAGTGTGGAGAGTATTGAGAAGTAAGCATATTTTATATATATTTTCAAGGTAGAGAACAGGATTTGCTGACAGATGTAGGTTGTGGGCTTCTCTAGGTAGCTCAGATGGTAAAGAATCTGCCTGCAATGCAGGAGACTTGGGTTCGATCCCTGGGTTGGGAAGATCCCCTGGAGAAGGGAATGGCAACCCACTCCAGTATTCTTGTGTGGGGAATCCCTTGGACAGAAAAGCCTGGCAAGCTACAGTCCATGGGGTCACAAAGAGTCAGACACGACTGAGTGATTAAACACAGCACAGTAGGTTGTTAGAGGAGAGAAATCAAGGATGACTCCAAGGTTTGCTGGTGTGGACAAACAAAAAAGTGGAGCTGCCATTAATTGAAACAGAAAAGATTGTAGAATGAACAGATTTGAAGTGGGGTTTTAGGTATCAAGAATTTGATTTTTTCTTTTTTTTGAAGTTGAAATACTTATTAATTATCCAAGTAGAAATGCAAGTAGTTTATTTGATATGTGAGTCTGAAGTTAGAGGAGAAAGCTGTAAACTAGAGATAAATTTGGAAGTCATCAGCATATAGATGGTATTTAAGATATTTAAGGCCCAAAGACTAGATGAGATCCTCAAGGATGTGAGTGTGGAGTGTGAATTCCACAATCCACTTCTTCCTCCATAAGAATTCAAGGAATTGACCTCTAGGTCACCATGATGTTAAGATGTCTGGGAGAAGGGGAGGAGTCAGCAAAAGAAAATGAAAATGAGCAATTAAAATGGTTGGAGGAAAACCAAGAAAGTTTTTGGTGTCTCGAAGCCAATTGGAAAACATATTTGAAGAAAGAGAGATTATTAACTTTTCCTTATACTGTTGAATATTGAGTAAGATGAGACTGAGAATTGACCATTGGATTTGGCAAGGTGGAAGTTGCTGGTGTCTTTGAAATTTGTTGGAATAGTGAAGACAAAAACCTGTAGGAAAGAATCTGAGATATAGAAGGGGAGATAGTAACAACAGCATTCAGGGATTTTAGAGAAGAGAGACATAGGAGCGGTAACTAGAAGGAAGTGTGAGATCTAAACAGTATTTGTTTTTTAAGATGGAAGATATTATAGAATGCTTGTGTGTCAAAGAGGACAATACAGTCAAGAGGGAGAGATTGATACAGGAGAAAGAATAGCTAATTGTAGAAACCAAGTTCTTCAGTATGTGGGACAAAGGAATCCAGTGCATAATCGGAGGAATTAGTCTTAGTATGTGACCCTGGAGTAAGTGGCTATGTGTAGAAGAGGAAAAGAGAATGAGAAAAAGGAGTCAAGGAAATTAGAGGGCATGTATTGGACAGATCATCTACATGCATATCTTGTTCACCCAGAATGATGACAACATTCAGTTCAGTCCAGTCACTCAGTAGTGTCAGATTCTTTGTGACCCCATGGACTGCAGTATACCAGGCCTCCCTGTCCACCAGCAACTCCCAGAGTTTACTCAAATGCATGTCCATTGAGTCAGTGATGCCATCCAACCATCTCAACCTCTGTCATCCCCTTCTCCTCCCACCTTCAATCTTTCCCAGCATCAAGGTCTTCTCAAATGAGTCAACTCTTCGCATCAAGGATGTGAGTATGGAGTGTGAATTCCATAATCCACTTCTCCCTCCATAAGAATTCAAGGAATTGACCTCTAGGGCACCATGATGTTAAGATGTCTGGGAGAAGGGGAGGAATCAGCAAAAGAAAATGAAAATGAGCAATTGCTCAGGTGGCCAAAGTATTGGAGTTTCAGCTTCAGCATCAGTCCTTCCAATGAATATTCAAGACTGATTTCCTTTAGGATGAACTGGTTGGATCTCCTTGCAGTCCAAGGGACTCTCGAGTCTTCTGCAACACCATAGTTCAAAAGTATCCATTCTTCAGCGCTCAGCTTTCTTTATAGTCCAACTCTCACAACCATACATGACTATGAGAAAAACCATAGCCTTGACAAGACGGACCTTTGTTGGCAAAGTAACATCTTTGCTTTTTAATATGCTATCTAGGCTGGTCGTAACTTTCCTGCCAAGGAGTGTCTTTTAATTTTGTGGCTGCAATCACCATCTTCAGTGATTTTGGAGCCCCCAAAAAGAAAATCTGCCGCTGTTTCCACTGTTTATCCATCTATTTGCCGTGAAGCAGTGGGACCGGATGCCATGATCTTAGTTTTCTGAATGTTGAGCTTAAAGCCAACTTTTTCACTCTCCTCTTTCACTTTCATCAAGAGGCTCTTTAGTTCTTCTTCACTTTCTGCCATAAGGGTGGTGTCATCTGCATATCTGAGGTTATTGATATTTCTCCCAGCAATCTTGATTCCAGCTTGTGCTTCATAAAGCCCAGCGTTTCTCATGATGTACTCAGCATGTAAGTTAAATAAGCACAGTGACAATATACAGCCTTAACGTACTCCTTTTCCTATTTGGAACCAGTCTGTTGTTCCATGTCCAGTTCTAACTGTTGCTTCCTGACCTGCATACAGATTTCTCAAGAGGCAGGTCAGGTGGTCTGGTATTCCCTCTCTTGAAGAATTTCCCAGTTTGTGGTGAACCACACAGTCAAAGGCTTTGGCATAGTCAGTAAAGCAGAAATAGATGTTTCTCTGGGACTCTCTTGCTTTTTCCATGATCCAGCAGATGTTGGCAGTTTGATCTCTTGTTTCTCTGCCTTTTCTAAAACCAGCTTGAACATCTGGAAGTTCACAGTTCACTATTGCTGAAGCCTGGCTTGGAGAATCTTGAGCATTACTCTACTAGCGTGTGAGATGAGTGCAATTGTGTGGTAGTTTGAGCATTCTTTGGCATTGCCTGTCTTAGGGATTGGAATGAAAACTGACCTTTTCCAGTCCTGTGGCCACTGCTGGGTTTTCCAGATTTGCTGGCATATTGACAACCTTAGTAGTGGGAAAAAAGACATTAAGTCAGAATGACAGGAAGATGATAAGGAGACTGGTTAATGAATATAACAAGAAAAAGTACCAGGCAGTTACCTGATGGCCTGTACTTCAGAGACAATGGAGGTTTTGAGGGAGTATTTCCTATAGACTATAGTTCATTAATAGACTATGGAAATTGGCCAGCATTTAAAATTTCATTGTGACTTAATAAGATCTATGCTGTGATCAGTAATGGCTCCTAATATCTCAGAAAAGAGACAGACATCATACACCTTTGGCTGGAAGCACGCACAACCATCTAGTCTTCAGAAAGAAAATAAAAATCAAATGGTATCTGATCAAGTCTCTGGGTCCAACAATATTTATTGAAAACCGATGATATACTCAGAGGAATCAGCAGCTAAATTTATTGGAATCACTGCTTTTTCTTATACCCAAAGATGCACAAAGCATGAAAGTGGCTGAGACTTCTGTTGATAAATCAGATCAGCCTGCAGTGAGGTGACAGCGTGGGTGCTCTTGCTGTTCACTGTTCATTTTATTCCATTAGAGTTTGGTGCCTGTTAGGATTGCTTCTTTAGAACCTTTTTTTGCCCCTAGAGTTCTCAGGGTAAGTTCCCTGTTCACAGTTCATTTGAGAAGACTCAACCTTATTTGCCAGTTACATTAATCTATAGAAAATGGGGTACCTTTTTCATCCCAAAGACTAGCGACTGCTATTATAAATATTTCTTCTGAAAATCTGTAATCATTTTCAGATGTGGAAGCTATAAAAGGATAGCTTTTATATTTTACTTTTTTTCCTATTTCTTTTTAAATTGAAGTATAGTTGGTTCACAATGTTGTTAACTATTTTACTTTTTGCAGGTATTAATTTATATATGATGTGTCCTCTCTTACAATATATACTATGTAGTTATGTCACCAATTTCGTGGCCATTTTTTTCCTTCCTCTTTAAAGAAGAATAGTAACCAGGACCACCATTTAGAACTTTCTTTTTTGAACATTAATAATAAACAGTGCCCCATCTGGAGGACTAATTACCAGAAGCCTGCCCTGCTTCTGACACATGTTGTGCCAGGGTGTGCTGCCTGCGGGGTGGCATCTGGGCCACTTCTTAGCCCCTGCTTGTGCCTTACACTGGGTGCCTGCAAGCCATGCACAACCACACAGCTATACATAGCAGCTCTCAATAGAAACTCAGTGTCATTTAGATATTTCTAATAATCAACTAGATGTAACTAATCCTTTATAAACAAAGCAGAGTAGAACAATTGTTCATTTATATGTGTTAGATGTGACCATCATTTAAAACATTAATACTATAGTTAACATGTTTTTAAAGTTTTCAAACTCTAGTATAATTGTGTGTGGATGTGGAAGTAATAGTTTTTTAGGAAAAATTTTGACAAATAGAGCTAAGATTCTTTATTGTTTTATGTGCTCAGTTTTGAGTGCCTAGAACATATATATTTTCACATGTATAAACACACCATATGTACATACATACATCTGTTTAATTTTGTTTTGTGGAAGTTTCATAATGCATACAAAAAAAAAGTAAAGTGATGAAGCCTTATATGTCTATCATTCAACTTCAGCAGTTATCAGTGTATTATTTTATCTGCTTCCTCCTCCTTCTCCCACCACAAATTATTTTGAAGCAAATCCCAAATAGTATGTTTTTAATCTGTAAAGTGAAAGTGTGAAAGTGTTAGTCACTCAGTCGTATGCAACTCTTTTTGACCCCATGAACTATGGACTGTAGCCTGCCAGGCTCCTCTGTCCATGGACTTTTTCAGACAAGAATACTGGAGTGGGTAGCCATTCCCTTCACCAGGCGATCTTCCTGACCCAGGGATCGAACCCAAGTCTCTTGTATTGCAGGCAGATACTTTACCCTCTGAGTCACCTTTTAATCTGTAATCTCTTCAATATCTACTTTGGAAGGTAAAGACTGTATTTTAATAAAATAAGCACAGTTTAGTATCATCTAATATTTTAAACAGTTAAATATTATCAACCAGTCATTCAGACTTTCTTTTCTTGTTTTACAAATAGTTTTTAAAGTTGGTCTGTTTGAACTAGAATCAAAACTAGTCTATACAACATGTCTCTTAATTTACTTTTAATCTATACCTTCCTTCCCTTTTTTTGCATTTTATATCTTGAAGACAGGATCATTTGTCAACTTTAAGATTTTTCTGATTGTATCCACGTTGATAACATTTTCCTTTCCAAGAATATTTTCCACTGTTATTTAAATATAACACACCTCAACTCCATAGTTCAGTTCAGTCACTCAGTCGTGTCTGACTCTCTGTGACCCCATGGACTGCAGCATGCCAGGCTTCCCTGTCTATCACCAACTCCCAGAGCTTTCTCAAAGTCATGTCCATTGAGTCAGTGATCCCATCCAACCATTTCATCCTCTGTCGTCCCCTTTTCCTCCTGCCTTCAATCTTTTCCAGCATCAGGGTCTTTTCTAATGAGTCAGTTCTTTGCATCAGGTGGCCAAAGTATTGGAGCTTCAGCATCAATCCTTCCAATGAATATTCGGGACTGATTTCCTTTAGGATTGACTGGTTTGATCTCCTTACTGACCAGGAGACTCTCAAGAGTCTTCTCCAACACCACAGTTCAAAAGCATCAATTCTTTGGCACTCAGCTTTCCTTATAATCAAATTCTCACATCCATACATGACTACTGGAAAAACCATAGCTTTCACTAGATGAACCTTTGTCTGCAAAGTAATATCTCTGCTTTTTAATATGCTATCTAGGTTGGTCATAGTCCATCTCCATAGACTACAAACACATTTTTGCTTAAATGGAAAAATTAATTCTTAATTTAGTTGTCAAGGAATGGATGATTTCCTAGATTTTGTAAACATGAAAGGTGGGATCTGGAGGGAAGTCTGTAAGCTCCAGGACCTAACTGAGTTTTATGAACCTCCATGTTTATAACTCTGTGATTATTTTGATAACACTATATAATTTGTTGACATCTTAAAGTATTATAAAACACTAGAATATCAATTTATAGTAGGAATGAACATGCTAGGCTGATTTTGGTTAAAGTAATATTTTTATTATATTTTTCATTGACAAAAAAAGATACCAGGTGATCAGCACTCCAACAGATTTTTTTATGGTAATGGAATATGTGTCTGGTGGTGAATTGTTTGACTACATCTGTAAACATGGACGGGTGAGTAACATTCTATCTAGTACAATAAACCCTTAAGCAAAAAAAAGAGGAAAGTAGTAAGAAATAGCAAACCACAAAGATATCTTCAAAGTGAGATTGTTTCTGTAATAATGTCTAACTAAACATACAGAGTGTTAGATGTATTTTCTTTCTTAAAACATGCAATTTATGACATACTGATTTTAGGAAATATATTCCACTTAATTGCCAACATGAAAAGCCTATGCTTTTCAAAGTGCAAAATCAGTTCCATAACACCATGCTGAAGCTTCAGATATTTCCTTTTCTTAGCAGTTTCACTTAAATTCTATTTTAGATTGTTTTACTTGTGAAACATTGTGCACATTTAGTAATATTATTTGAAAATGACCTGTGACATCTAGCAACAAAGAAAAGCTTGTCGATTGATATGTTGAGCTTGAATGCAAGTTTTTGGCTTGTTTGTCTGATTTGTTGAGAATTTTAACACAATTCTAATTGCTTTATTACTCAGTTATATTTAGGTTGATTGTGAAACTAAAACTTGCTATGTAGATGTCCCAAATATTCTTGGTATACTTTCTTTTGTACCTGATAGGTTGAAGAGATGGAAGCTCGGCGGCTGTTTCAGCAGATTCTGTCTGCCGTGGATTACTGTCACAGGCACATGGTTGTTCATCGAGACCTGAAACCAGAGAATGTGCTATTGGACGCACAGATGAATGCCAAGATAGCTGATTTTGGTATGTAACTCCAGAGTTGTTCAGAAGTGTACTAGCTGCCTTTGCAAGTGTGACAGTACCAACTCTTAATGAGCTAAAACTTTCACTTTCAAGGATGTAAATCCTATTTTGTGAAAAGGGATTAGTGGCACAGTCTGCACACTAGCTTGTTCTGTTCATTTAAACCACTTTCTAAAAATGCAAGTACATCTCGAGAAGTTAGAGAGCTGGTATCAAGGTAAACCTACTCAACCTGCATTCCCTCCTGAGGAAATGAGACTTGACTGTTTTTTGTGAGGGTTACAAACCCCCTTTGAAAATCTAATGAAAGTACAGGCTTTTCCCCTGATAAATGCATTTAAATGGAGGTTCGTGAAAATTTCCATGCAGTTGTGGAGCATTGTAATCCTTCTGAACTGGTGGAGGAGGAATGTCAGTAGACTGAGTAGTAACATCTAACAGCTGTTGATAAAAGAACAGGAGTTTTTGTTGGGGGGTAAAATAAAGGATAAAATGTAATTTTTATGACCAGACATTTTCTGGGATCAACATACCTGGACAGGGTGCCATAGTAGGGGAAAGGGTTTAGGAAGTGAGAGATTATAGAAAGAGATGAAAAGGTGCCAGAGTTCAGCATTATTTAGTTAACATTTTTGTCTGTACCTTGTCTTTCATCTAAAAGTCAGGAAATTCCTTTTTCTATTTCTCTTCTCTAATCATAAACCTCATTTAGTGCTGTAGTTCAACTAGATTTTGGTTCAATAGGATATTTTTTTATGTTGAATTAAAGCTTTCCAAATTAAAAACTTTTGGAACATAATCTTATAAAATGGAGCCTATCTGATTTCTACCTAGAGATTTTTTTTAAAAGGCCCATGAAAACAGAGTATAAAAAAGTGATAGTACTCTCTGTTTTCTTTCACTTGGAGAAATGGGTAAGTAATATTTTGGTGCTTTTATGTTAGAAAAATTATGCATAATTTAGAATAACCTCATATTTGTGAAATGAATCAACATTCTTATTTAGGAAAGGAATCTCAGTCTTACGTGTGATGTGCTTTACCTTTTTTGTCAGGTATAAGCACTCTGAAATGGTCTCTTTCTAGTCTAACAAATACTTTCTACTGCTTTTTAAAATAAGTAAACATTATGATATTTGAGGCACTACAGACTTGATGTTATTCCTTTTGCATTAATCCATATTTACTTTAAACATATCTGAAAGTGAAAGAAAGAAAGTGAAGTCACTCAGTCGTATCCGACTCTTTGCGACCCGTGGACTGTAGCCCACCAAGCTCCTCCGTCTATGGGATTCTCCAGGCAAGAATACTGGAGTGGGTTGCCATTTCCTTCTCCAGGGGATCTTCCTGACCCAGGGATCAAACCCAGGTCTCCCACATTTCAGGCAGACGCTTCAACCTCTGCACAACCAGGGAAGCCCTTAAATACAAGAATACAGTCTCTCAGAAAACCTCCTATAGAGACACAGAACTTCAGATCCAAGTACTAACATCAAAGATTTTGAGGGAGGAAAGGAAGCCAAGTTGAAAGAAGAAGGGGGAGGAGGCGGGAGAGGTGGGGCAAAAGGGGTGGCCTTACAGACCTGCCACCTACAGATACCCAGGCGTTATGGGACTTTTCCCTGGGCCTCCAGAGAAGGGTGGACTGGAACTCGGCCCTACCAGAAATCAGACCAGACCAGAACCAGAATTCGAGTTCTCTGCCAGGAGGAGGTGATCAGTCTCTAATCCTCAGCTCAGGCTGACGGCCCTTCGACCAGATTCCTGCGTCCAGGACTGGGGGACTAGAAAAACAGGGAAGGATAGAAAGGGTTAAGGAGAGGAAAGAGAGGGCAGGGGAGAGAGGTCAATAAAGTCTCTTGTTCCTTACCAATCGGGGCACTCTGGACAGTTGTCCATGTCAGGAGGAGACCAGGGACAAAAGGGTCCCAGTTGCAGCTGCTGGGTCTGGTCCATTGGCAGGCAAGCTGGCCCCTGAGTACCCCGGGATACCTAGCACCAGCTAAACATACTACTCTTATTTTTAGGATTATCTAACATGATGTCAGATGGTGAATTTCTGCGAACTAGCTGCGGATCCCCAAATTATGCAGCACCTGAAGTCATCTCAGGCAGGTAATATAGTATATCAGTGAAGAGTAAGCTTTTCGTAATGTTTTGTTCATTCTGATTACATTTAACTTTCTCTTTGGAAGATAAGGTTTTTAATAGAAGCACATTGTCCCTTTAATTTTTCTGTCATTGAAGACAGAAGAGTTACATTAAACAATTTTTAAAACATTTAATTTTAATTTTTTTATGAAGTATTTAAGGAGTTTTTCCATTAAAATTGCAAAAAAAACTTGATTTTTTTTTTCTTTTCATTTTAGGCAATTGCAGCTAGGAAAGCAAGCATTTGCCAGGCTCATTATTTACTTATCAGACACAGTCTTTTAATCATACTTTATATACTCTTATAAAGCATGCAGAGTATATTTATGTTGTCTTTGGAAGAATGAGGTTTTGAGGGGAGATGTTATTGTCATTTCATGAAAACAAACTGCACAAGAGAAGACTGTAATTATTCATGTAACTTACTCATTGATACATTTTTTAAATGTTTATACAGATTGCAGTGATAAACTTAAATCTTCTTTGGTGACCAGTGTCTGATCTTAAGTTAACAGAATTCTGTGAGAGAAAATATAAAACAGTTATCATTGCATATATAGGAGCTTGGGCTACATAGCAAATGCTGTAAACATTGGATAGTGATTTTTATTGAAATGGATTATACTGTTTTAATTGGAATTGTAGAGATATACTGTATTACCTGAGGCTTAGGTTTGAGTTTGGTAATGTGCCATCAGGGCAATTTTAACACTGTAGAAAGGTGAGAGACAAAAGGGACAGCATTCTAGGCATAGGTTTTCTGGATAAAGGTCGTCTCAGCCCCATGAGCCACCAGGTTATTTGAATGAAAGTAGTAGTTATGCAGGATAATGTGATATAGCATGAATACCATGAAAGAGATTGCTATAGAACTAGTTAGGTACTTTACTATTTCAAATATTCTTTAAAATAGGTCTGTTGGGCATAAACATTCTATTTTTTATACATTGTCTTGTCTTTTAATTGCTTTATGTAAGAAGATTTAGCCTATACACTAATACACTATATAGTATTGCTTTTCTTAAAGTTTATGGTCATCTACTTTGATGTTTCTATCAAAAATCAACCACAGAAAGTTTTATACTTTTTAATTAGTAAGTTCAGTTTAGTTTGTGTCAAATACACATAAGTACTGTTTTCTCTTGGGAAATTTGAATCTCAATGGGTTAGACCAATTGTTCTCTCTGGAGACCAACCATTGAGTGTTGGGGAGTGGCCATGGATTTCATTAAAGAGCTTGGAAAGCAATACATTTGGAGTCTGCACTGTGTCTACAGGCGCATAGAGAAGAAGTAGGGTGCGTGCAATTGAGAAGTGACACTTGCGCTTCAGTTTTGTGCTGTCATCTTCCCCTAGGCTGTATGCAGGTCCTGAAGTGGATATCTGGAGCTGCGGTGTTATTTTGTATGCTCTTCTTTGTGGCACCCTCCCATTTGATGATGAGCATGTGCCTACGCTGTTTAAGAAGATCCGAGGGGGTGTTTTTTACATCCCAGAATATCTCAATCGTTCTGTTGCTACTCTCCTGATGCATATGCTGCAGGTTGATCCCCTGAAACGAGCAACTATCAAAGACATAAGGTGAATATTCTTTTTGTGACTATTAAGTACATATTCTAGTATTAATATTAGTACCACTAACTGAATGCTTGCTTTATGTTAGGCACTGTAACACTTTATATGGATTTTACTTTCCTTATTATGTAAACCTGGCCCTATGATTCAACTTTTAATTATTTCAGATTGTGTCCCAAACTTTTCAGTTAAAGTAGCAAAGCATACAAGGCCTGTCATAGTAAGGCTCTGCTTACTTCTTCCTGCTCTTACCCCTTGTACCAGAGCTCCAGCCACAGTGAACTTTTCCTTGTTCCTCAAATATAATGATGTATATTTTATGCCTTCATGTCTTTGTTTGTATCATTCCTTTGCCTCTAATACCTTTTCTGCCCTTTCGGACCTAAAAGTTTCCATTCATCCTTTAAAATTCTGCTCACTTATCACCTGCCTTGTGCAATCACTCCTGATTCTCCAGGGCATGGTCAGTTGCTTGCACTTCTGTGATTTCCGCACTTTGTTCATGCTCTCATTCTCATTTTGTATCTGGCTGTTTTCAGTGTATCTTTCTCCTCTCTTGTAATTATAAAAGGGTAGAGAGAGTGTCTTAGCACCTTTGTATATACAGTGCTGGAAGGCCTAGAAATACAGTAAACATTCAGAAAGTATTTGAATACGTTTCAAATGGAAAAAAACAGGGTGAGAGTTATATATTTTACATAGAGTTGATGAAATAAACCATAAAGAGTTTTGCTAAGATTTTGAATCCAAAAATAGCCTCTAGTGGGTTTGCTGTGAAGGATTTCTTGTTATGTGAGAAACTTTGGAAAGTGCAGTTGCTGGTGTTACTGTGAATATGACCTTTATATAGCACACACAAGTCAGATGATTCATTGCCCTCTGTGTTTTATTTATCAGTCATATTTCTTAGAGGGTTTTTTGTTCTTACCTGACATTTCATCAGGTATTTATTTGCAAACACATTCTTTTAACATCTTTCCTGAATACTCTGCCTTGTCTTGACTCTTGAAATATTTAAATGATCGCTGGGGTAGTTGTTTGTGTGACTGCTGCTGATCTCTTTTGCATTCCTGCTGCATTTGTGTCTTCTTCCCTTAGCCTCTGTTAGTGTTCCAGGCCTCATACATAAAAATATAAAATTGTAAATTAGTACCATATTTAGTTTTGGAATGGAAATGAACAACTTAGCAGGGGAAAATTCTTTTGTGTTCATAGTTCTTTAGAGTAAATAGGTCACTTAGTTGGCTTTTCCTTAGAGCATTAAATATGCTAATATGTATATATATTTGCACCTGTTCACATCAGCACATGTACTTAGAATAATAAAAGTACCAATTCTGTTATATTAAACAGGTACCTGTATATTCACAAGCTTTAGAAGAATAATGTAAATAAAAACCTACTAGGAGAAGTTAATTTGCACATAATGTGGGTGGTATAAAAGAGTGGCAACCATCTCAGGACTTAAAATTGTTGTTGTTGTTCAGTAGCTCAGTCATGTCTGACTCTGTGACCCCATGGACTGCAGCACGCCAGGCGCCCCTGTCCTTCACCATCTCCTGGAGCTTGTACAAACTCATGTCCATTGAGTCAGTGATGCCATCCAACCATTTTGTCCTCTGTCATTCCCTTCTCCTTCTGCCTTCAATCTTTCCTAGCATCAGGGTCTTTTCTAATGAGTCAGCTCTTTGCATCAGGTGGTCAAAATATTGGAGGTTCAGCTTCAGCATCAGTCCTTCCAATGAATATTCAGGACTTATTTCCTTTAGGAAATCTTGCAATCTAAGGTTTGATCTTGCAATCTAAGGAAGTCTCAGGAGTCTTCTCCAACACCACAGTTCAAAAGCATCAGTTCTTTGGTTCTCAGCCTTCTTTATGGTCCAACTCTCGCATCCATACATGACTACTGGAAAACTATAGCTTTAACTAGACAGGCCATTGTTGGTGAAGTAATGCCTCTGCTTTTTAATATGCTGTCCAGGTTTGTCATAGCTTTTCTTCCAAGGAGCAAGTGTATTTTAATTTGAGTAGTAACTTGAATTTATAGTTTTCATCATTTTAAGATTTCTTCATATTCTGTATTTAATGTTTGGAAATTCTTCATTTGACAAAATACAATTCAACAGAAAGAGTTACTAATTTATTGAATGATTTTATATAACAGGCATTTTGCTAGATACTTGACGTATTTTCTTGCATTGATTCCTAATAGGTAGCTCTTATTTTTTTTAAATGCTTATAGTATTTCCTTTTTTAAAACAATATATATTCATTTTCTTTTTGGCTGCTTCGTATCTTAGTTGTGGCACATGGGCTCTTCGTCATGGCGTGCAGGATTCTTGCTAGTTGTAGCACAAGGGCTCAGTAGTTGCGGTGCTCGGGTTTTCTAGTTGTGTGTGGACTCAGTTGCTCTGTGGCGTGTGGGACCTTAGTTCCCGGACCAAGGATTGAACCCATGTCCCCTGCATTGGAAGGCAGATTCTTAACCACTGGACCACTAGGGAAGTTCCAAGTTTAATAGGTAGCTATTGTTATTCTCATTTTACAAAAGTAGGGCTGAGAAATTGCCTGATTTCAGAACCTGTACTACTTCAACTAATCCGTATTGCTACACCAGTCCTATGACATCCATCCTTTCTCCAGCATACCTAGTTTTATTGTGCTTCACTTTTTTGCACTGTGTAGATACTGTGGTGTGTTTTTTTTGTTTTTTTTTTTACAAATTAAAGGTTTGTGGAATCCTCATCTCATTTGATGATGGCTAGCATTTTTTAGCAATAAAGTGTTTTTTAATCAAGACATACATTGTTTTGGGGGCATAATGTTTTTGCAAATTTAATAGTCTACAGATACTCTAAGCATAATTTTTTATGACATTCATTTATTTCAGTAGAATAAAACTATAAGCAACATGAAAATGTAAAGTGCTACATAAAAGCCCCATAGTAATAAAATTTGAAAGGTTTCATTGGCTTAAACAGTTACAGGTAAAAGAGACTTTATATATATTTTCAAGCATGCTATTTTAACTATCTTGATATGTGCTATGTTGGTCAAAGAAAAGGCCAATGAGTTACCTAAATCTGAGGACCGAGGGAAGGAATCCTAAGCCTTTACCTACTAGATCACACATCAATTTTGGCCTTATCCTATAAATAAGCCCCACTGTAAACATAATTTTTATATGCAGTGGGAAACCAAAATATTGGTGGCTTGCTTTATTGCAATATTCACTTTATTGCAATGTTCTAAAACCAAGCCCGCAATATCTTTAAGGTATGCTTTTATTTTTGTATGTATCTTTTCTTTTTCTCTTAAGATGGTAGGCTATTGGAGGTTAGAAAATATATCTGTATTTATTTGTTCATTTAATCATTTTTATTTACTTAACAGTTATTTAACATCTGCTTTGTTCAAGGTCTTATGCTAATTGCTGGGAATATTGGTAGGCAAGACAGACATTGTCTTCAGGAAACTCATATCTTTAAGTGCTTTAAGCTTAGTATTGCTCAGTAGTGCTTAGTATGTTGTTATGGTTAAAATGAAAGATCTGAAGTTCAACTGTCTAATCACAAATTCTGATTCTTTGTTAGCTATTGGCATATTTCCTACCTCATTGTGCTTTAGTTACATCGTTTATAGTGGATTTGTTTGAAGGATAGTCTTAGGTTAAAACATAAGAATTTACTATTTCTATAGGTCTAGACACAGTTGAATGTTAGAAACTACAAGTATTCATTCTAATATAATTCCCATTTTTAGAATAATGCCCAGCATATAATATTAGCCATTAATACTATCCTAAAGTGAATATATAAGGACCTTTTAGCTGCACTTAAAGAAGTTTGCACACATTGTGAAATTTATACAATTTGATTGGAGTCATTATAGCTCATTTAGTCTTAAGTCTTATATGAAAATCAGATATTAGGCAGCAGTGACAGAAAGACGGTTTCTGGAGGCTGTGTAGAACCCATCTGAAATGAATTGATTTTGTTTCAGATGAAACTTCATAAACATCCTGGTTACTACTTACCTTGTTTAGAAATTGACTCCTTAAAATTAAAAGCTGGGTGTATGACTTTTTTTTTTTAACATGTTCAGGGTTGCTTTATTATCATTAAAATTTTTTTTAAATTTTAATTGAAATATAGTTGGTTTACAGTGTTGTGATACTTTCAAGTATATAGCACAGTGACTCAGTTACACACATACACACACACACAGAGACATATACATACACACGTGTATATATCTTCCTTTTCAGATTCTTTTTCCTTATAGGTTACTTCAAAATATTGAGTATAGATCCCTGTGCTGTACAGTAGGTTCTTATTGGTTATCTATTTTATATATAGTACTGTGTATATGTTAATCCCAATCACCTGATTTGTCCTCCCCCTATCCCAAAGTATGGCTTTTTAATTGGCACTGTTATTATTATGAAGAACTGTGGTTCTTTTTCTGAATTAATTAGAAATGAAAATTTAGATTATTTCTGTTTTTTTAAACATTTATTTTATTGATATAATTCACATACCATAAATTTGTTCTTTAAATTGTATGATTCAGTGGTTTTTAGTATGTTCACAAAGTTGTATAGTCATCGCCACTCTTTGATCCCAGAACAGTTTTCTCATCCCCAAAGACGCTCTGTACTCACTTCCTCCTCCTTGCAGCCCTTGACAACCACTCATCTACTTTCTGTCTTTATGGATTTGCCTCTTCTGGACATTTCATATAAATAGAATCACAGCATGTGGCCTTTTGAGTCTGGCTTCTTTCACTTAGCATGTTTTCAAGGTTCTTTCATGGCGTAGAATATCAGTACTTAATATTTTGCTTGAAAAATATTCTGTTGTTTAGATAAACTACATTTTGTTTATCCATTTATTAATGGATATTTGAGTTGTTTCTAATTTTGGTTCATATAATGCTGCCATGAACATTTATGTACACATTTTTAAATGGTCATATGTTTTTATTTCTCTTGCATAGATGCCTGGAATTTATAATTGTTGTACACTGTTGTTGCTTTAATTTACTTAGTGATTTTACTTAACTAATTCTGTTAAGTCTGTATTCTTTGTCAAGGGTGGCCACTGAAGTCTCTGCTTCATTAGCTTAATGGTCAGCTAATTGCTAGAGAAAGATTTCCTTAAAGGCCTTGATCTAATCAGTCTCCCAGCCTTTGCTGAGGGATTCTGTGTCCATGTTGGGGTGTGTCTTCAGCATTTTAATGAGAAGTTCATAATTCTGCATTAGTCTTGATTCTTTCTAGCTTAGAGCCTCAGAGTCAATCAGTGATGAGAAATCAGGGGCTTTCTTGGACATGAACAACAGTCCTGCATTTGTGAATTCTAGGATTTTAAGAGTATTTTAAGGACTCCTATGGAACTTAGTCCCTAACGTTTCCTTTCAAGGTTTTTGATCAGCTACTTGTTTGCTCCAATTCTTTTTTTGCTGTTTGGCAGCTGGGATGTTAGACAGTTGCCACTGATTGTTTCTGACAAGTGTTCTGGACAAAAGGCTGTTTGCAGATGGAACGCTAAGTCAGGTCAGATGAAGACAGGGCTTGACAGAAGAGGTTTCCAGAGATCTGCCAGCCCTGTCTAATAATGACAGTTCTCTGGGGATAGGACTTTTGGAGAACTCTAAGCCTGTTCTCCCCAGTTGCCTCCCAGTGGTTCTAGGTGCTAGTTTTGGGGGTTAAAATGATTGTGAGGCTGTTGGTTTTCAAGGCCACCATAGAAATGGAGAAGAGGAAGTGGATATTGGGTAACTGAAAGTGTCACAAATCTCACTGTTCTTATTGAGACACAACCATTTTTTAAAAAACAAAAAACACTCCTCAGATTATTACAAGCCTTTGGTTAATTTCCAGAGTTCTGAAAAAAGTTAATATTGACAGTTTCTGCTAGTAATCTCATTGCTTTAATAGAAGAATGAATTTTTGGAGTTTATTCAAAAGTGTTTACCCTATTTTAAAGTTTGATGTTTTAAAAATGCTAGATATGTAGCAATTTATTTTTTATATCAATTCTTTTCAAAAAATTAGTACTTACTGGTCATTTGATTACTAAGTGTTTATTTGTGCTAGTAGTGCTCAGTCACCTCAGTCATGTCTGACTCTGTGTGAACCAATGGACTGTAGTCTGCCAGGCTTCTCTGTCCATGGGATTCTCCAAGCAAGAATACTGGAGTAGGTTGCCATATCCTTCTCCAGGGGATCTTCCCAACCCAGGGATTGAAATTGCATCCCATATCTCCTGCATTGGCAGGCGGGTTCTTTACCGCTGGCACCACCTGGGAAGCCCAGATGTTTATTGAGGTGCTTATTATTATCATTATACAGCAATTAAATACTTTAATAATTCAGTTTTTACTTCTTTGTCTATTCATCATTCCACATTTATTGAGCATTTGCTCTGTCCTGGCTACTGAAACGCAGGTGAATAAAGCATGGTCCCTGTTTCAAGGAGCTCTCAGTTTAGTATAAAAATCTGTAACAACTGTGAGAAAGTATGAGTGTTATAATAGTATCATTTACTAGCAGCTGTAGAAGTTTCACCTCTGTATATATCCACAAGACATGGCACACCATCATTTCTCACTTGGACTATTGCACTAGTGTCTTCCTCCTCCTCATCATTACTAGTTTTATCTTTTCAATTCAGTTACTTTATCACAAGCCGAATGATCTTCACAGAATGCAAATTAGATCATGTCACCCCTGCCTCTTTAACACCTTTGTTATTATCATCAACCATAGGTTCAGCCCCAAAACCATTTTTATAGCCTACAGCTGTCAGAAAAACCTGATATCTTTTGCCACTCCAACCAGTAACTTATTATGATTTCATGATTCTGGCCTCAGTTCAGTTCCTTGAACATAGGAAAACATTTTTTTTAACCTCAGAATCTTTGCATATATTGTTTGTTTTGCTGGGAATATCTGTTCCCCAGCTCTGCTTAGCTGACTTCTAATCATTCTGATTTCTGCTTAAATATTATTGAGAGTGGCTTCCTTAAGCACTCACCTCCCATTCTGAGTTAAACACTCTTATTTTACCTTGTGCTTTTCACTCATAATTTTTATCACAGGGTTTTTGTATTTGTGTATTTGTAATTCTGTGTTTATTTTTGAGAGTATTTGTTTAGTCTGTTTTCAGCTAGAATGTAATCTCTGTGTGAATGAGTGTGCATTTTTACCACAGTATGTCCTTTACCACAATAAATATTCATAAATGAATTAATCACTCAGTAGAAGGCATTCAGGTAAAATATATACTGATCTGAATTTAGCTTAGGGAGTGCCCAGTTTACCCTGTAGCAATGGTTACACAGTCTTGAAGAAATAGTATATGTTAATTAAATGAAAAGGGATGGGATATTCTAGGGCGTCAGTAGTAAACATCATGTGTAAAGGCCTGGAATAGTGTGAAAATAAGATCTAGGAGACTAGGTTCTCAAATGTTTTGGTTTGAATACCTCCCCCCTGCCACGTCTTAAAATTGAGGACTCCAGAGGGTCTTTTTTTTTAATGCAGGTTATTTTTACCAATTTCAGATTAGAAATCAAAAGTGAAAAAATTTTTAAATAGTTAATTCACTTAAAAATAATAGTAAACATGTTATTCTGAATAATATGTCTCCTATGAAAAATAACCTTATTTTCCAAAACAAAATATGATGACAAGAGTACCATTATTTTACATTTTTCAAATCCTCTTAATCAGAGACAGCAGCTAGGTTTTCATGCCTACTTCTTGATTCATCTGTTGCAATATGTTGTATTAGTTGAAGTCTAGGAAACATATCTGATCTCAGATATTGCCGGAAAAGGGAGGAACATTCTCATAACCTTTCATATAGTTAGATCTTTTTCTTTGATATTAAATCAAAGCTTAATATGTTAATTGCAATATCAAATCACCAGTGAACTTTTGTACTTTACTACATTGAAATCCACAGGGTCTGTTTTGCCTTTTGAGTGGAGCTTCTGCCCATGTGTGACTATGTAACATCTTGCATTGGTCATATGGAAAATATTGGGTTAGTGAGATAGCCTGGTGTTCAGGATGGTAACACATTTCATTATATACTATCAAATCATAGGCATTATCCTCTTCACTCTAAAAGTAGAAAAGTCTATTAAATATTGAGAATCTGTCAAACTTATGGAAACATATATAAATTATTCTGTTATATACAATTCTATATATATATATATAGAACTCCGTTATAAGCCAAATTCTAACATTTTACTTGAAAGCTTGAATTTCATCACTGGCACCAAGTACTGCCAGTTGTTTCCTTTGAAGTGACAGACTTATTTTATTTCTTTTTGTGAAAATGTCAGCAAAATACCCAAGTCTGAATAATCATAGTTACTCTAGAGCAAGGGTTAATGAACTTACCCAAGGGTCCCATAGTTAGTAAGTGACTAGAGACCCAGGTCTTTCTGATTCTGATATATTGTATTGCCCCATGTCTAAATTATTTGGGACTTGCCAAAGCATGTTCTTACAATAGTGTATTGTGGTATCTTTCCTAGAGAGCATGAATGGTTTAAACAAGATTTGCCCAGTTACTTATTTCCTGAAGACCCCTCCTATGATGCTAACGTCATTGATGATGAGGCTGTGAAAGAAGTGTGTGAAAAATTTGAGTGTACAGAATCAGAAGTAATGAACAGTTTATATAGTGGTGACCCTCAAGACCAGCTTGCAGTGGCTTATCATCTTATCATTGACAATCGGAGAATAATGAACCAAGCCAGTGAGTTCTACCTCGCCTCTAGTCCCCCAACTGGTTCTTTTATGGATGATAGTACCATGCATATTCCCCCAGGCCTGAAACCTCATCCGGAAAGGATGCCACCTCTTATAGCAGACAGCCCTAAAGCACGATGTCCACTGGATGCACTGAATACAACGAAGCCCAAATCTTTAGCTGTGAAAAAAGCCAAGTGGCATCTTGGAATCCGAAGTCAAAGCAAACCATATGACATTATGGCTGAAGTTTACCGAGCTATGAAGCAGCTGGATTTTGAATGGAAGGTAGGGAATTGTAGTATATGAAGATCATTTGTAGAAGCCATTTTCTGTATAGTAAGCCTGTCTGAGCTGCTGAATTGAATACTAAGATCAATAAAAAGTTGGTTTTGATGTGAATTTAGTGGTCTCAATAAATATATGGGCTGATAAATCCTATTCTTTCCAATAATGTACCATGTGCATTCCAAACAAAACAAATCTTCGTAAGGATGAAGAACTGTTGATGTTGGGGACCTATATATTTTTGAATTAGAGAATAGCATTCTTGGCTGAGAAATACGGTTTTAATCAACTTGAAATTCCTTGAGAAAATAGTCCACCTGTTTTAGCATGTATCATAACAGTAACAGTCATGTGTCTTCAAAGATAGTATATTTTTACCTTTCTCTGTCTTTTTAAGGGCAGGTTTTTGGGGGGTTTTTTGCCAGTAGCTGTAGTGCAAGTAGTTGATACACATTATACTGTCAGGGCATGTTTATTTAGTAAACAAATACTTTTCTGTAAATTGAGAAAATTTCTTATCTGGCTAGTATTTTTAGTCCTTAGTTATGATGTATTTTTGTTATTCTCATCCCACATTTTGCTTTATTAGTATTTTTTGTTTTTTATTAGTATTCAAATTCATTTCAGTTCTATTTGACTATATGTGGGGGGATCTGTTTTTCATTTTCAAGTATCTTTTACCCTTGTTCTTTCTTAAGGACTGTGAATGTACTTTTAAGGGAAGAAAAACATATTCAAACATACCATGTAAATATTCATTTGACATGTTTTTATTTCATTATTTGTATATGGAATGAATAAACAATAGTGAAGGTGAAAATTGCTCAGTCATGTCTCTCTTTGTGACCCCATGGACTATACAGTCCATGGAATTCTCCAGGCCAGAATACTGGAGGGGGTGGCCTTTCCCTTCTCCAGGGGATCTTCCCAATCCAGGGATCAAACCCAGGTCTCCCACATTGCAGGTGGATTCTTTACCAGCTGAGACACAAGGAAAGTCCAGGAAGACTGGAGTGGGTAGCGTATCCCTTCTCCAGCGATCTTCCTGACCCAGGAATCAAACCGGGGTCTCCTGCATCGCAGGCAGATGCTTTACCAACTGAGCAATGAGGGAATAAACAATAATATTTCCTTAATACCATTTAAGGAATATCTCCATTTTCTGAACCAGTTTTATTGAGTTAGTTAAAAAAGACATGTTAGTGTCTTTAAAAGTCCTTATTGAGAAATTTTTGGAACTAATTTGATAAGGTATTTTGAAAACTAAAATTTTCTTTATCTGAGTTGCAGTTTTATTATCCTCAAAAGGCAAATAATACCTTCCTCACAAGATTACTATGATACTTAAACTTTGTGACAGTACCTATTAACAGAGCCTGATTCAAACCATTAACATGTTATATCTCCTTTTTCTGTCTGTTCTATATTCACAGTTAAAGGTATTCAAATTGAGACAGGGAAACCAAAATATTTTGGCAGCCAAAATATGGTTTAGAGTGGAGGCGTGTCTGGAAAGAAGGCTAGACTCTTAGAGTCTCTGAGTTCCCTTTCAATTTTAATTGCTGTACATAGTACTGTTGAAAGCGAAAGTCAGTCAGTCATGTCCAACCCTTTGCGACCCCGTGAACTGTAGCCTGCCAGGCTCCTCTGTCCATGGAATTCTCCAGGCAAGAATACTGCGGTGGGTAGCAGTTTCCCACACAGTACTGTTAGTGGGGATTAAATAAATACTAAACTACTATGTAATGTAAACAATGATTCAGAAATTTGTTCTCTACCCCACTCCTTCCAATTATTTGTTTAGATATTATTCTTTGCAATAAAAATAATGGAAATATTTTATAGTTTTTTATTTGGAATGTTTTTCCATAAAGAAGATTTTTCATTTTAGGTAGTGAATGCATACCATCTACGTGTAAGAAGAAGAAATCCAGTGACTGGCAATTATGTGAAAATGAGCTTACAGCTGTACCTGGTTGACAACAGAAGCTATCTTTTGGACTTTAAAAGCATTGATGGTAAGGAAGCCATGCAAGCATGAGCTCTGAGAAGATAAAACTTGGCACTAGTTGACAAGATGTTAAATCATCTCAAAGACGTGGTGGGTAGTCTTCTATACTGGTTTTTAGTAACCTAGATTTAACTAAGAATGTGAGTGAAACAAAAAGGATTGAAGATGAGGAAAATCTCTAATCTAGCACTTCTTCTGGAGAAGTGCTTCCTCATTTAAAAAAAGAGTCATTTAAAGTGTTGACTGTGGAGGAAAATAAGGAATAATAGGGAAATAATTTTTACCTACAATTAGCTGAATTAGGCTCTTTGTCACACTTCTCCTTTCATATTTTATCAGTAAGCATTATAATATCTAAAATTCCCTGTTGATTAGCTTCTTTTATCTTGGGTGGCCATGGTGTCCAGATAGGCCTCTCCTGGGATTTGGGTTGGATTTTATGCCCATGGCCATCCAAGAGGCAAAGGAGTCAGGGGAGGTGGTCACGTCCAAGGATCTAGTATGAGTCGAGAGTCATACTTGGCTGAGCAAATGTGCTTATTCTGCTCAGAGGCCCAAGTGGGATGTGAGCAGAATAAACCAAGGGTCCACTGCTGGATGGAATCAGAGGAAAACTGAGTTCAGAGTTAAAGAAGCTATTTTCAACAGTTTATTCTTAAACTGCCATAAACTATAGCTGTGTCTATATGGTCCCTAGAACACCTTTATCAAAATTACCCAGAGTTCTTATTAAAATGCAGATTCTTGGGAACTCTCCCAAACCTAGCAAATCTGAATCTCTGGAGATGGGTCCTTGGGAAACTGGGAATCAGCATTTTTAACAAGATTTCCTTTGCCCCTTCCGCCAGGCAATTGCAGTGTGCTCTGAAGAATCAGTGCAATTGTAATTTCTGTTTTTATCTTAATTATTTTTTGTTGTTGTTTATACACTGCAAGAAAATAATCCTCCAAAGGTGTGCTTTCTTCAGATAAAAGGGTGTCAGGAAACTTTGACTTCAAGGTTACTGTCAAACAGTATGTTGAGAAGGATTCAGGCATCACATTTTGACTGTGTGGCAGTGTTACAGTTGGACAGTGATGTCGTTCACAGTCAGGAGGGAAAAGGTTTTGCCACCCCTACTCCTAAAACCCTGCAACATGACATTGGCTCCCAGGATGCCCTAGCTCAGATGTGTTCACTTAATATTCTGAATAAGATACCTTCATAGGAAGGGCTAGGGCGAATACACTGTTCATGTAAATTGCTTTTCTTTGGTCCATTTCAGATGAGGTGGTGGAGCAGAGGTCTGGTTCCTCAACACCTCAGCGGTCCTGTTCTGCTGCTGGCTTACACAGACCACGGTCCAGTTTGGATTCTGTAACTGCGGAGGGCCATTCACTCTCTGGCTCTCTCACGGGCTCTTTGACCGGAAGCATGTCGTCCTCTGTCTCACCTCGCCTGGGCAGTCACACCATGGATTTTTTTGAAATGTGTGCCAGTCTGATCACTACTTTAGCACGCTGATGATCTTTCCCTAGTTTTTTTTCTTTCTGTTATTGCACTGTGAAAATCAGATATATTCTTTAAATTATTATTTTACTTATGGATATCACATATTCTGAAGTACTGGTTGAGAGCCGTGACTGTCTTCAGGGGACACAGTACCATTGAAATTTACTGAAAAGAAAAAGTCTGACATCTTATTTACTGTAGACATCTGTAATTCTGTTTTGCCTATTATAAATTCACATAGGCAGTATCTTTAATATGTGAACACTCATGATTATTGTTAACCTGAAATTGTGGACTCACTACAGATGATTAATATACCTTTACTGGTGAACCATCTCAGTCAACAGGTGGTTTGGCAACATCTTGCTTTACTGTTTAGTGTAGGTAAATCCAGTTTGCTTCCTAAATTTCAGCAGGTTTTAAGCTGTGTTTATGCACAAGATTTAAAAATAACATATATATTAGTAAGATAGTATTTAAATGTTGAAATCTTAAGAGCCAGATCCCCCTCCCCCAAATTTTAGAACCAAATTCTAGCAGTTTCTGCAGATATTGCCCAGTGTTCAACAGAAGGACTGTGGTCCTGAGACAGGTAATGGTCATTTCCAAGTTCCTTCAAAACAGCTATAACCAACCAGAGGCTCTATCTTGAGATTTTCCTGAATAACATATATAAGAGCCTTCAAGGTTCTACTCAGTACTGGAACATCTGGAGTTACAACTTTTGTCTTTTTCATAAACTTGTATCATTTTACAACATGCCTTCAAAGTCTACCTTTCTCAAGTTCTTTTTCACTGTATTTATTTTTGTACTCCACCAAGCATGATAAAATAGTTAAAAGAAACAAAGCAAAATGTCAACAGTCCCTTAGAGAGAACTCTTATCTCTGGTCTCTTCCTGTGTGTAGTGGTAAGGAGTGTGTGTGTGCCTGTCCTTTTGCATCCTGTAATGCCAGTTACTCATCAGAAGTTTGCTATTGTAGTCACCCCGCTCCCTCACCTCCCCTGATCACCTTTGTCTTTGTTTATTGTTTGATCCTTAGTGGCTGATGGGCTTAGTTTTGAAATCTTCTCTGGTTCTCTTTCTTTGTTCTACATCTTGGTTGCTAGCCATCCAATTTGAAACACTGTTCTGGCCCTAAGGGCTTTTCTATACTTCCAAAGCTTGGTAGGCTTGTGACCTTCACTGTTGAACCTGTTAGGGCAGGGAAGCCTTAAACATTCAAAAAAATTCTCTCTTGAATAAATATGTATGTTGTTTACATATATACATATATGTATTTGTATACCAGTGCTTTTAAAGGAAAACCAAACTTTTATTTTTGGCTTTGTGCAAGTTTTTTTCAGGCTTAAAAAAAAAAAAAAACCCTATATAAAAAGCAGGGTAGATAATAGCCCATTGATTATATTGTTTTAGTAAAAAATATTTAATTTTTAAATTATGTGTAATTTATCTAATTTGTATTTATTCATCTTATTCAATATGTTGTAATTAACAGTCTCATTCACCTGACTTACCCTAGAAATGATTAAGTGATTAAGCTCTTGAAAACAAAAAGTGAACACTTCCTTGACAGGTTTTTGTCTCTTTGCCAAAAAAAAATGTGTTTTCTACCAAGAAGCAAATGAGAATGTTAAACCAAATTTCTCTTGGGTTTGGGAAAGACAAGTATGTCTGTCTTTAAAGAGTTTTTAGTCAGGAGTTTGCAGTGTGTCACATAATATTGTTTAGCAGAACTTTAAAAAATGGTATTACATAACTTTTAAGTATGACTTAATATCAAAATACAAGGAATCCTTGTTTGGCAATTTGAGAAAGAGAGTGGGGTTGCAGTTAAGGTGTTTTTTTTAACCTTTGAAATATTGCCATCTAGTGGCATCAAACTAAACTTTTTTGTGTATATTTTTATAGGGATAAGCAGTCCTGCTGCATTAATCTTGATGTATATATACATCTGGCAAAATTTTGGCCCCAACAAATGTGTAAATACCTCTTTTGGAAAACACAGGGCCACCTCATAATATTTACCTGTTAATGGGATGACCTTCAAAATAATCTGACTCCTTACTCCCAATGACAAAATCCCTAATAATTTTGAAGGCAGAGAAACAGTAGGAAGGAATCCAGTGGCATTTTAACTTCCTTAGTTTAATAAATCAGATGTTAGAAACATATTAAAATTGATTTATATAGTTATCATGTTTTTTAAAGTTAAAAAAGTATTTACTTTTTTTTCATTCTTGCCAGTATTTATGAATATCTACATTTCGATAGCTATGTGTTTTCAGAGAACCAAGGGTCACAGTTTGGGTTCTTGTGTGCTGAAGTTTTGAGAGAGAGCTCTTCTGTGAATGTAGATGGTGTAATACATTGGTCTGCAGAGAGAGGATTACAGGAGGCTCAGTCCAGCGTAATAGGTCTAGAACATTTTCATAGGAGTCTCTTTGCTGCTCATGCAGGGCGAGGGAAAGAATCAGTTGCTAAATTCCCATATTTCAGTCTTGTAACCTGGATGAGTGTGGATGTGGTATGTGGTAGACAGACCGGGGGTAGGAACACTTTCTTCATGCTATGATTTTGAAGGAGAACTCTATTATTAGGCTACAGATAAAGTCTTAGCTATGTCATGGAAATGGAGTCCATAGTGGTTCTAGAACGGCATTTCTGAAACTGCATTCTGTGAGATGCTCTGCAGAAAGGGGGTTTCATTGAGCAAGTCTGATAAATGAAACATGTTGCTCTCCTGCTTGAAGATGACAAAGGATGTGATCATTAAAGACTTTGACCAGTTCTTCTGTGGAAAAAGAAAATCATTTAAATTTGTTTAATCTTGCTTTGTCCAAATTAATTTAAACATTGTTTTAAACTTACTATCCCCTGGGAGGAAAAGCATATTCAGAAAATATGATTTTAAGAAAATTATTTACCAGGTTGCCATAATTAGGTAGATAAAAATAAAACTAAGATTTCATTTGCTCTTATCAGTTGTTGGAGAGACTCTGATTCAAAATCAGAATTATTTTAACCAGTATACATATTCATCTTGAGCGAACAATGGGTTAATGGAATTTTGCATGCCTACAACTTATTTCATAGCACTTTGACTGTCTAAATCAGGTTTGGTATTTTGTGGAGAGCAAAATTTATTCTTTTTTGTGTTGAATGGATAACTTAAAAACCTTAAATAAGATTACTTCTAAAAATGGTGTAAGAGACTAGTGACTAATGCTTTGGCTCAATGGGTAATGAGTCAATAGCTTTGATTCCTTCTTTCAGAAAGTGTAATCAGTGAACATTTCTGAACACTTTTATATAAGAAGACACCAAATTTAGACCTAATTCCAGTTATTCTTCAATGAAGGAACAAACAACATCCCAAATTACATATGTAGGGTGGGAGGCAAGACTATTACAAGTTGGGCTTTTGTTTTGATCAACAGACTTTTGAAACACTTTTGTAACCTCTGGTGTTGGCATTCCTTGATACTTGCTAGCAGTAAAGAGAATCCAGGAGCCTAAATTATTCGGAAGTAACAGTATTCCATGTCAGGCAATTGGCTATATGTAGTGCAGACAGGTCTCCCCTTTCCTTTCTGCAAATAGGTTTCCTATGACAGTTACATAATCCTGGGCTTGCTTTCTCTTATTCCCTAGCCAGTTTGTACTCAGGGAATACAAATTGATTTTTATATTAGATAAGACATAATTGAGAAAATAATCATAGACAACTGTTACAGATTCTTTGACTATTTGGATTTATCTGAAAATGTACATTTTATTGAATTAATCTAAGCAATGTACCTTCGATTTTATAAACTAAATGATCTTGGAATCTGCCTGCCAGAGGCATTGCATCTTTGTCTCTTCACTGATTAATAATTTAAAATCTTGTTAATGACTGAAATCTAGGTATCTAAATGCTAGACATATTCACAGTTTTGTCTGTTTTTATTTCTTTTTAAAAGTCCTCCACATTTTCAGTTTGGCATTTCTTTACCTGATACTTTTGTCACTCTGTGACTTTTTAAATAGAGAATGTACTTTTTTAAAATAATAGATCTCAGAGACTCTAAAATTCTGGATGAGGGATCTGTGCCATTTGTTTGTAAGTCACATCCTGTGTTGGGCCTCATTTTTATAACCTCTGAAGTGGAAGGGATAGCTTAAAAGACCTCTGGATTACCTTTGAGCTTTAAAATTGTCTCTTCTCTGCCTTTTCATATGATTTGTATTAGCGTTCACTTTTTACATGCTGAGAGATTGTATACTGATGTGAATGATATACATTTGCTTGGCTTGGTGTTTTGAAGACACATACTTGAATGTTTTTCTAAACACAGCTGCCCCCCTGGAATACAAATGAGAAAATCATCCAGAAAACCAAATATGTTAAAATATTAATAGCATGTATGTATACTTTCCATAAAGCAAAAGATGACAAATTTGGAGTGATGGAAGTGTTCCATTCATCTTAATGGTGATTGTGGCTCAGCTGATAAAGAATCCGCCTGCAATGCAGGAGACCTGGGTTCGATCCCTGGATTGGGAAGATCCCCTGGAGAAGGAAAAGGCTACCCACTCCAGTATTCTGGCCTGGAGAATTTCATGGACAGTATAGTCCATGGGGTCGCAAAGAGTTGGACACAACTGAGCAACTTTCATGTCACTTTAGATCCAGAGACCCTCCATATCTATTAATTTATTTAATACATTACAATCACCTTGTGTGTTAATGATTTTCCAAATGAGAAAGCAGGACCAGAAAGCTTTTCACAAGCTTTAATGCCATATAATGTTCAATGATGATCACTTTATGTGCCCCCTTCCCTTGGGGGAAACAGTCTGAATCACTGAAACATCTTAGTAGTTAAATAATAAACACAGAAGCATTGCTTTCAAGTCTTAGAGTGACATGAAGTAGTCTTAATATTTTTTAGTTTATTTGAATGAGTTGATTGTACTAACTAGATGTGTTTATGATTATATTGATTTTTGTTAAGTACTTCTAAGTTATTGAGGGTGCTTAAAACTACTGAAGAAACTTTTTAGGCCATGATTCTCCCTTTATTTATGTGATTCTTGTAGCACAGTGCTTTTTAAAAAAGTAAAACCAGCCCCAACTCCTATCTTAAATTATCATTTTTTACTATTAAATTAGGCTTATCTAAATTTCATATACAAATTGGTAATTTTTCATTTCATATGCATATTAGATGATAAGATACTATTCTCATAGAGTATATTTCTATTCACAAACTACCAAGTATTATCAACTTGATACAGATTCTTCCAGACCTTACAGAAATTTGAAATGTAATTTATGTTTGAGCTCTTAAGAGTATATCTTATTTACACAAGTTGCTGGCATCCTTACCAGCCTTTTCCACATACAATTATAATGCATTTGATGCCACTGAACAGTAATAACATGAAGAACAGGACCCACAGTGTAGACCAGATTAAGTTTTAATTCAGCTTTTTCAGCCATAACCTGATAAGAATCAGGCTGGGTCTAGAAGTGATCAGACTGTGGGACTGTGTTAATGTTGTGAGTCAGTGTTTACTGCCGGCGTTGCACAGCAATGCCAGTTTGCAGCCATGGTTGTGTATGTGACTTTCTGTAACTACTGTTTATATATAAAACAGTCCAGATGTTATGGAAGTAGCTCATGGTTTTATCTGGACAAACAGGGTATGTAAATTTGTTACATTTGAAAAAGTGCAATTAAGGAAATCCTAGCATAGGAGGCTCTTTGGAGGAAAAAGTGAAGTGTTTATAGGACATGCTAGCATGACAACACTTTTAAACATATACAGAATTTTGACAAGGTTCATACAGTGTGAATTTTTTAATTCAAGGTTTGCTACTTTGTGTTGATTTATAATTTCAAGGAAGGAATAGGAACATTCTACCCAAGGAGAACTGCACAGTTAATTTTTTGCTGTTAATTTAAGCTTGCACTTTTCACAAGTAAAAGTCCTTTTTAAATTTTGTTACAAATAAAAACCATTTTTCTAGACAGGTAATGGTTTCCTAATGTGGAAAAGAGAAATAGATCCCACTAAAAAAGCAAAACACCTTAATTAATTGTGCCTTCTCTCTTAAATTGTAGGAATAATAATTAGTTAAAAACTTATTTAAACTCGTTTTTGCCCTGACTCCCCTCATTTGTACTTGCCCGTCCCTCCACAGTTGCACTGTTTTCGCCTGTTTGCTGTCGGTTCCTTTGGCCAGACCTCACTGTCACTGTCAGAAATTGTTCACCAGGTGTGTCTGTTTATGTCGCTTCACTTTTTCAGTCACCTTGGTAAAAGTTTGGCTGCCTTCTCATGGCTTTAAAATGAAAGCAATGAATAGCAATCTTTATATTTCAACCCTTTAAAAAGTTTGTAAAGGAAAGAAATAATGCAGAGCAAAGAACAAAATCTAATTTGGAATCTAATTCTCAGTTTGGCTGCTGTGGCAGCAGCAGGTCATTTAACCTCATTTAATGTTTTCATCTATAAAATTTGGGTATAACCTACCTCACAGATATGTGTGAGAAACTGTTTGGAGGCCCTTGTTTAAATACAGGGTTTATCATCATATTTAATGTAAATCCCTTTTTTTTTTTAATAGATATTGTTGATACTGATAGGATGAGTATCTTGATTTTAGGTAAGTTATGTGGTAAGAATGTAGAAGAATGTTTAGGAACACAATTTCACAAATTATGGTATTCTTATTTTTAAGTGACTTTTGAAATTTCTTGAAAATATCAAATATTCAAATATTAAATTCATCTTTTGTTGCGAGAGATATTCAGAACTTCTTAATATGTTGGCTGAAGATGCCTTAACATACCAAATTACAGCTTTTTCTCGAGACTACTCACAAATATCTATGGTTGTACAATGTTTTGAGTGTTTAATGTAAAATTGTTATAGAACTGTGAACTCTGAGCATAGTAATTGTTAATATTGTTTTAGGAAGAATGCTTGTATTCTATATCATATATGCTTAAATAGACAGTGACTTTGGAGTGCAACAAACAAAACTGAAAGTTGACAGCCATTAGGCTGTTGTGTCCATGACAATCATAAGAAAATATAAGATTGGATATTGTTCAAAAAAATTTCAAGAACATCTTTAGGAAAAAAAGTTCCATAGGCTGATATATTTACCCATCAAAGCACTTGATTACAAATCTAGTAAGATAATTTTTTAAACTGTTAAAATTGGGATCATGTTTTATAATTCATTTAAAAAATGGAAAAAAAAAAAAAAGACCAGACTCTTAGTGCTTTTGTGTTTTAATAACCATAGATGCAAATTTCAGTTTTGTTATATATATATATTTTTCTTTTGTGAATGTTAAATGATCAGTGGAAGGATCTGTCTTCCAGCAACTGTGTGCTATGGGTGTCCTCTTAAATTACACAGCATTTCATAGTTACAGGTTCTCCCTAGTTAATATTTGCACTGTATAAGCTCACAGGTAACAAACACAAAAGAGAAATGATTGCTTCCAAGCTTTTTTTCACAAAATCAAATTAAAGTCTCTGGTTAATTTGAAAGCTCTTTTGTTTCTATTCAGTCATTGATACTCTGCATGTCAATTAACAGTTTGCAGCCAAAGCTGTTGTAGAACTTGGTTGCCTCTACCCCCTTGGAGACTCCATACCATCTGTCCACTTCTGTCTTCCTCGTTCTGCACTGTAGTCTCTAACTTTAGCCACTGTATTAGTTTCCTATTGCTGCCATAAGAAGTTACTATAAACTTGGTGACATAACACAAATTTATTATCTTACAGTTCTGTAAGTCAGAAGTTTGGTGGGCTTAGCTGGTGTTTCAGTATCAAGTCAACACAGGCTGACAACCACAGCAGCAGTAGGGAAAAGCTCTGGGCAGAATCTGTTTCAAGGCTTATTCAAGTTGGTGGTGAGTTCAGTTCCATGCTGCTATGGGACTACAGGCCCGTTTCCCTTCTGGCTCTTCACTGGGAATCACTTGCAGTTTCTAGAGACCAGCATCATTGCCTGGTCCATGGCCCCTTTCATCCTCAAAGCGAGTAACATTTACTGCCTGGTCCATGGCCCCTTTCATCCTCAAAGCAAGTAACAGACATTTACTGCCTGGTCCATGGCCCCTTTCATCCTCAAAGTGAGTAACAGACATTTCCTGCCTCTTCTTCACTATATCTCTGACTGGCTGACTGTTCTGGTTGTCAGGGTCCATGCTATTAAATAGGGCTCACTTGAATAATCTCCCTATTTTAAGGTCCACCGGTAAGCAAACTTAATTTCATGTAAAAAGTTCCTTTTTCCCAAGTCACATAACATATTTATAGGTATTAAAGCCAGGATAAGAAGATTACTGAAGCCAAAATTCTGCTTATCATAGGAGAGGAAGGCAAAGGCCTAGACGACTTGAGGCTTACAGCAGCGTTTTAGACTGCAGGCTGCTGAGAATAGAGAACAATGTAGATGTGGTCCTATGTGCTTATGATGGTCACCTCCCATATACTTTCTGAAAAACATCCAAGTTGAGATTTATAAGATTTCTATTTGCTTCCTCAAACGTCTGTACTTTTCTGATTTCCTACAATAAGCATCTATTACCTTTACACTTTAGGAAATAAAGGGAAAAGGTATTCAGTAACAAAAACAAACATGTTCTCTTCAAATTTTGGATAAAGAAAATAGAACTCTTATAAATCTCAACTTGGATGTTTTTCAGAAAGTATACGGGAGGTGACCATCATAAGCACATCAGACCACATCTACATTGCTTGTTCTCTATTCTCAAAAGCCATCAGTGTCCAAACTGTTGAAACCCTGAAGTCTTATCCCTGTTACCCAGAAACAACCACTTCTTAGCAATTTGTCTTTATGTATTGACTTTTTTCTCTTCCTCTTCTTCCCTCTAGAATCCTATGTTTTAAAAGTTGTGAACATATGTGGGAGAGGCCCTGCTGGAGAGAATGCTAAGGCGGCTTGGAAGACCAGGTGTGTCAGAGGTACTGGAAAGGAGGAAGGGACAGCTCTGTCGGTGCATGTTAGCAGGTTGCTGCTGGCCTGGCCTAAACATGAATGAGGGTATCGTTAACCTCTGTTAGGTTCGGGTCCCTTTGCAAACTGTCTTTTTCTCTGACAGAGTGTTGTCATCTCTAATGATATCTTTTGATACAAAATTAAAAAGTTAAAATAGAAACTCAGTCTTTCCATTGAAATGTTTTGCTAGATTAGGGTTTCTAGGAGACAGATGACATCTGCTTGAAACATCACTGAAATTATAATGTTTGCATTAAGGGACTCTGTAGATTAATAGCATTGAAACTGAACTTCACACACTGTGATTTAAAGAATGGAAGGAATGTGGCTGATCATGAAATAGAAATAACTACTTGATGTGGATGGAATGTTTTTCCTAAAAATGTATTCCATATCAGTAGTTATAAGGTATTTGTTTAAATTAGACCAAATGGTTTATACTTTAAAAACATAGAAAAGTGTTGTTTCAAAAACCTGTTAAGTATTTCTATGTAAAAATCTTATATCCTAGCCATTCTTTTTTTTTTTAAGCTTGGATTATTTTATTAACATCTTCAGTTCAGTCGCTCAGTCATGTCCGACTCTTTGCGACCCCATGAATCGCAGCACGCTAGGCCTCCCTGTGCATCACCAACTCCCGGAGTTCACTCAAACTCACGTCCATCGAGTCGGTGATGCCATCCAGACATCTCATCCTCTGTCCCCTTCTCCTCCTGCCCCGAATCCGTCCCAGCATCAGAGTCTTTTCCAATGAGTCAACTCTTCGCATGAAGTGGCCAAAGTATTGGAGTTTCAGCTTCAGCATCAGTCCTTCCAAAGAACACCCAGGGCTGATCTCCTTCAGAATGGACTGGTTGGATCTCCTTGCAGTCCAAGGGACTCTCAAGAGTCTTCTCCAACACCACAGTTCAAAAGCATCGATTCTTCAGTGCTCAGCTTTCTTCACAGTTCAACTCTCACATCCATACATGACCACTGGAAAAACCATAGCCTTGCCAACCTTTGTTGGCAAAGTAATGTCTCTGCTTTTGAATATGCTATCTAGGTTGGTCATAACTTTCTTTCCAAGGAGTAAGCGTCTTTTAATTTCATGGCTGCAGTCACCATCTGCAGTGATTTTGGAGCCCAAAAAAACAAAGTCTGACACTGTTTCCCCATCTATTTCCCATGGAGTGATGGGACCAGATGCCATGATCTTAGTTTTCTGAATGTTGAGCTTAAAGCGAACTTTTTCACTCTCCTCTTTCACTTTCATCAAGAGGCTTTTTAGTTCCTCTTCACTTTCTGCCATAAGGGTGGTGTCATCTGCATATCTGAGGTTATTGATATTTCTCCCGGCAATCTTGATTCCAGCTTGTGCTTGTTCCAGCCCAGCGTTGCTCATGACATACTCTGCATCTTAGTATCATCCAATTTTAACAGAATTCACTGAAACCAACATGCTTCTTTTTCATTATATGATTTTTATCCTCTTTTCTTGGCTAGTAGATTTACTAGCATAAAAGATTTCTTACTAAATTGTAGTGACTCTTGTGCTATCCCATGGACTGCAGCCCACTATGCTCCTCTCTGTACATGGGATTTCCCAGGCAGGAATACTGGAGTGGGTTGTCATTTCCTTCTCTGAGGAGTAACGATGACAGTTTTCCCCTAACAATATTTCTGGTAGCCCTGGGGTCCATTGGAAGTGGCTGCACTGCTTAGGAAATAGAGCAGATGGCCTGATGCACCTAAGGTCACCTTGGATTGGTTACGAGGCCATATCACACCCACAGGGTTATGCAGTGATGTACACATCAGCCTTTTTGCCTTGATCTTCCTTACAGATGATTTTCTGAATTTAAGAGGTAGAGATATCCTAGCCATTCTTTCAAGTCTTAATTTCCAAAACCTGTTTTTGTGTTCAGCATCTTCCAACTTCACAAAAGGCCAGGTACTAAAATAACCACACTTATACAGTATTTTGTATTAAGGGTTTTAGGACACTTATTTATTTATATTATTACATTACAGCCTGACAACAATGCTGAGAAGTGGACAAGGTGAGTGCTATTAGCGCTGCTTTACTGATGAGGAAATAAGAGACTCAGAGCTAAGCCATGGACGCAGAATACAAGGCCATGCCACGAGACAGAACGTGAATGGGACAGAGCTGTGTCAGGTGAAATCGAGTCCCACTGTCACCTCAGATCTAAGGTCATGTTTTGGTGAGGTGGCAAGAGTGATACGTAGGTTTTGGTCCTCTTTCGTATAGGATTATTGCATGAATGGTCTCTGCTCAGCACAGCCTTGCACTCCCTCTCATTGAGCTTGGGCCACACCTGTCCTAGTCTCCTACAGTGCCCACAGTGTGGGAGAGGGCTACAGTTGCCTGGCTGCCCTGCCTCTCAGAGTAGTAAATTTCATCCAGGGAGGTTAGCGGGGGTACAAGCAGAAATATATTCCCAGTCTTTGGTGTCAGCCTTAATCTCATCTCCCAAAAAAGAAATTTCATCATCACGTCTCAATTCTGTTTCTCTCTTACCTCTCCCTCTAATGGGGCTCCTGTACTGTATATACTTCTATTGTGGCTGTCTTAAATTAAGGTCTAGTGCTCTTTTGCCTTGAATATCGCAAAGATGACTAGTCTCTCCTCGTTCTTATCTGTCATCCATAATCAGTCACCCATATTGCTGTGATTTTTTTTCCCTTTTTTCTCTAGACATCTGGTGTTGTCTTCCTGCTTAAGACCGCTGGATGGTTCCTACTCTCTAGAGGAAAAAGTCCAAGTGACCTCTGTTACATTCTAGCCCTGGCTTACCCCATTTCAGCTCTTGCTACTTCCTACCAGATAGACTAGACTCCTTCTACTTTGAATTTCTTCCTAGTCACCAGGGAGAGCATCGACCTCTCTGTGTCTTGTCCAGCAAATATATTATGTTTAAAGACCCAGTTTCAGTGTCACCTATATGTTGTTATAACTGTTATTTGTAATAATCTCTCCACCTATTTTCCTCTCTAAGCCCTATGAATAATTTTGATACTTTTCATCTGGAATAAGCTTGGCCTTTCTTGGCACATGCCATTTGCAACAAGAAAAAAAAGATAAAAGAACCTAGAAGCTTAAAAAATAGTGTCACAGTATAGAGGATGAGGCCGTGGATCATGCCCTTGAAGGTCAGGGTCACCCTGCCTAACGTGCCGTGTACATCATTTGAAAAATAGAATGTTATTTACAGCTCAGCTTATTTTTACTCTCTGTAAGTAAAAATACTTATAAATAATTTTAATACATATTAAGTCATAAACAAAATATCCTGTTGTCTAAAGTAAAAAATGGTTATTTTAAACTGATACAGTGTATAATTTAAATGTTTAAACATATTTAGGCAATTCTCAAAATGTTGGGTGAATTTAGGAAAAAACTACTTTTCAGCATCCTATTCCCAACGAAACCAATTTTTGGCAACATTTGTTAGATTTTTAGTTTTATGATAAAAATCAATGTAGAAATGTCCTCTTGCTTTAGGATTATACCTGAAATTGGAGTATTTGAAAGATGTTGGTTACACTATTTACTTTTCAGAATTAAATTACACCCAATTTAAATGCACATCTTCTTGAAATTATAAACACTCGTGTACTAATATTAGAAGCATTAGAAGCAAACTAACCATCTGCACAACTGACTAGGTGCCATAAGGCGTGATTTCTAACTTTGGACATGGCTCATTAAACAAGTGCTCAAATGCCAACTCACACTGTTTCACATTTTGAGCCAGCAGTGAAATACATACTGAAATAGACATCGAAAGATAACTGTTTAGTAGTAAAACCAACATCTAAATGTGGAGGATTTTTCTTTTCTAAGTTGTTAACGAAAATTTCCACAGATTCCACCGTCTCATGCTGGCAACATAAACTAATGTAAAGCAGGGCTGAGACCTTAGAACTAAAAGCTTTTGATTTCTCCTTCATACTTGAATGAGATCCTTGCTGGGTACAATAATCTGGGCTGTAGGTTATTTTCTTTCATCATTTTAAGTATGTCTTGCCATTCCCTCCTGGCTTGAAGAGTTTCTATTGAAAGATCAGCTGTTATCCTTATGGGAATTCCCTTGTGTGTTATTTGTTGTTTTTCCCTTGCTGCTTTTAATATTTGTTCTTTGTGTTTGATCTTTGTTAATTTGATTAATATGTGTCTAGGGGTGTTTCGCCTTGGGTTTATCCTGTTTGGGACTCTCTGGGTTTCTTGGACTTGGGTGATTATTCCCTTCCCCATTTTAGGGAAGTTTTCAACTATTATATCCTCAAATATTTTCTCATGGTCTTTCTTTTTGTCTTCTTCTTCTGGGACCCCTATGATTCAAATGTTACAGCGTTTAATATTGTCCTGGAGGTCTCTGAGATTGTCCTCATTTCTTTTAATTCGTTTTTCTTTTATCCTCTCTGATTCATTTATTTCTACCATTCTATCTTCTAATTCACTAATCCTATCTTCTGCCTCTGTTATTCTACTATTTGTTGCCTCCAGAGTGTTTTTAATTTCATTTATTGCATTATTCATTATATATTGACTCTTTTTTATTTCTTCTAGGTCCTTGTTAAACCTTTCTTGCATCTTCTCAATCCTTGAGACCTTAGAACTAGTTCACACTTGAGCAGACCATACCATTTGATCTTGATCTCTCTAAGGTGATCAGACTTGTTGCCTGAGGGAAAAAAGGAGAAATAAACAAACACTTTGAAATACAGGCCCATGGAAGAGTAAGAGATTTGGGGAGGATTTCTTATTCAGTTTAATATTCTTATACTCCTTTAAAATGTTTACAAATATGCTCTATAGAGAAGTCTGATAACATACTCAGGAGTGGCAGACAAAAAAATTACTCTTCCAAGTAATCTTTATAGAAGAAAGAAAGAATTAGTTCTCAGTTGTGTCTGACTGTGACCCCATGGACTGTTGTAGCCTGCCATGCTCCTCTGCCCATGGGATTCTCTAGTAAGAATACTGGAGTGGGTTGCCATTTCCTTCTGCAGGGGATCTTCCTGACACAGGGATTGGACCTGGGTCTCCCACATTGCAGGCGGATTGTTTACCATCTGAGCCACCAGGGAAGTGCTCCTTGTAGAATAGAGCATTGCATATTTACAAACTTTTCCTGAAGTACATATATGCAATAGTCTTTCCTTGAGACTCATGTACACAGTAATGTATTAAGTATTCAGAATTTGATTTATAGTATAAAGTCAAACCACTTACTTGAAATCTAGATGTTCAATTAGCACATATCCATCTATAGAAATAAAAATCATTATTACTAATCTGAAAGTTATAATGCTTTTGAGTTTTTTTCAAAAGCAGTGATTGAAATCTTACAGGCAATAACCTAGTAACTTACATTTGCCTTCAGAATTGCGGCATATCACTAGATTTTCTTCAGTGATATCAATGACATCTAGTTCTTCTCCAGGGGTTATTGGCAAGTCAGATATTCCATTTCTTGAATTATTGGAACACACCACTGCTGTGTTGATGACAGTAATCTCTTTGTCATACTGAAAGAAAAAATTAGTAATCAGAATATGTTTGCATAGATTTATTTTTTCATTATAACATTAATGGAAGTCATACTATGGTAACCTCAAAATAAACTCAAGAGGCCAGATATCTGTTAACTAATGTCTAAGGAAAAAGAAAATAGCAAGATATTTAGGGAAAGAAAGGTTATTTAAAGAAATAAAAGTACATTTATTTATTATCACAACCTTTACATTTGTTTGGTAAGATCATATTTTCAAAATGTTTTCATACCCATTATCGAATTGTAGTTAGAAGGAATTCTGGGAGGAGAAAAGGTGGTAACATTGGTGTAAATTAAGTATTGTGAATGGTATATTAATTGTTCTAGTAATGAAGCCAATCAGTAAACCCAGGAAAGGACAAGTTACAAAAAGAGGGAAACAGAAAACCTCTTTGTGTAGTGTAGGGCTTTAGAGTTTATAATGTTCCTATATATATTGCATTTCTAGATGGCACTCTTTCCACCCTTCCTCTCTAGTGGGCTCATATATTCTTGCATACATGTATTAATAGCTGCAGCACACATATTTTAAAGAGGTAGGAATGGTGTGTGCTTCCCTGATAGCTCAGTTGGTAAAGAATCCGCCTGCAATGCAGGAGACCCCGGTTTGATTCCTGGGTCTGGAAGATACCCTGCAGAAGGGATAGGCTACCCACTGCAGTGTTCTTGGGCTTCCCTTGTGGCTCAGCTGGTAAAGAATCAGCCTCCAACGTGGGAGACCTGGGTTCAATCCCTGAGTTGGGAAGATCCCCTGGAGAAGGGAAAGGCTACCCAATCCAGTAGTCTGGCCTGAAGAATTCCATGGACTAAGTCCATGGGGTCACAAAGAGTCAGACACGACTGAGCGACTTTCACTTTAGGAATGGTGTTTGGGAGCAGGTCCCACTATCCTTTTGTGGTTGAAGACAAACACTTGTGGAACAACTGAGGGATTCGATTTCTGGCCTTAGGAGAGTTTGTTTGTTTGTTTTTCCTGTGTTATTAACTAGCCAACCTGTCCATGTACAGGTACACCACCTTTTAATGTATTGAAATCCACTTATTGGAAAAAGTTCTAGAATATGTAGCTTATACTTGCAGATGTCTATTTCACTAAATTAGGGTAGCCACACATCTTCCTTTACTCAGGATAGTCTCTGTTTATATTTAATGTCTCTAGTTATAAATACTTACAATGATTAAGTGTGCCTCCTTCCCCTCAGAAATGTCCTGGATTTGGATGATGAATTATGATGGGTACCAAATGCGATCTAATCCACAAGACAGGTTTTTCTTTTGCCTAACAGAGTAATAGCTTCCTAACTGATCTTACCCTTCCCAGACCACTGTTCACAATGATTTCTTAAAATGCAAATCTGATTTCTTAAAATAAAATTCTAAAAACTCTTCATTCAAACCCAGATTTCTTAGTTTGACATTTAGGGTCCTTTGCACAACGTCATTCCCATCCCCCCCTCTTTCTTTTCCCTTCATTGAAGCTTCATCAAGCTATATGATAATTCTGAATGCACTGTGTACCTTCCATATTTCCATGCCACTGCGCTTGCTGTTTTCTCTGCCTGAAATGCTTTTTTTCTCTTAAGCACTATTCATGAAGGCTTTCATGACTGCCATGTATAATTTACTGTTTTAACTGCACTTTGTATGTACCCCATGATGACATTTAATCAACATATTGTCTCATAAAATAAAAACGGGAAGCAATTTTATCCATCCTTGCACCCTCAATGCCTGACACAAATGAAGCACCCAATATTTTGGTTGGGTGTGATTTGAGATGAGTAAAAATTATTGAAACTGTATAGTTTTTTTAATGATATATCAAGGAGACTCACCACAGGTGATTGAGAAGAATGGACTCAAGAGAATGGGAATTTCTGCTGCCTATGAGAGCGTCAGAAATACAGTGGTGAATAAAAGCACTAGATGGAACATAGGGTCCTTTCAACAAGTAATTGTTACACACTCGTTTTTCAACTAATCAAAGAACATCATGGTTTGCAGTAAGTCATTTCATATTATAGATCTAGTAACCTAAATTAGCTTGGTTCAAGCAGAACGTATTAATGATTAAGAAGAATTTGTGTTTATTCCTAAGTTGAGTCCAAAAACATTTTTATACAGTATTAGGTCTCACTACATGGACATGATACATAATATAACCCCTGTCCTCCAGGAATTCACAGTTTAACTGATGAACATGTATTGCAATAATGCTAATGTTTTGTGATAAGCTAGAGGTTTGCTCAGGTATAAAGTATTGTAGAGGAAGAGTTGGAGAAGGTGATGGCACCCCACTCCAGCACTCTTGCCTGGAAAATCCCATGGATGGAGGAGCCTGGTAGGCTGCAGTCCATGGGGTCACTAGGAGTCGGACACGACTGAGCGACTTCACTTTCACTTTTCACTTTCATGCACTGGAGAAGGAAATGGCAACCCACTCCAGTGTTCTTGCCTGGAGAATCCCAGGGACAGGGGAGCCTGGTGGGCTGCCATCTCTGGGGTCGCACAGAGTTGGACACGACTGGAGCGACTTAGCAGCAGCAGCAGCAGAGGAAGAGTAATTTCTTTCATCAGCAAGTGTGAGTTCCTAGAGGAGATGCCTGAACTAGGTCATCACAGATTAACAGGTGCTAGTCAGATGGAGAAGCAGCAAGGGTACACTGGACAGTGGAACGGATCGCGTCAATGTCTAGAGGAAGGAAATAGCGGGACAAGGATGCGGTGGATGTTCACTCGAGAAACAGAGCGATGCACAATGTGTTGCCAAGGCACAAAGTGCAAGGTGGAAAATGGCGAGAAATAAAACCAGAAAGACGAAGGTCATGACATGAAGAGCTTTGTATAACTCTCTCTCAATCCAGTGTCTGGTACGTGGGAGGTGTTCAATATATGTTTCTTAATAATTCTCACTGTGACAGTACATGAAATCAAAAGGGAGGAGTGTGTGAACCTTGGAATTACAGAAAATGCTCCATGGACTCAGTGACAGAGTTGTTTAATCATTCAGTGTATCCACTTTTATGTTGAGAGCTAAGGGGGAACTTGAAAAAGACAAAAATCTGTCCTTTAAAAGGGACTCAAGCCTTTAGTTCAGACTACACACACACACACACACACACACACACACACACACACACACACACACACACACACACACACACACACTTTGGCTCAAGGAGTTAAGGAAGAGTAAATGACATTTGAACAGAGTCTTAAAGAACAACTTAGCAGTTTTTCCAGGCAGAGGAAATAGCATGTACAAAGGCATGATAATACAGAAATGTATGGGGAAAAATTAACCTATCACGTTTAATCAAAGATCATGACAGTCCCAGAGAGACAGATGTGCACCACACTTAACAGAATTTAAAAAAATATTTTTTTACTTTCTCTGTTAATGTTTACCTTCAAAGAAGAACATACCTTGAATCTTTCTCTAAAAAGTCTTTCTTCTCTTTTCATCCTGTCCTTTTGTAAATTTTGCTTCTTGATTTTGAAGAAACTCCTAGAAGATGGCAAGAAAGGTGCAGGTAGGGTTAAGTGTTACTATATATAAAAAACTCTTTAAGCTTCCAAAGCTATAAACTCATTCTACTCCAGGATAAATTCAGGTATAATTCTGTGTATAATTTTATACCATCTTATTGTTGCCTCTTCTTTCTCAAATCCATCTGTATACCTGCCTCCAGAGTCATCTTTCTAAAATTTAATTGATCATATCACTCTCCTTCTTAAAGCCTTCCTGTCTGTCTCTGCTGCCTCTACTGTAAGATAAAGTCAGGTCCCATTGTGTTGTACACAGGGTATTTTATAATCCGGCCCAACCCCCCTTTGCAGCTGTCCTTTTGCATATAACATTCAAAGTCTACATGGAACATCCTAGAAGGTGGGCTGTCATTTCCATGCCTTTATACCAGGAAACTGCCCTCAAACTTCTCAGAACTGGCCATCATCCTGATTAATAAAGGGATAAAAAAAGGGTTGCAGTAAAATTACACTAAAAAAGTAATCCTTACTTATTGGTAGAGTAAGTTATGGAAAAAAATCATTTGAAAAGGAACAAAGAATGCATAGAAATGGATATATCAATATACAGGAATAATGTTAAACTCAGTATTGCATTTTCAAATTACTCAGTTGAAGAAAACAACTATAATATCAGTTTGTTATAAGAAATAAAGCACTTGAAGGTTGTTTCCTAAAATGGTTTATGTATAGTCATTAAAATAGTGGGTTTCCCCAGTGGCTCAGAGGGTAAAGAATCCACCTGCAGTGCAGGAGACATAGGGTATGTGGGTTCGATCCCTGGGTCAGGAAGATCCCCTGGAGTAGGAAATGGCAACCCACTCTAGCATTCTTGCCTGGAGAACCCCATGGACTGAGGAAAGCTTGTTTTTGGCAGGAGATGGGGAAAGTAAAAAATTTCACGGATATTTCATTTCTTGGAATTTTGTTGTGCTGTGCTATGCAAAATTAAAAGATGCTTGCTCCTTGGAAGAAAAGCAATGACAGGCCTAGACAGCGTATTAAAAAGCAGAGACATCACTTTGCAACAAAGGTCCATATAGTCAAAGCTATGGTTTTTCCAATAGTGGTGTACCGATGTGAGAGTTGGACCATAACGAAGGCCGAGCACTGATGAATCAGTGGTTTCAAAGTGTGGTGCTGGAGATGATGGTTAAGAGTCCCCTTGGACAGCAAGGGGATCAAACCAGTAAATCCTAAAGGAAATCAACCCTGAATATTCATTGGAAGGACTGATGCTGAAGTTGAAGCTCCAATACTTTGGCCACCTGATGTGAAGAGCAGACTTATAGGAAGAGACCCTGATGCTCGGAAGGACTGAGGGCAGGAGGAGAAGTGGATGACAGAGGATGAGATGGTTGGACAGCATCACTGACTCAATGGGCATGAGTTTCAGCAAACTCTGGGGAATGGTGAAGGATGGAGAGGCCTGGTGTGCTGCAGTCCATGGTGTTGCAACAAGTTGGACATGATTGAGTGACTGAACAATAAAATGCAAAAGTAGAAGTGTGATGTTTAAGGTAGAAAGATGCTTTTGTAGTCTTGAATACATATTTCCAACTTGGGAAAAGTAAATTACATCAAGTCTAAACTTAAAAACTTAGAGAAGGGCCATCCTCACCCTATGCCATCCTCTGAGTTTAAATTTGGTATAGATTGATGTCTGATTTCTTCTGGGGTGCCCCTCTAGGACTTTTCTAGACAGATTTCCCAGAGCAGACAGACCATACAGTGTTTTCAGCCCAGTGACTGTTTAGACAAGGATTTCCCCAAGACATTAGTTAAAGTGCCTCAGCTCCTGCCCTAGATCCCAGCAACTGAGAAGACTGAAGCACAGAGCAGTAAGTCACCATCAGGGATAGTAAAAAACATCACCTCCCCCCACAGCCACCTAGGAGTTTGAATCACATGAATAAAGGATAGATCTTGAGTCAATAAAACATTGTTTTATTTCTAACACTAATGTAGTGATCACTAGAATTATATTGTATCAGTACATTAGGGAAATCAGCCTTGCTATATGATACCCAGTTTCTCTTCTCAAGGCATCATTCAAGTTCTAAATGGTATATTATTTAAGTTCATTCTTACAGGGAAAAGGTTCCTACAGCCTAGAGGAAGACGGGAAATTTTTCATCCTTTGATAAAAAATGATGGCTAGAATTCTTTTCTTGCTCCCTATCTACCAAAAGCAGGAATGATAAATGTGTGTGACACTCACATTTTCATATTCTCTTTCTCTTTTAATCCTCTCTGTTGTACTGTAATATAGATGTTAATATTTTCATTCAGTAGATGAGGATCCAAATATCAAATTTAATAACCTGACAAGATCACACAGCCAGTAAGACGTGTAAACTGCAACAGAAAAGCTGTGGTGTGAGTGCGCTTGTGTGCTTACCTTTCCGATTCTTTAGCACCTTTTTTCTTTTTTTCTTTCAATGTCAAAAACTTCAGCTTCCAAGACTTTCCTTTAAGTTCATCACTAAGAAGAAAAATATTTTGTGCAAGTAAATTAAGACTGAACCAAAGTCTTCATGGAACCATCAATACTTTTGGGGCAATTGCGTTTTACCAAAAGATTAGAAAGTCATCTAGAAGTATGTTTTGATAATCTCTGGCAAGGCCAGAGAGTAAATATCTTACGCTTTGCAAGCCATGCTATCTATCATAACAATTTGACATTGCTGTTGTTACTGTATTCACAAAAACAAGTGGTGGCCATATCTGGCTCCCAGATATGCTAATGTCTGATCTGTGGCAATCCAAATTTGAAACCAGAATCTGAAAAATAATAGATATACCATATTGCTTTGCTATACACCCAAAACTAACACATTGTGAATCAACTGTACTCCAATGTAAAATTAAAATAAAAATTTAAAAAAAAGCAAATTTGAAGCCAGAAGCAAGAGATCAACTTGTTTATAATCATACTTTCTCTCCTTTCTGAGCCTTAGTTTCTTCACCTATAGAACATGAATGATAAAATGGACCCTCACTGTGAGACAGGAAAGGATGTGTTTAGCAGAAAAGGATGCAAAGAGTGGAGAGTGTGTTACAGAAGAAACTATTTTTGAACACCTGTGTGTCAAGTCTTACGCTTGGCACTTTACATATCTTAACTAATGTGTTTTTTACAGGAAGCATTGCAACAATCAGTGTTTCATAACGTTTTACAAAGTGGGAAATAGATGATCTTCGTAACTTATCATGGTCACAGAAACAGTACTTTGAACCTAGTGGCTTTGTATCCAAGTGTGCTTGACAACGAAGTCTACAGTCTTTGATCATGCCTGCTGCTTCAAAATGTTTCTTCACTTGTTCAGTTCAGTCACTCAGTCGTGTCCGACTCTCTGGGACCCCATGGACTGTAGCACGCCAGGCCTCTCTGTCCATCACCAACTTCTGGAATTTACCCAAACTCATGTCCATTGAGTCAGTGATGCCATCCAACCATCTCATCCTCTGTCATCCCCTACTTCTCCTGCCTTCAATCTTTCCCAGCATCAGGGTCTTTTCAAATGAGTCAGCTCTTCGCATCAGGTGGCCAAAGTACTGGAGTTTCAGCTTTAACATCAGTCCTTCCAATGAATACTCATGACTGATCGCCTTCAGGATGGACTGGTTGGATCTCCTTGCTGTCCAAGGGACTCTCAAGAGTCTTCTCCAACACCACAGTTCAAAAGCATTAATTCTTCGGCGCTCACCTTTCTTTATAGTCCAACTCTCACATCCATACATGACTACTGGAAGAACCATAGCCTTGACTAAACGGACCTTTGTTGGAAAAGTACTATTTCTGCTTTTTAATATGCTTTCTAGGTTGGTCATAACTTTCCTGCCAAGAAGTAAGCATATTTTAATTTCATGGCTGTAATCACCATCTGCAGTGATTTTGGAGGCCAAAACAATAAAGTCTGCCACTGTTTCCCCATCTGTATGCCACGAAGTGATAGGACTGGATGACGTGATCTTAGTTTTCTGAACGTTGATCTTTAAGCCAACGTTCTCACGTTCCTCTTTCACCTTCATCAGGAGGTTCTTTAGTTCTTCTTCACTTTCTGCTATAAGGGTGGTGTCATCTGCATCTGTGAGGTTATTGATATTTCTCCCGGCAATCTTGATCCCAGCTTGTGCTTCATCCAGCCCAGCATTTCTCATAATGTGCTCTGCATATAAGTTAAATAAGTAGGATGACAATATATAGCCTTGACATACTCCTTTTCCTATTTGGAACCAGTCTGTTGTTCCATGTCGAGTTCTCACTGTTGCTTCCTGACCTGCATACAGATTTCTCAAGAGGCAGGTCAGGGGGTCTGGTATTCCCATCTCCTTCAGAATTTTCCACAGTTTATTGTGATCCACACAGTCATAGTCTTTGGTGTAGTCAATAAAGCAGAAACAGATGTTTTTCTGAAACTTGCTTTTTCAATGATCCTGCAGATGTTGGCAATTTATATGTTCATCATTGATGTGAGCAAAACTAACCCTTCCTCTGTCAACCATTTGTATGTATGTGGTGTCTGCACATCAGAACACAGTAATTCTTCACTGGGTAAATTAGAACTACAAGGATACTATATCAGAGGAATTTTAAAAGTTCTTAGTGACACTGTGTCACCATTCCCTTCAGATTATGGTCCAGGTGTCTAACAGAATATCAAGGATGCAGCATCTAACCAGCATTAAAGATGCAGCCTAGGAATATGAAATTAACAGATATAGACTACTATACATAAAACAGATAAGCAACAAGGATATACTGTATAGCATAGGAAATTATATTCCGTATAATACCCTGCAATGGGACATAATCAGAAAAAAATAAACTGGATCACTGTGCTATACACTTGAAACTAACACAATATTGTAGTCAACTAGAGTTCAATAAAATAGAAAGACGCATCTTAGCCAAGGCTTTCAAGAACTTGCTTAGGGATCTTGTATAAAAGGTTTTCCAGGACTTGCCTAGGGATCTCCCATCACTCTTTGCTCAACGTTCATTGCCTTTGGAGTCTATAACAATGAGCTCAGCAATTACTTTTCTACCTGTCTAATGTTCACTCATTTATCTCTCCATTTTAGGTTCACAAAAGATGGGATCCAGACAAGAATTCCAGATGTATCTACTACAAACTTATCACAATGCTAGGCAAAGAGGAAGTGTTCAGTGAGAATTCATGCATGGACTTGTTAGGAAGGAGCTATAGCTATGTGAGAGAAGGCAATGGCACCCCACTCCAGTACTCTTGCCTGGAAAATCCCATGGATGGAGGAGCCTGGTAGGCTGTAGTCCATGGGGTCGCTAAGAGTCAGACATGACTAGGCAACTTAACTTTCACTTTTCACTTCCATGCATTGGAGAAGGAAATGGCAACCCACTCCAGTGTTCTTGCCTGGAGAATCCCAGGGACGGGGGAGCCTGGTGGGCTGCCGTCTACGGGGTCGCACAGAGTTGGACACGGCTGAAGCGACTTAGCAGCAGCAGCAGCAGCCAGTGTTCTTGCCTGGAGAACCCCAGGGACGGCGGAGCCTGGTGGGCTGCCGTCTATGGGGTCGCACAGTCGGACATGACTGAAGCGACTTAGCAGCAGCAGCAGCATAGCTATGTAGGCAGGGAATAGGCAAAGCAAATGCCTACTGAACAGCTTATTTTCTTTACTGATTATAAAGCACTGTATCCTGAGTATTTAAAAAAATGGAAGCAGAACTGTAAGAGAGACAAATTAAACATAATCTGACCTCTCAAAGGTCCAAATTTCCTTCTAAACATTTTCTAAGCACTTTTAGAAGCTGAATTGTGATCAAAACTGTATATATAATTTTGCATTCTGCTATTTTTCAATTATAGTGAAAGCATTTACCCATGTCACTGGAAACTATTTTACATACACTTAAGTGGTCATGTTGCCTAATATTCCTAGTGAATTTGGGTTCTATTAAACATTTCTTTTTATATACAGCCCTGAGATAGACATTTTATATATAATTTTAATGTTTCCTTTATTTTTTACTAGAGCTAATTGCTTGTAGCAGAATTACAGAAAGGGTTTGGGCATTGTAGATACATAGTACCATATTGTTCTTTTGGAAAAGTCATAACACTTTTTACCGCTGCTAGCCATGTGACCATTATGGTCAACTCTTTGCCTCTCTGCAACTTGTTTTAGCTTTTATAGGGATCTAGTTAGAGAGCTTAATGAATTTGACAGGACAAGGATAGCTTTTTTGTCATATCATAGGTTAAGAAACTAAGATTCAGAGAAGATGACATTCCATAGGCCCCACTAGTACCAGATTGCAGAAGCTGTTCCAGTGTCCTTTTTAAGATCCCCCCTTCTTCCTTTCCTTGGTGACTCTTTAGGAGAAATTCTAATGAACAAAAGGAGATGAAAAGCAGAGGTCTGGATTATCTAGCAACAATTTAATCCAGAGTTGTTTAGGCATCTCTTCAACCTAACACCTACCAGGACATGACATCCAAACTATCCATGCTTACAAGAACTCGGGTATCACCTTCCGTCTCCCTTCTCATCCCAAATTGTGCTCTTTTCCATTAGTGTTCCATCTGCTACAAATGTCTTTAATAATTGATTCATTGAGGCCATACTACAGAAGATATGCTCCATCACATGAAATAGAAATTGGTCAGGTTTTCGATAGGCTTAAGTGACTTGGTAAGTATCATTTAATCATAAAATATCTTCATTTTTATCACCATCTCAGAACACATTTTGATCACTTTTTCATCTGAGCAACTTTAATAATATTCTAATAAATATTTTGCATCCAACCTTCCCTCCACAGCTTTCTGCAGAAGGGTCTAGGTCGAGTTACTCTTCCTAAAGTGTGACTAATTATTTTGTCCTCTTGCCCATAGTTCTGGACTCCCTTATTCAGCAGAGAAAGTGTCAGTCCCTCAGTCGTGTCTGACTCCTTGTGAACCCATGGACTCCAACCCACCAGACTCCTCTGTCCATGGAATTCTCTAGGCAAGAATACTGGGGTGAGTTGCCATGCCCTCCTTCAGGGGATCTTCCCAATCCAGGGATTAAACCAGTGTCTCTTGCAGCAGGAGGATTCTTTACCCACTGAGCCACGTGGGAAGCCCTATTTGGCAGTTGGGCAAAAGAATTTTCTATAAATAGGGCTCTCCCAATACAGAACTACTAGGTCCTGGATAAAAGTTGTTTGTGTTTGTTTGTTTTTAACAAATTGCTATGCTTTGCTCTTGTAGTAAGTCCTGCATACTATATTCTAAAAACCCCCAGCAAACAAATTGAAACTAGACAGGGCCGTAAGGAATATGCAAGCACAGAAGACAAGTCTGTCCTGAGGAAAGTGCTGTCAGCACCATGATATTTCAGAAGATTAAACTTTACGTCAAGGGCAAGGTAGGAGTTAAGACAGGTCATTATATTAGATTTTTTTAAAAGCCAATTCAGCTATATGTATACAAGACACAGTGAACAAGAATATGGAAATCAGAAAAAAGATTAAAAATGTATACTAGGGAAATACTAACTAATAGAAAGATCAAGATAAAGATCATGAAAGATCAAGATAAAGTATCACTAGGAAATTAGCTTAGTGCTTCAGTGAAGAGAATGGATTGGGAGCCCAGTTGCCAGGGTTTGAATCCTTATTGGCTACATGAGCTGGGGCAAATAACCTAACCTCTGTGTCTCTGCCCCTTTTTTTTTTTTTTTTGGTAAGGATGGACTTCTGTTTTTTGTTGAAAGTCTTGAGGACTACAAATTATATGCTAAAAACAGATCACTATGTAGAAATGTAATGACTACATTTTGCTTGTGTATAAAAGCTTTACCAAAGTCATTCCTTTAATAATTTCACCCCATTCACAATGGTATCAGTTATAAAATGCTCTTCATAAGGTTATTATACCTCTATTTCAAACTATATTACGTGTTATTCCCCCAATATAAACTTTTAAACACCAAATTCTTGGCTCATAAGAATGGCACCTGTGAAAGGGCGATCCCCACTTGGTCTGTGGTGGCGTTATTCCAAGTTTGTTTCTTTCACCAATCAAAAAAGCTTTCAAAATGTTCACTTTTAATATGAAGTCTTTCCACCAAAAAGTGTGGCCACATTTTGTTTTCTTACAACTCCAATTTTATATTCCAGCGCTCTCCTCCATCTCCTGCCAAGTTAACATTTCCTGCTCATGACACCAGTTTCCTGATCACGCGCCGCATGGTCCAGTGAAGCTTCCCAAACACACGTCTTCCGTGTACACAGCTGCCCTCCTCTCTCCCACAGCAAATCATCCTCACTTCCCTCTCTCAATCCCCAGTCTCCAACTGACAAAATGTTTCCTATCCTTGCTTGCTTCAGCTTGGCACAGGCTTTCTGGATCCCCTAAAAATGGAAATGTCTGCCTATTTTGACCATAAATCATTTTGCAAATTTTTTGAAAGCAGGTCTTTCTTCATTAACCAATTTAACAAACTATCTTTTGGTATGAGGCCACATGATACATTGGATTAGAAAGCCCAGGCCCCACCTCAGGAAGTTTCCATGTAGAGGAGGAGACAGGGAAGAAATAAGACCAATACAACTGTGAAAAGAATGTTCTGATAAAAAGGGGTACATAACCCAAAATAGGTAACCCAAAAGCTCTCTGAGCTTTTGCTTCCTGGGGAAAGCAAAATTTGAATTCAGGTTTAAATAGTAAAGGATAAAGTACTTAGCCTAGCAAAAAGCATGGCAAAGTGTGTTATGGGCAGAACAATTCTTTCGTTCTTAAATTCTAACCTTGGAAAGCCTTTTCCCAGATATCTACCCTAAAATGACTATCAGCCTCCTCCCAACGCACATAGCATATCCCCAGTCTCTTTCAGAATATCCAAAGCAATCAGATTCCCATGTTTAATGATCCATCATTTATCTATCTATCTCTCCAACCAGAAAGGAATAGGAATTATAACTGTGTGTTCACTGCATTATACCCAACACTTAGCACAGTGCCTGGCATATAGTACCTGCCCAGTAAGTATTTGTTGGATGAACTGAAGAGGTTGGAGCAAACATGAAAGTTTAGATGTGCTGGATAGCTTGATGAGTTCAAGGACTACCCAGATAATACAGTATGGATGGAACACAGGAATAATGGGTGAGTGGCAAGTACAGTTGAGGCTGAGAGTTTGCCAGGGCTGTATCAATAATGAATTTTATGTCTTCTTAAGCAGTTTGGATTTCATTCTGCCATTGCAGTAATCCAGCTGAGAAACAATAGGTACCTGCATGTGGCTAGTAGTGAGGATAGGAAGCAGGAACACGTTGATAGATTTGAGTTATTTAGGCTTTGAGAATGTTGGTTCTGCCAGGTGGTGCTTGCCATCCTCCAGAGGAGGTTATTAAGTAAGTGTTGTATTGAAATGAGTTTCAAGTCTATAGATTCAAAAGTAAGAAACAAAGCTCCAGTGAGTTTTGAAACACCTACCACTGTTAGGTCATCTGTATTATTCATTGTTCCCCATTCCTAGTGGAAGCAATATATTACAACCTGACTTTTCACCCAAGGATCTAAAGAGATGGTCCTCTGACCATAGTTAACAAAACATCAGGAAATGGGTTAAACACCAGCAGAGATGACCAATGCAGTAAATTGACTTACTTTGGCTGTTTTCCATTTATGGCCACATCATCGTAGATAATAACTTCCTGAGACCTAAGTTCTGGCGTCAAGATAGGATAAAAATAGTCTGTTATTTGACATGGTTTATACAATCCTTGACTTTCCAAATTATACACAATTATTTAATTATCCACATGTATCTGAGCCTGTTTTATCAAAATCTGATCATAGACTATAGATAGGCTTAAAGGATCAAGGAACAAAAAAAGAATCCATTTGGGAAAAATTCAACTGAGGATTAAAAAAGAGATGTCCTGGTATCTGAAACACATGCATAAATATTTATATCAATTTGATTTTATGCAACTTTCTAAAAAATATGAGTTGCTGAAGGGATCATTTTGGACTGGGTTCCCATCAACCTGGAACCGGACAAAGATGTTAACACTGCTAGAACAAGAGAGGGCTGAATTTCAAGGGGAAAACACCAACTTAATAGACATTAATGCTGATTTTTCCTCCATGATTTTTATTTGAAACCATTGACAACTGCTTCTTTATAATAATCCTGTGTAAAATTGAATCTAACTTAGTACATAATCATAATTAGACATTTTCAGTTTAGGATATTCACATTTCTTGGTGCTCTGCATAGAACTCCATAACGTTCCAGTGACTCACCACTGGAACTAGTTAGAAACCTTTTGGCGTAATTATTCAAAATTCATGTTCAGTTATTCATAAATTTGGATGGAGGTAAAATGCATGCCTGTTCTAAGTAGACTTAAATGGACCAAGGATGATTTTATGAGATGTAATTATACCAGATTTATATAATTAATTGTTATTTAGTGCAGCAAACTCACATTTGTGGAATATAAAATACACTCTAATTGCCAAGTCAGAGTAAAATCAAAGTAGCCACTGTCACTAGAGCCCATAAACTGAACCTAACAAACAACACCACACACGGCCCTCCCTCACTGACACAGTCAGCCTACAGAGCGCGATGGAGAGTGAGCGCACTGTATGTCAGGCACTGCTAATGTGTGCGCCATCACTTTCTCAGCAAAGCAGACAGTATTCTAGTGACTCACCCTTGATTCAGCTAGTATGTGTACTGGAAAGTGTTCATGGTCAAATTACTGTGTCTTAATTCGGGTGAGCTGACTGTGGTAAAATGTAAAACGCACACACGTTGTGTATTCAGAGACTTGAGTACAAATCCTAGGTCACTAAAATATGGATGTTAGTCCGAGAGTCTTCCTACAAAGGGACAATGCATCTATTTCTTAGATATTAAGGGGTGCCTGGTCTATAGGAGGCACTTGAGCAATGTCATCCATCTTCCCCAAAGTAAGTAATACTATGATGTAAAATATCTTCCTTGATTTTAATGTATCAATTTTTCATTACATATGGAATTCAGGGAGGATTACTACTTCTTTCTTAGACTGAAAATGTCAGTGCTGAGTAATTTTGTCCCAGCAATAAGTGAATGTCACTTACTTAAATCAGGCAGCGAAAGGGAAAATGCCCTGTTAATTGACAAAAGACACAAAGGGTTAAGGAAAAAGCCATATTCAGAAATGCTGATTGATAACATCTCAAACAACATAGCGATGACTAGGTTTCTTGATTTGGATGCTTTTGGGGGGAAAAAAATGGCAATATGAAGCAAGCTTCCCTGCAGCTTTATTCTGATCACCTCTCCCCTTCCTGTAAATGAGCTTATTTATCCCCAGTGACCATCCTTACCCACTTACCTAATGGGACAGTCTCAGGCTCTCCCACAGCTCTTCTCTGTCCACAGGATCCTATTTCTCCTTTCTAACCTTCCAGGGTGCCAATCAGATATATCCAGTGTGTGGGACACAAGGTGAGAGAGATGACCCCCTGGAGACACTGGACCCTGACTATGTACAGATGTAACCAGAGAGGTGACTTAAGCAGAGAATGCCAGGCCAGATGGAAGATGGTAAACGTGCCAAGTAGGAGAGGACACTTGGCTAAGTAGATTGTCCGGTTTTCGTCAAATCTCATAGTTACAGAGATCACATGGAAAGAGTATGATGTGGTAGAAAAAAAATTCATGTGTTTTAAGCAGTTAATTTAAGCTCAGTCCTATAGGCCTGGGGACAAAAAGTAAATAAAGTTCTGTGTTATCTTGGTATGTCTCCATGGCAATAATTGAAAAATTAAGGTAAAGAGGCAAATTTTGGCAAAATTTAAGGGGAAAAATCTTTTCAGACCTTACTAAAATGGCAGATTTTCCCCTGAATGTAGTGAATTTATAGAGGTGTGCAGACACAGAGATTTGGCCTCTTAGGAATAGCTGTAGAGAAGCTTGTGTAGTGGGTTGTACAAGGTCATATGGACCCTTCTTACCCTGAGATTCTCTGACTGTAAGGAAAAGGATTTCTTGTAATAGATCTTACAAGATTTGCACAGGATGTTTTGGAAACACAGAAGAGAAACCAGTAATACAGGTTTGGGATTCACGGAATGCATCGTAGAAGGGATAATATTTAACCAAATTTTAAGAGAAGGCTAGAACTCTGATAATCAAAGGAAGAGAGAGAAGTGCAGATGCATTTCAGACCTATGGATGTCATGGTTGAAAGCAAGGAGGCATGAAATAGCACGGTGTACACAGGCTGTGTGTTATGGGGCGAAGCCGAGAGTAAATCTGAGTAAGGTGGAGCTGGACAAATAGGAAGGGGACTGCCATATAGTATTTACTTGCAATGAAAAAGAATTGGATATTTGTTCTAAAAGTCATGAACAGTCACTGAATAGTTCTAAGGAAAAGGAAATCACATTTACATGTAAAAAACATCAGCATTCTCACCTGGATTAAAATTTTAAGGGGCTGCAGCCACCATGCTAATAATTTTTGTTGAAACATCTAACCTGCTAAGGTCAAGCCCTTAAGGGTCTCACTGGCCACTAGAACTAGACTCTGTCTTCCGTGTTTAGGACTGCAATTTGTAAACCTCATATACTATATAAATCTCTTGGTAGATCTAGATCCAACATACAGTTAGACTTAAATTCATGTTACTTTAAGGTTTTACAATTGAAAAGAACTTCAAGATAAATTCGATGTCAACATATGTAGTGACCTGGGGCAAACTATTTTACCATCCCCTGCCCTCATAAAATACAGATCTATGTCTGTGTTTCTCTCCCTCCCTCTCTGAAGTGCCTTCAGAGACCACGCAATCTCCTATTATAAGCTAAAAGAAATGTGGTCCCTATGGATGCAAAATGGAAGTGACTTGCCCATAGTTGCACACTGAATAAATGGAAGAGCTGAAACTAGAACCCGGAATCAAGGAGTCAAGTCACTCCTACACATGAATTGTAACCTTCCCAATTCCCATCAGTAACTAGCTAGGGTGAACTTGGAGGGTCCCTTCCAGAGCTAAGACTGAGATACATGGACCATTCAGCTGAAAAGTTCATCTCCCCTCTCCACACACTACCTCTCTCAAGAGAGGCAAATTAGAATATGGAAGTGTAGACAAAAACCACTGGAGCCTGTAGGACTGAGAAAGCATAAAAGAATGTAATTGATAACGTAATGCTCAGTAGTAACAACAGGAATATATGCCAAGGATGATGAGGAACTTGAGTTCATCCAAGGATGAGTCCAGGAACTTCCTGGACTTTTTAAGACTTTCCCTCTACCTTTGTTCACAGTCTTCCCTTGTCAATTTTTTCAAAAAGGACATTGTCACTTTCTCACTAGCATGTGTGTGTGTGAGGCACTCAATACTGGCGAGGAGGAGGTAGGTGATAACCAGGGCTTTGGTTTTAGCTTCTGGTACCCCTTACACTAGAAGAACAGGATGGAGACTATCAGCTGTGTAACTACCAGGGTGGCATTGCTAATCCTCTCCTAGAAAGAGAAATAAAAAGGGACTTTTTACCTTATATTTTCTTTTGAATTGATTCTGTTCACTTTAAGTCTATCCTTTTCTTTCTTGAAGAACCTCTGCAGTCTTTTAAGTGATGCTTTTCCATCTGAACTAAGAGGAATCAGAGAATATAAATAACACATAAACATATAACATAAACATATTTACAAACATAAATACTGTTTGAGAGAGTACTGGGGATGGGAAGCTGCTGTAGTAAAAAAGATCAGAGATTTCAGTCTCATTACTATTAAAACACACCCACTTAAGGAAGAGCAGGAAATACCTTGTCAACCCCTATGTTCTTCTTTTAGATTCTGATAGGAATTAGCACATACCAGCTATGAAGGAAATTATTATATTTCAATACAAACTTTCACCTACTCCAAATGGTCTTTGTTTTACAGAGTTTATGGAGCAAAGTCTTCCTTTCAGAGACCATGACTCAAAGACTGATACATTAGTGAAATTCCTGGCTCCTGAGATTCATATCACTGATCTTTAACTTATGGGATAATAATATAACAGTGATGCTACACTGACTGCCTGCTTGAAGATTAAAATTTTTCCAAATATACCCTGATTTTCGGGGGTGGGGGAAAGGTTAGGGAAAGTGGATGATACACCCACATCATCCCACCCAGCATAAATGCCCTATTTTCCTTTCAACCTTCAAACTTCTTGCTTTTGACTGCTGCTATTTTCCTTGCCACAATGTGCCCCTAATAACTGAATTTGATTAATAATCCCCATTTGAGCAAATATTGATAACACTGAATTATTACATATTAAATTAAGCCCCAATTCCAGAGATAGCCTCATTAGCTTGAAAACACACAAGTAAATCATAACCATTGATTTCTTCCTGGAAAAAAAACTGAAGCGTTTTATTGCTATTTATTTCTTCTTTCTCACTTACTCCCTAATGCAATATCAAAGTCTTCTACTTGGGGAGATGGACATTTTCTCAAAAGAAAAAGCAACATGCTTAAAAATTACAAGATATGTTTATATACAATTACAAATAACCTACTGATAACAGTATTTTATTACAACAGCTTATCTCCACTCTCTATGAAAATCTTCCCTAAAGATGGGGTGGGTAGTGATGGAGGTCATTTCTTAAACTTCGGTTTTCCCAGACTAGCAGGAAATACCCTTAGGTATGAAGTCAAGAAAAAGAGAAACTTGCTCTATCTTTGGGTGGTTGCTCTTTGTTTTGTAGACATCTTCATACATTTATTCACTATTTTCTTTTGAAATTAAAAAAGTATATAATGTCAGTGATACAGATTCATACTTGACACAAAATTATGGATACCTACCAGGTGCTAGGTACTCTGATCTTCTGTTTGTGAAATAGTTTTTATGGCAACAAATGCACATGTTTTTACAAGCAGGTGGTAAAATTAAGTAAACTCTATAAAAGTATGTACAAACAAAAATTAATATTTGCTTCTACCCTGTTTCCATGTTTGTTCTCATTTAGTGAGAGAAAGTTAATTTATTAACAGATTCCTTCCTTGACTCTCCCCCTTTGCATATTTTACATTTAACAATCAGTCTACTAAACACCAGACATTGTGCCGAATGCTGGAGAACTAATGGAGACAACCAGACACATCTTGAACAATCCTCCTCTATAGCATGGCTTTCACCTCACCCAATATATAGGCTTAAAATACACAGATATATTTTGAATCTACCCTGGCAATGGAGGATTTTCAAGTTCAGAACTTAATTCACATTGAGTTTAGGCGAGTCACTTCTCTATGCCTTAATTTCCTTTTTTAAAAATGAGGGTACTGTGTTTAATGATCTCTAGACTGCTTCTCCATCTCTGACATTCTAAGAAGGACAAAACAAAAACCAGTAGCATTTTATTATCCCTCTTCCATTACCTTTTCATTCATGTAAAAGATAATTTTTTTTAATATCTTAACATGTGCCTGGCATTATAATATGGGTAAGGAAAAACGGTAAGTGTAAAGAAGAAAATCATCTAAGAGGGAAGACAGCTAATAAAGAATCACATAAATATAGAATTATTAATAACTGTGACAAGTGCTGTTAAAGAAAGGGTGATGGTAATACTATAAAACTACATACATAGGAGAATATTCCCTAGGGAATAATGACTGAGCTGAGGTCAGAAGAGATATTAAGAGTCACTTAAACAAAGGGGCACAGAAGAGGAAAGAACATTCCAGGAAGAGGGAGTAGCATATGCAAGCACTCTGCAGTGGGAGCTTAGCAAGTCAGAGAAGTTAAAAGGTCACCATGACTGCATCTCAAAGATGAAGACTGAGCATGTGTGAGAAGAGGCTGGAGGGGTAGATAGGGACACTCAAGTCCTCTATACCATGTTAACGTCAATTGTAAAGGTATTGGGAATATACTACAAAGCTACAGTAATCAAAACAGTATGGTACTGGCACAAAAACAGACACAGAGAGCAATGGAACAGAATAGAAAGCTGAAAAGCAAACCCACACACTTATGGTCCATTAATTGATGATGAGGAAGGCAAGAATATACAATGGAGAAAAGACAGTCTTTTCAATAAGTGGTGCTGGGAAAACCAGAAGAAAACATAGGCTCTTTGACATAAGTCTTAGCAATGTATTTTTGCTATTTGGATTTGTATATTTTGCTATTTGTATTTTTGCTATTTATTTTTGTATTTAGAGCCAGATCTGTCTCCTCAGGCAAGGGAAGCAAAAGCAAAAACAAATGGGAGCTATTCAAACTTAAAAGCTTTTGCATGGCAAAGAAAAACATTAACAAGGCAAAAAGACCACCTACTAAATGGGAGACGATATTTGCAAATGATATGTCTGATAAGGGATTAACATCCAAAATATATAACAAGCACTTATAACTCAATATGGGGAAAAACAAACAAACAAACAAGCAACTCAATTAAAAACAGGCAGAAGGCCTAAATAGACATCTTTTCAAAAGAGACAAACAGATAGCCAATAGGCACAAGGAAAGATGCTCAGTATCAATGATCATCAAGGAAATGCAAATCAAAAGCACAGTGGACTATCACCTCACAGCAGTCAGAACGGCTGTTGTTAAACAGATGCAAAAGACGTTAGTGAGGATGCGGAAGAAAGGGAACCCTCACACTGTTGGTGGGAATGTAAACTGCTACCACTACTATGGACGACAGGATGGAGTCTCCTCAAAAAATTAAAATTAAGACTGTTATATAATCCAGAAATTCCACTCTTGGGTATATCTGAAGAAGATGAAGACACTTAATTCAAAAAAATATACAGACCCTAATGTTCATAGCAACATTATTATTTACAATGGCCAAGATATGGAAGCAACCTCAGTATCCATAAACAGATGCATGGATAAAGAAGATGTAGTGTACACACATACACATAAGAATACCAAGCCATTAAAAAAATGAAATTTTTGCCATTTTCAGCAACATGGATTAACTTGGAGAATATTATGCTTAAACATAATACTTAAACATAAAACATAAACAGAAAGACAAATACTGTATGTTTTCACTTACAAGTGGAATCTCTGAAATAAAAAATAAGTAAAAGAATGAAACAGACTTGCAGATACAGAACCAATGGTTACCAACCTGCCTGTAAGTGTTTGAGGCTCTCCTGTAGAGGTGTGAGTCAGCAATGGCCTGCCACAGGGACAGGGCACTGGCAGCAGCAGTCCTGGGAGGCACAATGTGTAGCATAAATTCTCTTGGAGGAGGTCACCATTAGCCCTACCATAAAGATGCTGGATGGGTGACCCACAAACTGAAGAACAATTATAACAAAGAAGTTCTCTTACTGTTGAAGGTTCTAGGCTCCACATCATACTCCCCTACCTGGGGATCTGGAAGAGGGACTGGAAATCCCCAGAGAATCTGAAGGTCAGCAGGATTTGATTATAGAACTTCCACAGGATTGGGGGAAACAGAGACTCTTGGAGGGCACAAACAAAACCTTGTGTGCACTAGGACCCAAGGGAAAGGAGCAGTGCCCCATAAGAGACTGAGCCCGACCTGCCTGTGAGTGTTTGGGGGTCTCCTACAGAGGCGTGACCTGCGATGGGGTCAGGGGCAGCAGCAGTACTGGGAGGTGTGGCGTGTTGGCATAAGTCCTCTTGGAGGAGGTCGCCATTATCCCTACCGTAGAACCTCTAGCTCTAACACAGAGATTGCAGACTCCCAGGACTGGGTCACCTCAGGTCAGACAACTAACAGGGAAGGAGCACAGCCCCACCCATCAGCAGAAAACTGGATTAAAGATTTACTCTGCCCACCTGAGCAAGACCCAGTTTCCCAACAGCCTGTCCCTCCCATCAGGAAGCTTGCACAAGCCTCTTATCCATCAGAGGGCAGACAGAAGAAGAACTATAATCCCATGGCCTCCAGAACAAAAACTGCAATCACAGAAAACTAACCAAAACAATCACATGGATCACAGACTTGTGTAACTCAGTCAAACTATGAGACATGCCATTCAGGGCCACCCAAGACAGGTCATGGTGGAGAGTTCTGACAAAATGTGGTCAACTGGAGAAGGGAGTGGCAAACCAGTATTCTTGCCTTGAGAACCCCCATGAACAGTATGAAAAGGCAAAAAGATATGACAGCAGAAGATGAATTCCCCAGGTTGGTAGGTGTCCAATATGCTACTGGGCAATAGTGGAGAAATAGCTCCAGAAAGAATGAAGAGACTGAGCCAAAGTGGAAATGATGCCCAGTTGTGAATGTGTCTAGTGGTGAAAGTAAAGTCCAGTGCTGTGAAGAACAATTTGCATAGGAACCTGGAACGTTAGGTCTGTGAATCAAGGTAAATTGGATGTGGTCAAATAGGATATGGCAAGAGTAAACATTTATGTTTTAGGAATTAGTGAACTAAAGTGGATGGGAATGGGTGAATTTAATTCAGATGACCATTATATCTACTACTGTGGGCAAGAATTCTTGAGAAGAAATGGAGTACCCCTCATAGTCAACAAAAAGAGTTCAAAATGCATTACTTGCACACAATCTCAAAAATGACAGAATGATCTCAGTTCGTTTCCAAGGCAAACCATTCAACATCACAGTAATCCAAGTCTATGCCCCAACCACTGATGCTGAAAAGCTGAAGTTCAATGGTTCTATGAAGACCTACAAGATCTTCTAGAATTAATACCCAAAAAAGATGTTCTTTTCATCATAGAGGATTGGAATGCAAAAGTAGAAAGTCAAGAGATACCTGGAGTAACATTCAACTTTGATCTTGGAGTACAAACTGAAGCAGGGCAAAGGCTAACAGAGTTTTGTCAAGAGAACACACTGGTCATAGCAAACACCTTCTTCCAACAACACAAGTGATGACTCTACACATGGACATCACCAGATGGTGAATACCGAAATCAGATTCATTATATTCTTTGCAGCCAAAGATGGAGACGTTCTATACAGTCAGCAAAAACAAGACCTGGAGCTGAATGTGGCTTAGATCATGAACCCCTTATTGCAAAATTCAGGCTTAAATTGAAGAAAGTAGGGAAAACCACTAGACCATTCAGGTATGATCTAAATCAAAACCCTTATGATTATACAGTGAAAGTGATAAATAGATTCAATGGATTAGATCTGAGAGAGAGAGTACCTGAAGAAATATGGATGAGGTTCATAATTTTGTATAGGAAGTGGTGACCAAAACCATCCCAAGGGAAAAGAACTGAAACAAGGCAAAATGGTTGCCTGAGGAGGCCTTACAAATAGCTGAGAAAAGAAGAGAAGTGGAAGGCAAAGAAGAAAGGGAAGGATATAGCCAACTGAATTCAGAGTTCCCAAGAACAGCAAGGAGAGATAAGAAAGCCTTCTTAAGTGAATAATGCAAGATATAAAGGAAAACAATAGAATGGGAAAGACTAGAAATCTCTTCAGGAAAATTATATACCAAGGGAACATTTCATGCAAAGATGGGCACAATAAAGGACAGAAATTTCAAGGACCTAATAGAAGCAGAAGAGATTAAGAAGAGGTGCAAGAATACACAGAAGAACTGTACAAAAAAGTTCTTAATGACCTGGATAACCATGATGATGTGGTCACTCACCTAGAGCCAAACATCCAGGAGTGTGAAGTCAAGTGGATTTTAGGAAGCATTAACTATGAACAAAGCTAGCAGACATGATAGAATTCCAGTTGAGGGATTTCAAATCCTGAAAGATGAGCCGTGAAAGTGCTGCACTCAATATGCCAGCAAATTTGGAACTCAGAAGTGGCTACAAGGCCGGAAAATGTCAGTTTTCATTCCAATTCCAAAGAAGGGCAATGCCAAAGAATGTTCAAACTACCACACAATTGTGCTTATTTCACATGCTAGCAAAGTCATGCTCAATATCTTTCTAGCTAGGTTTAACCAGTATGTGAATTGAGAACTTCCAGATGTTCAAACTGGATTTAGAAAAGGCAGGGGAACCAGAGTTCAAATTGCCAACATTGTTGGATTATAGAAAAAGCAAGAGAACTTCCGAAAAATATCTACTTTTGCTTCATTGACTATGTTAAAGCCTTTGATTATGTGGATCACAACAAACTGGGAAAATCTTAAAGAGAAGGGAATACCAGACCACCTTACATGCTTCCTGAGAAACTTGCATGCAGGTCAAGAAGCAACAGTTAGAACTGGACATGGAACAATGGACTGGTTCAAAAATGGGACAGGAGTACATTAAGGCTGTATGTTGTCACCCAGCTTATTTAACTTCTGTGCTGAGTATATCATGTGAAATGCTGGGCTGGATTCATCAAGATTGCTTGGAGAAATATCAACAACCTCAGGTATGCAGATGATACTACTCTAAAGGCAGAAAGTGAAGAGAAACTAAAGAGCCTCTTGGTGAAGGTTGAAAGAGGAGAGTGAAAAAGGTGACTTAAACTCAACATTCAAAAAACTAAAATTATGGACTCCAGTACCATCACTTCATGGCAAACAGATGGGGAAAAGTGGAAACAGTGGCAGATTTTCTTTTCTTGGGCTGCAAAATCATTGAGGATGGTGACTGCAGCCACAAAATTATTAAAAGACACTTGCTCCTTAGAAGAAAAGCTATGACAAACCTAGACAGTATATTCGGAGAAGGCAATGGCAAGCCACTCCAGTGCTCTTGCCTGGAGAATCCCATGGATGGAGGAGCCTGGTAGGCTGCAGTCCATGGAGTCGCTACAAGTTGGACGCGGCTGAGCGACTTCACTTTCACTTTTCACTTTCACACAGTGGAGAAGGCAATGGCAACCCACTCCAGTGTTCTTGCCTGGAGAATCCCGGGGACGGCGGAGCCTGGTGGGCTCCCGTCTGTGAGGTCGCACAGAGTTGGACACGACTGAAGCGACTTAGCAGCAGTAGCAGCAGCAGACAGCATATTAAAAAGCAGAGACCTCACTTTGCTGACAAATAGTCAAAGCTATGATTTTCCAGTAGTTATGTATGGATGTGAGAAAAGTGAAGTTGCTCAGTCGTGTCTGACTCTTTGCGACCCCATGGACACCAGGCTCCTCCATCCATGGGATCATCTAGGCAAGAGTACTGGAGTGGGTTGCCATTTCCTTCTCCAGGGAATTTTCCCGACCCAGGGATCAAACCCAGGTCTCTGGCATTGTACACTTTACCATCTGTTTGTACCATGTACAAACAGACACTTTACCATCAGAGTCACCAGGGATGTGAGAGCTGGACCATAAGGAAGGCTGAATGTTGAAGAATTGATGGTTTCAAATTGTGGTATTGGAGAAGACTCTTGAGAGTCCCTTGGACAGCAAGGAGATCAAACCAGTCAATCCTGAAGGAAATCAACCTTGAATATTCATTGGAAGGACATGCTGAAGCTCCAATACTTTGGCCACCTGATGTGAAGAGTAGACTCATTGGGAAAGACCCTGATGCTGGGAAAGACTGAGGGCAGGAGGAGAAGGGGGTGACAGAGGATGAGATGGTTAGATGGCGTCACTGACTCAATGGACCTGAGTTGGGGCAAACTCTGGGATATAGTGAAGGACAGGGAAGCCTGATGCGCTGCGGTCCATGGTGTTGCAAAGAGTCAGACACAACATAATGACTGAACAGCAATAACAGTGGTTACCAGAGGGAAGACGAGGGGAGGAAGGGGCAGGACTGAAAGAGCATTAAGGTATACAAACTGCTACCTATGAAATAAATAAGATACAGGATATAAGGATATAATGTATAGCACAGGGACTATGACCAGTATTTTATAATAACTTTAAGTGGAGTATAATCTATAAAAATATTGAATCTTCTGTGTTGTACACTTGAAACTAATGTTGTGAGTCAACTATACTTCAATTAAAAACATATTGAGAATCCATAGAAGTGTTTTAAGTAAAACACACTCTATCATCAGTCTTGGATTGTGAGGAGATCAGGAAGTTTCATACCAAAGTTGCTTCCTTGTCACAAAAGACCCACTACCAGCACCTTCATGATTCTAAATGCACCTATTCATGCCTACCTTGAACCACTTCTGTTAGTTTATCATCACTTCACCCAAATGGCATTAATACAAGTATATAAATATAAGATACCTTATTACTAATGTGCCACAGAAATTCAGCAATTCCTACTGACAGTTTCAAATATCTTCTTATACTTACCATTATATGAGATAAATAAGTTAGAGAAATCTGACTTTGCTATGGGAGAAAAGATACAAAGACCACTGACCTATTGTGTTGTACTTTTTTTTTTGGCCATGCCAGCATTTGTGATCTTAGTTCCCTGACCAAGAATCAAACCCACGCCCCTTGCATTGAAAGCATGGAGTCTTATCCACTTGACCACCAGAGAAGCACATGTATTTTACAGTCTCAGCACGTTCATCTCACTGCAGGGCTGAAATGCTTACCTCTTACTCCCAGAGCACTCAACATCGTCATAGTTCTCTGAAATGGAATTTGGCTTAATGGCTCCTTGGCCTTGGGTTTCTTTAGTCATCTCCAAGGCCTTCGCATAACCACCTGCAAGGAAAACAGAGAACCCCCTGAGAATATTTCATCAACCACTCTCCTAAATGCATTCACGTACATCAAGAATAGAAAAAGGCAGATTAAATATGCTAACACTGGATTATAACTTTGGTTTGGATGATCCTGTGGCAAACCAGCTTTCGTACTGAGCCTCAGTTACATTTCTCTCAAGCCAGGTTAATGATGGTAACCCCTACTTTTAGATGACTGTGGCAAAGATTAATACATCTTTATGAAAGGTGCTAATTACCCAGTAAGCCAATGACCCCTCCTTCTTCTTGGAGGGTTCTTCCTCTAATCCCCAACCACAAATGTTGAAGTCTGCCAAGGTACAGCCCCTGGGGTTTCTCTTCCTACATTTAGATGCCTTTATCCAGTTTTTTCCAAGAAAGCAATGGCACCCCACTCCAGTACTCTTGCCTGGAAAATCCCATGGACAGAGGAGCCTGGTGGGCTGCAGTCCATGGGGTCACTAAGAGTCAGACATGACTGAGCGACTTCACTTTCACTTTTCACTTTCATGCATTGGAGAAGGAAATGGCAACCCACTCCAGTGTTCTTGCCTGGAGAATCCCAGGGATGGGGGAATCTGGTGGGCTGCCGTCTATGGGGTCACACAGAGTTGGACACGACTGAAGCGACTTAGCAGCAGCAGCAGCATCCAGTTTTGTAGCATTTTTTTTCCTTAAAGTAGAATTTCTTAGGTTGATCGAGTACACACCAACATTTATTATTCATTAATGATAGCATCAGTGAGATAGTATGCCAGGTTGAAAAATGTCTAGGGATTGTTTGCACAAGTAGCTAGCCTGTTAACTGCAGAATTTGGTTTATTTCACAGGGCTGTAAACTTGTCATAGCCATAAAACTTCCACCTTTTTATCAGTTGGCATAGGTTAATATTTAGAGCACTGGTGATTCAGAACCATTTTCAGATGTGAACTATTAATCAGAAATAAGTAGTAATATATCTGATAAGTAGCAACAGGCACATTGACTTTTGTCTATTAATTAAAAGCACCAGACAACACGATTTTATCTTCTGATAAGAAGTCAATTAGCACATCAGCCCCAAACCATCTCAATGAATATCAGCTCCCAGAGGCACAAAGGCCCTGCTTTTCCTTACAGAGTTATCAGTAAGTTTCTTTAGCACAAATATTTTTTAAAAATTAAGAATACCATTTATGTTTTTAACTTTTTTATTTTATAAGCAAAGATGCTCTTATTTCAGGGATTTTTTTTTTCTTTCTTAATCTTTCCTTTTGGCTGAAGCAAAATTTTATGGCTTCATTTTAAAAACATAAAGAAGAAAGTGAAGTCGCTCAGTTGTGTCCAACTCTTTGCAACCCCATGGACTATACCTACCAGGCTCCTCGGTCCATGGCATTCTCCAGGCAAGAGTACTGGAGTGGGTTGCCATTTCCCTCTCCAGGGGATCTTCCCGACCCAGGGATCGAACCCGGGTCTCCCGCATTGCAAGCAGACGCTTTACCATCTGAGACACCAGGGAAGCCTTAAAAAGACATAGACAACTTAAAAACGTACACAACTCCCAAATTCACATCTCTAACCTAGACATCTCTCTCATGAGTTCTAGATACTTCGTCAGCCTTCACACTGCTTCCATTTGGTTGTCTCAACATAATACATGCCAAACCAAACTTTACTTTCTGCAGATGTGCTCTTCCTGAAGTTGGCCTCATCTCAATGATGAGTGGCAACCCACCTTTGTAGTTGCTCAGGTCCAAAACCTTGAAGACCTTCTTGATTCTTGTATTATACCCCACCTCCAATCACAGCCATCTGTCAGCCTGACTCTCACATTTATATCCTGAATCCAAAATTACAAATCTCAACTCAACCATGGTACCCTCCTCCAAGCTACCATTGTCTTTCACTTAAATTATTGCAACAAACTCATAACAGGTCCCAGGTTCTTCCTCTACGTTCTTCTTTCAAGACAGCAGCCAAGATGATTCTTTAAAATACAAGTCAGATCATTTCTGTTCTTGTGCTCAAAACCTTTCACTGTTTTTTTTTTTTTTTTAATATTACTTAGAATAAATGCCAATGTTCTTCCGATGGTCTACAAAAACAAAAACCCCTGGTCCTTTGTTATATCTCTGACCTCATCTCCTACCAGTCTCCTTCATCACTGCTCCAGCCACACCAGCCTCCTTGCTATTCGACCAGCACATCTAATAGGCTCTTGCCCAGGACAGCTGCATTCCTTTCCCACTCTCCCTAGAACATACTGGATAGATATGGCTCTGTTCTTCATCTGCTTTCTGTCTTTGAGGTCATCTGTCAGCCCTTTAAAACTACAACGTCCACTTCCTCTACCTACTTCCTTAATTCTTTTTTGCTTTATTATTTTTTCTATATTTATTAAAATTCCACATAGTGAATATTTTACTGTTTATATATTTATCATCTGTCTCCTCTGATCAGAATGCAACCTCCATAATTTTTGTCTGGTTTGTTTACTGCTATACCCCCAACACCTAGAACAATTCTGGGGACATAAAAGGCCCTGAAATATTTTTAATATTGAATGATTTGAATGCATATGTCCTCTAATTTTGGAGACAGAAATGGCAACCCACTCCAGTGTTCTTGCCTGGAGAATCCCAGGGACGGGGGAGCCTGATGGGCTGCCGTCATGGGGTTGCACAGAGTTGGACATGACTGAAGCGACTTAGCAGCAGCAGCAGCAGTCCTCTAATTAGAGAGTTTTATGCTTATAGTATTTACTGATATTTTGAAATAAATATTTAGTGTTTTATTACATACATTTTATTTGTTCTGTTTTCCCTCATTTTCCTTGTGTTTGACTGACTGAGGTTTCTTCTCTTTTTCTTCATTCCGTTTTTTTGTTTGTTTGGAAAGTACACACTCTATGTCTGTCTTTTGACAATTACGTTAGTAAAATTACAGTATGAAAGACAGGAAAGGGCACAAATCATGAGTACAGCTCAATAAATTTTCCCAAAGTGAATATGAGGATCGGATGGTAACATATTTTTTTTCCTTTACCCAGCACCAGGAGCAAATGAGCAAATATCCTTCTGCTCCCTGGTGTTTGTCTTTAATGTTCTTCTTCTTTTTTTTTAATGGAAGGAAGGAGTTCTTTTTATTTTGTTCATTTTTTTTCGAAAGAGACCTATTCATATAGAAGGAATTAGAAAAACAACTGTATATTTTTTTTCCCTCGAAACTTTCCTCTCTGTGTTCGTGCCCACTTTCCTTGACTAAGCATTTTGTGCTCCTCATCACAAGTATTGCAGAGAACTCTTCAGGGGGTTTAGCACAAGTTTATTACAGACTCCCTTTGTGCTTTATCGGTATGTACAGATTACTCAGAAGAATTTTCTTCAGACTGTTGCAACATAGTGTGATCCCGAAATCTGCAGTGACTCTTCAAGGACAATACGTAATTGCTTGAAAATGCCTTCAGCCCTGTGTTCAGGCCTCTCCTTTAACTCTTATTTACTTCAGCTTGTTTCCCTCCCCTTCTGCCCTTCCATTTTTTTCTATAGTCCAAATGAGTCTATCCGTTTTTCATCTAAAGATGTGGCTTTTGATTTAGTACTGCCTCTGTGCTTTCTCATGTGTCATTTATCTCATTAGAAATGTATTTATTTGTCCTATTTCTTAATTTTTAAAAAAATTTTTATGGTTTAAGAGCACTTGAGGTCTACTCTTGTAAATTTCTAAGTACACAATATAGTATTGTTAACAACAGGCATAGTGCTATCCATTCTGTGTGGACATAATTCTTTGAGGTCCCAACTTTATACAGGAGTCTCCTATTGTATGGGCTTCCCTCGTGGCTCAGTGTTAAAGAATGCACCTGCCAAGGCAGGAGACACAGGTTTGATCCCTGGGTCAGGAAGATCCCCTGAAGGAGGAAAAGGCAACCCACTCCAGTATTCTTGCCTGGAGAATCCCACGGACAGAGGAGCCCGCCGAGCTGCACTCCATGGGGTCACAGGAGAGTCAGATATGACTGGGTATGCACACATGCACGCTCGGATTATACACTCGCTTTGGGCAGGCCCTGGGATATAGCTCCTGTCCTCTGCACACCATGCATTCAAAACAGGAGAACAAAGGATTCAGAGCTCAGTGAAAGGCCTCAGGGCGAGAGCAGCTTTGGTGCTCACTCATTTCTCAGGGTTCCTGGTTCCTGCAGGCATGTGGATACTTCCTTTTAAGTCAATTCTGTGATGCTTTAATGAATTGTCCCCCCACCCCCAATTTTCTTCTTCACTTTAGTTGTTTTAGTCAGAAGAATCATTAAGATTGTCAAATCTAACGTACTCTCTCACTAAAGTCTGATTATTTCATGCTTTCCTTTAACAAAGTTTTGTTGGTTGCAGGTTGCAGATACAGAGAAAAATGTCAAACGGTCTCTGACCCCAAGGTGTTCACAGTGAACCATGGGAAACAAACATGTACACCATGAGTTATAAAGTAAAGCATGCTGTAATTGTTTTAGAAAAGTAAGTGAGCAAAGAGAACTGACAGTTATTTAGCAATGAACCAGATACTTTATATGCACTGACAAAGAGCCCTGGGAAATAATAAATAGTACTGTCCCCATGTGTACATAAAAGTAAGTGAACTTCCCAGGGTTGTAGGATTAATACATAGTGGTTTGGTGTCCCAGAAACGTTTGAATCTAAAAAGAACCAAATACATCACTTTTCTGACAAAGGCTGTTTCCGGTAGCATGTACAGATGCATCCAACAGTGAGAGTTGGATCTCATAAAGAAGGCTGAATGCGGAAGAATTGATGCTTTTGAATTATGTTGGAGAAGACTCTTGAGAGTCCCTTGGAAAGCAAGAAGATCAAACAAGTCCATCCTAAAGGAAATCAACCCTAAATATTCATTGGAAGGACTGATGCTGAAGCTCCAATACTTTGGCCACCTTGCAAAGAGATGATTCACAGGAAAAGACCCTGATGCTGGAAAAGATTGAGGGCAGGAGGAGAAGGGGATGACAGGGGATGAGATGGTCAGATGGCATCACTGACTCAATGGATGTGAGTTTGAGCAAACACTGGGAGATAGTGAAGGACAGGGAAGGCTGGCATGCTGCAGTCCATGGGGTTGCAAAGAGTCAGACATGATTTAGTGACTGAAGAATGAAAACCTAATATGGAAAACTGGTCATTCCATTGCTGTTTTGGTGTCCTAGAAACAGAGAGGAGTGAACAACTATGGTCCCTGGAGAGTGGGAAAGTGGGGTATAGGTCCTCAGAAGAACTGACTTCGGAGATAGATCCTGAAAGATAGCTAAGACATCAGCAGATAGAGGGTGGGCAGAAAGGCATTTCAGACACAGGAAAGAGTTCAGGCAAAGTGATGGGGCACTTAAGCACATGACACAGTCAGTTAACTTAGAATAAACAGTGTGTAGGGAAGGAAGTGCATGGCAGGGATGCAGTCAACTAGCCTAGAGGCAGATTTTATAGGGCCTGAGTCAATCTTATGATTGTAATATATTCTTATAGCTTTGATTGTAACACGTTATGGCATGTCAGTGGTTTGCCGTGAGTAGACATCTGTTTTGTCTATCCAGTGTCTACTTTTTTCCCTATGATAACAGCTCTTAACTTGGGAAATCCTTCAATCTGAAATGATACTGTTTTGGTAAACTAATTCTGCCTCCAGCTACGGATATGAATTTATGACATAGGCCTGGGTCAGTCAGAGGATCCTATCCCACATTCATGATGCTTGGATCGAGATTGGCATGTGACACAATCAAGCCAGTAAGACTCAAATCTGGACCTTTTCTTAAAGCTGTTGAGAGGATAAACATTTCCAGCTTTCTGTTGGGGTTCCTAAGAGGATAGATAGCGTGTAAATCTGTCACTGCCAGGTGCCACCTTGTCTCCACAGGCATAGAGTTTGCTTGAAGATGGAGCCAAGAGGGAGGGGAACAAAGCCAGGAGCAAAAGAAAGTAACGCTAAGTCCCTGGGATACTGTTTGTGTCCCTGAGTCCAGCCATGTCCAGACCTTCTCTAGGTGAGCCTCCTTCTCCTCTTTTGCTTAACACAATATGATTTTATTACAGTTACTTGCAATCAAGAGTTTTGACTCACATGAAGATAAAAATTCAACCTGAATAAAGTCAAATAATCGTATCATACTATGTCATCAATGTGTCAATGTCTTGAGTCTACAAAAAATGACAGGTTCTGGAGATATAAGAAGAAATGAGTAAACATTCAATTGTGTAACTATTATGCAACATACTGTCAGATTTGGTCTGTGCCAAACTCCAGTGAAATCTATATTATGATCCCTTTTTATAAATGAAGAAATTGAGGAATATGAAGGATTATGTTACACAGTTAAAAGTATAAGAGCCTTGATTTGAACTCGGGCCTTCTACCTCTAAATCTAGTACAGCTGCCTCACTCAGGCAAGTGATTTGATGTATAATAGATGCTAGGTGAATATTTATAAAATCAATTAAAATCTTGGTCACACACAGCTTTAAAATAATTCAGTAATGGTAAAAAGAACCAGGAAAAAATGAAACTCACAGTAGTCAATGGGGAGCCTGGCCGGCTGGAAGTCCTCAGGACAAGCCTCCACCTGGATGATGTCCATCGCAGCATCCTGCTTTCTGGCCGGCATGATTCTCCCACCTGTGTGGTCTTCTGCCATCTGGGTTTTCCCAGGTATCTCTTCATAGATATCCACCTAAACCCATGTAACAAGGACAGTCCTGCACTGTTTTGACTTCACTATTGGTTTTTCGCTTACTAATGCTATTCTGTATTCATTCATTCCTCCCAGCTAGCCATTGTTTGTTGTTTTATTTAACACAGTCTCATTTCTCTAAGTTTCACAAGGGCACATACAATGTCTTTTGTTCCCCTCTGAATAGCCATCAGATGTCTGGCTTGGAGGCAGGCCCACAGGATGCAATCAGGCTTATAATGGCAGGCTGACCATGGAATAGGCTCTTGATATATCTTATCTTGATGTTCATGACATCTCATTCAAAAAATACCATTATTTTTCTTGATAAAGAATTTAGAAAGGTTAAATAGCTGGCTTCTGCTCTCACAGCTAGTCATCTGCCCAGGCAGGACTGGATCCCAGAGCCCTGTGCTCTTGGCTGCCAGGGATACACTGAAAAAGGGAGCATGCATGCTTTTGCTCTTTCATGGTCAGTATCTTCAATCATATCAGATTTCTCTGGTGGCTCAGTGGTCAAGAATCTACCTGCAGTGCAAAAGCTGCAGGAGATGTGGGTTCATTCCCTGAGTCAGAAAGATTCCCTAGAGGAGGACATGGCAACCCACTGTAGTATTCCTGCCTGGAGGATCGCATGGACAGAAGAGCCTGACAGTCCATAGGGTTGCACAGAGTCGGATTCAACTAACCGACTGAGCATGCACACACCCTTAATCATGCTCCTCTGCTGCCTTTCTCATCATGAAACGCTCCTGATGAACCCCTCCCTGATCTCTGGTCCCACCACCCATCTTAACACATCATGTCACTCCCGTCTCTGGTCCCTATCTTTCATTATTAATGACTTCTCTGAATTATGCTTTTTTATATTCTGTAAACACCCAACCTATTCCAGCGAGGCCTCTGGGCCTACACCTCAGTTGAGGCCCATACCACCACCAAGACGTCTGATTTACCCAAGCTCTGCATGGGGGACTGGAACAATTTGATGTGATGTGACAGACCACCTGATCTGCCTCTTGAGAAGTCTGTATGCAGGTCAGGAAGCAACAGTTAGAACTGGAACAACAGACTGGTTCCAAATAGGAAAAGGAGTACATCAAGGCTGTATATTGTCACCCTGCTTATTTAACTTATATGCAGAGTACATCATGAGAAACACTGGACTGGAAGAAACACAAGCTGGAATCAAGATTGCCGGGAGAAATATCAATAACCTCAAATATGCAGATGACACCATCCTTATGGCAGAAAGTGAAGAGGAACTCAAAAGCCTCTTGATGAAGGTGAAAGTGGAGAGTGAAAAAGTTGGCTTAAAGCTCAACATTCAGAAAACGAAGATCATGGCATCCGGTCCCATCACTTCATGGGAAATAGATGGGGAAACAGTGGAAACAGTGTCAGACTTTATTTTTCTGGGCTCCAAAATCACTGCAGATGGTGACTGCAGCCATGAAATTAAAAAACGCTTACTCCTTGGAAGGAAAGTTATGTCCAGCCTAGATACCATATTCAAAAGCAGAGACATTACTTTGCCAACAAAGGTCTGTCTACTCAAGGCTATGGTTTTTCCTGTGGTCATGTATGGATGTGAGAGTTGGACTGTGAAGAAGGCTGAGCGCCGAAGAATTGATGCTTTTGAACTGTGGTGTTGGAGAAGACTCTTGAGAGTCGCTTGGACTGCAAGGAGATCCAACCAGTCCATTCTGAAGGAGATCAGCCCTGGGATTTCTTTGGAGGGAATGATGCTAAAGCTGAAACTCCAGTACTTTGGCCACCTCATTGGAAAAGACTCTGATGCTGGGAGGGATTGGGGGCAGGAGGAGAAGGGGACGACAGAGTATGAGATGGCTGGATGGCATCACTGACTCGATGGACATGAGTCTGAGTGAACTCCAGGAGTTGGTGATGGACAGGGAGGCCTGGAGTGCTGCGATTCATGGGGTCACAAAGAGTCGGACATGACTGAGCGACTGATCTGTTCTGATCTGATCTGACAGGCCCATCTCAAACAGGCATCCCAGATGTTTTGAACCCTGGTAACAGCCCCGGTGGTATCTGTTATTTAAGCCTCTGACTGTTTTGAAGGAGATAGTGTCCATTGGATGTGGATATACACATATACAGTGTTTCCTATCAACAATCAGTGTTATCTGATTAGTTAATTAACAACAATATACTTCATTTTCATGGTAGCTTACAGTTTACAAAGCACCTTCATCTACATTATTTCATTATCAAAGATAAGACAATTCGGATGGGAGTGGGGATGGTAATCAGATAGGGGTTATTTATACTCATTTTACACATGAGATGCCTAAGCTCAGAGATTAGGTCCCTTTTAAGCAGAGCCTCAGAGCACAGAACTTCAGGAGGCCCTCCCATCAGGTCCCACAAAAGCAGGGTGGGCACCTGAGTTGTCTCTTTGAATTTGCCCTCCGGGTGTCTTGCTGAACTCACACTAATCTCAGCCCAGTTTATGAGACCTACTTTACAGCTAATAAGAAATCAGAGGCTAGAGTTCAGTGTTCTTGTCCCATCAATTTCTTTTATAAGACACCCAACACCCATTCCATCTTCTGTCTTTCTGGAGAGTTGCATGGTTCAGCCTCTAAAAAGTCACTTCATGAACTGAACCTATTATATGGATGGCCTGGACTGTTTGATCTGGAATCCTAGAATTACAGATACCTTGAAAAGATGGTCTAAGTGTAGATCTTCTGTGTTTTGAAGTTTCAGTTGGTATGGTTCTTTTTCCTTCATTTGTTTATCTTCATCTTCGTGTTGGGGTCTGAAATGTGAAGCGATACCAGGGAAAAAGTGAAGATGAGAGAGTTTTGATGATAGTGTACCCCTCAATCCTAAATGAAATGAATGAGGGAAATGAATTTAAACAGAGCTGAACCCTCCTCTTCCCCTTCCCCCTTCTCCTTCCCTTTCTCCTCCTTTTCTTCTTCTTTAAAGATGAGAGGACCAGGATCAAGTCAACCATAGAAAATTTCCCTGCATTTCTGGCTGTTCCAGTCAATGCCAGAGTGAATTCCTGCTTAAAATCTAACTTCCTATTGGCTGATGGATAAAATATCAGCCCCACTGTGATTTGGCCCCCACCCTTCTTTCCAACTCCATCCTCTCTGCTTCTTGTCTCCATGTTTATGCTAATCTACACTCTAATTCCCCAAACTTTCCATCCTATTTTGAGCAACTCTTGCTTCATATTTGCTAGTTCCTTTTTCAGTCCTGCCTTCCACATCTTACACTGCAGAGAAACAGAGCACCCTTTCCAGTCTGTCTAAATCAGCTCCCCTCTGAGAAGTATTGCCTGACTCTCTTTTATCCCTCTATTTTATATTAAAATGTACAGTCTACAGATCTGCTTCTGGCTCTTCCATTTTTCCTTGACACTAACTAAAAATCAGGGCTCTATTAATTCATGTGTGTACCTCCAGCACTAACGCTTTGTAACCCACAGTAGCAAAGTCTTCCAGCTAGTATTCCCTCATGAAAGGCATGACTACCGCACACCTGTGTACTGACAATAGCTGCAGTGGAGGAGTAGAGGGGGGAGTCAAGGTGAAGAGTATAGTCAACAAGCTGAGGCCCTGCGACAGAACACTGAGGAGCATCAGCGTCCAGATATGAACGTCTGTTTCTGGCAACATAGTGAAGTAGAGAGTTCTACAACCACTTTTACATGGAAGGCAGAGACAGAGAGCCCTCAAAGAAAAGCAGAAGTGGTCATGCAGGAAGGAGAAACACCAGGAGAGAGAAATATTCTGTGACAATGGGAAGAATTTTAAAGAGTCTCATTCATCCAATGACTGGTGACTCTTATCCACCATTAAGGCCACTAAGTCTAGAACAGGGGCTGTGGAGGGAGGGCTGGGATGAGCCCCTATTCTGCCTCTAAGATCCTAAGATGAACCTTTCTAAAAGTCAAATGTTTCCATCTGTAAATGAAAAGTCGTAATGCTAGTCTCCACAGTTGCCATGAAAGTGAAATGTGATAAAAATGTTGAAAGCCTAACACTGCTTACAGCATGTAATTGGCTCTCATAACTGTCAGTGTCCTTTTCTTCATCACAGCATCTGCTGAGTTAGAATTACCCAAGGCTTCTCTTCCCATTGCTGAAATTTTTCCTAAGGCATTTACCTGCCTTGCTGATGTACATGTCCTTTGTAATCGATCTTTCTATCCCCCGGGTTTTGTCCAGTAGTTTCTACATGGCTGGATCTCCATAAATAACTGTCAAGTTACATTTAATGTTGTGACTCCTAGGAATGCTAGGGGTATATTATTTCTGCTTTAAAACTCTTTCGTGGCTTCTGCTGACTTATAGAATAAGGTTTAAAACTGTGCCATCCAAGAGGTCACTGTTCACGTGTGACTTTTGAACATCTGAAATGTGTATGGTCCAAACTCAAGCTGTTCGTGTAAAACACATCTGGATCTTTAAGACTTGGTGTGAAGAAAAGGATCTAAAGTATTTCAGTAGAAACTTTAATACTAATTGAAATGATAATGTTTGGGATATATTAGGATCACTTTTTTTTTTTTTTTTGCATTTTAGAAGATAGCTACTAGAGGCAGTTTAAGTGACATATGTGATTTGCATTATATTTCCACAAGACAGGATTGGTCTGAATGATTAATTAGGGAATGCAGGTCCTCCTGGATCTTGCTCTGTATATGGCCTCATTCCTGCTGCTCCACACCACACTTTATGCACAAGCATCATCCAGCTCTTCGTGGGCACCTGTAATGACCTCACTGTGCAATACTGCGTCTTTGCCCCCCATCTTGTCCTCTGCCCGGAACATGTATCCTGCCATTTTCACCCGGCCAGTTCCTACATGTTTTCATGATTCAGCTCAGCTGTCACTCTTGCAGAAAGCATGCCTACCACCTCACTTCTGTGTTTTCATAACTTATAACAGTGATTATCTGATACTGTAAATTCCTACTTCCATGGTCATTTTCCCCTCCAAGTGACCCCCTCACCCCTACCACTCTGGTCTTCATTCTTAAGCTGAACTAAGTATAGGGAATACATTCTATTCATTTCTGTACCCGAGAATCTAGCAGCGTCTGAACAGAGAAAAAGCTCAATAAATGTTGAACTAAGTAGCTAATCATCTGACATGTGCTTACTCTGTGCCCAGCACTGTGTTAGGTGCCAAAGGGTAATCACAGGACTCATGAATTCAAGTTCAGGCAGGAGCTCAAGGATAGAGATGAAGAAGGGTTTTCCTCCATGATCCAGCTTGTGTGTTTTTAGCCTCAGCCAGGAAATTCTGAGGCTAACATGCTCCTCCAGAGCTCACAGGCCATGTTTATTTTAACGCATTATAAATAACTTCCATGGGTAGGTGGTGAGAGAGACAGGCAGACTCTGAAGGATCAGGCAAAAGCACTGCTATATGCCAAGCCCAGGTCTGGATCAAGAATGGGAAAAATGGGCCCTGCCCACAAGGACCTCAGAGAAGGGGAGAGTGAGGATGAACTCGCATCTTAGCAAACAAAGGACGGACATGATGTGAGTGCAAAAGTGTTCGTGTCTTACAGCAGCACCACAGGGAAGGGACTAGAGGAGAATGAGGAAGGCTTCTTACAGGAGGGGTCATTTGATGGTTAGTAGAAGTCTGCCAGATCATTAAGTTGGGCTGAATGAAGTAAATGAGCAAAGGCAAAGAGACCTGAAACAGCACGGTGCGTTTTGGAAACTGTCAATTCTTTGGGACCCACGTGATTGTCATATGCCTGTTTGACTGTATTTCTCTCACTGTGGAACCCCCAAGCGTAGTGGCTAGCTCTCTGTCACTGCCCCAGCCCCTGAAAGTGAAAGTTGCTCAGTTGTGTCCGACTCATTGTGATGCCATGGACTATACAGTCCATGGAATTCTCCAGGCCAGAATACTGGAGTGGGTAGCTGTTCCCTTCTCCAGGGGGTCTTCCCAACCCAGGGATTGAACCCAGGTCTCCCACATTGCAGGTGGATTCTTTACCAGCTGAGCCACCAGGGAAGCCCAAGAATACTGGAGTGGGTAGCCTATCTCTTCTCCAGTGGATCTTCCTGACCCAGGAATTGAACTGGGATCTCCTGCATTGCAGGCGGATTCTTTACCAGCTGAGTTACCAGGGAACACCCAGCCCTTGTGGTTAGCAAATGGCCAGCATGTTGGGGACCCAGCAAGCCTCTGCTGAGTGAGTACAGAATGAGCTAGAATGAGGTGAACCCAAAAGGCCAGGCAGGACCTTTGAGCACCTTCTCTGTACCAGACACCTTGCAGGGTACTAGGGGTGCCGAATCAGGTCAGGCACTAGAGACAACTGGCCCATTAAGGAAAAACAGTTCTGTCATCAGAGGGTCAGTGGCTAATTAATGCTTTTCCTTTTGAAGATAAAACTCACGTAAGTTCTTGATGGTAAAAACTCTTCCAAGCCTGAAAGTAAAGAGAAAAATGGTCATTTTCATAAATCTACCCACGTCAAACCCCAACCAGGCCTCTGTTGTTTGGTTACAGATCATTAGAGACATGACCAAAGGGTGAGGCAAGTGAGGTCTCAGTACAGAGCAAAGTAGATGCTGACAACAGAATGTTCCATGAACTGTTGCCAATGGAGCTGAAGATCAATCAAAAAAAACCCCAAAAAACAGGCATTTCTAAAGTCATGGTGCATGCCAGAGGTAATGTATAATTTGACTTAGAAAATTAAGTTGTTCTCTGCATGCCCATCCAGGAATGCCTCTGTTGAATAAAGAACTTTTAAACCCCATAAGCAAATAGGAATGTGATATTTGAGCAATGTTCCAGTGAGCAAAATTGGTACAGGCAAGTATGCAAGCCATGTTGGGCATTCTTCCTTTCCTGATCACACACTACCTGGTCAAAAATCAGCTCTTGTATGATCTAGACTTGGCACCATTAAACTTAGGCCCCAGTGACCACAACCTAGTCCCTCATTTAGTCGCTTGTCACATGTCACTCACAATCTGGAATCTAGCCAAGCACCTGAAGAGAACAGAAAATAAGCATCCAGAACGCTGCCGCAGAGTCCACGCCCAGGAGCTCACATCCCTTCCTTTGAGGAGAGCCTCGCGTTTGCATTCCGGGACGACTGGCTCTCATTTTCCACACAATTCTAACAGACTGGATGGGAACACTTGTTAGGAATGGGAACACGTTAGAATGGGAACTTGTTAGGATGGGAACAAGTTAGATTGACCTTGCTTTATATCTCTGCTACATTATTTACAGTTATTTAACTTCTCTGAGCCTTGAGTTCTCATCTGTAAAAAGCAGTGATACCAGCTCACAGGGTGACTGTGAGGATTATATGATGCCATGTACACGCAGGTGAAGAAATGAAAGTGTTAGTCACTCAGTCGTGTCCAACTTCTTTGTGACCTCATGGACTGTAGTTTGCCAGGCCCCTCTGTCCATGGGATTCTCCAAACAAGAATACTGGAGTGGGTAGCCATTCCCTTCCCCAGGGGATCTTCCCCACCCAGGGATCAAACACGGGTCTCCCACATTGCAGGCATATTCTTTGCATCTGAGCCACCATATACACAGGCACCTGCCCTCAGACAGGGACCCGGTGTGTACTGGACCACATGGAAACTCACTGCTGGACACAAAGAGGTTGACCGGAGAAGGAAATAACAATTAATAGAAATAATAAAACAACTACAGCATATAGACAATGGCATTTTGGTGTGAAGGCAACTCATTCTGAACACCTACAAGGGCTTAAGAGCATCTCAAGAAAAACATGAACAGTGCCCATTCAGCCCTTATGTTTTAGAGAACTCCAAGTCATCAAGAAATGGAGAAATCAGATTCCAGCCACCGAGCTCAAAAACATGAGATGAACATAATACATGTCTGAAGGTTGAAAGAAAAATAGTTTCATGCTTTTAAAATTCTGAATGGGATAAAACTGTAGTCATTTGGAAAGCTCCATTGTGCAGAAAAGTTTGTCATTTGCTGATACTGCCAGGTAAGTGAAGCATCTTTCTACTTTCATTAATACGAATAATAATTATTTCTAGTTTTCTGTCTCTAAAGTGTATCAAAAATAAACAATCCTTTTCAGTAATCATAAGAAAAACAAAGCAGAAAGATGAAGGACCTCAAGTAAAGGCACCCAGTGAGGAAGGAGTAGTACCTTAACTGACCCAGTTAGAACAGTAAGTAAGTACCTACTGTGTGCTGAGTGCTGGACTAGGTGCTCACCTGCTTCATCCAGCTTAGTTCACTCAGCAATTCAGTGGAACAACTGTTGGTCTCATTACTTATTGAGCATCTACTACTGCCCAAGGCTTATGCTTCCTGCCATTCCAGAGAACACACCATTTTACAGAAGACACAGCTGAAGCTCAGAGAGTAAAGTGCCTGGATAGATTCCAGCACTTACTATTAGACTGCCTGAATTTACCTCTTTTCATTCTCACAGTGACTTCTGATGGGGGTGTTCCTATGGCCACATGTGAGGAAATGGAGGTTCCAGGTCACATAGCCAGAAGCCAGAATCAATGCCCATGATTCTGCTTGGGCCCTAATCAAGTTGCTAGCACTATGCCCACCAGAAGTCCAAAAAATATGCCTTCAAGGGTCTGGTCATTCTCATGGAAGCACATGCTATACAAATTTGGCATGTGACGAGGAACTCTTCTCTCCATAAGGGACAGTTGTTAGAGGCCAGTTGGTACTGACCACCTTACATCGGGTGCCAGGAATATGTTACCACCACCTTCTCATATCCTAACACGGTTTCTGTCTCTGATCATACTGGGCTCAGACTTCAGAATCTTAGCAGGTGAAGTCTAAAAAATGCCTCTGAAATTGCAGGGAAACACAAAACAAAGAGCTTTCCTCCCTCATGAAAGAAACTACTTCAGAATCAGCTCTGCACACTTGCTTTAGCGATGAAGCTGATAAGAAGAAGATACTGTACCTTTCGGAGTTCTTCAATTCTGACTTCGTAAGTTGCTAAAATTAACATGAGACAATTATTTCAAGGCAATTTCTCATAGCATCCATTTCTTATACAGTACCCCAGATTAAAGCAATTATGGACAGTGGCAGAGTTCAGTTTTCTCAACCCTCAGAACAATCAATGTATGGGAAACTTGTCCACAAGGTTTAGGAAATTCTCAGGTCATTGATCCTGGTATCTTTCCTTTGGGGATTTCTAGGATGGAAAGTACAGTCAATGAAAACATTTGAAACAGTTGTCAGTTTCCTTTTTGTTAAGCAGATTCATACTTCATTATGAAGAGAAAGTACTGCAATTGAGTGGTAGCAATCAGAAGGCAGACTTGAAAGGAAAGGGAAAGGAAATAAGGCCACAAAAGCCCAGGCCCACTTCATCAAATCCAACTCCACAGTGTGCCTGAAAGTGGCTCCATAAGCATTTTGTTTCCATGGAACAGCTGGCTGTCAACTAAGGCTCAAATACCTTTCAATTTTTCCAAAAGTTTTGTGGATTTTATTTAATGACATGATGCCAAACTTAATCATTAATTAATATCAGTAGTAGCAAGAACTGGGGTTCAGAGCTCAGTCCTGCCCCTTCCTACCTGTGAAATTACAGGCAAATCACTTCCTTTTTTTGAACCTCAGATTGCTTATCGGTGAAATGGGGCCAACAGGTATCTGCCTTCCAGAGCTCATGGGAAGATTAAAGCAGACGATGCAAGAAATATAAACCTAGCAGAGCACCAGACACTGTATAGAAAATGATATATTTTAAATAAAATTGCTAATTTAATTTTTCTTTGCTTGAAAGTTTTCTATAAACATTTCATCTACTGACAGTGAATGCACGTACATAATAAATAAAACTTTCCCTGTTCCTTTTCTCTTTCTTGCTGCTGGAGTCCTAAAGGTTTAGTTTACAGAACTGACCAAACAACAACACACATTTCTAAGCCACTTTTACTCTATAATTCATTCATAAATTATTTAAATGAAATCAGTTTCTTTTTAGGGACTATCTGCATGTGATTGTTGACACAAGGACCTAAAATTCTGTGTGGCAGATTAATAACCTGTACTTCAACTTTGGTAATTATACACTTATTTTCACCAATTTTTGAATCAACACATTGTATTCTATTACTTGCTTTAAGAACATTTACAAATATCTGCTTATGATGCAGTTGGCCTCATCCTTTTCAAGTATGGATTTATTTTCCACCTTTAAAAAATGATAATCTCCTTTTCTCTCCCTCCTTCAATTTATTCACTCTTCTGTGTTTTTGAAAGAATTAACAAATCATGATATCTTTGCTTCTACCTGTCACCTGATGGAGAGGAAGATATTATTATTCTTAGAAATGAGATTAGCAAGCGGGGGCTGGGCAGGGAGGCGCAGCGCGGGCTGCATCGCTTAGAGTAAGAATCTGGCCTGAATACCCTGAGCACTATCTGAGAGAAATAATTTGGGCTAGCAAACCAGACTGTGGGATATCTACCACGCGAAAAGCCAGCCCCAACCTAAGACACCGCCAGGCCCGCGCACGGAACAAAGAATTGATCAGAGATAGCCGGCTGCAGACCTTCCCCCTCCGGTGACAGGCAGCCAGAGCCGGAAGGGGGCAATTGCAGCCCCAGAGAGACATTATCTATAAAACTGTAAGCAGGCTTCTTTGCTAACTAAAACTTTTTGGGGGTCTGGACGGTTAACATCTGCCTGAGAAGGTGCGCCGGTTTTACACCCAGATAACCGAGTGGCGGGGAGGCGATAAGTCACAGCATTGGCGCTCGCCAAACACCTCATCACTTGAGCTGCTCCGACCTGGGAAGAGCACAAAACTCAGGCCCAACTGAGTCTGCGCCTCTGAGGACTACCCGAGTGCCTGAACCTGAGTGGCTTGGACCTGGGAGGTACATGCAACCCAGGGCCAGCCTCGGATTGTTCCCGGCGGAACAACCTAAAGCCCGAGCAGTGTGGGCAGGGAGGCTACACGCGCCGTGAGCGGGGGCAGACCCAGTGTGGCTGAGGCACTGCGAGCACACGCCAGTGTTATTTGTTTGCAGCATCCCTCCCTCCCTCCCCACAGCGCGACTGAACAAAGAGAAGAAATACAGCTCCACCCATCAGAACACCGACACAAGCTTCCCTAACCAGGAAACCTTGACAAGCCACCTGTACAAACCCACACACAGCGAGGAAAAGCCACAATAAAGAGAACTCCACAAACTGCCAGAATACAGAAAGGACACCCCAAACTCAGCAATTTAAACAAGATGAAGAGACAGAGGAATACCCAGCAGATAAAGGAACAGGATAAATGCCCACCAAACCAAACAAAAGAGGAAGAGATAGGGAATCTACTGATAAAGAATTCCAAATAATGATGGTGAAATTGATCCAAAATCTTGAAATTAAAATGGAATCACAGATAAATAGCTTGGAGACAAGGATTGAGAAGATGCAAGAAAGGTTTAACAAGGACCTAGAAGAAATAAAAAAGAGTCAATATATAATGAATAATGCAATAAATGAAATTAAAAACACTCTGGAGGCAACAAATAGTAGAATAACAGAGGCAGAAGATAGGATTAGTGAATTAGAAGATAGAATGGTAGAAATAAATGAATCAGAGAGAATAAAAGAAAAACGAATTAAAAGAAATGAGGACAATCTCAGAGACCTCCAGGACAATATTAAACACTACAACATTCGAATCATAGGGGTTCCAGAAGAAGAAGACAAAAAGAAAGACCATGAGAAAATACTTGAGGAGATAATAGTTGAAAACTTCCCTAAACTGGGGAAGGAAATAATCACCCAAGTCCAAGAAACCCAGAGAATCCCAAACAGGATAAACCCAAGGCGAAACACCCCAAGACACATATTAATCAAATTAACAAAGATCAAACACAAAGAACAAATATTAAAAGCAGCAAGGGAAAAACAACAAATAACACACAAGGGAATTCCCATAAGGATAACAGCTGATCTTTCAATAGAAACTCTTCAAGCCAGGAGGGAATGGCAAGACATACTTAAAATGATGAAAGAAAATAACCTACAGCCCAGATTATTGTACCCAGCAAGGATTTCATTCAAGTATGAAGGAGAAATCAAAAGCTTCTCAGACAAGCAAAAGCTGAGAGAATTCTGCACCACCAAACCAGCTCTCTAACAAATACTAAAGGATATTCTCTAGACAGGAAACACAAAAATGGTGTATAAATTCGAACCCCAAACAATAAAGTAAATGGCAACGGGATCATACTTATCAGTAATTACCTTAAACGTAAATGGGTTGAATGCCCCAACCAAAAGACAAAGACTGGCTGAATGGATACAAAAATAAGACCCCTACATATGTTGTCTACAGGAGACCCACCTCAAAACAGGGGACACATACAGACTGAAAGTGAAGGGCTGGAAAAAGATTTTCCATGCAAATAGGGACCAAAAGAAAGCAGGAGTAGCAATACTCATATCAGATAAAATAGACTTTAAAACAAAGGCTGTGAAAAGAGACAAAGAAGGTCACTACATAATGATCAAAGGATCAATCCAAGAAGAAGATATAACAATTATAAATATATATGCACCCAACATGGGAGCACCGCAGTATGTAAGACAAATGCTAACAAGTATCAAAGGAGAAATTAACAATAACACAATAATAGTTGGAGACTTTAATACCCCACTCACACCTATGGATAGATCAACTAAACAGAAAATTAACAAGGAAACACAAACTTTAAATGATACAATAGACCAGTTAGACCTAATTGCTATCTATAGGACATTTCATCCCCAAAAAATGAATTTCACCTTTTTCTCAAGCGCACAAGGAACCTTCTCCAGGATAGATCACATCCTGGGCCATAAAGCTAGCCTTGGTAAATTCAAAAAAACAGAAATCATTCCAAGCATCTTTTCTGACCACAATGCAGTAAGATTAGATCTCAATTACAGGAGAAAAACTATTAAAAATTCCAACATATGGAGGCTGAACAACACGCTGCTGAATAACCAACAAATCACAGAAGAAATCAAAAAAGAAATCAAAATTTGCATAGAAACGAATGAAAATGAAAACACAACAACCCAAAACCTGTGGGACACAGTAAAAGCAGTCCTAAGGGGAAAGTTCATAGCAATACAGGCACACCTCAAGAAACAAGAAAAAAGTCAAATAAATAACCTAACTCTACACCTAAAGCAACTAGAAAAGGAAGAAATGAAGAACCCCAGGGTTAGTAGAAGGAAAGAAATCTTAAAAATTAGAGCAGAAATAAATGCAAAAGAAACAAAAGAGACCATAGCAAAAATCAACAAAGCCAAAAGCTGGTTCTTTGAAAGGATAAATAAAACTGACAAACCATTAGCCAGACTCATCAAGAAACAAAGGGAGAAAAATCAAATCAATAAAATTAGAAACGAAAATGGAGAGATCACAACAGACAACACAGAAATACAAAGGATCATAAGAGACTATTATCAACAATTATATGCCAATAAAATGGACATTGAGGAAGAAATGGACAAATTCTTAGAAAAGTACAACTTTCCAAAACTCGACCAGGAAGAAATAGAAAACCTTAACAGACCCATCACAAGCACGGAAATTGAAACTGTAATCAAAAATCTTCCAGCAAACAAAAGCCCAGGTCCAGACGGCTTCACAGCTGAATTCTACCAAAAATTTAGAGAAGAGCTAACACCTATCCTGCTCAAACTCTTCCAGAAAATTGCAGAGGAAGGTAAACTTCCAAACTCATTCTATGAGGCCACCATCACCCTAATACCAAAACCTGACAAAGATCCCACTAAAAAAAGAAAACTACAGGCCAATATCACTGATGAACATAGATGCAAAAATCCTAAACAAAATTCTAGCAATCAGAATCCAACAACATATTAAAAAGATCATACACCATGACCAAGTGGGCTTTATCCCAAGGATGCAAGGATTCTTCAATATCCGCAAATCAATCAATGTAATACACCACATTAACAAATTGAAAAACAAAAACCATATGATTATCTCAATAGATGCAGAGAAAGCCTTTGACAAAATTCAACACCCATTTATGATAAAAACTCTCCAGAAAGCAGGAATAGAAGGAACATACCTCAACATAATAAAAGCTATATATGACAAACCCACAGCAAACATTATCCTCAATGGTGAAAAATTGAAAGCATTTCCTCTAAAGTCAGGAACAAGACAAGGGTGCCCACTTTCACCATTACTATTCAACATAGTTTTGGAAGTTTTGGCCACAGCAATCAGAGCAGAAAAAGAAATAAAAGGAATCCAAATTGGAAAAGAAGAAGTAAAACTCTCACTATTTGCAGATGACATGATCCTCTACATAGAAAACCCTAAAGACTCCACCAGAAAATTACTAGAATTAATCAATGATTATAGTAAAGTTGCAGGATATAAAATCAACACACAGAAATCCCTTGCATTCCTATACACTAATAATGAGAAAACAGAAAGAGAAATTAAGGAAACAATTCCATTCACCAATGCAACGAAAAGAATAAAATACTTAGGAATATATCTACCTAAAGAAACTAAAGACCTATATATAGAAAACTATAAAACACTGGTGAAAGAAATCAAAGAGGACACTAATAGATGGAGAAATATACCATGTTCATGGATTGGAAGAATCAATATAGTGAAAATGAGTATACTACCCAAAGCAATTTATAGATTCAATGCAATCCCTATCAAGCTACCAACAGTATTCTTCACAGAGCTAGAACAAATAATTTCATAATTTGTATGGAAATACAAAAAACCTCGAATAGCCAAAGCGATCTTGAGAAAGAAAAATGGAACTGGAGGAATCAACCTACCTGACTTCAGGCTCTACTACAAAGCCACAGTTATCAAGACAGTATGGTACTGGCACAAAGACAGAAATATAGATCAATGGAACAAAATAGAAAGCCCAGAGATAAATCCACGCACATATGGACACCTTATCTTTGACAAAGGAGGCAAGAATATACAATGGATTAAAGACAATCTCTTTAACAAGTGGTGCTGGGAAATCTGGTCAACCACTTGTAAAAGAATGAAACTAGAACACTTTCTAACACCATATACAAAAATAAACTCAAAATGGATTAAAGATCTCAACGTAAGACCAGAAACTATAAAACTCCTAGAGGAGAACATAGGCAAAACACTCTCTGACATACATCACAGCAGGATCCTCTATGATCCACCTCCCAGAATATTGGAAATAAAAGCAAAAATAAACAAATGGGACCTAATTAAACTTAAAAGCTTCTGCACATCAAAGGAAACTATTAGCAAGGTGAAAAGACAGCCTTCAGAATGGGAGAAAATAATAGCAAATGAAGCAACCGACAAACAACTAATCTCAAAAATATACAAGCAACTCCTACAGCTCAACTCCAGAAAAATGAACGACCCGATCAAAAAATGGGCCAAAGAACTAAATAGACATTTCTCCAAAGAAGACATACAGATGGCTAACAAACACATGAAAAGATGCTCAACATCACTCATTATCAGAGAAATGCAAATCAAAACCACTATGAGATACCATTTCACACCAGTCAGAATGGCTGCGATCCAAAAGTCTACAAATAATAAATGCTGGAGAGGGTGTGGAGAAAAGGGAACCCTCTTACACTGTTGGTGGGAATGCAAACTAGTACAGCCACTATGGAGAACAGTGTGGAGATTCCTTAAAAAACTGGAAATAGAACTGCCTTATGATCCAGCAATCCCACTGCTGGGCATACACACTGAGGAAACCAGAAGGGAAAGAGACACGTGTACCCCAATGTTCATCACAGCACTGTTTATAATAGCCAGGACATGGAAGCAACCTAGATGCCCATCAGCAGATGAATGGATAAGAAAGCAGTGGTACATATACACAATGGAGTATTACTCAGCCATTAAAAAGAATACATTTGAATCAGTTCTAATGAGGTGGATGAAACTGGAGCCTATTGTACAGAGTGAAGTAAGCCAGAAGGAAAAACATAAATACAGTATACTAACGCATATATATGGAATTTAGAAAGATGGTAACAATAACCCGGTGTACGAGACAGCAAAAGAGACACTGATGTATAGAACAGGCTTATGGACTCTGTGGGAGAGGGAGAGGGTGGCAAGATTTGGGAAAAAAAAAAAAGAAAAAGAAATGAGAAAACCAAGGCCCAGAGAGAACTTACTTGCTAAGGCTAATAAGCAAAGAAAATACACACACAATTAATAATGCATTCATAACTTGATACTGTCTTTTTTTTAAATTTAAACAAAGTGGATGTTCTCTCAACAATAAGTGTTGCCATCAAAACTTGCTCCCAAGGTAGGAATATAAAGTACAAATGATCATACCTCAGGGGGTCAGGAAAGGACTAGGAATTATAATAGGAGGATATAACCCAAAGCATCAGAGCCCTCACTTAGCTTCCATGGGGAATTATCTAACTCCTTCCACTGAATAGCTCTGTCCCAGCTGGGAGAAAAATGACAAATGTCAGAAGATGGTCTTCAGCAGCCCTTCACTTGTACTTCCCAGTATGGGACACTAGTACCACATCATGGTCATGTCTTCCAGACCCTCAGCTCTTTGTCCAGAGTAACTAACCGGGAAACTCCCCGTGTGAGTTTCTAACTCCCTGTGTCACTCTGGAAAAGTCCCTTTCCCATGTTTTACACCAGGAGGTGAGACAATTATTACTAATATTAGAACAAAATAATAAAAAAATAGCTGACAGTTTTTTTTTTTCCTTCATGATAATCACTACTATATCTGATATACTGATGAGGAACAGACACTCAGAAAAGTAAAGTAACTTTCCCAGGGTTGCTCAGTTAGGAAATGGCTTTCAACCTGTCTCCTAGCCATGGAATCATTCACTCATTTAAACACAATATTACAGGAGCATAAATGAAACTTCTCTGGTTGAAGTTATCCCCAGGGGTTTCTAGGACCCCCCTGAGGACAGCACAGTCTGAAAGCCACTGTCTAGATGAGCTATGAGGACAATTCCACAGAGCTTTCAGAAGAGCCTAAATCCTGCTTCCCCATCACCCAGTTGATATGAAAGGGTGAAGTTTCAGAAAGTCACCTGTGCTGAGCTAGGCACCCTGAGGGGTGACCTTCTGTTTTTCTTGGCATTGTTAAAGAGACAGACTCACCCAAAGGTGATGGCAAAAGCCTTCCCCTCCTTTCCTTTCTTTCCTTCTCCCTCTCTTCTTCCTAGAAGGACAATATTTAAAGATTCCTCACCCTTGGTGAGCAGAGGAAGGAAGAAATCCATTCTGAGCTAATCTTTTCTCCAGGTTTACTGATTCTTCTGTCCCCTCCATTCCGCTATTGAGCTTTTTTTTCTTTACTGTATTTTTTAGTTCTAAAATTTCCATTTGTGTTTTCTTTACATCTCCCATTTCTCTACAGAGATATCCCCTATTTTTGGATAAGACTTTTTTCCCAATTTGCTTCAATCATATTTATAATTCTCACTGAAGCATGTTTATAATAGCTGCTTTAAAGTCTTTGTCAGACACTTCTAACACTTCAGTCATCCCAGTGTTGGCATCTGTCAATCATCTCTTTTTGTTTAAGTTGAGACTTGGCTGGCTGTTGGTATGAGTGACTTTCGATTGAACCGTGACCTTTTAGAGTGTTATGTTGTGAGACCCTGGAAACTATTTAAGCCTTCTGTTTCAGCTAGCATGGCAGCAGAAGTGCAGAGGGCTGCCTCTTTCCTGCCAGGTGGGGGTGGAAGTGTAGGTTCCCCATTTCTTAGTCTTGTTGATATCCAAGTAAGGCAAGGGCTCCTCATTACTTCTGAGCAGGAGTGGGTGCTCTGGCCCCCTGCTAAGCTTCTGCTGGTAACACTCTGGCTGGGAGGGGTGGGAGTGCTTGTTATCACTCCCAACATAGCCTCTACTGATATCACAGGGAGAGGGTGCCTTCTTGCTGAGAGTGTGTGAAAGTCTTGACTCTGCACAAGGTCTGCTCTGATGCTGTCCCAACAGGGAGGGGAAGGGACACCTTGTTATTGCTGGGTGGAGGGCTGGAGTCCGCATCCCCACGTGGTCTTCACTGACCTTCACTGTAGGTGGAGTTTGTTACCCTGGCAGGGACGAAAGTGCCAGCTCCCTACTTCACCTTCTTGACCGGCAGAAGGGGTGCATCATCGCAGCCTGATAAGGGTGGATGTCCAGGCTCCCCACTCAGCATTGGCTGGTGGCGGTGGGGCCAGTTTGTTATTTTCTGTGACATTTAGCTGGGATAAAGTAGTTGTTGTCTAGACGCTTTCTGTTTTTCTAGGCTTCCCTTTTACTGGTCCTTTGGCTAGAAAGAGCAGGCTTCTGTTGGAGCTGCTTTGTCTGTGCCCTGTGGTGTTTCTGGGTTGCCAGCTTCTTCAGTTCCAAGGCTGGGATATACGAAGCAAGAAGAAAACCCAGGGAACTCACCACTTATCCTTCCTTGGGTCTAGAGGTGCCTAGCTGGTCTACCTTCTTTCTAACTTTTCACAGTGCTCTAGTTTTCTTATGTTTGTATATAAAAATATACAATATAAATATATGTATATATTTGTTTTAAATATATAACGTCCAGGGGTTTTAGTTGTACCTAGCAGGAGCACTAGGGAAAAGTATATGTGCTCCATCCTCTCAGAGAAGAGTCACTTGACTTTACAGGCATTACCTTCTCAAACACACAGAACAGTTACACAAAGAAGATATTATATCCATTTAGTAGATAAAGAAACTGAGATTTGTACATCTTTCAAATGGTAAGTGTAAAGAGGATGAAGCACATGGGGAAAAGTCAAATGAACATGGACAAGTGGGGGCAAAATAGCCTATTTCCTTCCCTTTTCTTGCCTGTAGGTTAACTATCCCATGCCTCTTTAGACAGGAGCAGGGAAAGGAGTGTGGGCTAAAACAGCATCCTTTCCATCCCAGACTAGTGTTCTCTGGCTCCCACAGAGAATCTCCTGGCAGGCTTCTCTCCTACCCCCCACAGGACGCCATCCTGGCTGGGGAAGCCCTCGCCATCCGCGCCCTTCTCCCTCTCTCCCCACTTCCATTGTCCTTTGCACCGTGACCTCCCAGCTGCATCAGAGGCTTATTTTCTGAGCCCTTTCTCTTTTCAGTCATAAACACTTACCTCCTCAGCAGCACTGAGGGACACAAAGGATTCCTCAGTGAAAGACTAAGGAGAGGCCTGGGTTAGTGGTTCCTTCGTTGGGTACCCCAAATGATATCCCCAACAGACCCACCTTGAACATCTGTGGCCCAGAGAGAACACATGCAGGCCTCTGGTCCAGCTTCCTTCCTTCCAATCCTCAGCTTCACCCTACACACGAAGGACCTTGCCTATGTTACCCTTATCCTCTCCTGCCCCACCACAAACAGATCTCTCTGCAGCTCCATCTGTCCTGAGATGGAAGGACCCAGGGAAGAGACCCAAGCAGCATCTTAGAGACCCACCTGCAGGAGGGCATTCTGGGGGTCTCCTGAAGGCCAGAGGGAAGCTGCAGGGGAGCATCCCCTTGGCCCTGTGAGCACTTAGCTTTGTAGGAAAACATGCAGCTGGGCTGCAGTCCAAATGGGGCTCACAACCTTTCTATTCAAAGTACAGTCTGCGGACCACTGGCATTAGGGCACCTTTAGAAATGCAGAATCTCTGGCCCAACCCAGAGCAACTGGCCCAGAATATATGTTACAACAAGATGCCCAGAAAATTCATGTGAGCATTAGAGTTTAAGAAGCCTTGCTTTTAAGTCAGGGACCCAGGCACCCCAACTACGAGGCAGTCCTACCTTCTGGGTTGATGCAGACAGTAGTTCCACTTCTTAAGCTAGTATCTTACAAGCCAGTTTGGAGAATCTAGAGCTTACCGAGCCTAGGAGAAAGTTTTTCCAGTAGTTCTTTGGCCCCTTATTTCCTGGGGGAGAATGGAAATTTCAATGGGTTCTAACTCTTACCCATGAACTTCCTAAGCACGTGTTCCCAGGCAAATGACTTCCTCTCCCAGAGCCCTGGGCTTCCTGTCTGTACAATAAAGAGGCTGAACCAGGGGATCTCTAACTCTCCTTTCAGGGAAGTCAAACACTCTTGAATGAGAAGCAGCGTAAAACTGTGGGAAAAGCATGGATCTTAGAGGCAGTCTGGGCTGTTGCACAGTACAGCCCTTCTACATATTACTTGTGTGACCTTATGCAACTCAGTCTCTCTGATTTTCAGTTTTCTGTCTCTAAAAGTGGGTGAATACAATGGCTATATCAACAGGCATGTGCACAGAGGACCTTTAACAGGACTGTGGCCCACAGCACAGCTCAGTAAATACTAGTGTTTATTCTGGCACTAATATTTATGCCTTTTGTAGAGAACTGGTTGATTCTATTGATATAAGCAGAACAAAGACACAGAAACCTGAGGAAATGCTATGAGTTTCTGATTCTTCACCATCTTGCCTGAGACAGTCTCTTTTTTCATGGAAAGGTCTGAACTTTGTCAGTAATACCAGAGGCAGGAAGACCCAGCTCCGAACCAGTTGTCAGATCCGTTTAATGAATCCTCTGCTCCTATTCAGGCTAAACACAGGGACCTCATTCCCCTAGTCTGTTATCTCCCTTTTCCACAGGGAGTTACCAGGGGACTTCAAGACAGACATCAAGAGAAGAGAGATGAAGTTTCCATTGGAGGAGAAGGAAGAAAAATGAATCACCATAACTTGATTTTCTCCCCCATATATCTACAAAAGGCAAAGTGTCTAAGCAGACTGGTGAAGGAAAGAAGAAAGTAATGAGAAGGCAGCACTAGGCGCTGGGAGACAGCACTGGTGCAGAGCTGGGTTTATTTATATATTTAAGAGGCTGGAAGAGGGGAAAAGAGAGAAATGTGACAGTAAAGCAGCATGGCTGTTGACTTTTAAACTTAGAGTTAGCTGGGGGAAATACCATTTTGGACATTTTCTCATTCCATACAGGATTACAATATTAATTGGCTTAGCACACTTACAATCAGCAGATTTTTTTGCCGTGCACAGGTTAATGGAGTTGCTGGAGTGTCTCAGATAGGAAATGGTTGCCTCATAATTATGTGGTTCTTCAAATTCAGCACTGAGAAGTGTGGAGAAAAAAAAGGTTACTTAAAGCAAAATATTTTTAAAACACATTTTCAAACTCTGGGTATTTTTTTCCTCATTAGAAAAGTAACACAAGTAAGTCTGGCCAACGTGGTGACCTATGGCCAATATGGATGGCACACCACCCCCACTTTAACTACAGAAGATTTCTGGATGAAATATAACAATGTAAAAAAGTATATCAAGAACCCATCATTTACCTAGAAATCAGTAAGGTAAAAATCCCCAGGTGCCAGACAGAGAGGAAATTCGCAATTAAAGTGTCAGTGAGAATTCAGCCAAGGGACTCCATGGGAAATTGGGATCAAATAAAAAAAAGATCCCAGTGACTGGTGGCTGGGGATTATATTCAGTTCTAAGCCGCAGGCCTCAACTGAATGGGAAGCTGGAATAAGGTCCAGGGTCACAAAACGCCATCCCATCTGTAAAACTAATTGTAATAACCATGCACTCTCCCAAGGAGCAAACAGGAAAGCCTCCTATCTGAGGAGGGCAGTTGTAGCTCCAAGAGTCACCCAGGAGAAGGAAGAAACTCTACAGCCCAGCACCAAGGGGACGGGGTTCTAAATGCATACTACCTGTGTGTTCCTGAGACACGAAGCCAACCTGCTGTTAGAAGCGAAATCCCCACCACCACTGGCTCCCCTGTAAAGGAAACCTGAAGTCATGGTTTCCCAAGGGAAGAATTCCCACTCAAAACAGGCTTATAATGGAAAACTGCTAATCACACAAGAAGATGAGCCACTATAGGTAGTCAAAAGATCGAATGAAGAGCCTGTTGTTCAGAGTGAAGTAAGACAGAAAGAGAAAAACAAATATCATATATTGACACATATATATGGAAACCAGAAAAATAGTATTGATGAAAATATTTGCAAGGCAGGAATGGAGATGCAGACATAAAGATCAGATTTGTGGACACAGCAGCAGAAGGATACAGTAGAACGGACTGAGAAAGTAGCACTGACATATATACTACCATGTGTAAAACAGGAAGCTAGTGAGAAAGTGAAAGTGAAAGTCACTCACTCATGCCCGACTCTTTGCAACTCCACGAACTATACAGTCCATGGAATTCTCCAGGCCAGAAGACCAGAGTGGGTGGCTTTTCCCTTCTCCAGGGGGTCTTCCCAACCCAGGGACCAAACCCAGGTCCCCCACATTGCAGGCAGATTCTTTACCAGCTGAACCAAAAGAGAAGCCCAAGTATACTGGAGTGGGTAGCCTATCCCTTCTCCAGCAGATCTTTTCCGATTAATTGGCCAAATTTCCCTAAAATTTGGCAAATTCCGACCCAGGAATCAAACCAGGGTCTCCTGCATTGCAGGTGGATTCTTTACCAACTGGGCTATCAGAGGCAATAGCTAGTGGAAAGCTGCTATATGATACAGGGAGCCCAGCCAGGCACTCTGTGGTGATGAAGAGGGGTGGAAAGGGAGAAGGGAGGAAAGTTCACAAGGGAGGGGATATATATACAAATAGTTATGGCTGATTCACACTGTTTTACAGCAAGAACCAACACAACACTGTAAAGTAATTACCTTACAATTAAAAAATAAATTAAAAGAAGAATAAAGTAGAATTAAAATACTAAATAATAATTATTGAAGATTGTGAAACAGGGCTATGGGAATTATTTTCAGGTACCATTCAGGAGCAGGATAGATATTTTGATTATCATTAGACTTAGTTAACTGAGAATGTCAAACTTTGTCACCACAAAAATAATAGAAATAGAATATTTAACTTCTTAAGTGGTACAAGTTCAGTTCAGTCGCTCAGTCATGTCCGACTGTTTGCAACCTCATGGAATGCAGCATGCCAAGCCTCCCTTTCCATCGCCAACTCCCGGAGTTTACTCAAATTCATATCCACTGAGTCAGTGATACCATCCAACCATCTCATCCTCTGTTGTCCCCTTCTTCTCCTGCCTTTGATCTTTCCCAGCATCAGAGTCTTTTCAAATGAGTCAGCTCTTCGCATCAGGTGGCCAAAGTACTGGAGTTTCAGCTTCAACATCAGTCCTTCCAATAAATATTCAGGACTGATTTCCTTTAGGATGGACTGGTTGGATACCCTTGCAGTCTAGAGGACCCTCAAGAGTCTTCTCCAACATCATAGTTCAGAAGCATCAATTTTTCAGTGCTCAGCTTTCTTTATAGTCCAACTCTCACATCCATACACGACTTCTGGAAAAACCATAGCCTTGACTAAACAGACCTTTGTTGGCAAAGTACTATCTCTGCTTTTTAATATGCTGTCTAGGTTGGTCATAACTTTCCTGCCAAAGAGTAAAAGTCTTTTAATTTCATGGCTGCAGTCAACCATCTTCAGTGATTTGGGAGCCCCAAAATAATAAAGTCTGTCACTGTTTCCATTGTTTCCCCATCTATTTGCCATGAAGTGATGGGACTGGATGCCATGATCTTAGTTTTCTGAATGTTTAGCTTTAAGCCAACTTGTTCATTCTCCTCTTTCACTTTCATCAAGAGGCTCTTTAGTCCTTCTTCACTCTCTGCCATAAGGGTGGTGTCATCTGCATATCTGAGGTTACTGATATTTCTCCCAGCAATCTTGCTTGTGCTTCATCCAGCCTAGCATTTCTTATGATGTACTCTGCATATAAGTTAAATAAGCAGGGTGACAATATACGGCCTTGACGTACTCCTTTTCCTATTTGGAACCAGTCTGTTGTTCCATGTCCAGTTCTAACTGTTGCTTCCTGACCTGCATACAGGTTTCTCAAGAGGCAGGTCAGGTGGTCTGGTATTCCCATCTATTGAAGAATTTCCCACAGTTTGCAGTAATCCACATAGTCAAAGGCTTTGACATAGTCAATAAAGCAGAAATGATGTTTTCTTGGAACTCTCTTGCTTTTTTGATGATCCAGTGGATGATGGCAATTTTATCTGTGGTTCCTCTGCCTTTTCTAAAACCAGCTTGAACATCTGGAAGTTCACGGTTCACGTATTGCTGAAGCCTGGCTTAGAGAATTTTGAGCATTACTTTACTAGTGTGTGAGATGAGTGCAATTGTGTGGTAGTTTGAGCATTCTTTGGCATTGCCTTTCTTTGGGATTGGAATGAAAACTGACCTTTTCCAGTCCTGTGGCCACTGCTGAGTTTTCCAAATGTGCTGGCATATTGAGTGCAGCACTTTCACAGCATCATCTTTTAGGATTTGAAATAGCTCAACTGGAATTCCATCACCTCCACTAGCTTTGTTTGTAGTGATGCTTCCTAAGGCCCACTTGACTTCACATTCCAGGATGTCTGGCTCTAGGTCAGTGATCACACCATTGTGATTATCTGGGTCATGAAGATCTTTTTTGTACAGTTCTTCTGTGTATTCTTGCCACCTCTTCTTAATATCTTCTGCTTCTGTTGGGACCACACCATTTCTGTACTTTATTATGCCCATCTTTGCATGAAATGTTCCCTTGGTATCTCTACTTTTCTTGAAGAGAATCTCTAGTCTTTCCCATTCTGTTTTCCTCTATTTCTACGTGGTAGAAGGAAAATACTAAATGAGAAAGCTTAAATATTAAGAAGGCAGGAAAGGAAAAATGAACATAAGGCATTTGCATGGTAAGTCTAAAATATAATAGGAAGAAGTCCAGACTGATCAAGAATCACAAAAAATGCACAAAGATTAGTTTACTGTAAGGAAAATGGAGAGTCTCTGACTGGATGTTGCAAAAATCTTGCTAATGCTGCTAAAAACTGCCAGATAAACCAAAGCTCCCATATCAATGGAGAAAGTGTGTAAAGCAAACTTTCCAAAAGAAAGCTTAGGTAGGTGTATTAATATCAGACCACACTTTAGCATGACTGATCAAGACAATGAGGGAAGGCACACACATGTCCGTACACACACAAATTACAGATACAAAAGGGGACCAAACTAGAGTTTGTTTCAGACTTTCAGAAATCTAAGAAAAATATTAAGATCAGCTCTCTGCCAATAACTTTGAAATTTTAGGGAAATTTGGCAAATTAGTAGGGAAATATAAAATTACCACAGTGACTGAAGAAGAACTAGAAAGACTAGTAGGCTAACAAACCATTAAAGGGCTCGAATCAATAGCACTCACACCCACCTTCACACTCAATGCATCTCTCTCCTTTTCATCCACTATGTTTTATGAGAAAATTTTAGCAAAGTTTCAGAGGACAGAAAAAGAGAAAAACTACTTTACTCATTTTCAGAGGATAGTGTAATTTTGATATGAAAATCACAAAAAGTTCAAACAATGAAATAAAAATAAAGCCCAGTTTCATGTAAGAAAATTTAGTCAGTTTTAAACTAAGTACTAAATAAATGAATTAGTATTAAAATCAACTTAAGAATAACTAAAATTTATTCCAAGACTTCAAGGATGGCTCAACATCCGAAAATCTATCATTGCAGTGAATCACATTGAAACAATGAGAGAGAAAAACTCGTTTAACTATTTTAATAGATATTTAAAAATTTCCATGTAGATAAACTCTCTCAACTAGGTTAAATGCCAACAAATACCACACTTAATAATGAAGTCTAATAAACTTTAGTTGATATCTAAACTCTATTGGGAATGCCTGAAATAGGAAAAAGTCAAATCCATAGAAAATTGAACAAAAGGATATGACAGACATCACAGAAGAAAAAAAATGATCATTTACAAAAGTAAATTTGAAGTCTTATGGTCAACAGGAAGATAGAGTGAAGACAATGAGAATTTCATTTACAACCATCAGTTTAGCAAGAATCCCCCAACTGGAAAAGCGCACCACATTTGGCAAGAACACAAGAAACTCTTTATACTGGTTTGAGAGGACAGCCATTTTGAGAGATAAGTTTTCGATACCTATTATAGTAAAACTGAAGTTTCTTATTTATTATTATTTAGCAATTTCTACTTTAAGTAAATAACCTAGAGAAACTTGCTTATATTCACTTGGAAATACATAAGGATGATCATTGCAATATCATTGGGAAATGTGAAGATAAGAAACAATTTCAATGTCCCTCAGTCAGAAAATACACAAATTATGATACATTCAGAGGTTAAAGCATCTGCCTGCAGTGCGGGAGACCCAGGTTTGATCCCTGGGTGGGGAAGATAACCTGGAGAAGGAAATGGCAACCCACTCCAGTATTCTTGCCTGGAGAATCCCATGGAGGGAGGAGCCTGGTAGGCTACAGTCCATGGGGTCGCAAAGAGTCAGACACGAGTGATTCACTTTCACATGAAATATATATAGTATGCAATTATAATGAATAAACTAGCTGTACATGCATCAGCATAGATAGAATATGAAAACAGCTTTGAAAAAATTCAAGTTTCAGAAGGATAAACGATGCTGTTCATACAAAAATGTAAAATTCTGTATCTTTAACAGATATCTGAGTTTGTAGCTGAAGAATAAGAAATACAAATGGATACACTCTAATATTCATAGTTGGAGTTGCACTGGAAAGAAAGAAACAAGACTAGGGAGTGAAAGGAAGAAGGTTTCCTACAATTGTATCTACAGCAAAAGGAAAATCACTTCTTTACCCGAACTGTGGATAGGACAGAGACAGACAAATCATCCATAATCCTTTCACCATCACACAAGTGAGCTCTTTTCATTTTGGTATTCTTCCAGATTTCTGCCCTATTCCTATAGTAATAGACAATGGAAAGGCCGGACTTCCTCCTTTGTTTCCCTACTCTTTTTTTTATATTATAAGCATATTCCACTCGATTTCCTATCTATATTTGACCACTTTGGTTATTTCAGGTTTTTCTTTCATAATCTCTGTAATATGTTAAGATATGTATGAACAGTTCATTTTGCTGAAGAGGAAAAATTATGAAGTCTAATGCATCAGTAATTTCTCCCCTCACTATTTTGTTCCCTTCCCCCTGCATAAAATAATCGAGAAAAATGTTCTTAAATTATAGACTATGCCATGCATCTTATGCTCCAGTGACCTAACAATCTCCATGGGTCTATGGTAAATTAACTTTATTAATTAGAAACAATTTGTGGAAATGTTGAAAGAAATGTCTAATCAATTTCTTGGACTACTTTTGTCAGAAATGAATAAATATCTGACTTCAGATAATCAGAAAGAATTTCAACAGAGCATAAAAAAAGTCATCTTTCAGATCAGTTGTCTTTAGAGAGAGGCAGTCCTAGGATTTATGTTAAAAGGGAAAAAAGACACTGTACATGTATTTAAACTTCCCTTTCTGCCATCTGAGAATGTCTTTTATCTTTTTCCTGGTCCATTAAAACAAGATCTGAGATACACCTTGATTTAAAATGACATGGGTCAGTATAATGACCCTAGATTTCTGGGAAGAAATAATTCTACAATTTAAATATATCTATGCTTCAATTTCTTTGTTTCCACATTCATTAAAATATTTGTGTACAGTCTATATCTAGGACTTTAGACGTCATTGGGAGGCAACACAGAATTATTGATAGACTCGGAGCTGGGGGTCAGACAGATTTGAATTTGAATCCTCTCTGTTCCATTTTCTAGTTTTAAAAGTATTGAACAAATACCTTAAATCTTCAGTTTCCTACTCCACAAAACAGTAATAATAAAATCTACTTGAAAGGTATACTATAGATATTGAATGAAATATCTGCCCTCTGAATATAGGCATTCCACCAAAATTGTGCTACAAATTTATTATATTATTAAAATTACAGTATTTTAAAAAAGAAGTGTTGAGGTTTGCATTTTGGAAAGTTCCTTTTGTTACTTGCATATAGCATCAGGTTTTTATCTTTTCTGCCTTTCTTGTAGAAAACCTCTAGTAATTTAAACATTACATAATAAAACATGAATGCTTCTTAATGATACCTTCAACATTATGTTCCTGGAGAAATAAGAACCCTGTAAATGCAGTGGAAATGTTAAAGATGACTTGTAAAAGCAAATCTTTCTAACTGTATTTGGACCCTTAGAAACCTATCTTCTAAACAGATTTTTGGACTCTCTGGATGAAACACAGACTTGTGACTTCCTCTCATGGTTGTTTCCACTTGCCATGTCCACCCCTGGGCCACCATCCTCCTTTGAAGAAAGTAATTAATCAACCTCTATATCAGACTGTACCTGCTAGAGAAGCAGCTCACATAGCATATTCAAACACCTATTCCCTTCGTCAAACAATGAAGTTTTCCACGACAGGATCAGCGGCTAATTGTTGAGGGTGCTACATGCTGGACACTGTACCTAGATTCATCCCATCCACCTCTCACTGGTCGTGTGATCTCACTGGTTGGGTCACCAGCAGTTCAATGGTGGAATAACTGAGTTAACATATGGGAAATGCCTGATAGGTACATTTCCATGCTCATCTTCTCCTATGCCACACTGCATGAGGATGAGTCAAAAAGTTTTGCTGCAAGACAGTTCTGAAAAATCTAAAGAACCTGAATTAAAATAGAAAAGACTGAGACTTACACAACAAAACCAGCATGCCCTACGTTTCATCTGTTTTATTAGGGGTGTGGACCTAAGTTGAAAATCCAACTTATTCCAATTTTTTCGATGGTCCACCAGTTCTAGAAATAGGAAGAAGAGTTGTAGCTTAGCCAGCAGCTGCTCCCTGTGACATTCTACAGGTTCCTGGTGACAAGAAAGGATGAGACCATCTGATCTCTCAATTACCCAATGTCCCAAAGTGGAAAAGTTTCTATCTCCAATAAATACTTCTTGTAAGACTAACCTCCCCATAGGCTTTTACCCTAAGAAATTCCTGAATGAAAGAATTAATTCTTGAATCAAATGACTGGTAATTAGACTACAAACAATGGCATCCATTCTATCTAAACTGGATCTCAAAATGCATTTGTGCGAGGTTTACAAAATTGCATGGAAATTTTTTATTTAAATTTTTCCTCATAAGCTATTCCAACCTCTGTCTTCTAAATATTAGATAATGGTTAAAGATGAAGTAGTTGACCAGAATGGCTATAAGGAGAGACACACTTCTGGAAATAGAGGCTTTTAGGGTGGAATCTCCACACCTCTAGCCAGCTTTACCTGGCTATGACCCTGCATACACAGTTGGATCCAAGTCTCTTCTTCCTTTAATCCTGTTTCTGATGAGGACGAGATGATTGCCATTATGCTGTGTTTAGCACAGTGCTTGGCACAAAGAGTTCACTACTTCCATTTACAGTAATATTTACTACCATCTCCCCCTCTGCTCACATCAACCACTTGGACTTTAGCTTCTACTGCCTCTACCACCAGTTCTTCCACTTTTACCACTTTTACAGAACACACACACACACCTCTACATATACACACCTCTTTGTACTTGATTTTACTATCATTTTACATATGAGTTTATGTAGCCTCTATATGTTTATGTACATATACATGTATACACGTGTGTGTATGCATGCCCAATTCCTACTCCTGCATGTTTCATAACTTCACAGATTCTACTATGACTCTACAGTAGCATCAACAACAATGTCATTCAGCCCTGAACACCAGGTTTTGTTTCTAATTCACGAATGGGTAAGTCAACTCTCTCTACATAAGGGCCACAAAAGTACACTGACTAAAGGGATGGTTAATTTTGTGTGTCAGCTTGACTGGTCACAGGGTGTCCTGATAAATATTATTTCTAGAACTGTTTAGAGGGTGTTTCTAGATGAAGTTAGCATTTGAGTCAGTGGGTTCAGTAGAGTAGACTGCCCTCCCTAATACAAGTAGGCATCATGAAATCCATTGAGGGTCTGAACAGAACCAAAGGAGGAAGAAAGAGGAATTCACTCAATTTGTCCTGGCTCATCTGTTGATCTGGGTCATGTCAACTCATCTTCTCCTGCCCTTGGACAGGGATTTATCCCATTGGCTACCCTGTTCTCAGGCTGTTGGACTTGGAATTATACCACCGGCTTTTCTGCTTATAGATGGCAGATTATGAGACTTCTTGGCCTCTATAACTGTGTGAGCCAATTCCTCATACTTAATAAATAATGAAATATTATATATGTAATATATGCAATCTAATATGTAATGCATAAATACATAAAATACATGCCCTACTGGTTCTGTTCCTCTGGAGAACCCTGACTAATACAATGACCAGGTAAATGTTACTAGAGTAATCTCAGTTTCAGGAGTAATATTATTAACTTTGAAACTACTTTGTCAAACCACTGATGTCATTCATAAGGAGGGCATGTCAACAATAATAATAGCTAATAACTTTTATTCCCTTACTTTGTGCTAGGCACTGTTCCAAGTATATTTCTCAATTTATTTGATTCTCAATTGACCCTATGAAGATACTATCACTTTTTCCATATTCAAATGAGAAAACTGAGGCACAATCCAGGTCACAGAGTCATAAGCAGCAGAGCAGAGATTAGAAGCTAGATATTTGAGTACAGAATCGTGGGTCCCAATCACTCTGTTGTAGAATTTCTCAGAAAAATAGAAGTGCCAGCTGAGGTCAAACAGAGCATGAACAGCTCCCACAGCAATGGAAGTCATTACAGGAGGAGGTCATTGGCACACACCACAGAGAGGACCCAAGAGGACCAAACAAACTATGAAGCAAAGCCATGATGAGAGGCCATCGTGTGCGCTGAAGACGGGGAGGTACAGAAGCTATGAGATTTCTCACTCATTAACTCGCATGGCCTCATTCCCTCAAAGTCTATTCACGCTAATGCTATATGCGTTCTCTCCTTGAATCCTCTCAGTAGCACATGTGGAAACTGAGGCTTGGACAGCTTCAGTAACTCACTCAAGACAGCACCACTGTGGGTCAGGAAAACAGGCCTTCTAATTCCTGGTCCATTGCTCTTTTCCTTGGAACTCCAGGAACAAGGAAAAATGAGAAATGAAAATGATGAAGCCCAGAGTGATGGTGAAGGTCACGGAGCTTAAAAGTGGGTTTTAGATGATGTTTTTCAAAATTTCGTTAGGCTGATCCAATGGTTTCACAGATCAATTCTTCTATATAGCAGTCATTATATGGGGAACATGTGACAAGGCAGTTACTATATTTCTCTGTGCCTGATATTATCACTTATAAGAATAGTATTACTTAACCTTAATAGTATTACTTAACAGAATCAATGAAATCACTGATGAACTTAGGAATGACTCTTTAAACGCACCCTGACTTCTACTAATGCAACCACTAAGCAATTTTTCTAATAATCTAGTGGCCACTTTCAATGCATGAATAAAAGATGACCCTAAGCCCTCATTTTTATTATTAAGGTCAAGCTTTAAAATACCTGAATTTCAAATTTCAGGGTGTCTGCTTTGAGGTGGGACATCATATCTGAGAGCATTTGTTTTAAGAAGTGAAAGGCAGGGTCATCTGAGCTACTGGCAGGCTTTCCTAGGAAACAGACCTCCTGAAGCCAGGCGCTGCCTGCAGCCCTAGACCTTGTTACAAACAAACCCTGCACTCCAAACACACGACAAATTGCTGCCACTTATCAAGTGTTTACAGCATTGCTGGGCACTTTGTGGAATTATAGATACATATCTTGCTCTTCAGAGCGACCCAAAAAAGGGAGGATTTATTGATTTCTCCATTTTCCCATGTGAGGAAATCGGAGGCCCAGAGATATTAAATAACTCTTCTAAGATCACACAGCTAGTGTGGAGCTCAAAATATAAACCTAAGGCTATCTGACCACAAAGTCTATGCTCTTAACTCCTTATAACACATTCCTTCGATCTTCCTATTTTCAAGTATTGCTGTGTTCAATTTAAACAAATCTCAAAATTATGTAGTTGGTAAGAAAGAAGTATTTGATTCTCCCCCTGCTTTCAAATAATTTATAATTTGGACAGGGAGCTGAACTACACCCAAGAATCTAGAAGATAACAAAAACAGACTGTATATAATTGAGTCTCAAGCTAAGAACCATCTAAGTCCATTATATTACTCAGCCAGTACTGGCTGAACTATTATTACCTGCTACACAGACTGCCACTATGCATTCTAATTATGTCGAGCTACTGTGGATCCTCCACACATCAGGGTGTTTCTTGCTCCTGTGCTTTTGCACGTGTGGTTCCTCTGCTTGTAACAACCTTACTTCCAATGTCCTTTCCACAAACTTTCACTTATTCTTTATTTTTTTCAGCTTGGTCATTTTCCTTTATTATGATGACTAACAAGTGAACAGGCCTTTTTTTACATTACTTTTTTTGTTGGAGTAAAGCTGCTTTACAATGTTGTGTTAGTTTCTACTGTACAGCAAAGTGAATCAGCTGTACATATACACGTATCCTCTCTTTTTTGAATTTCTTTCCCATTTAGGTTACCACAGGGTACTCAGTAGAGTTCTCTGTGCTATACAGTAGCTCTTACTTACTCTTTAAGACACTAATTAAGTATCATTTTTCTCTGGTCCTTCAACAGTTTTTATTCTCCACACAGCAGCCAGGACGATCTTTTAAAAAGATAGCTCAGATCTTGTCACAATCTTGCTTATGCTATTTAATTTAAAAACAACAAATGTTAATTCGTGTTGTTAAAAATATTGTTAAATGAATTAACAACAATGTTAATTCATGTTGATGTATGGCAAAAATCATCACAATATCATAAAGTAACTATCTTCTAATTAAACAAAAAGTAACAACAAAACCATCGAATGCCTCACCTGTATGATCTCAGCCCTAGCAACCTCTCCAAACTCCCTATGACCCTCTTTCTCCCTCGTTACACTCTAACCACACTGGTCTCCTCTCTGTTTTACAAGGATGCTACGCACTCTCCTAAATCAAGGACTTTGCAAATGCTGTTCCTGCTTCCTGGAATGTTTCTGTATGGCCAGCTGCCTCTCAACCACTAGGACTCACCTTAGAAGTGTGGCCATGTCAAATTATTTAGCCTGTGACTCAAGTTTTCTCACTTATAAGATCTATAATAGTTGTATCTACTTCTTAAAGATTGTCACAAATGAAATCATTCACATACTTAGAACGGACACTATGTCATCATTGACTGCTATTTCTAATACTGTCATCGTTTCATTGTTGTCATAGTGGCTCCCTAGGCTATCTGCCTATTTCTACCTGCTTCTTCACCATATGTTATTTATACAGCATCCAGATTGATCTTCCCCAAATAAACGTCAGCTCACTACCTGGCTTCCCCATGCATTTAGAGCAAAATCCAAACTCAGCCCATGGCTTCTAAGAATCACCACTGGCACTGCCCTAGCACACTGTGTTTTAGCTCTAGCCCTTGCCTTTTTCGTTCTTGAAACTCACTGAGAGTGGTTCTCCCTTGAGACTGCATCCCGGCTGTCCCTCTCTTGGAACATCTTCTAGACCCTCCATGACGGGGTCCTCGTTATTGAGGTCTCAGCCCAAATGTCACCACTTCAGGAAGGCTTTTCCTGATCGCCCTCTACCTCCTTGGTTTCATTTCCAATCCCATTTTATTATCCTAATATGCTTTAACTTTTTTCTTTATAAAAGTAGACTCATAGATACAGAAAGCAAACTAGTGGTTACCAGTTGTAGGGGGAGGGTCAATATATGGGTGGGGAAAAAGGAGGGATAAACTCTTGGATGTAAGGTAGGTTACAATGATATATTACACAACAGAGGGAATACAGCCAATATTTGTAATAACTGTAAGTGGAGCATAACATTTACCACTGTTCAAGTAAGAACTACAGCCATATCTTATTTGACCACCGTGTCATTTCTCTGTTATCATTATTTTACTTGACTGCCTTAGGAAAGGCATTCACTCCCTGGGATCTGTTCTTCCTAGTCATAACATAGGTCCTAGACGTGATCACATAATCTGCTCAGCCCTGGAAGACACTTATATTCCCCACTCTGTGTGGGGTAGAAATACCAAAAACACAAACACAAAAGTATGTTCCAAAGTACCAGGTTGAAGGAGGCCATCCAGACATTGAAAACAGGTTTATATTATCTTTTAAAGACTATTGTCAAAATGAAAATCAAAATTAAATGTTTGGGAGAGAATATGGTGGACTCCCAAGATCCACCCACAGACCCTCACATGAGAGAAACATTGTACTGTCTGAATCTATTCTCCTGAAATAAAAAGCTTCTCTCTCTGTCAGTGTCTGAATCAGAGATTTCCTGACTCAGGACTCCACTCTGACTCTTAGTGGAAAAAACCCATAGTTATAGCTAATGAATAATATATTAGCCAACAGTCAACTCTGCTAAGTACTGACATAGACCCAGGGCTGATTGCTGCCCTGGGACTAACCTGCTTTGCTCACACACACAAATAGAAGCTGCTTATTCAAATGGCATGCCAACTAGCTTGGTTTGCGTGAAAGAGTGATGACAAAGGATAAACTCCAAAGCGTCATTTCATTAATGTGATATTAATATTCTAGAGAGAAGAAGAGAGAGAGAGGCCAAGGGCTGAAGAAACTAAGACTCATTGATCATCTTCTGTGTACTCCCAAGCTTTATATAATCTATATCATTTAGTCTTTGTGACAATCAATAAAGTAAATATTACTATGTTCACTTTAGAGATGTGCATATCAAAGCTCTGAGCTGTTCAGTGACTTGTATTAGAGGCAGGGTTGAACCCATGCTAATTTGACTCTGGGCCTGTACTGCTCCATTACACAATGCTGCTTATATGTAATACACAGTATAAAGGGGCTTAGAAGTAAAAATGGCTGTTGTAAATGCACTGAGTTCCTAAAAAGAGGATTACAAAATATATCCGCAGAGATACAGCAAAAACATAGACCCCTGTTATGTGAATAATGGTTAAAAACAATAAGAGTTTGAGATTAGGGAAGAATGTAGTCCTTAGATACTTTTTTAAAATATCATGTAAAGAAAAAATAAAGGGACTTCCCTGCTGATTCAGTGGTTAAGAATAACTATAGTTATAGTTATAGCATTTACTTGTTCAAAGTACTTTCTTGGCATTACAAGATAAAATTCAAAACCCTTAGCATGGCACTTAATGTATTTCAGAATTCAATGTCATATCTTACTTTTCCACATCAGCATCCTTCTTCTGTCTGTTTATATCCTCTTCTCTACCACCTTGCTTTCAATCATGTTCTAGCTCTATAGTGAACATCCACTGGTCTGTCCAACCACCCATCCTTCCATCTACCTACTATAAGTCAAGAATGTCATTATTTCTGGGAATAATATTCTACCCTCACCTACCTTAGAAAGTTAAAGTGCTAGCAGCTCAATCGTGTCTGACTTTTTGCCACCCATGGACTATAACCCGCCAGGCTCCTATGTCCATGGAATTCTTCAGGCAAGAACACTGGAGTGGGTGGGTAGCCATTCCCTTTTCCAGGGGATCTTCCTGACCCAGGAGTCGAACCCAGGTCTCCTGCATTGCAGGCAGGTTCTTTACTGCCTGAGCTACAGAGTCTCACAAAAGGGAGCAAATAGGGAAACCTGTGTAATCCTGACCTATCATTACAGGATACATTTCAAGTTCTTTTTACTTCCACGAAGCCACACCTAAGTATTCTGGTCCCTCTTCATCTCTCATCTTTCACTGTCACAGCACTATGGCTCATATCATCACTGAGGTATAGCGAGTCTCATTTTAGATGAGATTAAGTTTTAAAGTCAAAGGAAACTGTTTAACGTCAAACTGAAACTGTGCTTGTAAATCCCTTAGCAAGAACGTGTCACTCCAGAGACTGACTACAGTTTCCCAATACTTGCCTATCACAGCAAGTTTGCCCCACTGCCCCGCATGTTGAAATGGATGATTAAAATGCCAGAGAAGAAGTCAGCTTAGTTCAGAGCCAAGCTGTGGAGAAAATGCATATCGAGCTGAACACTACTATCACAGTGCACTCATAATCACACTGAGATGCTCACAGTATTCAAGGCAAGAGGGAATCAAGACCAACTTAGAGCACAGCAGAAGTGCATTGTCCCCCCAAACTGTGACACTGGGGCCCACATTCATAGAGTAAATGGTACAGATCATCTCCGAGCTGTCTAATTTTTTCTCTCTTTCACGCAAATGCACATAGAAGGCAGCTGACTTACCCTGTCATCACTGAACTGTTTCAAATAGGTAATTGAACGGGGTTCCCAAAGCACATGAATTTTATCTAGCTCCATGCAGTTTGTTCCTTGTTGAACCAGATCATCTCATCCAATCCTTGGTGTACAGAATCCTCCATTATTTGGTACCTATCTCCCTCTAACAACGCATTCCTTCCCATTTCTTACTATACTTTCTATACTCTAACTCAACTAGTTCAGTTTCCAAAAGAAAACAGGATACTCCACACTTTTTGGTTCTGGTTATGATGTCTTTTCCTGTGTTTTCTGACAGATGTTTATCCTTAATACTTAGTTCATATGTTGCATCTTCCCTGCTAGGTTGATTGAAATAATGCCTCTATTCTTCATCCCTTCCTGGATCCCTGCCCAATGCCATGTAACCTTTCAGTGTTTTACTCTAAGTCAGTATTTGCAAGATTGCCTGGATAGTCTGCAACATATGAGCCAGGCAGTTGAGCCTAGCCCAGATCAACTGAACCCATACTCACTGTGTTTACTATTGTTATATTGTTATTATGGAGTATTATTGTAGTGATAGCAAACTGATATGTTTTCTATAAAAAAAACTTCCCTGACCCTCCCAAGGAAAAGCGATCTCTCCACATTTTTGCAACCTCTGAAACTTGTACCTTTCTCTATTATAAAATGTAAAACATTCTACTATAATAAACATTTAATGAGTGAATAGGTAGTATGATCATTTTTAGGTTTAGTTTTCCTTCTAAGACTGACCTTCTTGAGAACAGGAGCATCTTTGGGAAGGAGTTAAGGTGATACACTCAAAACAGTTTGGGCATATCTATTAGTACAGCCATTATGGAATACGGTATGGTGGTTCCTCAAAAAATTAAAAATTGAAATGCCATATGATCCAGAAGTCCTACCCTCAGTATATACCCAAACGAAACAAAAACAGGATCTCCAACAGATAGCTGCACTCCTATGTAGACTGCAGTATCACTCACAATGGCCAAGATATGGAAACAACCAAAATGTCTATCAACAGAAGATGTGAGAGAGATATATATAATGTACATGTGTATATAATAGATATATATGTGAGTAAATGTGATAGATAACAAATGTTAAAGATATGTGAATGTAATATATTATAAATGTGATATATGTGTGTGTATATATAAAGATAGATATATATGGAATATTATTCAGCCTTGAAAAAGGCCATCTTGCCATTTGCAACATGGATGAACCTCAAGGACATTATGCTAAATAAGTCAGAGAAAAGACAAATACTATGTGATATCACTTATATGTGGAATCTTAAAAAAATAAAATACCTGAACTTGTAAAAGCAGAAGTAGAATGGTGGTTACCAGAGACTGAGGAGTGGGGAAACTGGAGATGTTAAGAGTACAAACTTGCAACATAAATTCTGGAAACTCAACGCACAATATAGGGATTCTAGTTAAAAAAAAAAAAAAATGCTGTATTATAAACTTAAACTTGCTGAGAGACTAGAATTTTAACTGTTTTCAAAAGAAATGATAATTATGTAAGGTGATAAAGGTGTGAGCTAGTGTTAGTTAATGCTACCACAGTAACAATATTGTGAAATATGTATACTGAACCAATATATTGTGCATTTTGAACTTACACAGTTGTACATATCCATTATATCTCAGCTTAAAAAAAAATAGTTTAGGAACACGTGGGTTAGAATCATGGCTCTGCAAGTGGCAAATTTTCTGAGCCGAAGTATCTCTAGCTATAAAATGAAAACAGAGCCAGAAACTTTGCAGCCTTCTTGAGAAGAGGACGTGAGAACCTCAGTATAAAGTGGTCAGCTCAACACATGACACATCAGAGGTGCAATACATAGACTGACACTTCCACGGCAAAAGTATTACAATGAGCGCACCAGAGCCAGAAAGGCCTTTGTCCCATGCAAAGTGAAGTCGCTCAGTTGTGTCTGATTCTTTGCGACCCCATGGACTGTAGCCTACCAGGCTCCTCCATCCATGGAATTTTCCAGGCAAGAGTACTGGAGTGGGTTGCCATTGCCTTCTCCAGGGGATCTTACTAGCTGCCCACAGCACTCTGTAGTCTCTAATCCGATTTATTACTAGGAGGCTGATGTTTCAATTTACTGAGCCCAACTGTACCGTAAATAAAAGGACCCCAGAGACCCATCTTTGCAACTTAACATCAGCACAGTTGTTAAATGCAGTTTATTTAATCTCTCATTTAATCAAAAGTTGCAGTTGGTTGCGGTTTGTTATCTCTTCTTCCCCCAACTCTTCTGAGAAATACAGACACCTGACCTGGGCTTATTGCCTGCTTTAGGGCAGACTAAGCAGCCTCGTTGATGGGCTGCATTGCTGCACAATTAAGAAATGGGTACTCACCTCACTGGAGGCAGGCTGCCTTCTTTTGTAGCTTCTGCAAGAGCAAGATGCAGGGTGGAAAAAAAAAAAAAAGACATGTTAGTGGCAGTCTGTTTAAGTGAACTGTTTGTACAATGACCTGACCCCCTCCCACCACCAGAGAAAATGCAGAGGTGCAGCTTACCCGCCCCACCCCAGCACCCAGGGACTGCCAGGGACTACATGTAGCATTCACACACACTTTATGGTGCTTATTTATTACTGCAGTCTCTTTATATTAGACTTTGACTTCCTTGGGCCCTGAAACTCCTATGGGATTTATCTCTTAATTTCTTGTTTCTTTAAAAATTTTTTTAATTAAACTTTCCACTTTGAGATAATTGTAGGTTTACATGCAGTAGTAAGAAATAATACAGAGGGACCCCATATACTCTTCACCCAGTTTCCTCAATGGTATGAGACCCGGGTTGATGTTCTTGTTTTCCCTTTGCCCTGTGGATGTCCACTAGCTCTAACAGCACTTGCTGTAACTAATGTCTTGTTTCTATCACAGAGTCCGGGAAAGAAGAGTGCAGCTGCTCAATGCATGCTTGAGGTAGTGGTAAGAGTGCCTTCCCTGAGCGCTTACTGTTGTGCTGGGCACTGTTCAGTCTTCCCAGGCCTCATCTCATTTCTCCTTACAATCATCCTACGAGAGGAGTGTTACTATCATCCCCATTTTACAGACAGGGACAATGAAGCTCAGTGGGTCCCACGACCAAACCTAAATAGCCAGTGATGAGGGAGCTGGGGTTTAATAAAATTTAATAAAATGGGGAGCCCGTTTTATTCCCCAAAACTTAGTCCTCTGTTCTCTGACAACTTTTTTCTCTTTCAGAGAGATGGTTTGAGGCCTGAATTATTTAATGTTTATAAAAATCAAACTTCACCCTCTTTGATATAGAGATAGCCATATTATCAAAGTACACTTAGAAGAGCTCTATTTCTCGTTACAGAATTTCCTTTTAGGATATGACTTAAGGTGACTTTTAGCAGTGGTTCTCAAAGCATGGCCCCCAGACCAGCAACATCAGTGTCTCCCAGAGAACTTGTTAAAAACATAAATTCTCAAATGCTCCAAACCCAGACCGGACTTCCCCAACGGCTCAGTGGGTAAAGAAGCCACCTGGAATGCAGGAGACAAAGGAGATGCAGGTTTGATCCCTGGGTCGGGAAGATCCCCCGGAGGAGGAAATGGCAACCCACTCCAGTATTCTTGCCAGAGAAATCCCATGGACAGAGTCTGACAGGCTACAGTCCAAATAGTTGCTGAGTCGAACATGACTGAGCGACTAAGCACAAATCCAGACCAACTGACTCAGAACTCTGGGTTCGGGCCCAGAAAGCTGTATTTTAACAAGTCCTCCAGTTGATTCTGATGCATGCTGATGTTTGAGAACCACTGAGTTAAAGAAATTTCACCCTGAGGTTGCCCAAAGCAGTCAAATGAGCAACCAGCAAGCTAAGAAGAAATGAATGAAGAATTAGCTCTTTCAGTGTACTGTCCACTGGTGCTCGTGGCCACAGTAAGAAAAACGCTAGCACCGCACTACACATCGCCCCAAAGTGTACATTCATCTCGTGTTTCCTTAGAGCAAACGTGAGCGAAGGCGTTGACCGTGTCAGTGGGGTCAGGCTATGGAGGTAGAAGGGGGTGAGAAGGCTCCCTTGCATAGCAGAGGAAAACACAAGAGCACGGAAAGAAGGCTGCCAAGCAGGGACGCTGCAGGCTATGGAACGGAGGACAAGTGGGGGCAGGGTGGGGCCCTCCAGTCCATTCCCACAGTGGCCCTGGTGACTCCCATCACCATCCCAGGTCAAGTTCACACTGAGTTTCCTCTCTCCGCTCCCTCCCCCTCTCCTACTCCACTTGGTTGTGTTGACAACACAGGCTTTGTAGGAAAACAAAGACTCCCTGCCTCCCTCTTCAGCTACTTTTCTTTTTCTTCCTCTTGGACAGATTCCCAGTGATCAAACGCAAAGCTCTCAGGGGAAGCAGGCTGGCCCAAGAGCGATAAGGGGCCAATTCTCACAGATTTGTCATTTCACGGGCAAGCTGCCACAGCCTCTATATGAGAATACGCAGTGATGGATGTCCAGCCCCACAGAAAAGCAGTCTGGCACCGTCCCCTGGGAGCTGATGCAGCGGGGGGAGGTGACAGAGAGACGGGGGCACGGGAGCCATGACTCCCCTTGGCTGGCTGTGCACGGGCCTGTGTGTGTGTTTCCTTACCTTCCCCATCGGGCTTGGAAAGAGCAGCTGCCTGCCTCTGGAAGGCCTGGAGGGTCACAACTGGGGGCCTTGGCGGCTTTGGGGGAGGAGGACCCAGGGACTCGACGGAAGGCAGTGGCTTGGTATTGGGGAGTTGTGGATGCCTGGCATCTGGCTGTTCCTCTGGGCACAAAGAGTCCAAAATATAGGTCATTATTTCCATCTCATGGTTGGCCTCAGTCTCACTCCCGTCCCACCTATTCTCCACCCAGTAGCCAGAGTGTCCTGATCAACATGTGAACCCAAGCTGGCCACCATCCCAGCTGCCCAGAGGATGAAGCTCAGTCTCCTCAGCTGCCGTCCACTCACTCTATCCTCTGGTATTAGAATACCACACAGCATCAGTCTACACTTTTTTTTCTTACCACACTTTACCATCCTGCTTCCCCAACCTTCAGTCCCAACATCTTTTGCTCACACGCTTGGCTTCTCAGTTTTTCAGATTTCATAAATATTTTTTGCAGTTTCTTTTTTTTTCTTTTTATTTTTTATTCTATTTTTAATTCACTTTTTTATTTGAAGTATAGTTATTTTACAAAGTTGTGTTTGTACAGCATAGTGAGTCATATGTTTGTGTGTGCGTGTATATGTATATAAAGTTGTGTTCATTTCAGGTATACAGCAAAATGACTCCATTTTTATATGTGTGTAAGATCCTTTTCTGATTCTTTTCTAGGTTATTACAAGTCCAGATTTGATTTCAAAAGCCTTAAATAGCTCTCAAATATCCAAGATTTTGTTCATTCCACCTGATGCAAAGAGCTGACTCATTTGAAAAGACCCTGATGCTGGAAAAGATTAAGGGCAAGAGGAGAAGGGGACGACAGAGGATGAGATGGTTGATGGCATCACCGACTCAATGGACATGGGTTTGGGTGAACTCTGGGAGCTGATGATGAACAGGGAGGCCTAGCGTGCCGTGGTTCATGGGGTCGTGAAGAGTTGGACACGACTGAGCGACTGAACTGAACTGAACTGTTCATGCCATTCTTGTTCTGGTATGCTGTTCCCTTACTCCTCCCTTGGTGAACTTTGACTCATTTTTTAAGACCCTCCTCCAATGATACCTTTCCTGATTTCTACCAGAAAACCAGCTCATAATCAACCACTCTTTGTTCAGTATCACCTATCACATTGTTACCACCTCTCCATCAGTGCTGTGACATATGAGAAGGGCTGGTCTATCTTCCCACTGAATGTAGGTTCCTAGAGGGAAGCAACTAAGCCCTAGGGATCTCCTCTCAGTGCCAAGCACAGGACCAGCATCAGCAGAAATGCACAATGACAATGACTATTCCCTGAAAGGATTCGTCAGGCACTCATGATGGGCAAATAATACGGGAGACATGAAGAGGAGTAACAACTGGTCTCTTGATGTCCAGGGCTCCAATATCTAGAACAGGTTTCAAGGCTGGCTTTGTAGTACCTGGGCACCTGTGGATTCTATATCCTGTAATTTTCCAGGACAGTCCCAATTTTATGTATTTTATTCTTCTGCCCTGATGAGCTAACCAACAGAAACTCCAACATTATATATAAATATTGCATAGGCTTTCTACACCAAAAACAGCACAAAATCTTATATTATTCAAGTACCTTGACTTTTGGTTGACATAACACAGTGGCTGACCACATGGTAAAACTAAAGAAACTTGGCTAGTGTTTTACAAAAACATCAGTGCAACCCCCTCAAGGCCCTGCTATCCTCTGCAGTCAAGGAGCAGGGGTCCTTCTAGCCCCACTAGCAGGGGTTACATAGTTAGGGCCAAAGTTCCTTTCTCCTAAGACTTGAAGTATAAGCTGCAAAGTCAGAGATTTTAGTCTTTATCAGATAATAGAGAAGACAGTAAAAGTGCATGATCACTTACTTACTAACTGAGCTCCTAATTTTTATCAGGCACTGTGCTAAGCAATTTACATGGGTTATCCCATTTGATCCTCCCAGCAGCTCTGTCAGCTAGGTTATCTAGACCTTTCTTTCCTCCCATCTCTCCTTGCTCCCATTCATCCTTTCTTCCTCCCTATCCCTTCATCAACAATAATTTATATTCCAAGCATTGTTCTAGGAGCTGGAACTAGAGTTAAGGACAAGAAAAGAGAGAGCTCTGCCCTCAAGAATTTTCATTCCAATAGAGGAGGCTGATGATAAACATGCAAACAGATAAACAGATAAGAAAACCATAACAGGGCGGTGACGTGGGACAAATAAGGATTTAGGGATTAACATGTACCATTACTATACATAAAATAGATAGCCAACAAGGACCTACTGGAAAGCACAGGGAATTAAACTCACTATCTTGTATTAACCTATACAGGAAAAGAATCTTAAACAGAATAGAAGAGAGAGAGAGAGAGAGAGTGTGTGTGTGTGTGTGTGTGTGTGTGTGTATAACTGAATCATTTGATGTACATCTGAAACTAACACAACATTGTAAATCAACTATACTTCAATTTTAAAAAGTTAAAAGAGAAAATCACAGCAATCTATTAATTCTATAAAGGAAATAAAACAGGATGATATGAAAGAATGTGAATTCTAGGTGGTGAGGTAATAGACTTTAGATAGAGATCTTTGGCTAGAGAAGGCTTATCTGGGAAAGTGTCATTTAAACTTAGACCTAAAGGTAATGAAGGAAAGATCAAAGAAAAGTATTATATAGGAAGGAGGAACAGAAATCATAAGGTCCTGAGTCATAATGAAGTCTGTTCACAAAACAGCAAGGAATTCCAGGATGTTGTCTATAGGCTAGTGAGCCCGGGAAAGACAGCAGGAAGTAAGTCCGAGACATCAGCAGGGACCGAAAGCAGCAGCGCTATGAAGTCAGCAGTAAATAGTTCAGACGCTCTTCCGAGGGAAAGAGAAACCAAACAGGATCATAAGCAAGAGAGCCAGCCAGCCGGCCAGCCATTTATTCAAAGAATACTTTCTTGAGAACTCATTGAAACGGGCCTTGTTCTTTTAGGTTATGGGGATACAGTGGTAAAGAAGACAGTTTTTATTCTCACTTAACTTATACTTTACTGGGGTAAACAAATACATAACAAACTAGATAGGGGTAAGTGAGAGAAAACTAAAGCCATGTAAGAAAAAGACTGCTGGAGGTGGGTGGCTATTTCAGATAGAGTGATCCACAAGGTCCACACGCAGCAGGTGACCTTGATAAAGTGAAGGAGTGAGATGTCAAAGTTCTACAGGAAAAGTGTTCCAGACAGAGAGAGCAGCAAGTATAAAGGCCCTGGGGTGGAACTAGCTTGGTATATCAGGAATAGAAAGAAGGTCAACGTGGTGAGAGAGGAAAGAGTATGAGATGCTGGCAAGGAGCAAACTGTATGAGCCACAGTAAGACAGCTAAAGTTGAAATGAGCAGGGGGTTGATATGATTGGATTAATGCTTTAGAGCATCACTGTACCTGTGAGGAGGAGCATAGACTACAAGAGGGCAAGAGTGTGAAAGCAGGGAGACCAGCTGGACCTTGCAGTGGTCCAAGAAGAGATGGTCCACAGTGGTGTAGACTTGAGCAGAAGGCAGAAATGGAAGCAAGTCAGGAGATTCAGAACGTATTTTGGTGACAGAGCCAAGAACTTGCTGCAAACAATGATTAGTTACAAACAAAGAGGCAGGGAGGTGGATAGGGGAGGGGAACAGAATATGATTCCTAGATTTTTGGCCTGAGCAAATAGGAGGGTGGTTGTGCTACTTATTAAGACAAGGAAGACTGGCAATGGATCGATTGATAGGAAAGGAAACCAGGCTTTGTGAAGTTAAGCAGACTGCCCCAGTTCAGGCAGAGCTAAGAAGCAGAGCTAAAGGATTCAAATCTGGGTTTGTCCCACCTGTCTCTCCATATAATTCCAGGAGATTAATCACTTAATCCAAACCTGAAGTTATAATCTAGCAGATGGGCTTAGAATATCTGTGCTAGAGTGTGGGACAAACACTGGCCAGGCCACATATAAGACCACCCATGCCAGTAAGCTCCAAATTAGAGAAATACAGTGATCCCTCCCCCTAGGCCTGTGGGGGCTTGATTTCTTACCTGAGGTCTGGCTGGTGAGCTCATTGTCATAGACAGGGTGACAGATGCTCCCTGTCAAGCTCCTCTCAGGACTGGAGTTTGCTTCGCTCTCCCTGCTACATTGAGAAGGTTGAACGGTGGGATCTTCAGAGATGGCACACAATCTTCTTTGAGCCATCAGGTGCCTGTGGGAAGGTAGGGACTGGGCTTCTTTTATTTCCATATTTTCCATGGGCTCCTGTGAAGTCAGCTTGATACTTTTCTGCTCTTTTAGATGGAAGGCCCTGCTTCCACAACTGGCAGGGAGAAAGATGGATGGTGTCTCACTTTTCTGAGATAAAACCTCCCAGCTCCAGAGCTTGTTTCTGAAGCTATCATTCACCATGACTTTCTTCTTATTGGCTATCTCACCATTTGACTGATACACATCTAACAGCGGAGAAGCCTTCTGTGACCTTACTGCAGAACCAGGAAAACTTGGCTGTTCCAGGTAATTAGAACATTTCTGAGTCTCACTCTTCTGAGTCCCCTTCACTTGCTGGGGTTTAAGAGGCTGGGGATCACCATCAGCACAGTTGGGTGAGTGCTGATTGTGGCTGGATGAGGGGGGTTTCCCACTGGCCGAAGTCTTCATGGACTGTCTGCTTCCAAAGTCTCCCTTTTGAGAAACACCTGCTGGGAATTTGATAGGTCCTGAAAGAGATGATGCATCAAGATTTTGAAATTTGGCTCGAAGTTCCTTGAAGTTTCTTAATCCTTCCTAGAGCATAAAAGAAAAGAAACAAGCAGCACCATTAGCTGACTTCACTGTGCTTGCTAAGCGGCTCTAGGTGCTGATGTAATGCCATTGCTTATCTACTGAGTAGTATCAGTAATGCTACTGTCTACGTGAGGCAGAGTGAAACTAACTACATGCTCTTTGAAACACTGCAGGTGTGCCTAATTTCTTCACAACATACAAAGAATGCTTATAAGATATATAGCACTAACAATTGCTGATAAACCCCTTGATATAAACTTCTGGTAGCTCTCTGCTGCCTGTGCAAATAAACCCCTTCATGTGGCATTTAAGAACAAAAGTTGTGGAATTATGATCTCAGCCACAGATCAACATGTGCGTGTGTGCTTAGTAACTCAGTTGTGTCTGACTCTGTGACCTCATGGACTGTAGCCCTCCAGGCTCCTTTGCCCATGGGATTTTCCTGGCAAAAGTACTAGAGTAGATTTCCATTTTCTCCTCCAGGGGGTCTTCTCAACCCAGGGATTAAACCCACATCTCTGGCATCTCCTGCACTGGCAGATGGATTCTTTACCACCACTTAACCCTGATGCTGGGAGAGATTGAAGGTGGGAGGAGAAGGGGACGACAGAGGATGAGATGGCTGGATGGCATCACCGACTCAATGGACATGCGTTTGAGTAAGCTCCAGGAGTTGGTGATGGACAGGGACGCCTGGCGTGCTGCATTCCATGGGGTCTCAAAGAGTCGGACACGACTGAGCGACTGAACTGAATTGAACTGAAACCAAAAGGATAATTGACAAGTTTCTAGAAACTTTATACTCTCTACCACCCTGCTTATGTGTTCCCACTCCCCCAATGCATCCCCCCATCTACTTGTCAACTGCTTTCTTGCAAGAATAATGCCCACCTTCTCCACAAGATTTGCCCTGTGGCTGACAGGTAGACTAACTCCTTCCCTGGCTCCATGTTGCCTGGCTATTGAGCTTAACATCATAGGGTGGAGACAAGAGCAATCTTTGGAACCTGACAGGTACATGTTCCATTTCTGACTCCACTCTTTATCATCTAGGCAAATACTTTGGGAAACTTGGTATCATCAGTGAAGTCTCATCATAAAAATAACTTGCAAGCAGTAGAAGCATGAGGGCTGCCATATGTAGAGTCCATCACAGTGCCTGGCACATAGTAAATAAAAGCTATTTAAAAGGGACGAGATGATGCTCTTGTATTTTTGACTCTCCTTGGGAGATTGTGTTCTACTTTAAATTCCACCCAAATTCAGTGAATGAAAATGGTGGTAGTAACAGCAGGCCAACCCTTGGAGCAAAGGAAGGGACACGCACAGGATCATACAGTAAGTTGGTGGTCTATGTAGGTGGGATTGGGCTCGAGGCCTGTGCAGTGCTCTTCCCAGTCCCCCCCCACCAACCCTCACTAAATTTACTTTTGTAAATGTATTTTGGCATTTTCTGTCTTCAGAGGAGGTGGTGGGTGGATAGAGCATAGGAGGACATCTAATGGAGCCATTTCCAAAGAGCCATCAACTTCTTCCGATCATCTTAAGGGTCTTAATTTTAGGTATACAGACAATCTCCATGCAGGTAACTTCGGATTTTGCCTGCTGAAGGAATAACTGTTGGGTGACCTCTTCTCACTGTGTTTACAGTTGACTCACACCTTCCCTCTGAAGATTTAGGAAGGGAGGAATATTGAACAGGAAGTATGAAGCAGGTGTCTGGAAGCATGCTTGCATGCTCTTCCCTCTTTCTTCAACCCTCCCTCCATCCCCTTCCTTCTCTTCCTCCTTTCTTTCTCTCTCACTCACACACACACACATATCCCTACACACACATTTATAGCTTTCTTCACAAACTTCCAAGGGTTAATTTCTTATATTTCAACCAGCAGTCAAGTTGATTCCATTGACCTTCCTCTCCCTTTATGTGCTAGCAGCCAGCACTGGGCATGGAACCAGCAGATCCGAGTATGAGGCTCAGCTTTGCCATTCCAGTCATGTGCCTTGGACAATTTACTTCACTTTTCTGAGCCTTAAGCTCCTCACTATAAAATGGGGATATCCTACTAACAGTTCAGGGTTATTGCAACACATGACACGACAGATGTATATACCTCAGTGATTAATATTTTTTAAATTGTGGTAAAATACACTTAACTTTAAATTTACCACTATAGCCATTTTTAAATGTGTAGTATAGTACAGTAATGTTCAGAACACTCACACTGTAGTGAATGTCCGGGACTCTTCCCATCTTGAAAACTGGACCACTATATTCATTAAACAACAGCTTCCCATTCCCCCTCCCCCGGAGAGAGCTGGGACAGAGAGGAAAGGGAGTACAGACACTGGTCTGTGGCAGGCAGGACAGTGTTAGACCTACATGAACGGTCTGTGCTGCAGCTCTGCATGCCCCAGCCTTGAGTCACATTCACTGGTGTGGAAGGGGTTGGGTGCTGGAATGTGGGGCTTGGAGAATGGGTTCAGGAAGAGAACAGCTACTGGCTGCAAACAGACAGATCTGAAGGGGCAGGAATAAGGAGTTCCACAATCAGGAATGTTTGTGAAAGAAATCTGGGCCGCCAGAGAAGCAAAATGCCATTGCTGAGTGGTGCACAAAAGGCAGGGCCCCCACTGTGCCCCCTGCCCCTGTCCCCTGCCTTGGTGGGCACCAGGAAGAGCACCCACCTGAGCAGGCTCCCACTTCCCTCCTGCCAATACCTCCTCTGGCCCTGCTGGCCCCAGTGGGCTTGCACACCCTGCCCATTGCTGCCTCCACCCGCACTGGCCTTAGAGGGGTCTCAGGTACAGGTGCTGCTGGGAGGAACACACACAGAGGTGGGACTGAAACCACAGTTAAGCCCCTGGGGTCACGCAACAAAGGAAGAAGAGCTGGATTCTCTCGTCATGGCTGCAAGAACCATAGATTTACACCACTGCTGCTGGCTTTGAAAACTTAGCACCTGCAGAATATCTGAATGGATGAGTGCTCCTGCATCTGAGATGGGTCTAGCTTTAGCAGCTGTGGGCTTTGTGGGCACATACACAGGGGGACTGGAGCAGGTCCGAATCTGAGCTGTCTCCATTAACTCCCACAGTGGATCCAGGCACATGATTACTGCAGTCCTGGGATGACTTTGGGGGATCTGCACTGGTGGCTTGGTGAAAACAAGGCCTGAGAAAAACCAGGAACAACTGCCACTATAACCATGGTTAAGGTGGGGCTGAGGGCAGTTTCAACAATAGTGTAATTTGTGAGTCAGCACAAGAGGTGAAAAATGACACAACAGAATACGTACACAGGTAAATAGCTCCGGAGGAGGAAAACTCAGTGACTTTTCTCCCAGTGGGAGCGCTCCAACTCTGCCTCTCTCACGCTGCAAATCAGAAACACAGCTCAGAGACAGATCTGGGGACCTCTACTCCAATAACTAGGGAGCAGACTTGCCCCTGACAGGGAAGTAACAACACAGAGAAAGTGGGGGTGGGGAGCTTTGCTCAGTATCCATCGCAGGCTCAGGTCACCACAACATCAGTCACATCTCCTATCAAGGGGATAATGGCCAGCATACACTGAGGAAAGGGGTAGTAGACATCCGTACTAAAACAGTCCTCACATCAAAAAATTTAAAACATACAGAGACTGCACAGGGACATTACCATATAAAAAACAGCCTTCCAAGGCCATGTGAGGAATTGAAAAGAAAAACCCTCAGAGTATTTGGCTTTGAAGGCCACCAGGGCCTGCATGCAGGAGCTCCACAGGGCTGGGAGAAACAGAGACTTCTCTCTTGGAGGTTGCACTCAAGGTCTCACACGCACTGGGAACCAGCACAAAGCAGTACCTCTACATGAACTGGGGCTAGGCCTAACTAGGGGTCTGGGAGGTGGGCTTTGGCTGTAGCTCACTGTGAGGGCAAGGACACTGGTGGAGGAAGCCCCAGAGAATATTGATTGGCTTGAGCTCCCCCATAGGTCCCCATTTTGGCACCAAGACCTGGCCCCACCCAACAACCTAGAGGTTCCAAGCTGTCATGCCTCAGGCCAAAGAACCAGCAAGACAGGAACACAGTTCCACCCATCAGCAGACAGGCTGCCTAAAGCCATACTGAGCTAATAGCTACGTCAAAACACACCACTTGACACAGCCCCGTCCATTAGAAGAACAAGATCCAGCTCCATCTACTAGAGGGCAGGCATCAGTCCTTCCCACCAGGAAGCCTGCATAAGCCCCTGGAGCAACTTCACCCACTAGGGGGCAGACACCAGAAGCCAGAGGTACTGTGATCCTGAAATATGTAGAAAGGAGACTACAAACACAGAAAAGTTGACATAAGACATGTTGCAAATGAAGGAACATGACAAAACCCCATAAGAACCCCATAAATGAAGTGGAAATCATTGCCATAGAATAAAGTAAAGAAAAAACAAAGAAAATAAATGAAGACAGCCTCAGAGACCTCTGGAACAACATTAAATGCACCAGTATTTGCATTAGGGGTCCCAGAAAAAGAAGAAAAAGAGAAAGGACCTGAGAAAATATTCAAAGAGATTACAGTCAAAAACTTCTCTAATATGGGGAAGGAAATAGTCACTCAAGTCCCAGGAAGCTCAGAGGGTCCCATACATGATGAACTCAAGGAGGAACATACCAAGACACATATTAATCAAGCTGACAAAAATTAAAGACAAAGACAAATTATATAAGAGCACCAAGAGAAAAGCAACAAATAACATACAAGGAAATCCCCATAAGGCTATCAGCTGATTTTTCAGCAGAAATTCTGCAGGCCAGAAGGGAGCACCACAATATATCTCAAGTGATGAAAGGGAAATATCTGCAACCAAGAATACGCTAGCCAGCAAGGATATCATTCAGATTTGATGGAGACATCAAAAGATTTACAGATAAGCCAAAGTTAAGAGAATTCAGCACCACCAAAACATCTTCACAACAAATGCTAAAGGAATTCTCTAGGTGGGAAAGAGACCAGCAACTTAAAACAACGTTTGTACATACACTGTTATATCAAAACCTCATGGGACTATCAAACCAAAAAAAAAAAAAAAAAAATCTATAGATACATACACACACAAAAGAAAAACCCAAACACAACACCAAAGATAGACATCAAATCACAAGAGAGCAAAAGCAGAAGGTAAGAAAAAAGACCTAGAAGAACAAATCCAAAACAATAAAGAGAATGTCAACAGGAACATATATATTGATAATTACTTTAACTATAAATGGATTAAATGCTCCAACCAAAAGACATAGTCAAACTGAATGCATACATAAACAAGACCTGCATATACTGTCTTCAAGAGACCCGCTTCAGATCTAGGGACACATACGGATTGAAAGTAAGAGGATGGAAAAAGTATCCCATACAAATTAAAATCAAAAGAAAGCTGGAGCAGCAATACTTAGATCAAACAAAATAGACTGTTACAAGAGATAAGGAAGGACACTACATAATGATCAAGGGATCAATCCAAGAAGAAAATGTTGCAGTTGTAAATATATAGGCACCCAACATAACAGCATCACAAATACGAGCCAAATACTAGCAGCCATAAAAGGGGAAATTGACAGAACACAACTATAGTGGGGGATATTAAAACTCCACTCACATCAGTGGACAGACGATCCAGACAGAAAATCAATAAGGAAACAGAGGCCTTAAATAACACATTAGGCCATGTGAACTTAATTGATATTTATAGAACTTTCCATCCAAAAGCAGCAGAATACACTTTCTTTTCAAGAGCACAGGGAACCTTCTCCAGGATGGATCACATACTGGACCACAAATCAAACCTCATTAAAAGTTAAGAAAACTGAAATCATATCAAACCTCTTTTCTGACCACAATGATGTGAGATTAGAAATAAATTACAGGAAAAGAAACTATAAAGTGAAAAACAACAAATACACATGGAGACTAAACAATATGCCACTAAACAACCAAGAGATTACTGAAGAAATCAGAAGAAATAAAAAATAATAATCTTACCTCAGGAAACAAGAAAAACTGCCAAATAAACAATCAACCTTATACCTAAAGCAACTAAAGAAAAAGAACAAACAAAACCCAAGGTTAGTAGAAGGAAATAAATCATAAAGATCAGAGTAGAAATAAATGAAATTGATACAAAGAAAACAACAAAGATCAACAAAATTTAAAAGCTGGTTAATTGAGAACATAAACAAAATAGATAAAACCTTAGCAAGACTCATGAAGAAAAGAGAGAGGACTCAAATCAGTAAAATTAAAAATTTAAAAAGTTACAACTGAAACAAGAGAAGTACAAAAGAGTGTAAGAGACAACTACAAGCAATTATATGCCAATAAAATGGAAAGCCTAGAAGAAATGGACAAATGCTTAGAAAGGTACAGCTTTATAAGAATGAACCAGAAACAAAGAGAAAATATGAGCAGGCCAATCACAAGTACTGAAATTGAAACTGTGGTTAAATACTTCCAACAAACACAAGTCCAGGACCAGGTGGCTTCATAGGTGATTCTATTGAACATTTAGAAACTCTTTCAAAAAATTACAGAGAACAATCCCAGGCTCATTCTATGAGACCACCATTATCTCGATCCCAAAGTCAGACAATGATAGCACAAAAGGAGACAATTATAGGTCAGTATCACTGATAAACATAGACACAGGAAACCTCAAAACAATGCTAGCAAATAGATGCAGTACATTAAAAGGATCATACACCATGATCAAGTGGGATTTACCTCAAGCATGCAAGGATTCTTAAAAATCAATCAGCATGATATATCATACTAACAAACTGAAGAATAAAAACCACATAAATCAAGAGATTCAGAAAACGCTTTTGACAAAATTCAACATCCATCTATGATTAAAAAAAAAAAACTCTCCAAAAGCGGGCATAATAAGGGCCATATACAACAAAGCCACAGCAAACATCATTCTCAACAGTGAAAAACAAAGTTTTTCCTCTACGATTAGGAATAAAACAAGGGTGCCCACTCTTTCCACTTCTATTCAACATGTGGAAGTCTTAGCCACAACAATCAGAGAAGTAAAATAAATATAATGACTCCAAAATGGAAAAGAAGTAAAACTGTCACTGCAGATGACCTGATACTATACACAGAAAATCCTGAAGATGCCACCAGAAAACTACTAGAGCTCAGTGAATTTGGTATAGTTGTCCACAGTATAGTAACGAGGATGAAAATTCATCAAATAAGCTCTACATGTTGGTTACTTATGTACCTGTCACCACTTTTAAAAATCTACAGAGAGTTAATGTGAATGAGAACCACTGATTGTCAAAGTTACAGAACTATTGGGTAAAAAGATATGCTGATGAAATAAATCAAAGATGATACAAACAGATGGAGAGATATACCATGTTCTTTGATTGGAAGAATCAATTTTATCAAAATAAGTATACTATACAAAGCAGTCTATAGATTCAATGTAATCCCTATCAGATTACTGATGGGATTACCAAATTTCTTACAGCATTTCTTACAAATGTCTTACAGAAAATAATTGCATGGTTTGTATGAAAACACAAAAGACTTCAAAGAGCCAAAGCAGTCTTGAGAGAGAAAAACGAAGATATAGAAATCAGGCTCCTGACTTCAGACTATAATACAAAGTTAAAGTAATCAAAGCAATTGATACTGACACAAAAACAGAAATATAGATCAATGTAACAAGATAGAAAGTCCAGAGATAAAACCATGCTCCTATGGTCAACTAATCTATAACAAAAGAGGCAAGAATATATAACAGAGGAAAGACAGTCTCTTCAATACGTGGTGCTGGGAAAACTGGACAGCTGTATGCAAAAGAATGAAACTGGAACACTCCCTAACACCATTTACAAAAATAAACTCAAAATGGATTAAAGACCAATATGCAAGTCTAGACACCATAAAACTCTTAAAGGAAAACAGAGGCAGAACACTCTTTGACATAAATTACAGGAAGATCTTTTTTGACCCACCTCCTAGAGTAATAAAAATAAAAACAAAAAGAAATAAATGGGACCTAGTTAAACTTAAAACCTTTTTCACAGCAAAGAAAACCACAAACAATTGAAAAAACAACCTTCAGAAGGCAAGAAAACATTTGCAAAAAAGTGACCAGCAGCGGATTAATCTCCCAAATATACAAACAGCTTATGAAGCTCAATAACAAAAACCAAACAACCCAATCAAAAATTTGGTGTAAGATATAAACAAACAGTTCTCCAAAGAAGGCATACAGATGATCAAAAAGCATGTGAAAAAGTGCTCAACATCACTAATTATCAGAGAAATGTAAATCAAAACTAAAATGGGTATGATCTCACCCCGGTCAAAATGGCCATCGTTAAAAAATTTACAGACAATGAATAGAAGCTGTAGGTGTGGAGAAAAAGAAACCTTTCTACTCTATTGGTGGGGATGTAAATCGGTAGACTCCTATGGAGAACAGTATGGAGGTTCTTTAAACAACTAAGAACTACCATATTACCCAGTAATCCCACTCCTGGGCATATATCTGGAGAAAACCATAATTCAAAAAGATACATGCACCCCAAAGTCCACTGAAGCACCATTTACAATAGATAAGATATGGAAGCAACCTTAATGTCCAGTGACAGAGGAATGGATAAAGAAAAGGTGGCACATATATACAATGGAATATTACTCAGCCATAAAACAGAACAAAAGAATGCAATTTTCAGAAACATGGATGGACCTAGAGCTTGTCATACTGAGCCAAGTCAGACAAAGAAGAACAAATATTGTATGATACCACTTACACATGGAATCTTAAAAAATGGTAAAATGAACTTATTTACAAAATACAGTCATAGATGTAGAAAACAATCTTATGTTTACTAGGGGGAAAACAGGGGGATGGATAAATTAGGAGACTGGGGGCTTCCTGGTGCTCAGTGGTAAGGAATCTGCCTGCTGATGCAGGAGACACAGGTTTGATCCCTAGTTTGGGAGTACCCACACGTCACAGAGCAACTAAGTCTGTGGACTACAACTACTGAGCCTGTGCTCTAGAGCCCAGGAGCCACAGCTACTGAACCCTGTGTCACAGCTACTGAAGTCCACATGCCCTAGACTTCATGCTCCACAAGAGAAGCCACAGCAATGAGAAGCCTGCATACCACAACTAGAGTCTCTCCTGCTCTACACTAGAAAAACGCCTGTGCAGCAACAAAGACCCAGCACAGCCAAGAATAAATAAATTTAAAAAATAGTTTTAATTTGGAGATTGGAACTGACATATACACACTCAGTTCAGTTCAGTCACTCAGTCATGTCCGACTCTTTGTGACCCCATGAATTGCAGCACACCAGGCCTCCCTGTCCATCACCAACTCCCGGAGTTCACTAAGACCCATGTCCATCAAGTCAGTGATGCCATCCAGCCATCTCATCCTCTGTTGCCCCCTTCTCCTCTTGCCCCCAATCCCTCCTAGCATCAGAGTCTTTTCCAATGAGTCAACTCTTTGCATGAGGTGGCCAAAGTACTAGAGTTTCAGCTTTAGCATCAGTCCTTCCAAAGAAATCCCAGGACTGATCTCCTTCAGAATGGACTGGTTGGATCTCCTTGCAGTCCAAGGGACTCTCAAGAGTCTTCTCCAACACCACAGTTTAAAAGCATCAATTCTTCAGTGCTCAGCTTTCTTCACACTCCAACTCTCACATCCATACATGACCACAGGAAAAACCATAGCCTTGACTAGATGGACCTTTGTTGGCAAAGGAATGTCTCTGCTTTTGAACATGCTATCTAGGTTGGTCATAACTTTCCTTCCAAGGAGTAAGCGTCTTTTAATTTCATGGCTGCAGTCACCATCTGCAGTGATTTTGGAGCCCCCAAAAAAACAAAGTCTGCCACTGTTTCCACTGTTTCCCCATCTATTTGCCATGAAGTGATAGGACCAGATGCTATGATCTTAGTTTTCTAAATGTTGAGCTTTAAGCCAACTTTTTCACTTTCCTCTTTCACTTTCATCAAGAGGCTTTTTAGTTCCTCTTCACTTTCTGCCATAAGGGTGGCAGCAGAAACTAAACACAACACTGTAAATCAACTATATTTCAATAAAAATTTTTTGAAAAGAATTAAGGTTTAAAAAAGACATTAATAATGAAAGAAATTGAAGAAGACCCAAATAAATGGAAAGAATTCCAAAGAAATCTACAGATTCAATGTAATCCCTATAAAAATTTCAACAAACTCTAAAGATTGTATAGAACCATAAAAGACCCGAAATAGCTAAAGCAAACTTGAGAAATAACAACAAAGCTGGAGTATCATACTTCCTAATTTTAAACATCACAAAGCTATAGTAGTCAAAGCAGTTTGGTACTGGCATAAGAACATAGATTTCAATCAGCAGAACAGAATGGAGAACCCAGAAATAAATCCATGCATACAATCAATTAATTTACAACAAAGATACCTACAATATACAACAGGGAAAGAACAGTCTCTTCAATAAACAGTATTGGGAAAACTGGACAAACACATGCAAAAGAATGAAATCAAACTACTATCTTACACCATACACAAAAATCAACTCAAAATGGATTAAAGACTTGAATATAAGACCTGAAACCACAAAACTCACAGAAGAAAACATAGGTGGTAGGCTCCTTGACATCAGTCTTGGTGACAGCCTTTTCGGATCTGACTCCAAAAACAAAGGCAAATGGTACTACATCAAACTAAAAAGCTTCTGCACAGCCAAGGAAATAATAACAAAATGAAAAGACAATGAACTGAATGGAAACACGTGCAAATCATATACTTGAGGGTTTAATATCCAAAATATATAAAAACTCATACATCTCAACTGTAATGTAACAGAGAAACCAATTTTTAAATGGGTAAAAGATCTGAACAGATCTTTTTCCGAAGAAGACATATAGATGGCCAACAGGTACATGAAAAGGTGCTCAACATTATTAATAAACAGGAAAATGAAAATCAAAGCCACAATGATATATTACCTCACAGCTGTTAAAATGGCTATTATCTGAAAGATAGGAAATAACAAGAGGCGGAATAGATGTGGAGAAAAGGGAACCCTGTGTTGATGAGAATGTTAGCTGGTACAGCCACTATGGAAAACAGTATGGAGATACCTCAAAAAATTAAAAATAGAACTACCATATGATCTCCAGCAATTTCACTTCTGATTATTTCTCTAAAGCAAAGGAAAACAGTACCTCAAAAGGACATGCTCCTCCATGCTCACTGTAGGATTATTTACAATAGCCAACATATGGAAACAACTTAAATGCCTGTTGATAGATGAATGGATACACAAAATGTTATATACACATATACAATGGAGTATTAGTCACCCATAGAAGGATAAAATAATAACACTTTTGACAATGTAGATAGTCCTTAAGGGTACTATGCTAAGTGAAATAAGTCAGACAGAGAAAGAAAAATACTGTACGTTCTCACTTAATGTGGAATCTAAAAACGAAACAAAAACTCCATCAAGTTTGTAGATACAGAGAACAGATTGGTGGTTGCCAGAGGTGGGGGCTGGGAGATACGAGCAATTGGTGAAGAAAGTCAAAAAGTACAAACATCCAGTTATAGAATAAATAAGTCACGGGTATGTAATGTACCACATAGGGACTACAGTTAATAACACTGTATTGCGTATTTGAAAGTTGCCAGGGGAGTAAACCTTAAAAGTTCTTATTACAAGAAAAGTACTTTGTATCTATGCATGGTGGTGGATGTTTCCAGACTTACTGAAGTGATCATTTTCCAGTGTATAAACTGTATACAGTGTATATAATTATCAAATCATTATGTTACATACCTGAAACTAATATAATGATTTATGTCAATTATACTACAGTTTAGAAAAGAACAAAACAGTCCCTGACCTTTCAGAACTTGCTGAATGAGGGAAGCAGGCACAAATTGATCATTCTAGCATAAAGCAAAGTTATTAGATACAAGGTATAAAGTCTGCTCTGAGAACATAGAGAAGAGATCATGAGGCCAGTTGGGTGGGAAGAGGGTACAAAGAAGGCTTCCTAGAGTTGACTCCTCAGATAAAACAGGCAGTCAAGCGAAGAACAGTGGGAATGCAGTTACGATGAGAGAAGAACATCAAAAAAGGAGGCATGACATGTGAAATAAGAGGACATACATGAAAAGAATTCCTTATTCTTAGAGTCCCAATGTTCAGTATGTAAGGCTGGAGAAGGAAGTAGAAGTCAAGTCTCCTTTAAGTAGTTGGGCTTAATTTTCAGAGTCGATGAGTTTTACACAGTAACTGGAGCTACTGATGAGTTTTACACAGGGCAATGACATGGTTAGGCTTATATTTCATGCTGATTATAGAGCAGAAACCAATTAAGAGGCCACTACAATGGTTTATGGCACCCCACTCCAGTATTCTTGCCTGGAGAATCCCATGGACGGAGGAGCTTGGTGGGCTACAGTCCACAGGTCGCAAAGACTCGGACACGACTGAGCAACTTCACTTCACTTTCACAATGGTCAAGTAAAATAATGAGAGGCTGGACTTGGGCAGTGTTGGTGGGCACAGAAGAAGCAGATAGATAAGAAAAACATGCAGAGTGGCATGAACTGGGCCTGGAGATCACTGGGTCTGAAGGAAATGGGAAGAAGGACTCCAGGATGATGCCCAGGTTCTAAACTGGGTGAGAGATGAACGCTAGTACCTGACACTAAGGCTGAGGACTGGAGATACAGACACTGGAGGAAAGGGTGAGCCCAGTTTGGGATGTGATGGTTTGCATTTTTAGGGAAGCCATCTAACAGGCGATTCTATATGTGACATTTGTGGGAGACAGAAACTTAGATTTGGAGTTACTGGCTTATTGGTTCATGTGGAGCTTAAGAGCACGGACCCTGAAGTCCAAATAAGCTTAAATGCCAGCTCTGCCAATTATTAGCTTTATGACTCAGAGCAAATTACTTAACTACACTGTGTTTTTTGCCTTATCTGAGATAACTGCATTCCTCAAAGGGTAGATGTCATAGGTAAGATAAACTGAAAGAAAAAGTGAAAGTTTTAGTCACTCAGTTGTTACCAACTCTTTGCAACCCCATGGACCCCAAGCTCCTCTGTCCATGGAATTCTTCAGGCAAGAATATCAGAGTGAGTTGCCATTCCCTTCTCCAGGGGATCTTTCTGACCCAGGGATTAAACCTGAGTTTCCTGCATTCAGGTGGACTCCTTACCATCTGAGACACCAGGGAGGCCAATGGCACCTCAAAAATGTCCACATCCTAGTTCCTGGAACCTGTGACTATGTTACCTTGTGACTTTACAGATGTGATTAAGGTAAGGACCTTCAGATGGGAAGATTATCCTGGATTATCCAGATAGGTCTAATGTAATAACAAGGGTCCTTATAAGAAGGAAGCATGAGGTCAGAAAAGAAGAAGTAGACATAAGGAGGTAAGGGTTGAAGATGCTACGTATGGCCATAAAGATGGAGGAAGGGTCCATGAGTCGAGGAAAGCAGGTAGTCTCCAGAAGTAGTAAAGGTAAGGAAACAGTCTTCTCTAGAGCCTCCAGAAAGAACACCATTGGCAAACACTGATTTTAGGCATCTCATGTCCAGAACTGTAAGATAATCACTCTGTTACTGCAAACTACTAAACTCATGGTAATCAGTTAAAGCAGTCTAGGAAATTAACACACCTGTTATGTGGATTAAATTGTTAAATACATACAAAGCATTTAGAAGGCATAATAAGTGCTCATTGAGTGTTAACTCTTGCTGTTACTATTAGAAGTGGTTGTTGAGGCCGTGAAACTGGAGGGGATTATGGAGGAGAATGTGCAGTGAGATCAGAGTCAAGGGACAATGGCAGAGGCCAAGAAGAAGCAGAGAGGTGGGAGCTTAGGAGAGAAGGAGAAGGGCTGGGCAGTATTAGTGAGGAACGAGTGCCTGCAGTGGCAAGTGCAGCGGATCAATTCTGTAAGATAAAGATGAAACAGCGTCTGGTGGAGTCTGTCAAGATGGAAACCACTGTATGAACACTGCAAAAGAATATCATGGCAGAAACAAAGCTGCTGTGGCTTCCAGAATGAATGGGAGGTGTAAAATAAATGACTGTAACTTTTCTTTTAGGAAACGGGCATGGCAAAGAAAGGAGAGGGGAATACTTAGAAAGGGATTCAATATCCACCAAAGGTTTTAAATTAATTTTTCTTCCTACTGAGCCTTACCCTAGTACAGATCCTGGAAAGCAAAGAACTCTACTTCCAAGGCACTCTTTCAGCTAGAATTCTGCGAAGCACAGACATCCACAGGGCAAGGGAAGCAAGTACATTCGAGTATACCCACTTAGGGTGACAATGGATCCCCTGTGGAGGAGCTGTGGCAGATGTTCCCATGCTGTGTACTGGGCAGCAGTTATTGATGGATTCCCACTGGAACGGTCCCATGTTGGACATTTCGCTTAGATAGAGCATACAAGCCCATCCTCAGCCCTTCTGGAGATTCCTACCATAACCCATTATAAATCTTTTCTGCTCAGATTGGCAACAAGAGATTTGGTTGTCTATAATAAAAACTACTAACCAGTACATCTTAGTTTTTTGCTTCTTCATAGTGCCAATCATGGAGAAGGAAATGGCAACCCACTCCAGTGTTCTTGCTTGGAGAATCCCAGGGACGGGGGAGCCTGGTGGGCTGCCATCTATGGGGTCGCACAAGCTCCTCTGTCCATGGGATTCTCCAGGCAAGTATACTGGAGTGGACTGTCATGCCCTCCTTCAGGGGATCTCCCCAACCCAGAGATCAAACCCGCATCTCTTATATCTCCTTCAACGGCAGGCAGGTTCTTTACCACTAGTGCCACCTGGGAAGCCCCATAACTCCCTCTGTCCAAATGTAAACTCTCTGAGAACAGGCATTATAGCATGCGCGTGTGCATACACACACTTTGTCAGCATGTGTTCACTGCAATAGCACCAGTGGTCAAAAGCATATTTGACCCATAGTAGGTGCTCAATAAAAGTGAGGTGAATGAATGAATTCTTTATTTACAAGTCTTTCAGTATCCTTTCAAGCGAAGGTGTCTCATTTATTTTGGTACTCCCAGTACCAGCCCTGGGGAGCACCAAACACTTGTTGAATGAATGCAAGTGAAAGTTTCTCAGTCGTGTCCGACTCTTTGCAAGTCCATGGACTGTACAGTCCATGGAATTCTCTAGGCCAGAGTAATAGAGTGGGTAGCCTTTCCCTTCTCCAGGGGATCTTTCCAATCCAAGAATCAAACCAGGGACTCCTGCATTACAGGCAGATTCTTTACCAGTTGAGCTACCAGGGAAGCCCTGTTGAATGAATAAATTAGTTTTCTTTAAAACAAACAAACAAACAGAACATTTAGAAAAATTAGTGGGTTCACATAATTCATGCACTATAATTTTACAGAATTTTATTTTTTCCCACAGACAGCTTAGAATGTACACAGAAATAAATTATCTATAAGCTATAATGTTAGAGACAACCCTGAAAACAGCCGTCGAAGACAGCCTTGGCACTTCTGATCTGGATGGAGCGAGACTCAAATACCTCACTGGGGAAGCAAAGCCAAAACAATTCCAGATATTGTAGGAACAACCTAAGATAAAAGACAGTGGTATCCACTAAACACAAGGGATTTATTTCCTTTGATATGGAAATTAACCAAGGAACCAAGGACATAGCCACCAGCCAAGAAAAACAAAGACCCTGGTGGCTCAGACGGTAAAGCCTCTGCCTATAATGTGGGAGATCCAGGTTCAATCCCTAGGTCAGAAAGATCTCCTGGAGAAGGAAATGGCAACCCACTCCAGTATTCTTGCTTGGAAAATCCCATAGACGGAGGAGCCTGCTAGGCTACAGTCCATGGGGTCGCAAAGAGTCAGACACGACTGAGCTGCTTCACTTCTCTTGCTATTCTAGAATAAGGAGAACAGAGTGAGATGGTTATAAGTCTGAGCCTTAGTTCTCTATATGTGGTATTATTATATCTACAAGAATATGTATAGCCAAACTAGGGGGGAAAACTCTAAACAGACCTCTCTCACTATTTATTTTACAGGAATCTAAGGAAGAATAATAATAATAATAACCAAAATAGCCGTGAAGTGCCTGTTTGATGCATACATGCTTTACATGACATCACTATGGGCCAGGCACTGTTTAGACCCTTAACAAAACAACAACACACCAAACAACCCAACTGAAAAATGAGCAGAAGACCTAAATCTATATATTTCTCCAAAACAACATACAGAAGACCAACAGGCACATGAAAAGATGCTCAACATCACAAACTATTTGAGACATGCAAATCAAAGCTACAATGAGGTACCACCTCACACCAGTCAGAAAGTATCTGACTAGCAAAGATCTGGCCTGGATCTTTTCAGGCCATCGTTAAAAATTCTATAAACAACCATGCAGGAGAGGGTGTAAAGAAAAGGGAACTCGCCTACACTGTTGGTGGAAATACAAACCAGTGCAGCCGTTATAGAAAACAGTATGCAAGCTCCTCAGAAAATTGAAAGTCGGGTTGCGGTGTGATCCAGAAATCCCACTGCTGGGCACATACCCAGACAAAGCTGTACCTCAACAAGACACATGCACCCCTTTGCTCGCCACAGCACTATTCATAACAGCCACGGCATGGGAACAGCCTAATGTCCACTGCCAGATGAGTGGGTAGAAAAGACGTGACGTGTATATCTATATCTCAACATGGATGGATCTAGACATTACTATAAAGTACTGATGAGCCAGAAAGAGAAAGACAAATATCATATGATACTATTTAAGTGTGGAATCTAAAATACAATACAAATCAACAATACAGAGAATAGACTCCTTGTTGTCAATGGGAGAGGTGGGGAGAGGAGGGAAGAAATGGGAGTTTGGGATTAGCAGAAGTCAACTATTACATACAGGATGGTTAAACAAGGTCCTACTGTGTAGTAGGGAATGGCAACCCACTCCAGCGTTCTTGCCTGGAGAATCCCAGGGATGGCGGGGCCTGGTGGGCTGCCGTCTATGGGGTCACACAGAGTCGGACACAACTGAAGCGACTTAGCAGCAGCAGCAGCAGCAGCAACTGTATACTTAGAGGGAACTATACTCAGTATCCTGTGGCAAACCACAAGGGAAAAGAATATGAAAAAGAATATATATGCAAATTTTACATATATATATATATATGAATCACTTTGCTGTACAGAAGTAAAACAACATTATAAATCAACTATACTTCAATGAATAAAAAAACCACTTAACTATATTACACCATGTCCATGTATCTTGCATTTTCAAGGCAGTCCTGACTTAACGTAATTTAAAAGGTGATAAGAAAATGCAGAACCAGATAACAAAATACAATTTAAATACCCTTTCAAAAGAGATCTGCAAATGAGAATAAATTCTGTGTCAAGTCACATGTCCTGACTTCTGATTTATAAAATATGGTATAGAGAGCTGCTCCACCCTCTCTGGAGTTTGCCCTGCTACAGTAGGCTGCTTGGTAACCCACTCGTGCATCATAGCTCCCTGAGTTTAATCTACAATGACATACATCCCAGCACACTGCAAACTGCAGTGAACAAGGACAACAGGTGCTCAGTGAATTCACAGTGACTCAGAAAGTGGAAGTCACCATCAGAATGTACATAAAATAAGTTCCCAAAGGAGAAGACAGGTTTAAAAAAAATTATTATTTTGTATTGGGGTATAGCTGATTAGCAATGTTGTGACAGTTTCAGGTGGACAGCAAAGGGACTCAACCATACACATATGTTATCCCCCAAACCCCTCTCTCATCCAGGCTGCTACGCTACACTGAGCGGAGTTCCATGTGCTATACAGTCCTTGTTGGTTATCCATTTTAAATGCAGCAGTGTTTACATGATGATCCCAAACTCCCTTAACTATTCTTTCCCCGCTTCCTTCCCTAGGGCAACCAAAAGCTCCTTCTGGAAGTCTGTGAGTCTGATTCTGTTTTGTAACTAAGTTCAATGGTATCACTTCTTTTTAGATTCCATACATAAGGGATGTCATAGGATATTAGGAGAAGACAGTTTTGAGGCTGGTTTAAAAACAAAAGTGAACTCATTCCTCAATTTCTGCGAATTGCTGAATAGTGCCTTCCACAGGGAGAAACAGTGACCAACATCAATGGCAAGTTTATAGTGAACATTCTTCTAGTAAGCAAATGCAAGATCCTTAAGGAGAACACCAGAGAAGGCAATGGCACCCCACTCCAGTACTCTTGCCTGGAAAATTCCATGTACGGAGGAGCCTGGTAGGCTGCAGTCCATGGGATCACTGAGAGTCGGACACGACTGAGTGACTTCACTTTCACTTTTCACTTTCATGCATTGGAGAAGGAAATGGCAATCCACTCCAGTGTTCTTGCCTGGAGAATCCCAGGGACGGTGGAGCCTGGCGGCCTGCCATCTGTGGGGTCACACAGTCGGACACGACTGAAGCGACTTAGCAGTAGCAGCAGCAGTAAGGAGAACACAAACTCAAAATTTGAAGCACCGGGAAGGCAGTAGAAGCCAAGAAATTATAAGCCCAAGAGCGAGCTATCAAATCATCCCTAACAAGTAAAGAAGCAAAAGTTGATTAATATTAACACCTGAGTCATCCTTCACAAATAAAAGGGCGTCAATTCAATATTCAATACTACAAGAGCTGTTACCATTGGGAAAAAGTGGCCTGTGTTCTTGGTATCAATGACTGATTCCAAAACCCCCAAGGAAGAGGTAGGGATAACAGAGCATAGAAGTGCTGTTTAAAGTCTTCCCACCTGCCCTCTGAACAGACCCAGGACAGAAAGGTTAAAAACTTCCATCATAGCCAATGAACATCTAGGTTGCTTCCACGTCCAAGCTATTGTAAATAGTGCTGCTATGGACATTGGGGTACATGTGTCTTTTTCAATTACAGTTTTCTCAGGGTATATGCCCACCATGTATCAAATAGATAGCCAGTGAGAAGTTGCTAAACAACACAGGGAGCCCAGTTCAGTGCTCTTTGATGACCTAAAGGGATGGGATGTGGGGAGGGTGGAGAGGTTCAAGAGGAAGAGGGATATATGTATACTTAGAGCTGATTCATGTTGTTGTACAACAGAAACCAACACAACATTGTAAAGCAATTTTCCTTCAATTAAAAAATAAAAATTTTTTAAAACTTCCATCATAAAGGAACAAGAACCAATAACTGCACAAACCCTATCTCATTATCCAGTAGATAATGTCAGTACTTTTCATCCTTCAGGTTAAACATGGGCAAGAAGCCCAGCTCTGCTAGATGTGTGATCTTGAGTAAACCACTAAATCTCTCAGCATCTGTAAAATGGGGCTAATAATGCCTGTGACATGGGGCTATTGTAAGCTTTCAGTCAAGTGGGAACAAAGCCTGGTAAGTGTCTACCCCAAGCCGGTGCTTTGGTAAGACTGCCCCTCCTCTGGTTGCAACCCCATATGCTGCATGTTAAAAAGGAGGCATCTTGAGCTCCTGCAGGCTACCTGTAAAACCTCTCCTCCTTCAGCCATGACACTGCCCACTGTTGCCTTTAAAAGCAGTCCACAGAGTCCCATGGGGTCCTAATAAGACTGCTTTGCTTCCTTCACCACTATACCCCATGCATCACCCTGAAAGCTGTAGTGGGCAATAGTTAGCCAATCACTCAGCTTCTCCTAAAACAACAGGCCATCGTGGCTTATATCCCCGTTTACCTTGGTCATTATCAGAAAGCCAAGCTAGTCCGTTAACACACGGATTTATCTCCCACAGACCTTTATATTAATAATGTCCCCAGTTGAATCCCATTCCTCACCCTTCCCTCACCTCCCCAATCCTTTCATTAAGCACTCTGGGGACACTGCAGTCAGTGGTCAGGAAAATTCCTCAGGTTCTCAATCTCATTTATGAACCTGCTATCTGCCTTGTCTCTCTAACTCAAACTGCTGTCTCCCTTGGACACACGGTTTCCCCTGACGCCCTCCCAAGTGTGGCTGTTTTTTGCCACCCTCTTCTCCTGGGCCAGGAGGTGGGTAAATGTTCTCTTTAGCTCTTCACTGCTGCTTCCAGATCATTCTTCTTCGTTAGAGATACCAACTCCACCTAACAGGATACCAAACTAAACCCACTGCTTCTTATGGAAGTCATCTACAATGCTCTGGCCATTCCTCTTCTTTACTGAAGATTTTAGCAGCTGGCTTACTCCCCTCTCTTCCCTACGACAGCCATGACAATAAGCAAATTTAGAATCCATATAGATAATCCTTTCAACACCCTAGATTCATTGCTGATGACTTTGTTCTCCACCCAACCTCAGCCACTGGTTTCCAAGGATACACCCGAGTCTTCATTCATCTTTACCAATAACTGGGCCATCTCTAACACATCAATTTCAAGTATCCTATTCTTGCATCATCACCTCCTATTTCAGCCACTTGCCTACTCTGATACCTCAGCTCTAGCAATTCTTTGACCCCAGCACATTAATCCTCAGGCCCCAACATTTCTTCCCTGTCTACTCTTTCCTGCTGTCTTCATTTCCCCCGTATACCCAAATTAGATCCCATGCATGGGCACTGTAATCACTGTGGAGTATATTATCTCTCTTACCTCCCTCCCATTTCACATTACTTGTGCTAGAATTCCCGAGTTAAACTCTGTTTCTACTCTTGGTAGCTCCTACCTTGCAGTGTATAAAAACTGGAATTCTCTATTAGAGTGGGTGCATGCAAAAACTTGGAGTTAAGGATTTAGGATTTTATTCAGTAGGTACTGGAAAGTCTCTGAGGACTGCAAGCAGGAAAGAGACACAGTAGGTAACCCCTATGCACTCAAGTCTCATTCGTGGCACTGGTTCCCCAAACTTCCTGTCCTCTCCCAGTTCCAAGCCAAATGCCTCCCTCTGCTGACGTCCGTCTCAGTGCTTATCACACTCCAGCTTATCATAATTGCTTACTGGTCTCTCTCTCCCACTAAATTCGATCTTTTCCCAGGGCAAAGACCATGTCATTCCATCACTGTATCTTCTGCTGATAGCTAGGCTAGTTAAACAGACCAATTCAAAACATTCGATCCTTGGATAGTGAAGACACTTACTAAACAGTAACCTAACAAAGTCTATGTATGGGATTCATGAAAATACAGGGAAGTGAAAAATTAGTTTGAATAGTTTGGACTGGTCTGTTCAAGGAGTCCTTCCCAAGGAGGTAAGATTGAAGGGTACAAATGGGTGTTCATTGGAGAGAAGTGGGGCTCTGGAGACATTCAAAGGAACAGCATAGGCAGAGGCGGGAGGCATGTGGGCACACTGAATTTTCAAGCGAGTAGGTAGAGCAGGCGAAGTGGAAGGAGAAAGTCATTATTTGTCCCTGAAGCCCTTCTCACTTAGTGCTGCGAAGTTCACTCAAAGTTTCACTCAAAGATGTAAGCAATTTAAGTTGCATTTGATGGGCAATAAAAGGGAGATGATATGTTAGTGCAGAGAGCCTTTTGGTGGATTTAATATCCAACCCCCTTGCTGCTTTCCTGTCTTTATCTGCCTACGTCCTTTTCTTCATGAGAGCCTGTCTGCTCAACCATCACTAATTACAGAGCCATTCGACCTTTCATTCCAGAATCCCAACTGTACTTTGGCACCAACACAAATAACGATCTCCCTGTGCTCCACACGGAATCTTGTAGGTTAGCTCTACCTCTGCAAAGGCCCTTCCGTCTGTGCCTTCCCCTTTACAGGCACTCAGGCCCTTCTTTCTCTTTCCTTGGAAAATTACGTGGGTTCCTTCAGAAATGGTTTCCACCTTTACAAAACAATACTAATTTGGTCTACAATCCCTCTACAGCAAAACCCTTGGTCCAGGTGTACTTTGGAATCCAGAAAATTTGCAATTTTAGAAAGGTTTTATGTTACAAATTCTATACATGTGGTCTGAGGCAGTAGGCTGTGATCAAACATGGTACTATTTCTGTGGTAAGACATATTAATGTTCATCTAATATAGCAAAAATAAAGACTGTAAAATGGCTTGTGTTGGTTCAGGTAGGTTTCTGACACCAAAAGAGTTTAAAAAAAAAAAAAAAAAACACTGGTTTTTAGTGTTTATTGGATTTTGGAATTATGGTTAAGAAATCATGGACTGGTTCCTATTCATTTCTGAGGGTTTTTCAAGGCTTAAAGAAGAAGAAAAACACACAACAATTATCCTAACTCTAAGCATAGTGAATGGCAGCTGTTACCATAATTATTCCTTGTCTAGCTGGTTATCATCTACTTGCTACTGTTGCTTAGTCACTCAGTCATGTCCAGCACTTTTGGATCCCATGGACTGTAGACTGCCAGACTCCTCTGTCCACAGGGATTCTCCAGGCAAGAATACTGAGCCACCAACTATCTGAGCCACCAATTATCCCTTGTCTAGCTGGTCATCTTTATCTACTTGGATTTTTGCAATCACTTTCTAACAGGTGTTAGAAATGTCTTTAGACATTTTTTCAGTGACCTGATAGATCTAAAATATAGTTCCGGTTTTGCCTTTCCATTTTTGAAAAATTAGTAATATTTTATAATTATCTAGCAATTAAAGTATTAAGTTCTTTGCCTCCTTAATCTGGTCCCAAACAACCATCATACCTCTTTATGTTACAGTTGTGCAGAACCCCTGGGGTTCTCCCAACAGGTGCTTTCTTTTCCTGAATCCCACCATAACCTGTGCTTCATTTGCCACTTGGAATGGCCTTGCCAGACATCTACTGTCCAAATTCTACTCATCTGTCTAGGAAAGGATAAGCTCTTTCAGTTGTGCCCAACTTTTTGAGACCTATGGACCATAGTCCACCAGGCTCCTCTGTCCATGGGATTCTCCAGGTAAGAATGCTGGAGTGGGTTGCCATTTCCTCCTCCAGGGGATCTTCCCAATCCAGGGATCAAACCCACATCCCCTTGTTCTCTGACACAGCTCAAATGCTTCCTATGCCATGAAACCCTCATCACTGCTGCTGCTGCTGCTAAGTCGATTCAGTCGTGTCTGACTTTGTGCGACCCCATAGATGGAAGCCCACCAGGCTCCCCCGTCCTTGGGATTCTCCAGGCAAGAACACTGGAGTGGGTTGCCATTTCCTTCTCCAATGCGTGAAAGTGAAAAGTGAAAGGGAAGTCGCTCAGTCGTGTCCAACTCTTAGCGACCCCATGGACTGCAGCCTACCAGGCTCTGCCATCCACGGGATTTTCCAGGCAAGAGTACTGGAGTGGGGTGCCATTGCCTTCTCCGAACCCTCATCACTGGCCCCCTTTAAAATGTAACCACTCCTTTATCAGATCCCTCTGGCAATGGTTCTCAAATCTTGCAGTGCACTGGAATGTCCTGGGGAATCCTAAACCTACCCCACTAAAACAATTTCTGGAGAGCCCATATATTATGAATTATCACAAGAGGCTTATTATGAAGCCTATATCTGGTCCAAGGAATAGACTGGGAAACATATCTATACAATTTTACCTGCATATCTCTTTTGGTCTCATGCCTCTTACTATATTCCATGTCCTACTACACAATTACTCAAGTAAATATCTCATCTTCCCCAAAAGTCTGTGAATACCGCAGCAGGTAGAAAACCATATGTACCTCTATAGAGCCCACAGGAATAGAGCATAATGCTTTAGTCCTAGTAAGTACTCAATAAATACTTACCAAATGACTACTGAATGAAAAAATAAATAGGTTTTCAGGGGTAATGACCTAGAGGGGATGCTCTTTAAAAAGTCTTTCTTAGAGACTTATAAATCAAGTTCACACTAATGATGCATCGAAAATGCAATTCTGATTATACCTCTCCCTGCTAAATCCTCTAGTGGTTCCCCACCGTCCTCATGGTAAATCAGACCTTCCCTAGCCATCCACATACGACCCTCTGTTCTTTTCCTGCCTCCGTCACCAGCTTCATTTCCTACTTCCTGTCTTTATCTAACCCCTCCAGCAAATCTTTTGAACTTCCCTGGTGGCTCAGACTGTAAAGTGTCTGCCTACAATGAGGGAGATCTGGCTTCAATCCCTGATCCCCTGGAGAAGGAAATGGCAACTCACTCCAGTATTCTTGCCTGGAAAATCCCATGGACGGAGGAGCCTGGTGGGCTACAGACCATGGGGTCGCTAAGAGTCGGATACAACTGAGCGACTTGACTTTCTTTCACTTTCCAGCAAATCTTAACTTGCCCTGTGCAACTTATTCATGCTGTTCCCTCTGCTTAGAATGCCTTCTAAATACTTATTCATCTGGCTAAAACTATTCATCTTTTTGAGATTTAGCCAAGTTATCAATCTGTCCCAAAAGCTCCTCCAGTTCTTAGGTTAGCCTAGAAATTGTTGTTGTTGTTCAGTTGCTAAGTCATGTTTGATTCTTTGAGACCCCATGGACTGTAGCCTATCAGACTTCTCTGTCCATGGGGTTTTCCAGGCAAGAATTCTGGAGTGGGTTGTCATTTCCTTCTCCAGGGGATCTTCCCGAAGCAGGGATCAAAGCCATATCTCCTGTATTAGCAGATGGGTTCTTTACCACTGAACCACCAGGGAAGCCCTAGCAGTACCTGATCCATATTGTGCGGCACATTTGGCTTACTGCCATTTTCCCATTTAATTTTATTAAGAGCTTCTAAAAGGTTCTAAAAAGAGAGTAATAAAATCACAGATATTTTACTTGTGAATCAGAAGGCTACTTACTAAAACAACTTCAAGAAGGAATACACAATTTTGGAATTACTAAAAAAAAAAACTTCCATATTTATGTCTGCTTTACTTATATCTTATTCACACTGTGAGGTCCTCAAGGTCATAGACCAGACTGCATGTATTCTTTTCTACTCATTCTTGCTTCACTATGCTTGGGCACACTGAATTTAGATGGATAATACGTCTTATTTGAATTGAACTGAGCTGATTAGAAAGCATTCAGATGTATTTACGGATGGAGGAAACTGAGGGAAAGTTAGTAATTCCAGATAAAAGGATATGAAAGATGTACTGAATCCTTATTATGTTATTATGCTTTCAGGCACAGTGCACATATGTATTCCTCTCAATTATTTTAATCCTTGTCATGGGCTTCTGAGCTGTGCTCCTGAAAATGAAGAAAAACTCAAGGATCAGAGTCTTCTGTAGCTTGCTCAGGTCACATAGCTAATGAGTACCTTAGCCAATGGCAGAACCCAGTACAGACATTAAAGCCTATGACATTTCATTATTATTATTTTTAATTGTATTGAACTGTGGTTGATTTTGGAGAAGGCAATGGCACCCCACTCCAGTACTCTTGCCTGGAAAATCCCATGGACGGAGGAGCCTGGTGGGCTGCCGTCTATGGAGCTGCACAGAGTCGGACACGACTGAAGCGACTTAGCAGCAGCAGCAGTGGTTGATTTACAATGTTGTGTTAATTTCTGCAGTCCATGATGAACCTATTTCCAGGACAGGAATAGAGGTCCAGGTGCAGAGAACAGGCAAGTGAACACAGGAGGGAAGGAAAGGGCGGGACAAACTGAGACACCAGCATTGACACATACATGAGCAAACTAGCTAGCTAACAGCAAACAGCTGCATAGCACAGGGAGCTCAGCTTGGTGCTCCGTGATGACTTGTAGAGCCAGGATGCAGGTAGGGGGTGGGAAGAAGGCCCAAGAGGGATCGGATATACGTATGCTTATAGCTGATTCATGCTGTTGTACAGCACAGACAACATAACATTGTAAAGAAACTATCCTTCAATTTCTTATAAACTCAATACCCTATTAAAAAAATTTCTGCTGTACAGCAAAGTGATTCAGTTTATACATGAAAGTGAAAGTGTTAGTCACTCAGTCATGTCCAACTCTTTGTGACCTCATGGACTGTAGCCCACCAAGCTCCTCTGTCAACGGAATTCTCCCGGCAATATACTAGAATCGGTAGCCATTCCCTTCTCCAGGGGATCTTCCTGACTCAGGGATCAGAGCCAGGTCTCCTGTGCTGCAGGCAGATTCTTTACCATTTGAGCCACCAAGGAAGCCTATATAAATTGTGTGTGTGTGTGTGTGTGTGTGTGTGCATGTATGTGTGTGTATGTGCATTCAGTCTTTTCCATTATAGTTTATCATAGGATATTGAATATAGTTCCCTGGGTTATACAGTAGGACCTTGTTGTTTATCCATCCTATACATAATAGCTTGTATCTGCTAATCCCAAACTCCCAATTCTTCCCTCTCCACTCTGCTCTGGGCAACCAAAGTCTGTTCACTATATCTGTGAATCTGTTTCTGCTTTGTAGATATGTTCATCTGTGTCATATTTTAGATTCCCACATATAAGTGATAACCTATAATATTTTTCTTTGTGTGGCTTACTTAGTATGATATTCTTTAGATCCATCCATGTTACTGCAAATAGAATTCTTTCATTCTTTTTTATGACTAATATTCCTGTGTGTGTTTGTATACACATATTCTTTATTCATTCATCTGTTGATAGACATTTGTTCCCATGTCTTATCTACTGTAAAGAGTTAAAACTTGTGATGTTTTCAAATGAACTCAGTGCTATAGCATGCCTTTTCTCTGTGACAGGCTTTCATTTGTCTTTCCCCAAATTCATTTGGCAATTACTTGTTGCATTTCTACAATAGTTAACATAAATGAGTAAGACAGACACAGGACTTGCCTTCATGATGTTCACAGTCTTCTGGAAAAGACAGACAAGTAAACAATGATGATAACAGGACCCAGTGGTCACTGTGACCAGGCAGTACCAGGGCAGACAGAGGGATAACCAAACCAGGTTTGATGAGTACAAAGTCTTTCCTGGAGAAACCCAGATGCAAAGAACAAACAGGAGCGTGACTGTCAGAAGCGTGGCAGGCATTCTAGGTAGAGGACATATTTATAAGACCTGAGGCATGAGAAGGGCTTTTTCCTGGTGGCCTAGCAGTAAAGAATCTGCCTGCAGTGTAGGAGACACAAGTTAGATATCTGGGTTGGGAAGAAACCCTAGAGGAGGGCATGGCAACCCACTCTAGTATTCTTGCCTGGGAAATTCCATGGACAGAGGAGCTTGGAGGGCTACAGTCCTTAGGGTGGCAAAGAGTTGGACACAACTGAAGTAACTGAGCAGGTACGCACGCATGCTGCATGAGAGAGTCTGGCATGTGTGTGTTTCCAAAGTGCGGAGCGTGGCTGAAATGTGAGGCAAAGAGGGGTAAGAAATGGGGCTGAGGCTGCATCCTGAAAGCCATTAAAAAGCTTATCAACATACATTTGCATTTTTATGCTTCTCAATACCTTCACAGGCTATACGGGAAAATAGTGAGTTAGTGATCAATTTTGCAAGTTACATACCTTCATTCAAGGTACAGCAGTACAGAAACCCTCAGGATGAAGAAAACGGAAAGAGCTATTCATTTCAAACCAATAAGGTTATGATGCCTTTTAGGAAATCAGGAAAAGAAGAAAAAAAAAAAATACCAACAACCTAAAACAAAACAGAAAAGGGGCAATGGGCTAGAAATTGCTTTAAGATACCAAAATGTTGCTTGTTAATGGCATTTAGTGGTGGGGGTGAGGGTCTCAGGGGATAACTTGGGTCATACGTCCTCAGATGCCTAATTCAAAATGCGGCTCCCAGCAGAAGGGCTAACGTATGACTGAGTTAATAGTCTGGGGATAAGGGCCTGAAGTCAAAATTTATGACCCTGCCAGCAGACCAGTCCTTGAATTACCCCATTATGGCCTCCTCACTACACTCTACATGCTTGTTTGTCACTGAAACTTGGGGCAAGAACAGGGAAAGTTCCCTAGAAACTGACTGCCAGCAAGTTGGAAATATCGACCACAGAGGGTCCTTTTTTGAGAGCACCGTCTGCTCTCTGTGCTGCCCTCTCGCCCCAGGCAGAACAGTCATTTAGTGTCCTTTGGGTTGTGATGGTTTTACTTAAGGAGCAAGTTACTGAACACTGAAAAGAGAAGGGCTGAATAACTTCTTTGAGTCACTTTATAAGCTTTCACCCTACAGCATGTGATGTAAACTCCTCAGCCAACGCAACCATTTTTAGTTCCTAGGTTTGCTTTTCATATTAGAGTCCCAGCTGCACAAAAAAGTAGTAAAAGAAATCAAAGACAGCACTCTATATGCAACGGAGGGAGATCGGGGAGCAATTTTACAGGTGTTCAGTGATTTTGTTTTGTTTTTTAAAGAAGAGATAGCAGCTCCTATCTGGTTTTCTGTCTATCCAGTATCTTCTCTCTCCAATAACAGCCACAGAAGTCACCTGGAAGATCTGCAAAACCAATAATCCTCAGAGGTATCACCATCCCCTCTACCATGGCCCCATCACCATACCACATGTTAAGCTACTTGGACCCCTGCAACAGGTGCTTTCCAGATATCACCTTCTACTAACCAGGCTGGGCAGGTGTTACTATCCCCATTTTATGGAAAAGAAAGCTGAGGTTTGGAGAGAGAGAACAGTTTAGAGATTAAAAACCATGCTGTGATCACTAAGTATCAGAGAGATGCAAATCAAAACCACAGTGAAGTATCACCTCATATCAGGTAAAATGGCCATCATCAAAAAGTCTACAAATAACAAACACTGGAGAAGGTGTGAAGAATAGGGAACCCTCTCACACTATTGGTGGGAACATAAATTCATGCAGCCACTATGGAGAATAGAATGGAGGTTCCTTGAGAAACAAGAGTTTCCATATGATCCTGCAATCCCACTCCTGGGCATATATCCAGAACAGATGAAAACTCGAATTTGAAAATGTACATGCACCCCAATTTTTATAGCAGCACTATTTATAGGCAAGACATGGAAACAATCTAAGTGTCCATCAACATACTTAAGAAGATATGCATGTACAATGGAATATTACTCAGCCATAAAAAGAATGAGATATTGTCATTTGCAGCAACATGGACGGACCTAGGACGTCCCAGGTGGCTCAGACAGTAAAGCGTCTGCCTACAGTGCAGGAGACCTGGGTTCAGTCCCTGGGTTGGGAAGATCTCCTGGAGAAGCATGGACCTAGAGATGATCATTCTAAGTAAAGTAAGGCAGACAGAGAACGACAAATAGTATACAGTATCACTTATAAGTCAGTTTTCAATTCAGTCCCAATTCTTTGGCAATGCCAAAGAATGTTCAAACCACCGCACAATTGTACTCATCTCACATGCTAGAGAAGTAATGCTCAAAATTCTCCAAGACAAGCTTCAATAGTATGTGACTGAGAACTTCCAGATATTCAAGCTGGATTTAGAAAAGGCAGAGGAACCAGAGACAAAATTGCCAACATCTGTTGGGTCATGGGAAAAGCAAGAGAATTCCAGAAAAACATCTACTTTTGCTTTCTTGATTATGCTAAAGCTTTTGACTGCATGGATCACAAGAAACTGGAAAATTCTTACAGAGATGGGAATACCAGACCACCTTACCTGCCTCCTGTGAAACCTCTATTCAGGTCAAGAAGTAGCAGTTAGGACCAGACATGGAACAACAGACTGGTTCAAAATTGGGAAAGGAGAATGTCAGGGTTGTATATTGTCACCTTGCTTATTTAATTTATATGCAGAGTACATCATGCAAAATGCTAGGCTGGATGAAGCACAAGCTGGAATAAAGATTGTGGGGAGAAATATCAATAACCTCAGATATGCAGAACTAAAGAGCCTCTTGATGAAAGTGAAAGAGGAGAGTGAAAAAGTTGGCTTAAACCTCAACATTCAAAATACTAAGATCATGGCATCTGGTCCCATCACTTCATGGCAAATAGATGGGTAACAATGGAAACAGTGACAGACTTTATTTTGGGGGGCTCCAAAATCACTGCAGATGGTGACTGCAGTCATGAAATTAAAAGACGTTTGCTCCTTGGAAGAAAACCTATGACCAACCTAGACAGCATATTAAAAAGCAGAGACATTACCTTGCTGAAAAATGTCCATATAGTCAAAGCTATGGTTTTTCCAGTAGTCATGTATGGATGTGAGAGTTGGACCATAAAGAAGGCAGAGTGCCAAAGAATAGATGCTTTTGAACTATAGCATTGGAGAAGACTTTGAGAGTCCTTTGGACAGCAAGGAGAACAAACCAGTCCATCCTACAGGAGATCAATCCTGGGTGTTCATTGGAAGGACTGATGTTGAGGCTGAAACTCCAATACTTTGGCCACCTGATGCGAAGAACTGACTCGTTGGAAAAGACCCTGATGCTGGGAAAGATTGAAGGCAGGAGGAGAAGGGGACGACAGTGGATGAGATGGTTGGATGGCATCACTGACATGATAGCATGAGTTTGCACGGGCTCTGGAAGTTGGTGATGGACAGGGTAGCCTGGTGTGCTGCAGTCCATGGGGACGCAAAGAGTCGGACATGACTGATCAACTGAACTTAACTCACTTATAAGTAGAGTCTAAAAAATAATACAAATGAATTCAAACACAAAACATAAACTCACAGACATAGAAAATATGGTTACCAAAGGGGAGAGGGAGGGCTGACAGATAAATTAGGAGTATGGGATTAATAGATACAAACTACTGCACATAAAATATATAAGCAACAAGGATTTACTGTATAATACAGATAATTATACCCAACATCTTATAATAACCTATAATGGAATAAATTTGCAAAAGAATCACTATGCCGTATACCTGAAGCTAGAGTAATATTTATTGTAAATCAGGTATATTTCAATAAAAAGCCACATTGTGGACTTTAGCATCAGGTAATCTGTTTTGGATTGTGCCCTTTTACTCTCAGTGAGGCCATGTCCAACTCGATCACCTGAGTTCTCATCAATAAAATGGAGACAATAATAGAGCTTACTTTATTGCTGGCTATTAATTTAGACCATCCTTGTTAGAGGTTATCACAGTGCCTGGTGCCTAGCATGTTTTCTATAAATGCTAGCTATTATCATGATTGCTTTTACTATTACTGATGTTGTTGAAATTTGCATCATTATTAAGAGGTAAATTTGGATTTAAAAATCAAGTCTTATTCCAAAACTCAAGTTCTTTTCACTCCACCACATTGGGTCAGACCCTCTTCATACATTGTTTTGTTTAGTTTCCCACAATACTGCAGTGGAGAAATGGTTAACTTCATTTTACAGATGAAGAACCTAAACTGGAGGGGCCAAGTGATCAAAGATTAATGAAAGACTGGTTTAGACCTTTAGACCTCAATCCCTGGTTCTTTCTAGCATACTACTGCTGCCTCAATTTTTGTCTGATAACAGTTAAGATAAATGCAACTGAAGAGTATATGCAAGGCCCTTCATCTGGGGCAGAATTTCTTCATCCAAACTGATGCTCAGCAGTCTTTATGCTTTCTAAATATGTATTCTTCTAATCTGCTCACTAAACCTCAGGATCGTCTTTCCTCAAAGAGCTAGTGAAGTCAAAGCCTCTTGTGAGAGGTTTACAGTAGCAATTAGTTACACACTGATCCCTGACACAGCTCCCAATTTCCTTTACCTTGGCAGGGGGCCAAGGATGCTCTCTGTAACCCAGCTGTTTCCCAGGAAAGAGGCATCCTTGGAGGAAACCATGAACTGACGGATTTACAGAGAAACTGCACGCTGTAGTAGAAAAACACTAAGGGAAGCCTGGGTTTCTCTTTCGGCTCTTACACTCCATAAATGTGTCTTTAGAGACAGGCTTTCTGTATCTCTTCCCCACCTGTGAAATAAGACATGGTGATTTACAGCATGAGAGTTAACTAATGCCTTCTACATGACTAAGAGGCTGAAGAACACTAATCTCTGTTGAGCCTGCCTTGTTCATTTGTTAGCTAATTCAATCAATAATTATGAATCCCCTGGAGCAGAAGTGAACCCAGGCTGCCAAGCTGCACACTCCCAGAGGCATTTGTCACATTATGATCACACAGACCATTCACAAAGGCTACCCTGTGGACAGAGTCCCCTGGAGAGGTGCAACTTGGTGGCTCCACTGCAGATACAAGTGGTGATCGTGGTGAACAAATGTACTCTGTCCTCATGGGACTTACTATAAGCAGCTGGACTGTGGTAAAGGTCACCTGAGATCATTCGGTCATTCACTAGTCAAGTGCCTATTATGTACTAGATCGTGTTGAAGGCATCATACTACAGGATATTATCCACAGCTTGTTTTCTTCTCATTTTTACCTGTAAATTCTTACTGTCCTTGAAGCTTCCAGACTTTTCTCCAGTGCACCCATTGCACTGGATACATCTCTCTCTTTTTTAATTCACCCTTGGGTTTTCTAACAGTACCTGAAGCAGAGAAGGCAGTAAATATTTGTTGAAAGAATGAAGGCATCCATGCTTTTGCACACATTTCATGCTCTGCCTGGAATTCCCTTCTCCGCTTTCCTTGTCTGGAACATATGTATTGCTTGACTCAGATCACTTGCAACTTCATGAGGAAGCCTTCTAACAAATATGCAGTGAGAGTGCTCACTCCTCTCTGCTCCAAGAAACCCTGCACTTCTCTCAATTGCAGTGTTTATTACAATTACTGTCTTCTCCATTTCCCCTTTCCTCCCTAGACTAAGAGCTACCTTAAGTGCAGCAATAGGGATAAGCACATGGGCCTTGGGGTGAAGAGTCTTAACTTAGAACCCCATCTCTATGAATTATGGCTCTGTCACTTTGACAAAGCTATCTCAGTTCTCTGTTCCCTATTTCTGGGTGAGTAAGTTGAAGATACAACTATTCACATCATAGAACTGCCATGGGCATCAAGATTGGCCCAGGGCCCGACACAAAGGAGGCCTCCAGTAATGATATTGTGATGAGAAGGGTTGTGATGTGAATAAAGAGAATGAGGAGGAGGAGGAGGAGGAGGACACTGATGTTGATGACTATGATGATTGTGGTGATTTTTATGATGAAATGAATGTCTGTGGCAAAAAGCACATGCTTAAGAAATATGTACAGAATTAATCGGCCTGCTGGTTTCAGATGAAAAATTGCCTTATTTCTGATAGGTGGTATTCTAATTTCCAATGCTTCCATTTTGACCTTCCTCTTCCGCATTCACTGACCTGAAGTATCCATGGATTTTACCCCTCGGTTCTACTTCTCCTCATCCTGTGAAATCTCCATGTGTGTGTATGCTAAGTCACTTCAGTTGTATTCAACTCTTTGCAACTCTATGGACCATAGCCCTCCAGGCTGCTCTGTCCATGGGATTCTCCAATCTCCTTATCCCTCACAATTCTTCACCTGTGCTCCAGCCCAGCCATCGAAACTAGTTCAGAACAATGGACAACACGGGACTCACCCTTCAAACATTCAGTTTGGCTTTACTTATGCTTAATCCACGTTTGCACTCTGTTCTGAAGGTTTCTCTAGTAAGTAAGTGTGTGCTCAGTCCTGTCCATCTCTCTACAACCCCACGGACTGTAGCCTGCCAGGCTCCTCTGTCCATCCATGGGATTTTCTAGGCACTGGAGAATACTGGAGTGTGTTGCCATGCCCTCCTCCAGGGGATCTTCCCAGCCCAGGGATGGAATCTGCATTTCTTAAGTCTCTTGCTTTGGCAGGCAGGTTCTTTACTACTAATGCCACTTGGCAAGGAAAAAAATGACCAGGCAACTAGATGGAGATGGCCTTGTACTGATCTCATGATTTCTGGGTCAGACTGTTACTTAGCTCAGGGATACTATCTTGAGAAACAGGCAGAATAACTGCAATGCAGAATAATGGGAATGTAGCACTTAATGGAATATTAACTGAGATTTTTCTTTGGATTATTGACAAGAGAACATAATAAGGTTTTAATAACAAATGATGCTGGCAAACAAAAAATAATCATTGACAATTGCTTAACTTCAAGAGAAGAAATATGATAAATAGAAGAGAAGTGGTCTAGCTGATTTTTAAGGTGTAACACCCTGGATCCTTATGAAGAATGTGTGGGCTTTTGACTTGTTGAAGTCAAACTGAATAGAAAAATAATATCTGAATCAGCCCAGGATTGAATATGTCACTCTGTGATTTTTGAGAAGTCCCTTAATTTCTCAGAGTTTCAGTTTGTTCATCTACAGAATGGGACCCTTGATTTTGAAAGTCTGTTGTAAGGGTTAGAAATCCCTGATTCTAACATTTGATGCTGATCACACAGTAAGCAATTAATAAATTTACATTGACTAAAGGAATATGCATACATGAACTTTGTTAATCATAATCTTATTCAACCACATAGAAACTGTTTCTCACAAGTACTTATCATGGCTTGAGGAAGTTAATTATTCAATATATTTATTGTATAAGTATATACATATTATATATATATTGAATAAGCATATTATTCAATAATTATATAATTCAATTATTATTCAATAACATATTGAATAAGGTAGTTATTCAATATACTTATTGACCAATTAAAGATACAAAATCACATTCTTTTTGGGTGATACTGGAAATATAAATAATTCTATTTATCCTATCTACCCCATGAAGTTCTTATAAATATCATATAAAATGAATTATAAGGACACTTTGAATAAAGTAAAAAATAAATGGAATGCAACACAGATTTAAGACATTAAATATATATAAATGCCATAGATCTGACACAAAAGGATTTTCCACATAGAAAGAGCAGTTAACCCTTGGAATGGGCTTACCAAAGAGAATAAGCAGTTAGCTTGGGATTCCAGCATTCACAACACAGCACCTGCCATGTGGTGGATACTCAAAACTAGATACTAAATTAATGAACAGATGAATAAACCTCATGGTGGGGGGGATGAGGTAAAAGGGAATGGCTTAAAGCAGGACTCATAATGATTCTCCAAAGCTCTATCTGAAACCTTGAAATAAGCATAGCCACATACCCACTGGGTCATAAGCAACTTGAGGAAGGGGAGGAGGACTTAGTTAATTCAGCATCTGCTCTATTCTTCCTGCCACCCACCTACCACCCTACTCTTCACCCAGAATTTATCTAGTGCTGTGCGGAGGATGCAGTCTTCAACAGAGGCACACAAGCCCCTATCTTTTCCTTTGCCTCATGTCTCTTTGTTCCCAAATATGCCACTTTTCTGCCCCCTTCATATATGCTATTCCCCATGCCTGGAATAGGGCTTCCCAGTGGTCAAGAATCCACCTGCCAACGCAGGAGATGTAGGTTCAATCAATGGGTCGGAAGATCCCCTGGAATAGGAAATGGCAACCCACTCTAATATTCTTGCCTGGAAAATTCTATGGATAGAGGAGCCTGGTGGCCTATAGTCCATGGGGTTGCACAGTCAGACATGACTGAGCACGCACATGTGCCTGGAATGCCTTTCCCTCCCTCATAGCCCACTGCCCGGTGAACGCTTTTTAACTTTTAAAACCCAAATCAGAAGTTACCTCCCTTGGGAGAGGCTTTTCTGCCTCATCCAAGTCAAGTTAAAAGATTCTCTCTTTTTCCTTAGTTATTTGAACATAATGTCATTGTTCATGTTATAACTGTCACAGTGTATTGAAAACATGCTATTTTTATAGATCTTCTCTACTAAACTCAGAGGAATTTGAAGAGGTCTAAATTGTATTTGAGGTTTTGGTCCCTCGGGCTCCCCTCATAGCTCAGTTGGTAAAGAATCCGCCTGCAGTGTAGCAGACCCCGGTTTGATTCCTGGGACGGGAAGATCCACTGGAGAAGGGAGAGGCTACCTACTACAGTATTCTTGGGCTTCCCTGGTGGCTCAGCTGGTAAAGAATCTGCCCGCAATGCGGGAGACCTGGATTCAATCCCTGGGTGGGAAGACCCCCTGGAGAAGGGAAAGGCTACCCACTCCAGTATTTTGGCCTGGAGAATTCCATGGACTGTATAGTCCTTGGACTCACAAAGAGTCATATACAACTGAGCGACTTTCTTTTTGGTTCCTCAGTACCTTGTCTGTTAAATTAAAGATCTCTGGGGTCAGATGGATTCAACGCTGGGATCAGCTTAACAGTTTTGTGGTTTTGGGGGCTAGTCACTTAAACTCATTGAAGCCCACTCTCACCAGCTGAAGACAGAAACAGTAATGGTACTCATCTTTGCCAGACTGCTGTGCAGATTAGACTATATTATTCAAAGGGCAGGCTTCCCTGGTGCCTCAGACAGTAAAGAATCCACCTACAATGCAGGAGCTGCTGCTGCTGCTGCTAAGTCGATTCAGTCATGTCTGACTCTGTGCGACCCCATAGATGGCAGCCCACCAGGCCCCGCCGTTCCTGGGATTCTCCAGGCAAGAACACTGGAGTGGGTTGCCATTTCCTCCTCCAATGCATGAAAGAGAAAAGTGAAAGTGAAGTCACTCAGTCGTGTCCGACTCTTAGCAACCCCATGGACTGCAGCCTACCAGGCTTCTCCATCCACGGGATTTTCCAGGCAAGAGTACTGGAGTGGGTTACCATTGCCTTTTCCGACAATGTAGGAGAGCTGGGTTCAATTCTGGGGATGGGAAGATCCCCTGGAGAAGGGCATGGCAACCCACTCCAGTATTCTAACCTGAAAATCCCCACAGACAGAGGAGCATGGCAGGCTCAGTCCATAGTGCTGCAAAGAGCTGGACACGACTAAAGCGACTTAGCACAGCACATTCAAAGGAAGAGCTAGATACAGTGTGGCTGTGTTAGTCACTCAGTTGTGTTCATGCTTATCTTCCAAAATGTTATCAACTGGAAACCCACATACATGCTCTGAAATAAGACTTTTCAGGTATACGGTACTTGGGATAGACTAGGTTTTATTGTAACGAAGCAACTCCTCAATTTCAGTGGCTTAACCTAAAGGTCAGGGTGGGTCAGTCGGTCTCTCACTCATACATACACATATACACACACACTACATGTTCAACAGGAGCTGGTAATACTCACTGAGGGACCCACCACTAGTGATGTCATCCTCTCAACACATGACTTGGAAGTCAGAGAGCCAGAATCTGAACCAAATGTTTGACTTGAAGCTGTTAGATGCTCAGTATTGACTACAATCCTAAATTTGGAGTTCATTAGCCAGAGAAGCATAAAGAAATGCATAAAGCATATGCAAAGCATAAAGACTCATAAACAACATTAAGTTGCTTCAGATTCTACTTGGGGCAAAACAGTGGGTTTACCAATAAAGAAGAAGAAAAACATCACTAATCCTCTTAACCTCCCCCATGAACCAGAAATTCTTCGCATGTCTCAAAGTGGTAACTGAAGACTCTGATTCCACCCATCGTTTTACAGATGAAGATACTGAAGACTTGTCCAAAGTCACATAGATTTCTTCCCAAGGCCAAGCTGTTTCTCAAAACAACATGTTTCCTAACATTTTGAGTGGGAGAACTGAAGCAGAGAAAGACATTTCACGTACATCTGTGAATCATTTTCATAAGATATAGAAAGAAAAAGAAAGTGACGTCACTCAGTCGTGTCCAATTCTGCAACCCCATGGACTGTAGCCTACCAGGCTCCTCCCTCCATGGGATTTTCTAGGCAAGAGTACTGGAGTGGGTTGCCATTTCCTTCTCCAGGGGATCTTCCTGACCGAGGGATCGAACCCAAATCTCCCACATTGCCAGCAGACGCTTTACCGTCTGAGCCACCAGGGAAGCCCCAACTGAGTGGAGGATGTGATATATTCAGAGAGTATTCCAATTTTTCAGATTGAAGAAAAACAGGTCCATGGAGTTAATGTCCCAAGGAGCAAAGCTTAACTTTGAGCCTCTGGAACTCTGCCCAGGTTCCTAACCTAATCTACACCACCTCCTCTGGGAGGATGCAGCCCTCTCTTCATCAGTGCTGGTGGCATGGAAAGGCAATAATGGAATTTCTTATCCTTTACAGTCCCCAGTTTCACACAGGAAATGTTCCCGACAGTCTAAAAGTTGAATATTCTCTCTTAAATCAAACTTGTGAAGCCAAAAGTCGATATAAATTTGTCTTTGGCACTAGTAAAGATATGGGAGATTTATACCCCATGAAGCAAAGATGAACGCCTTCACCAGCTGATATTTTAAGGAGTTAACTGGAAAGCACTCAGAACAACATATTCAGAAACAACTTTTCAGATGAAGGATGTAGCCAGGATCTATTTTTCTGCTAGGAGATTTCTTACTGGTTTTCATTGTGAATCCATGCTATGAGGAGATGTCTTGCCTGAAAGAGAGGCGGGAGGAATGGTAAGAATGTTTCGACTATGCCATTTCCCCTAGGGGTTGTATACTGCCGAAAATGCTTTTGTTTTTCTAAGCAGAGAATGTGGCTAGTTGTGTCCTAGGGTTTCCTAGTGTTGGTATTGGGATGCCTTCCCATTTTCAGCCAGCTCCGTCCTTTTCACACCCTGACACCACTATTCATTCTGTAGAGTTTCTGGGAGAGGCAAACTCTTACAGAATGTGTTCTTCAAAGCTTCAGCTTCTGGGTTTGAAACCCAGTGCCACCACAACTGGCTGTGTGACTTTCAGCAAATTGTCCACCCTCTCTGGGTCTCTCATAATACTGGAGACCTCCAGGGAGTGCCTACCTGCCTAATGACAGTGCCTATCCTAGAGGGGCTGAGAGGTAGTACATAACGAGCTCTAAGAGTCATGGCTGATGTATCTAAGTGTCAGCGTTAGCCACTATTGTTAATCATGACAAGAGTGAAACCCCAGAGAACTTCTGTTTTCTCATCTGTAAGATGGGGATAGTATTTCTCACAGATGATTTGTGAGGTTTGAACAAAACAATGCATCTAGACGCAAGGAGTGGCACAGAGTGAGTGCTCCACCAGTATTATCTTTCTTCCTTCCTGGAATATAGGTCAACAAAACAGTCACTAAGCAAGGGATGGGGGTGGGCACTAAGAGGGAATTAAGAGCTCAGAGCTGGTTAGCACAGAACTGGTAATTCCTTTGTTTCTGAGAACTATAGTTCCAGACATTAGGGTCCTTGTCCATGACACGTACACCAGAATGAAGCAGAAATATCTTAAGTTCTTCCTAGGGTCTCCACCACCCAGACTAAAAGTGAATAGCAGGTTAGACTAAGAGTACCCGGATATTGGGCTTCCCTGGTGACTCAGATGGTAAACAATCTGCTTGCAATGTGGGAGACCCAGATGCGATCCCTGGGTTGGGAAGATCCCCTGGAGTAGGAAATGGCAACCCACTCCAGTATTTTTGCCTGGAGAATTCTGTGGACAGAGGAACCTGGTGGGCTACAGTCCATGGGGTCACAAAGAGTTGGACATGACTGAGAAGCTAACACTTTCACTTTTCACATGGATATATTTGATGCTTTTTTTTTCAATATGTCATCTCATTCATTTAATCCTGTTTAATAAGTGAGGATGGTGACTGCAGCCATGAAATTAAAAGACGCCTGCTCCTTGGAAGAAAAGTTATGACCAACCTAGACAGAATATAAAAAAGCAGAGACATTACTTTGCCAACAAAGGTCCGTCTAGTCAAAGTTATGGTTCTTCCAGTATCATGTATGGACATGAAAGTTGGACTATAAAGAAAGCTGAGCGCCAAAGAATTGATGCTTTTGAACTGTGGTGTTGGAGAAGACTCTTGAGAGTCCCTTGGACTGCAAGGAGATCCAACCAGTCCATCCTGAAGGAAATCAGTCCTGAATATTCATTGGAAGGACTGAGGCTGAAACTGAAACTCCAGTACTTTGGCCACCTGACAGAAAGAGCTGACTCATTGGAAAAGACCCTGATGCTGGGAATGATTGAAAGTGGGAGGAGAAGGGGATGACAGAGGATGAGATGGTTGGATGGCATCACCAATTCAATGGACATGAGTTTGAGTAAACTCTGGGAGTTGGTAATGGACAGGGAGGCCTGGTGTGCTGTAGTCCATGGGGTCACAAAAAGTTGGACATACCTGAGTGACTGAACTGAATAAAAATATATTTTTATAATTTTTAAAAAATAAAAACTGAGGGTCCCTCCCCATCTCCCTGGGTAGACCGCAGCCTCAATGCACACAAGCAGGAGTGGCAGAGACTAAATTCAGATCATGATCTTCAGACTCCCAATTCAGTGCCCTTTCCTGGGTACCACAGCTTGGGGGAACGTCCCTAGGCATGTACTCAGAAACAGCATTGGGTACAAAATAAAACACAGGAGACTTTGGGGTGATATTTTTAAGGATGTGGAAGATGGACCTCTGTCCTGATCCTTTAAGTGCTTAAGGGAAAATGCTGGTTTGTTCTTGTATATCAACTTCGAATTGTTAAACATTGTTCCCAAGTATGATTTCCTTATTCCTACCGAAGATCACACACTGATCTTTAAGGTGAGCTCTTGACTGGCTCACACAAAGTAGGGAATGCTTTGAATTCTATTGTCTCCTCTGCTCAAATTTTGGAATGGGGAATGTGATAATATCAACAATTCTGAATATTTTTATGGCATTCTATTATTTACGACAGTACTTTACAGACATTATCCTATATAATCCTCATGGACAAAATATCAGATAGGTATTATTAGACACAGAGAAAAGAACACTGGGTCTCAGAGACGTAGAGTGACTGGGATGATAGGCCTAGACTTGAATTCAGGTGTACTTTTTTTAATTGCTTTACAGAATTTTGTTAGTTTCTGCTAAACATCAACACGAATTGGTCAGGTGTTCTGTTTTAAAAATTTCAAAATATCTCTGTCCAAAAAACCATTCAATACGACCATACTTGAACCAAAGGTCAAGATGACTTTGAGTCAAATATATCTGAGTTTGAATCTTGAGTCTGCCTTATCTATAAAATGGAGAAGATGAAAACGGTAAGAGTGAACACTAAGAAATAAAAACTAACTTTTTCCAATATTATAACCCCAAACTGCTTATTCTGGACTTCCCTGGTGGTGCAGTGGATAACAGTCTGCCTGCCAATGCAGGGGTCATGGGTTCAATTCCTGGTCTGAGAAGATTCCACATGCCTCAGAGCAACTAAGGTTGTAGACCACAATTACTGAGCCCCTGTGCCACAAATTACTGAAGTCTGTGCACTCAAGAGCCCGTGCCCCACAGCAAGAGAAGCCTGTTTACCACGACAAAGAGTAGCCCCTGCTCCCTGCAACTAGAGGAAGCCTGAGCACCGTGGTGAAGGTCTAGCAATTTAAAAAAATAATTAAAAACAAACAAAAACTGCTTATTCTTTCTGAAGCACATAATTTGTTCACTTGCCTATATTTAGTATGTCCTAACAAAATATGAATATTCGTTTTGAAAAAACTTCCCAAGACTTGAGTATTTTAGAGTTTTACAGATGAGAAAAACCAAACCCAGGGCTCAGTGATCAGAAAGGAATACTGACCACGATCCTGAGATCATTTCACTCCATTTCCCAAGCCAGGTGCTGATAAATACTTCTCAGATTTCTTCTTTGAAGAGCTAAGCACAGCTGTCTTTTTTGATCATCAGAACAACAACATGGCCCAAAATCCTTCCCAGGTTGATGGGGGAAGGGCACTGTATTGAGTATTCAAGTGAACTCTCTTAACTTCCCAGTCAGGTCCATGTAAGAGCTTGCTAGGCCTGCTCTGAAAAGGTACCCCTGACTGTGTGACTCAAAACAACAGAAATGTGTTGCCCCATGGTTCTGGAGGCTGGAAGTCAAAAATCAAGGGTCATTGCTTTGGTGCCTTCCGAGGGCTATGAGGGAAGGGTCTGTTCCCTTCTCCTTGGCCTGTGGATGGCCATCTCCATGTTCACAAGATGTTCTCACTTTATCTTCACACTGTCCTCCCTTTGTGTGTATCTCCATGTCCATCCCTCCTTTTCATAAGGACATCAGTCATATTGGATTAGACCTGCCCCAATGACCTCACTTTATCTTGGTGACTTCTGTAAAGACTCTATCTCCAAATAAGGTCAACTTCCGAGGCAGTGGGGGTTAAGACTTCAACATACGGGACTGGGGGAGGGGACAGAGTTCAATTCATAATGGTCCATGTATTATTACTGGGAAGTGAAGTGAAAGTTGCTAAGTTATGTCCAACTCTTTGAGACCCAATGGAGTATAGAGTCCATGTAATTCTCCAGGCCAGAATACTGGAGTGGGTAGCCTTTCCCTTCTCCAGGGTATCTTTCCAACCCAGGGATCAAACCCAGGTCTCCTGCATTGCAGGCAGATCTTTTACTATACCATATCACTATTTTAGCTTGTAGAATTACCTGCCCTGTGACCTCACTGAGCTGACCTAAGCCCTTTATAAAACTCAGCTGACTGCCGAGAGGTAGATGCCATTCTCCCCTTTATAGATGGGGTAACTGGGCACAGAGAGATAGGTAACTTGCTCAAAGACAAACAGCTAGTAAATTGTGGAGCAAGAAACTGAAACCAGTTGGGCTGCCCCAGAGCCCATGCCTTTAAGCCTCAGGCTGTGCTACCTTTGGGATCTCACAGTCCAGACCTGGGGCTGGTCAAAGGGCTGGGAACTTGCAAGCTGGAGAAAAACCAATCATGACCACCCAGGAGCAAGAGAAGGCTTCTCAGGAAGGTGATAGCTGAGCTGAGTATTAATGAAGTGACAAGATTCTAGCAAGAGGAATGTGCATGGTGCAGAACAGGCTGGAGCATAAGGCATGCAGGACCAGGAGGCTTAAGTGGGAGTACCTTGACCTTGTCAGCCAGGTGAAGCCCCTGGGCTCTGCTGCACAGGCAATGGGGGACAATTTGAGGGGATCTGGCAGGGGTGTGACATGATCAAACTCGCCTGTTAGAACCACTTCTCCAGTGGAGAAATGTGGACGCCTAGTTTGGGGAAGAGAAAGCTTGACTCAATGTCAAGGTAACTGTGGGTAACTCCAGGGTACAAGCTGCTGGTTAAGACTGAACATCAGTCCTGCAGCTGTGCAGGTCACTTCATGTTTCATGATCAAGGACTACGCAACACTGTTTAAGAGGCCTCTGCAGCACAGCTTGTCTGCAAAGATAGAAGGGAGGTGACCAGTCTTAAGGCCACCTCTTGGAATTCCCAAGAAGCTTCACCCAACCATCTGATCTGAATCCCTGTGCACTCCACTTGTCCAAGGACAAGCTCATTAACAACAGACCATCTTCACAGCAATATCTTTCTCAGTGGGCCCACCCCTTTCCAGATGTTACCCTGCCTCATGACCTATTTATTAAGAATCAGAATATTCAGAAAAAAAACCCTGAAATCATTCTTGAGGGCTTGCTAAGTGGTCTCACTTAGCATTCAGAACCTGGGTTCTAGACAGAACTGTCAAAAATAAGCCACCTATGACCTTAGGACAGTCCTATGACATCAGAGCATGACAAGACTACAGGGCTGTGTTTAGTCCCATCCCAGAGGTGCTGGCCCTCAGTGGCTCCCTTGGTCTCCAGCATGAAGTACATCTGTGTTCAAGGGACTCAGTTGTTGTTCAGTCACTAAGTCATGTCCGACTCCCATGGACTGCAGCACGCCAACCTTCCCTGTTCTTCACTATCTCCCAGCGTTTGCTCAAACCCACGTCCATTGAATTGGGAATGCTATCCAGATACTGATGTTTCAGTATCTGGCTCCAATTTACTTCTTGGGATTTGGGTCTTCCCTTGTCCCTCATCCCTGCCTACTCCTCCCTCCCCTTTCCGTCCTTCCTCTGACATGCATCTCAGATACTAGCTCCTCCAACAGACCCTGGATGGTCCCACTTAGGGTTAGGTCCCCATTCTTGATGCTCCTGGTAAAACCTGAGCCTTTCTTCATCACCCTACTTTTCATTAATACTGCAATTGTCTGTTTTCTTGACATTGTCCCCTGCCAAACTGAGCAACTAGAGGACATGTATGACAGACTCCCCTTTTAGAAGTTCTAAGCTAGGGCCTGACTCAGAGAAGATGTTTGGTGACCTTCTGCTGAACAGTGCAAGAGGAGAGCCTAATGATTTGATGCTAGAGTTTACTCTCAAAAAATAACAAGATCATTTAAGAGCATCCACTATGTATAAGGCACAGCCGAGAAGTAGTTACAAAGTGTGTGACTTTTCCCTCCTGGGCTCCAAGTTTCCCATCTCTAAAACGGGAGTCATTAGACTAGCTGGTCTTTGAGAAATCTACCAACTCTTACATTTTATTATTCAATGGTTGGCTCAAGTCACTTGGCTAGTAAGAGGCAGAAGCAAACATAAATACAGGTATTTGGGCTCCAATGCCAACGCTCAGGAGAAGGCAATGGCACCCCACTCCAGTACTCTCGCCTGGAAAATCCCATGGATGGGGTCGCTAAGAGTCGGACACGACTGAGCAACTTCACTTTCACTTTTCCTTTCATGCATTGGAGAAGGCAATGGCAACCCACTCCAGTGTTCTTGCCTGGAGAATCCCAGGGATGGGGGAGCCTGGTGGGCTGCCGTCTATGGGGTCGCACAGAGTCGGACATGACTGAAGCGACTTAGCAGCAGCCAATGCTCATTCATCAAGAATTCAGGTACCACTTTCTAAGCTCCCCCACTGACAAGCAACCTCAGCTTAAAAATGCTAGGATTCTCTCTTGCCAAGACTGGGGAACTACTCAGCTGAGGGAAGGCACCAAGGTAGAACTTCATCAACCTCTGAACTATGTAACAAAGTATATTTTTAAAGAACTCTCTAGAGCCTTATATCCATGAGGGAGAATGATATGATACTTTTATAACTAAAATAAAGAAAAAATTAATAGTTCCGGTATCTACTGTTGCAAAACAGACCTCACAACTGAGTGGCCTAAAACAATAACCATTTTTCCTTATCTCACAATTTAGCTGGGATAGAAATTTGAGCTAGGTTCAGTAGGGTGACCCTTTTGTTCCACAGGGTGGTGATAAAATTGCCACCAGTAAATGGGCTGGTCTGCAGAACCCTGGTTCTTTGTCATGCAGGAATGCTGGAAGGCTAGGTTTAACAGGAACTGTCAACCAGAGCCGACACGACTGAGCGACTTCACTTTCACTTTTCACTTTCATGCACTGGAGAAGGAAATGGCAACCTACTCCAGTGTCCTTGCCTGGAGAATCCCAGGGACGGGGGAGCCTGGTGGGCTGCTGTCTATGGGGTCGTACAGAGTCGGACACGACTGAAGCGACTTAGCAGCAGCAGCAGCAGTCAACCAGAGCAGCTGGTTGACAGATGTCTCCATAGACCTCTTACATGGGGGTTAAGGGCTGCAAGAATAAGGGTTCCCACAAACCAGGTAGAAGCTGCATAGTCCTTTACGACACAGCCTCTAAAGTCACATAATGTTACTTGTGTCACAGTCTATTGGCCAAACCAGTCATGATTCTGCCCAGATTCAAGGCAAGGGAACACAGACTCCACATCTTGATGGGAGGAATGTCAGAGAATGTGTAGCCAAGTTTGAAAACCGCCACAGCAACATATACTAAATGCTGCTATGCACCCAGCATTATGCCAAGCAATGAAAATTTTTTATGTTAATCATATTCCTAGCTGGGCCTCCCCCTCAAACTCTAAACTCAATAGCTGTCTACTCAGCCCCTCAACCTATAATTTACTATGTCTAAAACTGACCCCCTGGTCTCCCTGCAAACCTGTTCCACCTTAAATCATCTCATTCAATGTCAACTACATTCTTCAAGGTGCTTAGGCTTCACGCCCTAGCGTCGCTTTCTTTCACATTTTTTGTTTCATCCATCAGTTAATCTTGTTAAATCCACCTTTAATACATATCCAGAACCTAACCATTTCTAGTCACCTTCATTGCTAAGACTCTGGCCTGAGCCCCCATATTCTATTGCTTGAATTCAGGCAAGAGCCTCCTAACTGGTCAGCCAGCTTCTAATCCTGCTTCTTCTACCATCTAGTTTCTAAACAACAGCCAGGTGATCCTTTTAAAAAGCAAGTTGGATCATTCTCTTCTGCCACTCATTACACTCAGGTGCTCTCCATCTCACTCCAAGGAGCACCTGGAATTCCCACAATGGCCTCCAGCATCCTATGTGACCTGACCTCTACTTCTTCACATGCACTCTCTCCTTTGATCTCTCCAGGCTGGGCATCTTACTGAGCCCTTGAACACATCAGACAAGCTTCTGCCCCAGGGCCTTTTTGCACTTGTTTTGTATCCCTCTGCAGAGCGCTCTTCCCTACAAGATCCACAGCACCAAAGTCCTCACCTGCTTCAAGCGTCTGCTCAAATGGCACCTTGTACTGATGCTGTTCTTGAAACTATCCCATTTAAAATACCAGCCTCTCCTGCTCACTGCCTCAGAGTCTTCAAACTCTGCCTTACTCTGTGCTTCTACACTGAGTTCACCACCATTTGACCTAACGTGTGTGTGTCTTCACCAGTAGAACACAAGTTGTATGAAGGCAGGCATTTCTGGCTGGGTCATTGCTGCATCTGCAGCCCCTGAAGGAGGCCTAACAACACAATGCAGGTGCTTAGTTATGCATATGGACTGGGTGTTTTGTTAGCTTTACAACAAATCCTTTTAAAATGAGAAATAACCCATATTTCTCTTTTGATCTTTTTCCCCCCTCTTTCTCTGAGCAGAAAACATTGCATAACCACATCAGCTTATCCCATAACTGCATTATCTTATCCCATAAAAATGCCATGAGCTAACATGCCCTTTGGTACATTTTTCTCTCCAGTTACCTAACATTCCCCCGTTTTCCAGTTGTCATCCTTGCCGGCAATGCCTGGCTTATAGTTGGCACTCAATATTTGTTACTGACAAATCACAGCCCGTGCTTTGGCTCTGCTGCTTACCAGCTGTGTGATATTAGGTAACGAACAACATTCTGTTTCCTCCCTGTAAGAACTGGGGCAGAAAGCACTGACCTTGACCTCACTGTGTTGTTACCTAGATACACTGAAACAATGGAAGCTAGTGCATACCCCTGGCATATCAGAGAGGGCAAAATATAAGTTTGTTTCTTTTTATTCACAACCACACTGGATCTATTCACCCTGGCATTTTCCCATCAATTAGGAGTTTCTCAGAAATTGCTAAACTGTAGGATAGGGAGAGAATTCAGAGGAGGGGAGACAGACAGAAACCATACCAGCGTGCCTTTGCTCTCTCTTCCAAAACTCAGCTAGCTGGAATGGAGGGTCAGCCACAGAGACATGTGTCCACTGCCTTGGGACCAAAGGGAGCTTCTTCTGATCGGTGACCAGTAAAATGGGTCCTCCATCCCCACGTACAACCAACTTCTGGGAAGGAAGTGCCTGACTCACAGAAGAAAATGACTTGACTCCAGATGCATAATAAAGAAGACAATGAAGGTGAAACACATCATTGCCCTGCCCCCTTGTAGAGAAACTGACTTATTTTAGAGAAGTAGGGAGGCGGTGGAGAATTAGAAAAGAGGAAAATATGGTCAGTCAGGTGAAAAAACTCTCCAACTAGGCAAACAGGATGTGGCCATCCATCCAAGCAGAAGGGAAGTTCACCTGCTCGGTGCAGGGCACTTCCCCAATTTTTGTTTTTTTTAACAAACACCTCCAATCATCTCACTAGTTATTCTAGTAGTAATCCTATTTTACCAGTGAACAACCAGAGGCTAAGGAAAATGAACTTACTGGCCCCAGGCCATACAGCTTATAAGAAGCAGAGCCCGCAGGAAAACCGCAAGCCACAGAAGAGCCCCTGCTGCTACTGCTACTGCTAAGTCGCTTCATTCGTGTGCGACTCTGTGCGACTCCATAGACTCCCCCGTCCCTGGGATCCTCCAGGCAAGAACACTGGAGTGGGTTGCCATTTCCTCCTCCAATGCATGAAAGTGAAGTCGCTCAGTCATGTCCGACTCTTAGCGACCCCATGGACTGCAGCCTACCACGGTCCTCGGTCCATGGGATTTTCCAGGCAAGAGTACTGGAGTGGGGTGCCAGAAGAGCCCCTGCAGCCTGGCAAAAGGACAAGCAGACAGAGACCAACACTCACTGACACCCAGGCTGGGGGCTGAGTCGGGGGAGGGGAGGTTAGAAGCCTGGCTCACAGCGCTGGAGGTAGAGTCCCTCACGCCACCCCTCCTGAGACCCTTGCCCTTCAGCCTCCAAGGTGGCACAGGACAGGTACACACACCCCTTTTCCGCTTCCCACCACACCCCCGCCAGGCCAGGCCAGTGTGAGCTGGACGGCATGAAAGTGTACTCCTCTCCAGGAGGCGGGGTGCACAGGCAGCCTCTCCCCATGCTTTCTGCCAGGAGGAACTGGACGCACAAGAAAACCCACGACCAAACCCGCCACGACTTACCGCTTCCATGACTTTCTTCCGAGGTAGAGTCTGGGAGACAAAACCGGCTTCCCAGAGCTGGATCCTAAGGCCAAGGGCACGTTTGGCTCTGCCAGCGCCTGCCAGGGAGCAAGCGCTTCCCCTGGCCGCGGAAACACCTGCGCTCAGGCTCCCCACCTGTCCCACCTGGGCGGCGGCTCCTCCCTCTGCTGGGGTTGGAGCGCTCTCGCCCGCGGCGGGGCGCGCGCCGGCCTCCATCCGCCGAGTTCGCAGGACCGGCACCTGCAGTGGGCGAGGGATCGTTCCGTCCAAAGATCCGCAGACTCTGGCGCTTCTCAGCCAGCGGCTCTGCCCGCTGTTCTCTCCCAGGCTGGTCCGCCCGTCGCCCTGCAGGGAGTTCACGCTGTGCCCTCGTGGGAGTAGCTGGTGAACAAGGCGGCTGGCGGGGCTCCGGTTAGGGCAGAAGGCTCAGGTCATACAATGTAATTTTTCTCGGTCACAGTTTCCGCCCCACTCCAGCCCTGCAGATGGGTGCTTTCCCTCTTGTTAACAACGGGGAAGCCAAAGCCCAAAGGGGACAGAGCCGTCCAAGCTCACGGGGGATTTCAGGGAGCCAGAACGAGAGCTGTTAGAGCGGGACACCTGTTTTGGTCAGGCCCTATCTGAGCATGTGGATACATTATTCTACCCAAATCTTCCATTCACCCTGGGGAGGCTTATAATCCCATTTAAAACGAGAGAAGGAAACAGTATCCAAAAACCTGCCCCATGGTCACATAGGTGGTAAGTAGAAGGCTCAAGGTTTCAACACAGGTCTGGCTAATTCTAAAAGGATTTTGTTTTCTGGCTTCTGTGTGTGTGTTCGGGCTTTTGTTTGTTTTCTGACAGAGCTGGTGCTGGAAACCCAATCTCTGGTTGTTCAGAGCTCACAGCTGTCCTGGAGTGGGGTGGGTGGGGGGCAGCCAGAAGCTTGTTCTCTGTCTCAAATACAGTCAGTGTGACTTTTCTTGCTTTGTTAGGCCAGGTTCCCAAGAAGTGAAAAGCCTGCCCTACCCTGTCCAGGGAAAAGGGGGTGGGGAAGCAGGTGAGAAAACTCAGTGAAGTACCCTTTCTTCTAACAGGTGGCTCCCACACAGAGCTGATCATCTCAGCTGCCAGCTGTGTTAAAACTATAGGCTTCAAGGCCCCCGGGGCAGACAGGAAGACAGGAGCACCCTCTTCTGGGAATCTGAATTTTAATCAGATTTTTAGGTCAAGGTGTTTTAATAATAAATGACTCACAGATCTACCTTTTATCTCATGAGTCAGCACACAGGCACATACACACTACAATTTAAAAATTTCAAAACAATAATTGCTCGTGCTGTGTGTGATCACACTGATATTTTCTATTTTCTGAGCCTCGATGTGCTATTTAATTAAAAAAATCAATGGTCAACCCACCCACTCCATTGATTTCACAGTTTGCTCCCCATTGTAGTGGTGTGGGGTCTGCCCACCAACAGATGGGGGTGCCACTCCTCCAAGCTAAATGAGGCACAAGCCCAAGATTCTCTGTAACTTTCCCTCCAAGCCCAGCCTTCACTCAGGTCATATGTTTACAACATATGATGAGAAATCATGGGCAGAAGCTCTCAGGAAGGGAAGCCTCCTCCCAACCCCTGGGGATAATTAGGTTGTCAAATACCTTTTGCTGTTAATGCTAGGGCACCCCCTGGTGGCTTCAGGCCAGCCTACAAAGACAGAGGGATGGAGTAGGTAGGTCAGAAGGGCTTTCATCTCTCTGGACCTGGCCGGACTAACAGCTCTGTACTTCTGGTTTGGTTTGGGACAAGTTACCCTGGTAGGTCAAAGGATGTCGTGGGCGCTACTTATTGGTAGCTGTTAGGAGTGTTTTGCAAGTGGGCTTAAGGACTGTGACTCTTGGAACTCTGTAGGATCCCCTGTTATTACCTTATGATCCTCTAGGTGCTAAACTCAGTTTCGCCACTAGATGTTGGCCTTGGGATTCTCAACAAACCCCTGAGATGTATGTTCCTGGTGTGTACAACTAGATAAGAGGACTGACAATGTTGGCTTGAGGATTACAAAAATCTCTACAGTGCTTACTGCTAAATAAGCACCCAAAAGTTCCTCTCTTCCTTGTTTCTTTTCTCCTCAATTCATGGTGGCTATGTCACTGTCAAAATGCCCATGCTACATTTGGATGTACTGATGAAGGAACACTGTTTTATTTCCCTGTAACAATCCCACTTTGCTCGGGAGCCCCCATCCCATGAGTAAGCAGGCCTTTGCATTCAGCTTGGTAGGAGAACACACACACGCTTACGGAGGGGAGAGGCAGAAAAGAATGTTCATAGTGGAGACACTGTGGATAGGGGGATTGGGGATGTGAAGTTTGAGGTTTGATCTAAGTTTAGATCTCATCACTTCATGGCAAATAGATGGGAAAACAATGGAAACAGTGACAGACTTTATTTTGAGGGGCTCCAAAATCACTGCAGATGGTGACTGAAGCCATGAAATTAAAAGATGTTTGCTCCTTGGAAGAAAAGCTATGACAAACCTAGACTGCATATTAAAAAGAAGAAACATTACTTTGCTGACAAAGGTCCGTCTAGTCAAGGCTATGGTTTTTCCAGTAGTCATGTATGGATGTGAGAGTTGGACCATAAAGAAAGCTGAGCGCTGAAGAATTGATGCTTTTGAAGTGTGGTGTTGGAGAAGACTCTTGAGAGTCTCTAGGACTGCAAGGAGATCCAACCTGTCCATCCTAAAGGAAATCAGTCCTGAATATTCATTGGAAGGACTGATGCTAAAGCTGAAACTCCAATACTTTGGCCACCTGATGCGAAGAACTGACTAATTGGGAAGGACCTTGATGCTGGGAAACATTGAAGGTAGAAGAAGGGAACGACAGAGGATGAGACGGTTTGATGGCATCACCATCTCGATGGACATGAGTTTGAGTAAACTCCAGGAGTTGGTGATGGACAGGGAAGCCTGGGATGCTGCAGTCCATGGGGTCACAACAAGTCGGACACGACTGAGTGACTGAACTGAACTGAACACTTCAGGAAAAATAATTCAACTGAAGAAAGAACTGTGGGGTCCTCCTATACCGGAAGGTGGTGGGTGGCCCACTGTGATCTGCACTCAATCATGGAGCAGGAAATGACTGACCGAGTTTGGACTCTCCTGGGGAACAGTGCCCCAGATGTTACAAATGTCACCTTATTTAGTTTTTATTGTGATTCTCATTTTCCAGTGGAGGAAAATGAGCCACAGACCAATGAAAGTCACTGATCCAGGCTAAGGCAGTTAATAAATGGGAAAGCAGACACTGCAATCCAGGCAGTCTGGCTCCAGAGCCCACACTCACCACCCCTCTGGTTGCTTCCACTTGCATCCTTGAGAAATAGAGACTCATAAACACAGAATCTGAGAGCTTGGAGGGTTATTTGAACTGTCTTATCATTCGCTGAGAACGCTTAGCAGATCCTTGGGCTAAAGTTAGGCTCCATATCTTATGGGTATTGCTGTCTTTCAAGCCCCTAGCTTCAGTTTGCTCCTCCTTGTAGTGGGGATAATGGACCATACTCACCAATGAGGTCTTGTCCATTCTTGGGCATACTGAGCAGTAGAAATCAGTATTTCCAGCATGTTCTTCATGATTCCAAACCTTACTTTCAGTCCTGCACGCTGCTTGTAGCTTTTTAGTGTTTCCATTCATGTCTCAGTTTTTCATTTCTTAGCAAACATATTGCTTACAGTTTGCACAATAAGTAAGGGTTTGTAGCAGAATACTGTGATATTAAAAAAAGGGAGATTTAAGTAATATCCACAAATGGGCAATGCTGTGCATTCACCTCTTCCTAGGGTAAAGCTCTGAGCAGTATTCGTGGTGTGAAGACAAAGCTGGAGCATATTGATTGTCAGAATCAGGATGTGCTGCTGAAGCAACCCATTATTAACATTAAAATTATTATTAGTTACATTAATCATTTCTGAGGATTTCCAGTGCAGTGTGTGATTTATTTATGTATAATTTATATCCTGACTACTTTCAAAAGGGAGAGAAGGAAAGATGAAGGGAACCTCAATTTATTGAGAATCCATTGTGTAACAAGCTACATGGTTTGCGTATATTTTCTTCTGTTCCTCAGGACAATGTGAGATAAGAGAGGTTATCTCTGGTGGACAGGTGAAGCACATGAGACTCAGAAAGGTCAAGGAAAATCCCCCGGCCATGCAAAGTCCAAGTCTGACTCTCTGTTTTGACTCTACTCTACCCTCACCCGTGGCTTCTTCCTCCCCTCCATGATGCATCCAGAAGAACTTGAAGGACTGGGCAATACAGAGCCAAATAAAACAGAATGATTAAACAGAAAGATAAAAGCCATACCGAGGACAGGGTGGATGGGAAGGCAGAAAGGATTGATGAGCAGTGTGGAAACATGAAATGATTACTACAAGGTATGCAATTATCTAAATGGAAATCATTTAAGGGTAAAATACCTCAAATTATGTTAGGAGATGTGTGGGTTCAAGAAAGGGTCTGCTTCCTTTCTACCAGTTTGTGAAAACTGTACAAGCCAGATGATTTGTCTTTTTTTCTGAAAGGAAGCTCACATCTGAATTTTGTGCTTATCTAAGTCATCATCTTAATAGTATATTATAATTTAGTAAGAGCTTTTTTGAAGGATGCTAAATAAACACAACCAAGGCAAGTTGCTTTCCCTTTAACAAACATGACTAAGGCAAGTTGCTTTCCCTTTAACAGCCTTTTATCAAGAATCTGAGCATCTAGTTTGTGTTGAGTTCTGCTCGGAACTGGAAACATAGCAACCCTTTAGGCTCTTGTAAGGACGCCATCTCCCTCTATTAACTCCAGTTACATTATGTATGCATCACTCAGATGAATTATTAATATGTTTTTTCTGATCTGCTTATCTTGTAGAGATCAAAGGAATACCATTCCTCAGTGGGAAGGAGCTGGGCTTGCCTGGAAGTAGGGAATTGTTCCCAATATCAGTCACGCCCATATCCCATCATCCAGAAAAGGAGTTCTTCAGATGGGCAATTCTATCAGGAAACTCTCTGTCTCTCTTTGGTCATGTTTCCTTGGGAAACACAGGAATACCACATGGAATACCACATGTGGCACAGGATTACCACATGATTGCAACTCGGAGGCTCGGAGTACTGAGGAAGGAGTGGCACAGGTCAATTGGCATATGACTCGTGAATCATAATTTGGGTTAGCTGATTTTACATGTATTTGAAAGCTCAAATCAAAGGGTAAGAGTTAGACCTGTTTGCCTTGCAAGGAGTTATGGAGGAATAGCTTCTCTCCTCCACCCATATAGCCATCCCCCTGCCTCTAATCACTCCCCCACAAATGCCATGCTTTACTTTGTGGACTTGAGACACATGTATGGCATTCCTGGATAGGACGGGTCAGATGGCCCCTGACCTGTGGCTGCAGGACAGAAGTGTGGCAGGCAGGTGGTCCTATGGAAGACTCAGCTGAAGATGCATAAAATCCGTTTATAAAAAAGCAAATGAGCAACTGTAGATTTCTCTGTATTTATTCCTCATATATCATTCCCCAGTCTTTGGTAAAATCTAATATAATTTGATATTTAGCCTCAGCTTTGGAATAGTGAAAAAGGAAGCACCTTTGATCTACATTTGGGATGAAGTGTTAAATAAAGAGCAGTGTCCACTGAGGTCAGCATGGGTACTGATTAACAAGAGACTCACAGTGCTGACGAGCGGAGAAGGCAATGGCACCCCACTCCAGTACTCTTGCCTGGAAAATCCCAAGGACGGAGGAGCCTGGTAGGCTGCAGTCCATGGGGTTGCACAGAGTCGGACACGACTGAGCAACTTAGCAGCAGCAGCAGCACAGTGCTGATGAGCCTGGAGGAGGAGGGATAGAAAACTCAAGGTTCTGAGATATAGCTACCTCTTCTGGTAGCTAAATAATATGGAGGTTATTTTACTAAGGGAGTAAGATGAGCAGAGAAAATGCTTGTATTCACCAAATCCCAATTCTTTCTCCCTTTCTTGGGTGTCTGAGAAGGCTATATTTTCCAACCTCCCTCGCAATTAGATTTGGGTGTATGACTAGGTTCTCATCGATGGGATGTGGGGAGAGTAGTGGATGTTACTTGTAGGGCTGCCTGCTCAGTGGTCCACTTTCTCTTTTCTCCTTTTGCAGTAATCTCAGAAGAGTGGAATCACAAGACAGAAGGATCCTGGATCCCAAAGTCTGTTCTTGTAAGAGAGCTTCTAAGGAGACCTATCCAGTAGTCATCAGATTTTGATATAAATAAACCTTTGCTGTATAAAGCTTAAAATCAGGGGGTTATTTGTTAGTGCAGCATAGCCTATCTTATTCTGACTAATGCAGTTATTAGTGAGCTGTAGTAAAACTGGCAGTGAGCTGGCAGGAAAATAAGAGAACATAGCGAGAGTTGGGTCAGGAAATAGGGAAACAAATCCTTAGGGGGATTTAGCCAGCTTCTTGAGGATTTAATTGAAGACCAGATTTCTATGCTTAAATGTCATGATCTGGGCTGTTAGAAATAACAACAGGCACCCTTTATGTATTGAGTGCTTGTTTTGTATCAGGCACAATGGTCACTACACATATCAAATTTCCTTTGTACATTAAATATATATATATACCATTCAGACTTTTCAATAATCTTAAGAGTTAGGTGTCATTATCCCCTTTATATGGATGAAGAAACTGAGGCACAAAGAGACTGAGAGTTTTTCCTCTGTTTTCCACAGCCTATAAGAGGCAGAATTAGCTTCAAATCCATCTGTTCTATTGGAGTCAAGTCAAGTGCTATTAATCACAATGCTATAGGCAGTAGCCAAGCTAAAGCTCACAGAGGTGGCATCACTGTGATTCTAGGACAGGGACTGTATCAGTTAGCTAAAGGATTATTGACAGCATCCTGAGATAGACTTCAGCATCTAGGGCAAGAAGTTGTAGCATTTAGATAATTTATTAGGGCAGTGGGCATGCAAACTAGGGTTTAAGGCCTTACAGAGGAGGGGAAAAATGAGTAAAAATCAAGAATAGAGGCAAATGTTTAATCAGTGGAACAAGGTACACACAGCAAAGGCTGGGTGACAGCTGAAGCACAACAGCACACCGGTGATGGAAAATGTATCCCAGGAGACAGTGGACACGAGACCAGAGCAGCAGGATTAGCACCAGCCCTCCTTCCCCTGCTGGTGTGGATGCCCCTACTATCCTCCTACTTGGTTAGGAGATGCTAAGGGTCTGAGCAGACCTGGGCCTGGTGGTCAAAGGCCTCTAGACCTACTCAGTGTATAGCAGGGGCAGGGGGGGTAGATGGATGAGAGGGGATTCTGGCCCTAGAGGCACTCACTTGTGAACAGATCAACTAAAACCATACAACTGGGGCTTCCCTGGTGGCTCAGTGGTAAAGAATCTACCTGCCAATGCAGGAGACACGGGTTCAGTCCCTAACCCAGGAAGATCCCACATGCTGCGGAGCAGCTAAGTCTGTGTGCCACAACCACTGAGCTGCAATTACTGAGGCCTACTCGCTCTCAAGCCCATGCTTAACAAGAGAAACCACTGCAATGAGAAGCCCACGCACTGCAGCTAGAGAGTAGCCCCTGCTTGCCACAACTAGACAAAAGCCCACACAGCAACCAAGACCAAGAATAGCCAAAAGATAAAAGAAAAATAAATAAATATTTAAAAAACACTATTATATCCCATTTGAAATATGGAGAAAGCAAATATACTGGGTATTTGATTTTTGACCAATCCTGGCTCAGCCAATTACAAGCTTTCCTTCAACCGAGTGACTCATGTCTTTGACCCTCAACTTTTTGATCTATAAAATGGGTCTAACAAACTCAATCCCACAGATCGTTCTGGTACAAAATGGTACACAATAATATAAAGAATAACATACAGTAATTGACCCCTAACAGGCACTCAGTAAAGGCTGGTTCCCTCCCCTCTTCCCTCTCCATAAAGAAGGAGGTATCTATCTCTGCCCAGAGGTTGGAAAGAGGCTTCAGAGTCAAAATAAGTCTTGATCTTAGTCCTAGGGTAGTCAAGGAGGGGACGTCTAGGGGGAGAGAGTGCATTGTGCAAAGCCCTGGCTTCAATCATCAAACCTCCTATGTAGGCCCTTTAGGAGGGAGAAAAGTCTTAAAAAAACTTGATCTCCACTTTCAGGAGTTGCTGTTCCTGACCCTTCATCATCCTGAAAGCAGCCCCATGATGGCACATTCTTTTCTGCTCTAATGCTATTTTCTCACTCACTAACTACATTGTCAGAGTGGCCAGGACTTCAGGCTCCATGCTGCCAAAAGCTGGTGCAGCAGCTTGTAGGGAGGTGGGTTGCAGCCAGGGCCCCCCACCTGCCCAGCCCCACCTCAATCAAGTCTGAACGAGGGTGTTGGATGGGACAGGCCATTTGGCCCCTGTTCAGGTTGCAAGATAAGAGTCTTTTGTGGTCGAAATGAAGGGCTTCCTGGGGAGGGGGGTGACATATGTCAAAGAGAACTTGTTTCCCACTCTTTCGCAGAGCAGAGGAGGCTGCTCCAAGCCAGGTGAAACAGAGCAGGAAGGTCAGTGTGCTTATTCAAAGGCATTTCTCACCATGGCATTTAATCACCTGTATAAACATTTGTTGAGTTGAATTACCTCATTCAGTGCTCACAACCAGGGCACATAATAAATCCCCATTATACAGATGAGGGAACAGAAGCTCAGAGAAGGACCTGAAAGGATTTGATCAGGATTAGATTAGGAGGGAGTGGCATGTAGAGGAGAAGAGGGAATTGAGAAGGTTGGAGAAAAATGTTACAAACAAGTAACTTTGAACCTGGAAGCTCCAGCTCACCAAGACCCATCCTTTCCCTTGGCTTCTGCCTACATCCTGTGTCCACATCCAAATCCCCAGCCCTGCATTCATTCAAAAAATACTGACCTCATCTTGACTCTGAGCTAGGTTAGGCCAAGACATTCAGTGGAGAAGAAAACACACACTGTCCTCACCGCAATGGAGCCTGCAGTCTAGTGAGGGGGTCGGGCATTTAACAAACCAGTGAATCGTCATCTGATGCTTCACACCGTAAGTGCTGTGAAGGAAAACAGGGAGCGCAATAACAACTTCACAGAAGGTAGTCAAAGGGTCTAATTCATAACTGAATTCCAGACCCATTCATTCATTCATTCACCCCACAAATATTTATTGAGCACCTCCTCAGTGTGTTGAGCGAGGCACTGTTCTATATATTGAGGACTCAGCACTGATCCACTTATCCAACTATCTGCTGGACTGCTCACCTGGGCATTCCACAGACACCTCATACTCAACACAGTCATAACTAAGCCAATGACTTGATCCCCTAAACCCGCTCAAATGGTGTCAAGTTCATCTACTTTCCAAAGCAGAAACCTTACTTTTTATTTTATATTGGAGTATAGCTGATTTGGGCTTCCCTAGTAGCTCAGATGGTAAAGCGTCTGTCTGCAATGCAGAAGACCTGGGTTCGATCCCTGGGTTGGGAAGATCCCCTGGAGAAGGAAATGGCAGCCCACTCCAGTATTCTTGCCTGGAAAATCTCATGGACCGCGGAGCCTGGTAGGTTACCGTCCATGGGGTCGCAAAGAAGTTGGACATGACTGAGCGACTTCACTTTCGCTATAGCTGATTTACAATGCTTTGTTAGCTTCAAGTGTACAGCAAAATGATTCAATTATACATATACCTCTTTTTCAAATTATTTTCCCATTTGGGTTATTACAGAATATTGAGTAGAGTTCCCTGTACTATACATAGGTCCTTGTTGATTATTTTATATGCAGTAGTGTGTACATGTTAATCCCAACTTCCTAATTTACCCTTCTCCCCCCTTTTCCTTTTGGTAACCATAGTTTGTTTTCCAAGTCTGTGAGTCTGTTTCTGTTCTGTAAATAAGTTTGTATTAATTTTTAGATTCCCCATGTAAGTAATATCATATAATATTTGTCTGTTTGGTTTACTTCACTTAGTATGATAAACTCTAGGTCCATGCTTATTGCTGAAAATGGCATTGTTTCGTTCTTTTTATGGCTAAGTAATACTCCATTGTATATATATGTAACGTCTTCTTTATTCATTCATCTGTCAATGGACATTTTGGTTTCTTCCATGTCTTGGCTATTGTAAATAGTGCTGAACATTGAGGTACATGTATCCTTTCAAATTAGAGCTTTCTCAGGATATATGCCCAGGAATAGGAAATGGCAACCCACTCCAGTGTTCTTGCCTGGAGAATCCCAGGGACGGCAGAGCCTGGTGGGCTGCTGTCTATGGGGGTCACACAGAGTCAGACATGACTGAAGCGACTTAGCAGCAGCAGCAGCATTTTGGTGTGAGGCAACTGAAGTTTTCTGACACAAAAGTGGCCAGTCCTTTCCCTCAGGAGGCTTACAGTCTAGTTTCACCTAAGAAAATGACAAGACCACTCAAAAACATCTCTCCAACTAGTTTTCTTCTCTCCATCTCCTATTGTCGCTTCCCAGGTAGCTCAGATGGTAAAGAATCTGCCTGTAATGCAGGAAACCTGGGTTCGATCCCTGGTTTGGGAAGATCCCCTGGAGAAAGGAATGGCAACCCACTCCAGTATTCTTGCCTGGAGAATTCCATGGACAGAAGAGCCTGGTGGGCTACAGTCCATGGAGTCACAAAGAACCTTTGACTATATATATGGGTCACAACAAACTATGAAAAATCCTTAAAGAGATGGGAATACTAGACCACCTTACAAGCCTCCTGAGAAATCAGTGTGCAGGTCAAGAAGCAACAGTTAGAACCAGACATGGAACAATGGACTGGTTCCAAATTGGGAAAGGAGTACGTCAAGTATGTCACCCTGCTTATTTAACTTATATGCAGAGTTCAGTTCAGTCACTCAATCGTGTCAGGCTCTTTTCCACCCCATGGACTGCAGCACACCAGGCCTCCTTGTCCATCACTAATTCCTGGAGTTCACCCAAACTCATGTCCATCGAGTCAGTGATACCATCCAGCCATCTCATCCTCTGTTATCCCCTTCTCCTCCTGCCCCCAATCCCTCCCAGCATCAGAGTCTTTTCCAATGAGTCAACTCTTCGCATGAGGTGGCCAAAGTACTGGAGCTTCAGCTTTAGCATCATTCCTTCCAAAGAAATCCCAGGGCTGATCTCCTTCAGAATGGACTGGTTGGATCTCCTTGCAGTCCAAGGGACTCTCAAGAGTCTTCTCCAACACCACAGTTCAAAAGCATCAATTCTTCGGCACTCAGCTTTCTTTATAGTCCAACTCTCACATCCATACATGACCACTGGAAAAACCATAGCCTTGACTAGACGGACCTTTGTTGGTAAAGTAATGTCTCTGCTTTTTAATATGCTATCTAGATTGGTCATAACTTTCCTTCCAAGGAGTAAGCGTCTTTTAATTTCATGGCTGCAAGCACCATCTGCAGGGATTTTGGAATCCAAAAAAATTAAATCTGCCACTGTTTCCACTGTTTCCCCATTTATTTCCCATGAAGTGATGGGACCAGATGCCATGATCTTCGTTTTCTGAATGTTGAACTTTAAGCCAACTTTTTTACTCTCCTCTTTCACTTTCATCAAGAGGCTCTTTAGTTCTTCTTCACTTTCTACCATACAGGTGGTGTCTTTTGCATATCTGAGATTATTGATATTTCTCCCAGCAATCTTGATTCCAGCTTGTGCTTCTTCCAGCCCAGCGTTTCTCATGATGTACTCTTCATATAAATTAAATAAGCAGGGTGACAATATACAGCCTTGACGTACTCCTTTCCTATTTGGAACTAGTCTGTTGTTCCATGTCCAGTTCTAACTGTTGCTTCATGACCTGTATATAGGTTTCTCAAGAGGCAGGTCAGGTGGTCTGGTATTCCCATGTCTTTCAGAATTTTCCACAGTTTATTGTGATCCACACAGTCAAAGGCTTTTGCAGAATACATCACGCAAAATGCTGGTCTGGATGAAGCACAAGCTGAAATCAAGATTCCCAGGAGAAATATCAATAACCTCAGATATGCAGATGACACTACCCTTATGGCAGAAACCAAAAAACTAAAGAGCCCCTTGATGAAGGTGAAAGAGGAAAGTGAAAAACCTGGCTTAAAAATCAACATTCAAAAAACTAAGATCATGGCATCCAGTCCCATCACTTCATGGCAAATAGATGGGGAAACAATGGAAGCCGTGACAGACTTTATTTTCCTGGGCTCCAAAATCACTGCAGATGGTGACTGCAGCCATGAAATTTTAAAAAGCGTTTGCTCCTTGGAAGAAAAGCTATGACCAACCTAGACAGCATATTAAAAAGCAGGGACATTACTTTGCCGACAAAGGTCTGTCCAGTCAGAGCTATGGCTTTTTCAAGTAGTCATGTATGGATGTGAGAGTTGGACCATAAAGAAAGCTGAGCACTGAAGAATTGATGCTTTTGAACTATGGTGCTGCAGAAGACTTGACAGTCCCTTGGACTGTGAGGAGATCAAACCAATCAAAATCCTAAAGAAAATTAGTCCTGAATATTCACTGGAAGGACTGATGCTAAAGCTGAAACTCCAATACTTTGGCCACCTGATGGGAAGAACTGACTCATTTGAAAAAACCCTGATGCTGGGAAAGATTGAAGGTGGGAGGAGAAGGGGATGACAGAGGATGAGATCGTTGGATGGCATCACCAACTCAATGGACATGAGTTTGAGCATGCTCCAGGAGTTGGTGATGGCATGGGGGTGTCCATGGGGTCACAAAGAGTCAGATATGACTGAGCAACTGAACTGAACTGACTGATCCCTATTATGGGAGAAGGGAGGCTTAGGCTGGCGGTCCCCCTGCTGTAGGATGCCCTTTGCATGAAATCTCTCTCCATAGAAGCCCTTTTTCCTGTCACTTTAGCAAAATTTTATTGTAAGTAACTTTTAAACCAGGCACTCCCAGGCTCTATTCATCTACAGCCCAAGCACACCTTTCAAATCTTTTAATCACATAATACTTTGCCTAACAACTAATCAGTTCTTTTCATAGACTGAAAGGAGGAGTGAAGAATAAGTAATTAACAAATGACCAGATCGCTTCCCTAGCTTCCCCTTCAGTAATCTCCCAAACTGTGTGAACAAGACAACATCTAAAGAAAGATCACAAGGAGTCAACGAGCCTGCATGCAGTTGGGGATGGTGGTAAGTCTGACCCCCTATCTCAATGCTTAACCGAGATTACTTTCTCTTTCCTTATAAAAGTTTCACGATCAAGCAGAATCTCTGGAGATAGTTTTGGGGGGACACTGAATCCGCCATCTCTCCACATTGCCAGCATTGTGATTAAAGGCACTTTTCCTTTGCTATAACCTTTTGTGAGTACAGCAAGTCCCCTACAAACGAAACTTCAAGTTGTGAACTTTAAAAGATGCTGTGAACTTTCAAAGATGTGTTTGCATATCCAATCATGTAAGTTAGTTGGCCAGTAGGTTTACTGTACCATAACATTAAAAATGTTTTATTTTTTGTGCTTGCTTTGTTTTTTATATGTTATTTGTATGAAAAGTGTTATAAACCTACTACAGTACAGTTTTATATAGCCAATTGTGTTATCTGGGTACCTAGGTTAACTTTGTTGGATTTATAACAAACTGGACTTATGAATGCACTCTTAGAACAGAACTCATTTGTATGTAGGGGACTTACTCTATGGATTTTGTAAGTAGTGAGCAACAAGCAAGACTCTTAATCTAATGACACTGCCTCTAACATCCCACCTCCCCTCAGATAAGCTTTCTTAGTGGCACCTGAGTGGTCTTCCCCATCACAAACCTGACCATATAGTGAAAGTAAAAGTGTTAGTCACTCAGTCGTGTCTGACTCTTTGTGACCCCATGGACTGTAGCCTGCCAAGTTCCTCTGTCCATGGAATTCTCCAGGCAAGAATACTGGAGTGGATAGCCATTCCCTTCTCCAGGGGATCTTCCCAACTTAGGGATTGAACCCAGGTCTCCTGCATTACAGACAGACTCTTTCCCATCTGAGCCACCAGGGAAGCCCCTCTGACCATGTATCTACTCCACCATCAAAAACCTCCTCTGGCTCCGATGCCACAGATGCTCTCCCAGGACACACAGGCTTCAGAATGGGCCTCGTGGAGCTTCTGCAGCCCCTGTCACTCGACTCCACATGCTGCCATCAGAGTTTATTCCCGGGCCCACAGTGCCATTTCTTGCTTCTGGATGTTTGCCTATTCCATTTCCTTTACCTGGAATGCCATCCTTGGCATCCCTGCCATTCACCTGGGCACCCCTCCACTTTAGCCTTCCAGAGTTGCTGCATCTGGCCATTCCTGATGACTTCAGGCAGGGTGATATACTCCACCCTCTGTTCCCACAGTTCCCTCATCATTTACTTCACAACCCAGCTGTGACTACAGAGCTGGTCCTGTAGAAACATGGGTAACCTCTCTGAGTCCACTACAAACTCCCCACCCCTCTGGGATGTCTGAGAATCTTCAAAAAGGGCTTCTGAGGTGTCCACCAAGCAGGAGGGAGTCAGCCGCAGTCACCACGTGGCATTCACTGAGGGCTCCCTTTCTGGCCCTGGCTCCTCCTTGCCAAGTCCAGGGCCTATAAAATGGGTAGAGGAACCACCACCCAGGGTGACCACCCAGGAGGACACCACTGTCCTGAGGCTGACCTTGAATCAGACAAGGTGGAAAGAACTTCCCACGTGTAAACGCATTCTCCCAACTACACTAACTTTATTGTAAAAATGATGAGGAAGCTGAGACTCAGTGAAGTTACTCACAGATCAAGGTCACCAGGCTGGGAAGTGTGTGAGCTGGGATTAGGCCTGTCTCCTCACCCAGGGCACATATTCATCAGTGCTGAGTGTGGACGCACATAGACTGTCGGGGCTCCAGCTCAACCCATAAACTGCCTTTGGCCCTTTCTCCCCAGGTCTGTCTTCACTGAGTAGACGGGAGCACCTTCGAGGGAAGGGATTGTATCTTATTGACTTTTATCCTCTGTATCCAACTGAATGCTGGGCCCACAATACATGTTTCCTCCATAAATGTGTTACCTTTCAGGGGAGATGTTGTGAAATTGTATTATTTTCCTTTTCTCCCTTGAGTGCTAAGCTTCTTCCCAACAGCTGGTCAGCCTCATTTACAGCCAAGTCACGTGGGTCAAAGTGATTTGCGAGACGCTGTGTGGGGCAGGAAGGGGCAAGAAGTTGGGTGGCACCCCCCCTCTTCCTGGAGCAGAAGCATTAACCTGCCCCACTCCCAGATCCCTTCCAAATGCCTGGTTTGTAGTATTCACTTGGCCTCCAGACCATGGCAATAAAATGATGGTCTGGGCAGCGCTGAGGAGACCATCCGGCTGTGTGCTGGTCTCACGCACAGGGGAGCATTTTAGCAGCCAGGCTAATACTTGAATCTTCCACTTTGGCCACAAATGTGCATCTTCTGTTTTATCTGCAAATTGCACTGGGCTCTGGGAATCACTGTAAATTGGCCTGGCTCTGGCTGAAGTCACAGACAGACCTGAAGAGCGGAGAGATTATGAATCCTCCACCGTCGTCCTGTGGGTCCTGGCCAACAGGCTGGGCTTGCTGGATTCTGCAGCTGTTCTCATCCTGATGATTCACTCTGCACCCGATGTCTTCACCATCTGTCAGCAACGCAGAGGCCATGCAGGACTGAGTGTGGGTAAACTTGAACAAGGGGTTAGGGTGGGGGAATCCATCTAGGAAAAGTGGATAGGGCTCGAAAACAAATATTAGGGGTGGCAGAAGGAAAGAGAGTGACAGGAAGGGTCATGAAACTGTCTCAGAAAGTAAAACATAAACATTATATATGACAGGTAAACACGGCCATCTGTTCATCCATTCACTGATGCCATTCACTGCACCAACCATTCTCAGTCAGGACCCAGTTAGGAAAAATGAAATCACTCTGAATGTTTGAAACAGAAGGGATCTAACACAAAGAACTGGTTACACCAGGGATAGAAGAACTAGAACCAAAATGAGGACCACAAGGAAACCCAGAGATTCTCAAAAGTTGGGACATAACAAAGAGGAGGTGGTGTTATCAGGGCTCAGGCTGGATCGGGCAGAGGGTGAGAGAGAAATGGCCATTGGCACATTAACCTCCTAGGGCTTCTACAGAAAAGAGGCAATTAGCCTGGTGTCTCCCTTCCTCCCATCCTATCTCCGGTCATGCCTCCTACTGGCCAAATGTTTTTCTCAAGATCAAAAAAAGAGAGAAAGAGTAACAAAGTACCTTTTTTTGTGTGTATGGAAGGGGTGGGAAAACTTGGAGGAGATGACAGATGAGCCAGGTCTTGAGTGAGCCTTGAGAGAATGAAGAGAAAGCAGGGAAGGGACATTCAGGAGAGGCGATGGCAGGCCCAGGACCTCAGCTTCAGGAGAGGGGCCAGTGTTCCCAGGGAGCAGAGAGAATCTAAGAGGGTGGGCAGAAAAGCAGGCAAGAGGGGGCCACAGCAGAACACAGGGGCGGCTCGAGGCCTGAAGGGGTTGCTGAGCTCAGAGTAGCCTGGAGGCCTGGGGAATTCAGCTGCAGGGTGACAGAGGGTGGTAGTCAGATGATCGCCATTGTAGAGGAAGAGTCTAATACCCCAAGATCCTCTCTCCTCCTGCTAAGCCAGTGGGGAACTCCAGTGTCCCCCTGGGTGCTCATATTTTACATTTATTCAAAATAAGGTTGGAATTCTCTGGCCTGGTGATTGTCTTCTGAGCTCAAGATACTATATTTGAAAAGGCACACCTCTGCTTTGAAGGATTGTGCTTGTCCAGTCCCACCCTTTGTGACCCCATGGACTGCAGCACAGCAGGCTTCCCTGTCCTTCACCATCTCCTGAAGCTTGCTAAAATTCATGTCCATTGAGTCGGTGATGCCATCCAACCATCTGATCCTCTGTCGTCCCCTTCTCCTCTTGCCCTCAGTCTTCCCCAGCATCAGGGTCTTTTCCAATGAGTCAGCTCTTTGCATCAGGTGGCCAAAGTATTGGAGCTTCAACTTCAGCATCAGTCCTTCCAGTGAATATTCAGGGTTGATTTTCTTTAGGATTGAGTGGTTTGATCTCCTTGCTGCCTAAGGGACTCTCAAGAGATTCACCTTTTTGAAAACTCGCAGGAGATTGGGAATCCCTCAGAGGTAGAGTATGGTTAGACACGTCACTGTGCTTTTGTGGCCCAAACTGAGGTGTAATTAATGCAATTTGAGCTATGGTTACATCACTGGAATGTGAAGATCACTTCTCTAGGTGACTGCTCAGAAGTGCAGTACTCATTCTTACATCTAAGGAGTCTGTTTAAAAGTCAGTCTCATTATTTTATGATTGAGCATCATATGATTTAGTTTAGGCATGAGGAGCAGATGAAAAGGACAGCCCCTCCCACTGGTATAGCATCTTAGGCTTTTTAAAACACTTGCACAAAATCAAAGGAAAGTGCAAAGAAATAAATTATTCTTGAGACTTTTTTTTTTTTAACACTGCACTGTCAAGAGAGACAGGAAGTCAATATCCAAGTATATTTCAAGAAGTCAATATCTGAGGATATTTTAGGGAACTCATTGTCAGAGGTTTGGAAGTTGAATACCATAACATCCAGTTAATTTACAGATTCCTGAAAGGTTGGGTGATACTTAGAGTGATCACAAAATAACATTTACTCCTACAACTTATCTTTTTTTTTTTTTTGCTTCAAAGAAAATAAACATACCAATTTTAGTACATGCTTTTTGTAGCTAGCATTCATTTCCCCCTGCTTCCTCTTTTTTTTGTGCTTGAAAATATACTTTTAAAAAATGTATGCACTCATTCTTCCCAAGTGATGTAGGGAAAAGTAGAGGTGATCCCACCCATAGTTCCAGGTATGGGTCTTGATTGACAGGTCAACAGTACGTGCCCTTAACCTCAACAATTTGTTCAGTGGTGATAATGTGATCTAAACCAGTCCAGAGGAGGCAGATGATTCTCAGAATACTGGAATGAGACTTCTTGCTCTCAAAGTACACTAGGAGCATGCGGTAGTGGGGACTACTGACAGCCACCTTTGACCATCAGGAGAGTCGGGTTTAGAACACCTGAAACTCATACAACATTGTAAATCAATTGTAATTCAATAACAAAAAATTAGGCTTACCAGGCAGAAGAAAGAACACAGGTTCTTGGAGTTGTTGGATAGATTAAATCAGCACTAAGGCTTAATCTACACTTGAAATTTCTAGCTCTGGGAGCCAATAAAATCCCCATTTGGCTTGCCAGTTGGAGTTGGGTCGTCTTTTTCCTGTGATAGAAATCTGTGTAATAACAATAAAAATTCTTTTGTAGAATGAAAATATTGCTTATGTGAGAAACAACTGCTTTTTAACCAGCATTTATTGAGCCCCAAGTCTGTGCCAAATGTTTTCACATACATTGTTTCATTGAATATTCACGCATTATCTTTATTTTTAGTTGACAAAACTGTGGCTGTAAGAGGTGACTTGCTTTAGAAGGATAATTAACACTGGCTGTTGCAACAACTCTCAAATTGTGGTTGCTTAGCATATGTAAATTTATTTTTGCTCACATCATAGTTTGAAGGCAATCAAGTGCTTTTCCTAAGTGAGTGTCCTTAAGTGATGACTCATGGTTCTAGCTTACTTCCCTAACCCTGACATCCTGGAATGTTCTGTTCCGATGGTGTGAATACAGAGACAGTGCCAAAAATCACTAGGGAGCTCCAGGAATAAGGTCTAAATGGGCTTGTCATTCTGCCTGCATCCCATTGGCCAGAACTCAGTGGGTGGCTCCCAGTTGTAAAGTGTCTTCCTCCGCGCTGAAGGGAAGACGGAGCCCGTCTGTCTGTTACCCAGTGGAGGGCCATCTCAGGACCTAGCCTACCACAGTTTGTAAGCAGAGGCGGGATTCTGAGCTTTTGCTCGGTCGTGTCCGACTCTTTTGTGACCCCATGGACTGTAGCCCATTAGGCTTCTCTGACCATGGAATTTCCCAGGCAAGAATACTGGAGTGGGTTGCCATTTAGCACAGCCAGGATTCTAAGCTAAGCAATGCATTCCCACGGCCTTCTGTTTCTCCAGTTTCTTCTTTTTCCTCTAACACCCCCTCCCGTCTCATACACTTTGGCGTTTTTGTTAATTCCCTCAGTAAGCAGTTACATAAAGGTCAATTTGTATTTCTTTTCAGTATCTTCTTAAGGAAAGAAGAAACTCTCAGCTTCCCTGACATTTGGTAAAACCACAGAAGCTGTTACTACCTCAGAGAAGTGCTCACTGCATGATAATGTATATGAGGGATTGATCATTTACTTATCCTCAAAGCGATGGACTTTATAAGGAGAAGTGCTCTGTAATGCAGACATGACTGTGAAGAATAAATCAGATTTCTTTGTGTACTTAGGGGAGAAAGAATTATTCAAATGCCAGTGTCTGCAGTTTTGGGTCCATTTACTGGGTCCGCAATCCCACGCGGTGGCCACAAGGGGGAGCGCTAGACCCATCTCTGCACAGGCAGCTATTTTTGGAGGCTGCTTCTAGCCTCAAGGAAGAAGCCAAAGAAATAAAAGACTATGGTATTTTTTTTTTTTTTTTCCAAATCGGACCAACTTATAAATTATTTGTGAGTCCAATAAAAGGCAATTATCAACATTTCCTACTATTTCAAGAGTAATATATTCTATGCTACAAAAAGATTCAATTATTTCCACGGCTATGATTCAGACAATAGAAATCGGAAGCAACCACAATCAAAAAAAAAAAAAAAGATTGTAATCCTGTGTAAATCTCTGTCTTCAAAACCCAAATCAGAGGATGTGAATTCTGGCCCTGGTGGACATGAGATATTTGCCCTGAAGGCAGTGGAGTTTGATGGGCTTGGGGGAGGTAGCTGGAAGTGTGTGTGTAAGTGTGTATGTGTGTGTGGTTGTGTGTGTGTGCGCGCACATGTATGCCTACAGTGAATTTGACTTACTCTTCCCTAGCACAGGGGAGGTAGGATAGAATACTCTCGTCCAAACAACTAAATAATGAACATTATAGAATTATTTTAGGAAGTATGGTTTTATTCTTTTCATACCAAGTAATGGAGCTCAGAAGATCCCGCTTTCATAAACCAGGTTGTTGTGTGAAGACAGGCCCTTCTGCCGTCTCCAGTCAATCCCCTGAGCAGCACTCTGGCTAAGCAGCAACCTGTGTTAATGAGACAACCATGGTCCCTGGCTCCAGAGAGACAGAGCCTGAATCTCACATCTGTGGGCCAGCAAAAGTGAGACTATGGGCAAATTACTTAACCTTTCTGATCTGCAGTTTCTGCAAAGCCCATCTCACAGAATAACCATAAAGATGAAATGAAATGGGATACATAAGTACCTATCACATCACGAGTGGACAGTGAATATCAGCTTTCTACTCTGATAAGCCCCCTTGTTTTCCTAAGGATGGCAACAAATAAGTCTGAACAGAGCCTGGTTCTCCACTTCCACAAATTCTAAGTCTGGATTCAGGAGAACTTACTTAGAAGGAACAGTGGGAGTTCTCTCCCTGAATGCCTCAGCTCTGGACCACACAGCCTATTTGTTGGGGAGTGCAGTCTCCAGGGCACCCAGGCATGTAACTGAGCTGAGAAGGCTTTCTCAAGCACAGGGACCAAAGAAGGAGAGAGTGGGAAAGAGAACAGGTAAAGCCCATGTTCCCCACCAGCTGCCACGGTTACTTAGACACCCTTTCCTCCACTGTGTGAGAAGCACAACAGGACCTGGTGAAACTGAGAGCCTCAGCTAGCATCAGGGAACTGGGGCATGCCGAGTGCTGGCCTGGAAGCAGGGAGCATCACAGGCATCCTGCAGTCCCCAGGACTCTGGGGGTGGGGTGGGGGTGGGTGGAGTCACGTCAGCACCCCAGCCCTGACAGAAAACTGATGATCCTAAGGAGGAAGGTCCCCATGCCACAGGGACCACCAGCACACTGTGGAGAGCCCAGAGCCAGCTCCCCATCCTCAGAACTGGTCCTGACGCTCAGCTCTGTTCCCTCCCACTCCTCCAGGTCTGATTCCTGTTTGTGAACTTATGTTCATCACAGCTGCCCAGACTCAGGCCCCCCTCCCACCTTCTACCTCCCTCAGTGTTTTTCTCAGCCCCCCGGAGGCTGACCCACACAGACTGAACCCTCAGGTTGTAAAGCGCCAGTGGGAACGCCAAAGGTGGGATAAGAAGGAGGTTGGGCATTTCTGCCCAACATCAGTGATACTTGGAGCATCACTGCACTTCACCACCCTCCTCCTGGCCCCATGCCCTCTGCGCTCACCTTTCCTCCAGTCATCTGGAGATAAGGGCTTCCTGCGCTTGCAAATCTCTAGGTGCCTCACTCCCCCTTGTCAGCTCCCTCAACTCTGTCCACCCCTCCCTGAGAGGCCCTGTTGTTCAGATTCATTTTTGAATGACCTGAGCTGAATCCTGATTTCCACGAGGGCCCTGATGCATATATCATCCCTTTGTGCAGATTTATTTATACATTATCTTATTTTATAAAGGAGCTTATCAGGATATATACCACATGAAATCACCACAGTTAAAAGTGGAATTAAAAGCCACGGGTACCAGGGCATGTGCTTCCCTGGTGGTTCAGATGGTAAAGGATCCACATGCAATGCAGGAGGCCCAGGTTCAATCTCTGGATGGGGAAGATCGCCCTGGAGAAGGGAATGGCTACCCACTCTAGTATTCTTGCCTGGAGAATCCCATGGACACAGATGGGACTGGCAGGCTACAGTCCATGGGGTCACAAAGAGCCGGACATGACTGAGTGACTAAGCACGTACCAGGGCATGCATTGGAATTAAAGATAAAACTAAGACAACTGCACGCATAATAATCTCTCCCCTAGATCAAGCAGGGCACACATGCAGCCCCTTGGTTTCCAAATGCCCACAGATTCTCACATCTATTAAGTTCCAAGTCTATAAAATACAAATAAGCCAATTACCCTGCACACACAAAAGTGTGTAGAGATAGGGGTTTTAGCAGCATTCTCTTAGCTCTAATTAAAAGAGGATTGTGCAGACAATGTCAAAAAGGGAAGGAAGCGGGCAGGGTGTCACTGTAAGGATGGGCTTGGCCGTGAGAGAGAGGCAGATATCTTGGGAATCTAAGAGCAGGAACCAGAGTGTGGCCGGGCCCCCCAGTCGTAGCTGGAATCCAGGGCCCCTGCAGAACCTTCTGGAAGGAATGGTTGGCATCCATACTATGTTCTGTGGCTAGCACAGCTAAACTGTGTCCAAAGACTGGATTCTCTCTGCTTCTCTTTATGCCAACACTTGTCTATGGTCTTCCTCACAGCTTCTGCTTACCCAGACTTCCACATCGTCCCGACTTTTGTCTGCACGTCATGTTGGTTTTCCAGGGTCTCTGTTCTACCTGACAGCCTTTCTCTTGGCTTCCACCTGTCTTAGTTTCTGCTACTCATAATTGTATTTTCCTTACATCTTTTAATTTGGCTTCCCCAGAGTGAAAATCTGATTGGGCAGCTCACTTCTCTCTGGGTGGAGTTTTCCACGTTTGGCCACATCAGAGCCGGCCTTTGGGCAGGTGTCTGCTCTTAGTGGCTCCCAGGGTGTTGCGTGCTGAACAGGGCAGCTCAGGGGCTGGGTGTGTGTGGGCAGAGCTGTGGACAAGCGCAACGCTGTCAATCATCCGTGCTCATCATAAAGAGACTATGAATGATTTGCAAACATCTGTTGATTCTGGTAGCCTCAGGCCCCTGGGAGTCTCTGCTATGGCTCCATCCTCTGTAAGGAATTCTTTTGCTGATCTACTCCAGCCTCAAGAGCAGGATGCATACAGCAGAGGGAACATAACCTGGACCAAAAAAGCAGGCACTGCGGTTTGGTGAGGTCGTTGTTTCCCAACATACCAGACAGTGACCTAGAGACTGCAAGAGAATTCCCAGACACCATCTGCTCATGAGGTTCCAGTTCCAAACTGACTCAGAACCTGGAGAAGGTGAGCTGTGGATGGAGATCCCAGAGGGCGCTGGCTGAGCCTGGGGCAGTCAAGCGCTGTCACTTAGCCAGCCTGGATGAGGAGGCCCTCTTTCCTGTGGACAGCCGTCAGTGGAGAACTCACCCCATGGGGTTTAGCAGTGTCAACGATGGCAGAATGAAAATCCCAGCACTGCCCCATATGAGCTGTGTGACCTTGAACAAATTACTTGATTATTGAACCCGTTTCTGCATGTATAAAATGCAGGCAATAAGATCTACCTTTTGGAGCGGAAGCAAGAAGTCCATGATAGAGTGGTTATTAAGTCCTGGGAGACTGAGCTCTCAGAAGTGGATAGTAATTTTTATGATTATGAGTATTAGTGGAACTGCTGACCGATTTTCTAATATTTGCTCCCAAATATTAGATTGGACTTAGGCTCCCAAAGACTTAGGAGGGAAATAATCTTTCCAACTAACATGGGTGGTCTTGCTACTGATGATGAGGTGGATATAGCATCTTGAGTTACATAGGGCTGGCTGGGCACTTCATGCAGCCCACTTGGCTGTGAGTTGAATATTGGTGAAACTGAGCTCTGGAAATAAATTTTTTAAAAAGGCAGCAGTACAAGAAAAGATAACAGTTCTCCCCAGAGGCACAGCAGGCTAGAAAGCATTTTCTTGCACGGAGTTGCAATGGTGGCTGGGTCCACCATAGCATCCCCCTGCCTCTGGAATCCAGGAGGGTATGAGAGAAAGCACAGGCAAGCTTGACCTTGTAGTCCAGACACCTTGTCTCAAGATAGCCCTCCTGACCAGTATCAGAGATCCTTTGTTCAAGTGACAATGAAAGCCAGGAGTCACTGAACTCCCCCTGTGCTGTCTGGGGAGGACGGCTAGAAGCAGGCGGCTTACGGCCTCTCTCCTTCTGCCTCCCGGGAGACGGGGCTGTTCCCCAGCAGCTCAGGGGGCCATTCCTCTAGTAAGAAGGGAGAGAGCCCCTCAATCTTGCTTCTGGGGCGGGGGGTGGTGGGGAGCGGAGGTCAGGCTGAATTATCTCGCAAGAGCAATTGGCATCTACCTTGGCTGGAGTCAGTGAGCTTGTAAAATCACTTCCCCGAGGCACTCCAGCACCCAATTTGGAGATGAGTGGGGATTTACATGTTTCAACAGAATGTTTCTTTCCGGTATCGGGGCTCAGTCAGTCGTGAAGGAGGAATTTGTGAGCAAAGCTCACTGGCTGTGACTTGTGCTTCCTTCTTGTCTGGAGGGGCTGCAGGAGTGCAGGCATAAAGGGCTCAGTCTTTGAGGTGAAAATAAATGACGCTCAGGGGTGGGATGCATCTGTCTCGTTGTGACCCTAGGGAGTCTGTCTCTGGGTCAGGAGGGATGAGGGAAGAAAACTCTTCTGACCTGGAATTCTCAAGGTCAGGGATACTCGATGTATTGAATGTTTCTTTGCAGCCGGGTACTGAGTCTGCCTGCAATGCAGGAGACCTGGGTTCGATTCCTGGGTGGGGAAGATCCCCTGGAGGAGGGCATGGCAACCCACTCCAGTATTCTTGCCTGTGAAATCCAGTGGCCAGAGGAGCCTGGCGGGTTACAGTCCATGGGATAACACAGAGTCAGACACAACTGAGTGACTAAGACACAAATGCTGTGTGAAGTCATTTACCTAACACGCCCTTGTTAGATCTGATAACAACTCTGTGAGGTTGATGTGCTTGTCCTTATCTTATGGATGAGGAGAAACTGAGTCTCAGAGATGGTAAATGTTAAGCCCAAGGTCACATAGCCAGAAGCTGCTTATCCGCCCCCCTGCCCCCTGGAGTTCTACCTGGAATTTACACCTAAATAAGCATCATGCAATATAAAAACAGTTGTCTGATAGACTGGGAATTTGAGGTTGACATATGGGCACTGCTATATTTAAAATACAATGCCTTTCCATGAAAAGAAACAGAAAATACAAAGAGGTGTCTAGTATATTTGTTTGGCGTTTACAGTCTACACAGGATCTTGCTAGAAAAAGGCAGGTCGTGCATGTGCGCTCAGTCGTGTCCGACTCTTTGCAACCCCATGGCCTGTAGCCCACCTGGCCCCTCTGTCCACGGGATTTCCCAGGCAAGAATACTGGAGTGGGTTGCCATTTCCTACTCCAGGGAATCTTCCCGACCCAGGGATGGAATTCACGTCTCCTGCATTGCAGGTGGACTCTTTACTGACCAGTAGCCAGAGAGCTAGACAGCAGCTATCTCTGTTTCACTGCCCTGGGGTTGAGTGAATTGAGGGGAATTGGAAGCCTTATCCAGACCAAATCCAAATCCCTGCTGATCCACTTATGAAGTCTGGGACCTCAAGAAAGCCATCTCTCCTTTCTGAGCCTCAGTTTCTCTGTCTTTTCGGTGGGTTTCTCTAAGAAGTCAAAATGATCACCACTGTAGTGACCTTGTCATAGAGTCCAGGCTCCACAGACATCAGGTTCATTTACCTGTCATCCAATTACCTCTTGCTCTGTAACTGTGTGTGTGCTCGGTCACTCACTTGTGTCTGACACAGTGACCCCATGGACTGTGGCCCTCCAGGTTCCTCTGTCCATGGAATTCCCCAGGCAAGAATACTGTAGTGGGTTGCCATTTTCTTCTTCAGGGGATCTTCCCAACCCAGGGATAGAATCCACGTCTCTCATGTCTCCTGCAGGCAGGCAGATTCTTTACCACTGTGCCACCTGGAAGCCTGCTTTGTAACTAACCACTTGCAGACTACAACAATCCTCTATTTTGCTTGTGAGTGCTCAGTGCAGTCAGGGCTCTGTAGAGACACCTCATCCCTGCTCCACGCATCACTGACTGGGGTGGCTCAGCGGGGGACCCTCCTCCAGGACGGCTTACCCATACGGCCGGCAAAGCTACCTAGGGGTGCCTCTTGCCTGAGTCTCTCCACAGCCCGGCTGGGTCTCCTCACAGTGCAATGGTGAGGTCTGGAGAGTAGGTGTCCCAAGAGACAGGAAGTGAAAGCTGTCAATTTATTATGCCTTGGACCTGGCACTCTCACAGTGCCACTTCCGTCATATTCTGTGAGCCAAGCCATCCTAGAGTCCAGATTCAAGGGGGAGTGACACAGAATCCTCTCTTGATAGGGAAAGCATATGAGTCTTGGGATGTTCTAAAAACAACCCCGCCAAAGCCTGTCCTCGGGCCACAAATTATTTATATGTATTCCAGCACCTCCTAATATCCCTGAAAAGTCTCCTCTCGTTATGGTGTTGGGTTCAGGCTCTTGTCATTTAATCAGGTCGAGGTGTCAGTGAGGCTCCTTGAATACCAACCTGAGCTACACAGCTCCTTCTTGATCAGAGGTCCTGTCAGCTAAAGAGACAAGACATCTACTTCCTCATACAATACTGAGACAGAGCATCAGACCATCAGAGCTCAGCAGAGGCCGGGCTGCTGTGTCAGAATCTAGGGGGGACCTTTCTGTAGCAGCCTAGTGCCGAGCACAGGTGTGATCACAGGTGACCTGGGTTCAAATCCAGTCTCTGGCACTGATCTGATGGTCAGTATTGAATATGTTATCCATTGATTGGAGATGTCATTCCCTTTTCTTCAAAATGGGAAAAATAATCTCTACTTAATAGAGAATTTTTGTGATTTAAATGAGGTCCAAAACCACTACAATATTGTAATTAGCCTGCAATTAAAATGAACAAATTTACAAAAATTTTTAAAAAATGAGGTTCAGAAACAGTCCAGCAAAGTTCCTAACATATATTAGGTCTTCAGTAAAGGAGAGTTGAATTTGAAACTGCTGCTGCTGCTGCTAAGTCGCTTCAGTCATGTCCGACTCTGTGCTGCCCCATAGACAGCAGCCCACCAGGCTCCCCCGTCCCTGAGATTCTCCAGGCAAGAACACTGGAGTGGATTGCCATTTCCTTCTCCAATGCATGAAAGTGAAAAGTGAAAGTGAAGTTGCTCAGTCATGTCCGACTCTAGCGACCCCATGGACTGCAGCCCACCAGGCTCCTCCTATGCAAATAAACTGGGCATCATGATATTTATTTCACAGAGAGAATGCAGGACTCAAAGTATATAAAAGGGAAGTTGAGAGCTGTAACATTTTATGAAAGGAAAATGTGTGTGTTTCCTTTGTTAACCGCTCCCCCCACCACCCCGCCCCGCCCCGGCTGCTCCCTAGTCAAAGCCCCAACATCAGCAGGGTGTGGTCCCCTCTGTCCTGGGGCTGGTGACAGTTTGATCTCTGAGGCAGAGGAGACAGAAGGGGGAGCTGCTACTTGGATGTTAGCTAAAAGTCATTCGACTTTTTTCTTTTGTGCTTGCCTTTGCTCTGAAGTCTCCAGATTTCATCCGCATGGGACCACGCTTGAATCTTGTAATCCAGGTCTTTTTTTGGAGGGGGGCTGCTAAGGGAGATTTCTGGAGCAAATGAGCCCCAGTCTAGACTGGGGCCACAAGGTCAGAATAGCAAGATGGGTACATGGTCTCTGCTTCTGATAAATAATCCTGGAACAGCTGAATATGGATTTAGAAGCCTGAAGATCAAGGTTCAAATCCTGACACTGCCTCTTCTTGACTGTGTGCCGTGGGCAAGTCCCTTTATCCTCAGGATGTCTAGCTTTCTTATCTGACAAATGGGGAAACAATCACTCCAGCTGACAGGGTTGTGTGAGAAGGTGGGTGGGGAGGGGGCAATGCATGTAATGGGCTCACTTCAATGCCTGGTGTGGAGGCAGTGCTGACAGATGTTGCTTTATTATTATTAGAAGAACATGGGCTAATAATATCCATCTAATCAACTGGCAGCAGTATTAAATAAATTACATGCAAAACACCTCCACAGAGCTAGGCAAGTAGAAAGTGCCCAGGAAATGGTAGTTGCCATTGCTGCTGCCGTTAATAATTTTAATTTTTAGCAATAACAGTGTTGATCACACTTGACTAAATTCCTAATATTCCTTGAAAGTTTCTATAAGCGTGGAGACAAGTTTTAAATTATGTATACATTGAAATATCTTTTGAAAGATTTCTCCTGCAAAAGCCAGGTATAGAAGGAATATATTGGCACAAAGTGAGAAAATAAAATACAAACAGAAAGGGAGACATACTGAGAGCAGTGTTGAGAATTTCACTGATGGCCCAGGTGACAGAGGGCACAGTGAAATTTCCATGTTGAAAGTGACACTGTATTTTTGAGGCAGAGTGAAGTACCAGGTGGAGCAGATTTATTGAATAATTACAACGAGGGGTATAAACCAGATACAGTTTCACTTCTTTTCCAGTCATGCCCTTCATCTAAGCTCCCTTGAAATCGGCTTTCTCATATTTTATTTGTAAATCTAGTTTTTTGGTTGCTCTCTGGAATTAGGATAGACTCAACCCAGTATTTTAACTTCCTTGTCCCAAGGAAGTTAAGAACAAGTTAAGAACAACTTCCTTGTTCTATTCCTTGGTCCCTACTTAACCTTGCTCACGTGCGCTCTGTCAGCAAGTCTCTGGTGTTCATAAACCTGGAGGAGTCCTTGCATTTTCTTAAATTCCTAAACTCCAAGGGCACCTCTCTCAAGAACTTTCTTTATTCCCCTTCATTTCAGGGTGGTTCTGGGCTGAGACATCAAGTTCAGAAGCTCGGCTGGCAGTAGACGGGGGAGTAACATGGGTTAGCTGCTGCCACATAGTGCTGCATGACAAGCTATCCCCAAACTCAGTGGCTTGAACCACATTCCTTCCTCACAGATCTGGCTACGGCCAGTGAAGCAGCCCTGCTTGAGGTGCGGCAGTTAGACTGAGTCCGCATCTAACTGAGCAACTCTTACTTCAAGCTGAAGGTCTGCACGCTTCTAGAGTTTTTCTGTTTCATGTGTCTTTATCCTCTGGGACTAGAGGGCTGCTGCTGCTGCTGCTAAGTCACTTCAGTCGTGTCTGACTCTGTGCGACCCCATAGACCGCAGCCCACCAAGCTCCTCTGTCCCTGGGATTCTTCAGGCAAGAACACTGGAGTGGGCTGCCATCTAGAGGGCTACCCAGAGCCTATTGTTCTCATGGTGATAGCAGAGGCTTAAAAGGCATCTCTGATTATCATGCCGGGATACGTTGTTGTTGTCGTTTAGTTAGTTAAGTCACGTCCAACACTTTTGTGAGCCCATGGATTGTAGCCCGCCTGGCTCATCCATCCATGGGGTTCTCCAGGCAAGAATACTGGGGTGAGTTGCCATTCCCTTCTCCAGGAGATCTTCCTAACCCAGGGATCAAACCCGTGTCTCTTGTATTGCAGACGGATTCTTTACCAGGGAAGCTCATGCCTGCACACAACTATGTCCAAAAGCAGGAAGAGAAACATAAAGTCATTAGGGTGGAATGCCTTCCTCAACAGATTTCTCTGTACAGCTCATCTGCCAGAACTGGGCTCCCCGTCCATCTCCAAATGCATCTCTGGAAAAGGGAAAAGATACCATACTGCTGCTGCTGCTGCTAAGTCGCTTCAGTTGTGTCTGACTCTGTGCAACCCCATAGATGGCAGCCCACCAGTCTCCGCCGTCCCTGGGATTCTCCAGGCAAGAACACTGTTGTTTAGTGAATGGGTTCTTACAGAAAGAAGTAATCCTCATTTAGGGTCTGACATCACTTTTAGGAATAAGCAAAAAGCATACCCAAGTTAGGGAAGGTATGTAAAAAGACATGAGTAGGGGAAAAGATGAAATAAGTATTCAGTTTCATATTTTCTTGCTGATGCAGGTCTTCAGACACAGTTATGTCATTTCAGTAACACAGTGGCTACTATGCTCAGACCAAGAGGGATACCCTAGAGTGTCCCTAGCATGGGGGTTCTTGTTACATTGTTGTTGTATAGTTGCTAAGTCGTGTCAGACTTTTGTGACTCCAAGGACTGTGTCAGACTCTTTTGTGACCCCACCAGGCTCCTCTGTCCCTGGGACTTTCCAGGCAAGAATATTGGAGCAGATTGCCATTTTCTACTCCAGGGTATTTTCCCCACACAGGGATCAAACCTGCAGCTCTTGCATCTCCTGTATTGGCAGGCAGATTCTTTACCACTGAGCCATCAGGGAAGTCTTATTTCATAGTCAATAAAATAAAGACAACTGCAGTGACTAAGTTACTTATAGTAATTAGCTATTAACACTAAACAGCTATTACTAATGCTGAAATAGTGTAAACTAAGTGTCAGGCCCATTTCTAACCACTTTACACACATAAATTCATTATTATGTGCTGCTTGTGAAGATTGATGGGACCAATAGGTCTCTATGAACCAAACATCCTGATATTCCTGTGTGGCCTCCTCCCACAGTGATCCTGGGTTTAGTAATTCAACTTGCTTTGCCAACTGGACATTAGCAGGCATGCTATAAGCAGAGCATTCTCTCTTGGAAGTCAGTTGCTCTGCAGAAAGAAACCTCGGCTAGACTACTGCATGATGAGAGGACTTGTGGTGAAAAATCCAGAAGGCAGAGAGGCCACTTTGGGTATTCCAGCTCTAGGCGAGCTCTCAGCTGAACGCAGTCCCATCAGTGACCTTCCACAGGATCCCATGAAATAATAAATCAATGTTGTTTCCAGCCACTGACCTGTGGGATAGTTTGTTATACAGCAATAGAGATGGAAACAATTGGAGGAAGAAAGGTGTATAAATTCCTTGGACAATTTCTGTGAAGCACTTTCCATTTGTGATCAGCCAGAAAAGCTAAAGGGGTGACTATGAGCCTCATGGGGTTCATTCATTCATTCAACAAATGTTTACTGAGTGCCTGCTCTATCCCAGGCAGTGTTCTAGGTTTGGGGAGGGGGGGCATCGTGATGAACAATCACTGCCTGCCTGATGCTTATAGTTTATGACATAGATTCATCCTCCTAGACTCCCTGGGAAAAGATGAGTCGTTCTCCAGCAAATATAACCTTTGTTTTCTTCATAACCTACTATGGATTTCCCAGGTGGCGCTAGTGGTAAAGAACCTGACTGCCAATGCAGGAGACACAGAGGTGTGCCTGGGTCAGGAAGATCCCTGTCAGAAGGCATGGTAACCCATTCCAGTATTCTTGCCTGGAGAATCCCATGGACAGAAGAGCCTGGCCGGCTACAGTCCACAGGGTCACAAAGAATTGGACATGACTGAAATGACTTACCACACACTATATATCTGTCTCACATCTAAATCTGACTTTCATCTGCTTGTAATTCCAAAGACAGTGAGTGGAGATACACTTTAATGTCAGGCTGACTAATGTGGCCTCAAATCCTATCTCCCTCTCTGGTCTGTTTCTCCATCTTTGGACTGGGCATAAGAATTCTCATCTGAAGCTGCCATAAAGATCCCAAGAAGAACACAATTAAATAAATTCAATAAATGTTACTACTCTTCTTCTTGTAGATTGAAAACCGGCATCCACTTTCTGGGCAATTTCGGTCAGAGGACAGTTCATGGGGCATCAGGTTTGCTCTCCTCCTGTTTTCTAGGACTCGGACGTTGATGAGGTTGTTGAACCTCACACTCCCACATGCTCTAGGCCTGCATTGACTCCCTCATCCTTTGCACAGGAAAGCTGAGCCTGTGATCCTCAATGCTGGCCCCTCGCCCACAAAGCTTTACCAAAGGCTCTCACGTCCATTACCTCAATTACCCTTTTCAGCAGGCCTGCAAGGCAGGTGTTCTCAGACTCATTTTACAGTTGAGATACCTGAGGCTCAGGGAACTGAAGTGACTTTTGCAAGGTTACAAAGAGAATTAGTGGCTGAGCTTGCCTTGAAAGCCAGGTGCCCCAGCTCCTGCCTGAGGCTCTTTCGAATGTCTTTGCACTGCCTCCCTGTCCCATCCCACACCCTTGCCCCATGCTGTGTCACAGAGATGTTTGAGAAGCGAAACCCACAGCATCTCAAGAAGGAGAGGCACACGTGATAATTTTCTTGCAACCGCATACGTAGGAGGCATTAACATTCACCCAGGAGCTGCTGAAATCTGCTCAACTGGAACGGAGGCTGGCGAGAAGGGGACTGACCAAATTTGTTTACAGTGGGTTAATCCGGCTTCAGCAGCCGTGCTGCACGCCTGGCTGTACGAGTAGGGAGAGAGTCTAATTACAGACTGACAGCCCCGAGTGTCTCCTGGGAAGACAGGTCCTGAATAAAAGTATTAAGAGAGACTTGGTGGGTTTGGAAATAGATAGAGCTTTGTTTCCTAGTCCTATAGTCGAAGGGGAAGGTCTCAGATCAGAATCGCAGAAGCCTAAGATTCAGACCAGAGGAGGCTGTAGAGAAGAGCCAGTCCTAGGGTGTGGACACTGAGGTGACTGTCCAAGGTTATGCAGTGTCACCCTGTGGAGGTCAGCATATGCATGCTGAGGCCTGACTCCCAGGCTTCTGAGTTCCAAGTATCCTCTCTGGCCACCCCCAAGCATTTCCTCTTGTGTGTCAGGTGCCTGGGATTCCACCCCCAGGGGTCTGTCTCTAAGCTGGTTCCTCTGCCTTAGCTGCAGCACGTGTCCCCAGAGTGCAAAGGACTGTGATCATGGGGCTCTGTTACATCAATTTATGCAGTAGCCCCTCCATGCACTTAGGGGTAAAATCTACATCTTGGTCTTGGCAAAAGAAAGGAGCCCTGTTCCACCAGGTAGCTGTTGGTCCTCAAACTGGTCATGTCCCTTTGAATCTTCATGATTTCACTCACGTAGTTTCTTCCACCAGGAATGCCGTTCATCGCCCCTCTGTCTAAAGTAACTTCTCCCTCCCACCCCACCCCCACTGCCTTCTTCAAAGCCCAAACCACATATAAGCAGCTGTTCAGGATGCTCCCAGCTTGGCCCCCTGCAGGTCCCCATGGCACAGTGAATCTGGGCAGGGCACTGTGATGGCAGGGACTGTGTTCCCTTCACCCACCCCTGAGTATTTAGTGCCCGCCATAGTACTGAGTGCCAACCTCTGACAGAATGAAGGTAATGAGCTGATTGGTTATAATCTGCAACTACTTGGTGATACAAGGAACAAAACATGCCTGGGCAGTCCTCCCAGAGCTTATGGTCTTACTAATCGACCCCCTGGGTCACTGTCGGCTGGAGTTTTAAAGGTGCTACTGTCTTTAAGAAGCCTCATTTAAGCAGTAAATGCCTATGGCCTGATAATAGAGATGCCTAACATAGAGAAAAATGACACCCACATAGGTCCACTCTATCAGTTTCTTGGTGACCCTCACTGCATTGCTGAGTCCTCAGATGACACGTGAACACCTGCTGCTCAGGTGAGGGCAGGCCCCACCTCAGTGTCACAGGGGGGTGTTTCCAGAACAGAGGGTCACGACAGAGAAGGCAAGAAGGAAGAGGATTGCAAAGAAAAACAGGATCCATCTTGATTTTGCCTGGAAATACATGTTAATTTAGATCAATCCAACAAATACTTATGAGGTGGTGGTGGTGATGGTTTACTCGCTAAGTTGTGTCTGACTCTTGCAACCCCATGGACTCTAGCCCATCAGGCTCCTCTGTTCATGGGATTTTCCAGGCAAGAATGCTGGACTGGGTTGCCATTTCCTTCTCCAGGGATTTATGAGGTGCTATGTGCATATATGTGTACCACAGATGAACTTACACATATATTGATAAGTTGTCTCCTTTTCTGTGATGCCTTCACTCATAGCATGATGTTATCAAACCCATTACACAGGAGGGGCAGTTAAGGCATAGGGGCAAAATATCTTGTCCAAATCTGCACAGTTGGTTCATGATGGTGCTGGGACTTCAATCTAGGTATTTCGGACTTGAAAACCGCAGTCTTCCTACTGGGCTGCATACTATGGAGCACCTACTCTGTGCCAGAGCTGGGGACACAAAGGTGATTGAAACTTGGCCTCTGCCCTCAAGAAGACCCCAGTATCCTGGGGGGTATGGAAAGGAACCAGCCCTCTCAGGGTGATGCTGGCAGGGAACAGAGGATGGAAGGCTGTGGGGAAGGAAATTTCACCTCAGACATGGTTTAGAATTGCCTATATATGGTTAAGCGTCCAAAAGCCAGACTGACTTCTGCTGGGCTTTATTATTGTTCTTCATACCTGTGTACACTCTGTGGCCCCTTATTTTCTGCTGTCTACTCATGGGGCCCAGGAAATCAGTCTGGCTGTAGAAAGGCTAGCTCTATTCCTGAACTCTCACAAATCTGGTTCATGGAGACTGTGGGTCAGCATGGCCTTGTCTTCCTAGAGTCACAGAATCATAAATCCAATGTCTTTCAGAGAAGGGGATGAGGCCAGGGTATGGTGGGAGGAGGGGAGAAGGATGCTGCACAGCGTGCTGTGAGTGAAGGTATCACACAGGAGACAATTAACTGACGCTGCCTGGAGAACTAGCTCAGGTGCCAAATGTACTCTGGTTTTTATTGCAGCCAAAGTCCAAGAGGAACTTCCCAAAGGACCACCCTGATTTGGTCACAGCTGCTTAAATACTGCACCTTCTTTGAGGAAAGGTCTTTAATTCCTATGCCAATGAGCCAGGCACTGACTCCCTCCCATCCTAACCCTTAAATGTAAAGGCAAAGCTTCACCAGGAAGTGAGAGCATGGGAGCAGTAGGCGTGCATTAGCCCTCCCACTGTAAAGCCTCTGAGACCAATTACTCAAACCAGCCCCACTTCATTTCCAGCCGAACACCCTCTACTGAAATCTGTTGGCTGAAACCCCAGGCTGATGAAGTAATCAGAAGGAAAAACAGGTATCAGAGACACACAGTCTTGCAAAGGATTGAGAAAGGCGTGGGGGAAAGGCAATGCAGTGGACGTGGACTGCAAAGTACTTGCAGAGTTTGTGCCAGGTCTTGGAATATTTTGGCGGTTTCTGCATGGAGTAGAAGGTCATCACCCAGCCCTAACACACACATGAACACACACCCCCACACCCCCACCCCCACAGACACCCAGGAGAGAGATGTCAGACAAACTAATAAAAAATTGTTTTGGCATCTGTGTGGACTGCCAACCAGTAAGCTTCATTAGCTTCTAATCATCATGGGATTGGCCTTATCCCACCTGAAGTTGCTACTTTGAATTGTTCCCCAAGGTTTCAACCCCTGAGATGCTGGAATGGTCCTGGAAACCCGGACAGTGATAGGGTAACAGGCCCTCTGCCACTTGGTCACCCAGGCCCCACAGCTGAAATCATTCTATCAGCTTCTGCTGGTAGCAATCTCCCTCCAGAAGGCTCAAAATCAGCCTGAGACAGGAGGGAAAGGGGCAGCACACGACTGGTAAAGAATGACAGAGACAGTGGACAAAACTAGTTAGAATCAACTACGTCAAAGAGGGTGGAAGATTTGACTTCCAGTGGACCTGGAGCCTCATTATATGCTCGTTGTCGTATATTAGTATCTTCTAGATGACACACCCACCAGTGCCATGACAGTTCAGAGACTGTCCATTTGTTGTTGTTCAGTCACTCGGTCATGTCTGACTCTTTGTCACCCCATGACTGCAGTACACCAGGCTTCCCTGTCCTTCACCATCTCCCGGAGTTTGTTCAAACTCATGTCCACTGTGTCAGTGATGCCATCCAAACATCTCGTCCTCTGTCGTCCCCTTCTCCTCCTGCCTTCAATCTCTCCCAGCATCAGGGTCTTTTCCAATGAGTCAGTTCTTTGCATCAGGTGGCCAAAGTACTGAAGCTTCAGCATCAGTCCTCCCAATGAATATTCAGGATTGATTTCCATTAGGATTGACTAGTTTTATCTCCTTGCATTCAAGGGACTCTCAAGAGTCTTCTCCAACACCACAGTTCAAAAGCATCAATTCTTCAGTACTTAGCTTTCTTTATCATCCAACTCTCATATCCATACACAACAACTGGAAAAACCATAGCTTTGGCTAGACGGACCTTTGTCGGCAAAGTAATGTCTCTGCTTTTTTATTATGCTGCCTAGGTTTGTCACTGCTTTTCTTTCAAGGAGCAAGCATCTTTTAATTTCATGGCTGCAGTCACCATCGGCAGTGATTTTGGAGCCCAAGAAAATAAAGTCTTTCACGGCTTCCATTGTTTCCCCATCTATTTGCCATGAAGTGATGGGACCAGATGCCATGATCTTCATTTTTTTTAAAGTTGAGTTTTAAGCCAGCTTTTTCACTCTCCTCTTTCACTTTCATCAAGAGGCTCTTTAGTTCCTCTTTGCTTTCTGCCATAAGAGTGTTATCATCTGCATATCTGAGGTCATTGATATTTCTCCCAGCAATCTTGATTCCAGCTTGTGTTTCATCCAGCCCAGCATGTCTCATGATGTACTCTGCATATAAGTTAAATAAGTAATGTGATGATATACAGCCTTGATGTACTCCTTGTCCAATTTGGAACAGTTCATTGTTCCATGTCAGGTTCTAACTGTTGCTTCTTGACCTGCATACAGGCTTCTCACGAGGCAGATAAGGTGGCCTGGTATTCCCATCTCTTGAAGAATTTTCCAGTTTGTTGTGATCCACACAGTCAAATGCTTTAGCATAGTCAATGAAGCAGAAGTAGGAGTTTTTCGGGAATTTTCTTGCTTTTTCTATATTCCAACAGATGTTGGCAATTTGATCTCTGGTTCCTCTGCCTTTTCTAAATCCAGTTTGAACATCTGAAAGTTCTCAGTTCACATACTGTTGAAGATTACCTTGGAGGATTTTGAGATTATTTTGCTAGCATATGAAATGAGTGCAATTGTGCAGTAGTTTGAACATTCTTTGGCATTGCCCTTCTTTGGGATTGGAATAAAAGCTGACATTTTCCAGTCCTGTGGCCACTGCTGAGTTTTCCAAATTTGCTGGAATACTGAGTGCAGCACTTCACAGCATCATCTTTCGGGATTTGAAATAGCTCAGCTGGAGGGCTTCCCTGATAGCTCAGCTGGTAAAGAATCTGCCTGCAATGCCGGAGACCCTGGTTCGATTTCTGGGTTGGGAAGATCCTCTGGAGAAGGAATAGGCTACCCACTCCAGTATTCTTGGGCTTTTCTCATGGCTCAGCTGGTTAAGAATCTGCCTGCAATGTGGGAGACCTGGGTTTGATCCCTGGGTTGTGAGGATCTCCTGGAGAAGGGAAAGGCTACACACTTCAGTACTCTGCTGCTGCTAAGTCGCTTCAGTTGTGCCCGACTCTGTGCAACTCCATAGACGGCAGCCCACCAGGCTCCTCCATCCCTGGGATTCTCCAGGCAAGAATACTGGAGTGGGTTGCCATTTCCTTCTCCAATGCATGAAAGTGATAAGTGAAAGTGAAGTTGCTCAGTCGTGCCGGACTCTTAGCGACCCCATGGACTGGAGCCTACCAGGCTCCTCTGTCCATGGGATTTTCCAGGCAAGAGTACTGGAGTGGGGTGCCACTGGCCTAGAGAATTCCATGGACTGTATAGGCCATGGGTTCGAAAAGAGTCAGATGAGACTGAGTGACTTTCACTTGCACTTTCAGCTGGAATTCCATCACCTCCACTAGCTTTGTTTGTAGTGATGCTTCCTAAGGCCCACTTGACTTCACATTCCAAGATATCTGGCTCCAGGTGAGCAATTACACCATCATGGTCATCTGGGTCATTAAGATCTTTTTTGTGTGTAGTTCTTCTGTGTATTCTTGCCACCTCTTCTTAATATCTTCTGCTTCTGTTAGGTCCATAGTGTTTCTGTCCTTCATTGTGCCCATCTTTGCATAAAATGTTCCCTTGGTACCTCTAATTTTCTTGAAGAGATCTCTAGTCATTCCCGTTCTATTGTTTTCCTCTATTTCTTTGCACTGTTCACTTAGGAAGGCTTTCTTATCTCTCCTTGCTATTCTTTGGAACTCTGCATGCAGATGGGTATATCTTTCCTTTTCTCCTTTGCATTTTACTTCTTTTCTCAGCTATTTTTAAGGCCTCCTCAGACAACCATTTTGCTGTTTTGCATTTCTTTTTTCTTGGGGATGGTTTTGATCACCACCTCTTGTACAATGTTACAAACCTCTGTCCATAGTTCTTCAGGCACTCTATCAGATCTAATCTCTTGAATCTATTTGTCACTTCCACTATAGAATCGTAAGGTATTTTGTTTAGGTTATACCTGAATGGTCTAGTAGTTTTCACTACTTTCTTCAATGTAAGTCTGAATTTTGCAATACTGAGCTCATGATCAGAGTCACAGTCAGCTCCTGGTCTTTTTTTTGCTAACTGTATAGAGCTTCTCCACCTTCAACTGCAAAGAATATAATCAGTCTGATTTCCATACTGACCATCTGGTGATGTCCATATGTAAAGTTGTCTCTTGTGTTGTTGGAAGAGGATGTTTGCTATGACTAGTTTGCTCTCTTGGCAAAACTCTGTTAGACTTTGTCCTGCTTCATTTTGTACTCCAAGGCCAAAGTTGCGTGTTATTCCAGGTATCTCTTGACTTCCTACTTTTGCATTCCCGTCCCCTATGATGAAGAGGACATCTTTTTTTGGTGTTAGTTCTATAAGGTCTTGTAGGTCTTCATAGAACTGTTCAACTTCAGTGTCTTCAGCATTAGGGCTCGGGCTTAGACTTGGATTATTGTGATATTGAATGGTTTATCTTGGAAACGAACCAAGATCATACTGTTGTTTTTGAGATTGGACCCAATTACTGCATTTCGTACCCTTCTGTTGACTATGTGGGCTACTCCATTTCTTCTAAGGGATTCTTGCCCACAGTAGTAGATATAATGGTCATCTGAATTAAATTCACCCATTCTGGTCCATTTTAGTTCACTGATTCCTAAAATGTAGATATTCATTCTTGCCATCTCCTGTTTGACCACTTCCAATTTACCTTGATTCGTGGCCCCAACATTCCAGGTTCCTATACAATATTGTTCTTCACAGTATCAGACTTTACTTCCATCACCAGTTGCGTCCACAACTGGGTGTTGTTTCCACTTTGGCTCAGCCTCTTCATTCCTTCTGGAGCTATTTCTCCACTCTTCTCCAGTAGCATACTGGGCAACTAGCAACCTGGGGAGTTCATCTTTACATGTCATATATGTCTGCCTTTTCATACTGTTCATGGGGTTTTCAAGGCAAGAATGCTGAAGTGATTTGCCATTCCCTACTCCAGTGAACCATGTTTTGTCAGAACTCTCCACCATGACCCGTCCATCTTGGGAGACCCTACATGGCATGGTTCATAGTTCCACTGAATTAGACAAGGCTGTGGTCCATGTGATCAGTTTGGTTAGTTTTCTGTGATTATGGTTTTCATTCTGTCTGCCCTCTGATGGATAAGGACAAGAGCCTTGTGGAAGTTTCCTGATGGGAAGGACAGGCTGTGGGGAAAACTGGGTCTTGTTCTGGTGGGCAAGGCCATGTTTAGTAAATCTTTAATCCAATTTCCTGCTGATGAGTGGGGCTGTGCTCCCTCCCTGAAGTTTGGTTTGAGGCCAAAAAGGACTTATGCCAGCACGCTGAGGCTGCCAGGACTGCTGTAGTCATTGCCCTGACTCTGCAGCAGGCCACTGTTGACCACGCCTCTGAGGGAGACTCGGACGCTCACAGGCAAGTCTGGCTCAGGCTTGCGGGGTCACTGCTCCTTTCTCCGGGGTCCTGGTGTGCAAAAGGTTTTGTTTGTGCCCTCCAAGAGTCTGTTTCCTCAGTGCAGTGGAACTTCTGTCATCAAGTCCCTCTGGCCTTCAAAGTCAAATTCCCTGGGGGTTTTCAGTGCCTTTGCCAGATCCCCAGGTTGGGAAGTCTGTTGTGGGCCCTAGCACTTTTGCAACAGTATGAGAACTTCTTTGGGATGACTGTTCTCTAGTTTGTGGGTCGTCTGCTCGGCGGTTCTATGGTGGGGCTAATGGTGACCTGCTCTAAGAGGACTTTTGCCACACACCGTGCCTCCCAAGTCTGCTGCAGCCAGAGCCCCTGTCCCCAAGGCGGGCCACTGCTGACCTGTGCCCCCACTGGAGACACTCACAGGCAGGTCTGGCCCAGTCTCTTGTGAGGTCACTGCTCCTCTCCCTTGGTCCTGGTGTGCACGAGGTTTTGTTTGTGCCCTCTGAGCATCTCTGGCAGGTATGATATTTGATTTTAAACATGATTGTGCCCCTCCTACCCTCTTGTTGGGGCTTCTCCTTTGCCTTAAAAGGTCAAAAAGTGGATGGTGGCCCAACTTTTGGAAATCCCTGCCCCTTCCTGAAAATAGTTTGAAAAATCCTCCCATTCATTAAGCTATAAAATTACCCAGACCATAAACATTAACTTCCCAATATTTCGGGCCACTTCACTTTCCAAGATGACTCTAAGCCCTTGGGTTGCTCTCACCTTCTGAGACAGACCTCATTCTGCCTATGGTATGTGGTATCTCAGTAAACCTGCTTTCAGCTTCTCATGACCCATTCTTAAATTATTTCCTGTGAGAAGTTAAAAACCCTCATTGGCAGCCTGTCCCAGGGACTCACCCAAGACCTGAGACATGACCACTCTCTCATGCTCCATTTTCCTGCAACAACCCAAGACACCAGGAGACATGAACCTCCCACATTTATTTCATCCTCCTTCATCATTCTCTTTGCCAGGCCTCACCTTTCTTCCACTTCCCCCCTTCCTTGGTTCTTAAATTAAAGCTTCCACACTATGAAGGAGATAAACTGGTATTGGGAAGAAGGAGCAAAAAGAAGGGGAAGGATTGTTTTAATAAACAAGTTACTAATGTTCAGAATTCCCAGTTGAGGATATATTTTCTAATTTCCTCTACAATTCTTCAATCCTATCCTGAAGTTATTATTTTGCCCACCTTACAGACAAAGAAACTGAGGTTAGGAAACAATTACAGGTCAATGTCTTCTGACCTACAGCTGCACTCTTTCCATTCTAGCAAATTGCCTCTATTTGCATTCATTTTGCAGAACTCTGATGTGTCTGCATTGAGCACCCTGCAGGCCCAGCACAGGGGAATGGGCCTAGGGTTTCTGCAGCTTTTCAAAGAGCACAGGCCTGGCTGTCACCTTGCAGTGAGAGTCTGGGCTGACACAGGACATGCTCCATTCTGAGGCCATAACTCACAAACTGATTTAGATAGTGGAAAGTATTTCCCTGAGACAAGTTATGTGTTTTCAAAATGAACTGCCATCTTGCTGTCTACTCTGCATGATACTTTATAAATATCTATCTCTGATAACAGAATGCTACAATTAACGGTGAAATCCACATATGCAAAGTTAACACATTTTTGGCATTTCCCATTCATCTTAGAAGATTTTGGCTGAAAACAGATGAGTGCCCTGCTCCCATTCCAACACACACACACACACACACACACACACACACACACACACACTCATACACATAGTCACAGAGGCAGAGAATGATCCCATCTGATTTAGCTTCTCTCTTGATACTATCCTGTGAGCCTCTCTCCATTAACTTTATTTTGCTTTTTTGCCTTTGAAAATGGTATTCATTCTCTGAGCTAAGGCATAATAAACAGAGAACCGGACTTGGAGCTAGAAGACCCAGGTGTTAGCCCTGATACATTGCTTTAGTCATTGTGTGACCAGACCAAAAACTATCTGAGTTTTTAAAGCTGCACAAATAAACCCATGACTCTGAGACTCACCAGTTGTGCAACTGCAGGCAAAGTAGTTAACTACTCTGAAATTCAATATCCTCATTTGCAAAACAACACTGTTATTACTGGTCTTGCAAGATCATGTAAAGATTAAATACATTAAAGGAGATTTATAGAAAACACAGAAAGTGGTACTCTGTATCTCTTAGTTCTGTTTTCTACCTTAATCACTCTATCATTGACTCTCAGGATTCTCTTCAGAATAATGACATTTATCTGCAAAATTATATTGAGGACTAAATGAGAAAATGTGCCTGAAACTACCATGAAATTATAAAGTATTTTTAGTCCTTTGGTCAATCACTCAATATTTCTCAGGAAAGATTCAGTGGTCAATGATAAGGGCGACAACAAAGGAGAATCGGACAGAATTTACCCTCGAGAAACCTTCATTCTCAAGATATACAGCACTCTGTTGGAAGAACATAACATATGGCAAAAATGAAGAGTGCTGGTGATGTATTTGTGAGGTTCAAAGATAACAAGGAGACACCTTCCAGATGGGGCCATCAGCCAAGGCTCTATGATGGACCTGCTATTTGAGAAAACACTTGGCTGAAGAGTAGCAGATAATGGATAAAAGTCGTCCAGATGCAGCATGAGCAAGATCAGAGCAGTGAGAAAGTGTGAGAAAGGTGAGGGGAACCTAGACCGTAATGTGCAGGATAATTAGAGGGTTGTGGCTGATAAGGTTGCAAAGATGGATTGGGCTTTTATGGAGGAATTTGGACTTCTAACCTCAGGGGAAAATGGAGGAGCCACAGAAGGTCTTTGAGCAGGAGAGTGATGTTTTCAGATCCAGCTTTCCTGACGGTGAATCCAGCTGTAATGCATAGGGAGGGTTGGAGTGAGGTGAAACAGAGGCACCCTAGGAGTCTATAAGACAAGTTTAGGAGACAGCCAAGGCCCTGAAATGGATCAAAGGGAAAGTGAAGGAGAGAAACCTGGAGGGAAAATATTATAGGATTTAAGGAAGCAAGTTGGAGGTGTGGAATGTGAGAGAGGTTACCTGAAGTTAAGGAGGAATCCTGAGTGCCACTGAAGTCCTGGTTGAGGGGACTTGCACAGGGAAATGCCAAGAAGGAACTGATCTAACAAAACAGACAATATTACCTGCATACAAAAAGGAGAAGAAACTTCATCCACCAGGATTCCAGGGGTCAGGGAAGGGCAGACCATTCTTTTGGTGGTGTTTCCCAACCTTGGCACCATGACATCTGGGGCTAGAGAATTCTTTGTTGGGGGACCTGCCCTCTGCACTGTAGGATGCTTAGCACCCACAGGATGCCAGCCACATAACCTCCAAAGTTGTGACAACCATGAAAGTCCCTGGAAATTTCCAAATATTCCCTGAGAGGCAAAGTCATTGCCATTGAGACCCCTGTCGTAGGGAGAGGTCTGCTCCCCATGAGAATCGCTGCAGAAGTGTGGAAGGAAAATCTGAGCCACACGCCCCAGGGGGCTGATGACCTGGTTCAGACTCTGGACTTTGGATGGACCTGGAGGGAAGACAGAGGCACCGAGGGAGTTGGTGGAAAGAAGTGGATTCCAGGCGTGCCTCCCAGAGCTGCCCCTAGGGTGTCCAGATATAACACCTCCCATCACATCCACATGTCAGTAAAAGCATTATGAGGTATTAGTCATGGCTAGATTACTTGAGGAAAAAGTAAAAAAACAGAGTTTTCCAAATAGGTCAGAAGGATTGTAAAATTACAGCCAAGAGGACCCAGGAGTCAAAACAAAGACAGGGAGGAAGAGAGACACAGAAATCAGAGACTGGGCAGGTAGGGGACGGGGTGTGGTTTCTAGGGCCTGGAATAATTGGTATTCACCTCTGTCAAACTGCACCTTAATCTCTGAAGAACTAGAAATAATAACAACCGAGGACCTTGTTTAAATCTCCACAATTAAACCAGGTACAGATTTCTTAGGCATGCAAGCTATTCAGTACATTTTTTAAAAATAATTTTGAGATGAATAATGAGAGTACTGGCCAATCCTGCTAATGATAGAATCTGATGATTGCTGAGGATATCAAGACAGTTGTCTATTCCTGAACAGCTTAACTTCTCTGGATCTTCATTTCTTCAACTGCAAAATGAAATGAATCATTTCCATCTCATAAACTTAGTGTGAGGATTAAGTAAAATAAGACAAATGAAATGCCTGACACACGTTCAATTACTATCTTTCTATCTAACCATCTGTATGTAATTGATTTATGACTATGTCTGGACGAGTGAGAGAAGGTATGTAGACATGGTGTCATCAATCCAGTGTGTGGTTGTTGTTACAATTCTAGAGGATGTTTCTGGAGATGTCCATTTAAGGCATCTGGTTCCCTGAAGACACAAATATGCTAGAAATATTGTATGACACTTATATGTGGACTCTAAAAAAGAAATGATTCAAATGAACTTATTTACAAAACACAAACAGACTCACAGACTTAGAGAATAAATTTATGGTTGCCAAGAGGGAGGAATAGGGAGAAGGGAGAATTAGAGAGTTGGGGATAAATATGTACACACTACTATGTGTAAAATGGATAACCAACAAGGACCTACTGTATAGCAAGGGGAACTCTGCTCAATGTTACGTGGCAGCCTGTATGGGAGGGGAGTTTGGGGAAGAATGGATACATGTATATATATGGCTGAATCCCTTTGCTGTCTACCTGAAACTATCACAACATTGTTAACTGGCTATACTCCAATATTTTTTTTTAAAAAAAGGTAAAAAATAAAAACAAGATGGTAATGATACCCAATGTCTGGATGAGAGGTGGAAAGCCCATTCAATTACCCACATTTCTCAGACCCCAGATGTTTGGCAATACATTGGAGAACTTCCCCATGTAACCGGTAGCATTTCCTGTATTTTGCTGGCTGTTTATGGCTGAGTTGAAATGCCAGTATTAGCCTTATTTCAGTCTTATAAAACAAATTGATCTGACCTCAGAAATTCCAGGAGCTACTTGAAAAGATCATGAATTCTGGAGCTATATCTTGGTTTGGTTTTTGCCTCATTCTGAAAATAAGATCCCTCTGCTCAGCTGATATCGGTTATTATAAATATCCTCCTTTCCTCAACCATGTGTATATTGTTTTTCCAAAGATCTGAGGGGCAGTAGCCTTTGGTGTGTAGGATTTTAGGGAAGTTGGCTAATCAATACCCTAGTAAGTAATTAACCATATTTGAATGAGAATCAAGTGAGTTGTCTTTTTTTTTTTTTTTTTTAGTTTCAAACATTAGATAGATCCCAGACTGTAGATGTCTTTTATTCCAACTCCCTGAGTAGTTTTATTACTTTCTAGGTAATACAGGTTGGTAGCTCCTGGATGAGATGTTTGCTGCTGCTTTTTTCCTCTTATTTTTGATGACTTATCAGCCTGGGGTAACCATACAGGAGAAGGTGAACTGGTGAGTTGGCCAAAAGCTTCTGCAAAATTTGCAGTTTAAAGGGTTACTTAGCCGGGAAATGAGCTGCTGTCTTTTTTGCAACAGGCTGTTATAGGATGGAACTTTATTACTAATTCAGTGAAGGACTCCATGCTATTACTAATTCAGTGAAGGACTCCAGGTCAGTAAAAAGAGCATTCACTTGGTGTCAGATAGGCCTGTGTGCAAATCCAAGACTTAGGAGCTGGGTCATCTGGACTAAATCGCCTAATCTCTTTTCACTTGTTTCTCGACTGGTCAAATTAAAATGATAATACCTCTTCTGTAAGAGTTGCTTACCACAGTTCTGTGCTAAGTTGCTTCAGGCATGTCCAAGTCTTTGCGACCGCATGGACTGTAGCCCACCAAACTCTACTGTCCATGGAATTCTCCAGGCAAGAATACTGGTGTGGGCTGCCATTTCCTTCTCCAGGGGGTCTTCCCAACCCAGGGATCGAACCTGAATCTCTTTTGTCTCCTGCATTGTCAGGTCAGTTCTACCATTAGCTTAATGAACATGAAATAAGATCCTGGATATAAAATATATCCAACTTAATAAATGATAATTCTCTTGAATGATATTGAACAATTTAACTTCTGCTTGTCCATTTGTGAAGTATAAGAATACACATCTCATAGTGTTTGGGGGAGGATAAAATTAGATAAAGTATATAAAATTATCTTGGGAAACACAAGAGACTATAAAGATACTGAGTCATTTCATTCCAGAAAGTCAACCTTTTGCTCTGGAGTAATGAATGGATGAGATATTTATCTATGTATGCTGCATTTTATACTTTCCTTTTTCTTGAATATCCCAAACTGGCTTCATGTGTTTTTTTTTGTTGTTGTTGTTAATCTTAACATCAAGTATTTTGTAGTGCTTAAAGAGCCTCTTATTTTGCCTGTGGGATAGTTTTAAAGGAGTCCCTGTCTCCTAAACATTGAAAATTTCAACTAGAGCTATTTTATTAAAATTCTTGTTGGATGATTCAATTTTGAATCATTATTGCTTTTAAATGCTAAGCGAGAGATTTCCTTTAACTAACAACAGTTCAGAAGGGGGAAAGGCATTTTTACAAGCAGTTAATTTGCAACTTGTATTTCAAGCAAATACCATTTTGAAAAATCAGAAAATTCATCTCTAATAATTAGAAGATAAAAGGCCAGAGAACTGTGGTAAAGGAAATCTCTGCTGAGATACCCTTAATTATAAAAGCTTATCATTGTAATCCTTTTTGAAAATGAACAAAGAGTCTTGATGTTTGATGAACTTATCAAATAAGACAGACCAGTGAAGAGGCAAATTTGAAGTCAAGGCAAAAGAGAACCAATTAAATATGTTGCAAAGTGCTGAAGTAGGAAATCAAAGGTCTTGTGTCTAATGCCAGAGTGTCTGACCCTGGCTTTGCAAACGCAAAATTACATGGTGAAATAACTTGACTGGGTTCAAATTCTGGCACCAGCATGTACTATCTGTGTGATCTTAGGCAAGTTATTTAAGTTTTCTGGGCTGTAAAGTGGGAGACAAGTAACAGGAACAATTAAGTGCATAAAAGTACTTAAAATGACCCTTGGTACTTAATAAGCATTCAATGACAGCTGTTACCAGGGGTGTTCTGTGACTGTTATTGTCATTTTTTGGGGTATTTTCTTCTCTCCAATGGTTGATAAAAATGAGAATAAATTTGTAATGTGCCAATTAATATGCATCTTTTGGATTAGTCTGTGATTTCAAACTTTAAGAAAATTTAACAATGGCAAAATAAATAACTATTTTTCTCAAATAAAATCTTATATAAACACTAACATTGAAAACAGATGGTATATATTTACATTTTTAATGGCATACATTTACTTTTATAAGCTCATATTTACCATTATTATAAACAATACTGCCTGTGTGTTATTACACCATTACTATAAATTCTTAGAAAAACGGAATTGCTTGAGAAAAAATATTTTAAGATAATGTTGATGAAAAGACATTATAATATTCAGCTCAAAAATCATGACTCTCTTTTATGTGTTTTATACAAAAGATATATTTCAGCATGTGTGTTGCTTTAAAAAGTTAAAAGATTTTTTCCATCCTTTTAAGTTACTGAGATTTGTTTTACGACAAAGAATATGCTCTTAGTGAATATTTCACGGGCACTTCAAAGTGTGTTCTTATCTGTTGTTGGTGCAGTTTTAAGTCATTAAGCTGGTTGTTAAAGCTGCTCAAGTTTCACCTCCTTGTCTAACAATTACTGAGGGAAAGATGCTGCAATCCTCAACTATATTTTGCATTTATCTGTTTCTCCTTTTAGTTCTGTCAGTGTTTGCTTCATATATTTTGAAGCTCTCTTCTTATCTATCTATATACAGGTTTATCCACGATTTGCCCCTTTATCATTACAAAAGGCCTTCATATCCCTGGGTTGTGCATGGTGATTTTTTCCCCCAATATTTTAACTTATCTGACTCTTTATATTTTGCAGTATGACTCATGCAGATAACATATAGGTGGGTCTTACTTTATTATTGAGTCTAACAATCTCTGTCTTTTAATCATAGTATTTATACCACTTACATAAGATATAATTACTGATACTCATGGGTTTGGGTTTACCAATTTTCTATTTTGTTTTCTACTTGTCCCATCTGTTCTTTGTTTCTGTTTTTCTCCTTTTTTGTCTTCTTTTGGATTTTTTTTTTCTAATTCCAAATCACTTATTAGTAATTCTATTTCATTTATTTATTTTGGCTGTTACTCTAAGCTTTGCAACATTCATCATTAACTTATCACAGCCTACCTTCAAATAATATCATATCACTTCTAATACCATTATTATTTTTCCTGAATAACTTCTTTTGACCTTTCTTATGGTCAGAATGAATCTTGGTGAGAGAATGACCCGTTTTTATTAGTCAGAAGAGCTCTTTATCTTGCCTTTTTTGAAGGATATCTTTGACAAATATGAAATTCTACATGAAAAGTTCCATCTTTCCCTTCCACATTACTTTGAATATATCACTCCATTATCTTTGGCTTGTATAGTCTTTGAGGAAAAGTCTACTTTGTTATTCTTTGTTGTCAAACTTTTTAAAAAAATGGACTCAACTATTTTATCATTGATTTCCAGCAGTTTGATTATGATGTGCCTTGGTGTGATTCTGTGGATTTATAGTTCACATCAAATTTTGGGGGAAATTTGCCTTTATTAATTCAAATATGTTTTCTGCCTCATACTCTCTCCTCTCCTTCTGACTGTAGATATAGTCTATTACTTCATATTATCTTACAGAGCCCTGAGGCTCTCTTCTTTTTTTAAAAATTGTTTTTGGCAGTATTTTTTCTCTGTTTCATTTTGGAAATACTATCACATCTTCAAGTTTACTGATCTTTTCTTCTGCAATATTTAATCTTTTTTTTTTTTTGGCCCATCCAATGAATCTTTCATTTTGGTTATTATAATTTTTCAGCTTTAAAAGTTTCATTTGGTACTTTTTTGACATCTTTTACTTCTCATAATGTTTATGATTCCCTTTAATATACTTAAAATAACTCTCTTAAAATCATTGTTTGCGACTTCCATCACTTTTATTTCATGTGTCTTTAGAATTAGGAAGGACTTTGACATCAAATTGAATCTACTCATGTTACAGATAAGGGAACTGAGTCCCAGAAAGAGAAGTGGAATATTAAATAACAATCAGACTGTTTTCTCTAGGCATTTTATGAGTATTGACAAATTCAACCCTTATTATTTTCCTCTGAGATTGTTGTAATTATTATCCCCAGCAGTTGAGGGCCAGAGAGGAAACAAAGCAATTTCATATGTAAGTCACACAGCTTCCTAGTGCACAGTCAGGCCTTCTAATTCCTAGATCGATATTATTACACCATTATTGCTACCCTCACCCATCAGAAAAAAAATCTTTTCAAAACTGAGCACCCATTTTGATAAGCACTGTTTACAACACCTAGGACATGGAAGCAATCTAAATGTCCATCGACAGAGGAATGGCTAAAGATGTGGTACATATATACAATGGCCAGGCAAGAACACTGGAGTGGGTTGCCATTTCCTTCTCCAATGCATGAAAGTGAAAAGTGAAAGTGAAGTCGCTCAGTCATGTCTGACTCTTAGCGACGCCATGGACTGCAGCCCTCCAGGCTCCTCCAACCGTGGGATTTTCCAGGCAAGAGTACTGGAGTGGGGTGCCATTGCCGTCTCCGACAATGGAACATTACTCAGACATAAAAAGAATGAAATAATGGCATTTGCAGCAACACAGATGGACCTAGAGATTGTTATACTGAGTGAAATAAATCAGACAGAGAAATATAAACATCATATTATACCACTTACCTAGATGGGTGAGATGGGGTGTGGATGGGAGACGGATCCAAGAAAGAGGGAATATATATACATATAGCTGATTCACTTTGTTGTATAGCAGAAACTGATACAATATGGTAAAGCAACAATACCCACATTTAAAACAAATAGCACAAATGAACTTATTTACAAAACAGAAATAGAGTCACAGATGTAAGAAAACAAACTTAACAGTTATCAGAGGGGGTAAGTGGGAGAGGATAAGTTGAAAGATTGGGATTGACATATACACAGTACTATATATACAATAGATAACTAATATGGATCTGTAGAACGGCACAGGGAAATCTACTCAATACTCTATAATGATCTATTGAGAAAAGAATCTAAAAAGAGTGGATGTATGTATGTGTATAACTGACTTAATTTGCTATATACCAGAAACTAACACAATATTATAAACCAAATATACTCCAAAAATATTTTTTAAAGGTAAAAAAAATATATTTAATTTGGAATTAAGATACCCAAAGGCTTTTATACCACTTCCAATCTAACATTTCCACCAGTGAAGAATGAACATAAGTCCCTTGGGGCGGGGGGTTAAAGAAATACAAGTGAAGATCTCAAACATACAGAATAATTACATGGGTCTGTTTGTTTCTCTAAACAGATGAAATAGGCAGTGGAGCCTAATGAAATTTAAATCACTCTCCTCTTTTTTATTTTATTTCATGGGCATCAGAGTATTCACCAAAGTATCCTGGGCCAGGGCCATGTGAATATTTTCTGTAGTTGTCCAGATGACTGGAAATCAATATGTATTCAGGCTACATGAAATTTCAGCTAATATAAACAACTGCAGTAGTCGATGTGACTCAAAATGAGTCTCATTACTATGGACACTTTATTTCTTTCGGGGTAACTAGTCTCTAGCTGTACTTCAAGCAGCATTGGGTGTGGGCTTTGATGTGCGATCAACCTGGTTTTAAATCCTGGCTTCACCTCTTAGTAGCTATGGAACTTGGGTAAGTTGCTTAAACCCTTCAAGGCTAACTTTCTCATCTATAGAGATAATACATATTTCATGAGTGCTTGTCAAGAGTTAAAAGAGTTCACATAAAGCACTGATCATAGAAGCTGACACATGGTAAGCTTTTAGAAAACTACTCTTATTACTTTATTTCCTTTTTGTCAGCAATCCTTCACAGTATAAATTGAAATGTTTTCTAAAAATCTTCCAATACATATTGGAATATATGTTGGAATGTTTTCCAATATGGAATTTATTCTAGTATATATTGGAATGTTTTCTAAATATGTATAGTTCAATGTGGAATTCTATGTGTACCTGGAACACAGTAGATACTTTTTTTTAAATTCATTTGTCCATTTATTCATTCATTCATTTTCATTCAAAGAGTCAAAAAAAGTCTTGGTGTGAATTCTTGCTTCACCACTTACTATCAATATAACTTTAAAGCACATTATCTCATCTTCCTCTGAATCTGTTTTACTTATCTATAAAATAGATACAATATTCCACAGGAGTCTGATAAAATTTAAATTATATAAGATTGAATGAGATGATATATTCATATGAAAGTTTTTATTGAATTCCCACCGTATGCCAGGTACTGTGCTCAGCACTAGGGGACCACAGTGATCAATAGAGTCATGACCCCCTACCTTGCAGAATTTGCAGTATAGGGGTGGACATAAAGTGTGGGAGGTTCTACATATGTGGGATTATGTTAGCAGAGGGTAGGTGGGCTTTTCTGGTGGCTCAGCAGTAGAATCCAGCTGAACTGCAGGAGCGACAGGAGACCCAGGTTCAATCCCTGGGTTGGGAAGATCCCTTGGAAGAGGGCACAAAAACTCACTTCAGTTTTCTTGCCTGGAGAATCCCCATGGACAGAGGAGCCTGGCGGGCTGCAGTCCACAAGGTTGCAAAGAGTCAGACATGACTGATGAGACTTAATATGCACGGTGGGATGCAGAAAACCATCTGGAGGAAATGAGACCTAATGGAACTGGGACAGTCTGGGCAGATGGATGGGGTGTGATTATTCCATGTGGAAGAAAGAGTGTTATGCATATTGTAGGAGAACCTGGAAAAGGGTCAGAACTAGAAGTTCTGTGTGGAATTCTATGTGTACCTGGACCACAGTAGATACTGCTCATTCATTCATTCATTTCTTTCCATTCATTCATTTAATACATATTCCAGATATGCTTATGGGCTTCCCAGGTGGCTCAGTGGTAAAGAATCTTCCCACAAATAGGGAGATCTGGGTTTTATCCCTGGATTGGGAAGATCCCCTGGAGAAGAAGATGGCAACCTCTCCGGTATTCTTGCCTGAAAAATCCCATGGACAGAGGAGCCTCATTGGCTATAATCCTTGGGGTCACAAAAGTCCAACACAACTTAGTAACTAGACAAACAAACAAAAAAAAGAGGTATGGTACATAGCAAACAAAACAGATCATGTCCTTCCTCTCATGGAATTTACAGTGTAGTGATGGAATCAGTCAATAAACATGTAAACTGAACGTTTCAGTAAAAATTGTGGTAAATACTATGAAGGAAACAAAAAGGGTCCTTTAATAGAGGATGTCAGAGCGAAAGGCTGTTGCTGAGCCATGAAGGACGCTGGGATTCTTGACCTCCAGAGGAGAGGAATTCAATCCAGGGCCAGTGACAAAGCTTGATTGCTCAGAGCTTTTGTGTAATAAAGTTTTATTAAAGTATAAAAGAGATAGACAAAGCTTCTGACATAGACATCAGAAGGGAGCAGAAAGAGTGCCGCCCTGCTAGCCTTTAGCAGTATGCTATATACCTATCAGCAAGCTGTTAATTAGAGAAAGGAGATGTCTCAAAACTCAGAGTGGCACCAGATCCCCCACCCGCAACATGCATTTGGAGATAATATTGGCACAAGGTGAGTCATCCCAGGCCATAAAATGATTGACATGAATCTTGAAGAAAGGCAGATTTCCAAGCAAATGTATGGTTTCATTAACATAGATTAAGAGAACAACTGTATGAGTAAAACATACTGGTTTGTCAAGTGGGTTCTGAGTCTTAGGTGGAACCAACTTAAAGACAGAGTCTAGGGTAAATACATAGTTCATTAACATAGCGTAAGGAAAACATTTCCATAAGAAAAATGCATTGGTTAGCTCAATGTTTGAGAAAAGTTAAGTTCAGGTGGAATCAGGTATGTGTTATGGCAACATAGAATTTTAAAAGACACCTTTTCAAATTTGTATAGAGAAGGGGGAAAAAAACTTGCAGCTTTTTCCTTCTGCCACTTAAGAGAGAGAGAGAGAAAAAAATGTCTAACACGTGCAGCCTATTTCCTCACTTGCACACCTGTGGCTTTCCTGCCTGTTACCTTCTCTAGAGCAATCTAAAAATAGGCAAGTGGGGGGTTCTCTGTGGAGGTAGTTAAAATTTAAGCTGAGAGATGAAGGATAGTGAGGAGGGAGAAACCATGTGAAGAGCAGGGAGAGTGGAGAAGTCAGTACACACTAGGAACCCCAGGGGAAATGGCTTGTCAGGTTCAAGGACCTGCAGGACGGGGACAGCATGAGATCAGAGGATTGTGTCCCGAGAAGATGTCAGAAAGGTGGTCAGGGGCCAGATCACAGAGATCCTTTGGCACCTTCATGAGGAATTTGGATTTTAGTCTATGTGTAGTGAAAAACAAACAAAAAATTACATGGAATGTCTTCTATAGGGAGGGTATTATCTGATTTCTCATTTTAAAATGTGTCTGTGCAGAGCAAAGATTGGAGGAAACTGAGTGGACCATCTCAGACCATGGGAGGCCAAGCAATGATCTGGGTGAGAGATAATGGTGTCTAAAATTAGGACAAGGCAGTCTAGATAGGCAGAGGGAAAGATATTGGAGATACATCTTGAAAGCAAAACCGACAGACATTTCCAAAGGACTGGATATGGGTGTGAGGGGATGAAAGGAATTAAAGACCACTGCTAGGTACCTGGCTTGAGCAAGCATGTGTTAGGGTGGTTCTAATTACTGACATGGATAAAACTGAGAGAGGAACAGGTTAAAAGAAGAAAATTAAGGGTTTAAACGTGGAGCCATTAAGTTCACCATGCCTGAGAGGCACTTGTGGAGATATAAAATGGGACAATCGAATAAATAAGACAAGATTTCCAAGCTTGAAGATCTCAATCTAGAGGCATTACCACAGATGGTATGAGAGGCCCAGGAAATGGATCCTACTTTCTCAAAAATGAGAAAAGCCAAAAGGCAAGACTGTACCCTGAAGGATTCTAGTTTTCAGGGACATCAAAGAGAACTGGCCACAGAGGTAAGAAGGGAGCAAGGAAGTCTGGTGCTGAAGAAGTCCAAGAGAAGAAATATTTCAAGAAGGAAATTCTGGTTAACAGAGGGCAATTAAGACCAAGCCAGAAAGCTTTCCACTGAATTTAGCAACATGGAGGTCACTGGAGACTCAGCACTTTGGAAGTAAAATTTCCAATACTTGTTTCATGAGGTAAATTTCCATGGAACTGAATGGGAGTGGCTCAAGGTTGTATAATTAGTGACAATCAGCCTTGAATATAAGCATAGCCAATTTATTAGGATGACCCACTGGAAGTAATCGGGGTTGGGCTTTCTGATCTTCTCACCTGGGATGGGTAGCTAATTAATTATTCTGTGATCTACATTGCTAAGATGGCCACATTCAATTCCAGGTTTTAGGCCTTTTGCCCAATATGTCACCCTCTAAAAAGGCAGGTGGGAAGCATATCACTAGTCTCTGGCACTCCACAGAGTGGGCATTCAATCTGTTTTTGATGAAGATGAAGAGGTTTGATGAGCATGTCTGGGATTGAGAAGGTTATAGAGAAGAAACCAGCATGCATGTCAGGCTGATGCTTAGGGCTTTGCATATGTAATCTTATTCCCATATTCAAAACAGTCTCACAAGTTTTTACCATCTCTGATTTTCAGCTTTAAATAGGAGAATCTGGATTATATACATCTTTGGTATACTCTAAACCCCTTTCTGTTACATCAGTGTTTCTTCAACTGTGCTGTATGGTCTTATTACATGAAAAAAAAAAAATGACCTATGGTCAAAAATTGGGTAACTGCTGTATTAAGTAAATTAAAATGCAGAACTTCTCAGTGCCTTTTAAGTATTACTGGACATTTACATCTCCAAGAGCAGTATGTTGTATGCGGTTTATCCAACTCTATTTGACCAGATAACTTTGCTTCTTTTCCTTTTCCACCTCTAGTGCATAATTCAGGAAGCAGTACTCCACAGAGCACATTGCGCAGAATGAAAGGAACCCTACACAGACCACTATGTTTCATTGTGTTGATTCTGTAGATGAAAAACTTAAAAGCCTCTCTGGGTTCTTCTCAGAGTGGCACAGCAAGGTAGATGCCAACTAAAGACTAGAATCAAAGACTCCAGAATCTTACTGTTTGAGTAAATTTTCAGTAGCTTGGAGATGCTTTCAAACTATTTGCCAAGATTTACTAGGCCACAGATTTATTAGTGAAGTAAGCCAGAAAGAAAAACACCAATACAGTATACTAATGCATATATATTTAGATATATATTTAGATATATAATTTAGAAAGATGATAATGATAACCCTGTATGTGAGACAGCAAAGGAGACACAGATGTATATAACAGTCTTTTGGACTCTGTGGGAGAGGGCGAGAGTGGGATGATATGGGAGAATGGCATTGAAACATGTAAATTATCATATGTGAAATGAATTGCCAGTCCAGGTTCGATGCATGATACAGGGTGCTAGGGGCTGGTGCACTGGGATGACCCAGAGGGATGGGGAGGGAGGTGGGACGGGGGTTTAGGAGGGGGAACACATGTACTCCCATGGCAGATTCAAGTCAATATATGACAAAACCAATACAATATTGTAAAGTAAAATAAATAAACAGAAAAAAATGTTCCTTAAGTAATTGAAAAATTGATACAGTTCTTTTGGAAAGCCGTTTGGCCATATGTGTCATAAACTTTAAAACCATTTGTATCCTTCAATTTAGCCATCTTATTCTACAGGATGTATCTTCAGTAAATAACTTAGAATACAGAAAAACTGGGTGCTCAATACTCTAATTGTTTAATGTTAGTGGAATGGAACAATGTGCAGTCATCATAAAAATTTATATTTCTCTGATAATATTAAGTGGAAAGATAAACATATAAAAATGTAATAGTATGACCTCAACTCTTTTATGGAAATAAAGAAGGGAAAGAAACAGAATTAATGGTGGTGGAAAGTTGGGACAATTTTTTTTTTTTAATAATCTTTTCTATGTTCTCTTAAGGAGAATGCATGACTTTCAAAATCTATAAAAAATAAACTACATTTAAAAATTCATTGGCATAAGAGAAAACGCCAGTCATATTGATATTGGCTAAAAGGTTGGAGCCCTGTAACGACTTAATGAATGGTCCTTGTGTTCCTTCTGTAGCCTTGCTTCAGTGATAGCATGACTGTATGTGCCTCTGTCTAGACATCATGTCACAAAGCTTTTAAAACTACAGCAACACAGCACTGCTCTGTCTAAACTTTTGCTTCCATCCATTAATACTGTTTCCTTCCATTTTGACATCATAATGCGGTCTCTGTGGGCTTACAATGACATTATCTTGACAGTTCTACAGTGAGACGCAGAACTGATGCTGTAGTCATTTTCTGCTCCCAAACCTCTGCCCTTGTAACTTCTCTCCCATCTTTTGGTGATTAGAACCCTTGCTTTTCTCCATGTTTCTATGCTTCAAACTTTTAATATTAGGACAATCTATTAGAAAAATAACATATGGACAAAACTTTGAGCCATCTGAATGTCTAGACACCAGAATTATTTAATTAGATTCTAACTGGAAATTAAGTTCAAATAAATTTCTAAACAATGTCCTTCTATTTTCCATAAACTGGTTTCATTCTTTCCATGCCCTCTAATTCTCCCTCCTTCCCTCCCTCCCTTCCTTCTCCTCTCCTTCTCTCTCCTTCTCTCTTTCTCCCTTTCTTCTTTTCTTTACTTTCCTAAATATTTACTGAGCACCTTCCCTGGGTCTGGCACCATGATAAGTGCTGGGAGTTCAGTAGCAAACACGTGAACAGTACAAGTATCCACATTCATACAGCTTATGATCTGGTGGAGATGGCAGAAACTATACAAATATTATAAGTGTGCTAAGTTTTGAGACAAAAATGTGCAAACATTGACCAAATCATGTGAAGAGAGATATCTCATCAGTCAGAGTGCTGAAGAATGTTTTCCTAAGGAACTGATGTTTATGATGAGGCTGAAGACACCTAGGAATTAATTAACCAGGAGAAAGATACTTGGATTCTTTCAAGACTGGGTTTCCAGATAGGTGTGATCAACAGAACAGTGGGGTCCAGGAATTCGGGACATAATTACAATTTTAAAATGATGGGTCATGAAATAAAAACTGATTGTGAAGGAAAATGAAAACAGGGGAGGTCTTATTGCTAGAGAGAAAGCTTAGGAGTCAATGGAGGCCCCAACGAGGTCCAAGAAAAGTTCATGGGAATCCTTGAGTATATAGAGATAGAAGGAAAAGAGGCTGTGGAGCCCCAAATAACTTCATAGGTGACCCATGAATTAGTCATTTGGAAGGGAAGCTGTTTCAGAGAGCGAACGTCCAGGATGAAATCATGGAAGATAATGGAACAGAGAAAAGAGTCACTCAAGAGGAAGAAAAGGAACAACTGAGAGCAGAGAGCATTGAGTGACTCATCTATAGAGATGCTGAGGTCTCCCAGGGTGATGAGAGGAACTGGAGTAGAGAGGAAGATGATAAACTGAACACTAAAGTTTTCTTTGAAAGGACGATAGAGCTGGTGTTCTATACTAACATCATTTTATAAATCAGAGTTTCTCAAAGTGTGGTCTGCAGACTGTAGGCAGTCCCCAAGATCTTATGAGGGCAGCATCTGGGAATTCAAAACAATTTCACAATAATCCTAAGATATTATTTTCTCTTTTCACTGTGTTTATGTTTGCCCTGGTGGTATAAAGTTAATGTTGAATAAAGCAACTGTGGCCTTGACACATATCAAGGCAGTGACGTCAAACTTATAGGAAAGGAGTTGTTTCACTTAGAAAATTCCTTAAAACAGTTAAAATTGTTAATTTTATTAAAACACAATCTTTGAAAACTTGTTATTTAAATATTATTTATGGCCAAATGAAAATAATGCATATAGAACTTCTACTGAACCTGAGTATGATGACTGTCTTGAGAAAAAGCAACTGTTTGAGTTAAGTCAAGGTTGATATCTTTTTGCTGGAACACTGTTTTTACTTGACAAAATGACTGTTAGACAAACTACTGTTTTTCAGGCTAAGATAATTGGGAGACATCGTCTCAAAAATGAGCAGAGGGCCTATTACTTCCAGGAAAACAGATAGCATTATTTGTTACCAATGACAAAATTTGGGCTTTCAAAAGAAAATTAAAATTTCGGAAAACATATTCACTACTATGAGCTTGAGATCACTGTTAATATTAATAAATTTGACTTTAAAATATCTTATATTGAAATATGTGAATATTTTTAGGATACATGCACTCTGGGAGCCATTATTTTCTCAATTTCCAATGTTTGCTGTTATAAAAATTATGTATGGATGTTGTTGTTGTTTACTTGCTAAGTCATGTCCGACTCTTTTGAGACTCCATGGACTGTAGCCCACCAGGCTCCCCTGGGATGGCTTGCCAAGATCCCCTTGCATGGGATCTCCCAGGCAAGAATACTGGAGTGGGTGCCATTTCCTTCTCCAGGGGACCTTCCCCACCCAGGGACTGAGCACGTATTTCCTGCACTGGCAGGTGAATTCTTTACCACTGAGCCACCAGGGAAGCCCATGCATGGGTACTGGATCCATTTAAAGCGTACACAGACCAATGAGTTTTAATGTAACAGAGAATTTAAAAATTCACCAACAGGCTTTCAGTTTACAACTACAACTAACATTTAAAAAATTACTGCTTTTAAAGTGTTGGTGCAGCATCAAAGAACATCCACAATTATCTGAGAAGACTATTAAAACACTCCTCAACTACATTACTTTTTCAACTACATAATTGTATGATGTTGGAGTTTCTTCATAGATTTCAATTAAAGCAACATAAAGCAACACATTCAATGAAGAAGCAGAGGTGAGAGTCTAGCTGCTTCCTATAAACCAGGCATCAAAGAGATTTGCAAAAACATAAAACATAACACTTTTCAATAATTATTTTTCTTGGAAATGGATTTTTAAATAAATATACATGGTGACATGTAACAATTTCACAATGATTTTAAATGGGAAAATAAACACTTCAAAATTTCTTAGTTTTGATTTTTAATTCTGTGACTATCAATAGGTCCCCTTAAATAAAAGCTCTTCAGGGTCCTCATAATATGTTAGTGTATAAAGGGTTCCTAGGACCAAAGTTTGAGAACCAATGATAAATGTGAACACCACTTTCCTGAGGATCCTACAGCTTCCTGTCTGGGGTTGCAGCCTAGGGGGACATCATTCCTTATGAGGAGCAGCTCATGGCATAATCAGACTGAGTTTTGAAGCACTACAGCATCATCCTTGCATATGGTAGAGGCACAATATATTTTTATTCTTTATTTCTTAAAACTGTGATTGACTGAAGGGCAAACATGCACAATTATTTTTTTTATTTGCTTAAATTTTACATCTCAAAAGTGATGCATGGAAATGAAAAGAGTTCTCGGGATGGAAGCTGGTGATGGTTGTACAACAACAATGGTTTGTACTCAATGCCACTGAACTATACACTGAAAAATGATTATGGTAAAGTATAAGTTTTATGTTATGTATATTTTGCCACAACAAAATATTGGGATAAAAAGAGCAATAGGCCATATATCTTTTGTTTTAAAAACAGCACATGCAATTTTTAAGAAGGAATGATAGAATTAATCAAGTATTGGAAATACCCCTGCAGCCCAGGGTTCCAAGTAAAAACTGTGCCTTTATGAACGTTCCTCTCATTTCCTTGCTCTATCCCCATTCCTACTTCCGGATAATTTGAAGGTTAAGGGAATATATATTGTGATATTGTTTCATGTTCTGTGGCTACAAGTACCCAGATGCCCAAATCAATGGGCAACCTGTACAAATTTTTAAAAATTAAGCATCTGTTCAGCCATAAAAAAGGGGAAAATTCTGCCATTTGTGACAACATAAATGAACATGAAGTACATTATGCTAAGTGAAATAAGCCAGGCAGAAAGAAGGCAATACTGCATGATCTCAGGCATATGTGGGAATCTAAAGAAAAGTCTAACTCATAGAACCCGAGATAGAATAGAGGGGCTTGGGGCAAGAAAAACATGGGCAGAGGTTGGTCACAGGATATAAACTTTCTGTCATAGTGATAGCTTATGGTAAGTGATGGCGGATTCATGATCTCCGAAGAAGATTTAGCTTTGGGATAAGGGACCAGGCTTGATCACTCAAGAGCGTTTGTGTAGCAGAGTTTTATTAAAGTGAAAAAGGAACAGCAAAAGCTTCTGACATAGACATCAGAAGGGGGGCAGACAGTGCCCCCCTCGCTAGTCTAAACAAGGGAGTTATATACATTTTAAATTAGTTATTACAATAAATCAAAAGAAAGTCTCAAGGTTGTAAAGATCTTACTAGACCCACTCACATAATTTACATTTTAAGATAACAGGATTAGCCAGGAGGTTTTCAGGAAGGAGAAATTGTCCTCAAGCAGAATACACTGTTGTTATATAATCCTTAGTACAGAGTTTAAACTGAGTTGTTTGTTGTGTAATCATCAGAAAAAAATTATGTGACTAAGACTAAGGAATGTAAAGAGGAAAAAAGAAAAGATTTTTGTCCCTTCCTTCTCCTTAAGAATTCCAGACCCCTATCTCCACTTCGAGAGCCCCAGACCACTTTCTCCTCCTCGGGGACCCCGGACTTCTTATCAGCCTTCTTATCGACTCTCTCAATACCCAGGATGAAAAGTTCTGGGTTTCTAGCATGCAGCATGGTGACTAGAGTTAGTAATAGCAGAGTGTACACTTGGAATTTTCTAAGAGAGTAAGTCTGAAATGTCTTAGCACACCAAAAAAGGAAAAAAGGTAATTATGGGAGGTGAGGTATATCTTTCCCTTGATTGTGATAATCATGTCACAATGTATATGCATATCAAACTATCACACCCGTCATCATACATATACCATACAATTTTTTTTTTATCAGTTATGCCTCAATAAAGCTGGGGAAAAATTCAGCATCTGTTTACATATTATTAAGATGCCATCATATTAAAACACCTTTTCACATTTATAATTACAGAAATTCAAATGATCATGATAAATTAAAAACTGAATCGAGGTCTTCCGTCTCTTTAGGAGAGTCAGTCGAGCTGTTCAGAGTTTCACCCCCACAGCGGTCTCCTGCCAGCTGGACAACTGGGCAGAGTGGACAGACTGCTTTCCATGCCAGGACAAAAAGGTGAGACGTTAATAACCAATTTTGGAGCATTTGGCATTTGAATCGTGCAGTATGCATTCAAATGGGGATACGCAGTTGGCACTATACATCTAGAAGTCTGGGGAGAAAATGGGTCTAGAAATAGGTATTCAGAAGCCATACACACATGACGGTGGAACATATTTCTGCTTCTTCTGATTTTGTTTGTAAGGCATTTGGATGAGGCTACCCAGACATGTATGTTATGGCTTAGATGGAAAAAAGTAGCCTTCCAGACATGGGCACACTGATCCCCACTGGCCCCTCTGGGTCCTGGCCAACCTACTGCCCTCTAGTGAGAGTCATCTGGAGGGCCCAATGACTTGGAACAAAATGCCAAGCTGTCCATGACCTATGGGAAACTGAGATAAACCAAAGCATGCCACACAGGGTGTTTCTGAGGATTTCACTTTCATGCACTGAAAAAGGCTGACACGCCCAATGAACAGATGTATATCTATCTTGCCCACATAAGTGGTTTTAATTAGTCCAAAATGATTGCTAAACTCAGCAGCATAAGGGGGATGTTGGGCGCACTCTGCTCTGGCAGGGAGAAGTATTACAGCTCTGTCTTTGTGCAGAATCACTGGCCTATCAGTGATACAGATATAGTAAAAAGACTGACTCTATTCTGCTTTCTTAGTATTTTAAAATCTCTGGAGATAACACACACCTTCACTGGACACAGGCGGGTGCAGCCCCTTACGTGGCACACCACTGCTGAGCCTTGTCTACTAGTCTCTTGCTGTCAAGCCTGTGTTTCAGCTTTGATTGAACAGCTTAGATTCTGGTTTGCACCTTAATTGCTGTGTTACTTTGGACATATGTTTTACCTTCTCTGTGCCTCTGATTCTAGTCTATAAGTGAAGGAGGAACAGTATGTACATCATAGGGATTTTGAGAACATCCAAAGAATAATGCATACAAACATGCTTTTCATGGCATCTGGCACACAATCAAAGTGAAAGTCACTCAGTCCTGTCTGACTCTTTGTGACCCCAAGGACTATACAGTCCATGGACTTCTCCAAGCCGGAATACTGGAGTGGGTAGCTGTTATCTTCTCCAGGGGATCTTCCCAACCCAGGGATCGAACCCCAGTCTCCCACATTGCAGGATTCTTTACTGGCTGAGTCACCAGGGCACATAGCAAGTGTTCAATAAATGTGAGCGGTTTCCTTCCTGTGCCCTCCTCTCTACCCCTACTCCCTCTGCCCCGAATCAAGCCCTGCTCTTTTCTCATTTGACCTGTTACAGAGTCTGCGAATGGTTCTCCTGCCTCCAGCCCCCTCCTCAGTGAGACAGGAGAGTGCTCTGGGAAGATCTGATGACAGTGGTGGAAACACCATTTGGACCTAGTTTATTTGACTCTGAAGGCTAAAATTTATGATCTTGCCTCTCCCACCTCTGGGATATGCCAAAGAGTTTTAGGCATTCCGGTTTAAAAATATCTGGCCCCCGATTCTCATTCTGCTTTGACATTCTGGATTAATTTTCTGAATCTGCTGTGATAAATGCCACAAACTGGGTGGCTTAGAACAGCAGAAATGTATTCTCGCACAGTTCTGGAGGCCAGAAGTCTGCAATCGAGGTGTCAGTAGAGTCAGGTGCTCTCTGGAAGCTCCAGAGGAAAAGCTGTTCTTTGCTTCTTCCAGTTTCTGGGGGTTGCTCACTCCAATCTCTGCTCCTCTGTCTGCATCACTCGTCCCCTCTGTGTGCTTCCCTTATGTGTATAAGTGAAATCCCCCTCTGCCTTCCTCTTATAAGGACACTGTGATGGCATTCAGAGTCCGCCTGGATAATCCAGAGTAATTTCTCCAAATTAATGATGTCTACAAAGATCCCTTCCCCAAATAAGGTAACATTTACTACTTTCAAGGATTAGGACTTGATTTCTTTGCATGGCCATTATTCAACCTATTATACATTGAAATAACATCCTAAAGCTACAATTTTCTCTTGTGTTACAGTTTAGATAGCAGATAGCACAGATGAATGACTTACAGTTTCCATCTTCATTGATTACTTTCTTAGGGATTCAAAAAGTCGTGTCTTTAAGGTAATTCTTAAAATGATTCTGTTAACTATTTAATTGAAGGCCATCTGAGTTTTTTTTTAATTATTATTATGTTTCTTCCTCTCAAAATCTCCCAAAGATGTGCATTTCTGAAAAGAAACATTGTCTACTAGGTAGAAAAGAAAATTATGTCTTAATGATACCAACCATGGGCAATGGCACTGAGCAGTCCCTGGGGGAGTATCCTTATCAACCTGTCTGCAATACAATGTCTTCATTATTTCATAACAACCTAGAAACTAGGGAGTGGGTGGGAATGAACGTGATGCCTGCACCATCATTCCAAGTATAGAAACCACAGGAAGGATGTTGATGACAATAATAGTGGCCATTTATTGAATAATTTCTGTAGACTAAGGACTGTGCTAATGCTTTAAATAAATTATCTTCTTATTTGACTTTGGCAGCCAGTAGTGGGTGATATACAGATAGATACCATCCTCCCCTTTGCTTAGGTTGCCCATTAAGAATGCAGCAGAGCCTCAATTTAAAATCTGGCTGGTTTGATTCCAAAATACCCATGAATCTGAACTGTATGGCTCTCCTGGAGCTATATGGAGAGTAGTGAGTGATATTAGTGGTTACCTAATCCAATACCTTCTCAGCCATAATTGTTCCAGAGTAGTCCAACAGCCACAAGGATGATGACAAAGGTGACAGCTCTTATTACTGGGCACACACCAGAATGGAACAGAGAGCCGATGTCTCTACCTGTGTGATCACTAATCTTCAGAACACTCTCAGATCTCTCTCATGTTATAGATGAGAACACCGAGGGTCAGAGGAATTAAGGAGTTTATCCAGTGACCCATACACTGTGAGTTGCAGAACTGGAATTCTAACCCAGTTTAAGATGGGATCATTAATAGAATGTAAGCTCCTAGACTTGTGAGAATGAAGTGAGATAAACAACGTAGAGGGACTTCCGTGGTGGCCCAGTGGCTCAGATTCTGCACTCCCAGTGCACAGGACCCAGGTTTGATCCTGGTCAGGGAACAAGGGGGCTTCCAGGTGGTGCTAGAACCTGCCTGCCAATGCAGGAGACATAAGAGACATAGGTTCAATCCCTGGGTGGAGAAGATCCCCTGGAGGAGGCATGACAACCCACTCCAGTATTCTTGCCCGGAGAATCCTATGGACAGAGGAGCCTGGTGGGCTACAGTCCACAGGGCCGCAAAGAGTCAGTCATGACTGAAGTGACTTAGCCCTCAAGCCTGCACAGAGGAAACTAGATCCCTCATGCCACAAACTGAGAGCTTGCATACCCCAACTAAAGAGCCCATATGCTGCAACTGAGACCAGGCACAGCTAAATAAATAAGTAATAATATTTTTTAAAAGAATGTAAAGTGTTTAGCCAATAGTAAGCACTCAATAACTGGTAGCCACCATCATCATCATCAACACATTGGTAACTTCAGGTCTCATAATTGATGAATGTTTTTGAAGGGCAAGAAAGAGAAGAGAACTGGCTCTATATTGGTATGACAAGCTCTCTTGTATTTACTGCGTTGTGGAACAAGAATGAGGGTAGACACTGAAAATATCTTCATATTCCCACATTGACCGTTAATTATAATCTCTTCCCATCAAGTTTACAGATCTGCCATCGCTGTTATTGACAGGCATGAAAGGCAGATGGACTGGTTGGAGCCTCACTTCTTTTTGCTACAACTGCCTCTTTGCTAAGGAGCAGTCATGTAGGCAGATGTGAGCAAGATGAAAGAGACAGGAAGTCACATTGCTTTGTACTCATCCCTGAAAGCATCTGGAAAAGGCTGAATTGATAATGGTAATGATGTAGAAAACATTTCTGCTTATGAAGCACCAATGATATGCCAGGCACAAGGCTGCATGGTCTCAGACCTCTCGCTTAGCTCTCACAAAACCCTTTTGAGCTAAGGTATCATCACAACCACTTTACATATTAGACAACAGATGCTCAGAAAAGATAAGTGACTTGCTCATGGGCAGTTGGTAAGTGAATCTGGGGTTTGAACCCAAGTGGGTCTAATTTTGGGCTAATTTCATGCCTCTGCTCTTCCAACTATAGGACACAGGTGGAGGAATCATTAGCAGTTATGATTAATGAAGTCAACTAGGTCAACCACCTCATTTTACAGACTTGGAAACTGAGGCAGAAAGTACCAGGCACTGATACTGTAGACAGTGAGTCAGGAACTCGATTCTCTTCTTTTCAAGTCATTGCCTTCTTATTTACTTACTTACAATCTTGAAGGCAGGGCCTGTGGGCTGTAAGAGGCAGCAGAAAATATGGTGCTGACTGACACTCATATACCCCCATGTTCTGTGTTGTTATATTTTTTATCTCGTCAACTAGACTCTGAGCTTCTCAAAGACGGGGATGGAACTTCAATTTCTTGGAATTTCTCACTGTTCAGCTTCCTCCTTATACACTAGTATCTCATACTGTACACCCTATAGAAAACAGTAACATAAAAACATCGAGCCCAAGATTGGTATGCATTTTATTCTTTCTGTCCTTTCTTCAGTAAGTATTTATTCATCTGCAGTCAAAGCTGGACACAGAGGCTCAGATGGTGTCTTCAGAGCTCTCTTTGTCTCTCGACCTCTTGCATGGGCTCTTTCTACCTCGTAGGCAACATGACCACTTGATACCCGGCAACTTCAGCTAAAAAGGAACTGTCTTTTCCAAAAGTTCTGAAAGAAAATTCCCAGAGAGGACTATGATTGCCATAAGGCTGAGTCATGAACCAATCATTGCAACTTGGCAGATATGGGGCTCTGGTTTCCCTGCCTCAATCATATCCACACAACCCTGTGACTAAGGGGGTGACATCACCCCTACCTGAATCATATGAGATATGTCACAAGGAAAGAGGAGATGCCATGACCAGAAAAAAATTTTACAAAGGAGAAGCAATAAATATCTTCTAAAAGTGCCTCCCACGCAATGCATCATAGATCAAATGCCAAGTATATGAAGCCAAATAAGACACGGTCCTCCCTTTGGCAGCCCTAAAAAATTGTTCCTAAAATAAGGAGATAGGTAAAGCAAGAAGTAGACAATAACAACCTTGTATGACAAGTGCTAGGAGAGAGGAGTCAGGGGAACTGAGGAATATACTACTGAGTTATAGAGGTTTTATTCCCAAGAAGATAAACCATGAGTCTTGAAAGATGAATAGGTACTAACTGGTACTTTCAGAAAGGAAGATGGAGGTCCTTCCTGACAAGGAGGAAGACCCTAGAAATACCTAGTCCAAACTTCTCATTTGATGTTTGGAGGCCCTAATTCAATATTCCAGCTGATGACAACCTCTGGTTGAACATCACCATTTATGATTACTCATCCCCTCAAAAGACAGCTTTGCAGGGAGCTCTCAATCATTAAGACAGTCATTCCTTATGTTGAGCTGAGACCTGCCTGCACCAATCTCGGTTGATTGATAAGACAATGAATGTGTCTGTTTCCAAATCTGATTTAGTACAGATACCGGAGCCTCTTGCAGCCAAACAAGTTTGGGGGAACCATCTGCAGTGGGAATGTCTGGGACCAAGCCAGCTGTCACAGTCCCACAGCTTGTCTGAGTCAAGCACAGTGTGGACAGGATTTCCAGTGTAAGGAGACAGGTGAGTAGCATCTCAGCAGGATAACAGCTGTGCCTGTCAAACTTAATGTACAAAACAGTTCTCCAGGACCTTGTTAGAATGCAGAATTCCAGAGCCCTGAAAGTTATCATTCTGGAAGTTTTAGATGGGACCTAGGAACCTGAATTTGAAGCCAAGCCAGCAATCCAAGTAATCTTGATGCAAGTTTTTGGGAACATATGTTGATTTGAAAAAGGTACAATTCACACATCCATCCATTCATTGAATAAATATTAATTGAGTGCATATGATGACCAGGTAATGTGCTACCTGCTGGTGATGCAGAGAGAAAAAAAATTCATGTGCTTGATCCTCAGTACTCCTAGACTCTTTGGGAGACAGACCAATAAGCCATCAGTGACAATATCCTATGATAGCCAGTGTAATGAGTGTATGTATAGGGCCCAATGTACAGATTCTCTGGCAGGGTTGCCTAAATCTGCTTTGGAGAGTCAGGGCAGGATTCAACATGGTACTTGAACTGAGACTTAGAAAATGAACAAGTTTGCTAAGAGACAAAATGTGCAAAAGCACAAGGGTTTAGGGACTTGCAATCAGCCCAAAATAAGTGCTTTGGGAAGAGAGGCAGGGGATAGGCCAGGGTTTTAACTGGGGACCAGATGGTGGCATTTGGAGACAGAGGAATGGGGAGACTCTGGAGGGTGCAGAGCATTTTAGATCCCTGGGACTATGATGTGGAGACTGAGTAGAGAGGAGGAGCCTGGGGCAGGGTCTGAGCTGAGGGCCTGCAGGTGGGAGACAGCGAGGCTGGGAGGAGGGTGGAGGCAGTGAAGATTAAAGGGGGATTTGACAGCACTGAGGACTGAAGGGCTGTTTCAGAGATGGAACAGAGCCAGTGGTCATATATGGATGTGAGCGTTGGACTATAAAGAAAGCTGAGCGCCAAGGAATTGATGCTTTTGAACTGTGGTGTTGAAGACTCTTGAGAGTCCCTTGGACTGCAAGGAGATCCAACCAGTCAATCCTAAAGGAAATCAGTCCTGAATATTCATTGGCCACCTGATGCAGAGCTGACTTTGAAAAGACCCTGATGCTGGGAAAGATTGAAGGTGGGAGGAGAAGGGGATGACAGAGGATGAGATGGTTGGATGGCATCAATGACTCAATGGACATGAGTTTGAGGAAGCTCTGGGAGTTGGTGATGGACAGGGAGGCCTGGCGTGCTGCAGGCCGCAAAGAGTCGGACACGACTGAGCGACTGAACTGAACTGAACTGATACAGGTCATGAGGGAGGGGGAGGAGACCTGGAGGCTCTAGAAGCATCCACCGCCTCTCCTTGCTCAGGTCGCTGCCTGAAACGCCACCTGGTGTGTAATGGAGACAAGGACTGCCTGGACGGCTCTGACGAGGACGACTGTGAAGACGTCAGGATCTTGGAAAATGACTGCAGCCAGTATGACCCAATTCCAGGATCAGAGAAGGCAGCCTTGGGGTGAGTCACTGCCTGCTGGCTCTGTGAGTCCCGGGCATGATCTCTCATCAATCATGAGTATCGGTTTCAGGGAAACAAGAGGGTCTTTGGGAGGAATTCCTCTAGAGTGCATCCTGAGAGGCCATTGTCCCTCTAGTGTCTTAGTTCATTCAGGCTGCTCTAACAAGATAACAGACATTTATTTCTCAGACTTCTGCGGCTGGAAGTCTGAGACCAGGGTGCCAGCCTGGTCAGGTGAGGGTGTTCTTTCAGTTAGCAGTCTTCTTGCTGTGTCCTTCCATGGTGGAAGGGATCAGGGTGCCCTGTGGGTTTCCTCTGTAAGAGCAGTAGCTCCATTCATGAGGGGGTCTACCCTGATGACCAAAGCACCTCCCAAAGGTCTCCCTCTATATACCACCACATGGGGGCTTAGAGTTTTAGCATATGAATTTTGGGGGGGGGCACAAAATTCAGTCCATAACAGGTGAGTTGCTCAGTCCTGTTTACATGACATAGCTCTTGTTTTCCCCTCTATGTCTCTATCCGCATATCCTTATTTCACCCTTTCCCACTCTACTGTTCATTCCTCTTGCGCCAATTACATTTCCAAGGCCCATTTATCACTACATCTTCTACAAAGGCTTCCAATATTCCCCCAAATAACTCTTCTCTGACTAAGTGCACTTTTCAGTAGCCTTATTCATACTCTGCTTTGCACTGCAGTTGCTGATACAACCAAGGCCAACATAGTGACACACTGCAAGAAAATGGACTTCAAGGTGAGACACAGTGGAGCTTGAATCTCCACTTTGCGACTGCTGACTTACACCTCTCAGGACACTTTTTTTTTTTTTTTTTTTAATCTGTTGAGATCCAATGAGCCTTGATTCTAACTTTGCTTCATTGTATACCTTATGTTTAGGCTCAAACTCACACACACAACACTCACTTTTCTTCTGAGATTTCATAAAGTTAGTTCTTTCTTTCTGGAATATCTTGCCTATATTCCTATCTGGTTACCTTTTTACCTAGTGTTATGCACTGAATTGCATCCCCGTAAAATTCATATGTGGAAGCCCTAACACCTATGTGATTATATTTAGAGATAGGGCCTTTACGGAGGTAATTAAGGTCAAATGAGGTCATAAGGGTGGGCCCTAATCCAACAGGACTGGTATACTTATATGAGGAAGAAGAGACACAGGAGAGCTCTCTCTCACCACACGCACAGAGAAGGCCCCATGTGTGGACATGGTGAGAAGGTGGCTATCTGCAACCCAGGAAGAGAGGCCTTATCAGAAACCAACCCTGGTGGTACCTTTCTCCTAGACTTCCAGCTTCCAGAACTGAGAGAACATAACTTTGTCAAAATTCTTTGAGTCACCCGGACTTGGGTATTGTACTGGGTGTATTTTGCTGTGACAGCCCAGTTAAGATACCCAGGCATCATGTCCTCTAGCTGGTCTTTTTGACGCCCCCTCTCCTCCTCTCAATGCTGTTTAGGCTGACTTAGTCCCCTCCCACTGCTCCTAGCATCCCTGCGTGTCCTCCTCTGCCAGCACTTAGCCAACAGGGCGGAGACATCTGTTTCCCAGGCTGAAGGATCCCTCATCATCTCTGCCTCTCCAGCACCCAGCACAGGGCTGAGCTTGTAGTGATACATGGTATTGCTAGTCTTTGCTTTGGGCCTTGTCCCCTAACTTGAACATAAACTCTTTGAGGACAGAGGCTGCTCTGATTCATGTTTTTCATCTCCTCAGCCTTTATATCAGAGCTTTTCCTAGAACAGTCTGCCACTGAGTATTGATTGCAGTGAAACAAATCAATAGGAGCAGCGGGATCTTTACAGATGAGGAGACAGAGAGGTAGTGATCACCACGCCACAGCTGGGCCACGCGGCAGCCCTCTCCCAGTCACATGTGGGTTCTGTGACATGCAGTGCTCGTTCACTGTGCTTTAATTACCTTCAGATCACAGCCCACCTACCAGACAGGGCAGAATCCTGTAAGGGCATGTGGCCACACACACATGAAAAGATGATCAAGTATTTGTTTCTTCTAGACCAATAATATTAATTTTCTGGGACTGCCATAACAAAGTGCCACAAGCTAGGTGGCTTAAGCAATAGAAAATTTCTTCTCAGGAGGCTAGAAACCTGGGATGAAGGTAGGATTGCTTTTCCTGAGGCCTCCCTCCTTGGCTGCTGAATGGTCGTCTTCTCCTTGGGTCCTCACAGTGCCTTCCCTCCGCCCATGGCTGTGCCCTAACTTCCCCTTCTTGTAAGGACACCAGTCATATTGGAGTAGGGCCTTCCCTAATAAGCTCATTCTACCTCAATTGCCATTTTAAGGATCCTACCACCAAAATACTGTAAAATTCTGAGGTTTGGGGAGTCAGGACTTCAATACCTGAATATTTTGAGTGCATATTTCAGGCTCTACCACCAAAATCTTGATTTTGAAAGGGACTATGGGATGCAAAGAGTATGAGCATGAAATACTGAGGTGTTGACTTGGAAAATGATTACCTCCTTATTGACAAAAAGATCTCAGACCATGACCCTGATCTCATGTGATTCAATCAGGAGAATTTCGAATATATTAATACTTGTTGGGTTGAGTACTTTGCTCACACTGAACACTGAAAACAGCAGAAAGGGTCCACCTCCACTCCCAACAGCTGACGTTATGGTGGTTTTTCCATTCATCTGTAAGATCTAAGAGGCCTTTCCTGATATTTTACTTTTTTCTTATTTAGGCATTTCCCAGTTTTTAATTTTTATTTATTGTTACAAAAGTAATAACTATTTGAGGTAAAAACTGAACTTTTTCCTTCACTGTCCTTAACCTTGTCCCACCCACTTACCCTCTCTTCCTTCCCTGGAGCTGACCCCTGTTAAGTTGAGACTTCCCAATCATGTAAAGATGCACTGCCAACACACCGTATGGAAAGAATTCAATTAAATGTATTGTGCATTATAGCCATAAGTATATTTTACATAAATATGATTAGACTATACATACTGCCCACAACTTGTTTTCACTTAATATTTTGAAGCTTTCCTACCATATCCTCTATTGTCTTTTTCTAAGCAACAATGTAATGTTCCATAATAAGAATCAGCAAACCATGGCCTAGGTGCAAAATTCAGCCTGCAGTCTGTTTTTAAATAAAGTTTTATTGAAATACAGCTTTTGCCCTACAGTGGAAGAGTTGAGTAGTTGCGGCAGAAATCTACACAACCTGCAAGGCCTAAATTATTTACTATATGGACTTTTGTAAAAAAATTTAAAAAAAAAGAAAAAACAATTTTCCAATTCTTCTATAGTGTAACTGTATAATAATTAAATTACCTCCTATGGAACTGAAAGATAATTAGATTATTTCCCCCTTTTCCCTTTCATAAACAGTGCTACAATGAACATTTTCATATATATAATTTTGTACACATGTGTGAATATTTCTGCAGAAGAAGTTTCCAAAAAGTGGAATTTCTCTCTTTTTATTTCCATTAGAGCTTCTGCAATCAGATTTTCCAAATATACATAGGTTTTACTTATGGTTAGAGATTGCAGTACAATCTTAGAGCTTATGGTTCTTTTGAGTTTTTCTTTGGGTCCATTAGAGAGCCTGTATTTATCAGCTATAGGCAGCAACATGTCCCATAGGTGGAAAGATAGAAATTACAGGGTAAAGAGTAAGAACCTAGGTTGTAGTGTCCAAAAAATCTAGGAAAAAATCCCAGTTCTGACTATAGGCAAGTTACTTAATTTTTCTGAGCTTCAATTTTCACATTTGCAAAATTGTTATGAGGTTGAAAGCTAATGTATGCTAAATGTCTGGTAAAATGTGTATTCAATTCATCACAGCTATTATTACATCACTTCCACTAATAGGAAGAAAGAGATGGAGAAAGGAAGAGAAGAAGGAAGTTTACTTACATTGAATTTCTACTATATGCCAAGTGCTCTATAATTATCCATTTATTCTTTTGAAGCAGGTTTTATTCATAATCCTTCCACTGCTAATTTGCCTTTGTGCTTTTTCACAAAGGAAATAAACAAACATGACGTATGCTATGCCAGAGGCAATCACCAAATGCCATGGGAACACAGAGGAGGGACAATTATCTGTCCAGGATAATCAAAGGTGATACAGAGGAGGCAATATTTGAGTTGGGTCTTCAAGGCTAAACAGAAGTTTGAGATGAAAAGAAAAGCAATCATTTTATTGTCTACAACATAAGAGGCTTAGATTGTAAGGTCTTTGAACTCTTAGTCAAGCTTCATGCTTTTGTTCAGTTAACTTTCTCTTTTTAAGAAATTAAAGCTGTCTTTCACCTGTTTCACATTATTTTTACCTAAATATGGTTAAACCATCCATGACCTAAAACAGAGGACTTAGGCAGATAGACGTGAAACACCCTCAGAGAGGGAAGTATTAGAAAATATTTCTGAAAAGGTATTGGGCCAGGGGAAAAGAAGAATTACTATCAAGTGTACTTCTGTTTTACCCTAATGCCCTCATTTAGACTTCACTAAATGACACTTTTACTATTCTGTTCTTCAAATGAGGAAAATGATCTTCAGGAAGTTTGTAGAAACTTTCTACAAAGTCACACAGCTAGTAAATGACAGAGCCAGAAATTAACCAGGTGTCTCCCTGACTTCTGGAGAAGGAAATGGCAACCTACTCCAGCATTCTTGCCTGGAGAATCCCATGGACAGAGGAGCCTGGTGGGCAATACAGTCCATAGGGTCGCAAAGAGTCAGACATGACTTAGCGACTCAACTCCCTGACTTCACACTGTGTTTCTCCATGCTGCCTAGAAGACTACAGCCTTTCTGAGGATTAGATCATCAGCTTACCACTATGAACTATACCAATATTTCAAAGATAGTTTTTAGCAGCAGAACTTCTTTTGAAATAATGTTAACAAAAACCAGCAACAGCAACATTTTTTTAATATTTCATGAGTACTATTATGATTCCTTTACTTGTTTTAACTCATGCTTAACTCTGCGAGGACAGTAGTATTAGCTGTTTTTTTTTTACAAATGACTAAACTGAAACATAGAGAGATTAAATCATCTGCCCAAGGTCAATCACACAGCTAGATGTGGCAGAGACAGGAAACAGGTCTGGACTGCCTAGTTCCTGGGCTCAGAATTTTGATAATCATGCATATTCTTCTTCAGTTTACTCAACAAATATTTAGGAGGACCTCCTATGTGGGAGCACTGTCCTAGATGCTGAACAATGTTGTCTGGCTGGTCTGGTTTAAGGGAAGGTGGGGCTCATGCCCAGCCCACTCGGTTTCTTGCCTTTACCCAGAATGGCCCATTAGGTACTCCAAGGAAACCTAGTGCCTCACATAACTCAGTTGGAGAAACACTGCTCAGCCTACCAGTTACATCAACGTGCAGAGGATATTTTGTGTTATTCTTTGCTTTTCCAGTGCTCTCTCTTAGAAGCTGCTTTCCTTTTCAATTTAGGTATAATATCCTGACCCAGGAAGAAGCTCAGCATGTGTATGATGCCAGGTACTACGGGGGCCAGTGTGAGACTGTATACAATGGGGAATGGAGGGAGCTTCAGTATGACCCTGCCTGTGAGCGTCTCTACTACGGAGATGATGATAAGTACTTCCGGAAACCCTACAATTTCCTGAAATATCACTTTGAAGTAAGTCTGAATGGGGTGCTCACAGGCCACTGTGGCAGAGAGGCATGGAGGGGAAGTCTATTGGTGAAGATAAGATGACTTGCTTTGGAAGATTTTACTTCCTATAGGGCTTGCTGGTGGCTGAAGCTCCCAATGCACCTGCTCAGGGCTGAAGAGTCAAGGTCAGGGCAAGGGAGCCTCTGTAAATGGGACTGTACTGTAAATGGGACCACCTCCGCTAGATCTCGGTTCTGGTCCTAAAGCAGTGAAATAGACTGGGGCCCTATTTTCTGGGTTGCTAGTCAGAAGCCCTATTTCCAGGTTTTGACACTATTAGAACAGATGTATATCTGACCTTGAGCAGCTCACTGTTCCTCCCCAGGCTCAGGTTCCTAAGATGTAAAGTGGTGGCAAGACAGGAAGTGGCTGGGGGTCCTGAGACCTGTGTCCCTGCTTCCCCAAGGGCAGGTCCTCACTGATGACCTTCATCTCTTGGCTTTCTGTACATAATTTTGTTGGAAGAAAAGGTTCTGCTATCGAAAAGTGCTTGAAAACTGCTAAGGTTCCCTAAGATTCTCCACATCTTTAAAATTCTGGAGCCTATTATACAGAGTAAAGTAAGCCAGAAAGAAAAACACCAATAGAGTATACTAACGCATATATATGGAATTTAGAAAGATGGTAACGACAACCCTGTATGTGAGACAGCAAAAGAGACCCAGATGTATAGAACAGTCTTTTGGACTCTGTGGGAGGGGCGGGGGATGATTTGGGAGAATAGCATTAAAACATGTATAATATCATATAAGAAATGAATCGCCAGTCCAGGTTCGATGCAGGATACAGGAGGCTTGGGGCTGGTGCACTGGGATGACCCAGAGGGATGGTATGGGGAGGGAGGTGGGAGAGGGGTTCAGGATGGGGAACACATGTACACCCGTGGTGGATGCATGTTGATGTATGGCAAAACCAATACAATATTGTACAGTAAAAAAAAAAAAAATATTCTGCAGTCTCCTGGTCACCATGGAGCTCACAGTCAGCTCCAGGGCCTGCTCCTAACCATTCATTTCTCTACCCTTTACCCTGTGGGTGAGCCATCTACACAGCACACTCAGTGGAGGCTTACCAAGTGTCCCCTCCTACTTTCACACAAATTCTCCCACTGAATCCTCATTACAAGACAATGGAACGGATATTACCATTGGCCCATTTTAGATATTAAAAATCCCAGAGACGTAGAGGGATAAATGTCAGGCCCAATAGGTAGCAGAGACAAGATTTAAACCAAGATCTATCTGAACTAAGCCTGGCTATACAGCATTTAGAAGGGAGGCTGCTGCTGCTGCTGCTAAGTTGCTTCAGTTGTGTCCAGACTCTGTGCGACTCCATAGATGGCAGCCCACCAGGCTCCCCCGTCCCGGGATTCTCCAGGCAAGAACACTGGAGTGGGTTGCCATTTCCTTCTCCAATGCATGAAAGTGAAAAGTGAAAGTGAAGTCGCTCAGTCATGTCTGACTCCTCATGACCCCATGGACTGCAGATGATGCAAATTCTCTCTGTATCATATATATTCTATCTACATTCTATCTATAGAGAGAGATGATAGGATGCCAGGACCCTGAACAACTATCTAGTCACATCCCTCACCCCACCAAAGTTTCTCAAAAGAAAAATACTGACAGAGGATAAGGCTAGGCTTATGGATTCTGTTTTAAGAAGTTGGTTCCCACTGTCCACAATAGCTAAGATGTGGAAGCAAATGTCCATCAACAGAGGAATGGATGAAGAAGATGTGGTACATAAATACAATAGAGTATTGCTCAGTCATAAAAAAAAGAATGACAATGCCATTTGCAACAGCATGGTTGGACCTAGACATTATCACACTAAATAAGCCAGGCAAAGATAAACATTATACGATCCCTTATACGTGGAATCTAAGAAATTAATACAAATCAACCTAAGCACAAAATAATAGTAGACTCACATACATATAAAACAAACTTAGGGCTACTAAAGGGGAAAGGGGAAGGGGAGAGATCAATCAGGAGTATGGGAGTAATAGATGCAAACTACTACATATAAAATAAACAATGAGGATTTACTGTATAGCACAGAGAACTATATTCAATGTCCTGTAATAAACTATAATGGAAATGAATCTGAAGCTACATACCTGAAACTAACACAATGCTGTAAATCAACTATAGTTAAATTAAAAAAAAAAAGAAACTGGCTCCCCCTAGCCCACTTCCACCTCTGCCATCTGGTCTAAGTAAGCCAAGCTCAAAGACATAGGTAATGCCGTTTTCCTAACCGGAGGACGATCTAGGGCCTATGTGTCAGGCAAGATAGACTAAGCTATGCTATGGCAACAAAAGATTCTTCAATCTCAGTGCTTTAAAACAGTAATGCCCCTCTTCTGCTATTCATTCATCCTAACGTGGAAAGGAAACTCATCTCGGACACTCAGGACCCAAATTAATGGAGCTTCCATCTCAACACGTGCTCTTGTGATTACAGAGTGAACCACCCATGGGCTCCTAAGCCTCACTTTCTTGGCTCAAGCAAAGCACATGACCAGACCTCAGGTCAAGCTGGCTGAGAAATGCAATCCCGGAATGAAATAACCAAACACTTTTGGTTGGTCCCTAAGCATACCTCTATGTAGAATTGTTACCACCTGCCTGCCTTTGCCTCTTGTCCATGCCTAGATATGGCTTTCCATATTTCCCCACTACAGAGTCAAGCAGGAAGGAAGGGTATCTATCTTCCTATCTTCTACACAGGAAGAGTAAGCCCTCTGGAAAGAAATAAATGCATAGAACATTATAACATTTTATCAGAATCATGTGTGTATGTTTAAATAAATATTTTAGTAGTACCACTAATTACTAAGCACTGCTGAATTTTCTGCATTTTAGTATCAATTTGGAATAGCCTTTTAAACGGAGTATTTATAATAATCTGAAACATTGGTTATTTTACAGAGAAAAGATTTAAATATTACCTATGAATTGGAATATAACTTTATGTGTACAAAGCTAACTATGTGTTTCCTTTCAGGCCCAGGCAGATACTAAAATCTCTTCAGAGATATATAATGATGCAAATGATCTTCTTACTAAAGTAAAAAATGACAAGTCTGTGTCAAGTGGATTGACCATTGGTGTGGGCATTAGAGGCGTCCCAGTCACGGTGACTGCAGGTGTATCCATGTCAAAAGATGCTGCCTTCTTAAAAAAGTTAAGCAAATATCATGAGAAGGTATTAAAACATAATGCCCACGTTGCACAGTATCCCATAATCTATGCCGAACACGTACTACCTTAACTGCATTAAAAAGTACAGTAGTAATTGAACCTTCATTTGCTTGTATAATTGGAAATGTCTAATCAGTGGTAATTATGTTTGTTTTCTTATTACACTTTCACATACAGAATCATCACAAAGGGAATAACAGTGCATGATAAGACTAGTACTCTTATCATCTCCCCATCCTTTTTCATGGTTACCTGGAGCATACAGGGAAATACTTAGAATGGTAGTGTCTTAAAGAGAAGCAGCCAAGCCCTCTAAACTAGACTTGGAAGAATTCTACAGCAAGCCTGGCTTTTCCAGGCTTTTCCATAGATTGGATGGCTGGCCTGCTCAATGAATCTTTCTTCATCAACACTTCTTCATCAACCATTTACTACTAATTGCCTATTATCCTGTCTATTATCAGCCAGTGCTTCCTTGAGGAAGTCAGGGAGTCTGCCTTAACTGATATCTAAAGACTAGTACCAGTTGTCTGGATGAAGTGAGGCAGAAGCTAACAGAAGGCTGTTCTCAGCCTGGGAAAGAGCATGTGCCAAGGCCTGGAGGTGAGAAACTGCCTCACACAGATGTGGACTGAAAGGACTTCCACTGTCTGAAGCCCAGGTGGGAAGGGAAAACAGGGAGTGATAAGGATGGAGAGGCAATTGGGAGCCAGAGCAATATTCATTGAATTGATCAGAAATTTACCCCAAAGCCTCAAAACATTGATACCAGAACTTGGGATTTACAGAGGACTCAAAACATGATTTTACATGATGAAAATTCAGTTATAAAAGTTAACTTTGTTAACAAACATGAATTACATTTTGGAGCTTTGCCACAAATAAGCTATTGATCTGAAGGGAAGTGTTGTTCTGAGAAACAACTCTCAGGTTAATGTGGACTTTTCAAAAACCAGGTCGTTTCCTTCAACTTTCACTATCACTTTGGAACAAGGTTTATATTCTCTGCAAGGAAAGCTCATGCATAACCCACTTCCTGTTAAACCAATCCAACCTCACCCTGGTCCTGTCTTTTTTTTTTTTTCTTTTTTTTTCATTATTATATCAGGATCCTGCATTTCTTGATTACTGAATGGTATAAGATTACCACTAAAATATAAGCTCTATGAGGGCAGGGACTAGCTCATTCAAGATCATGTTCCCTGCACCTAGCAGAAAGCATGTGATGACAGGCACTGATAGGTACTCGCTCAATAAATTAAATGATATTGGCATTTCACAATGTCATTGAAATATTCCTAAGCATAATTTTTAATGGTGCCTAATACTTATGTTAGAAGTTGCATAATGCAATGCTTTAATTAGAGAAAGATGTGGAGGTAAGAGTGGGCTGAGGGCAGGATGGAGGGAAGGAACATGGTGATGCACACTGTGATAATGAACCCAGTGAGGGCTGATGAGAACTTGACCCGGGCGGCATAGTAGGAAAGAGATGAAGGTACAGAACAAGCCAGGCACACACTGGTGTCCAATATATGCTTGCAAAGCATAGTAATCCTCCCTTATATATATTTATATACATATATATGCAAGTATATCTATACATTTACATATAATTCCCACAGTTATATGTAGGTGTATATATGTTATATATATATCCACAGGTACTAAATGCGGACCTTTTATGTGATCTCATGTGGTAAAATATATACTCTCTCTTTGTTCTTTTCCCTCATTTAATGGTGGTCGTTGTTGTTGGCAGAAATACAGCTTTATGAGAATTTTCACAAAGGTGCAGACTGCTCATTTTAAGATGAGGAGGGAAAACATCGTGCTGGATGAAGGTATGCTGCAGTCACTAATGGAGCTTCCAGAGCGATACCACTATGGCATGTACGCCAAGTTCATCAATGACTACGGCACCCATTACATAACGTCTGGATCGATGGGTGGTGTCTATGAGTATATCCTGGTGCTTAACAGAGAAAAAATGGAAACAGCTGGTAAGTAGAATGGGTGTGCGATGCACATAGTGTTCGGTGCGTACACCAGACATGGTGAGCAGTTTTCTAGTCACTGACTCTCGGCCACACGTGATCTCATTTAGTCTCCATGACAACTCTCTACGGTAGCATTAGTATTATTATTTACAGGAACTTGAGGTTCAACAGGGTGAAGTGGCTTGCTAGGAAGCACCACAAATAGAGTTTGAATGCAGACTTGTCTGGCTGTCCAAAATCATGCATTTTCTATGGGACTGTGCTGCTAAGTCACTTCAGTCGCGTCCGACTCTGTGCGACCTCACAGATGGCAGGCCACCAGGCTCCCCCATCCCTGGGATTCTCCAGGCAAGAACACTGGAGTGGGTTGCCATTTCCTTCTCCAATGCATGAAAGAGAAAAGTGAAAGTGAAGTCGCTCAGTCCTGTCCGACCCTCAGCGACCCCATGGACTACAGCCCTCCAGGCTCATCCATCCATGGGATTTTCCAGGCAATATGGCACCATAGTTATCTCTTTAATAATAAAAGGTCTCTGGGGTTTTGCTGTTTAAATGTTAAAACATTTAAAATGTAGATTCTTGGTGGGTAGAACGGCCATCCAAGCAGTCAGTGATGGCAGAAACCTAGAGTCATCCCAGACCCTCCTACCCCTCCATCCCTGTAGATCTCTAAGACCCTTCAGTTCTCTCTCCTGAGCAGCTCTCCTCCATCCTTTCTTCTACATCCCCTCCTTCAATGGGAGGCTGGGTTTACATCTTTCACTTATGACTGCAGCAACTCCTAAATGGTCTTCAGAGGAAGACTCACCCCTTCCAATCCATTCTCAATACTGCTACCAGAAGGATCATTCTGCCTCACAGATCTTAGAACGTCATCTCCTTGCCTAAGATCCTGGAAGGCTAATACTAAAATCTAAAATCCTTAGCAAGACAGCAACAATCTCCATGGTCTCACTCCAAACTGCTAGAATAGTGGTTCTAAAATGTGTGGACTCCCACCAACAGCATCAGCATCACCTGGGAATGTGTTACAATGCAAATCCTCAGGTTCTCATCCCAAACCTGCTAAATGGGAAACTCTGGGTGTGGGTCCAGCAGTGTGGGTTTCGACAATCACCCTCCAGGTTATTCTGATGCTTAGTATAGTTTGAGAACCAGTGAATGAGTAGAAGGGTGAGAGGTGTATCCATTTTTCAAGCCCAAGTTCAACCTCCAAGTTTCAAGAAGTTTCTCTGACTGCACCAGTTCAGGCTGGTCACTTCCTTCCTTCAACACATTCATATAAATTCCACAGTTTAGTCTTTAAAGCAATTTTCCAAACATTAATTATTTCTCTTTTCATCTAGACAGCAAGATCCTTGAAAGCAAGCATCCTGTCTGACACTTTTCCACCTCTTTAGTGCCCAACACAGGGTTTAGTACACAGTGAGTGAGCAAAACAACTCATAGTGAGTGAGTTTGAAGAGGGTGTTAACTTAGATTCCTAACTAGGGCCATTCATAAATTTGTCCATCTATCTCTGTATCCATTCTTTTATAATTCAAATATCTATTCAGTGTCTTCTACGTGTTTGTGCTAGGGATACAAAGGCAAGCAAATCTAAATACAGTCCCTACCTTCCTGCAGCATAATACTTAACAAACTGCAGGTTGAAACCCAATAGTAGATCCTGAAATCAATGTATGGATCACAAACATTTTGAACAAGACAGAAGAGAAAATATCATAATGGTTTGTAAGCAGTGAGGATAAGTTATTGCTTCAAGAAACTTGTTTTGGTTAAAGACATATATATGTACAGAGTCATGACAAATGAAATAGTTCAGGATAGGTCAGTATAAAAAAAGAATTTGAAAAACTTAATTCAAGTGGATCTTTTTAAGAGTCACTCAAAACCATGAGGAAGGACAAAGAGCTAACATTTATTGAGTACTTACTAAGTTCCGGGGCTGTTGTATATATTCTTATTTAATATTCTTGACAACATTTGGAGGTGGGTGGTGTTCTAGTTTTAGCCCCAGAAATGCTGAGGCTCCTTAGGGAAGTTAATTACTTCCCTATATTTGGCCCAGGGCTGCAGGAAGCTGGCGTCAGACCCCTGGACCTGTGTCTTTTCTCCATGTGCTCCTGGTACAGCCTTTCATTTGGTCTCTGGTACTGGATTACTAATTAATTGCCTGGGGGTATCTCAAGCCCCCTCCGCTTTAAAATCTGTGAGGCAGAAATGGGCTTCCAATGTGGTTAATATTCAAAAGGAGCCCACCAACGAATTGTCCCAGGGATAATTACCTCAGCTCTGTTTATGGAAAGCCATATGTCGATAATAGCACAATTTGCTGTTTGTGAAGAGCTGATTTTCTATAAATCCGGAAAGTTAGTGTTGCTTTTCCATAAATATGGAAATGTGCTAATCATCACCTCATCTGCTGGAGCCCGCTAATAAATCAGAATGTCATTTACATATTAACCTACAAAGAACAAAATCATCTACCTTCTTTCCCTTTGACAAACAGAATCACACATACTCTCACTCCATGTTTGATGTCTGTCTAATTTTCTCTTTGTCTCTTTCTCATCCTCTCTCTCACTCCTTCTCTCATTCTCCTCTTTTCCAATGTCTTTTTTCTCTCTGGGTGTCTTTGATCTATATGACTTTAATAATATTTATGTTCTATTAAATGCTTGTTTCTAAGAAACACACCGTGTGGTATACATACCCTCCTTCAAAAGCTGAGCTTGGAATGGAATGATTTAAATGAACACATGGGCTGGTTTGCTTTGGGGACTCATCTGTCCTTGGGTTTGCCTCAGATCCTCTATGGGTTCATCCCAGAGGATGCGCAAGGCTGTTTTCTTCTAATGTGTCCTTTAGATAAAATACGTCTCCCCTAAAGACAGCATGAAACCATGCATCAAAAATCAAGGGACTTCTTGGATGTTGGGGAGGTGATGTTAGACTTCAATGGGACCCTAGACTTTCCTCAAGGGCTGCTGCTGACAGCTTTCTACATTCTACAGGAATCAGTATTGGCTTTGGGCTGGAATTTCTGGATTTAGATTTTTTTCTCCTTCATCCCTTCTTTGGAGCTCCTATTATTTGTCTTTATATAAAAATATGACAAAGGGAATAGCACACTCATTATCTGGCCTCTCTGGAGTCTGGCCCTATTACCGAGCTGATGATTTACCTCAGGCAGGTCAAGTACTTCAGTGACACTGTTCTGTTCATGTATGTTTCCTGCCTCCTTTTGTGGGTGCTGTCTGTCAGCCTCCAAAACGCTTCCCCGTCTTGCCAACCTGACAGATTTCAACTTATTCTTCGGAACCTTGTTCGGGTATCCCCACCTCTGTGAAACCTGCCCTGACATCCCTCTGTCCATTCTTTCATGGTTTTGTTCATACAGATATGCATTCATCAATTATGTTTGTATTATGTGCCAGGTAAACAAAATAGATATGGTTCCTGTTCTTGCAAAGCTTACAATCTAGTGGAAGAAACTAAACAAACACCTTAAAATCCGGATGTCCTTCTTGGTTCCCCCTTTACTTTCTGGCCCTCATCAGTGAGATCTGTCATTTTTTGTTTCTAAAGCATACATGGCATCTGACCACATCTCTATTACCGTCTAACTGGTCCGAACCACTGTGATCTCTTATCTGGCCACTCTAGAGTATGATGGCTTTTGTGTTGTCTTTCTTTACTTTTCTCCTCTTTCCTTTTACTTTTTCTTTCATTTCTTTCCATTCTTGTTGTTGTCACTGTTGTTCTGCAAACAGTCTAACATAGCAAGCTCATTTTAGCCTACAGCCTTGGTACTAGCAGTTCTCTCTGTCTGGGCTACCCTTCCCTCTGATGTTTGCATAGCTGTATTCTAACCATTCAAATCTCAACTTAAATGCCCCCCTTTCCAAAAGGCCTTTTATGACCATGTAGCAAGTCCCTCTTTGGTATAGCACCCTATTTTAATTCTCAGGCTATCACATATTCAGTAATTACCACGTTCACATGCTTATTTGTTTGTCAACCTCTTCTTCCTAGTATGCATGTTCCATGAGAGCAGGGACCTCGTATGTTTTGTTTGCTATTATATATTCATTTCCTAGAATGGTGTTTGGCCTTAATAGCTTCTGTTGAGTGAGCTAATGAATAGATACATGAAGTGAAGTGAAATGAAAGTCACTCAGTTGTGTCCAACTTTTTGAGACCCCATGGACTATATAGTCCATGGAATTCTCCAGGGCAGAATACTTGAGTGGGTAGCCTTTCCCTTCTCCAGGGGATCTTCCCAACCCAGGGATCAAACCCAGGTCTTCCTCATTGCAGGTGGATTCTTTACCAGCTGAGCCAATTGCAAATTGTGATATGAGCTATGTAGAAAATGAACAGGTTGTAGAAATAGAGACTGACTGTGGAAGGAGAGGGAGAAGAAAATCAGTTTAGGATTATCTGGGAAAGTCTCTTGAGTAAATAGGATAAGGTCCAAAAAGATACTCAGAAGGAGACTCCCAAGACAAGAGAGAAGGTGCCCTGGGCAGAATGGACAGCCTGGAGTGTTTGAGAACTGAAATAAGAATGTGTGGCCGAAGCCTGCAGATAAGGTGGGGGATGGAGGGAGCTGAGGTTGGAAGTAGCTGCAGATGGTCTTGCTGGTCGTAGTAAGACGTATAGACTTTGTCTGTAGTGAAAAGGAAATCACTAAACTGTTACCCAGCTGTGCCATGGTCTAATCTCTGTGTCAGTAGGTCATTCCACTGTCTGAAGAGCACAGATTAGAGGGGGTGAGAGCAGACTCAAGGAGCACAGTTAGAAGACTCCTGTTGATATCCAGGTAAGGAATCATAAAGGAGATGAAAGAATATGATTGATTCGAGACATATTTTGAAATAGAGTTTGGGTAATTTGCAGATGACCTGGGTGTGAATTGTGAAGTGTAAATACTCCTTCTATATTATATTTCAGCCACACACACACACACACACACACACACATTAGGGCAAGAAGAACATGATGAGTGTGCCTGGGAGGGCCAACTTCCTAAGAGAGGTACCTCTAGGCATTTGGAAATATGGCAGGGATTCTCAAGCCAGGAAAATAATCCAGAATATATATGTATGTACACATAAATTCATACATCATACTAATTGAAATGATCTATGTGTCTTTTCTACTGACAATGAACTAGACTTTCCCTTTATGGCCAATGTAGGTAGGTCCTGCACATGCATGCTCAGCTGTGTCTGACTCTTTGTGACCCTATGGACTGTAGCTGCCAGGCTCCTCTGTCCACGGAATTTTGGAGTGGGTTGCCATTTCCTTCTCCAAGGTATCTTCCCAGCCCAGGAATCGAACCCTTGTCTCCTATATCTCCTACATTGCTGGAGGATTCTTTACCTCTTGAGGCATTTGGGCTTCCTAGACACATTTAGCTTAGCTTCTGTGACCTTTGTCTCTCAAATGCCCCACAAAACAGATTTTCTTGTAAGTTAAGTAATCTAAGTAAGTCAGATAAGATACCTCCATCTGGGATGATGTGAGAGAAACTATGCATGGAATAGAAAGTAAACTAATAGCCCTCAGAGCTCTAAAGGTACATGATTCTATTGCTGTCATTTAGATACTCAGTTGTGTCCAACTCTTCTGTGGCACCATGGACAATAGTACACTAAGCTCCTCTGTTTATGGGATTTTTCGGGCAAGATTACTGGAGTGAGTTGCCATTTCCTCCTCCAGGGAATGTTCCTGACCCAGGGATTGAACCTATGTCTCTGAGTCCCCTGCATTACAGGTGGATTCTTCACTGTTGAGCCACCAGGGAAGTCTCTTGATTCTGTAGTTTGGAATATTGAGGTCTGCAAAGATCTTACAGAGAATGACTTCTGTTGATGCTCCTCCACTTGTGAAGGAAGCCAATAGTATTTTATGGCCCCATGAAAGCCATCAGGCAATGTGGTAGTGAAAAGCGTTCTTTTTACAAAGATATCTTTGCTTTTGGTTCTGCCATTTAAAAGCTAATACTTTGTATCTCTGAGTTTCAGTTTTCCCATAACTAATATAAGTATAATAAACTACTTTTAAAAACCATTATGAGAATTAATGAAGATATTTCTAAAAAGCATCATGATAAAGAAAATACTGTGTAAGCAGTGGTTATTATTATAATTACAGTTTTAGGTGGGGTGAGTAAGTAGCAGAATCATTGGATCAAGGTCTGTGGAATGAAGAAATAACCTGGCAGATAGTAGTGAGGAATCTAAACTTGGGAGTCAGAAACATCTTGGTGGAGCTCTTGCTTCTACCATTTAGTATTGTGTGACCCTGATCAAGGAACTTAATTTCTCTGAACCTCAGTTTTTTTCAAGACCCTAATAGGAATGATAATAAAGCCTTGTTTGAGAATAATTCCAAGTATCAGTACATTTTGGATGGTAAGTGTTTAAAGAGATTTGTTTTCCCTTGAATGCAGGATGTTAGTATAGCTTAGTGTTTGAAAATATAAGTTCTGTCATGTTACTGTGTGATTATCGGCAGATTATTTAATCATTTTATGTCTTAATTTCTTCATCCCTTAAGCTGGAGGTATTAATGGCATTTAACTCATATTAATTGTGAGGAATAAGAAAAGTTATCCACAGAAAATATTTAGAGTAATGCTAATGATAATGAGCACTCATTAAGCATCAATTGCTGAAAAAGGTTCTAATCTAGATTCCTTGTGTTCACATCTCATCTCTACCACTGACTGACCATGTGACCCTCGGGCAAGTGCCCTCAGGCAAATGCCTCCCTCTTCCTGCCTGGTTCCTGTTCCCCTAAATGAGACAATGACAGAAGACACTTCATAGGCCTGTTATGAGTATGAAATGAAACAGTCTATGTGATCAGGGCTTCCCTCATAGCTCAGTCGGTAAAGAATATGCCTGCAATGCAGGAGATCTGGCTTCAATTCCTGGGTCGGGAAGATCCCCTGGAGAAGAAGATGTCAACCCACTCCAGTATTCTTGCCTGGAGAATCCCATGGACAGAGGAGCCTGGCAGGCTACAGTCCATGGGGTCGCAAGAGTTGGACACAACTTAGCGACTAAGAGAGAGAAAGAGATGTGATCAGGTGGCCCAGGGCCCGACATATAGTAAGAGTTTAAAAATGGTACTTATTGCTGCACTATGTTGGTGTAGTGACACTATGACGGAAATGGGTGAATTTAATTCAGATGACCGTTATATCTACTACCATGGGCAAGAATCCCTTAGAAGAAAAGGAGGAGCCCTCATGGTCAAGAGTCTGAAATGCAGTGCTTGGGTGCAATCTCAAAAAATGATAGAATGAACTCAGTTTGTTTTCAAGGCAATCCATTCAACATCACAGTGATTCAAGTCTAGGCCCCAACCACTAAAGCTGAAGAAGATGAAGTTAAATGGTTCTATGAAGACTAAAAGCCTTTATAGAACTAACACCAAAAAAAAAAAAAAAAAGAAGAAGTCCTTTTCATCATAGGGGACTGAAATACAAAAGTAGAAAGTCAAGAGATATCTGGAGAAACAGGCAAGTTTGGCCTTGGAGTACAAAATGAAGCAGGGTAAAGGCTAACAGAGTTTGCAAAGAGAATGCACTGATCATAGCAAACATCCTCTTCCAGCAGCATAAGAGAAGACTCTACAAATGGACATCACCAGTTGGTTAATACCAAGATCAGACTGATTATATTCTTTGCAGCTGAAGATGTAGAAGTTCTTTACAGTCAGCAAAAACAAGACCAGGAGTTGACTGTGGCTCAGATCATGAGCTCCTTATTGCAAAATTCAGACTTAAATTGAAGAAAGTAGGGAAAACCACTAGGCCATTCAGGAATGACCTAAAACAAATCCCTTGTGATTACACAGTGGACATGACAAATAGATTTAAGGGATTAGATCTGATAGACAAAAGTGCCTGAAGAACCATGGGCGGAGATTCATAACATTGTACAGGAGGCAGTGATCAAAACCATCCCCAAGAAAAAGAAATGCAATAAGGCAAAATGGTTGTCTGAGGAGGCCTTACAAATAGCTGAGTAAAGAAGAGAAGTGAAAGGCAAAGGAGAAAGGGAAAGATACATCTACCTGAATGCAGAGTTCCAAAGAATAGAAAGGCGAGATAAGAAAGCCTCCTTAAGTGAACAATGCAAAGAAATAGAGGAAAACAATAGAATGGGACAGACCAGAGATCTCTTCAAGAAAATTGGAGATATCAAGGGAACACTTCATGCAAAGATGGACACAATAAAAGACAGAAATGGCATGAACTTAAAAGAAGCAGAAGATATTAAGAAGAGGTGGCAAGAATACACAGAAGAACTCTACAAAAAAGGTGTTAATGACCTGGATAACCACAATGGTATGATGACTCATCTAGAGCCAGACATCCTGGAGTGTGAAATCAAGTGGGTCTTACGAAGCAATACTACTAACAAAGCTAGTGGAGGTAATGGAATTCCAGCCAGTTATTTCAAATCCTGAAAGATGCTGTAATGTGCTGCAGTCAATATGCCAGCAAATTTGGAAAACTCAGCATTGCCCACAAGACTGGAAAAGATCAGTTTTCATTCCAATCCCAAAGAAAGACAATGCCAAAGAATGTTCAAACTACCACACAATTGTGTTCATGTCACATGCTAGCAAGATAATGCTCAAAATCCTTCAAGCTAGGTATCAACAGTACATGAACTGAGAACTTCCAGATGTACAAGTTGGATTTAGAAAAGGCAGAAGAACCAGAGATAAAATTGCCAATATCTGTTGGATCATAGGAAAAGCAAGAGAATTTCAGAAAAAAAAACATCTAATTCTGCGTCACTGACTACGCTAAAGCCTTTGGCTGTGTGTATCACAACAAACTGTGGGAAATTCTTAAAGAGGTGGGAATACGAGACTACCTTACTTGCCTCCTGAGAAATCTGTATGCAGGTCAAGAAGCAACAGTTAGAACCAGAAATGGAACAACAGACTGGTTCCAAATTGGGAAAAGAGTATGTCAAGGCTGTATATTGTCCCCTTGCTTATTTAACTTATGCAGAGTACATCATGAGAAACGCTGGGCTGGATGAAGCACAAACTGGAATCAAGATTGTGGGGAGAAATACCAATGACCTTAGATGTGCAGATGACACCACCCTAATGGCAGAAAATGAAGAGGAATTACAGAGATTCTGGATGAAGGTGAAAGAGGAGAGTGAAAAAGCTGGCTTAAAACTCAACATTCAAAAAACTTTGATCACGGCATCCAGTTCCATCACTTCATGGCAAATAGAATGGGAAACAATGAAAATAGTGACAGACTTTGTTTTCTTGCACTACAAAATCACTGAAGATGGTGACTACAGCCATAAAATTAAAAAACTCTTGCTTCTTGGTAGAAAGGCTATGACAAACCTAGACAGCATATTATAAAGCAGAGACATCACTTTGCCAACAAAGTTCCATCTAGTCAAAGCTGTGGTTTTTCCAGTAGTCATGTATGGATGTGAGAGCTAGACAATAAAAAACGCTGGACACCAAAGAATCGATGCTTGCAAACTGTGGTGCTGGAGAAGACTCTTGAGAGTCTCTTAGACAGCAAGGAGATCAAACCAGTTGAACCTAAAGGAAATCAACCATGAATTTTCATTGGAAGGACTGATACTGAAGCTCCAATACTTTGGCCACTTGCTGCAAAGTGCCAACTCATTGGAAAAGACCCTGATGCTGGGAAAGATTGAGGGCAGGAGGAGAAGGGGATGACAGAGGATGAGATAGTTGGATGGCATCATTGACTCAATGGACATGAGTTTGGGCAAACTCAGGGAGATAGTGAAGGTCAGGGAAGCCTGGCATGCTGCAGTCCATGGGGTTGCAAAGAATGAGGCATGACTGAGCAACTGAACAACAACAATGTTGGTGTTACTATTACCACATTCATTACTCCCAGCTTTCCAGTTGTTAATTCTACAATCTTAACTATCCTCTCATCTGTAATGTGGGAACAATAAGGCAACCTATCTCATAGGTCTCTGCAATTGGTCAGCTTTGAAACATTGTTCAAATGGAAGAAACATCATTATGCCCAGCCTGCAGTGGCCAACACTTTTGCTGTAAGACTTGGAGTCTTAGCATTCATGCCTCCTTCCCTTACCTGGCCATTTTTTAAAATCAAGGTAATTCATTTCTGTCCCTAGAGCTTCATCCCATTTTGGAGGGACTGCTCCTCCCATTGATCAAGGTCACTTTGAATTCTTTTCACTATCTTTCAAAGTCTTAACAAGCCCAATCAGTGCCTGTGTTCCATCATGCCTCCCTTTGATGGATGCCAGATAACAGTGACCCTGGAAATGACCCTTTCAGTGAAAATGCAGTACATTCAGCCCATCACTGATCATCACTCTCCAACTAGGGTCCTTGGGCCAACTGGTCTACTACCTAACACACTGGGTAGAAAAAGCCATAGGGAAAGAAAGTGAAAGTGAAGTCGTTCAGTCATGTCTGACTCTTTGTGACCCCATGGACAGTAACCTACCAGGCTCCGTGGTCCATGTGATTTTCCAGGCAAGAATACTGGAGTGGGCTGCCATATCCTTCTCCAGGGGATCTTCCCAACCCAGGAATCAAACCCAGGTCTCCTGCATTGCAGGCAGGAGCCACACTGGGTAGAAAAAGCCATAGGCACATGACAAAAATCTCACTAAAGTTGATGTCAATTATAGTTTTACATTCTTTTCCTTTGTCCTCTTTCCTTCTCTTTATTTATTCAATAGCTTTTCATTCAACAAACATATATTAAGCACACAAAATATGGTTAGCACTGTCTAGACACCAACATGGATCCTATTATCTCATATAGCAGGTAATAGGGTTTCTCTGTTATAATCATGTGATTATAGTCAGGGATGATTTATTATAGGGACAACCAGATTGGTTACCACCTATAGTGAATTAACAATTTATTTTTGTTTTCACTGTACTTAGTAATAACTGAAATATTTGGTTCTAACAAAATATATTTAAAATATTTGATTCTAATAAATATATTAACTCCTAAGGTTGGTAAAATACAGTCATTCACATCTGGTATTGAAGATGATCTTCATAACCACTTATAAGGAATAAGTGGTTATGTGAAGCTCTAGGGACAGAAATGAATTTTCTCCCTAATTCTATAGAGAAAGCTTTGGTCTAAAGAGCCCAAGTAATTGGCTCAACATGATTCAATTAGTATTGAATTAAGGTCTTCTGATGTAGAGTTTATATCTTGTCCATGTATTTACCTCCCATCACCCCCTCCCCATTTCTTCACACTCTGTGATTCATTCTGATACTATATTCAAGGGCTTAGACTCTAGTAACAGTGGTAAAATGGCTAAAAGTTACTGAGCATTTCATCACATGGCAGACACTGAATTAGGCATTTAAATGCACTATCTCATCTTATCCTCAGGAAAGACCTGGGAAGAGCATACTATAACACTAATTTACAAATGAAGAAAAAGCTCAGCAATGTCAAATATCTTGTGCAAGGTCAAGTTTGCCTTGTTATTATGGGTGGAGTCCAAGTTCAGTGTGAGAACCTGTGATATTAATAAACATTCTATAATGCCTCAGAGGTGTTTTACGTAGGGCTTTTCAAACTACAGGCTACAGCCCACTAGCAGATTGTAAGAGAAATTTAGTGAGCCATGACTAGCATTTAATAAAATGAAACAGAATACAGTAGGAAGGAAAACCTCAGCGAGCATCACAGAAAGTATGGTTAAGAACTGCAACTTATTTTAGCTGGCTGTGAATGGGCTGGATCATGATGTCAACTGTATTGCTTACTTTTGGGGGGAGAAGGAAATGGCAGCCCACTCCAGTATTCTTGCCTGGAAAATACCATGGACCGCAGAGCCTGGTAGGCTACCGTCCATGGGTCGCAAAGAGTAGAACACAACTGAGCGACTTCACTTTCACTTTCATACTGTCTTAACCCAGTGTGCTCTGCTGACTGTAGCTATGCATCTAATCACCTTAAATAAAGGAAAAAAACATCACTAGCCATAACAAAGGCACTAGGAAGTATATTAGTTAAGGTTCTCCAATACATACTTTACTTATATAAGTAAAGAGAGTTCTTATAAAATATTGGCTCACACAATGATAGAGCCTGACAAGTCCCAAGATCCATATTTGGCAAGCTGTGGACTTAGGGGAGTTGATGATTTAGTTCCAGCTTGAGTTCAAAGGCTTAAGAATCAGGGGAGCTGATGGTGTAGTCCCAATTTGAAGGTTGGAGGCTTGAGACCCAGAAAGAGCTGATGTCTTAGTTTGAGTGCAAAGGCAAGAAAAAAGCCAATTTTCCAGTTCAAGGCAATTAGGCAGGAAGAATCCTCCTTTTTTAAAAAGTTTATTTAATTTTAATTGGAGGATAATTACTTTACAATAATGTGTTGGTTTCTGCCATACATCAACACGAGTCAGCCATAGGTATACATATGTTCCTCTTGAACTTCCCTCCCAGCCTCCACCCCATCCCACTCCTCTAGGTTGTCACAGAGCACGAGATTTGAGCTTCTTGCATCACAGAGCAAATTCCCACTGGCAATCTATTTTAAATATGGTAATACATATGATTCAATCCTGCTCTCTCAATTTGTCCCATCCTCCCCTTCCCTGGCTGTATCCACAAGTCTGTTCCTTATGTTTGTGTCTCCTTTATTGCCCTGCAAATAGGTTCACCAATACCCTCTTTCTAGATCCCATATGTAGGCATTAATATACAATGTCTGTTTTCTGACTTACTTTACTCTGTATAATAGGCTCTAGGTTCACCTACCTCATTAGAACGGACTCAAATGTGTTCCTTTTTATAGATGAATAATATTTCATTGTATATATGTACCACAACTTCTTTATCCATTCATCTGTCAATGGGCTTCTAGGTTGCTTCCATTTCCTAGCTATTGTAAATAGTGCTGTGATGAACACTGGGGTACATGTGTCTATTTCAGTTATGGTTTCCTCAGGGTATATGCCCAGTAGTGGGATTGTTGGGTCATAAGGTAGTTTTATTCCTAGTTTTTTTTTTTTAAAGGAATCCATACTGTTTTCCATAGTAGCTGTATCCATTTACATTTCCAACAACAGTACAAGAAGGTTCCCTTTTCCCCACACCCACTCCAGGATTTATTGTTTGTAGATTTTTTGATGATGCCCATTCTGATCCTTGTGAGGTAATACCTCATTGCAGTTTTGATCTGCATTTATTTAATAATGAGGGATGTTAAGCATCTTTGCATGTGTTTATTAGCCATCTCTATGTCTTCTTTGGAAAAATGCCTCTTTAGGTCTTCTGCCCACTTTTTGACTGGGTTGTTTCTTTCTCTGGTATTGAGTTTCATGAGCTGCTTGTATATTTTGGAGATTAATCCTTTGTCAGTTGTTTCATCTACTATTATTTTCTTCCATTCTGAGGGTTGTCTTTTCACCTAGTTTATAGTTTTCTTCGCTGTGAAAAAGCTTTTGAGTTTAATTAGGTCCCATTTGTTTATTTTTGCTTTTATTTCCATTACTTTAGGAGATGGGTCATAGAGGATCTTGCTGTGATTTATGTCAAGGAATGTTAGGCAGGAAGAATCCTCTCTCACTCAGGGAAGGGTCAGTCTTTTTGTCTGTTCAGGATTTCAAATTGAATGAGGCCCACCCACTTTAGGGAGAGAAATCTGCTTTACTCAAGCTACTGATTTAAATGTTGATCTCATCCAGAAATAGCTCACAGAAACACCCAGAATAACATTTGACCAAATATCTGGACACCCTGGCCCAGTCAAATTGATGCATACAGTTAACCATCACAGGAAGGTAGTCAAAGGGGAAATCTAGAGGCAGATGTTAGTATTAACTGCTGAGACAGGTGTGTAAAGTCTCATGGAATGAAACAGCTTATCCAAATAAAAATGAAAAAAACACAAGCAATCACTGAGTTCTAACTCTGTGGCAGGCAGCATACTGAGTGCTTACATGCATTTCATCCCATTTAAGCTTCCTGGCAATGCTTTGAGCTGTATTTTATGGCTATAGCCATTTTACAAATGATGAAAACAAGGCACTGAAAGATAAATGACACATCCAAGCTGACACCACCAGTTAGAAGCAAAGTGAACTATGAAATGAGGATTTCTAATTCTTGGTTCACTGCTTCTGTGATATATCTGGATATTTACTTTGCTTATCTTCTTTTTTTTAAAACTATTAAACCACTTGTGATAACTTTGAAAGTGGTTAAGTGAGGTTTTAAAAATACCCAAGGGCCTTAGAAAGCATCACTATGAACAAAGCTAGTGGAGTTGATGCAATTCCAGTTGAGCTATTTCAAATCCTAAAAGATGATGCTGTGAAAGTGCTGCACTCAATATGCCAGCAAATTTGGAAAACTCAGCCGTGGCCACAGGACTGGAAAAGGTCAGTTTTCATTCCAATCCCAAAGAAAGGCAATGCCAAATAATGCTCAAACTACCATACAATTGCACTCATCTCACATGTTAGTAAAGTAATGCTCAAAATTCTCCAAGCCAGGCTTCAGCAATACATGAACCATGAACTTCCAGATGTCCAATCTGGTTTTAGAAAAGGCAGAGGAACCAGAGATCAAATTGCCAATATCTGCTGGATCATGGAAAAAGCAAGAGAGTTCCAGAAAAACATCTATTTCTACTTTATTGACTACGCCAAAGCCTTTGACTGTGTAGATCACAATAAACTGTGGAAAATTCTGAAAGAGATGGGAATATCAGACCACCTGACCCGCCTCTTGAGAAACCTATATGCAGGTCAGGAAGCAACAGTTAGAACTGGACATGGAACAACAGATTGGTTACAAATAGGAAAAGGAGTACGTCAAGGCTGTATATTGTCACCCTGCTTATTTAACTTATATGCAGAGGACATCATGAGAAACGCTGGGCTGGATGAAGCACAAGCTGGAATCAAGATTGCTGGGAGAAATATCAATAACCTCAGATACGCAGATAACACCACCCTTATGGCAGAAAATGAAGAGGAACTAAAAAACCTCTTGATGAAATGAAAGTAGAGAGTGAAAAAGTTGGCTTAAAGCTCAACATTCAGAAAACGAAGATCATGGCATCTGGTCCCATCACTTCATGGCAAATAGATGGAGAAACAGTGGAAACAGTGGCAGACTTTATTTTTTGGGGCTCCAAAATCACTGCAGATGGTGACTGCAGCCATGAAATTAAAAGATGCTTACTCCTTGGGAGGAAAGTTATGACCAAACTAAACAGCATATTAAAAAGCAGAGACATTACTTTGCCAACAAAGGTCCGTCTAGTCAAGGCTATGGTTTTTCCAGTGGTCATGTATGAATGTGAGAGTTGGACTGTGAAGAAAGCTGAGCACTGAAGAATTGATGCTTCTGAATTGTGGTGTTGGAGAAGACTCTTGAGAGTCCCTTGGACTGCAAGAAGCTGCAACCAGTCCATCCTAAAGGAGATCAGTCCTGGGTGTTCACTGGAAGGACTGATGCTGAAGCTGAAACTCCAGTACTTTGGCCACCTCATGCGAAGAGTTGACTCATTGGAGAAGACTCTGATGCTGGGAGGGATTGGGGACAGGAGGAGAAGGGGATGACAGAGGATGAGATGGCTGGATGGCATCACCAACTCGATGGACATGAGTTGGGTAAACTCCAGGAATTGGTGATGGACAGGGAGGCCTGGTGTGCTGCGACTCATGGGGTCACAAAGAGTCGGACATGACTGAGCAACTCAACTGAAGGGAGTATTATCGGCTTCCCAGGTGGCACTAGTGGTAAAGAACCAGCCTGCCAATGCAGGAGATGTAAGAAACATGGGTTCTATCCTTGAGTTGGGGAGATCCCCTGGAGGAGGGCAGGGAAACCTACTCCAGTATTTTTGCCCAGAGAATCCCATGGACAGAGGATCCTGGTGGGTTCCAGTCCATGGGGTCACAGAAGAGTTGAACACAACTGAAGTGACTTAGCATGCATGCACACGAAGTTGTATTCTACTCGATATCCACTCCTAAGGGCAGTATTAGGTCAGTTTGAACCTTGACTGGGAATTATAACAGAGAATTGTAAAGGGTTAAACTGACCAGCTACTGATGGTCTGTTCTGAAGCTTAGGTACATTCACAGAGCTAGGAACAACCATGGTGTGCTGGCACCCATGGCACGCAAATAAGTGAACCTTAAAGACTGGTAGGCCATAAAATGTATCTAAGCTACCAATGGCAGGTAGTTTTAATTGCAAATGCTGCTGGGACTGTTGAGTCGAGGACTGTGACACCAGATAAGGGCTCAGCCAGAAAGAACTGTGGTCAATCAGTAATGTCTGTCAGAGTTAGAGACTGACCCATGGTAGAGCTTCAATGTCTTTCTGGCTGGGGTAATTCAGTATCTAATCCCACCAATCCTGGACATCCTCCAGAGCTTTCCTTGCCCTCTGGAGAGTCAGGAGTGGATTCCTAAAGGGTCTGAGCAGGGACTGAGAACCTCTGAGCTATGTATTTTCTGTTCCTTTACTAGACTGGGACAAAGGCAGCCCAGATGGTTAAGCTGTATAGGAGGAATAATTGGGGAAGATGGATGTGTAATCTAAGTTTCTCAAATTTTTCATATAGTCTGTCACATTTATATATTATTGCTATTTTTTGCTTAGAATTCCCTTTCAGGAAGGTTCTGAGCAGAGCATTTTTCCCTTCTTAAGAGGCAGGAAACAATCTCCAAGGAAAACTCTTCTCATAATCCAATCTCCATCCATTCAGCAATCTATCTACTCATCTAGTAAATATTCAGAGAGAAGCCATGATTTCCAGAGATATGGGGTAAAACACACAGATCTCCATCCTGGAGAAATATGTAGTCAGTTGGAGGCTAAGAATAATACACTGTGATAAGTGCTTGAATAGAAAAAAATTCAGTAGAAGTACAAAGGAGGGAGCAACCCACCCTTTCTTCCACTCCCATCTTCTAGACTCCAGAGGCACTCAAACCTGGTCTTCTGAAGTTAGTTGGAGTAGGAGTGTGCCTGGTGGAACATGTAGCTAGATCTTCCTAAGAGGAGAGAGTTGCATGGGAGTGGCTGAAGCAGCAAGGGGTAAAAATGAGCTACAGGAGACAAGTGATTCACCCCAAGGCCAGACTCTCTGTGGAGGGCTTGCCCCTGAGGCCAGTGCATACATGAGAACAATCCAGAGTTTAGGTTATTGCAGGAGGAGTGATGATGTATCAGTAACCTGGAAATGTAGTCAGTGTTGCTTCCAGGAAGCCACAGAGAGGATGACAAGTTACAGAACAGCAAGCTGCTGGAGCCATGCAAGGGTGAACTGAGACAGGAGGGTCCCTGCCCTGGACAAGGGAGCATGCACTCAGCTCTCCATAGCTCCCCCTGGGTCTATGTTGTACTGAGCTACTTGCTGGTCCCTTGACTTAATCACACTTTCTGCTTGGTGCTGTTCCTTCCACCTGGGACTCTGTTCCCCTCCCCTCCTTCAGTCTTCATCACCTGGCTAATGCTTACTCACCCTTGGTCTCTGCTCACACAGGATTTTCCAGGCAGTCTTTCCGTCTCCCCGGCTCCGGGTTGGAAGCCTGTCTTAAGTACTTCAATGCACCCAGGACATAGCTCTATGTATATCACACTATTACAACCACCTGCCTCTATAGTGCGTCTTGGGAATGATGTGTGCCTGGAATTTTTCCCATAGGCTGAGGCTGATTCACATTAGAGACTCAGTGTCTTTCTAGCAGGGCTGGTTCAGAATCTAAACCCATAGATGCTGGGCACCCTCTAGAGCTTCTCTTATACTCTGAAGAGTCAGAGGTGAATCCCTACAGAGACTGAGTGGGATTGAACAGTGAGGATGGTGAGCTGGGCAGGAACCTGATTGCGAAGGGTCTTGTACTTATGGCTAAGTAGTCTGGGTTGGCCCAAAAGGTCTTTCACTGTGTTTGCTAACCAACCAATCATCTTGAACAGAGAGGCACTAGATTCTAACAAGCTCCGGGCTTTATCCTCAGTTACCATGACAACCAGGCTTCACAGTGATGGATGGTATTGATTGACTGACAGACTCCCGGTGTCTTGGCTCTGTCCCCACCCCCCTTAAGTCATTTACATACACATGGAATTGAGACCATTAGCTCCATCCTCCTGAATTTATCCTGATTTTGACTTTCTACCTCTATCACTGAAAACAGTCTCAGCCCAAAAGGAAGGTGATGATGATGTCAAAATTACACCCAGGGCCATCCTTAGCTCCCTCTCCCCCAAGTATGTGGCAAGGAGAAAATGGGCTCTGGACACAGATCTTGGGTCAATCCCTGATCTACTATTTATTTATTGTATCATTTTGGGCAAGTGGCTGAAACCATCTAAGCCTTGAGTTGCTCATCTATAAAATGGGAAAAGGTGTACCTCCTGTGGAATGATCTGTGCATATTAAATAATGCCTGGAAAATTTTTGCCCAGCACATAATGTGGATGTTCCATCTTCTTCATTCATTCCATCTCAGTTTATAGTACAGCTAACACTACAGAGAAGTTGATTAAGAAAACAGGTGTTCATAAACTCTTCAGCTTCCCTTAGTCTCTGATTTTTCCAGTTCAGAATCAGGAACCAACAGCACAGCCTGTGTATGGTGTGGCATTTCTGGCAGCAGTAATAATAGTAATTCTCGACCATTTTGGCTACTTTCAAGCCAGGAACTATCTGAAGAACTGTACGTGGCATGGATTAACTCATTTAACCCTTAACTATCTGAAGCACTGTACATGGCATGGATTAACTCATTTAACCCTTAGGGCCACCCTTGTGAGACAGAGAGTGTTATAATCTCCATGCTATAGATAACTGTGATATAGAGAGGTCCAGATAGTCAGTGTGCATAGAGATTCCGGCTCAATCAGTCTCCACTTCAGTGCCTGGCCCTCAGCTATCCTCCAGCCTCTCGTTATGACCACACTCATCTAGTGGGCCAGAGTTTCTGACGGTAGCCTCTCATCAGGCAGAGGAGTATAAGAGATCACAGCCCCCAGATTAGCCATTGGAAGCACAGATTCCTTTTCTGAGCTGCTTTGTGGAATGAGGGGGTCATGGAATGAAAGTCTTGGTGAGGCCACTGCTGCTCATGCCCCATCATGAATGTTTCCTGCAGAGTAAGACTGCCTTGATGAGATGGAGTGGGCCCTGAATGCATCAAACCCTGATTCTTGGGCTTATTAGTCATAGATCTTAAGGCAAGTTACCTAATAACCACAGCAAAAACTAACAAAATTTGTTGAACACTTAATTGTACCAGACACTGCTTTTAGAGACTCATGTATAGAATCCATTTTCATCTCCGTTTTCAAATCGGCAACATGAGGCACAGAGAGGCTCAGTCATTCACCCAAAGCCACACTCCCAGGGATGGGCAGAACTCTGCCTCCTCAGTTCACACACTTAACCCCCACAGTTACTGCCTTTTCCCACCCTAGTTTGCCTGTAAAAAGAGCAAAGCCTCCTGGTCCCATAAGATTGTTTTGAGGCTCTGATAAGATAATGCTGATGAAAGAGCTTTATAAAATACCAACTCAGTCAAACAGGAGATATTACAAAGATGCAATTTGTATCATCAACCAGAAGAAGACCAGTGACTGTCAAAGATTTTAGAGGTATTGTCTAGATAGGTTGGAATTAGTGCATCCCTGGGCACTTCTGGGGCTTGTCACATGCTAAGTCTTGAAAACCCCAGAGATGACATTGTAAGTTTGCAGAATAATTGGAAAAACAGATCAAGAAATTGACAATTGCCAAAGGGCGCCAAATACTATGCTATAGGGAGGCAGGGGGATACCATGATGGACACATAGGGATGCCGTGGGGACACAGATACAGGGCCTTTGGGGGTAAGGGAAAGCTTCCTCGAGCTGAGAGGGAGGAACTCAGTGAAGGAAGGGAGGGGACTTTTATAGGGAACAGCACATGCCAGGGCACAGAGTTACGGGCGCTCTTGTTCTCAGGTAGTTGGGAAGAAGCATGCATTTTAATGGATACGCAGAAGCACAGAAGGGGCAAGGAAGTTAGCCAACACTTCCCGGCCCATCCAGCCACACACTAAACAATCATCTTTTCCAATGTTACGGCATGAAATAGACTACACGATTCTTCCTTTCCTTTCTGAGGCTGTCTTTGGGAGCAACCAATGTAGCAAAGCAACATAACACATAAATCACAGCCACCTGAGTGGCATTTGTTTGTTGCATAGAGATAAATAATGCATCGCACCTGCTGTTTTCCACCCGATGCTTTTCATCTGAGGAATGACAGAGACTTGCTGCTTCTGGCGCCTCAGAAGTCAGGCTGCCTGGTTCTGCCTCAGAGCCGTGTGGGTGCAGCATCTCCACACGGAGATGTGAGGTGTGAGGAGAGCTCTCACACCTGCACACAGTCCAGACCAGGTGGAAAACAAGGAGCAGACACGGTGGCCGGAGACGCATCTCCCGGCTCCTGGCCTCCCTGGCGGGCACAACAGCTCCTCTAGGGACCAGATGAGAGTGTGGAGGACCCCAGGGGTCTCCCAGCACTTCCTGGACTGATCTGCATCTCCCTTTCTTCCACTCTTGAGTTTAGACCATGTTGGCCCCTCTGAGCAGAATCTTGCTGCCAGGGTCCCCAGGCCTTCTCGTGCCCACCCTCTCCTCTCAACGTCCTCCTCACAATCTGGTTAATCCCCACTCATCTTTTCACACTTGCCTCCAGTACCCTTCCTTTTATATCTGTGCATTTGTTGCCTTCTTTCAAAGTCCTCACCACATAGTACAAGAACTGTCAGCTTACCCGTCCATGTCTCCACACCTGGCTGTGAGCATACAGAGAGCAAACACTCCCCTTAACCTGTACTTCCAGACGCCTGGCACACAATAAGAAATTACTAAGGACATAATGAAGTTATCCCAAATGTTCCTCAAGTATTCTGGTATGTTCTTAAAGTTTCAGAATCTTGACTTTAGAGGAGCTCTTAAGAGACTACTTGTCAATACTTCAAACCCTTCTACTGACAAGCACACAGCTAGCTTCTGCTTGGCACCCTCCAGATGTGGGGAGCTCACTGCCTCACGAAGCAATGACCTCCTTGGCCTCTGAGTGCTGCAGCGTTTTACCTTACATTGAGTCTCAAACTCTCTCTCTGTAGCATCTGCCCTTTTGGTCCTAGTTCTCGCCCTTGTAGCCCCACCAACAAGCCATTAATTCCTTTTCCTTAAGACAACCCTCTGGGAAGTTAAGTCTAGTTCTCTGAGAGAGAAATCTCTCCTTCGTCATTCCGATAAACATCCCTCATCACCATCAGTTCAGTTCAGTTCAGTCGCTCAGTTGTGTCCAACTATTTGCAACCTCATGGACTGCAGCACACCAGGCTTCCCTGTCCATCACCAACCCCTAGAGTTTACCCAAACTCATGTCCATTGAGTCAGTGATGCTATCCAACCATCTCATCCTGTCGTCCCCTTCTCCTCTCACCCTCAATGTTTCCCAGCATCAGGGTCTTTCCCAAGGAGTCAGTTCTTCCCATCAGGTGGCCAAAGTATTGGGGTTTCAGCTTCAACATCAGTCCTTCCAAGGAACACCCAGGACTGATTTCCTTTAGGATGGACTGGTTGGATCTTCTTGCAATCCAAGGGACTCTCAAGAGTCTTCTCCAACACCATAGTTCAAAAGTATCCATTCTTAGGTGGTCAGCTTTCTTTATAGTGCAACTCTCACATCCATACATAACTACTGGAAAGACAATAGCCTTGACTAGTGGACCTTTGTTGACAAAGTAATGTCTCTGCTTCTTAATACGCTGTTTAGGTTGGTCATAACTTTCCTTCCAAGGAGTAAGTGCCTTTTTATTTCATGATGGCAGTCACCATCTGCAGAGATTTTGGAGCCCCCAAAAAACAAAGTCTGCCACTGTTTCCACTGTTTCTCCATCTGTTTGCAATGATGTGATGGGACCAGATACCATGATCTTTGTTTTCTGAATGTTGAGCTTTAAGTCAACTTTTTCCATTCTCCTCTTTCACTTTCACCAAGAGGCTCTTTAGTTCTTCTTCACTTTCTGCCATAAGGGTGGTGTCATCTGCATATCTGAAGTTGTTGATATTTCTCCCAGCAATCTTGATTCCAGCTTGTTCTTCATCCAGCCCAGTGTTTCTCATGATGTACTCTGCATAGAAGTTAAATAAGCATGATGATAATATACAGCCTTGACGTATTCCTTTCCCTATTTGGAACCAGTCTGTTGTTCCATGTCCAGTTCTAACTGTTGCTTCCTGACCTGCATACAGATTTCTCAAGAGGCAGGTTAGGTAGTCTGGTAGCCCCATCTCTTTCAGGATTTTCCACAGTTTATTGCAATCCATACAGTCAAAGGCTTTGGCATAGTCAATAAAGCAGAAATAAATGTTTTTCTGGAACTCTCTTGCTTTTTTGATGATCCAACGGATGTTGGCAATTTTATCTTTGGTTCCTCTGCCTTTTCTAAAAGCAGCTTGAACATCTGGAAGTTCACATCACCTTAAACATTCCCAAAAGGACCAAGCTTTGGATATCTTCAACCTTATGCTTCTTCTTACCCAATCATTCCCCAGCTTCTTTTTTTATCTTATTGTGGTAAGAACACTTGACACATGATTTACTCTTGTAACCAATGTTTTAGCATACAATACAGAATTCTTCACTCTAAGGACAGAGTGGAACAACAGGAACTCCAGAACTTATTCATCTAGGGTAACTGAGAGTTTATGCCTCATCACCCTCTCCCTCTGGAGAAGGCAATGGCCACCCACTCCAGTACTCTTGCCTGGAAAATCTCATGGACAGAGGAGCTTGGTGGGCTGCACTCCATGGGGTCGCAAAGAGTCAGACACGACTGAGCGACTTCACTTTCACTTTTCACTTTCATGCGTTAGAGAAGGAAATGGCAACCCACTCCAGTCTTCTTGCCTAGAGAATCCCAGGGATGGCAGAGCCTGGTGGGCTGCCATCTATGGAGTCACACAGAGTCGGACACGACTGAAGTGACTTAGCAGCATCACCCTCTCCCTCTGCCTCTGGTAAACACAATTCTGTGCTCTGTTTCTGTGAGTTTGACCGCTATACATACTTCACACTAAGTAGAATCATGCAGTTCTGGTCTTTCTGTGACCGGCTTCTTAGCATAACGTCCTCAGGGTTCAGCCATGGTGTTGCACACAGCAGGATTTCCTTTTTTTCAAAGGCTGCGTGGTGTCCAGTGAATGTCTCATTTTCTTATTTCCTTTGAAAAGTGTGGCTCCCAAAACGTGGCTCCAGGTTCTGGGTTTCTCTAACCTGTGCAGAAGGAGTGAGGTTATCACTGCCTTTCCTCTATTGATTATAATTTTCACTTGGCATCACTGCTCTACTGAGCTGGAAGTTATCTAATACGCTTAGGCCTTTTCTCTGGTTTTCCTGCTAAGCTGACTCTATCCCTTACTGTGCTCACGTACTTGGTATTTTATCTCCAGGACAGGATCTTGTAACTTTCCAGTCTGAATCTCACTTCTCATGCTTGGTCTGTCTGTCTGTTCATCAGCCTTTTGAGGGCTTTTTGGATCCTGGTTCATTTTCTAGTTCCTTCTGCCTGGGCAGATACAATGAGCCTGGCTGCTAGGTCCTTATTTAAGGGATTAACTAGGACAGGGCAGAGGCCAGCTTGCTGTGACAGGTCACCGGAGGTTCTCTGTAGGACGAGGGTACTTAATATCTGATCCCAGATGCACTGCATAGGTTTCATACGAGATACTCGTTTAAAATATCATTTGCTGATTACTCTGAAATACAGAATCAGAATCGAGAGAAGTGGAGACCTGGAACCTGTTTTTAATAAGCACTCCAGAAGATCTCACTATGTACCCAGGTTCAGCAAGCATCAACTCCAATTCACTGAGTTCAAAAGCCCAAAGCAAATGCCAGTTTGATGTGGTCCAGAGCTGACATCTAAGGAGTCAGGCTGCTGAGGTGGGGTGGAGCCCCGGCAGAGCACCGCCTGGTCCTGCAGTCTGTCCACCCACGCCACGCGCCCATCTGGGCAAGTGTTACTCAGTCGTGCTGGACATATTTCTGCTCTTCCCCTCACCCCCTCCTCTGCTCTTTGCATCTGTCACTCTGGCTTTGTGTCTTAGCTTCAATACCAGCCTCAAGTCCTGGATTTGGGCATCACATTTGACCTCCCCCGGCCCCTATCCCAGCTTACTGGTCTTGGTTTTCCATGGGTGCTCTCTAGACAGCTCTGACTTGCAGTCCCCATGACTTCTGGCAAGAGACTCCTCTTCTAGTCCTGGTGTATTGAAATGAGCAACTCTCAGATCCAAGTGAGTCTTCACTGACTATATGGCCCACATCTGCTAGCTTCTCAAGGCCAGGACCTTACTCGTTCAGATTGGCATCATATTTATATCAGTTTTATCCTCAGAGTGTCTACCTTGTCCAACATATAGTATGCCTGGGATGGTAATAGTAGATGCTTACTAAAATTTTCAGCAGACTTTATTCTGATGAAATAACTGGAATTAGTGAAAGTACCACTAATTCTTCTGAGCACGACAGACGTGTTTGAATCTCAGCTCCACTGTTCTTTTTAACTATGTTGTCTTAGGCAAGACAATTAACCTTTATGAACCAAGCATGTCACAGCTAAACATGAGACATGTCAGGTAGGTGACTAAGGATACTTTTAGCCCTCACGCTGTGTGGTTCTTAAGTCGCAGACCTCCCCTTGCTGGCTGGTACCCTCCTTCAGGGTCCTCAGGAGGCAATTCTTTGCAATCAAGCCTTACTGTAGAATTCGGTTCTCCCAGAAGTGCCTGGCAAGCTGTCGGCAGACCCTTCAGGAGCATAATCACTGCACAGGCATCTCCCAGCCCCCACTAATCAGCCCGTCCTGTCACTTCACTCAGCAGCACTCCACCACTCACCTAAGTAATCACTCTGGCTTCTGCCCATGAATTCCTTTCATCCACTTTTGTTTATCACTGTTGAAGCAGTTTTTAATCAAAACAATTAAATATGCTAAATCTTCCTCAATTAGTAGTGCATTAAAAATTAAAAGTACTTGAACGGAAATGGCAGAAGAAGCCGTTCGCTTGGTGCTGAGTGCTAGTGCTTAAAGGATCCCTTCTCCTAGAAACTCTCAGCTCAGAGTTATTCAGAAACCACTGCGCACAGAGGCTCAGAGGGCCTCGGCTAAGAGAGGCCTGGGGATGAGCAAGTCTAACTCCTTCTCTCCATACATGGGAAACTGAGACCCCGTGAGATTGGGGACCTTTTCTAAGTTCATACAGGGTGTCAGGGACTGGGATGTGTTTTGTTTCACTTTAAAAAAAAATAAAATTTGTATATATTTAAAGTATACAGTATAATGATTATATATATATATATATATATATATATATGAAGTGATTATTACAGTCAAGCTAATTAACACATATTCTCCTCACATAGTCAGGTGTGTGTGTGTGTGTGTGTGTGTGTGTGTGGTAAGATGATAAGAGTACTCGCAATCTATTCCCTTTGCAAATTTCCAGTTTTCAATATAGTATTATTAACTAGAGTCACCAGGCTGTATATTAGCTCTCTAGGTTTATTTCTCCGACACAACTGCAACCTCGTGCAGAATCTCCCCTTTTGCCAACCACCTCCTTGTCCTGGGAAACCACCACTCTACTCTCTGCTTCAATATATGTGACTTTTGTAGAGCTCATGTATAAGTACGATTGTAAAGTTTTTTTTCTTTTTGTGTAAGATTTATTTCATTTAGTATAATGTCCTCTAGTTTCATCCACATTGTCCCAAATTTCTTTACATTTTAAGGTAGGATCTCTTTATATGGGATATATCTATAGGGTGTGTGTGTGTGTATATATATATATATATATGTCATACATATATATACACATATATATGGGCTATATAGAGGATATACATATGTATACAGTTTTTAATATATAATAATTACATATAATATATATTATAATTATATTATATATACTAATACATATAAGTATGTATCATACATTATTTATATGTAAGTATATAACTTATAATTTATATAATTATAATGATTATATATGTTATAATGATTATATATGTTATAATTATATATAACTATTTGATTATTATTAATTATATAATATGTATATAATTATTCTATATGATTTCTTTGTCCATTCATCTAAGTGACTGGGATTTGAATTCATGATTCCTGGCTTCTAAGATTCTTTCCATCAGAAGCTGTTACGAAACAATTCTTGGCATTCATTTTCATTCATCAATCATTTATCCTAAGAGTATTTATGGAGATCCTCCTCCATGGCAGACTGACAGAGCGGTAAATAAGATGTCAGTGCTTGACCTCATGGAGTTTAGTTTCATGGGAATGCCAGCAAGTAAACTTGCTGCCCAAAACTCCCTTGAAAATATTGAATCTAATCTTTAGTTTAACTGAATTACAACCTAAATGATCTTTCCTTTTTGATTGCCAGGATAATACACTGACTAGTTATAATTATTTATAGTTGCAGTGAAAAGCAATGATGTGCTGAAAATACAAACTCCGGTTCACAGGCTTCAGAAGACTTTGGCTACAGAGGAAGTTGAACCTTGTAGCAATGGTCAATATCTTGCTCCCGTCTGCTTTTCTAGCCTTATCTTGCCAGTTGACCAAGGGTTGGAAACCCCAATCTGTTCACCTACAGGCTGTGGGATTTGGGGCAAATTCCCTTTGAGAATTATGTTCTTCATTTGCAAAATGCAGATTCCTCAGCAGCTCCTCAGATATAGACAGAGGCAGCTAATGTGGGCCTCACAGTTCTCCTGGGGTCAGAGGTCAGGCAGCCTCCCCATGGAGATCTATCAATCTTCTGACAACACCTAGCCTCTCTGAGGGGCAAAGAGCACCTGGGCAAAAAGAATCAGGACACAAATGATCATTCAGGCCCGAACAAAGCACATGGGTATCTCTGAAGAAAGAGGGATGTGTTCTGATTCAAAAGTGCTTCACGGAAGAAATGGTGTTTAAATTGGAGCTCGTGTGGACTTCAGAATGACAGTGAAAAAGGAGAGAGGAAGGGGCAACATATGCAAGATTGGTGCCAATCATGGGCCAGGCACTGCACTAGGCACAGGGGTAAAGGAGATGGATCAGACAGAATCAGCTGCTCAAGGAGGCCCCGTGGAGAATGTGCAAAGGAAAAGGCACAAGCGCTTTTGACCAACTAGCACGTGCAATCCATAGTCCTTCTTATTTCAGGAATATTTGCACTGGGACCGTAGAGAAGAAAACACTGAAACTCAGGTAAAGAACAGGGATTTCAACCCAGATCTCATAGACTCTAAAATAGAAGCTAGTTTTCACTACTGTGAGCTGGTGAGCCATGAACTACTATTATGAGCTGGTTGTATATATTCACTGTCTTTTGTGTCTCAGCATTCTGTGTTTCTCTGCTTCCTGTTGCAGGTGTTACCAGCGCTGAAATCCAGAAATGCTTTGGAGTCTCTTTGGGCATTGAGTATGAGTATTCAGAGGCGATACAAATTAAAGGAAGTTCATCATTAGGACCCTGTAAAAAATCTGGAGATGGCAAACTAAGCAAGTATTAATAATGGGCTTCCCCCCAAAGAAGCCAGATTCCCCCTTGGACACCTAATCGAGGCATATATATTCTCCTTCCCAATTGATTCCATTTCAGTCGATGGTCGCAGTGTGTAACTGTTGTATACCCCAAACCAATGACCTGTAGTGACCCTATTTTGAATCCCAACATGGGCTGAGATCACCTTAGAAATGCCTGACTTCCTATTTGTACAATGTCCTAGATTTCAAGCACCAGACAAAGATCTGAGTAAGAGCTGGGAGGAAAGGCATGTGCAGACAGAATCTGGAAAGTTAAGTCCCATCAGGTACAGCTCAGAGGGAGGACACAAGTTTGCTGAGAGATAAAAATGTGGTTACCAAGTCCAAGTTCAAAGAATAGTTATTAGAGAAAAATTGTGCAAGAATACTTGATAACATCTCCTGCACAGGTCAGTATACATGCTCATGTATTCATTCATTCATTCAACATGTGCTGAGTCATTTTTTCCAGGTGGAAGACACAGAAGATGCAAGGATGCTGAAATAGATGTTTATAATAGATGGATGAGTAGATGAGGTTCAAGTTACTTCCACTGCACTGGGCTACTCACGTCTCAGGGTCTTAAGTCAAATACTTCACTCGGTCGCCTTTCCCTCCTCCCTCCATTTACCTGCCAAGATTTACCCATTCTTCTAGGTAACTGACTTCCTACCTGACCACCTCCCACTCCTACTGTAGATCCGACCACGTCTTTCTCTGAACCCCTACTGAGAAATCAGTTCTAGTATCTATAGTATTTGGCTGAAGCTATTTGGCATATGGTAAGCACCAAGCAAACATTTGGTCTGTAAATGAATACATGAATAAATCCATATTATCCATTTCTCCATCTTCTCCCTCCTCCATGTTGGGCTGAGCTGTCTTCCCAGGGCCTGCTCTAATCCAAAGGATGAGTCGATTTCCAAGTGTTGGTGCTTCTTTTCTGCCTTGTCCTGCTAGTTAACTGAGCAAGGTAGAAGACTAGGAGACAGCTCTAAGGAGAGCACTTAAACTCTGCTCCAAATCTTATTTAGTGGAGCTTGCCAACTGGCCCTCTGGCATCTAAGGAAATGCGCTAACGTGATTATTCTCTCGATGGTAGCTGAAAACGAGAAGGCCATGGGAGTGGAAGACTTCATTTCTCGGGTGCGCGGCGGCAGCTCTGGCTGGGGAGGCAGCTTGACCCAGGACAGCAGCCTCGTTACGTACCGCTCCTGGGGGAGGTCATTAAAGTATAATCCTGCTGTTATTGATTTTGAGGTAAGTCTTTTCGCAGCTGAAGAAACTCTAGGTCCACAAGGAATGAAAGTGAAGCAGACCAGATCATTTTATATTTCTTATTATGAGTCCATCAAAAAACAAGATTAAATGTAACGGCACGCTGAACTGGTGGCCTTACCCAAGCCTGGCTACAGGGATGCGTGACTCTATATGCAGGCCACAGGAGGGCTGGGGTCACAAGCTTACTATCTGGTTAGGGTCTAGTGTTATACTGGTAGTCCTAGAATTTCTTCAGGAGTAGTCCACCTTATAAAAAAAGCACTATTCTCATTTATACATAAAAGACTTTAAAAATCACATCTGTTAAGTTGGAGGTTGGCAAAATTTTTTCTGTAAAGAGCAGATAGTAAATACTTTAGGTTTCTAGGCTATATACAGTCTCTTTCATACAAGTTCTTCTTTTTCTCCAATCTTGTAAAAATGTTAAAGTCATTCTTAGCTCAAAGGCCATACAAAAACAAGCTGTGGGCTTAGTGTGATTTCAAGCTATAGTCTGCTGCCCCTGCTCTAAATGATGTCACCATGATGACCTCTGGCACAGACAGGATTCTCCCCATTGAAAAGATTAGGAAACTGAGGTTCCAAGTCATCAGAGGACTCATTTAGGGCCACAGAGCCCATAAGTGGAAGTACCTGGATCCAAGACCTTTGGAATTCATGTCCAGTTCTCTCTTCCCTCTATTCTAGCACCTTCCTTAAAGCCATGGTTCTCAGCCACTAGGGTCAATTTTTCTCCCCCAGGAGACATTGGGCAATATCTGAAGACATTTTTGATTGTAACGACTGAGAAGATGCTATTGGCATCTAGTGGCCAGAAGCCAGGGAGGCTGCTAAACACCCCCCAGTGCACAGGGCAGCCCCCACAGCAAGGAAACTGGCTGCTGGTGCTAACAGCGCCAAAATTGAGAAAGCTTGCCTTAAATCCCTAACCCCACAAAGGAAGTAAAGTTATATTCAAACTGTAAATCAAGTGAATTGTTCCACCAGTATCATCACACTATTTAATTCATATGTAAGAAAACCTAATACTGTCTTTTGGGAGAGACAGCTTGAGTTTAGGGTGAAGAAGATGTAAGCCATTAGAAAATGAGAGTTGCATTTTGGGCTTTTAAGTAAAATTTTATTGTTTTCTTGCCCATTTTCCTGACCTTTGCTGATTTTCTATATATAATTAAAAATTCCAGGTGTGGACACATTCCTTCTCTTTAAAATAGATACAAACAGTTAAACCTAAAAATCTATTACAACACCCTCTTTTCTATGAAGAAAGAGGTCAGATGGATTAACCTTGATTTCATTTCTTCTCCAATAAGTAAGGGACCATTTTCACGCACCTGTAATTCACATAGGGTCTGAAAATTGCTATCATCAAGCTATTAGTGATTTGGGCAAAACTGTAAAATTGATATCAGGAATAATATATCACCTTTCATGGGCAAGAGGTGAGCTCTTTGTTTGCTTTGAGCAAAACTTCGAAGGGGAAGACTGATGTGCATGATTTGGAGAAGACTTTTGGGAGAGAGAGCTTGGGTTTGGAGTGAAAAAAGATGTAGTTTGGCTCACGGATCAGCCACCTTTTTGATGTGTGTGTGTGACCTTGGATGAGTTACTTCATCTTCTGAGGCTCAGGGTTCTGCTGTGTAACATGGGGATAGTAAAATGTTACATCTCAAGGTTAGGGAGAGAGACATCAGTACTTAGTGAAGTCAGATGAGGAGGCAGGTTTGCGGAGGTTAAGGAAGCTGGCCACATCTCAGAACTAGAAAATGGCACAGCCCAACTGGAGCCAGGACTGACTGATTCTAATGCTCAGGATCTCTTCACAACCCATGATGACCCCTGGAAGATTGGATTTGATGCATGAGGCTGTTGGCAGGTCATAGAACAGGGGATTGATGCAACTAAAGCTGTGCTTTAAAAGGAAAATGCTTAGAGACAGACAGACAGGCAATCAGACTACAGACATGGAGGGGAGGCCAGTTAGAGAGTTATTTGGAACCTGATGCTCAGAGTGGAAAGAATCTTTTTCACTTGCATATTCCCAGAGCTTAGCAGTGTCTGTTTATGGCAGGTGCTTAGACTGAGTGAACACAGGAATCATGCCATGTGATGATCTTGTTATGGTATACATTATTATATGTTATCTGTTATTTTATAGTGTGTTATATCATACTACTTTCCTTCTCTGATTTTTTTTTCATTTGTAAAATGGGAACGAGACCGTTGCCAATAGCTTTCAAGCTCTAACATTTTAAGAATCATTTCCCCAATCTTCTTCCCTCTTTAAGTCCCACCAGCCCAAGGAATAGAAAGGAGAGATGAGGATCTGAGTTTTGGGCTCCCCCGGAAGGTCAAAGGGAAGCTGCCCAATGGTCCTGGCTTTCTCTGGAACTAAGAGTCATATTTATCCAGGGCAGTCCATTCTGCACCAGTTTCCTAACAGTGGGGCCAAATTCCCTGCACTTCCAGTAATGGTGTTCTCCCCTTGGCAGGGGGCCCAGCCAATACCAACATGACCAGCCTGGTGACCTCAGCCACGGCCCCTGGTCACAGGACAAGGTTTGTTTGCCACAGGTCTTTCTGTACACATTTCCAGGAACCCACTCAAAGCATGGCGAGTGCCCTCACTGACCTCTGATTCTTGAGAAGTAAGTTTGCTCCAGTGGGGTTCGGTCCCATCTCAGAATGGCTCTGTGACCTTAGCAAATCCTTCCTCTCTCAGCTCCTCAGGTTCCTCTCCTGTAAAATGAGAGACCTGGGAAAGAGTTTTTATTTTATGTTTATGTGTTTAAAAAATAGTGTTATAAGCATATTGAAGATGACCATATATACATACAGTTTAAAAAAATGTTTGTTTTTTTTTTTGCTATCATCACATCTAACAAATAAAAATGGTGCTTTACTTTATACTGTTCTTCCTCTTTGCAATGGTATCTTACATTCATTATTTCCTTAGATCCTCATGTGAATTTTAAGTAGGTTATTATTCCCATTTTATAGATAATGGGGCTCAGGCTTAGGAGGGGCAGCTCTGGGCCACACAGCTGAGAAGCGAGCAGCATTCATTTAGCTGTGACTGTGTGACAGCCCTTCCCTGTCTTTCAACTTTAATCCTCTTGATAAATCAGGAGTGCAGGACTATTGTTCTCACTTTACAGATGAGGAAGGAAGGCTCATGTGTAATGGGACAGCAATCACATAGCTAGAAGCAGAGCTGGGATTTGAAGCCAGATTTTCTAGCCCCAGATTCAATGCTCTCTGTTCTATCTATGACTTTCCAAGCAGGGGTTGACCACCCTTTCCCCACTAGGGGATATCTAGCAATATCAGAAAACAGTTTTGGTTTTCATGGCTAGAAGATGCTATTGGCATCTGGTGGGTAAATGCCAGCAATGCTGCTAATGACCATACAATGCACAGGCTGGCCCGGCCCTGCCAATAAAGAATTATTCAGCTGGAGATGCAATAGTGCTGAGGCTGAGAAAGCCTGGACTACATTCCTGCCTAGAATGGGCTGCTGCAAATATAAAACCACCCCAGCATACACACAGGCAAACCCCACACTCACACCCTTAGGGGTTGTGCTCAGCAGTGGCAACACAACTGCCTGTCAAGAATTTTATTAATCCCTGCATTGAAGGGTGACAGTAAAACATACACATAGACATGTAAGTACTTTATACTCTTCCTGCCTCCTAAGAATGCTGGAGGGGGTGGATGAGTTGGCACAGATAGCTTTTGGGTTCTTGTCTTCCTCTGGGATCTGGGGACCACAGGTTTCAAAGTTATGTAGCTCCATGTTCAGCATGGTCCATTGTGTGTGGTCCTGAGCTGGTCACTCAAACACTCTTAGACTCTGCTTTTTTATCCATGGTCTGGGAAACCTAATACCCGCTTTACAGAGTGGCTGCTTGGATCTAATGCAGCAGGATAATCTGGCTCTGTGTCTGGCATGCAGCAGGCCTTCCCGAGGCTTGATGACCAGTTCTTGGGCTCTGGGAAGCTGTACAGAGCCGAGGGTGCAGTCCTCTGTTCTTTCTGTGCCCACAGATGAAGCCAATCCATGAGATACTGCAGCACACGAACCTGGGGTCCCTGGAGACCAAGCGCCAGAACCTGCGGCGGGCCCTGGACAAGTACCTGATGGAATTCAACGCCTGCCGCTGTGGGCCCTGCTTCAACAATGGGGAGCCCATCCTTGAGGGTACCAGCTGCAAGTGTCAGTGCCCCGTGGGTCACCAGGGCCTTGCCTGTGAGCAAATGCAGTCAGAGGGTAAGGCCCGTGCATCCTCACTCAGCTTCTAGCCTACTCCAGCTCAGAGGGTTCTTGGGGTTCCCAGCCTCTCTGCTCTGTGCCCTCTTGCCCACTGCTCTAGGAACCCACATTCTGAGCTCTATGACTGACCCCTGCGTTTACCTGTTCTTATGCTCTCTTCCTACCATCGGGACCCTCTCTCAGATGAGAACAGTTTTAGACTGAGACGCATATGGACAACGGGGCTAATTTCTGGAGGGTTGTATTCATTTCCGAAGGCTGCCACAACAAAGTATCAAAAACTGGGTGGCTTATAGCAATGGAAATTTATTGACTCAGACTTCTAGAAATTAGAAATCCCATTCTGGGTGTACTGGCCAGGCTGCTTTCTTGTGAAGGCTCCACAAGGGAATCTCTTCTTTCTCCTAGCCTCAGGCACTTGTCAGCAACACTAAGCATTCTTGGCTTGTAGCTACACCATTCCAGTCTTTGCCTCTGTCTTCACATGGTGGTCTCCATGCTACATCTCTGTTTTCGTATAGAAACACTAGTCATTGGACTAGGACCTCCCCTAATCCAACATGACATCATATTAACTTGATTTTATCTTCAAAGACCCTATATCCAAATATGGTAACATTTGCAGGTAACGGGGTTGAACATCAACCTATCTTTTGAGGGACATTATTCAATCCACTACAAGGGATAAATTGTCATGACTAAACACAAGCTTGGGGCAAGTAATGTAATGCTTAAGGTTGCAAAGTTAAACCTATTAAGCTGCAACACAAAGCAATTGCATCAGAAAAGAAGTTTCTCAAATAAGGGTCCAAGTCCCTTAAAGATGAAGTCTAGAGACCTGCGTGTGAATCTCAGCTGTTTCACTAACTTACTGATATGCTGATAATCATTTCTTCTTTCTGGGACCCATCTTTCTCATCTATGTTTCCATTTGAGCTTCAAGAATCTCTATGCATGTTTGAATCCATAAGCTTCCAATTTTTCCATGTATACTTGTACACAGAATGATGGCAAAAATATGGGCTACCAAATCAATGTATAAATCAGTCTCATTTGACAACTGCAATGATGAAAGCGTAAAGAAAAATAATTCCAGAAGGGTCTAAGGTTATCTATAAAACAAACGATTGAGGCACAGGGTAGATGGGATAGGAGCCTGGTTTTAGAGTGAGCTGATGGATGGGTAACAATTTTATCGATGGGAGGGTTGTTCTAAATGGGAGGCAAGATAGCACAGCTATGGTATCAAATAGGCCTTCACATCCCAGTGGTGCTAATTTTCATGTTGGGTAGGCATCCCCTGTAAAGTGGGGATGATGCTGGTACCTGCATCACAGGTTGGGCTGAGAATTAAACTAGCCAATTTGTGTGGCAAACTCAGTTCAAGTAAGAAAAAAGAAGAGAGAGCTCTACTGGTAGAAGATCTGTCCTGAGTTGGAGCTTCATCTAAATCCCTCCTTTGTGGGCTAAAGGGAATATAAATGGGGTCCCAACAAGCTGCCTGATATCCTGTAGGAAGAATTCCAAGAGGGGTAAGCCAAGATGTGAGTCAATTCCAGAGTCCTTATGAAGGAAGATTCAGAGAACAAAACCCAAGCAGAACAATTACATGGGCCAAGCCTGGTACAGTTTCCTCATGGGAACTGGAAAAAAAGAAACTGCCTGTTAGGTGTATAAGTTGGGAGATACACAGAAAATCATGCAGGGTTGATACTGCCCAGCTCCAAGGCCCAGGGATCTCTTAACTTTTCAAGCAGAGTTTGGACTGCATTTTAGCCCCCATTTGCCTCATTGGCCAGGCAACTTTCCAGAGGAACCAAAGCTCAGTGAACAGAAAGAATTACAAATCCTGCACCAGGCACTACTGCAACACTTCATGTGCATGAACTCCTTTATCCCCCCAAGAATGTGATGTTGTCGCTGTTCAGTTGCTAAATTCTGTCTGAATCTCTGCGACTCCAGGGACGGCAGCACGCCAGGCTTCCCTGTCCTTCACTATCTCCTGGAGTTTGCTCAAATTCATAGCCATTGAGTCAGTGATGCCTTATCACCCCAGTTCACAGATGAGGACAGGGGGGCAGAAGGAAGGTGAAATAATTTGCTGGGTCATCTATTTGGGGAGAGTCAGAGCTAGCATTTGGACCCAGGTGATCTGATGTTAGGACCCGGACTCTTAACTGTTACATTCTATTAATTTACATTCTAAGACAGGGGTCCCCAACCTTTGGGCTGCGCACCTGTAGGTGGCATTAGATTAGAAATAAAAGTGTACAATAAATGCAGTGCACTCAGATCATCCTGAAACCATCTCCCCTGCCTCCCCGGTCTATGGTATAACTATCTTCTGTGAAACTGATCCCTGTGCCAAAAAGGCTGGGGACTACTGTCCTAAGAATCAGGGCATGTAGGGAATGAGGGCAGAGAGTCTGAGATGAGTGCACTGACTATCACTCTGGGGAGTGGACAGGGAGGATATGGTCCAAGTGCTGGTTATAAGGTGACCTGGTTTAAAAGAACAGATGTTGGCTCTATCTGGATGATTAGAATCAGAGCATGTCAAGGGTCCCTAGAGCCAGGGATGTGTTTGGATTCCTGTCCACACAGCATAGTGCAAAGGCAACAGGGGATGTGGACTACCCAGAGATGCCTCGCCAGTGATCCAGTGCTGGGCTTGGTGGTAACCATGCTGAGTCACATGATCCATGGTGGGCACTGGAAAATGGGGCATGATAACATTGATCTAAGGGGTGGCAGGGCACAGGGCGCTGGGTCTTCCTCACAGCCCTGTTTTCCCTATAAGATTACATTCAGTCAGTTGCATTCAGCTCATGAGGGTTCCATTAACCTTGTTCTAAGCAGGGTATGGACCTCGGGTGGCCATGAGGCTATCAGACTGAACTTTCAGCCAGACAGAGATCAATCTGGCAAGGAAATCTAAGGCTGGGGAATCAGCCACCATGGATATCCACTAATGGAGGGCCCAAGGGATTTTCCCAGCAAATCTTTGCCTGTAGGAACCAAGCCACAGAGGTGAGAGGACTAGAGAACCCTGCTGTGGCTGCCCCACCAGGGAGTATAATTACAGAGCTGGAAGGGACTTGAAGATAATCTAACCCAATGATATTCACACTGGGATCTGACGAAGGCTGGGGTCTCCTAGGGGCTGCCCCAGGGGAGCAGGGAAACCTAATAGACACCCCAGCTTCAAATAGGGCAGCTTCACTTTCATCTGACTTCCATGTCGGGTCCCATCCAAGATTTCATTTAAGGCAAAAAAAAAACAACAACAACAGAAATGAAAAAAGTTATGATGGAAAAACCCCACTGGATGAATCCATCCTTTTCCTTTACAGAGGTGAAAACTCAGGCTAAGTGAGGAGATGGGCTGGTCCAGAGGCATACAGACAGCAGAAGGCAGCAGTCCCAGGCTGGAGGGATTGTGTAAGCTGGGTTTCCAGAGACAGTGCGTGTTCAGCACACGGGTTCTGGTACTCTGTGCAGAGAATCTATCAACCACTGAGGCTCCATCAGAGACTGAGGGGGTTGGTTTTTGAACCCTCATTTAAAAGCCCACTAATCCTTTCCCTAGGGATGTCTGGCTGGCCTTTGTCTGTGAAGCTCTAGGTGGGATGAGCTCCCTCTCTGCACACACTTCACTGGCTTGGAGTCATTCTTCAGAGGCCTCCATGCCTCTCTCTGCCATCCATCTTCCATGGAACTGCAGGTTCCAATTTCATGAGATGGGCTCCCGGTGGCCTCTTCTCACTCCACTCAGAGTTTCAAATTAAGTGTGAGGCAGCAAGCACAGAGGTCTTGGTTGGCTACACCCAGGCATTTCCCCAAGGAGAGCTTATAGACCACTCTAAGGCGGTGGGATGGGCTTCACTCTTCACTATCCAAGCTGCTGCTGGTATGCTAACCTTGTTCCCCGGGAAATCATCCATGCAGGAGCTCAGGCGGATGGTCGTTGGAGCTGCTGGAGCTCCTGGTCTGCTTGCAGATCGGGCACCCAGGAGAGGAGGAGAGAGTGTAACAATCCCGCACCCCAGAACGGAGGTGCCTCGTGTCCAGGCCACAGGGTGCAGACCCAGGCATGCTGAGTGCCTCCGGGCACAGGCTGGAGCCGGGACAGGGGATGTCACTGCTTGTGCTGACCAATGGATACAGACCTCACTCAGCTGACAGAAGATACCCATCAGCACGGACTTTTTCTTTGTTCTGGACCAGACTGCACCATCAACAACCAACAGTTCTATCACCCACATAACTCAGTCAAAACTGGGTGTTGAGAGGTAATTTGAGGGTTAGCCACTCATGGAACTTTGGATCATCCAAAAAGAAAAGGAACTTTCTCCATCCATGTCTTAGAGGAACTTTTAGGATGGTGGAGGGACAAGGCAGGCAGATACTTTTGAAACCGTCAATTACCAATAAAACAAAGTACCATGAGAATGATCTCAGTTCTTTGATAACATTTGTTCATTTGGAGAACCATTATTAGTTAGCAAGATAACTGAAACAAACAGAAAAATTAAAGACTGATTCAAGTTCCTTCAATTTTCCTTCACTGGGACTCAACATATTCTTGTATTCCTTCAATTAATCTCTCGTGTTTGCTTGAGTTCTTACCACAAATATCACCTTTCTCCCATTTATTTTCTCATAGCACTCTAGTCTTTTCTTTCATTGCCTTTTTCACAATTAGTAATTATATACTGGATCCCACATTTCCTGTGACTATTTTTGACCTCTCTCCCCATGGATGGTAATCTGGAAGGCAGGGATCAGCTTTGTCTCATTCAGCACTGCGTCCCCAGAGGTCAGGGCTGTGCCTTGAATCAGAGGGAATTAACAAGCATCTGTGGGTGAAGGGAGGGACTGAACGAAGAGTCACTTCAGAAATGTGGTCTCTCCTCCACTCCCAGAGGGAAGTGTGAAATCCATGCATCTGCCAGACACCTCAGGCTTCCCTTCGGTTTCAGCTGGTAAAGAATCTGCCTGCAATGCAGGAGGCCTGGGTTTGATCCCTGGGTCGGGAAGATCCCCCAGAGAAGGGAACAGCTCCCCACTCCAGTATTCTGGCCTGGAGAATTCCATGGATTGCATAGTCCGTGGGGTCACAGAGTCAGATGGGACTGAGTGATTTTCCCTGTGCTGTGACTTTGCCCACCTGTGGAAGAGCCAGTCATATCAGCCTGCCTCACTGTTCCCACGGTATTCCAATCAGTCCTCAAAGAGTGAACATGGGTATTGCATTGAGTTTTCTGTTGACCCAAAGATTGTGAGCTCCTTGAGGGTAAAACCTGCCCTCCCAGTTGGTACAAAAACTGTGTATTGACTCACACACACACACACACACACACATACATGTATATATCTCCCTATCCTTCCAGAATTCTCAATCATGCATGCTAAGTCACTTCAGTCATGTCCACTGCTTTGCCACCCTATGGACTGTAGACTGGCAGGCTCCTCAGCCCATGGGATTCTCCAGGCAAGAATACTAGAATAGGTTGCCAAGCCCTCCTCCAGGGGATCTCCCCAACCCAGGGATTGAACTCGTGTCTCTTATGTCTCCTACATTGGCAGGCAGGTTCTATTACCATTGGCACCACTTGGGGAGCCCCCTCAACCATTCATATATATAAAAAACATCAGAAGTTAGGGTCACAGGAAGTTAACTGCTGAATTAATGCCAAAATATATGGCACATAAAATTAGTATCAAAGGAGACAGGTGAAAGAGAGATTTGCCTTTCCTTGTGTATATTAAATATACGGAATGGGGCTTGACCTAGACCTTGAGGGATTTTTGAACTAGGTAGAAAGGGAGAAGAACTTTAAGACAGAAATACAGCATGTGAGAAAGTTAGAACCCGAGAAAGTGTATTAGGGGTGTGTGTGGGTGCGTATGTGTTGGAATGGGGAGCGGGGAATAAATTAAGTTACATAAAACACTTGGCACAATGCCAGTCATATGTGACATTATTAGCGTCACTCTTACTGTTACTATTATGAACTAAAGCTTATAGTTTAGAAGTTTATTTCTGTATTCTAGATTGATCTGAAAGGAAAAAAAAAAAGACTCATATTGCTTCTCATCCTGTCATTAACTTACTTCCTACTTTTTAAATTTATCATAAGTAATTTCCATTTGTTATTTATTGGGGGCTTCCCAGGTGGTGCTAGTGGTAAAGAACCCACTTGCCAAAGCAGGAGACATAAGAGACATGGCTGTGATCCCTGGGACGGGAAGATTCCCCAGAGAAGGAAATGGCAACCAGTATTCTAGCCTGGGCAATTCCCAACAGACAGAAGAACCTAGCGGGCTATAGTCCATGGGGTCACAAGAGAGCCAGACACAACTCTGCGGCTAAACAACAATAAGAAATATCTATCTATATCTATGTATATATACATAACATACATAACATATGTATATATATATCTGAATCTCTTTGCTATACACTTGAAAGTAACGCAATGTTGTAAATCAACTGTACTTCAATTAAGTAGTATCACTTCAATTAAAAATAAATAAATCAATGAAAGCTTCCCAGGCAATTCCAATGCAGTCAAGGCTGAGCGTTCCTGAGAGTGGAGGACTCGTTACATGCTTGTGAAACGCGTGACAAAAGGGCCCCGCAGTGAGGTTTACCTGTGTACTCTATCTGGTCTTAAAGAATACCTCTTAGGTGTGTTTTACGAGTTCCACTTTACAGCTAATGAAACTGCGTCTCAATGAGGCTGCACCTGGCGGGTCACAGAGCTGACAGGCTGGCGAGGGTGTGAACGCAGTCCATCAAGCATGCGCTCCCCAACCTTTGCTCTGGGCTCCCCGCCAGTGGAGGGATGTGGCGTGTGGGGTGCAGGGGAGAGAGGAGAAACAGAGGCCAGGGAGCTCATTAGCAAGTGTAGTCTTTAAGACTACAAGACTACAAGATGAGAACACTGGGATTAAACAATTGCCTGGTTCACCTGTGAGCCAAAACGACCAGCTGAGCAGTGCCATCTTCCTGTCGTCTGAACCACAGAAGCAAGCAGTGTCTGCCCTGCTCCTCCGAGGATGCTGAATCCCCAGCATCTTTAGAAATGAAAATACAGCACCAGCAGCAGCAGTTTCAGCAGCAGCAGCAGCCACCCTTCACCAGATCAGCATCTCTCCCTCTCCAAGAGTGTCTGGCTCTCATCACACAAAAGGCATAAAACCCGTCAAATGTATTCTCCCTCAGGTCTTTTCAGAAGATCTATAATCTACAGTTTTATAGGTAGTGGATGTAAAAACACGGTTTAAAGATATAATCTTCAGCTTGACAAGGTGTCTTTTGAAAAGTAAATTAATGACAGAATGAAAAGCAATAAGGAGAGGCTTTTTTCTTTTTTTCTGCTTTGAGATAGAGGAAGATCTAAAGAGTTCAGCACTCAATGAATCTCTTCTGAACTAGATGCCTTTAGGGTGAAGAAAATGGACAGAGAGAAAGGGGAGGCTTCAAAAACCACGGTGCAGAAATGAGAGACAGTAGAGGAAGCCGCCGGGCACTGTTTGAGGAAGGGCAAGTGATTCAGCTTGGCAGAAAAAGGCTTATCCTCTGTGAAGAAAATCGGGGAGGCTACCCCCTTGCTTGGGATATGGGCGAGCACTCTAGGGACCCCTGTACCAGGCCCTAGGCTGGGTGCTGGGGAACAGAAATGAATCAGACACAGGCCCAGCACTGGAAGAACATCTGGTCTGATGGAGGAGGCCTGTGAACGGAGCCTCAGGTCCCAAATCAGCAGAAAGCCCAACCTGGGGAGCAGTAAGACAGCCTGAATAGGACAGGAGACGATGGCCAGCAGAAGCTAAGAAGTGTGTGGGAGTTGACCCAGTCGGTAAAGAATCTGCTTGCAATGAAGGAGACCCAGGTTTGATCCCTGAGTCAGGAAGATGCCCTGGAGATGGGAATGGCAACCCACTCCAGTATTCTTGCCTGGAGAATTCCACGGACAGAGAAGCTTGGTGGGCTACAGTCCATGGGGTCACAAAGAGTCAGACACGATTGAGCGACTAACACTAGAAAAGCAAAGAAAGGTGAAGAAGGGGTTGGACATCTCGGAGGAAATAGTGTGTGCAGAGCTGAGAGGTGGCCAATTTCATGAGGGGGTGGAAAATAGTTACTGCTCAGCTCCTGGGGGTGGTCACTGGTCCTCCTCAGGCTGGGAAGAGCTGAGTTTGACATTTTGGTTTGGTCATGGGGCCTTTCCTGAGGGCAGCAGCTTGTGGTCCCAGGAAGATTTCCACAGAGGGCCACTTTCCAGTCATGACCCTGCCCTCCTTGAGAGGTCCTGGAGCTTCAACACTCCATAGACATCATATTGAAGCATAAGAATCTAAAGCTAGATTCACAAGGTTTTCTCTGGTCTGACGCCATGGGTCACACCATCTTTTCTCCCTTTGCAGACTTTGTGAGCCAATAGACTAAAAAATCTGTTGTCCCTAACAGGACAACAAAGCCCTGAATGCTGAGCCCTCACCACTCGCTGATGTCATTTCCTTCCACTCACTCTTTCCACAGCCCTGCTGTTCCAGTCATGGGAGCCTTTTTGCTGTTCCTCATACATGTCTGGCTCTCTCAGGCCTCAGGACCTTTGCACCTGCTTTCTCCTGCACCTGAAATGCTCATCCTCTAAAGGAGTTCATCCACGACTCACTCTTGATTCACTCCCCTCTCTGCTCAAATAATTCCCCTCTAAATACGTTACCCTCTTTTATTTTTTCTCGTATGGCATTCATCACTACCTGAGATTATAGATATTTTTTTGGTGTGCCTCCCCTCATTAATATGAAAGCTTTTTCATGGCTGGATCCCCAGTATCTAGAATATTATTTCTCCTTAGGAGTGGACTAAATAAATATTTGTTGTCTGAATGAACTACTGAATTGGCCAAAAAGTTTGTTTCGTTTTCTCCATAAGAGCTTATGGAAAATGCTGAACAAACTTTTTGGCCAACCTAATATTTCCAGTTTAATCCCCTTTATAGGCTTTGTGTCCCCTCCAGGTTTTTGTACATACTGCCTGAGAAGCACTGCTGCCTACTGGCCCCCACCTTCTCCCAACTCTTAACCAGCACTCTGCAGGCTAAGAATTAGCTGTCCGTTTACCCAGAAAGCCAACTCTGACCTCTTCTGCTCCCCTACACTTCATCAGATCCTACTCCCTCACATCGCTCTGGATTCCAGAACTTTCCATACCCCATCACTGTAGCCAAGTTACACAGTGACAGCTTGCAGGGCAGATGGGGACTGCGGTTTACTTGTGAAGCCCCAGTATCTAGTATAGCTCTTGAACACCTAGGAGCTTCCAAGTAAAAACTGGGATGTTTTTCTCCCTCTGGTCCCTCCGTGCTAGAGGCAAAGGCTCTGAAACAGCCTCTGCACACAGCATGTAGGAACTGGTGAGAGACAACCCTGTGGAAGATGTTTTCATAGTGCTCTGAGGTCCTACATCCTTCCTGGCACGTCAGAGGGAAGCCCACACCAGACATTTAAGAGAGACCCTCACCTTTTCCACCTTAGTGAAGGGAAAACCATCAAGCTGAATTAAAGATTATGCATTTGTAGCTTAGGGACTCCCCCCTCCTCTGGGAGAGATAAAGGAAAATATGTTTCCCTCCTATATTAACAGCTTAAAATGTGAGATAAATCCTCCCATCCTGTTTTTCACAAATGGACTTTGCTGTCCAATGGCATGATACATGTCTGATGGATCTATTTATCCATTCTATTTCTTTAGAGATAGCAGCTAAGACGTTTTATCTATTATTTGTCTCTCTCCCCCGACCATTCCCATTTTCCTAACCAAGCATGTGGAGCAGGCAGTTGATGGATGGATGGTGTTTGGGATAAAAGGGACCAGAATCAGATAGTTTTCAGGATCTGAACAAACTGGCTTATTAACAAGGAGGCCCCTTTGGCGGGAGGTGGTGGAGGAAGAAGGAATGGGTACCAGACAATGGCTAGTGATGGATGAAGGAGCACCTGGGGTTACAAGGTGTAGACACGAGATAACTGCGGGCCGCAGCCTCCAATAATGGGAGTGTCCAGGCTCCGATGCAGCCTCCTGCACAGAGGTGAATGTCAGACCAGCCACTTGCTTTCCTTTGACAGTCCTCCAAGAATTCCCTGCTGTAAAAGCAAGTCCCATTTCCTCTCCTCTTCCATTCTGTAAAATGCAATCTCCACGCTCAACCAGGGAGAGCCGCTAGGCAGAGTGCTAACGAGCAGATGTCAGGCAGGGTTGGTTTCACAACCAAGCAGGGGAAGGCAGTTGAGCATCGCTGTGGACCAAGCACTCTGGGATGAGAGCAGTCCCTTTGCATGTGCCATGTTATTCAAACCTCATGCTTGTGCTGTGGGGATTACTGACCCTATATTCTGATGAAGACACAGGCACAGAGGGGATAAAGGAATCATCTAGGCTTCTCAGCTAGGAAATGGTGGTGTGGTGTCTGACGCCTCTGTCTGTCTGCCCCAAAGTCTTCTATTAATAAATGACTCTGCTTCTCTAGTGGAGGAATGCCAGACCAGGGGCCTCTCTCTCTCTTCTTTGAAAGCGGGCAGGCGGGTAGGCACCCACCCTACAATGAAACTGGACCAGCAGCAAGTTGGGGAGCCCTGCGGCAGCCACCCATGGACTGAGGCAGTTCCACCACTTTCAAGCTGTGTGGTCTTGGGCAAATCACTCAGACTCTCCGAGGCTCTGTCTCATCACCTGTCAAAGGCAGATAATAAATCCTTCCTCTTGCAGGCATTGAGAGGATTAAGCTGGATTAGGTATGTGAAAGTTCTTTGTAACTGGTAATGCCCTCTGCAAATATTAGTTATTATGCTGTTACATTTTCCCTTAATAACCCAGAGCTTGGGATATAAAAGCCTTCCATGTCCTTTATTAAGATATCTCCTAGGAGCTAAGCTATTTTATGTCTTTCTTGTTCTGGTGTGTTACAGTGGGTTTAGTACCGAAATGTACTAAACCAGTTTAAAGCAGTCTGAAATGACTTTAAAAAAAAAAAACCAAACATACAAACCATAGTTCTTGCTGATGTTTTGAAAATCCCCAGAAGCAGGGATGTCAAGGATACTATGGAGCGCTGACTGTCCCAGGTACTCTCCTGAGTATGGTTAATTCACATCCTCCTGAACCCTAGGAGGACATTGCTGTGACTATCCCCATTGTCTAGACGTGCAAACAAGGCACAGAGGGGCTCGGAACATGTATAAGGCCACAGAGCTAGGAAATCACAGAGCCAGGCAAGGATACAAAAGCAGCAGCGTGGCACCAGGGCACATAGTTCTCAGCACAGCCTCACTCCGTCTCTGTTTGCCTGTTTCCAGCTCTGCCCAAGAGGTCGTGGTGCTCCCCGAAACTAGCCCCCCACCCCCACCCCCCACGAAGGAATCACAGCAAACTTACCCTTGAGTTTCTGAACCCCTCATCCCTCAGTATTGGAATTAACATTCCAGAAAGACAACTCAGAGAGGAAGACAGCAAATAGAAACATCTGATTTCATGACAGATCCAATAAACAGGGGTTCTCAAAGGTGTCAAGTGTACTATCCCGTGTGCTGCTGGTGGGGTTTAGGTGGTCATACTAGGTTTAATACTAATCCACAAAGGAGAAAATAAGGTGAAGGCAGGATGTTAGAAGATTTTTTTCTAAGTTTTTCTTTATTCCTCTCCTACCTCTGACGCACGCTGGGCAGGCTTTTTAACCCTCTTGAGTTTCGGTTTCTTCCTCAATATATATATATGTGCTTCTCAGGTTTACCTCACCAATGAAGACAGTTTTCAGCTCTCTTCCTCTGTAAAGTTTCCCTGGAGATTTCTGGTGGTCCCAGTATGTGTCCCGAAGTCCCCTAACAAGGACTGTACTTTCAGCCTGACCTGCATCAACAATTTTCCTGCCTCTTTTGTTTTACTCTTCTTCTATAGTGCTGTCCCCCAAGCTGACTGGATGCACCTCCCTGTCAGTGCTGTATGGATGCCACTATCTCAAGGTTGCAGTATCCCAAATTTTATGATGCCACCATCATGTACCACCGATCCACTAAAGAATCTATCTGGCCCGGGATGGTTCTGCCCTTGGCCCCACTCACATTGCTTTTCATGAATTCATGCAACAATGACTTATTGTTGCCTGTTGTGCCAGGCCCTGTACTTGGGACACTTGAGTGCAGTAGATAGACACTATCTCTGCTTCAGGGACATGATACTTCAGAAAGAATAGGAGACAGCAAACAAACTAAATACAGTATCTGCAGAGCCTGGAAACACTGGCAAATAGACAGCTGTCATTAAGGACATCTTCGACCTGTAAAACAAAATATATCCAACAAATGCTAATTACAAAGGTCCCCAGGGAGACCTGGCCAAGTGTCCTGAGGGCTTTCTGCTCCAGCCCCACTCTTTCCAGTGGGATTTTTTGTATATGTGCTTGGGAGCAGACCAGAGTCCTCTCCTTTAAAACAAAAATACCATTTTCCTCTGGATTCTCTGCCAGGAGATGCTCTTCTCCCAGCCTCAGCATCTATGTTGATTTTCATAGTCAGCCTGTTCCTGGCAAGTATCATGTTTCCCTTTGAAGCTTTCCCTACATGTCACCTGCTGACTGTATTAATATCTACCCCATCAAATTCAAATAAAGATTAAACGAGATGGTGCAGGTTAAAAGATTTCATAAACAGAGTAGTGCTCTATAATTGGCAGCTATTATTATTACTACTATTGTGAAAATAATTATAATACTTTCTATTCCCACAGAAGTTATATTATTATCCCAAGGTCACAGAGGAAGTGTAGACACAGAACTCCCTGTCTTGACATCAAGCACATGGCCGAGCCCCCAGCATTTCAGAGATTCACACCCTGAGATGCAAAACCCACCCACCTCCAGGTATCCTGGGCTGTGATCAAGCGTCCAGGACCACTGCCAGGCTACACCCTGCCTGGCCCCGGGCCTCACGGATGCTGCAGCTCCTTCATGGGGATGCCGGTGTGAGCTACAGTTGCCAAGGTTTTCCAAAAGCACAGTCTGCATTTATTTTGTTTAATTCTTACATTCTGTTTCAGCCTCCTCCTAAATGCATTTGTTTGCAAAAAGAGCCACAAGGGGAAGTTCAGCCCACAAATAAGAATATAATTATTACACAGTTTAGCTGTGCCTGGGCGTCACCCGGGTATTCACCGGTGCTCTACAATTCAATTGTCTCTCCTTCAAGACTGTATTTAATAGGATAAACAATTTCTGCTAAATGCAATAAACGTGAACCTGCGCTGTCATCTCCATAATCAACTCAAATTTCCCATTAGAAGCGGTGGCTGTGATTGAGATTCAGAATTTAATTTGGCAGTGTTGCCTTCCACGTCCCTGTATCAGCTTCATGGGAGCCTGCCATCAACCCAAGACAGAACCTCTCTTCCCCGTCTCTGGGGAATCTTAAAAGAAGATAGATTATAACACAAGAAAATTATACAGTCTCGGTATAATGAAAGAGATAAAACATTATTGGATTAGCCTGTTGAAATAACAGCAGACGGCAAAGCAATAATATTAAGCCAAACAAGGGCCTGGACCCGTCAGTTCAATTGCAGGGGACATGAGGATGCAGAAGGCAGACAGACTGGACATGCTTGCTGCAGCAAGCCCTGAGCAGTAAAGGATCGGCTTATTCTACATTGTTCTACTGACTCAATTCTAGAGAGCTAGGCGGCATGATTGGTGGGTGCTGGGGACCTGTGCTTTGGTGTCATGGACATTTATGGTCTTGGGTCCATACCTAGCCCAGCGGCAAACTTACAGCAGATCACGTGGCTGAAAACAAATCGGTTGAAAATACACAGGATGAACCAATTCACCTTCAATCAACTGTTTTGTTTTCCCCCACCAGTTTGATTTCAACAAATTCACATGATGTTATGCAATCCAACAGGAAGTGCCTGAGAGCAAAGAAATATTAACGGATGTTCTAATGAGATGGAATGAAAGAGAACAACAAAGCTTAAATGATCACTTGACTCAGTCTAAAAAATAAAAATATTTTGGTGCTTAGTAACCTAAAGATCAACTGTATTCTTATTCTCATCTTTAAGTACTTCCCTTCCCAAATGAGATTTTCACAAAAGCATGAGTGAGCAGACTACAGCGTACAGAGGCACAGAGGGTTTACACTGCCCACCACTCCACGGCCATCAGCTTGAACATTTCCTGATGTGTTTCCTCTTCCAACCACCACAACCTCTCTTTTTTTTCTTTCTTTTTAAACTGTCTCTCATTCAGTGATGAATTTCCCTTGTTCTTGTCTCTTGTTCAGCATCTTCTCTGGGTACCCACTCATGTCACAACAACTCAGCTCTGCCCCAGAACACACACTTACTTCCTGTGCTCAGCATCAAAAGGAGCTGAGGAACCTAGATCCATGCTCTTTGGGATGCAGTGGGTGGGGATTTGTCAATCACTCACACACACACACAGCACCTTCTTCTACATTTCATAAAAAATTCTTTGTTAAGCCAATGTCCAATACAGAGAGGAGGGGAGCATCACTGTTAAGAGTTTAAAACTCTGGAGCCTGAGTGCCCAGGTTTGCTGGGCAGCCTGAGTGCCCAGCTCCCCCACTCCCTAACTGTATAACCTTGGAGAAGTAACTGAACTCTTCTAAGCTGGCTCTCCTGCTGTTTGCTGCTGCTGCTGCTAAGTCACTTCAGTCATATCTGACTCTATGCAACCTCATAGACAGCAGCCCACCAGGCTCCCCCGTCCCTGGGATTCTCCAGGCAAGAACACTGGAGTGGGTTGCCATTTCCTTCTCCAATGCATGAAAGTGAAAAGTGAAAGCAAAGTCGCTCAGTCGTGTCTGACTCTTTGTGACCCCATGGACTATAGCCCACCAGGCTCCTCCGTCCATGGGATTTTCCAGGCAAGAGTGCTGGAGTGGGGTGCCATTGCCTTCTCCATCCTACTGTTTAATAGGGCTAATAAAGTATCTACCTTATAAGGTCTTGAGGATGGAATGAATGAATAAATGCACTGAGCACCATGGCTGGCACATACTAATCATTCAATAAACCTGAATTGCCAACTGACATGATGAATGAGACAGTACGTCCTTAGGATAGGAGCAGTTTAATATCTATTCAAGGATCCATCATTGGGAACCTACTGCAGGTCACAGGTGGATAGTGGGACTTTCACGTAGACAACTTCCAACACAATCCCAGCTGGTAGTAAATGTGAGTAAGATAAAATTGCTGAGATGAGCAAAGTGAAGATTATCAGGATGGTTAAGCCTTTCAGGAGACCCTAATTACTGTTTAACTTACTATTTGTTCAAATTGATATGCACTTGACAAATAATATCTTTATTTTAAACATTCTGAATGGCACAGCCCTCCACCCATGGGCCAGCTCCAAATGGGAGCAGGTGTGGGGCTGAGCTGACTTGATTTCTAAGGGCTCAGCACTTACGCTGCGTTGAACCCACAGGAGCATCACCTGCTAAATGCTTTTCCTTCCTTAACAGTTAAGTGTTTCTGAAGCAGGACCCGAGCAGGGGTTGCCCCCATTTCCAGGAGGTGGATTGGTGCACTGCCTTTGTCTTGTTTTATGTCCTCCAGAACACGGAGACCAGTTTGACCAGCAATTCCACTTCCCATCGATGGGGACATCTATAAGAAAGAAGGCCAATGAATGTTAATTAGCCTTTATTATACACTAGTGCCCTACAGGAGGGGTGAGGTGTATAAACCCTAGGGCACTGGGAATCTGAATCTCTGATCTCCCCACTCCAGTCCACTATCCTTCTTTCAGGCCACTGACTCACTATGCTCCTTTTAACCACAGGGCCTTTGCACATGCTACTCTCCTGGCCCCAAATACCCTCTGTTCCTCTGGTCAATCCTATTCATCCTTCAGATCTCAGTTTAAGTGTTATTTCTGCAGGGAAACCTTTCCTGATTCCTAACTCCTCATCAATATTTCATATTTTAAGCTCTCAGAGCATTTTGTAGCACTTACAGTAGAAACAGACGATTCAAATGATGTTGGTCTTTCTAAAGAGCAATCTCCATGGTGAGAGGAATTATATCTGATTTTCCCACCACTGAATGAACTCCAGCACCTAAACTGGCACATAGGAATCCCTGAGTCCATATTAGTGGAATAAATGGTTTCTAGCTTAGACACTTCCAAGGTATACAATGCCAGATAGTTAACTTCTTCTCAGCGTATCCAACGGGAGCTCTGTTATCCACAGTGGTCGTTGAGTGCTTTCAATGAAGTGATAACACCGTGCTCACTCCTCCCTGACATTTGCCTTTCCCTTTAGGATTTCTGGTTGTTGATGAGACTGGAAAATAGTCAATTACATTCACCATGATGGATATGCATATGGCTGAGCCTCTAACTTGCAGTGTAGTTCTGGGCATATTATTTAATATCCCTGAGCCTCACCATTGGTAACATGAGATACCAGGAGAAGGAGATTTCTAAGGTCTCCTCCAACCAGTGGAAATCCTGTGATTTTTGTCATTATACTCTTACTGGACAGATCACTGTCAGGGGTCTGGTTGAGATATAGCAGGAGAGGGGGTGAAGAAACCCCTGATCCCTTTACTGGGGAGGAGGGCAGAGCAGGCACCAAGATCAAAGGCAACAGAGACAAGCTCACTGGACCTGAAACTGGGTCCCTATATATACTATGTGGGCAAGTTAATTAGGTGCCCACTGAACCTCAGATTCTTCATCTATAAAATGGGGGTATTGGCAGTATCTACTTCATGAGGTTATTGAGAGGATGAAAGGATTTAATATACGTGAAATAAAAATTAACTGTATATTTTGCTCCAGAACAAATATTTATTTTGCTCTTCTGATGGGTTAGGCATCCTTCCAAGTGCTTTTTATGTCTCAAGAGAGACTCAAGACAACTCTTTGAGATAGTTAACACATTATTGACCAGGGGATTTTTGCAGAAACTAACACATGTGACATTAATATTGCATATGTGTACATGCATGCGTGCTCAGTCGTTCAGTCATATCTGACCCGATGGACTGTAGCCTACCAGGCTCCTCTGTCTAAGGGATTATCCAGGCAAGAATACTGGAGTAGGTTGCCATTTCCTCCTTCAGGGGAGCTTCCTGACCCAGGGCTCAAACCCATGTCTCTTGTGTCTCCTGCACTGCAGGCAGATTCTTTACCACTGAGCCATCAGGGAAGCATTAATATTGGGTTGACCAAAAACTTTGTTCAGATTGTTCCATATGTTCTTATAGAAACATGTGAAAGAACTTTGTGGTCAACCCAATACATCTCTGGTCAATGATGTGTTAATATCATCATCTCCATTTTAAAAATGAGGAAATCAAGGCACAAAGAGGTCAAGTAATTTGCTATTAAACGATGAGATGGAATTTGAATCCATGCTGAGTCAAAGCCCTCACCAAGTTGTCGGCTACCAAATGGTCTGTGTGTGTGTGTGTGTGTGTGTGCGCGCGCGCACGCTCAGTTGTTATCATATCTGACTCTTAGAGACTCTGTGGACTAGGCAAGAATACTAGACTGCACTGCCATTTCCTCTTCCAGGAGATCTTCCTAGTGGAGAATTTAATATATGTTTGGTGTTTTTATTGGATATGCCATTTCCTTTTTTAATGGTATCACCAAAAATGCACAGAAAGGAAAAGAAACAGGTGGGAGTGGGAGATAGGCGGTGTGAAGAATTCTTAGATAATAAACTGGCTAAAAAAATGGTAATCCAGTCTTTCAGTTGTTAATTAAACAGCAGTAACTGTGTGGGAACCTGAGGACTCAGAGGTATAAACAGGACATGATCCCTACTCACAGACAGGGAGGGAGATACACACAACCCAAAATAGAATGTGCTAAGAGCTATAATAAACACATGTTCAAAGTCCTGTGGGATCCCACAGTAGAAATTAATTCTACTTGGGTTAGAATAATTTTTACAGAAGAAAGGGTATCTGTGTTGGATTTTGAGGGCTGAATAGGAGTTCACTTTGCTAAGTCACTTCAGTCATGTCTGACTCTGTGATCCCATAGACGGCAGCCCACCAGGCTCCCCCATCCCTGGGATTCTCCAGGCAAGAACACTGGAGTGGGTTGCCATTTCCTTCTCCAATGCAGGAAAGTGAAAAGTGAAAGGGAAGTCGATCAGTCATATCCAACCCTTCGAGACCCCATGGACCAGGCTCCTCCGTCCATGGGATTTTCCAGGCAAGAGTACTGGAGTGGGGTGCCATTGCCTTCTCCAAGGAGTTCACTACATTAAAAAAAAAAAAAGATAAACATTCCAGAATGATTTGAAGAGATGACTTGTGGCTGCCATACATTAGCAGTCTTGTAACATGGAGTACTCTCAGTTGTGAAAATATTAAGTCAGGAGTCAAGATGGATCTCAAGGGCTTCCCTGGGGGTCCAGTGATTAAGAATCCACCTGCCAATGCAAGGGACATGGATTCAAGCCTTGGTCGGTCCAGTAAGATCCCCCATGCAGCAAGGCCACTAAGCCCAGGCGCCACGACTACTGAGCCCGAGTTCTAGAGCCCAGGCGCTGCAACTACTGAGCCTGAATGTTGCAACTACTGAAGCCCACTCTTTGCGAGAGCCCAAGCTCCACAAGAAAAGAAGCTATCACAATGAGAAGCCCGTACACTGCAATGAAGAATAAGCCCAGCTCCTTGCAACTAGAGAAAGCTTGCACTCACAACAGTGAAGACCTGGCTCAGCCAAAACAATAAACAAATAAAGCTTAAAAAAAAAAGATGGATCACAAGTTCATAGTGTCCAGTTCCCTAGTCCATGCCTTGACTTTGCTTTTACTGTTTTGAATTATTTTCTGGACTTCCCTAGACTTTCCTTTCCCAACCCACCCTCACAGACTCCTTACTTTTCCGGTGTGTGACCTCACAGGCCGAGCCTTGGAATCCAGCGGGACAGATGCACTCACAGCGTGTTCCTGAGAAGACAAGGCAAAGAAAACATGAATCACACCATGTGAAACACAGAGCTCCTGGAGTTCAACCCTCCCTCCACTTCACAGCTTTTCCATTAGGTTAAAATAGGACAAACGTTTAACTGAATGGTTTGAAATAAGAAGGTTCAGTGCCAAGAATACCCACTCCTTTCTTGAAGGTCCTTTGCTCATGAAAGGGTGTTTATTCCACCACAGAAAATGATGTAGAGCTACTGAGAAAAATTACCCATTAGCTGACCTTTGACCTAAACTTATGGATTTTGGGGGTCAGAAGATACATTACTGAGGTCATTGGGGCCAGTGGTCACTGGTGCTCAATTTCACATCAAGTAATTTCCTTGTCTCTGCTTGAACACCTCTAGTGATGAAGAACTCACTACTCTTGGACGTCTCATGCTACCTTGGGCTTCCCTGGTGGCTCAGCTGGTAAAGAATCCGCCTGCAATGCAGGAGACCTGGGTTCAATCCCTGGGTTGGGAAGATCCCCTGGAGAAGGGAAAGGCTACCCACTCCAGTATTCTGGCCTGGAGAATCGTATGGACTGTATAGTCCATGGGGTTGCAAAGAGTGGGACACGACTGAGCGACTTTCACTTTCTTTCACTTTTCACATTTATGTTCCCTTTGGCCGGTTCTGACATTTTAGAAATTATTCTTTATGTTAATCTGTCACATGTCACCCTGGAGCTTCTCTCACATCAACCACGTGAACTCTTTTTACAGGACTGTCCTTTACAGGTAAGGCCCTTTCAGCCTCTGGCTTCCTTTGCTCCCTCACCTCCAAAGTAGAGCCTCCAGGGAGTCCCAGTCTCTAGGTCCAAACTACACACAAGGCAAGGAGGATTTCAGCAACCCTAGATCAAAATCTGGAACAGGTGAATGGATCCCACTTCCTGCTGAACTGACCCTCTCTTACAGGTCCTGTTCCTGAAGGAGAACTCTCCATCCTTAGGCTGTCACTTATGCCTGCTTTGCTCATCTCCATCCCCTCTGAGAAGCAAGATACATATCCATCCATCTCAGCTGAGCAGGTGGGATCTTTCTCCCCGAGAACAGATCTCCTCTTGTGTCCCCTCTGTTGAGCTCACTCTATCCACATGAGTTCTGCCGGTTGGCTCCCTAGGCTGGGATCTGGCGTACCCAGGTGCTCTTGGCACCCTGTTTCAGCATTATGCTGGACGGGACCCTTCCTCAGCCCATCAAAACAAGAGCAGATGACCCCAGGCTCCAGCCCTGCTCATGTTTGCTCTGTCCACTGCGGTGACCCCGGATGTGACCCTCAAGTTAGCAATGAAGTTCTCGTGGCCCATCCATGCTGCCACCTCCCCATCCTCCAATTGTCTCACCATGTATTGGTCAGGATATGCAGGAGGGGTTTCCCTTGCTCGGCCCAGGGAGGGCCTTTTGTCTGACCAGGAATCCCTTCCCATTCCCTGTTACAGGCGATAGCGTCTCATCTCGTCCCTGCCTTCAGTTTAATGCTTTCCCTTGTGGCTATAACCTAGGTATCCTGACAGCCCAAGCAGCCTCTTCTAGCTGCCTGCATTCTGACTACCTGGTCCTAACACTGGTACATTTCAATGCAACCTTTGGGTCAAGTCTAGCTCTCCTGCTAGTCTAAAAGCTTGGCAAAATCATGGATTCCGTCTGCTAGTGAATTCAGCTGTGTAACAGCTGCCCAACTCTCACTGTACACCGAATTATCTGGTAGGCTTTTTAAAAGGCCAGTCCCAGTGACTGGCTTCCACTGTTTCGGGCTGAGGCCCAGGGCTTTGTGTCTGTGCAAAGCTCCCTGGGTGATTCTCACACGCACCTTGACAGGAGCATCGTGCACCTTGCCATTAGTGCCACCTGAGTACAGGCGCCTCGTTAGTCCAACCCCACCTCACTGTGCTCCAGGAAGGTGGGGGCTTCAGCAATGGTGAGTCACACCCCAGCCACAAATTAGAACTACCAGAAGAGGGGAGGGTTTAGCCATCCTGATGAGGGTCTCTTCCCTAGAGTTTCATGTGTTGATCACATTTGGGGCTCTAGCATCAGTAGTTCTAAAGATCCCCACTGGTTCAAATGTCCAACCAGGGTGGAGAAGCTCAGCTTTAAAAGGCTCCAAATGGCCAGGGGCTCATCTTTTTTTCCTCTGAGACAAAGAAGGGAGCTTTATGACAGTCCCTGGAGCTTGAGACAGAGGACCGGGGAAAGACCTAGAAATTGCCCTGGAGATACACATCAAACCTTGACCTAGAAACACACCTCTGGAGGCTGTGTGGATTGACAACATGATCTGGCCCCAGAACCAGCCCATCCAGGTGGTAGCTTCCACAAACGACACTGGAAATGGTACCTTTCAGAACAGGGACTCCGTTCCCCTGGCAGGGAGCACACTGGCAGGAGTCGACTTCCTTCTGGAACTCCTCCAGGGCCTTCTTCATGTTCTGCTTCACTGTGCTGGAATAGGCAAAGTCTGTGGCTGTCACCAGTTCATACAGAGGCATTACCTGGGAAAGGAACAAAGGCGTTGATTTCAACAGAATACATTGGTCATATAGTAACAAAAGCCCAAAGTAAGGCTCCATAGGAATGGGCAGGTTTGGTGCATGCAGATCACAGTGGATTCATATGGAACTGGATGGACGGTACAGCACACAGATGGACACCCCATCCTTTCTCTTTCCCATCCCACCCAATAGCCACAAACAAGCCCATTCAAGTTCAGGTCAACAAACACTTGCTGAATACCTTCCAAGTGCCAGGCAAGAAGCATAGTAAGGAATAAGATAAAATCCCCACTTCACTCCCCCAGAACTCAGAATCTAGAGATACAGACAGTTGTACTAATGGATACTTACAGAACAGTGGTTACAGGTAACAGTGGTAACTTGTAATGGGTAGAGAGGAAAATGAAGTCACTCAATCATGTCCGACTCTTTGCAACCTCATGGACTGTAGCCAGCCAGGCTCCTCCGTCCATGGGATTTTCCAGGCAAGAATATTAGAGTGGGTTGCCATTTCCTTCTCCAATTGCAGGACAGTAACCAGGGTAGAGAGGAGGAGTTTGTTAATCTCTCTTTGGTGGGAGAGGGGAGGTGATTTGCAAGCTGCTCTTTGGAAGTATTATAGGAGCCCTGTTTCAGCAATACCTCCCACCCCAAACCTGTGAAAATCCTTCATGTCATGCAAGAGCCACAATTAGGGAAACTTCCCCTGAGCTCTAAAGCTTCCAGAACACCTTCCTACTATGAAATGCTCAGCATACTGTCTACACTACTCATCCAATACAAATTCTACCTCTTTTCTCCCTTGTGGTCAATGTTTTGGGCTGAAGTCCCTTTTCCTTCATCTCTAAATAGACTGTAAGCTCCTGAAGATCAGACCTATATACTGCTCAGCTGTGTCTCGAGGGTTCGGCCCCAAGCTTAATGAGAGTGGCTAATAAGACTGGGTAGAAGAATGAAAAGGGAAGGGGAGGCCTCATTAGGGTAACAGCAGCTGGCATGGAGGCCAGGGTGTGGCAAGCAGAGAGAAAGATGCTCTCAGTGGGCATGGCAGTGTCTGAGAGCAGGAGGCCACAGATGGATGTGGGGGTGTTTGTGGCCTTGGAAAAGACAGAGGCAAAGTCCAAAGAGGTAGTTAAACATGTTCAGAGCCTCTTGGCTCAGAGTTTCAGCTCCAGGGTCAGGTTCCTCGCCAGATTTTGTTTGTGATCCTGCGCTAATCCGGCCCTGGAGAGTTTAGGGTCTGTCTAAACACAGGCAATCATGCCTAATAGAAGCCTCCAGTGGGAAGAAAATTGCTTCCATTTCTTAATGCATCTGATGCTGACCTTCACTCCAGTGGGCAAAGCAAGGCCCCTTGGTGGTCCCATTGTCTCACCGTTTTGTGGTCAATGAATTGATCCAGAGGCTGTTTGCAGAATGGTCCAGCTTCTGGCCACACATGGTAGGTAGGTGGGGGTACATAGGGGGTTGCTGTACACCCACAATGAGCTCCTCCAACAGCCTGCTCTCCCTGCCAGAGCACCTCGAAAGGCTGCCTTTAACCTGCTTTTAACCTACCAGGCATTTTCCTACTAGTTCTGAGATCTGCTTCAGGAGATAAAGTCAGTGGCACCGTGTGCCAGGGGCTGTGCTATGATCCTCCTTCATCCTCGCACGGGAGCAATTACCAGCGCCATTTCAGGTGAGCTTAAGTTGAAGAACTCATTGAATAGGGGTGCCAGGACTCTAATCCCAAATCTGTGCTTCTCCTACTAGTTCATGAAAACTGGTGATAAAAATGGTGATTATTCTCCTTTCCAACCTCTATCCCAGGGTTCTCCAGGACAGTCTGCCTTGCAACTTGGCAGCAATTCCTAAGATTCCCTCCACAGTTTCCTTCCTAACTTAATGCGGCTCACTTGTCTTTTTTTTGGTTTGCTGGTTCCTTTTTCCTGTCTTTCTCTCTTTTGTCCTCTTCTTCCTTCCTCCCTTCCTCCTCCTTCCTTCTACATCTCTCCCCCAGACACCCAATCCTAACTACTCACATTGATCACTGGTTTCTTAGCACACCCGCACTAGTGAAAACTTGATTGATTGATTACATTGCTGCACAGAGACGGTGGTGGTTGTTCAGTCGCTAAGTTATGTCCAGCCCTTTGCACCCCCTTAACTGCAGCACGCCAGGCAGGCATGGTCTATAAAACTCCCTGCAGGTGTCTATGATGGACCCTGGTGATTGGCATTCTTGATTATTGCCATAGCCCGCATTCATTAGCTGCCGAACTAAAAACATATGTGATCTAACTTAATCTTCACAACAATCTTAGGAGTCAGGTAAACTTCTGTATCCCCATTTTATAGATGGCAAAGCTGAGGCACAGAAAACTTAAAGAAATTTACCAGAGTAACACTCGGTAAGCAGCAGCAGACAGGAACTGTTACCATTGTGATTTGTGCCCTTTCAGAATATATTTTTGGAAGGGTAGATGGACAGATACTTATACCAAATTGATGGCATAAGAAAAGCACATGTTTACATTCCACTTTTTTCACTTAATGTCATATTATGAACATTTTCCTATGCTATTCAATAATCCTTGATAAAATGATTTTCATGACTACAGGGTATCCTGTTGTCCTGGTGGACTACAATGTATTCAACTATACACTGTTATTGAATCTTTAGGTGGCTTCCACTTTTATGTTTCCTTTGCTACTACAAATATGGTTGTCCTCCCTTATCAGTCAGGATACATTCCAAGACCCTTGATGATTGCCCAAAACCAGGAAGAGCACCAAACTCAACATATACTATGTCTTTTCCTATACCCATATACTACGATTAATTTAATTTATGAACTAAGCATGATGAGAGATTAACAATGGGAACTAAAAGTAGAACAATTATAACAATACACTGTAATAAAAGTCATGTGAACGTGCTCTCTGTCTCTCAAAATATCTGATTGTACTGTATTGCCCTTCTTGTACTTGTGATGACATGAGATCATAACGTGCTAACGTGATCAGGTGAAGTGAGTGAATGACGGAGGCATTACGACATAGTGTCAGGCTACTGTTTATGTGTCATCAGAAAGTTCACCTGCTTCGGTGGTCCTGGGTTACTGAACCATGATCATGTCAGGGGTTGGATGTCAGGAGCAGATGGTGCTGATGGCTAGGGATCCCAGGTGGGGATGCAGTGGGACAGTGCAAGATTTCATCCCACTAGTCAGAATGGCTTGCAATGAAAAACTGAAAAATTGCTTCTTTCTAGAGTTTTCCGTTTAATATTTTCAGATCATGGTTGACCATGAGTAACTGAACCTCAGAAAGCAAAACTTCAGATAAAGTGAGACTACAGCAGCATAAAATCAGGCGGGTCTTTATAGATACATCTTTACCAATTTTTAAAATGATTTCTACAGACAATTTTTGCATTTAGGGTTATTGGATCAAACACTGTAAACATTGTTAATGTCTTGGATACATAGTTAAATTCTTTTCCTAAAGGGATGTACCATTTTATAGTCCTATTTCATAATATAAAAGTTTCCATCCCATTGCTCCCAATAAGGTTGAGTATTAAAGATTTTTAATCATCATTAATCTGATAGGCAAAAGATACTTTGTATTGTTACTTTAATTTTCATTTTTATTGCTGAGAAGTTAAAATTTTGCTTATTTATCATCTGAGTTCTTCTGAGAGTTTTCTATTTTTTTGAGATATTTTTCTTATAAACAGTATCATTCCTTACACATGAAAGATTTCACATGTGGCAAATTATTTTTTGTTGTGTTACCTTCCACTTAATAATATTTGTGGGTTTCCTTATTTGAAATTCAGAATTTATTATTTCAAGTGAGATCTGACAGTCTAAGTCCGAAATATCTTACTGATTCTTGCTACCACAGCATCTACATTTTAAACCTTCTGTTAATCAGAGTAACCTGCTTTTAGAGAATCTTTGAATAAATTGCTTCAGTAAAGTGTAATGGTCATTATCACTGTTTACCAAATGTATCAGCTTCTTTTCCTTCTGGGCACTTGGCAGTATTGCTTTTCCCTGAACCATCCTTAAGGGTAGGTTTGCAACGTGACTTTTTCTGAGCTGTGAGAGGTAAGCAGAGGGAGCATCCCTTCCAGGTTGAAGCTTTGGCAGGAGAGTGTGGTGAATTTTCCCATTCCCTTACCATTGCTGTGATGGCAATGGCAGAGAAGAGATTGCAGAGAAGGCAATGGCACCCCACTCCAGTACTCTTGCCTGGAAAATCCCATAGACAGAAGAGCCTGGAAGGCTGTAGTCCACGGGGTCACTGAGGGTCGGACACGACTGAGCAACTTCACTTTCACTTTTCACTTTCATGCATTGGAGAAGGAAATGGTGACCCACTCCAGTGTTCTTGCCTGGAGAATCCCAGGGACGGGGGAGCCTGGTGGGCTGCCCTCTATGCGGTCGCACAGAGTTGGACACAACTGAAGCGACTTAGCAGCAGCAGCAGCAGCTGTGATGATATTGGGGGCACATGACAAGACAAAACCTCCACTGCCCAGATCCCACAGTGATATTCAGTAAAGCCTCTTTACCAGTATACTTTGGACATGAATGTGACTGAGCAATAAACTTTTGCTGGCCTAAGTTGTTGAAATTTGGGGCTGTTTCACGGTGGCATAACCGAGGCTCTCCTGATGCCTCATTTGAACCATTCAGCACTGTATTTTCCCTTCTACACTTGGTCATGCCATGTTCTGTACCATGGAGTCTCCATCAGCCTGAACCCCAGACCACAACCTTGCCACCCCAACCACAATGGATATGTACATAGATGACAGACTTTGTGACTAAAGTTGACAATCAAATATAGTATTCTGAGTTAAATTTGAATTTCAGATAAGTAACAAATGAAATTTTAGTATGAAGTGAAAAAGTGTTAGTCACTTAGTCATGTCTGACTCTTTGCCATGGACTGCAGCCCGCCAGGCTCCTCTGTCCATGGGATTTCCCAAGCAAGAACACTGGAGTGGGTCACCATTTCTTTCTCCAGGGGATCTTCCCAATCCAGGGATCGAACCCAGGTCTCCTGCACTGAAGGCAGATTCTTTACCATTCGAGCCACCAAATATGTCGCATGAAATATTTGAAAGATGCTTATCCTAAAAAAAAATATTCCTTATTTGTCTGAAGTTCATAATTATTTGGACACCCTCTATTGCCAGGCTCCTTCGAATGTCTTGGGGAATTTTTTCATCCTTTAAAGACCATTTCACTGGGACACAAGCTTTTTCCTTCATGGTTGTCACTCTACAATCTTTAGGCATTTAGCACTGCGAATAATTCTAAGATCAGTACGACTTCTATTTCTGTAGGATCTATTTGTTCCTCAAAGTAAAAAATTTCACCACGCTGTGTTTCAGTATTGTTTTATCTTCAGTACTTTTGCCTGCTTTTCAATGAGCTGTTCATTTTGCATTATCAGCTCAGGGAAGTTTCCCTTATTATGTGCTTGATTAATGCATCTTCACATTCACTCCTGTATCTTTCTCAGGAAGAATGCTCTGGGTTTTAGATTTCCACTGCTGTACTCTGTGTCCATCATATTTCTTTTATATCATTGTTTTAATCTCTTTGTCTTTTGCTTCTGCATTATAGGAACATTTTTACAGCACCTTCCACATCACTGACTCAATTTTCTGCAGTGTCAATTCTGTTCTTTATAGTTTCCAGTGTAGGTTTTGATTCTACTATTGTGCTTTTGGCTTCCTACATTCAGCCATTTCCCTTTTCATCTGATTAGTGACTAAACATCTCGGCTTCTATTTTTTAGTTCATAAATTCTTTATTTTCTTATAATCACAAAGAAAATATATTGTAAAATTTGCTTCTATGTTTAGATGTATGCTTGTCTATTTTATCTTGGATATAATCTCAATCTTTTGTGTTCAAAGTCCTCTTTATATATGTCCAGTGATTTCGCTACCTCTTCTTTGAACAAAGCACCATGTCTCTATATCTAATGTTCACCAGTAAACAATGTGAATGGGCTCTTCTCTGGTCTTCTTTCCTGCCTACCTGGCTCCTATAGGAACTGTGTTTCCAGATATTGATCTTTAAGACTGGTTTATGTACATGAGCCTTGGCCAATACTCCATGTCTAGGAATTCCTTATCGAGTGGTCTCTACTCTCTTGGAAAGCACTTGCTGCTCCAACTACCTGGTAAACTGATTGTGCAGAGAATTATTTTAAGATAATACGAAGTCATAAACAGTTTTCTCTTGCCAGAAAGAATCTGTGACTACAATAGATGTTTCCAACTCAAGTTAGGGATATATAGGAGAAATGCACAAAAGCTTTCAACAAATTCACCTCCGCCACTACTGGAAACATCTCTGATTTTCTAATCTCTCCCCTTTCAGTCCCCACAACTCTTCACAGCACTATACTCATAGTAGATAGGATACTTTCCAGGGCATCACATACATGCTGTTTGAAGCCTCTGTGCCATCAGTGAAGTACCACATCTCTGAGGATGGTGGCAGGTCTGAGATGCTTAGCATGCTAACATGTGCTCTCTCTCTTTCTCACAAACACACAAAACACACATCCCTTTATCATATCCCATGCTGCTGGATACTTGACATTCCCAATGCCCATGACGGCACTTCCAATCTAAATGGATAGGTAACCAGAGCAATCCATTAATTTTAAGTTTAAAACAAAATTCAGGTAAGATATCAGTAAAAAGTAAAGACCAGGGGTATATTTTTCCATGAACTCTCTTCTCTCCCATGCTTGTTTGTGATACCAACCAATGTCACCACGTCATTAGCTCATCCCAGATTTCTCTAGAGCCGCCTGCAAGCTATGGCTCACTTTACCTTTCTCGATGCCTGCCAGCGACTAAACCCTAAGTGTAACTACTGAATACGTGGCAGAGGAGAGGATTTGAATGGCAGCCTTCTTGTTCTGCAGCAACCATGCAATTGACATATAAACAAAGACACTGGAAAACTGCCAAGTTCAGGAACTGCACAGCCTCTCATCAGAGCTCCAGTCCCTTAACTCCTCTCCTTGGCTGTAAGAGTAAATCTCCAGAGGGTGAATGCTGGACCATCAATAATTGTACAGACAATGGCAAGAAGAGGGCAGTGTAAGATGTGACATGGACACCGTGCTGAAGTACCCACAGGCAAGGACCAACCCTGCTGATGTGTATGACAGCACTGCTCTAGCTAACGTCTTTTTAGTTTAAGGTTGTAAAACTGCCATTGTTTGGGTGACAGGTGGTTGGGATCATTATTTTCTATTTACCAAACCCACAGGAAAATTTGGAGGGGAGGGAAGAGGTCAACTTTTCAGGTCTGGACTTTTGAGCAGTCACAGACGGATGAAACCTCTGTGACCTTGATTTTTTATCAGCCATAAAATGGAGATAAGCATACTAAATTTGCAGGCTATTAAGAATTAGATGAAATAACATTCCCAAAGTCCTTGGCAGAGTATCATGAACATGGTAGGTGCCCAAAACATATTGGTGATTACCATTATGTATTATGCTGTCCTGTAAAACAGTAATGCATCCATGGATCTTACTGTTCAGCACAGACTACATTTTTCATCCTCGCACCCTCCTCTGTTCTCCTCCAGTGCCTCAGTTCCCATCACATCACAGAAACTTAGCAATGACTTGTTGGTCGCAGGAATGAATGTTTAAATGAACAAAGAACTAAGTGAGGGATTCCCCAGTAAACTGCAAACAATATTGATTTAAGAAGCCTGGAATTAGAAGCTGATGGTTAACTTACTTGAGCAACTTGGGAGCCCAAGTGAGAGGGAGTGAGGGGTCTGTAGCTGGTGTTGTGCAGCGTATTACAATCAGTTCACTCTGGATACATTTTCTACTATAAGGTATCTATCTCAAGGTTAGGGCTTGTGTCTTACTGAGCTCTGTATTCTATACCCTGGCTCAGGGAAACCCTTCAGAAGCTGTTTTCTGAATAGAGGAAAGGATGGGTGGGGTGGGTGCGTGTACCTTAACTTTGATGATGTCCGGATTGTACTGCACTGCATCTCCCCATTCTTGCATCAGGTCCGCTGTTGGCAGCTCTTTGTATGCCAGGGCAGTGACATACTCACTCGCTCCTCCTCGTACAAGGACCACCAAGTCTTTCACCATGCTGTCTTTCTTGTTTCTGTCTGGAATGGATACGGAGCCCTGGCATGTCAGGGGATCCATTTTCACACCTTGAAATTTGCTGCAACCCACCTGACAACCTGGTGACTATGTTCAGGGAGGTCACCCTGGAGATGTAAGTGGGACAATACGCATCCCTGCCAGCAAGGGAGTCACAGTGCAAGGGCAAAGGGTACTGCACTCAGTCGACACAAGCTGGAGACAGGACAAGAAAGGGATATTTATTTTTAGCATCTGTAAGCGATAGTCGTTAAGTGAGTCTACGGAAAATAGCTGAAAGACGGATATATACATACATACATAGGGAAGATCATAAGTAAATAGACAAAGATTATTCATCATTTATGGGCCATCCACTAATCTAACATTATACATGTACTAACTCACTTATTCTTCAGTATGAAATAGGAAGTATATAATCCTTCCTCTGCAGATATGAAATCTTAGGCACTAAGGGAAAGAATTCACTCCCCGTACCACGCCCAGCCTCTGAGCTATACCACTTCTTTGTCTCGGACAACAAAAGTGGGGAAATCTATAAGGTGTGAGCATGAATGTAATAGGAACTCACTAAATAATGTCTACTGTTTTTATTTCTTTCAATGTCTACTGTTATTATTTTGACTTCTCAAGCAGTTTCCCAGGAAGCCCTCAATCATATCAGTAAGTCATTCCTATTCTAATTTTTCTTGTGCCCAAAGCCAAAGAAACTGGTATAAAGTGACTATTCTACTCTGAGCTTGCAGCACTTGAGCATCACACAAACGGAGTCTTGTATACTACTGGTCAGACTGTAAACTGAGACCGCCATTTCAGAAAAATTTCAGTATTACCTGGTGTAGAATAAGTACATACTCTACAACCCAACAATTTCACTCCTGGGTACATTCCCTAGAGAATCCTTGCACATGTGTGTCAGAAGACTGTGTAAGAATGTTCACAGCAGCTCTGAATATAATGGCTTGGCACAGGAAAGAATCCAAATTTAACAACAGAAAGAACAAACTGCATATATTTTCATATGATATATGAAACTGATATATTCATACAATAAAATACTATGCAGCAGTGAAAAAGAAGTAACCATAGTTTTACACAAAAACATGATATCAAAGAAAAACAAAAATAAAAAAACCAGAACTGAAAGATTATATTTCATCCATATAAAGTTCAAAAACAAGCAACTCTAAGTCATTGTTTTTATTTAGTTGCTAAGTCCTGTCCAACATTTTTGCAACCCCATGGATTGTAGCCCTCCAGGCTCCTCTGCCCATGGGATTTCCTAGGCAAGAATTCAGGAGTGGGTTGCCATTTCCTTCTCCAGGGTATCTTCCCAACCCAGGGATTGAACTCGCATCTCCTGCATTGGCAAGCAAATTCTTTACCACTGAGTTACCAGGGAAGCCCAACTCTAAGTCATAGAGGTTAGCAATACATGTAGGTGGTAAAACTATCATGAAAGGAAGGACGTGTTTAACAGAGACTTCAGGATGGTGTTATCTCCAAAGGGAGGGAGGAGTTGTAACTGATAAGGGTCCTGGGATACTGGGTAATGCTCTATTCAGTAACTTGGACGGGAGTGACTTTACAAGTTTTCTTTGAAGAGCATGTATGTCTTCTGCCTACCTCCCTATGTAGGATGCATGTTCCAACACAGCCCCACCAAAATAAACAAACAACAGTATCCACTGCACATCAGTCACAAGAAACTCTTCTAGACCAGCAGTTCATTTTGTTGTTGTTTAATTTTGTTTTGCTTTGGCTGTGGAACTCTTCATTCACATATGATCACAGAAATAAGGACAAGCTTAGTCTGTAGAGCAGATGAAGGAGAGTAGCTCAGGGTGCAGGAGAGGTCGGGACTAGAGCCCTGCTGATCCCTCCCTCTCCTACTCTACTTTCGGTGTTGATTCCCAGCTCCCCTGTGTGGCCTTCGAGATCTCTGCTCCCAGACTGGCTCTAGCACTCACTCCTAGTCTCACCCGCCATGTGAACTCTGCTATATGACTTGTGGCATTGCCTGCTTTTCTAGTTTCCTTCTTGCCCATTGCTTCAGGTAAGGACTAGCTGCCTCAGCTGTATCCCCCACGGCCTCCACCTGGCTCCTACCTCTCCATCCTAGACCATCCTACCTCTAGCCAGGCCCACTTCCGGCCCCCAGAGCAAATTTTCATTGTTAGATTTTTTTTTCTTCCTCCCTAAAAGCAACCTTGATACCTTACTCCTCAAGTTGCCTGTTCCTGGAAGCCAGACCAAGTTTGGTGCTTATCACTGCCCGGTCCTTGATTTTTTAATTGTTTGCCTACTCATGTGAATATCATGAAGACAGGAAGACCATCTTATTCATTTCTGCATACCAATACAATAGTAGGAGCTAGGTAGGTTTTTATTGAATGAATTAGTATTTTAATTGAAATGTCTTGGAATATGCAATCTTTAGCTTAAAGAGTGATGGGTCTGGGCTGCTGGAGAAGGAAGGATGATAAGCAGAGAAGTCACACGCCCTTGCCACTCACCTTTTATCTCATTGAGAATGTCACTGCACTTGGCCTCCGACACACCCAGCTTCAAGTAGACCGATGTTATGGCGGCGCCGATTTTAAAATCATGTTTAGCACAGTCGTGGATGTTCTTAAGAGAGTAATCTGAAGGAAGCAAGAAAAAAGGTTTATGACCTAAAATGGCAATTTGTCCTGGGCCTTTTCCTGTAGTCGATCCCTGACGCCAAACCCTTCCTGGAGGCCCACAGGGACTCAGGTGTAAATTAACGGGTGGCCAGACTAGGGACAAGAAATGCAGCAGGCAGCTCCTGGCACCAGGCCAGAGACCCCATTTGAGATCAGCATCAACTTCCCCTTTCAGCTTCTTCAGATACTCAGAGGGTTTTTGCTGCTCTCCAAAGACAGGAAGAGCTCGGAGTCACTTGCTAAAAATATGGCTTCTTATCAAGTCTCTAGGTATTGATCCAGTGAATAGAGGCTGCTGTGAGCTGTCCTCCCTTCTCTACTCTTTGATGTTGTACGAACAGTTACTTGGTCAGTTGAGATAATGTTTATGAAATGTCTGGTATAGTCCCTGGAAAAGAGAAGAACCAATTTCCCTTATTTCGTCTTCATTTCTGGACCATTTCCCATCTATTCCTCTCCAATTCTCCCCAGGGCATCTTCCCATCCTGGGCTTGCTGAAGTCTTCCATATGACATATGAGCACCTTTCTATAGCATTTGAGGTCAGGGAAAGGAGAGGAGAATAGCTTTAACACCTGGGATTGCTGGAAATATTGATGTGGATCAGTTTTCCCCAAAGCATGTTCCCTGAAACATGAATCCCATGATGATATCTCTTATATTTCTTTAAGAGCAACAATGACAAGAAACCAGGCTTCTGCAGTTGAGTCAGTGTGATAAATGTGGTATCAAAAGTGATGGAGAGGTCACTTGATTTCAGTATGCCTGTGAAACTCTCAAGTGGGATCTATTATGTTTCCACAATTTGATCATGGAACCTTTCTGTAGAAAGCAATCAGAGGAATTATGACAAGTACTTTTGAAACCTCTGGTATGGAGTACAGTACCCTTAATCTTGGCGAGACTGAGGGAGGCCACACTGACCTTAATTTACCTTATATGCCTTCTGTCCTCTTGCAAGTTCACTGGACCTATTACCGAAACCCGGCTCTGCCACTGTAACCTGGGTGACCTGGGGCAGGTCCCTTAACCTGATAAATGCCATATTGCAGGAAAGAGTACGGAATTGGGAGGAAGAAATCATATCTTAGACTTGACTTTGATTACAACTAGAAAGACCTGTAATATCTGTATGGAGAATGGCCTGTGGAAGGAAAATGGGAGTTGAATATTAGTTTGGAAGCTCTGATAATCTAAGACATTTCTGCTCAAAGTGTGGTTTAGGAACCCGCAGCTCTGGTATCACCTCAAAGCTGACTGAAAGGTGGAATCATTCTGCAATGCAGATGACTACAGAAGAAACATGGGAAAGTTCTCTTTGGGGGCATGTTAAGTTTTTGATGGTCAGCAGACATTCAAATGGAGATCTCAAAGAGGCATTTCTACATGAGCTCTTCAGTACACAGAAGAGATCCAGGATAGACATATACATGTGCACGTATAAAGCATTTAGAGCCAGGAGATTAGATGTTATTGTCTAGAGGGAGTTATGTAGAAAACAGGACTGCCCAGAGAGAGGGCTGGCAGAGGAGAACCACCATCAACACATCAACAAAGGATGCTACTGCTGCTGCTGCTGCTGCTAAGTCACTTCAGTTGTGTCCGACTCTGTGCGACCCCAGAGACGGCAGCCCACCAGGCTCCCCCATCCCTGGGATTCTCTAGGCAAGAACACTGGAATGGGTTGCCATTTCCTTCTCCAATGCATGAAAGTGAAAAGTGAAAGTAAAGTCGCTCAGTCGTGTCTGACTCTTAGTGACCCCATGGACTGCAGCCCACCAGGCCCCTCCGTCCATGGGATTTTCCAGGCAAGAGTACTGGAGTGGGGTGCCATTGCCTTCTCCGCAACAAAGGATGAGGAATCTGCAAATGAAACTGTGAAAGGAAAACCAGGGAGGGAGAAGGAAAACCGGGAGCATAACTTATAACCCCTCCCCCAACAAGGAATAGAAGCCTCTCTCCCTGTTAACTCATAGTTCCATGCACCCCATCAGTAAAGACATGGTCCTCGGGTGGTGTACCTCCTCTGTCCATCGCCTCTTTGTTCATGATGAGTGTGTATTCATAAATGCCCCCAAGCACAGCCTCTGTGATGTAGTGGGTTCCAAAATCACGGAAGAGATCTCTGTACTCCCCATAGCTGTATTCCAAGGGCAGCTGCTTGACTCGCTGAAGGAATTCGTGATGCAGCATGAGGTTTCTGGTTTTCAGCTTGTAATGCGCTACTTCAAGGTCAGAGCGTGCATGCAGGAATTTGCTTTTCTAAATGAAACACCAACAAGGGAAAAGCAGACCTTTAAAGTTAGGAATCTGGAACGAGAAGATGAACTTTGCAAATATCATCCAATGTTCTGGCCAGGGGTCATCACTCATGATTCCTTGAGGAGACCTGAGGGAAGACGGCCCCTTTGACAAGACTTCATTTTTTCAGAAATATTCTGATGTCCTTTTCAGCTTGGAAGAGCTTGCTCTTTGCTCACTTCCTTACAGTGGCAAATAAGCAAGGAGAAGGAAGGGAAGCAGCAGCAGACACGGCAGGCAGCAGTGGGTGCCTGTGCTGCATTCCAAGGGGAGACGGGGTGTGCTAACCGCCAAAGGCAACGTATTGGTTGATGCCTCTTTTGTTAAAGAGAGGAAGTGTTACTCAGTGGTGCCTGACTCACTGAAACTCCGTGGACTGTATATAGCCCGCCAGGCTCCTCTGTCCATGGAATTCTCCAGGCACAATACTGGAGTGGGTAGCCATTCCGTTCTCCAGGGGAGAAGGGAAACTTCCTGACCCAGGGATTGAACCCAAGTCTCCTGCATTGCAGGCAGATTCTTTACCATCTGAGCCACCAGGAAAGCCTCTTTTAAAGAGAAAAACTGTTTATTCAGGGAGCTATACACTGCACAGGCAGAGTGTGGGCCATCTTGGAAGGCAAGAGAAGCCATGGGAAAAACACACTCCATAGACAAAGGATGGGCTATCTCAGAAGGTGAGAGGGGGCAGTTGATGCTGTTTAAACTGAAGAAAAGGCACTCTAGAAAGAGTAAAAGCGATGCTTTAGGAAGGCTGGACACTGCAGTGCATGGCAAGGGTCAGCAGACCACAGCCTGCACACAGGACGTGGCATCTGGTTTTGCAATCCCGTTTCATTGCAATGCAGCCATGCCCACATATCTGTTCATTGTTCATCACTGCTGTCAGCCTATGATGGCAGAGCTCTGTGGTTGCTACAGAGATGCTGCAGCCTTGCAAAGCCTGAAATATTTACTCTCTGGCCCTTTAGAGAACAAGTTTGGTGACCCCTGGTGTGTGGAAGAGACTGAAAGATGGCAATGCTAGATGAAGGGCAAACATCCAGGGATGTTGATATAACCTGAGACGAGGCGTTCCTACACTGCGGTGAAGGCTGAGGAAAAGGTAAATGAGTAGGAAATGCACATTCCTCCTGCATCTTAAAACTCTTACCCAGCTTGACCTGTCAGCTCTGTAAGTCATGCCACCTCTGCTCCCTGCCCTGCTCCCCCACCCTAGTCCTGCCACAGGCCATCCATGACTCCTTCTTCCTCATCTTTCCAACTTTGCAGCTGCTAGATGCTCTGTTCATGGTCTTTCTAAATATTTTAGGTTTCCTTTCCTGCTTGGGTTATGACAAAAGCTTTCCCACTGATCTCCCTTCTCCCTCTAGCTGCCCTCAGTGCTCCAATGAGAGTTGATGTCCTAAAACTATTAATACCATTAAATGCCACTCTGTGCTTAAAGCAAAACCCAGTCGGCCTCTCCATTGCCCAAGAATAAAATCAACTCCATTACTCTGAAGGTAAGAATGTCACGATCTGTCCCCAAATAGCCTCCTGGCTTCAGCTTTTACAACCATGAAATCCACCCTCCTCCATACTGTACTTTTCTCTAATACCTACATGATACCTCAATATCCATCTAACATCTTACTTTCCCCCACATCTGTCATTCTCTCTCATAATATAATTTTGCACATGTTCCTTCTGCCAGACATGCTCTTCCCTCTCTTTTCTGCCTGGCACACACCTCATATTTAAATTTTCTGCTTAGCTGGGCTTTCTATGTGGTGGCACCCTTGAACTTCCCTGACTCTCCACCTCCCAGGACTGCATTGCACGTTGCTTATCTTTCCTTTATAGAATAAACCATGCAGTATTGGGCTTTCCCAGTGGCTCAATGGTAAAGAATCGACCAGCAACACAGGAACCACAGGAGACATGGTTTCAACCCCTGGGTCGGGAAGATCCCCTGAAGGAGGGCATGGCAACCCACTCCAGTATTCTTGCCTGGAGAATATCATGAACAGAGGAGCCTGGTGGGCTACAGTCCATGGAGCTGCAAAGAGTCAGACACAACTGAAGTGACTTAGCGTGCACACACACACACATGCTGTATTACAACTGATGTCAAAATCAGGACCGTTATCTGCATACATGTTTGCTGCTGCTACTAGACTGTGAACTTGAAGGCAAGAATTGTGCTGTACTTGTCTCTAGGTTCCAAGTATCTAGATTAGTACCTAGCATGAGGTAACATTATGTAACTGGCTGTTTAAATCAGGGAGCTGGGAGGGAAGGGGAGAGAGACGGAGAGACAAAAGGAGACGAGGATGGTACCCCTCTCTTTCCCTCTAACAAGACAAGTTCCTTTATAATCAGTCCTGTCCTTCATCACTATATTTTAGTCTTGAGCACTTATCAAGTACCATCCTGAACCTAAAGATGAAAGAAACAGCCTCTGTGCCCAAGCTGCTCACAGCTGAGAAGATGAAGAAAAACAACCAGAGACGATTACAGTCTAATTCATGTTTATGGCTCATTTTCTGCTGGTTGGTAATTTGGCAGCAGAACTTAAGCCCCTCACCATTCCTTTTTTCTCACATAAATCACTGTGGACTTTTAATTTCTTCCATGTTCCTCTCAGGTTAGTTTTCTACAACATCACGCCCATGCGGCCAACTCTCAGTGACCAGGGAATAAATACACCTGGTCCTTTCTGGAATCCAAGGTTTTCCAAGCCCTCACGTCACCTTACTTCCCATTCCAACTGCTCCGCTTCCACTAAGTCACGGGCTTTGACCTTCACCTTATAGGCAATAGGGAACAGGTGATATGACCAGGTTAGTATCAGAAAAGCATTTTTCTGGCAGCACATACATTTGAAGGGGAAAATTGAAAGACAGGAGGCTCATTAGGAGGGCTGGAGCCAGAGGTGAAAGGGCCTAGGCTAGAGAAGATGTAATTAGAGTTTGATTAACAAATATTGGATAGCCATAACTTAGTCGGTAAAGAATTCGCCTGCAATGCAGAAGACCCGGGTTTGATTCCTGGGTCCAAATGATCCCCTGGAGAAGGAAATGGCAACCCACTCTAGTATTCTTGCTTGGGAAATCCCATGGACAGAGGAGTCTGGTGGGCTACAGTCCATAGGGTTACAAGAGTGTCTGACATGACTTAGCGACTAAACCACCACCACCGAGACATGGAAACAACCTAATGTCCATCAACAGATAAATGGACAGAGAAGACGTGGCACATATACAGTGGAATGCTGCTCAGCCAGAAAGAGAACAAAATAATGCCATTTGTAACAACACGGCTGAACCTAGAGACTATCATACTAAGTGAAGTAAGTCAAACAGAGAAAGGCAAGTACCATATAATATCACTTATATGTGAAATTTAATATATATATGTATTAGGACTGAACCTAGGACTGAACCACTTTTTTGTAGAGCAGAAATTAATACAACATTGTAAATCAACTAGACTTCAGTAAAAAAATGAAGAAATATTGATGAGTGAAGGATCTGGTGGCCAACAGAGGTGGGCTTCCCAGGTGGCACTAATGGTAAAGAACCTGCCTGTCAACGCAGGAGACAGAGAGACATGGGTTCAGTCCCTGGATCAGAAAGATCCCCTGGTGGAGGGTATGGCAATCCACCCTAACATTCTTGCCTGGAGAATCCCATGGACAGAGGAGGCTGGCTGGCTACAGTTCATAGGATCACAAAGAGTCAGACACCACTGAAGTGATTTAGCACAAGCCACAAGCCACATGTGGGAATAAAGAGAAAACAGAACCAAATATGACTCAGATATTCTTAGCCTCGAAAGGCAGAAGGAAAAGAATGCTATTTAACATAGAGAGCTTGGGAAGAGGAACTTGCTTTGGAGTGTCCACAAGGCATCTGGGTAACGATACCCAGAAGAGAGGGTGGTGCAGGTCTGAGCTTCCCAGAAAGGGCAGAAGTGGTGGCAAAGGCTCATGCTTGCCCTGGCAGAGGAGCAGGGTGAGTAGAAAAGGACACTTAGGGTGGCTGGCTATAGAGGAAGAAGAAAAGATGACCAAAAATTAAATAGAGAACAAGTGGGGCTGTTAGAAACCAGGAAGAAAACTAACTGATAAGGAGCAGAAAGCAACCATGAGAAACAGGAATGTGACTCCATCAACAGCTCCAAGAAGCTGGAGATGAGGTCTTGGATAACATTCTGGAAAGGAATTTCAGCTGAAGGTTTAGAATAGAAGTCAAGTTGCTGGGAGTCGAAAAGTCTCCAGAAATAATTTAGTTTTGGCAAAACTATGCTCCTTAGTTTAATAAAAACCAAGTGAAAAGCTTATTAGTAAATAAGAGTACAAAAAAAAAATAAGAAAAGAAAATGAGAGTACACAGAGAGCTATATTCGCTATCCTATGATAAACCACAATGGAAAAGAATGTGTATATATATGTATATCTGAATCACTTGGCTGCAACAGAAAGCACACTGTGCATCAACTATACTTCAATAAAAATATTAAAACTGAAAAAATAACACTGTACATCAACTATACTCCAATAAAACTAAAACAATTTAAAAAGAAACAACGCCATACTAAAAAAGTAGAGTAAATAATTATAGACGGCCACCACTGGCTGATCTTTCTGAAAAGTAAAGTTAATGTAAGACCAAGGTATTTTTTGTGAAAAGCTTTTCAATGTAACAAATATAATTGGTTGTCAGGACTAATAGCAACACGGTATACAGACATCCGTGGATATGAAAATTCAAATGAATACATAGGAATGGAAAAGCAAGCAAAGGGTACCTACCGTATGAGAGAATCGTCTGATCCTGCTAATAAAATGTTGGCCAATATTACTCATGCTGCTGTAGCCAAGTTCAAATATTCCAGCAATTTTGAAACCCAAGCTGAAACTAGACCTGCTAATTGCCGTCCCTGTGACGTTATGTTCGAAATCTGAGTACGATTCATATTCTGTCAACGTAAAGTCATATTTGCCTCGGGTCTGAAGGAAGAAAAAAACAAATGTTCCATATGTCATTTGACTCACATCAGTTCAATTCAAATCAACCGACACACACTGTACTCTTACTATGTTGCAGGTATTAAACTAAGTACATTGGATGCAAAAATCTCAGAGGCACCCACACCTCCACTCCCAGGGCTCTTGATCCAGCAGGAGAAACAGATGAGCCCAACACGGTGAGCAGACACTCAGAGGTGGGTGCTTGATTTGGGTTTTGATGGGCAGAAATGCAGGAGAACATTCTAGGCTGTGGACTTGGGTGCAGGCAGAAACGTGAAGGTACGAGAGGGCAGGGTGGGGCCAGAAACTGCAGGGGGCTGAAAATGCGAGTGTGGTTGTACCAGAAGAAACAAGAGAGAGGAGAAGACAGCGTCCATGAGAGAGTGAGAAAGTGGGCTGGCATCCAGATTCTGGGGCTCTGGGATGACTTGCCAAAAAGCCAACAGAGGCAGTGGCTGAGCACCAGGAAACTCATGACAGGACAGAACAGCAGTTGGGTTGGAAGGGATGGATTTGGGGTCAGAGAGGCAAACCCGTGCAGACGAGGAGCTCAGTGGCAGCTCGTGAGGGGCTGGTGAAAGGTCTTGGGATGGGGTATGGGGGTGGGCAGATGCAGGGACAGAACAGCAAAAAGCCTTTGCGAACTTAGAGGAGCTGTTTGCTCAAAAATTGGTGCTCGTGGTGCTGTGCACAGGGAAGTATCTAGGGCGCTGCCTCGGTGGCCCCCAAGTGACCAGCCCCAAAGTGTCTCCATCCCCATCCACTGGCTTCTGGAGGCTTGCAGTCCCCCATAACAGCTCAGCTTCTGAGGAAGAAAAGCAGACGTGATTCCAAACATGGTCTGGAGTGAGAGCCCTAAGGCGGAGTGCACCATTTTCTCACTGGGTAACCCTGGACATTGGGCTTCACCTCTCTGTGCCTCAGTTTCTTCCTGTATAAAATGGAAACAGTAACAGTTCCTGCCAGCGGGCTTGTTCTGAGGTTGAGTCTGTATGGGTAAAACACTGCACAGTGCCTGCCACGTGCTCCAAACACAGCTACAGAGAGAGGAGACTCCGAGCTACATAGCCAGCCTGGGTTACCAGGAGAGAAACGTCTGCTCTGAGATTCTCCTTTGAAAGTGGAGGCCATGTATGGCAAAACCACTACAATATGGTAATTAACCTTCAATTAAAATAAATAAATTTATATTTAAAAAAAAATAGAGATACCAAAAAAAAAAAAGTGGAGGTCAGAGGGATGGTGCTGGTCAACACGGGAGAGGGTGTATTTATCCCAAGACTCATTTTGTAATTTTTAGCCAGTAACTGTATGGGGGTGTGGAGGGGACCAGGAAGGAAGAGAAAGGAGAGGTAGCAGCTTAACATTCAGGACTATGCCATTTTATTTTATCTTATTTTAAAATTTTTGTTGATGTATTTATGTATGTATTTGGCTGCAGCAGGTCTCAGTTGCAGCTTATGGGGTCTAGTTCCCTGACCAGGGATTGAACCCAGGCCTCCTACATTGGAAACGCAAGTCTTAGCCATTGGACCACCAGGGAAATCCTAGGACTGCACAATTTTAGACGTGAAAACTACCAACCTGGTCATCCAGTCCTGTCCTCTCATTTTACACATGAGGAAACAGGTCAAGAACAGAGCAAGAATTTAGCCTAAAGTACACCGGGGTCCTGGGGTACACCCAGATCTTCCCCCTCTGCCTTACGTGTGCATTATGCAGTGACATAGTCTACTCTGAACCCCACTCCCTGTGAGATTGCTTTTAAGTCTGTGTTAATAACACAGGCTTATCTTGGTAGAACATTTTATAACTTACAGAAATGCTTAGAACAATGCCTGGTTCTAATAGGCAAGGATTTGATAATAACAGAAGTTGATTCCTGTTGTCTGGCTGTCTCTGGTTGCTAGGATTCTTGCATGACTATCGTGATGTCTCTAGTATCACCGGGCATCTGGGACATTTACATCTTTGCCACTCAACTGACTACATTCATTCAAATCATTGACTGACCAGTGATTCCAGTCATGAGGTTAAGTTGCTTGGGTCACTTCCTACCCCACTGATGTAATTCTTTGGGGCTTCCCTGGTGGCTCAGATGGTAAAGGATCCACCTGCAATGCAGGAGACTCAGGTTCAATCCCTGGGTCAGAAGTTCCCCTGAAGAAGGGAATGGCAACCCATTCCAGTATTCTTGCCTGGAGAATTCCATGGACAGAGGAGCCTGGTAGGCTACAGTTCATGGGGTCGAAAAAGAGTGGGACATAACTGAGCGACTAACACACACATACATACACACACACACACACACACACACACATACACACACAAAATGTCTGGATGAACTCTGGAAGTCTAGCTGGCAAGTCCCAGCTGTGATACCCATGTTTGTATATGAAAGTCTATGAAATTTTTCAAAGGCAAAATAAAGGACCTACAGTGTCTGCATTTGCTTTTGATCCAAATGTGAAACTGAAGCTATCAGTTATAAATAAGAAGGCAAAAAGAACCTTTTTTCATTAAAAAAAAAAAAAGCACTTCCTGAGACTCACAATTAAACCAGGTATTGTGTGTGTGCTAAGCATTTACACTCACTTATCCCCTCTGTGCAGGCAGAACCTTTAAAATCCCAATTTAAAGATAGGAAAATGGAGGCTTAGAGTATATAGATGGTAAGTTGCAAAGACATCTATGAGACTCTAAATCCTAAGCTGTGCTTGTCTCTTTATGGCAGTTTTTGTTATTGTCGTTGGTATAATTATGCTACTACATATCTGCACTGCCTCTACTATACAGCGTAGGTTGGCCTCACCGCTGTGTCTGGAGGAAGCAACCACCCATTTTACATACGAAGAACTGAAGCTCAGAGAGAAAAGGCGAAGCATCTGAGCTGGCCCAGCAGGGGGCTGCTGACCTGGTCCAGACCCCAGCTTCTGGCCCCTCTGCCAGTGTCCTTGCCATGGCCCTGGCTGGCACATACCTGTGGAATGAAGTTTTCCACGTTGTATGGCTTCCGAAACCTCGTGTTGAGTATGTAATGCGGGGAGCACAGACCGGCATAATACCTATGATCTAGAACTGGGCCCTCCAAGTTGTTTGTGAACAAATTAATCCTGCAGGGAAGAAGAGGCAGAAAAGGGGGTGAGGTGAGTATATAATCCCAACTGGTGGACCTACTAAAGGACACCCAAATTCCTGGGCACAGCACACATGGTCCTCAGTATCTGTTGAGGCTTTATCCCCTGCCACTCCCAGCCACAACCACAAAGCCTGTCCCCTACTACATGGAGATGTTCTCTCTCCAGTCTGTTTTGCTCTTTCTCTTCTTGGTAAGGGCTGTTCCCTATGCCTAAATACCCTTCCTAGCCACTCATCGCTTGCTTAGTTGCTCAGTTGTGTCCAACTCTTTGTGACCCCATGGACTGTAGACCACCAGGCTCCTCTGACCACAGGATTTATTGGGCAAGAATACTGGAGTGGGTTGCCATGCCCTCCTCCAGGAGATCTTCCTGACCCAGGGATCGAACCTGATTCTCCCTGCATTGGCAGGAGGATTCTTTACCGCTGAGCCACCAGGGAAGCCATACTCACTCCTTTATCTCTTACTTATCTTTCTAGACTAAGTTCTTTTGTTGTACTAAGCTGCAAGGAGATCCAACCAGTCCATCCTAAAGGAGATCAGTCCTGGGTGTTCATTGGAAGGACTGATGCTGAAGCTGAAACTCAGCATCAGTTTTGGCCACCTCATGCGAAGAGTTGACTCACTGGAAAAGACCCTGATGCTCGGAGGGGTTGGGGTAGGAGGAGAAGGGGACGACAGGATGAGATGGCTGGATGGCACCACCGACTCGATGGACACGAGTTTGAGTGAACTCTGGGAGTTGGTGATGGACAGGGAGTCCTGGCATGCTGTGATTCACGGGGTCACAAAGAGTCGGACATGATCGAGCGACTGAACTGAACTGAACTGAACTGTACTAAGCTGCATTAGAGGCCCTTACTAGATCCCATGCTTGCCCCATTCATGCATTTATTGTTCTGCAACTACTGTAGTTACCTTACAAGAATGGTCTACATGGGAGGTGATGAGCCAATGTGCTGGCATTCACAAGTTATGTAACCTCAGGCATACCAGTTAGCCTCTGTACCTAGGTCTCCTTATCTATAAAATGAGAACAAAGAAAACCCTATCTCTTGGAGTGCCTGTGAGGATTACATGTATCCATATTTACTAAGTGCTTAGAACATGGCTTGTTCTGGGATAAAGACTTATTATTATTTACCTGTCATCTCCCCAAGCGGAGAAGGCAATGGCACCCCACTCCAGTACTCTTGTCTGGAAAATCTCATGGACGGAGGAGCCTGGTGGGCTGCAGTCCATGGGGTCGCTAGAGTCGGACACGACTGAGAGACTTCACTTTCACTTTTCACTTTCATGCATTGGAGAAGGCAATGGCACCCCACTCCAGTACTCTTGCCTGGAAAATCCCATGGATGGAGGAGCCTGGTGGGCTGCCATCTCTGGGGTCGCACAGAGTCGGACACGACTGAAGCGACTTAGTAGCAGCAGCAGCAGCAGCAGCATCTCCCCAAGATTCTGTGCTCCTTAGATATGGTGGTTTTCCTTTTAATTTCTGTATGCCTCCTATCACAAGACACTAAATTAATTCCATTTACTGAGTTTCTAACTGGAAACAGGCACAGTCACGGATGGCTCAGGACATCACCTTATGTAGTGTCCCTAAAGCCCTGGGTAGTAGATGTCATTATGTCCATTTAGAAAGGATGAAAACCTCATCTCTACCTCAACATTATTATTTCTCACCACCTCCTAAGGCAAGCCTCCATTTCCTGACCTGCTTTGACTATGACTGACAGCTCTGTTTCTTTTGTTAAAAGGAGTTCTGTCTCCTTTCAGCTTCTGCCTATTGGTCTGCTCTGCTCCTGCCAGAATCATTTCAGGCTGTCTTTCCTGCAATAGGGTTTCATGTAGCATAATAATGTATATTCATTTATTTTCTTTAATACCATAATAATCAATTGCACATGTTGGTTCAATGAATCCATAGGTATTATTACTATACTCATTTAACAGATGAAGAAAGTAAGACACAGAGAGGGCAACTGACCTGCCCAGCAGCTGGTGGGGCCAGGACTCAAAGTCTGAGCGTCTAAGTCTAGTCAAGAGCAGAGTCTGCTTTCTTCCCACCACATATTTTGCCTCTCATGTGTTAGCTTATTACCACGGCATTAGCTTATTTATCCCTCACAGACCTGAAAAGAAGGGTGTGACTGACTTCTGTCTACGAATGACAAAACTAAAGCACGAAAGCCATCCCTCTGCCCCTCTTGCAGGGTCCAGCTCCTTCTGCTGCTGGCTCTGTCTGTCCACGGCCACCCTCATTGACCTGTGACCCCCCAGGAGCTCTAACTTCCCAGACCTCAGTGTCCTCATCAAGGAGATGGGGCTTATCATCACTAGTGTCTAAGGCGGTCCTGGGAGGAGGTCTTCCCCACATGAGGAGGCTGTGTCTCTAACAGCAACCTTTCAGGATGGAGACCTGATGTTTGCTTAGGAAGGAGGAGAATGCCATCCAGGGCCTCTCTGCTTCCCACACTGCGTCACATATGCTGATTTGTGAGGAGAGGCCCTGACTTTTCCCCTAGAGGCTGAGAGGCTGCACAGCACAGCAGGAAAGGAGGCTGAGTGCCAGGCCAGTCAGCCCCTTTTGATCCCTCACCTCCCCGGAGGATTTAACAAACTGAGAGCCCCCAGACTAACTGCACACAGGCTGCCGGCAGAGCCACGCTGGAAATGCACTCCTGCACTGACCAGTTACTTGGTGGCCTCTGCTCTGCGCCGGCCTCTCTTGCTGAGGCCTCGGGACAGAGAAACAGATAAAGCTCCCTGGCAGTTGTCAATAGCATTCAAAGGTAATGCTTAGAAAGTACCTGACATGGTCACAGAGCAGGCATCAAATAACTCTTCCCCCAGCCCTCGTGTGGAGCTGCCATGCACCACCCCCCCCCCCCCCCACAGCTCTCTCCTCAGTGCTCCCTCCCTGCAGTCACATCTGGTCCATCTGGCCATGGCACGTGCTCCCAGAGCCCCCAGGTCTGTCGTCAGGAAGCAGCTGCGAGCGTCTGCTAACACACCAGCCTTTTCCAGAAGGGAACAGAGGAGCCACTCTGTCTACCGTTCCCTCCCTCTCTCTTCTCCAGATCACATTTACTTGTATGTTCTCCCCACTCCACAACAGAAAAAGGTAACTTACCCACTGGCCAGGCTGCCAATGGCCCAGTATTGCTCCATTTCCTGCTGACATTTTTTATAAGTCTTTCTACAGTTCGCCTCATCTGACTGGTCTCCACAGTCATTGTCCCCATTGCAAAGAAGTCTTCGGTTTATGCACCTCCCTGGGAAGGAGAAATGGGGTTACCCACAGGTCAAGGCCAGGAAGGGTCAGGGGGGGTGGTGGTTCACATGGCTTCAGACCCACCGTGACCCAAATTCTTGGCTGCAACTTTAATGCTCTGTTTGCATTAGTCCTCGTGTACTGGGGTTGAGTGGTCATGGAATTCACTGTTTATTCCCCGTCAGAAGCCAGTGTTGTGTTTCTGAACGCTCTTGAGGGCAGGTTTGCTAGGCAGACCAGAAGGAAGGCTGGACTCCTCTGCTTGGGACTGGAGAGAGGAGGTGGGTTCAGAGGGCCCTGCAACAGTACCTGCTGTGGCACCTTCCGTGTGTTTCCCGACTCCCTGTCTCAATGTATTCATCTGTAAAGTAGAGACGCCATCATACCTACCCCCAAAGGTCACTGGGGATTCAGACAAATAAATGCAACAGTACCGACTCATGGTAAGAGCTGGGTATGTGTTATTACTATTATTAGTGCTTTGATGGTCTAAATGCATACTGCTGGTAAGAACTGGCAGGAGGATTGGAACCTATAGCTTTCTTATCACAAACTCACCACATTAAACAGCACTGCCTTCAACATCAGAGCCACTCAGACTAGTAGACATTAAAAATATTTAGACTATATATTTAAAGTTATTTGAGGCTCCTCCACTTCCTTGAAACTCTTTTCCCCATTGACTTGACTTCCTTTCTTATTTGCATATCTTTTGGGAGTAAAGCCCATAAAACAGGTGGCCATTTTTACTTAAGCAAGTCTGTTCATTTTAAACCAATGTTCTTTGGGTATTAAAGGCAGAAGAGTAACAATCTGGTCTTCAAATGTTTGTTACAAGGCATTTAAACTAAAGCTGGCCTGAATAACCATAATTGGCTTTGGTCAGAATCATGGAACACCAGTCATAATGAGTCCATGGATATATGTAAACATCTTTCAGATTTACTGGATGGAGCTCTACGTTTGCAATAATGCCTAGAAATTGCTCTAAGAATCCCTAGTTCTTTCTGAAAAGATACTAAAGCACAGTTCACAAAGTTGTGGCAAATGTAGAGAGTTGTAACTTGCGTCTAGGTAATCTGGGTCAAAATACTCTCATTTTTGCTGCAGCCTTTGAGAAAAAGAGTCAGGTTTGCCTGAATTAGTTAAAGGAATTAATTGAAAAGAAAGTGTTTACTGAGTTCTGCAGCTCATGATAATTCATTTGTTTGCTCCTTCCTTCCTTCCCTCTGTCTGCCCATCCATCAGTCCTTCGTTTTTTCCTTCCTTCTTTGAATCAAAAATGTTTCAAAGACTATCTCATGCATTAAGGGTTATGCTAAACTTGGTGATACAGAAATGCAGGGACTATCTCACCAAAGTTTTCAGAGATAAATGATGCTACCACCCCTTTGAACTATTGCAGAGAGTGTGGCTACATTGTAGTTAGCCCCAAACCTCTGAGAAAGCCAGCAGGGCTCACGGTCTGCAAGGACCTCTTATACCCACTGTGTACTTGATGCTTATAGCAAACTTATAAGGTGTTAACATCACTTCTGACTTTCTGTGTAGACAGCCAACATGAAGAAAGGTTCAAATGACTTCTTCTAAATTACAAAGTCAAAATAAAATTTGATTTAGGATTTCTGATTCCAGCACACAGAATTTTGGTGTCCTTAATGTCAGTGAATGTAATTTGAATTTCCAAATTCCTAATTATATCTCCTCCACTTACCTCCTAAGTGATTGTGGGTGAGTAACTTCTCGAATCTCAATTTCTCAATTAGTAAAATAGGGGTAATATTAACACCTACATGGTAGGGTTGTTTTTATGAAATAACATGTGTAAAAAGAGGTCAAGGAGGACAAGGAGGCCTCCTGGCCTGACACATGACTTTGATCTTGAGCACTAGGCAATAGCCAGTGCTCCCATCATCACATGCCATCACCTCACTTGATACCCATCCCCTCCCACTCCTGTGTCCCTTTATACCTGTCTGTGCACACACAAAGCCTTCACATCGCACTTGACTTCTGCATGGTCTATTGGAAACACAGTCTTCAACTTCTTTGTCGGAGAAGTTGCATTGTTCCCCATGGAACTGAGAGGGCCGGATCAAGTAGGCATGTCTGTACTATAGCAGAGAGGAGCAAGGTGAGACAGAGCCAGAGCCTCAGGGACATGGGGAGCGGAGGGCACACTTAAAGATCTATATTGCCACTGGCTGTTTACCTATTTCAAATAGCCTGGGAACTCTCTGAGGGCAGGGACTTTATCTTCAGTCTCTGTACCACAGTGATCAATACAGGTTTGTTGAATTTGGGGAAAGCATGGACTTTCAAGTCAAAGGTAGTAAGTGAATTGATGGGGCCAGTTCAGTCTTTCAGCTTGATTAATCCAATGGGTTGATTCAAGTATTCTCATTTACTAAGTAGCTTAAAATGCAGAAGTATCCACTTTGGAGCCACTGACTCTGTTACTTTCTAGTTATGTGATACTGGGTAAGTTACTTAAGCACTGTGATCTCAACTTACTAATCTGTAAAATGGGGATAATTATGTACAGCTATGTAGTTTCAATTATATATGAAATCTCATTGTTGTCTGGTACAGAGTAGGCATTCAATTTCTTCTGCTTACTTTTCTTTTGAATTATTAATAATTTTAGCAGTAAATATTTCTCTGTCTCTACTTTCCTGTTTGTTTATTCCAGAAATATTGACTGGATTTCCAAAATATTGATTCAGCTACACAATGCTGGAAAAACGTGGGTGCTTTTTATGCTTTGCTTGTATTTGATCATAACCATGTCCTGTGGACTGTCCTCAAGGAGGTCACAGCTGCTGGTGGTGGTCATGATGGTAAGCACAAGGCAGTGAACACACAGTGGGAGGGCAGCCGTGATAGGGCCAGGACAGAGTGCTCCGTAAACAGAGGGAAGTCCTCAGCGCAGACTTAGGAGACGGGGAAGCGACATCAGAGCTGAGCCCCAAAGGGTGAGGAGACACGTCAGGCAAGCATGGAATGCTGGCATGAGGAGGGGAGAGAAGGGCGATCCGGATGGAGGGAATTGCTGTGCCAAACCTGAGAGGCTAGAGAGTACGTGCCTTATTCCAGGAAACAAGAAATCCATCCTGGCTGGAGAGAAGAGTTAAAGAGGGAGAGTGAGAAGAGACGGATGGACATGGAGCCAGGAACAGCTAAGGCAGGCCCTCCTGGGCCCTAATAAGGTTGGATTTAGTACTTCTAGAGAAGCCACTGCAGGGGAAGGAAATTATCAGATTTGGGTGACTTCCAAATGCTAGCTGCAGTCAAGATTTTGGTGCTACCAAAGGCAGGAGACCTGTTAGCAGTCCCTCTGAAGACTGACATGTTAACCAGCCCCAGTTATTATGTGCATGGCATCCGGAAATCTAGAAAAGAAATATAGACAACCATCCACCTCTGCTCCTTTGCATTTCTAGAGCATCTTTCTTCCTAGGAGACAGAGGCTGGCAGGACAGGGATAAGGTCTGCAAAGAAGATACTAGAAGACTAGCACCAGGCACCAGAGACAAAATGGGTTTGAAGACTGTGGAGATGATAAAGGAAAGACATCTCTCAATCCCTGTTGAAAGAAATGATGAACTCCCAGCCACTGACCCTGCAGACATGATGTCCAACTGAGGGAACATGCATAGCAAAGTCTGAGTGTAGAGCTCTGACTGGATGAGTGGATGGATAGCTGGCTCACACTGGGTCTTCCTGGTTTATGGTGCAGATGAAGCAATTATCCAAATAATTGGATCAATGTTAATCACGTCAGCAATAAAGCCTACTTTGGGAACTGAATGTATCTGCTTGGCTCTCCACATTGATCCAATTAAGTGTGTAATTGTCCTGGGCCTATTCCACAGCCTCTTTAGGGTCTTAGCTCATGGCTGCTTTGGTTTCCCGAGGAGCTGGGGAAAGTGAGAACCGTTCTCTATTCTGTGATAAATGTGCTGTTCTTAGGCCTGGATCCTGCATCAGCCTTCCTGTGACAAGAAAGCTCGAAGAACAAATATCACAGAGATGGTGTGTTTTGATTGGTTGAACTGGCTAGACAAGAAGCCGATGGCCCAAGTTCAAGATCTGTCTTTACTACTAAGTGAACCCAAGAATTCACTCACCTGCTCTGGGTCTCTGTTGATCTATCTGCCTAACAGAAAGGGTAACAATTATCCTCCCTTACAGAGATTTCAGGAAATGTAAGGAGATCAAACACATATTTATAGAGCACCTCAAACATGTTAAACATTGGCCTATACACCAAAGACACAGAATTGAAGAAGTTTTTAAGCACTTGCAGTTCAATGGAAAGGCAAATAAAAGAAAATGAGGAGTGCTAGGACACAGCAGGAATAAGGAGCTGTTGCAGTTCATAAAGGAGTGTCTGGCTAAGAGCGAGGGGTGCTGAGAACTCAAGGAAGGCTTCTCAAAAGAGGTGGCCCCTAGCAAAGTTTCAAATCATGAGTAGGTGTTAGTCAGTGAAGGAAGTGGGAAGGACATTTCAGCCTGAGAACAGAGGATGAAATGGTTAGAAAAACACATATATTCTGTGTGCTGGTGTGGGGGATGTTCTGTGAAGATGTGGGCCAGGTCTATCTAAGGTGTGGGGACCTTGAAGACCATGAGTCTGGACTTGATCCTAAGGGCCATGCATAAGCTTTGGATGTTCAAGCAGGGGACAGACCAGCCAGACTTTCATTTCCAACGGCTCCCCTGGCTGCCGCATGAAAGATGGATTGAAAGAATAAGGCTGGAGGCAGGAAGTCTAATTAGGAAGCTGTTAATGGGAGAAAGGACAGATATGCTTCAAAACAAACCTGAAGGATCAAAGGCAGGATCTGATTGCTCCTTGGAAGCTCAGAGGAATAAAATTCATTTATTAAATCAGCCAACATTTATCAAACTCCTACTATGATCAGCTACTGTCAGCAGTACATTAACTGATCTTGCTGAGGGACAGGGCTCCTGGAAGCTTAGAGGTCTCCCAAGGTCTGGGTACCTACCCTTTTCTTCTGACAGGGATCACACGTGGTCCAGGAAGACCAGCTGGACAGCTCGCAATCAATAGGCAACGGCGTGACATCCACACTCCGCGTCTGTCTCGTCTTGGCAAGGCTCTCATTGACTGCATTTGACCCAAGAGAGGGTGGCCTTTCACCTCTAAAGGTCATCACAGAGAAGAGAGTGAAGTATCAGGAGGTAATTAAGTCTACATTCCACTGCCTATCCATCCATTCAATAAATATATATTTGCTCATTTATGCAAAGCTGGCTTCCCTGGTGGCTCAGTGGTAAAGAATCTGCCTGCAATGCGGGAGACCTGGGTTCAATCTCTGGGTTGGGAAGATCCCCTGGAGAAGGGCATGGCAACCCACTGCAGTATTCTTGCCTGGAGAATTCCATGGACAGAGGAGCTTGGCGGGCTACATACAGTCCGTGGGGTCACAGAGAGTCACACATGACTGAGGGACTAAGGACAGAACATTAGTTTATCAGTCAAGTATCAGTTAACTCATTCAGCAATATTTATGGAACCCTCAGTTATTGCCTCAGATTATGGCTAGCTACAGTCAAAAGAGTATTGCACTCTGAACAGAAGATCATCCATCAGCAGCTGGGTGATCTTGGTCTGGTTTTTCAGCCCCTGAGCACTTCACTTTTCTCACCTATATAATGAGAGAACATACCTCATAAGGCTATTTGAAGGATTAAATAAGAAAGTATATGTAAAAACACTTTATAAGGTCTAAAATGCTTGAGATAGACAGGGATTACAACCACAGCTAGATGTATGACCTCAAGCAGTACCCTTCCCATCTTAGGGCCTCTGTTTTATCCCCTGGAAAATGAGAAGTTTGAGTCCAGGTTCGATGCACGATACTGGATGCTTGGGGCTGGTTCACTGGGACGACCCAGAGGGATGGTATGGGGAGGGAGGAGGGTGGAGGGTTCAGGATGGGGAACACATGTATACCTGTGGCAGATTCATGTTGATATATGGCAAAACCAATGCAATATTGTAAAGTTAAATAAAATAAAATTAAAAAAAAAAAGAAAATGAGAAGTTTGGACTAGGTGGTTTTTAAGTCACTCTTTCATGTTATGAGTCTATGAAACTTTTTCTGAGAACAAATCATATTCAGGATACTGTGCTCAAGAGAACACAGAAATATAAGACACAGCTTCTGCTCTGGAACCCACAGTTTGTCTTAGGATAAGAGAAGACAAACATGTATCCTTCCTTGGCTCTTCCAGACTTTACCAAGGAGGCAGGGTTTTTAAGCATGCAGGATGGATGGTCTGAGTTGAGCTTTAGGACATCACCATGGTTGCAGTATGGAGGCTAGATGGAGGTGGGGAAAGCCCAGAGGCAGGAAAAGCAGGTAGGAGGCTCAAGCAATAGTACCAATGAGTGATGTGAGCCTGAACCACTCCGGCATCCAGGGGATAGAGAATGGGGGAGACAGACATATGAGATGTTTTTCAGGGGGAATGGACAGAGTGATGGGTAACCAGATGGGATGTGGATTAGAGAGAGAAAGGGGCTTAGGATGATGCTGGTTTCTAGTTTGGGTGTGTGGTTGGGTGGGTGGGGAAACCAGAAGCAAAGGAATTTGTTGCAGAAGATGGAGTTGGGGCATGCTGAGTTCCAGATGCCCGTGGCGTCACTCAATAAATAGTTCCTATGTAGATCTGGAACTCAGGAGAGAGATTTGCACTAGAGATACAGATCTGATCACGAAAAGCCACGGGAGAGGATAAAAATATTCCTGAGAGATACCAGCCAAGAATAAGCCCTGGAGAGACTAGTGTCTGCCAGGCTAGAGTGAAGATAGTACATAGAGGTGAGTGGGGGATGGGAGAGGTAGGTGGTGCTACACCTGCAGAGCAGTCAAACAACATGAAACCTGAAATCTGTCTAGAAAATAAGGTAACACTTTTTGTTTAGTCCCTGGCACTCATGGGACATTGAGTAAAACAGGCAAAGAAAGGTCATGTTCTTTAATCTGTTTATGCCTCCAGTTTCCCCATGTGTAATACGATGGGTATATTATAATTTCTGTTTTTCTTCCATCTGAAAAAATGTATAGCAGTGTAAAATTCTTTGTAATTTGTGTTTCTTTTCAAGGCATAAAGGGAGAAAAGAAAGAGAATTAAGATTTGTTGAGCATCCAGGACTTGTCAGGTCCTGCATGAGATGTTTCACCCTTGCCATCTTATCTAATCCTGACAGCAATGCTAGAAGGCAGCAACCTCCTAGACAGATGAGGGATATGGTCAAGAGCCACGTGGGGGTCCGAGCTGAGCTCTGCTTGCCTCTAGTCTCTGTGCTGCATTCATTTCCGTACACTACCCAGAAAGAACAGGGCCAGCATTCCCTCTACCAGTCCCCTCCATCTCCAGGCAAGGCCTCCTTCATCTCCTTGTCCAAGATTCAGTCCTTAGGCAGAGGCATCACATAATCTCCACTAGCACATCACTTCAGACAAGGTCATTAACAATACATTCTCACTTGGCAAAAGTCCTAAAAAGAGAATAATATTAACTACAGTGAAATCCATCTCCATGACCACCCCAGAGACCAGCAAAAATCAATTGCCTCGTAAAGTTGAATGTTTAATGAAAGGTCAAAGACTACTGGAAACCACATGTGGGTTCTTTAAAATGGTTACTTGAGGCAGGACTTGCACAGCAGTTGGGGGTGGGGGGAGGTGGTTAGAACTGTGCTCTTATCTACTAATTTTCCCAGGTTTGACAAAACAATACTCTCTGTGATTTGGCTTCACCTTAAGTATGCATTTGACAGCGCTGCAGGTATCCTCTTCCTGTTTTCACTAAGAAACCGTTACATTGTGTTTTTAGCAACTATCCATCCATTTTGGCCCACAGTGGAGACTGAGCAGATAAGTAATGTGTACACATGCTATTAAGAGTCACAATTACTTTCTTCTCTGAGATTTGAAAGCCTGTTAATGGGCAAGATGATCACTTACAGAAGGAACTTAGTAAAAAGTAGTTATAACCACCAGATCTCTCATTTTTGCACCCAATTTTCATTACAGAGGTGGCAATATAATGAGGTAATCAGCTGAATGAATAGTCTGTTTGTAAATTACACTGGATAAGATGTGTGTGGTTTATTAGTACTACAAAATGCAAATCTGAAAGCAAGTGTGTGCATGCTAAGTCGCTTCAGTTGTGTCCCACTCTTTGTGACCCTATGGACTGTAGCCCACCAGGCTCCTCTGTCCATGGGATTCTCCAGGCAAGAATACTGGAGTGGGTTGCCATGCCCTTCTCCAGGGGATCTTCCCGACCCAGGGATCAAACTCTCATCTCTTAAGTCTCCTGCATTGGCAGGTGGGTTCTTTACCACTGGCACGATTTGGAAGCCATCTGCAAGCGAGGCTAGCATTCAATTGCATCTTTAATTCCTGGGACTAGCATGGACCCAACAGAAGACAGGGGCAGTCAGGACCTCTGTGTATGGCTATTGTAACATGTGCCTTCACACTATGAATTTACAGAGATGAATCAGATGGGTGTTCTGACCAACGGACTTGACTCTGTCATTCAAAATTCTCTTTATGCTTTAATGTTGAAAAATTAAACATGCCCAGAGAACTACAGAAAACAAATAATAAATACTCAGGTACTCACAACCCAGGATTGGCAATTGCTAACATTTTGATATACTTCCTTCAAGTCTTTTTTTTTTTTTAATAAAAAATAACCTTATAAATTTGACATGTGTGGTTGACACCAGCTCCAGATCCATTTTCCTCTCATATTCTTCAGAGGATACTACAGTCATCAATTTGGTATATATCCTTTCAGTCTTTCAAATGTTTACATATACACATATAGACAAAAGATACAGCATTGCTTTTGTGAGCTGCACTCATACGAGGCATAGTATTCTATAACCTGCTTTTGTCAATCAGCATGGTGTTTCCAGGGACTGCCCTGGTGGCCCGGTGGCTAAGGCCCTGTGCTCCCAATGCAGGGGCCCAGGTTCAATCCCCAATTAGGGAACTAGATCCCATATACCATCCCATGACAAAAAGATTCTACATGCCACAGTGAAGACTGAAGATCCCATAGGCCACAGCTCAGACCCAGTGCAGCCAAACAAATAAATTTTAAAAATAAATATTTAAAAAACACTGCATTTCTGGCCCATATATGTTGACTCATAAAGATATCTTGTTCCTTCCTTTTATCTAAATGTTCCATCATAAGACAGGCATTTAACATTTTCTTTTTGAAGGACATTTACAGTTTTTCATCGTTTGGCAATTGCAAAAAATGCAACAGCAAACACCCTTCTACGAGGTGTTGGAATGTATCCCCCACGTAAAGTCTGACAAGAATGAACCTGCCTTTCCTCGAGGTGTGTGGAATGCTGAGGACATATTTCACTCAGTTCTTGTCTCCTAGTCTTTCTAACAGGAGTCTCTGATCAAAATAAAGATGGATCCACCATGCACGGCAGGATTAGGTCAGCAGTAAATTGCGAGCCATCAGTTTATATAGATGGGGTATGTCAATATATTTTGGCTTTCTGTAGAAATGCCCTGACACAACAACTTTCTTGTCATACACAATTTGTTAGGCAGCTGCATCTCCTTTGCAAATAAAATCCTTCCTCTTTGCTGGAAGGGGCAGCTTCTGGGTGGCAGATTTTCCATTTCTCTTCTCTGTGTCATTTGCTGTTGTAGACATGGAATTTAAAGCCACATCTCAAGGCAACACATGTGTGGTCCAGAGATACAGAAATGGCCTTGGAGTCCAGCAAGGCAGATCCACAATGCAGGTGGAGAAAGGAGAATGTATTAGCAAGAGGCAGAAAAATACAGGGGCTCTGGAACCAGAAAAAAAAAATGGATTTGGATCCATATTTTGTTACATATTAAGTGAGGAATCCTGAAATAGTTGCACTCTCTCTCCAAACCTCAGTTTCCTTCTCTGTAAACTGTAAATGATAGCACTTACCTCAAATAGCTGTGAGGATCAGACCTAATACATCTAAATGCCTTACATAGAGCAGCAATAAATAAACACAGGTCTGTCTTATGAAGATGGAATGAGAATTTCATCTGACTTGATTAGAAGAGTAACTAAAATTGGTAGCCTTTCTTAGCTAATATGAAGGTCTCAGCATTTTCTATAGCAGAACTGAAGGCTATTCTTCCATTTCATCTAAGGGATTCAAACATATGCCATGTTCAAGACTGCTCCATGGGAATCACAGGTCGAGGCCAATGCACTAAATCTGGATTCAGCTAAGGGTTTGAGACTCATGAGATGTGAATGAATCTCTTCTCCTTTCTGAGGACCCACTTGCTCCTCTGCATAGTGTGAATAGGTACAACAGCCATCTCATGACATCACTGGAGGGTTCAGCAAGGTTTCCCAGCCTGTCAGCTTCACTCATCTTACCCCTTCATGTCCTACATCCAAGTGAACTTCCTAATATGGAAGTCTGACTGTGTCAATCCTTCCATGGCTCCCCACTACTGAGGATAAAGTTCAAGGTCCTTAGCCAGAGTACTGGTGCCCCCTCCGAGCTCTTTCCAGGATCTGACTCCTGCCAACTCTGCCTTGGTCCTGTATTTGGCAGCTCCTCACTTTAGCTTGCTCCCTGAGTAGCTCAAATGATAAAGAGTCTGCCTGCAATACGGGAGACCTGAGTTCAATCCCTGGGTTGGGAAGATATCCTGGAGAAGGGCATGGCAACCCACTCCAGTATTCTGGCCTGGAGAATCCTATGGACAGAGGAGCCTGGTGGGCTACAGTCCATGAAGTCACAAAGAATTGGACACGACTGAGCGACTAACACTGTTACTATACCTTGGCCTGGACGTGCAGCTGCAGGAACAAGCCAGGCTCTTTCATCTCCACGCCCTTGTCCAGGCTGCTGCTTCTTCCTGGAATGCTCTTCACCCTCTCCCATTTGGCAAACACCTACTCCTACAGAAATATTCAGCTGAACCCTCGACTCTTCTAGAAGCCTCTCCACACTGTCTTCGGAAAAGCCAATCACCCCTTCACCCTCTCCCATTTGGCAAACACCTATTCCTACAGAAATATTCAGCTCAACCGTCCTCTCTTCTAGAAGCCTCTCCACACTGTCTTCGGTAAAGCCAATCACCCCTTCTTCTCTGGTTTTCCACTTGTTCCTGTACTCTCTCTCGCAACAGTACACCTAGATGTGCTCCCATGTTGATTTTCTCCACGAGAACATGACCCCTTTGTGTCCTATTCATCTCAGCATCCTGAGAGCCTGTGAGAGGTCCCACACAGGGGTCCACATGTGGGTAGGGTTGCTATAACCCCTTTAAACCCTCCATTCCAGACACATTTCCTTGGATCCTGATAGACACATAGTACACACAAGGAAGGCCTTGGCTGCTTCATTCTTCTCAGGAACAAGTTGAGGTTCTTTCTATAGTAATAGCTAACAGTCATTGAGTGCCCAATATGGGCAGTGAAAACTCACCGCCCTGGTCTCGGGTGGTGCCCAGCAGGGGCTGAGTGCTCAGCAGAGCTGACACCAGGGGCCGTCCAATGGGCACCAGCTGCTCCTCCCATGAGAGGCTGTGCATGCATAGCCTTTATGTGATGAGTGAGAGAAATGACGTTAACGGTCCTTCCTCTGATGGAACGGCTCACAAGGAGCCTGGGACACGACAGCTTCAGCCTCTCTCTGCAAGGGCAGCAGCTTCTCCCACACCAGGACGATCCCCCAGCTGATACATCACTGAGGCTTCCTTCACTGGATCCCGCCTTGAACTTTCACTCAGATTAAGTTTGAGCTTTCAACTCAGATAGTTTCTTTAGCCTGTTTTGCACCCAATTAAAAATAATCCTAAAAGATTGAATATCTGGAGTTTGTGTGTGTGTGTCGGGGGGAGGGTGGTTTGAGAGCAAAAATTTAGCCTGATGAACAGGTAGAGTAGGTCACTCTTGCATTAAAATCATTGCTATAAGTTGGCTTTTCTTCCTCCATATATAACAGACCTTTTGCTTAAGCAAGTATGCTGAGGCTTTGTTCAGAATACAGAGCAAGGATCCTATTCTTCTTAGCGTGATAAAATACCTTTAAACGCGTCAGTTTCCTACGAGAACTTTTGTTGAAGTCAGTGGCTGGGTTCCACAATAATTTGAAGAGTTGTTGATATAGTGTAATCAGATGCATGTAAATTGCTTCAGGAGATGTTCCTTATTCAATAGGCATGTGACAAGGAGAGAGGGTCAGCATGATATGGCTTTATATTCCCCATCATATTATTGATTAAGGAAGTCATTTGGAACTATCACCTACCTGGAGCTGGGCACACTGAAAGATCCCAGGGCAGCACAGAGAAGAAACAGCTCTACCGGTACCCTCCAAGCCCATGTCCTGGAGGTCTTCATTTTCCCTCTGCGACAGGAAGTCTGACTGCAGCTCCCGGTTCCATGAAGAGTCTACCCAGGGAGTTCTGTCGTCAGCTTCTGTTTCCGGAGAGTAAACAGCTGGGCAAAGTAAACAGAAAGCCACCAGTGACCAGAAACACCTAGACTTTGCACAGACAGAAGACTTATCTGGGACTCCAGACACCAACAAGAATGGTGGAAAGCTTAGATTTTATTCACGTGTAATGGATTCTGGTGGAGAAAGCAATGGCACCCCACTCCAGTACTCTTGTCTGGAAAATCCCATGGACGGAGGAGCCTGGTAGCCTGCAGTCCGTGGGGTTGCTAGGAGTCAGACACGACTGAGCAACATCACTTTCACTTTTCACTTTCATGCACTGGAGAAGGAAATGGCAACCCACTCCAGTGTTCTTGCCTGGAGAGTCCCAGGGACGGGCGAACCTGGTGGGCTGCCGTCTGTGGGGTCGCACAGAGTCGGACACAGCTGAAGTGACTTAGCAGCAGCAGCAGTAACAGATTAAACATTTGTCTCCAGCATTTACTGATAACCCTGAGAGCCACAGTGATAGCAGCACATGAAAAAGTTCAATAAATACCTTTTACTTATCACCTGCACCCTTCACCTATCACCTCTCCTGTGTTAAAGGTAAGAAGACTTGATGGTTTAGCACAGCAAAAGCAGGTGCCACTCATGTAGGGTAATTCAGACTTGTTTTATTTGAGCCTGGAAAAATGCTTCCCCTTTGAATTTTCATCTCTGAATGGCACTCTGTGCCCTGTCATTTTTACGTACCATTAAACAGGATGAAGACAAAATGTGATTCTCAGGGTCTCCTGTTTTCATTTTTGGCCATTTCACAAGGCATGCAGGATCTTAGTTCCCCAACCAGGGACCATACCCGTGCCCCTTGCATTGGAAGAATGGAGTCTTATCCACTGGACCACTAGGAATGTGCTCTAAGGGTCTCCTGAAATGGCATAATCCAAGCAAACGTTCACTTTGATACCTGTAGAAATGATTCCTAGAAACGATTGCCTGTGGCCACATGTGAGGTGTGTCTTTACATTTTCAGGTCCATTGCAGCCGAAGCGTTAGCCCTGACTCCCAACCTGGAGGTGGTACCCACCCTGCCTGGCAAGGAGCACAGAGGTGTGGTGTGAAAGAGGCATGGTGCAAACTCAAAGGTCATATACAAATGGCCCCGGCTCCCAAATGTACCCCTACCACTGACCTCTCAGGATCAACAAGTTAAAGTCCAAACTTCACTGACCAGGCATTTACAAAACCAATCTTCAGACCATAGAGAATTAAAGGAACGGGGCCAACAACCATCCTATCTCTGTTGATCAGGCGGGTGTAGGTGAGGGTCCTAAGAGGGAACAGGCAGTGGGCAACTTGAGGGTGGTCTGGTAGAAAGAACACAGACTGGATTTGACTTCCTTGAACAAGCTACCTAATTTCTTTGAGACTATTTTTTTCCCATCTGGAAAATGGGGATCATGATTCATTAATACTTAGCTCATAAGGTTGTTTTGAGGCTTAACTATATAAAACATTAAACCCTTGACTTATTCCTGACACGGGTTGGAAGCACCAGCCTGCTCCCTGTCCTGCCCTGTCTGCTGAAACAGCTGGGCTGGGGTTTGGGAGTGCAAACAAGGAAGAGTGGCAAGGGGATGGATGGAAAGCCACAGAGGGCAAAGGCCCTTCACAGTAATTGTGCCCAGAACACGGAACACAAGCTCTGCTCTCAGACCCTCCCGTGTGCATTCCACTTGTCATTATCCCAAGCTCAAGGCACCATCTCATCGCTGTCCCAAAGGATGCAGTGACCTGAACTTTGACACAATTGATTGTGGTAGTTAATCATTTGTAAACAAGCAGAAAATTGCATTTCAAGAAAGATCCATGTCCTTTCTCGTTTCAGCTTGCCTTTAAGAGGAGCCACATCTTTACACGATGGGGTTCTTGTTCAACCTCCTAAACTTGAAGGACTCATGGAGAAAGCCACACATTTTAGAGAAAACAGTTACATGAATGAGTCAGGTGCTCACTCACCTCTAGATTTTTTATACATATATTTTTTATGCTGTTCCTTCTTCTCAGAATATGTGCCATGTAGCTAAATATAAGTCATTTCTTATGTTTCATATTAACATCACTTTCTCAAGAAAGTCTTCCCAATGGACTTTTCTGGGCTTGATTCCAGGCACCAATGGGTCTCCTGGAATTCCAACCTCATAGCGCCCCCTGGTGGCTTTAGGTGCTACTCGGCCTCAGGCTGTGGTGATAATACAGGTATTTTTCATGGACAGTTCTTAGCAATCTAACAGTTTTCCCCATATATCATCTTGTTTGATCTTGACAAAAAAAACCGAAGTGTCATCTTATATGCCTCTGAGATAAGGTTCCTCAATTGGTTCTATAGTTGATAAGAGATAAATCTATGGCTAGATTCAAGTTGGTTTTTTTTCTTCCTTATTCCTAACCTCTTCTTTTTATAATTCCTATGCTTTACAAATGTCCTCTTAGGAATTTACAGGACTGATGAATGTCTAGTACAATGATCATGCCTGCCTCTCCATTCTCTGGCCATAGCTCTCTTCTTTGGCCAGGAAAGCGGTTTTTAAAACAATCATGGGCCTTCAGGCTTTTAAATGATATGTAGCAATTCATAGCTCCACGTCTATGGACCTACTGACAGTGTTGTTTTTCCCCACTTTGATAATTAATTTTCTAGCCTCCAGTTCCACAATCAATGCTACATGGTTTAGGTTTTTGTTACAGTAACATTCCACTCCTGGTACCCACTTTTTTGTAGTAGTTAGCTTTTGCTGTAAAACAAATACTCCCCAAACTTGCTAGCTTAAAAGAATGGCCATTTATAAGCTCAAAATTCTTTGGGTCATCAAGTAATTCTGGGCTAAATAAGCTGGGTGGTTCTGCTAGTCTTGCCTGGATTCACTCATGCAACCTCAGCCAGTTAAGAGGGTTGGCAGGGGGCTGGTTGCTACAGAATGGCCTTACTTACCAGCCTGAGGATCCATCCTTTCAGTCTATACATCTGGGTTGTTGGCCGATGTGATGGGATAACTGAGCAGCACGTCTCCAAAAAAGACTAATTAACCAAGGCTCTTTCACGGTGGTCTTCATGGTTCCAAAGAGCAGCAGGAAAGCATAGGCTCCAATGCACAAGTGCTTTTAAAGCTCTGACTGAAGTATGTCTTAAGACATGGCCAAATCCACATTCAAGAGATAGAGACATAGATAATATCTGTTGATAGGAGGAAAAGCAGAGTCACTTTGCAAAGGGGTGTGCATCAGGGTTTGTTGGAGAGAATCTGGGGACATTTTGCAATCCACCTCAAACATGCTACTTTCATGCTGAAGCAGTTAAGAGCCAGCGTGCCTTGTCCATTTCTCTCTTCTTCTGTGCTGGTGACTTCAAAGCATGTGCTAAGGTAACAGTGTCTTATGATGGAGGGAGCCTACAGCCCTGACACTGGTTGAGGAGAGTCCCTGCTGATCCATGAGGAACTTCCTATGAGTGAGATTTAAACTTTAATTGCACTATTTCGTTGAGACTTTGTGGTCTATATGTTACTACAGCAACAGCTACCCTACCCTGGCTAATATACTCTTCTGCTACATACAAAATTCAGTGTGCACGTGTGCTTTTCTATAGGAAAAAGTCTATAGCCCTCCTCAGATTCCAGAAGGATATGAGACTCAAAAGAAGTAAAAATAAAATAACACAAGAAGCAAAAATTCCCTCAAGAGCTAGAACTTCTTCGGCTCACAGAATTATCTGTGGTCTCTTTGAAGGCAGTGCAAAGCAGTCTGAAATGTTTGGGACATCAGACAGACCTAGATTGGCATTTCATTTCTCTCATTTATTACCTTATATCCTGAACAAATCCCTTAAGCTCCCCGAGCACTGGTTTCCCTCGTTTCCAGTGTAGGCTTGTTGAAATAATATTTCAATAATCATTTACTGAGAGCTACTAGATGCCAGGTACAATCCTAGGTGCCTAGATATACAAATGAATATGTAATAGACCTTCCTGTAAGAGCTGGCACCATGGTGAGAGGGACAGACACAGTCATATATCAGGGCAGTACCGTGGTTTGGATTTAGCCGAGTGTGTGTGTGCACATGTGTGCACCCGCATGGGTGTGCATGTGGTCACTGGGAAATGTTTCTCAGAAGTGATGCTTGAGTTGGCCCCTCGGGGGTCAGGAGGAGTTAACAAACCAAGCACCAAAGGGAGGGTGTGTGGCAGTTCAGCGAGAGGCCAGAAAAATCAAGATGCAAAGGTGAGAAATTACACTGCATGTGCGGGGAACCTAAGACAGTCAGTGTCGCTGGAGTCTGGAGTTCAGCTTGAGTAGTGGAAAGGAATGAAGCTAGAGAGGCAGATGGGAGTCAGAAGTGGGGCTCGATGGGCAGGGCTAATGATATGGATTTTATCCTCAGTGCAAGGGGGAGCTCTCGATGGGTTTCCGGAGAGAAGGAAGGGGGTAGCTTTCTTTGTGAGAGAGATTGCTAGGCTGCAGTATAGAGAATGGATTAGAGGGAGGCGAATTGGAGCAGAGAGACCGGTTAGCAGACTGTTATAATAGTCCTTTGAAAGATGATGAGGGCCTGAATTAGGGCAGTGGTGGTGCCAAAGCAAAAGAGGGCATAAACACAGTATCCGTCTCCTGTCGTTGAGAAAAGCAAATAACATACTCTGTGAATGGCTTTGTAAACAATGCAACTGTGCACAAAGGTGGGATTATTATGACCGAGATTATGGTTCTCTGTTAAGAAGGGTATATTAAGTACCCAGGGCTGAGCTTAGCAGCTGTTTCAAGCAGCCGCCCTCCACACAGCTCATGCTTTCTTCTTGGTCACCTGGTCCTGTGGATTAATGTGCCAAGACTTGTCTATCTTAAGTAGAGTTCCTTGTCTTCCAGGCTCACCTCCCAGAATTCTGGAGGTAAAGCTTTATGCCCCTCCTGCTGTTTCAGAGTCCTCATCAGGGTCTGGGAGTCCCTCACCTCCAAGGTTTCCACTGTAGGTTTTTCCGTGAGTCTTGGGGAACCTGATTTAAAACAGCCCTTGGCATCCTGCTGTGATAATTGCATCACCAGTGGTGGTGACTCATATTGGGACTCATCCGTGGAGGGGTGTTATCACCAGGGTGGTGCAAAACGGGGCCAGACAGAAGTATGAATGGGCTGAGAGGGCAGCAGGCTCTTTGGAGGACTAACTGGCAAAACAATAACCCACGGGAGAAAAGGAAATGTCTCTATTCTGAAAATAGAAACATGAGAAGGGAAAAAAAAAAATAGCCAGTAAAATGAATGAAGAGTCCAATCTTCTCATGGAAAGAGAATATGGATCCCCAGCCCCTTCCTCTGAGGCAGTTGGCTTCACTACATTCCTGGCACCCCCACAATTCTGCCTGGGTCTATGACTAAAGTCACGTGAAATACAGGGAGAAGTGTGAGTGCCACTTCACCCTCCCTTGTGCCATTCTACCGTCAACTACAAATTGGCACTTGCCATCTACCTCTGCAAGGATTCAATCAGGTGCTGCTGTGGCTGCTCACCTTCAGCACCCCCTGAAGGGAGTTCAGGTCGGAGAGCAGAAATGAGGCACTCTGTGCTCTGGAAAAACTGGCAGAACAGACCTCCAGAGAGAGAGATATTTTCAGGAGCTGATTTTATGAGCCCAATTCTTGCATTCCCTCATATTTAGAAAAGCACTTAATTCCTTTATGGTGACATCTGCTCCTCAGGACTAGCAGAAAACCTTCTACCAAAAAAAAAAAAAAAAAGCTTGATTGCATGTACTTCCCTTTTACCAAAATCACATATACACTGAGCCTCCCCACTACCTCTTTGGAGCAGTTTCTCAAGAGCTACCTAGGATGCCGTCTCCCAAGATATAGTTCTCATTTTGCCCCAAATAAAACTTAACTCACAACTTTAACATTGTGCTTTTGTTTTGTTTTGTTAACACTACTCTCCCTCTTTTCCTTCAACCACCTGCCAAATGTGGATACCTGTGGTGACCTTGGGAGTCGGTATTGGAGAAGGTGGAAGCTCTGGCAGGTTGGATTCTTGTATGACTGTGGAGCAGAAACTCTCCCCACTCCCTGATGAATGGTCTATGCCTGAGCAAGAAAGTAACTTCGACTGTGCTGAGCTGCTAAGAGTGTATACAATGAAATTCTACTCAGCCATAAAAAGAACAAAATGTTGCCATTTTCAACAATAAGGATGAACTTCGAGGGCGTAATGCTAAGTGAAAGAAGTCAGATGGAGAAAGACAAATACTCTGTGATGTCACTTAAATGTGGAACCTAAAATGTAGAACAAAATAGTGACTATAACAAAAAAGAAACAGACTCACAGATACAGAGAACAAACTAGTGCTTACCCGTGGAGAGAAGAGGGAAGGGACAAAAGGCGTCAGGGAGCGGGAGGCGCAAACTGTTGGATGTAATGTAAGTTCAAGGATGTGTTGTACAACACACACAAAAAATGCCAATATTTGCAATAACTATAAATAGAGTGTAATCTTAAAATTGTATAAAGACTAAGGAAAAATTTTAATTAAAAATAAAAACATAAATGCCAATAAAAAGGAAATAAACTTCTATTGTGCTGAGCTGCAGAGATGTCAGTGTTTTCCTGTTATGGCACATTACCTAAACTAATACACTCTCTTTCCCACAGTTCTCATTCCCACCCCCATGGAACTGGCAAATCTCCCTTGGAAAGGAGTCATGGGTTCTAAACAGTAGCCAGTATCTTCGACAGTGCTGGTGCTGGCAGAAAAGCAGCAGAGGAGGCTCCCTGTCTACGCCAGGGTTTGGTTTGTCCTTTCTGATGATGGGTATGGGATTCTGTTTCTCTATTATATGTATATCTCTGCAAATAAATATGGATAGGTGTTTCTCTCTGGATCCACACAGATGCCTTGTTTCTTCTATTCTCGACGGTTGATAAAGGGTAGGTATGTATTTCTCTCTGGCTGCAAGTAGACAGAACAGACATAAGACACTGAGCATAAGCAGGACAGTTTGGGAAAACAGAGGGAATGTGTCAAGAACAGAGGATCAGCACTGATGGGGTGGTCAGCACTGTAAAGGCCAGATAGATGGGGAAAGGTAGTGGTGGGCTCCAAAGGGAGGGCTGGCCAGAATGCCAAGAGGAGAGGCAGCTGTGCAGGTTCTGCCTCCATCATCTGGGATGTACTTATCAAATGCAACTGGAAAGATCGGGAGAGCCCTCCTAGGTACAAATAGGCTTAATGCTAGTGATTTAGAGCTGGAAAGGGCAGACTGCTTGGTTCCTAGTTATTGACAAGAGCACTGATCAGAGAGACTCTACAGTATATGTAAGAAGAAGGGGTAAAGAAGAAACATTAGCAGACAGATGGGTCATGACAGTGATGAAGAGTATACTTTTAATGCAGTCCTCAAACTGGGGGAAACTTCGAGGAATATCATGAAGCAGCAGTGTGTCTGGGATCCACACATGGGCAAAGTGGATGATTCATAGGTTACCTAGTGGTTCTCAGAATCTATACATAATTGCATGTTTCATATTGGAGCACAGTACATCATATTTTCTATGAAACACTTCTGGTTTCCAGTGTCTACGGATATTTCACTGACCCTGTAAAGTCCATTGGTGTTACTGGCATAGGCAATAAAATGCCTGGAGTTCAACACAGAGTAACAGGCTTTTGTAAATGTTTTTAGATTAAAGTACAGGCAATTATTTAAAAATAAAATATTGAGTACTCATTTTCTAATTTCAGATTATTTCCAGGAATGCTAGAAATGCGTAAGGAGGGGAAATAGGATTCTGCCTGGCAATATGCCAGGAAACTAATTACCTGGGGGACTTGAAATGACTCAATGGATTATGTAGTTGCATTGATTTTGTGGATTAACTGTGGAAAATGGTGAAATTTAAGCCCCCTTGTTCATCTGTTCATTCACTCACTAGTGGATCAAGTTCAAACTTCTTAGCCTGGCAAATGAATATTTCTCAGTCTATGCTTTAGTTCCTCTGAACTTCATATCAGTGTATCTATATTTATTCAAATATCTAGATATTTTTGACGTCTACTGTGCAGGGAGCCTTGGGTTAAAGTGGGGGATGCAGCAGTAAATAAAGCCCATGTTCCTTGCCAACACGGAGCTCCCAGGTTCCTAGAGGAAATAAACTTGAGTAATTGTACATATCTATGATGACGACCTGAGTAACTATAAGTAAAATCATATACTTGCCCGATATTATTAGGGTGATGTCTTGGGGAGGGGAAGGAACTCTGGGAAAGTTTACTTACACTTGGAAACCCAAACTAACAGTATAGTGGTTAAGTGATCAGATTTTTAATTACTGATGCAATTAATAACGTTACCAGAGTTTCTGTTATCCAGTGTTGCCATGAATAATCATCTCAAAGAACCTCTATACCACTGATACAGCCACTATGGAGAACAGTATGGAGGTCTTCAAAAAACTAAAAACAGAGTTGCCATAAAATCCTGTAATCCCACTCCTGGGCATGTATCTGGAGAAAAGTATGATTTAAAAAGATACATGCACCCCAGTGTTCACTGCAGCGCTATTTACAACAGCCAAGACACAGGAGCAACCTAAATGTTCACCGACAGATGAATGGACAAAGAAAATGTGGTGCATACACACCACAATGGAATATGGTGCATACACACCACAATGGAATATTCCATATTCACAATGGAATAATGAAATACAATGGAATATTACCTAGCCATCAAAAATAATAAAATAATCCCATCTGCAGTGACATGGATGGACCCCGAGATGATCATGCTAAGTGAAATAAGCTAGAGAAAAACAAACGCCATATGATATCAGTTATATGTGGAATCTAAAGGATGACACAGATGAACTTATCCACAAAATAGAAACAGACTCATAGACATATAGAGCAGACTTTTGCTTGCCAACGGGGAGGGAAAGATTAAGAATTTGGAATTAGCAGATGCAAACTATTATACAGGATGGACAAGGTCCTACTATAAAGCACAGGGAGCTATATTCAATATCTTGTAAAAACTCTAATGGGAAAGAATATGAAAAAGAATGTACACACACACACATATAAACATATATAAATGTTTATATATATATACGTATAACTGAATTATTTTGCTGTATAGTAGAAATTAACACATTGCAAATCAACTATATTTCAATAAAATACATTTTAAAAAAGGATCATCCCAAAACTTAATGACTTAAAACATCAATTATTTTACTATTACTCACAATTCTGGAGGTCAAGAATTTGAACAGGGCCCAGCAGGAGTGGTCATCTCTGTTCTATATGATGTCCACTGGTTCTGGAACATTCCAGATGGCTTCTCCACTCATATGCCTGTTGACTCAGCTGGGCAGTTTTCTGGGGCCTCTGTCCTCAGGGCCTCTTCTTTAGGTGACCACTCCACTTGGGGATTCTTACATGCCAGTTCAGAGCTCCAGGAAGCTGCCAGACCAAAGCTCTAGTCTGGAACTGGTGCTACTTTGCTTGTGTCTCATTCTATGGGTTATAGTGAGTCACAGGGCCTGCCCTTGTGGAAGGAAGAGACACACAGGTGTGAATACAGGGAGGTGTGGTTCACTGGGAACCATCTTTGGAGACCAGCTTCCTCATTCAAGAAGTGGCATCGTTTAATAACACTGTTGTTTTTAAATATGTCTTAATCAGGAGAGCCTCCTTCTCCTCCAAAGAGTCTGCAAATACCTTTCTTTAACCACTGTTTCTAGAAGCTATGGCTCACAGAGGGAGGTGGGCGTTTTTGATTAGACAGCTGGGTATGCCACTGTCCCACCACCATGGGAGAACACCATCTCCAGGCTCACAGGTAAGGCAGCAATTCTCTGATCAGGAATCAAGACTCACACCAACTTTGAGAACTGGCAGGTGTAAGACCAAGGTCTTCCTTCAAAGGATTTAAAGACTTGTGATACATGGAAATGACACAATGCAGACACAGAGCATCAGCGAGAAGAGCAGGGACACTCAGAAGAGAGTCAACAGACCTGACAAGCAAAAGAAAGCAGGAGGCGCAGCTCAACCTGGACTGAGGCTGCACCCTCAGCTGAGGAAGACGGCAACATCAGGACCCCAGTCTAGCGTCTCCTTAGCACGTTCTACATTATTTCAGCTTTACTGGGTCATAACAGACATATGACACTAGGCCTGCCTTGCATACACATTAAGAGAACTGGCTTTGCAGTCAGAATGGCCGGTTGTAAATAAAGCCTGCCTCTTGCTGGATGAGTGGACTTGTGTCAAGTTATTGACTTTTTTGTTTAGGTTGGTGAGGGTGTTTAGCACAGTGCCATGTACAGCGGGATTTCAAAACATTTTAACAATTAATATTATTGCCATTGTCCTGATGGTTAATTTCATAAATTCCAATGTATATGTCCCTCTGGCAGGATACACAATTCAGATGGGCTCCTCTATCTGTCTACTGATGAGAGAATTTTAGCACCCAGAGTGGACAAGACTAGGATGGCAGCCCTCTTGGCAGAGGGAACATTAATGTCTCTCTAGGTGTAGCCAGTACCCACCTTGAAGCTTGTGCTGGGGAAGAAGGCTGTGGCCTTGGTTCCTACACAGCATTGATGAATAGCAGAGTCAATGTTAAGGCTGAATCACCTGGGCATCGAAATCATACTGACTCACCAGCTGAGCTATTTCAAGTCCTAAAAGATGATGCTGCCCTCAATATGTCTGCAAATTTGGAAAACTCAGCAGTGGCCACAGGACTGGAAAAGGTCAGTTTTCATTGCAATCCCAAAGAAAGGCAATGCCACAGAATGTTCAAACTACTGCACAATTGCACTCATTTCACATGTTAGCAAAGCAATGCTAAACATCCTTCAAGCTAGGGTTCAACAGTATGTGAACTGAGAACTTTCAGATGTACAAGCTGGATTTAGAAAAGGTAGGAGAATCAGAGATCAAATTGCCAACATCACTTGGATCATAGAAAAAAAACTAGGGAATTTCAGAAAAACATTTACTTCTTCTTCATTGACTAAACTAAAGCCTTTGACTCTGTGGATCACAACAAACTGTGGGAAATTCTTCAGGAGATGGGAATCCCAGACACCTTACCTGCTTCCTGTGAAACCTCTATGCAAGTCAAAAAGCAACAGTTTGAACTGGACATGGAACAAAGGACTGGTTTAAAGGAGTACATCAAGTCTGTATATTGCCACCCTGCTTATTTGACTCACATGCAGAGTACATCATGTGAAATGCCTGGCTGGATGAAGCACAAGCTAGAATCAAGATTGCCAGGAGAAGTACCAATGACCTCGGATATACAGATGATACCACCTTTATGGCAGAAAGCTAAGAGGAATTAAAAAGCCTCTTGATAAAGGTGAAAGAGGAAAATGAAAAAGCTGACTTAAAACTCAACATCCAAAAAACAAAGGTCATGGCCTTCAGTCCCATCACTTCATGGCAAATAGATGGGGAAACAATAGAAGCAGTGACAGACTTTATTTTCTTCGGCTCCAAAATCACTGTGGACAGTGACTACAGCCATGGGATTAAAAGATGCTGGCTCCTTGGAAATAGTTCAGTTCAGTTGCTCAGTTGTGTCCGACTCTGCAACGCTATGGACTGCAGCACCTCAGGCTTCCCTGTCCATCACCAACTCCTGAAGCTTGCTCAAACTCATGTCCATCAACTCAGTGCTGCCATCCAACCATCTCATCCTGAAAAGCTATGGCAAACCTAGACACTGTATTAAAAAGCAGAGACATTACTTTTCCTACAAAGGTCTGTATAGTCAAAGCTACAGTTTTTCCCATAGTCATGTATGGATGTGAGAGTTGGACTATAAAGAAAGCTGAGCACCGAAGAATTGATGTTTTTGAACTGTGGTGTTGGAGAAGACTCTTGAGAGTCCCTTGGACTGCAAGGAGATCAAACCAGTCAATCCTAAAGGAAATCAGTCCTGAATATTCACTGGAAGGACTGATGCTGAAGCTCCAATAAATATTTTGGCCACCTGATGCGAAGAACTGATTCATGGGAAAAGACCCTGATGCTGGGAAAGGTTGAAAGCAGGAGGAGAAGGGGACAACGGAGGGTGATAGCTGGATGGCATCACTGACTCAATGGACAGGAGTTTGAGCAACCTCCGGGAGATCGTGAATGACAGGGAAGCCTGGTGTGCTGTAGTCCATGTGGTCGCAAAGAGTCAGACACAACTGAGTGACTGAACGAAGATAACACCAGCCCAAGAAAGGTATTTCAAAAAACTGCTTGATGTACAAACGAATTATTATAGAAGTCTTGTGTGAATTTCAATACGATTTTGATTTTTATGCAAAATATTACTTTGCTAGTTTGTATTCATCCTGAATGTACTAGTCAAATGGCTCTGGACCCATGTTTAAATAACTGCATTTGCCTAGGTCTATCACTCCTCCTTCTCAGAGGCTCTCTTGATTCTGGAAACTGACACCACAGTCTTTGTGCATGAGCCAGACAAGAAGGAATCCCCTGTCTCCTGAGAGGGCAATGTGGGCCATGGGTATGCACGGACTCTCTACCCCTGCTGCAGGGTGCCAATGTGAGTGTCCCAGTCCATTCGGGTTGCTATCACAAAACACCAGATTGGGTAGCTAATGAACAACAGAAACTTACTTCTCACAGTTCTGGAGGTTGGGAGTCCAACATCATGGTGCCAGCAGATTTGGTGTCTGGTGAGACTCCCTTCTTGGTTCATAGCCGTTTTCCAACTTGATGTATCCTTACGTAAGTAGAAGGGATGAGGGAGCTCTAGCATGCTATCTTAGGGCACCCTAGGGCCAGGTTTTCATCTTAAATTTAGCCAAATCTCAGACTTTTGACCAAAAGCAGACCACAACAATCACCAGAACTCTGACACCTCCAGGCATCCCTTCCTAGGTGGGCAGGGAGAAGAAACCCTCCAAGGAGAATGCATTGCTTTGAGTTTTCAGCCTTGGCCCCAATCACACAGGTGTTCAGCAACAGAGTTGGCATCCTCTAAATACTGAACAAGAACTGCAGTGCTAATGACCATCATAGCATAAGGATAATCACAGCAGATTTTATAAAAATGGGCTTTCATACTGACCACAGATAAGTGTAATCACATGCTCCCCATGGTGCTGCTTAGGCTATCATTTTTCCCAGGCAGCTCTGACCCAATTGCAGAAACATAAATTTTACAGAACTAAGAAGGAAAAGTGCCCCTCTTCTTAGCCCCCTCACTGCTCCGTGTCTCCAAAAGTGAGTCTCAGTTTCCAGGACGATGCTAGAGTGAGGGGAGGCAGGCGGCCAAGCCTCGGCCAAGGCTGCCTTGCCAGGCTTCTTGTCAATACCTGTTGACATTTCCTTGAGTAATCGTTCCGGGTGCCTCGGGTTTATTTCTTCGTAACGTTGGAAGGATTACGGGAGGCTTTATTGATTTTGTGGTTTCATGTGTGAAAGATCTAATCTTAATCCTCCATTGTTCATTTTCCTTAACCTTTTAATAACATGATAGGGAGGCAACCCATCAGAATGAAAATTGTTTCTGAGTCATGTTGTCATAAATATATGCCATAGACTACTTTATGGGAACAACCATATTTTTGGAAATAATAATACTGATAAAATTTGTATGGTGTATTGCAGTTTACAAAGCACTTTCTCCTATCAACTCATTTAATCCTGATGGCAATCCTGATAGGTAGAAGTTACTTTATTTATTTCGATTTATTTATTCTATGAGTCTTTCCACAACATGAATTTTTATTATTATTTGCTGTGTCACAGATGAGGAACTTGCATTGCTCAAGGTCACACAGCTTTTAAAAATAAGGTTTGGAGTCAGGGTGATCTGCACTCAAATCCTGAGGCTGCCAAAGTTGTCAACGTGTAACCTTGGATGAGGGCTTTAAACTCTATGGTTTCTTTACCAACAAAATGGGAATGCTGAAGCCTTTCTGGGATTTTGTAAGGGTTAAAGATGATGTGGACACCCCACCTGCATAGTACCTGGAACCAAAGTAAAGTCCAATAAATGTTCTCTATTATAATTTAACGGAAAAGGCAATGGCACCCCACTCCAGTACTTTTGCCTAGAAAATCCCATGGACAGAGGAGCCTGGTAGGCTGCAGTCCATGGGGTCGCTAGAGTCAGACATGACTGAGCGACTTCACTTTCACTTTTCATTTTCATGCATTGGAGAAGGAAATGGCAACCCACTCCAGTGTTCTTGCCTGGAGAATCCCAGGGATGAGGAAGCCTGCTGAGCTGCCGTCTATGGGGTCGCACAGAGTTGGACACGACTGAAGCGACTTAACAGCAGCAGCAGCAGCATTATAATTTAAATAACATTATTACTCAATAAAGGTAAGGTGTGAGTCAAAGACTCTTATGTCAAACCTTAGTTCTCCTTTGCTGGAGAGAAACTGGAATCTGGTTTCTCTCGCTCTCCTTCCCTCCTTCTCATCTCTGTTCTTAACTCTTAAATCCCCAGGGAATGAAAATAAACCAAAGCCTCTTCAGATGGATCCCTGGGAGTCCCTGGAGAAGAAAGAGCTAGCTGATAGGCATCAACACACTTGAGTCTTTTTCTCTGGAGTAGGATTCACTGGCGAATCCTGAAGTTGCCACATGAGATGGTCCTGGGCCCTGGGGGGTATCCTGCCATATTTGTGTCCCACGTCAAGGAAGGATGAAGGGGCAGGCAGAGGTTCTCAGTGTAGCTTGGAGAAGTTATGAGGATCACAGACGAGTTAAGAAAGGAGGGATGGGGGCTTTACTCCCAGTCTTGGCATTCACTAGCTCTGAGGTCTAGAGAAAGTAACCTTCTGTACTCTGACCCCAACTTTCTCATTTTTAAAATGAAAGTGCTTACTGTAATTTTTTCCCAGCCTAAATTCTGCTAGAAACCAAAAAAATAATTTAAATTCCACCCCTGTCCCATTTCCAACCTCAGAAATTAGAGAAGTGAAGAAGTAGGCAGGAGAAGGATGCATAAAAGAAAGAAAAAATGTTCATGTTAGGAAACTTCATCTTGAATGACTTCTAGTTTTCCCCTGGAACTCACTTTCTATGGGTTCAGTGCTCCAGACTGAAATGCATTTTCATACTTCCTATTTCATAGCTTTCTGTATTAACTGTTGGATATTATACAAAAGGCAGGTAAGACAGAAAAAAAATGTATCTCTAATACAGAATGGTAATGCTCAAAATTCTCCAAGCCAGGCTTCAGCAATATGTGAACTGTGAACTTCCTGATGTTCAAGCTGGTTTTAGAAAAGGCAGAGGAACCAGAGAGCAAATTGCCAACATCTGCTGGATCATGGAAAAAGCAAGAGAGTTCCAGAAAAACATCTATTTCTGCTTTATTGACTACACCAAAGCCTTTGACTGTGTGGATCACAATAAACTGTGGGAAATTCTGAAAGAGATGGGAATATGTGACCTGCCTCTTGAGAAATTTGTATGCAGGTCAGGAAGCAACAGTTAGAACTGGACATGGAACAACAGACTGGTTCCAAATAGGAAAAGGAGTTCGTCAAGGCTGTCTATTGTCACCCTGTTTATTTAACTTATATGCAGAGTACATCATGAGAAACACTGGACTGGAAGAAACACAAGCTGGAATCAAGATTGCCGGGAGAAACATCAATAACCTCAGATATGCAGATGGCACCACCCTTATGGCAGAAAGTGAAGAGGAACTCAAAAGCCTCTTGATGAAAGTGAAAGTGGAGAGTGAAAAAGTTGGCTTAAAGCTCAACATTCAGAAAACGAAGATCATGGCATCCGGTCCCATCACTTCATGGGAAATAGATGGGGAAACAGTGGAAACAGTGTCAGACTTTATTTTCTGGGCTCCAAAATCACTGCAGATGGTGACTGCAGCCATGAAATTAAAAGACGCTTTCTCCTTGGAAGGAAAGTTATGACCAACCTAGATAGCATATTCAAAAGCAGAGACATTACTTTGCCAACAAAGGTCTGTCTAGTCAAGGCTATGGTTTTTCCTGTGGTCATGTATGGATGTGAGAGTTGGACTGTGAAGAAGGCTGAGTGCCGAAGAATTGATGTTTTTGAACTGTGGTATTGGAGAAGATTCTTGAGAGTCCCTTGGACTGCAAGGAGATCCAACCAGTCCATTCTGAAGGAGATCAGCCCTGGGATTTCTTTGGAAGGAATGATGCTAAAGCTGAAACTCCAGTACTTTGGCCAGCTCATGCAAAGAGTTGACTCATTGGAAAAGACTCTGATGCTGGGAGGGATTGGGGGCAGGAGGAGAAGGGGACGACAGAGGATGAGATGGCTGGATGGCATCACCGACTCGATGGACGTGAGTCTCAGTGAGCTCCAGGAGTTGGTGATGGACAGGGAGGCCTGGCATATTGTGATTCGTGGGGTCACAAAGAGTCGGACACGACTGAACAACTGATCTGATCTGATTTCCTCTCTTTTCCCTCATTGCTTTCCCTCTCCTATTTTCTTTTCCTTTCCTTCTTTTCTACAAGAAAATGCATGATATTCTGGGTCAAATCCTGGATCTCCTTTGATAAATTCTAAACGTTGTGACTTCTGCTACTTGAAGTGAATTAAGTCCCTCAGTCATGTCCAACTCTTTGCAATCCCATGGACTGTAGCCTACCGGGCTCCTCCATCCATGGGGATTTTCCACACAAGAATACTGGAGTGGGTTGCCATTTCCTTCTCCAGGGGAACTTCCCAACCCACGGATCAAACCCGGGTCTTCCGCATTGTAGGCAGATGCTTTACCATCTGAGCCACAAGGGAAGCCCCCAACACTTGGTACCTGTCATTTCCTCTGTCTGGATGGGCTTTCCTCTCGGATCCCCATCCTCCATCCTGAGAACCCATGTTCGTCTTTTCAAGATCCATCTTAAATGTCACCTCCTTTGCAAAGCCTTCCTTGACTATCCCAATGAAAGGAACTACTTCCTCTTTTGGCTCCATAGCATTATCTCTAGGATACTATTTGTGACACTTGAGCTGCTTCACTCCCTTGACTCAGAGCCCTTCTCTCTATCCTCTGGCTTTGACAGGTGTCTCTGCCCACGTTCTGCCCACTACTCACCTGTTTGGAGACTGGCTTCTTCTTCCTTGTGTTTTATCCTCAGGCTTTCACGATCTTGAGGCTCTTCTCAATCTGGCTCTTGCTTTCTTGATATAGATTCCCTTCTCTAGTTCCTAGCCCCACGAATGCCACTGCCACCCTCTTCGATATTCCTCAGGTGAGTCCCAGGATCTACGGTGAAATTAACTTGAATCTGGCACCATTACAGAGATACTCCCCTTGGCCAACTTTCCTTGTGCCTCTGGCATGTTGGTTTTCTTTCAGTGAAGAACAAATCTTCCTTAAGGTGATAGTTTCCAGTGCTGTCCGTGGTTTGCAAATTATAGAACCACTTGCAAAAATTCAATTCTCACTCCACCTAAAACATCATCAGCACAAAGCATGGATAGCTTTGAAGAATATTATTTTTTGAGTAAGCTCATGTGGAGTTTGATAAATCCTTATCCTCATGATCTATAAACCAGACATTTCCACCGAGAGAACATGGCATTGTTAGTGGCAATCCACATGCATTAATGTAACAGATATTAACTTAGCGCCTTCCATCTTTGATTCAGGTAAATATACAAAGAGCTAGAGAAAGCTATCATAGCCAACCATGAGCAGCAGTTTCCTGAAATCTAGGTGTATCCCAAACAAAAGTGGGAAGGCAGTTATTTACTCATTGTCCCCAGGAAGCATAGAGCAGTCAAGGAAAGAGGGGTCTGTCCCCATCTAATTCTGGCCACACCATTTATCTGGAGAGCATGTTTTCTGACTTGAATTTCAGTTCCTTTTTTCTTCTTCTAAAATGCAAGTTAAAACACTCACCTTATGGCCTGTTGTGAGAAGAAAAACCAAAAATATAGATATGTTTCATCTCAAATACCATCCTCTTAAAAAAAAAAAAAAAAAGCCCTGAGGAGGAGGTGGGGAAAGAAGGGCCTGGTGAAAAGCGGGAAACTTCCAAGTGGAATCAAGTACTGAGCTGCTAAGGGATAGAATCCTGGACTAGCTGTTTGGGGGTAAGGAGGCAGAAGGGACTGGCGGGTCACAGGTCAGCCCCATCTAAGGCAAGTGGACCACTGTGTTGGGCCAGTTCAGCAACAAGGCAGAGGGAGACTCTAGGAGACTGAGGAGGGACTTAAAGCAGCAGTCCAGTCTGATGAGACAGGAAGTGATCCCACCTCCCAGGGAGAATCAGGGGCTTGGCTCAAGAAAGTCAGACCTGTGGCCACTCTGGGGGGACTCCTCTCTCCCATGGGGACAGCAAAGTCAACTCCAAACCCCACTTGCTGGTGGTGTTCACCAACTCCCTCCACGGTCAGAACTGGCTCAGTGCTGAGCAGGGTGGGGCTGGATCAAAGCTTCTGGGGGATCTAGGGAGGAGAGGTAACAGCTGCTTAGGGTGCAACTTTATGATGGAATTCCAGAAACCTGCTACATGTCATTTTAATTTTTTCCTTGTCTCTTGGAAAGCCTGGTGGAAATATTAGACTCACCCAGACTTAAGTCTACAAGAATTAATAACAAGGAGCCATGGAAGTTCTTAGAAGAGAGTCAATAGGCAGAGAAATGCTTAGGAATATTTTGCAGACATTGTTTCAGAAGAAAGACAAGGTGATCACCTTATGAGGCCTGTCCTGCAGTGGTAGTGGGATGTAGAAGGGGATACAGATGGACATGCGTGATCAAGGTGGAACCGTAAGAATTCTTATGTAAAGGCTAGGGAAAGAGATGTGTATGGTGGTGAGTCAGGTAGCACTTCTTCACTGGCCTCTTCAGGGTACTCTGTCTCTGTAGGAGAAAGGCTGGATGCTTCAGCTACCACACTCCCCCTACCACACTGCCCCTTGCAACGGAGAAGCTCAGAAAGTGAGAAAGGGTGAGGCTGAGAGTCTAACCATGTGGAGTGGCCCAGGTAGAGCCTTGAAAGTGGGAAGATGAGGGTCACAGTAGCTCACACCATAGTTGAATGTCAAGCCACTTCTCTGCTGGGTCTCTGCTTCCTATTGGCAGTATGGGAGTTGGTGTTCACTCCTTCTTCCCAGAGAGGATCACGATGGAGTTCATGGTGCAGCAGCAGCCACATGGGCCTGTGAGACCAGATCTACCTCCATTCTTCACCCATTGCGGACCTCACTGTATTCATATTTAACAGACACGAACCTAGGGTTTAGGTGTGTCAAGCACTTTATAAATACCAGCTTATTTATGCCTCATTATTAATACAATGATAATCTCACCTCCATTTTATGATGATAAGTTAATTCAGCCAACATCACAGAGTTACTGTGTGACAGAGCTGGGCAGCTGGAGTTTGAATTGTACCATGAAGATTTGTATACCTTACGGTAAGAATATTGTTCCTCAGTATTTAATACACACACATTCATCTGTATTGATTTATGCATACATGAGACATAATATTCCAAACTCATGGTTCCATGAAGAAAAACACGTTCTATGCATAGCATACTACTTACATATTAAAAAACCAAGCTCCTAGAAGGTAAAACTATGTATTTCTGCGACAAAAATTTGTGAATGGAAATACTTAGAAAATCTAGAAGAGACAATTGAAAACTGGTTTTCTCTGGGAAGGATGGTCAAGAGTTCATTTTTTATGTAATATCAAATTATTGTTAATATTAAGGATATATGTATGATTTCTATGTAATTAAAAACATATAGAATTTAACTTTAACATTAAGTACAAATGAAAGTAATTAGCCTCCAATTAAAATAAACAAATATTAAAAAAAGAAATAAAAATGCTAAAAATAATTAATGGCAAAATAAGCTGGCAGAGAGAGCAGAGTTAGGAGGACTTATGAGAACTTTATGTCTTTTATTATATTTTTATTTTAAAAGATATATATTAAAAATAAATATTTATAAAAATTATTTTATTCATAATCTTTATGAAAAAGGATAAAACATACATGCTAAATAAAACAACATTACTATAAGTTGTAAAGGACAAACAAGGGGTTTCATAGATGGACTGTTGTCTTCCGATCATGGCATGATGTTTTGGCGTGAGGGGAGGTGGGGGCATGTTGGTGCTGTGACAGCGGTGAGAAGAGAGGCAGATTGCAGGGGCTTGGAAATAGGAATCTCTGTGCCCTCTCCTTATTCCAACTTACCTAGCACCATGATCTCTAACACATCTTTGGCTCTGGAGTGGCATTTTGTGTTTGCTGTATTAGCAGAGTCGCTGTCTATCCAAGTTATACAACCGGCCAGCCCTCCCCAAACCATTCTCACCTCTTTTGAAGAATACATGCAGGGCAGGATGCTTGGTCTTTCTTATGGTCCCCTTTAACCTGTTTAGAGGAAGATAGTGAGTCACTGCAACCTTGGCCGAAGATCAGCTTACTTTGAGAAGGGGACTGATGGATCTCTATCAACTGCTTCATTAGCAGGGTTTGAAGCTTACAGTGAGAAATCACTTATGTGTGAAACTGGAAAACAAACCCCAAAAACTCAGCACAAGAAAACAAAATGGAAGTTATATGAATCCTACTACCAAAGTTTTTGTAAGCTTCTTCTATGAATGTATGTACATGTATATAACCAAAACTGGATCATAATGTGCACATGATTTTATCCTCTGCTATACTGAATTATTAATGAAAAATGGCACGGGAAACCCTGAGACAAAATATAGGTTCTACATCATTTTAGTGAATGCATACTCATATGCATAAATATATACTTACTGATGCTAAAGATAAATAAAAAGACATGGCCCCTTGTCTTCAAGGAGCTTGTCACTGATGATAAAGGCATAGCCTCCCATCCTACAGATATAACATTTAGATAGTCTCACAGTATTAGAAATTTAATTTCTAATATTTCATTATTATACATAATAAGTGAAGAATATCTTAATATCTATCTGTTTGTTATCATGGGAATTTCCATCTTTTAAATTTGTCTTATACATGGAATTACCATGTTGAAAGTTATGCAACTTTTAAAGATTTTGATTTAAAAATTCCTTTGAATCATTCAAAGTGTTTGAGGGTGCCTGTTTCCTCATATCTTCATCAACAAAGAAATAATCATTGCTAATCTGATAGGAAAACATTGTCTTGATGAATTTCTTTGATTACAAAATTTTATACAGCCAAAGAAATACTTCTTGGCCCATAACAATATTGGAAACATAAGGTTTGTAGCAATATAAAATTTCAAAAAGCACAATGAGGTGAGAAGTTTGTTTTCTCCCTTTTGAGGTCCCCCTCTCTAAGGTTACTTACTGCAGGGTTAGCATAAGCCTTATATTGCTCCATGAAAACAATACTCCTGGCATATAGGAGGCACTCAATAGATAATTACTAAATGAATGAGCAGTTTCATGAATAACATAATAAAAATCTTCTATGGATACATAAATACCTACATACATATTTTTATACTATTAATAGAAATGGGGGACTTACCAAACCCATTCTTATTGTTGACACTATTTCATATAGGCTTATTTAGACTTATTTCATTTTGAAGAAAGACTGCATAGTACTGTAATTTAATGTGCTCCCTACTGATAAAACATTTTGCTGTTTTCTACCTCTAGCTATTATTTATGGGCTTTTTGCATTTCTTCTTTGGGTACTGTTTGTTCATATTCTTTACTTTTCTATAAGTATTTTCCTATAAGCTTTTAGGAGCTTTCTGTGTATTCAGGATAATAAAGTTTTTTTTTTAATAATACTTCCCTAATTTTTCCATCACCTTTAAAAAAATAAATTTCAAAGAAGTTAAATCTCTACCCATTTATATAAATATGTATTTTCTGCATTTGGTATTAGACTTATGAGGTTGTTTTCTACCCCATATGGATATTCATTTATTTATTCTCATATGCTTTGATGGATACATATGATATTTAATTTCTGTGGATTTTAATTAACTATATGATGTGAAGTAAGACTCTTTTTCTAACAGTATTTATTATCCCATTTTTATTTATTGAATAGTCTTTATCCCCACTGCTCTGAATACTTTCAACTATCCATTGATTAATTATACACTCATTTATTGAGCTCATTTCTACAGTTTACATTGTTTCATAGGCCATTTTATTCTTTGTCCTATGCCAAAAACCCTAAGTGATTTTAGCTTTATGTTTTGAGATCTAAGAGACTGTTTATCCTCATTGCAATATTTTTTTCTTGCATATCTCACATGATTTTCTCTTCAGATATGCTTTACATTACTGAATATAAATGTGATTGAAGGTGGAGAACTGAGATCATGATTGAAACTGAACTGTGACAAATTAAGAACTGACATTTTTATAATCTTGAAACTTCCTCCCTGGATTTGTTGTTTCTCTGTGCCATGTTACAAGGTTTTATAATGAAAAAATATCTAGATCGTATGAATTTACATCAGTATTAAATTTACTTTTGCATATTTTATTCTTGTTATTTTTATGGCACGTATTTTTCCATTAAAAATAACAGTGTTCTAAAAGGTTATTTACAATAATATAGAAAATACTGATTTTTATATATTTATTTAAAAAATAACCACCTTGATTCTTTTATTAGTTCTTACAGCTTCTGGTAGATATTTCCCATTAGAAAATATTATCTGCAAACACTGATAACTTTCCCATTTTAAATGCCTTAAATTCAGAATACTGCTAGATGATAGAGGTAATGGTTGACAGCCTTGACCTCCACCTCAGTTTAGTGGATACCTTCAAGTTTTACTGCATTTCCTATTGGTTTGAGATTGACATTCTTTATCGTGTGAAGGAAATTCTATAATTTTAGCTGCTCATGTTTTTCTCAAAGAGGATAATGAATTTTACCAGATGTCTTCCTGGCAGACACGAAGATGAGACAGTTTCTCTTGACCTATTAATTGCATTCCAAGAATTAACTTTATTTGGTCATGGTTTACAGCTGTGTTTAATTTGCTACTATTTAGGAATTTCTGATTATACATTAGAAAGATCAGGATATAATTGGTACTATTTTTGATGTTTTATTATTTTAGCTTGGAAATATGAATTGAGAAACTGGTTTTTCTGTGTTACTCAAGAGCTTAAATAGTGCATCATTTTTTCCCTTCACTTACTCCGGGCACATCATGCTCCCTGGCTGTGCCAGTTCAGCTACAGCTCTGGCCTCCATTGCCACTGCTTCGCGAGGAATTCCTGCTCATTTATAAAAACACAACTCAATCATCAGTGCTCTGGATAGCTTTCTTCCACCATTCCCATAGTATTAGCTTATGCCTTTCTTAAAGCACTCACCCTACTACTCACCTATTAGTCTTTTTTCCCAACTAGACTCTGAACTTCTTTAAGTGGGAATAGTCATATAGACATCGTAAAAAAAAAAAATTCTGAATCTCCAGTGCTTATCACAGATCCTCGTACATAGCATGTGCTTAGTAACTTTGTTACATGAATAAATCCATGATATATTTTTAAAGTTTGCCAGAAAGAAAGATTTCAAAAAGGTATATGTATGCTTCTTTGCTTTTCTTTGACAACAGAGTTCATAATCATCCATTGCCATTCTGGGGTAATAAATGTGAAAGGATAAAGTAAAAGAATTAAATGCAAAAATATAGAATAGCTATCACTTTCTTTACTGTACTGTAACGTGTACTGAGCATTTGTGTGGGCTTCCTTGGTGGCTCAGTGGTAAAGAACCCACCTGCCAAGGCAGGAAATGAGGGTTCCATCCCTCGGTCACAGAGATTCCCCTGGAGAAGGAAATGGCAACCTGCTCTAGTGTTCTTGCTTGGGAAATCCTTTGGAGAGAGGAGCCTGGCTGGCTGCAGTCCATGGGATCGTAAAAGAGTTGGGCAGGACTAAACAACTACAACTTGAGGATTTACTACGTCCAGGTATGAAATTTTCAAATGTATGTCTCATAGCAGCTTTATGAGGAAGATATTATCATCTCAACATTATATTCAGTGACCTGAGGTCAAACAACTAGAAAGCTGTGGGGCCAGAACCTACATGGAGACTTCCTGATAAGATTGGGTGAGTTCAGGGTGGTACGGCTATAGACTACCAAGACTTTCTGAATTGAGTCTACCCTCTGTAATCTGTATTAACTCACTAGTAAAGATAGTACATTCCACTTCTGGGAGAAAAGAGACAAATGCTAAGCAAAGCATGATCTGGTCAAATACTCGACTTTCCAGGTTCTGCCTAAGGTTAGTTCACAATAGCAAGAAAACTACTGACCACCTACCTGCTTGACTTTTGCATCACTTCTCTTCTGATGAAAGAGGACTAACCATCAACTATGGGTTCCTTTATTTTTAGTTTATATGATGTTGCTTTATTTTAAAAGAATAAAATTGGACTGTGTGGTCACTGACCACCTTTCTTTTACCACCTATGAAAGTTTGAAGGGGCACAGACAGGTACGAAGAAATAATTTCCCTTTAATAACTAAGTTCCTAGGTTCTTGAGCTCATGGCCGTGAACTATGGTAACTAACTTCTATCATCTGAAACAAGACAGATTTCAGGGTGCCTCCCCAAGAGGCGGGGTAGAGTTCCTTACAATAGGAAAAAAGACAGCTGAGCATTTTACTGTTGACAAGATGTCAGCCCTGATCACTGCCTGTTCCCTCGTCCACCATCCCTTCTGGTTCCCTATCCTGGCTGTGGCCCCTGAATGTGTCACAGAGTGGCAAGAGGTTGTTCCGAGGATTAAAGAACAAGTCATCAGAGGCTGCCATCTCGCAAGAATATTTGGACATTTCCCACTTGGCAGTCATTAATATTCTTCAGCAAACGATGAACCTGTTCAAAAAGACTCCCTCTTCCGACCTCTGTATCTTAGATGAGAAAATGAATGCTAGTGGTTTTTTTTTTTTTGGCAATTATATATTCATTGGATTGGGTTAGAGTTATCACTGTTCTTAAAAATAAAACAATTTTTCCTTTCTAAAAAATATCTACAGTCGTTTTACTGAAGCATCCATTTCTGCACTAAGTCAGCCCAGTAAGGCTGGGTGTGATTTTTCTAAGACACTACTTTTAGTGGAAAAGAGAGAGACTTTAAAAGTATCTTACAGAGGGTGCGTGCGCCATGTGACATCTTAGAAACCCTGCAGACAGAAGCAAACACGGAAGAGAGGAGAGGGACTTGGAGGTCAGACCCTGGGGACCTCAACAGCCTCTGGGAGAGCTCGCTGGCTCTGTTAATTAATAACTGTTTCATAACATCTCTAAGTTTCCGTTTCCTAAGTTGTAAAGTGGGGAGCCTGTTTCTTTTCTTGTGTAAAAATTTGGAAATGATAGCTAGAAAATGAGTGACATGTATACAGTAGGAGCAGCACGAGAGTAACAGCTATTATTAAGATTTTAACATAAATACTGAGAACTGGCTACTAAATGGCTTGAAAGCCATTTATATCTGTTCATTAAAAAAAAAAATCTTTCAGGCACTGGTGTTCCAATTCCCTTAAATTTAAACATCTTTAAAAAGGTTTCAAAGCTTTGAAGGTTGATTTCAATGAAACCTGTTTTTATTCTAGGCGTTTTTCCTACTGTCATTCTGAGTAAAACAAAAACCATTTACTGTCAAAACAACAAGGGTTTGCTCTCAAGCACAAAATGAAAGCAGATATGTCTGCCTGATTTATTTTGGCATCCGCCTAACAGTTAAATAGGACACCTTTTAATTTGTCACTTCTTTAAGATGCATTTAGGTTGGGAAAGTAAATCACCAGTTCTTGGTTTCAGCTAAACTTGAACCAGCTGGGCAGAAAGGTGTATTTTATTTTATTTTTTTTTTAAATCCCTCTGACACATACCCTTTCAAAGTGCTAATTAAAAAAGAAATTACAAAGTTAGCAACATATTAAAGATACTAAGATCTCATGTTTTTTTAAATTTTCAACTAGAGGAACTTAGAAATCAAACTTATTTACCAAAGACCAACTAGAGTTCTGAGAAGAGGCATAGGCGATCAAGCTTTTCAACAAGACTATTTAGAACTATTAAAAAGGGTGAATATCCAGCTTTCTAAAAAAAAGTTAAAATCAACTGTGAGGAAAGAAACTTCTTAACTTTACCATCGGCTAGCTGAAGAAGTTATTTGATCTCTCCAAGTCTCAGTTTCTTTATAAGTTGAGGATAATGTCTAATGCTTGGAAGATTAACTAAGGCAATGGCCATCTAGCATGGAGTATCTTTGAGGCACCTGGTAGCTGCTCAACAAGTATGAGGCACTATTTATTCAGAAAGCCTTCTATAACATCTTCTAACAATTGAGTCCATTTTTTATTGTATGAAGGTTGTTCCTTCTATCTGGTCCAAATTTATTTTGCTAGAATCCTTTCTCTCATTTTCTCTAAGTTGGTGGTAACATCTGTTTAATACTTTCTATTTAATGACACCAGACTGAGGGCATATGTTTATACAACCATTAACATAACCAGTCCTAAACAGAGGTGTTTTTTGGCATCCCAAAGATCTAATCATCATCTGTAATCTGGCTGATTACTGGATCAACAAACTGATTTAATAACAAGAGAAAATAAAAATGATACACATATATACATACACACATAAATATGCACACACTTTTTTTCTTTCTGTTCTTCAATACATAAAAGTCAAAGTCCAGCTCCAGACTTCTTTTCCTTTCATGTTTTTTGGTGTGGATTGTGTGCAGAATGTGAAGGAAGATAAATGCTTCATTCTTTGGGTCTCTTACAGCAGATGATCTTGAACTACGGGGCAAATTCTTTGACAGTCTAGGTTAAGCTTGGTCTTCTAACCAACAGTTTAGCAGGTTTCATGTTTTATTTTTTATATTTTTTAGAAGAAGATACAAATCCATAGGCTAAGTCCTGGGGTCTTTCCAAACTTCTAAAGTTCCACGCTAAGTGTGGTCTGAACACCGCACCTACACAGGCTGTGCTTTTTCTGACAACAGCCTCCTCATTCCTCACTGTGATTTTCCAAGCAGAGCCAGTACCTGAATTGAACTTAAGACAAACTGACCTAACTCCTCAATGGAGCTTTCTTTTTCTGGTCCTGTGCCAGGAAAACAGGCCTTCACCTGGTCCAATGGAATCTCCAGTAGAAGCTTATGGAATAAAACCAGGCTAAGGTGTTGTTCTCAAACATGTTTATTTGTAACAGTTTTACATGGTGTGTTACAGAAATTAATGGAAAATTTCTAAAAATTTTGCTGTTCTGTTGAATGCATTGTACATAAAGTTAAAAATAACGTGTCCATATATGTTAACAAACTGTCATCTGAGGTAAAGTTAAAGTAGGTTTAGAAATGTACTGCAACAGTCATTTTCTCTTTCTCATCTTTATTAAAAAAATATGTGTCAGAACACAGAAATTGAAATGAACCAAACCCACAGAGTAAACTTTTTTTTTTTTTTTTGAAGAAGGTGCCCGGTACATTACATGACGGGGATTCAGTAGACACAGGGATGAGTACGAATTATCAAAAACGTCTCGAGGCATGTAAAGAGAGCTATGGGGAATGGGAACAGAATGACAGGTGGTGTTTCCCTGGTTTCAAAATTTAAAGTGACAAATTTCGTGCTAGTGAAGGATGAGGAATTAACAGTTGTACACGTGGATTTTCTATCAGTCTAACTGGAACTGTGCACACTCCCCATGGCCTTTTGGTACCTGCACCTCAGCTCTCATTTGGAAATCTCACTGTTTTCCTGGGATAGGATACGGTGGTTCTGAGTTCCCCAAACAGTGCTTATTAGACAGCAGAATTCAGCCAATGATAACATGGATGGCAGTTTAAAATCTTGACTTTATTTCCCTCACTTTAGTGTATTACAGGGGCCATTTTAAGTTCAGAGCCAGCTACATTTTCACCCACACTCAACGAATGATGACAAATCCACTGGGCTGTCACTTTCCACTACGAGATGAGCTCCAGAGGGTGTACCTCAAACAGCCCCATCGGCCGGAGTTCACTTTGAATGTGTCAGAAGCAACCCGCAGAATCAGTGGAAGGGTGTGATACTGCAAGACAAACTCAAGACAACCATATTGAGGGAGAAGATAGCACCACTGGTTCAGAATCAGAATCACAGACAACAGAGCAATTTAAGTTACTTCCCTGTGGGAACTGCCTATCTCATCAAATCCCCAGAAAACGCAATTGAACTTGTCTCAGGACAACTCTCATGGTTATCACACCTCTCCCATTTTCCCCTTCACATGGAAGGATCAGCTCATCCAAAGTATGCACATTCCTGGAGAAGTCATGTCAACCAAAATGTGACAGCTACAGAGGACGGTAATGGCCCTTTTCAGCTCTCGAGTTCTTCGGACCTTCCATGTCCATCTATTCTGCAATGCACATTTGCCAGTTAACTGGAAAACATTTCGATTCCAGTGACCTGACGGTGTAAAACATAGGCTTCAAACAGTAACAATTACCTTGACTTCTCAAAATTTCCCTTGGTCACCAAAGTATACCTTCTTCCAAATCATTTTAGTTTCTGTTGATACGAAGTATCAAAGTACACAGGCTGATGGCAGTCAATCATATCAAGGTAAATTCTACTTTCAAATTTTAAAACCAAGTAAGGATAATCACCCCCACCCCCAATCCAATTCATCCCATGATTCTTTAGTTTTCTTCTTAGTGTTAAACCATTCAATTCAACGTACTGTAACTGCATAGGAACATCAGGAAAACACAGTTGACCTGTAGAACAATATTCTCTGTAGGGCAAAAATATATAGATTCTTTATGAAAATCATGTGCTAAACATACGAACCAAACACTGCACTTTTTGTCTCATAAATGTAAAAAAAGGAAGCTTAAATTCTTCTGTTTCACGTACAAACAGTCCAGTGATGTCTACAGGGTCGGTGGGAGTGGACATGTGGGAGGGAGTTTCAGAATCTGAAGGACAGGCCTTCAGAGCGTGAACTATTTCTTGTTTTACACAGAGGGTCGTACTCTCGCAGAAAGACTTAGATGAGAGGCTGGAGTCACGTGCTCCCTTCCTGATCACTAGCTGCTGATTGGCTGACTGCTCCTGACAGTGGTCCCTGAACTCCAGCTTCCTACCATAGGCTCCGGAGTAGTTTCCGGAAAGTGAGCCCCACCTATCAAGTCTGTCACATTCTGCACTCAATCTGCTACCTTCTCTACAGTGTAATGGCATTATTAAAAAAGCATTTTCATTAACATTTATATTTACAAAAAAAAAAAACACAAACGGGCAATTTTTTTTTTTCATTAGAACTCCTTAAAGCCATTTCCCTTAAATATTTAAAGAGTTTAATGGTAAGGTTTTTTTTTTTTTTAAGTTATAAAATAAAAATCCCATTTGAATTTTCTGATGTACAAAAAGAGATAGAGATGAACCATTGTGACCACAGAATCAGTTTGTTACTCTGAATATTCATGTCACCACTGTTCCGTTAGCAAGTTGACTTTTTAAAATCCCAAACCACATTACCAGGATTGTACCAGAAGTATTTGGCAAATGACTTTTCTTTGAAATGGCACATGGAGAAGACACTTGTCTGCATAGCATCACAGCAGCAAGATATCGGAAAAATAAAAAATCTCATTTTATTGGACTTAAAGAGTTTAGAGCTTCTGAGGAAATCAGATGTACTTTTCATCTTTCTCATCAATGGGATTCGATGTCCTTTTCTACTCACAGAGTGAAGGTTAAACCACAATCTGTCTTTCTTCACCGGGATGCAGAAGAGCTTAAAGGGTTGTTTTGGCAACATTCTTAATCAAAAAGAATCATCAGCCACTTATTTGTCTTGTGATGATTTCAAGTGAATTCATTTCATATAGGGTTTTTTCTTTTTTCCCAATTGAATTTCTTAATCAATATCTTAAAAAAAGTCAAAAGCAATACAAAAATTTGTACACTCATTAACTTCAAACATGACAAAGAAAGGAAAGGGGAAAAAATGGCAGACCAGGCCTTGTGGAGCATTGTAATTATACCATCCTATGGGAAAAGGCATACGAATGAGCATCTTGTGGTGACAGAGACCTTACATTCACCTAAATGACGTCAGTGCCAACCCTGATGTACCTCTCTGAGGCCTGTCACTCCAAATCAGATGTCTTTACAGTGGTCAGCAGGTTGAGAAATAAAAAGAGAATTAGGGTTTCACATACTGGGTCATCTTAAACCCATGCTAAGAGAGCCTGGAACATTTGTTGGGTGAGCACTTGCTTGATTTGTGATTTGATGCTGGGTATGGTTTTTTATACTTCGGTGAGTTTGTTTTTGTGCTGCCATAGACCTCTGCCAGTGGTTGCCAAAACCTCTTAGTTCCCTCTTCCAAAGGAGTTCCATTGGGCAATCGTGAATTTCTTCGTGGGATGACGTGAGGTGAAAAAATACAAGAGAGCCTGTCGCGATGCTGATTTCCATGCCAGTCTTGAAGCACCCGCCACAAGCCCGCACTGATGCTATTTCTTACATCTGTTGATCTGCGCATAGAGAGGCTCCGGCTCCTACGGACAGAGGGACAAAATGAGACCCGCTCTTTTCCTGATAGGGTTTTCTAAGACAGCTTGGGAAGGAGGGTTTGGAATTAGAACAGAAAGATGACAGTTTATGATGAATGATCTTAGGTTATTTTGGGATTATTCAGTCATGGTGCATGTCATTTTGGCATCCTTTTTTATCCTTAAGAAGAACAACCACCCAGTTGTGCCCTTGGTTTTCAAGCTGAGCCTGTTAGGGAAATCACAGGGTCTAGCAGACAGAGCTGGACCAGCTGTGTGATATGGACAAGACACTTTTACTTTCTGAGCCTTAGTTTCCCCAACCATGAAACGGGAATAATTCCATTTACCCTACAGGGTTCTTGTGAGAATTAGAGAGAATATATATAAAGCCTCTAGCATAGTGTTTGGCAGGAATGTTCAAGAAAATAAGCAGTAGAAAAGGCTCTTCAGAACATGGTAACAATGCTCATACATCAAGTCAATGTTTTTCCAAGGCTGTTTTATGAACGTCCACTTGAGACTGCTGAAATTCTGTCTCAAGCTGCTCTTTGGTTTCTGCAAGCAGTGATGACTGGGCGTGCTTTAGAGCGAGAGAACAGCAACCACGCCATTAGCTCTTAGTTAAAAGCTTCTAGGGCTTGTTTCCATCCACTCCTGCTGCAGTTTCAGGTTGGGTCAGGCACTTGCCTGCAACCCTGGGGCTGTCTTAAGATATACACAAGGTTTTCACCAATATATGACACAGCAAAAATTCAATCCAAATGCAGATGGGAAATGGCGTTTGGCCTCGTTGAAATCACTTCAGACTTCAGTTCATACTGAAATGGACCAGGGTGCACTGGCCAAACAGATCAGGTCAATATATTGGTATGAACATGCACAGTCCCTTCTGTTAAAGTTGACTTCCATGCTGTCACTCTCAGATATTTGTACCAGAATTAAATGGACACAATGACATCTTAATTCCGCCATATTCTGTATATTAGCCTGCCTCCTGCTATGTGGGTATAGATTCTTTTCAACTGCTTATTTTCTTGAACCAACAGATGGAACTGGCATTCTGTAGCTCTACCATGTGTCTGACACCATGCTACGTATTTTCAAGTACATTGTCTTCTGAATGTAGTGATTAAGGCAGTGATTTATCTCTTTTGCAAATGAGAAACCAAGCACAGAGAAGTTAAGTAATTTGACCATGGTCACATGGCTAGTAAGTCACATGGGACTTGAGACTTAAAAGTAAGTTCCAGTGCTTTTTCTCATTTATTACAATAGCTGCCATTAAATAACAACAATAACAAACCCCACAACAAACAAGCAAAAAGTCTTCCAGCTATGGTGTTGTAGAGTGTTTTGGAATTTATATAAAATACCTTTATGTTTTATTGGGTTGGCCAAAAAATTCATCTGTAACATCTTATGAGAAACTTGAGTGAACTTTTTGGCCATCCCAATATTTTACCTGCCTAACCATGCCAGGAGTGGCTTTTATTCTTTCCATCTTCATTTTGCAGGTAAAAACTGAAAATCAAAGAGGTTGTGTGAACTCAAAGTCATTGTGCTGCCTCTCATAGATTTAATATGTTGTATTGCTTGCTTTTATTGTAAAGTGGGGATGGGCAAGAAGATGGAATGTGAAGCCCAATGAAGAGAGCTTTTGCTTCCCCAGAATCACAAGATTACTTAGTAACCAGGCTGTAAATAGAATCCAGGACTCCTGAGATCAAGTCCAGCATATTTTCTTCTAGAGCTCATCATCTCTGTGTTCTTCCAGGAACAAGGAGCTTCCTACTCTTGGAGGCACCCAGTTGTGTAATAGAACAGTTTGTCGGTTGGAAACCTGCATGGTTTCCAACCATGGGACTTCATACTGTCCTTGCAAAGGTTAAAAAAAAAAAGTATAATCTTCTTCCAAATATCTGATGACATACAGTAGGAAAGCTTATTCTTCCATGCCCGACTTCCGAGTTACCACCTGTGCATTCTGTCTGCCATTTTACACACAGAATTAGCATAGTGGGTGCTCAATGAAGGTCTGTTGAATGAATGAATGTGAATGTCTAGGATACAGTTTCTACTTTTTTCACTGTTCTGATCCCTTTGCCCTAAACACACTCTCCCCTGGCTTTATTCTTTCAGCATCAAATTCTGAGCAAAAGCTACAGCAAGATGATTTATTAAGCACCTAATTTATTCTCTGCCAATGTCTTGAAATGTTTCAGATACTTGTGGTAAGCCTAACCATGGACTTTTTCTGTGTGTTTGTGTTCTGGGGGTGGAGTGAGTGGAGCAAAGGCGGAGGGGTAAAGTAGTGAAGTACCACTAGTGGGAAACAACACCGCCTTGTGCTCTGCTGGGCCACAGAATGCAGCTTCCTCTTTCCTGGGTAGACTTTCTCAGCTCACTCGGCTTTTTGGATGCCCTAAGAAGTCAGGCTGCCTTGATCCCACCCTACCATTTGCTTTATTCTAATTTTGGAAACTAATTTATTCAACTGAGAATGACACCTAAAAACAGAAGAAGACAGCAGGCTCAGACAGGGTAATTAATGCCACACTGCATTAAGTTTCTGCAGCTGAGATAAATATTCACACATCTCCTGCTTGCCGGAGTTTAGCTTCAAATACCCATCACAACAGCGGTAACGACTGCAGTCAACTCTCAATTATCCCCACTAATGAAGGGGAGCACTGGTGTGGAAAACCCCAAGCAGCAGATAATCCCAAAGTCTGACACTCTGATGCATTATACGTTTTGGAAATAGCTTTACCTTCCTTGTTACAGAATCTTAAGACTGTCAAGAGCTAGAGGGGAACTAAGAAATCATTTGATCCAGAAATTTCTGACCTGACTTCTGGCAAGGTCACCATGGGGTCTTTAGGCTATTTTTTGACATTCCAAAAAGCCTAAATGGAATCACACATTAACAGAGCACATTTTTGATATCTGTTGTTTTCTTTTGTCAGATCTGACCGTATCTCTCTGCCCTGCTTCAAATCCTTCAAAGTCTCCTCATTACCCACAGGGTAAGGTCAAAGTTCCTTCACTGGGCACATAAGACCTATTAGTCTCATAGACCATTAGAACTAATAAATGCCCCTTTCCAGACCATGAATCAAAAGTCACCCTTCTGGTCACATATATCATGCTTTAAAAACAAAAAAAAAATTCTTCATGCTTCTGTCAGAATGATCTTTCTGCAAAGGATTTGGTCATACCAGTTTCCTGATTGAAACAACCCTCTAGGCTCCTTAAGTCCCCAGGGACAATGCAGACACCCCACCCTCATCCCCTCACCGGAATGACCCATGAGGCCCTTCCAATGTGGCTCCCTTTCCCATTGGCTTCATCTACTTCCACTCTCTTTTAGGTCACACTTCCGCTTTGTTCTTCTGGTCCCCTTGAAAGCCAAAGTGTTAGTCTCTCAGTTATGTCCAACTCTTTGCCACCCCTTGCACTGTAGCCCGCCAGGCTCCTCTGTCCATGGAATTTTCCAGGCAAGAATACTGCAGTCGGTTGCCATTCCCTTCTCCAGGGGATCTTCCCGACCCAGGGACCAAACCTGGTCTCCTGCATTATAGGCAGATTCTTTACCCGTCTGAGCCACCAGTGAAGCCCCTCGTCCCCCTGACACGATAAGATTCCCACCCCTGAGACTCTGCTTAGACAGTTTCTTCCACTTTGGGGACCTCTCCTTGTCCCGCACCTATAGGTTCATACTTTTGAGCCAGCCCAAATAGAAGGGCTTCCTGGACTGTGCAGGTGACGCAGACCACTCTGCTCCTGGACTCCAGCAGTGCCCTGCAGAGACCCATGTCTACACTGCCATCACATTTCCTCCTAGTGCTGTCTACACAGTGAGCTCTGCTGTACCTTGCACGTCAGTGTCCCACATTCTGAGCACAAGCTTGGAACCTGGCAGGCACACCTACTTACAACATAGAGCGTGAGGATGTAAATGAGTGAATGGAAAGTTGCTTCTCTTACTGCTGCTGCTGCTAAGTCGGTTCAGTCGTGTCCGACTCTGTGCGACCCCATAGACGGCAGCCCACCAGGCTCCCCCGTCCCTGGGATTCTCCAGGCAAGAACACTGGAGTGGGTTGCCATTTCCTTCTCCAATGCATGAAAGTGAAAAGTGAAAGTGAAGTCGCTTAGTCGTGTCGACTCTTAGCGACCCCATGGACTGTAGCCCACCAGCCTCCTCCATCCATGGGATTTTCCAGGTAAGGGTACTGGAGTGGGGTGCCGTTGCCTTCTCTTACTAGGAGTGGGCAAATACTTATGAACCTTAATAAGCTCACTTGTGAATCTGGCATATTAATAACCTTTGTTTCTAGAGGACAACAAAGTAGATAGAAACCATGCAGTAAAGATGAAAACAAATCAACTCTCTAGCCTTTGACGTAAGTTGAATACCCTATGTTCTGGGAGATGCAGTGAAAGAGTATATGCACACTGATGTGAAATCGGGCAGATCCAGGCTGGTATTCTTACTACCAACTGTCTGTGGTACACAGGCACTGTGGGAACACACTTGCACTTGAGCAAGTTTGATTTATTGCTCATTGCAATGAGCGGAACCAAGGGCAAGTCTGGAAGAAGTGATTAGAAAGGGCTTCCTATGGGGTTAAGCTTAAACATATTAGATGTTTAGGGGGAGGGTCTCTCTTGGTTAGGTGCTTTCAGGAAGCATGATTATCTTAATAATTCTTACCTGGGAGGCAGGACGCACAGAGTAAGACTAAGGCCAGGAACGAATAATGTTTGGTCATTTTTGGAGCTTGGACGATGTTCATGGCAGCCATGGCTACTGAGAGGTCTTGAATGGGCCTTGACCCACCACGGTGCCTTGTCTGACGCCCATCTGTGAAACTGTTTACATGCAATAGAACACCAAGTGCCCAGCTGTGAGGGCTGGGCTGGCTCCTGGCTGTCATGTGATGTTCTCTTTCCACTGTCACCTACTTAGTACCTTACAACTCCATGCAGGTTGCTTAACCCTTCTGGGTATCGGTTTTCTCATCTGTAAAATGAGGCTAGAAGTCCTCACTGAGGATTGAAGGAGAAAACACACATTGAGCACACAGTCTGGCACAGAGAAATTACTCCCAAAACGGTAAGGCTTCTTCTATCTGGGTGAGTGATTCTATCCTTCCTTTATAGAAGATGGTTTTCAGCCTAAAAATCACTGGCAGGTGGCTTTAATAATTCCATCTCCTTCATTGACACTTCTTCATATCGTAACTGGGCTGTTAAGAGACCTAATAATGGCACAGGATCTGTCCCGGGAAACTATGTGGAAAGAATGCAGAGTACATTTAAAGGGCTTGACTGCAGGGCCCTGTGGATAGCAGAGACTTCCGTGTGTCTGCAGACGGCTTTAAGTATGAGGTATGAGCTCATGCCGAACAACCAAGCAGAATCACAGAATGAAGAGTATTAATAGACTATATATTTACAGAAACCAAATTAGAGTCTATAGAGGGCTTTCCTTGATCACAGCCATGGTCTCGTTTGGACATCACAGAGTCTGTACCCTGGGAGTTCCTAGCTCCTTTTACAGGGAAGAAGCAGGGCTCCCTAGAGTTTGGTGACTGGCCCAAGGTCACTCAGCCAGCACAGGGCAGAATGGGGATATAATCACCTTTGTTACATTTTTAGTTTTTTTATTGCAGTAAAATATTTGGAGCAAAGCATTTGCCATTTTGATCATTTTTAAGCATATAATTCACAGACATTCATTATTAAATCTCTTTCTTTACCCCAAATAGACCCTTTAGGCAGTGACTTCCTAGTCCCCTTGACCCCTAACTCCAAGTAACTAGTCTCTCATCTACTTTTCCATCTCTATGAATTTACCTATTTCTTATTTTTAAATCAACTTCACTGAGGTGTAATTTGCATGCAATGAAATGTTCCCATTTTAAGTGTACAGTTTCATAAACTGTGACAAAGCCATCAAGATGTAGAGCATTTCCTCACCCTACAAACTGCCCCCATGTCCTGCTCAGTCAGCCCCTCATTCCATTGTGGCCACACTGATCTGCTTTTGACCACTGTAGGTTAGATTTATTTTCTCGAGCGTTTCATGTAAACACACCCAGGTATTTACTAAGCCCACTGTCCTCTCCACTGCCATGTGATCCCTTTTGTAAAATGTCAAAGCAAGAAGGGCTCTCAGTCTGACAGTTCCTTTCCGGCAGGAAGAAATGAAGGCCTCCGGATGTGAGGGGTGTTTTACCAAAAGTCCACAGGAAACAGTGGAGAGCCAGGAGGGGCAGCCCAGGGTCTGGACTCCCCTTTCGTGCATATTCCCCTCCCTACCTCTTCCCAGCCATTTGGCTTGAAGTACAAAGGTACATAGTTTTCAATCCCACATTTTCATGAGCCCCTTTGGAAAGCCACTTCAATTGTGCTTATGACTTCACTTTAAATTTACTGTGTTTTGGGGAAGCTTGGCCACGTTAAGCAAAGTTTGGTTCAAAACAGATGATGAGTGGGGAAAAGACGCAGCATGCTGAGAAAGGTGGTCTTGGACGTGAGGTCACGCGCCATGCAATCTGGTTACTGAGCAAGCCTGTTATCTGCCCCATCCTGGGCGCCTGGGGAGTGAGAGCCACGCTGAGCCAAGCTGGGGGTCAGACTGCAGCTGGGAGGTGAGCCAAAGCTTGAGGCCCTCAGCATCGCCCTGCTTAGGCAGCAACTTCAGCCTCAGGGTCTTTAAAGCCCCAACACTGGGGCTTACCTCAGTAGGCCTACCACAGGGTCTTACATTTCCTAGCTTGGCAAAGTGAAAAGGGGGATGGTAATCATGGAATAAAACTAAGGTGGAAAGAACTCAAAGTGCCATCTAAATCCATGAAAAATGTTTAGAGCCACAAAGACTCCCGCAATCTTCCTAACTACCTGTATGAACTGAAGCAGGCATTTCACCTGGGTTTTTTCATCTCTATAATGGGGCTTGTAACACCAATATCATGGTCCTGCATGTAACATGTAATAAACGAGCTCATATGACATAAAGAATTTTAACAAGTGGCAGGAGTCTTCCTTTCTTTTTTTATTCAAAGAAAAGGGAAAATGACAAAGCTTTCTGACTACTTCCAGCCTGAAAATCTGGCTTTTAGGATAGGAAAGCCTTCAAAACAAAGGATGGATATAATGGTAATACCTTAGAGACTGAAGTTGCTGCCAAATGCACTTGCTTCCAGGGGCCTCACGGTGCCAAAACCCACTTGGTGAACACAGGTGCACAATTTGAGTTCCCAGGAAGTCCACACTCATTCTGATCAACTCTGCACTTCCCCAGTAAGACGAATGACGGGCACAAGTAATCTGCTTTGCATGTTGACATCACTTTTTTTTTTTAACTTGTCCTGTAGCAGATGAGGGCACTGAGGTTGCTGATGCCTGTTCTCTGCCAAAAGCAAATGGGCCTGTTCTGAGTAGGCTCCTGGTGGTCAGGAGAGGGTCCTACATCTCACATGGAGAGTCACCGGAACACCTAAAGAAGTCACTGCATTTCAGGGACTTCTGGCCTTTCCTTCATTAGGTGGGAATAAGGACAACCTGGGAGAAGGCTGCTGTTGGAAGACACTTTTTAAGGATTGGGTCTTCCATGCTCTAGCTGGGTGACACTGGACAAGTTAGAAGTCCTAGAATGTAAGAGCTAGAAGGGCCTGAGTAACTGCTTTTCTGAAGAGAAGACCAAAGGCCAGAAATGAAGCCATATGCCTCACATCACAAGCAATTAAGTCAAACAGAGGCTGCTAAAACCCAGGTGTCCTGGTCTTGGTTGAGTGCTCTTAAGTTCTCTAATCAGGGTCTAGAGTCAAATCCTAGCCTCCTTACATGTGATTCTTGTGATTTCAACAAGTTATTAAACTCTCTACCTTACCTGCCATATTTGTGAAACAGGAATAATAAAAATACTTAAGAGTGTCTCCCTGAGGATTGAAATAGGTGATGTTTAATGAAAGCGCTATAAACACACTGCTGATTTTTAAAGTTATCTCATTAGTAGTAGTAAGTGCAAGGTTACTTGCATTACCTTCTGCAGGGTGATTCTAGAAACAATGAGCATGATCTAGCTCAGCTCAGCAAAGGACAGCCCACCAGCCCATTTTAGTGACTGCCAGTTCTTCTGTAAATAAAGTCTTACTGGAACTCACCACACCCAGTCCTTATGCAGTCTTTTGCTGTTTTCCTGATACAACACTAGAACAGATTAGCTGTGACAGAGACCCGGATAGCCCACAAAGCATACATTGTTCACAGAGTGTTTGCTGAACTCAGGTCTAAATGATCAGTGGATTCTAGCTCTGCCCACTACTCTAGGGGCTGAAAATCATGCTGAAATCTCCATCTCTGGGCCTTTGTCCTCCAGAGTCTCATGTTCAGCAGTCTACCAGCATCTGAACTTAGAAGTTCAAAGGAACCTCAAGAACACTTGTTCCCAATGTAAACTTGCCTTTTTCTCTGCTCAAGCCTGCTGCTCTGTGTTCTTAGCATAGTTCCTGGCCCCGCCTCGATCCCCAACAGGCAGGCATCCGGCGAGTCTCCTAGTGCAGGCCTCTTCTTCCTCTCTTCCCACTTCCCTTCAGCCTTAACCTCCTCCTGATTCCATCTTTTCCTGTCCCTGGGCATCAAGCCTACGTCTCTAACCTGGCTACCGCTGCCCTCAGCCAGGCTTTCCCATCTCCTGCCTGGACCAGGCTGGCTTGGACTAGCTTCAGAGCACCACTATGCTCATGGAAAGAAGTGGTTATTTTCCATTTCTGTGGTTCTCTGTTTTAAGGCTTTTTGCTATGTGATTCTATTTAAATAGAATAATAGTAATAATAATGCCAAGTATGTGCTATTTTACTTTCAAAGCTTATAAAGCACTCATACTCATGATATCTTCGGATCCTAGGAGAGCCTGAGGAGGGAGCTGTTGTCATGATTCATTTTCATCTATGTGTGAGAAGTGGGGTTCCAGGGGTTAGCTAAGGTCCCACCTAAGATCATGTGCTTACGAACTATAATTCAGACCCAAGTCCCCTGACTCTAGGCATCTGTTTGCACTCTCTCCTTTTTTTTTTCCCCAAATCTCTCTCCCAAAGCGTCTAAAGTTCTGCTTTTCTTTCCCTTAAACACTAAAAAATCCATCAGGTTATATTTTATGTGTCTTGGGTTCCCACTATGAAGATTGGTCTTAAAAAAAAAATGACAGTGACTTATTATTTATGGCAATATCTATTGTTACTAAGGGAGACAGACCAAACAATTCTCCATTGTTACAGATGCTACTTTGACTTGACAGCTGGGGAAGTCTGATAGGCAGTTTATTTACTTAGCTATTTAACCAAATAAATGTTTTCATTTTTCTTTCATCTCCTCAAAAGCTAACATTTCGCCCTTAAAATTGCTCCAGCAACACATCAGTGGAGTATAAATTACCTGCCATTCCCACACCAGCCATTATAATATTACTTGGGTTCTTTTTTTGCACCCTTGTTGACCCAGTCTTTTACAGACACGTGATTCTCCCAGATGGGAGGGTAGGGGAAAACATGAAATAATTGAAGATATTCTCCCTTATTGCTAAAACAGAAATGCTGTTTGAGATTGGCCCCAAAGCGTCCACCTGCAACGATTGAGGCCGTCTGTTTCCTCTTACGAGGGTGTGATATGGTTTTAACTTATCAACAGATGTCACCCCTACCTACTCAGAATTGTGCGGGCATTGCTAATAAAAAGCAGCTGGTGATAATGGTTGCAACGGTGATAAGGCTGAGACTCCTGCTTCCCAACTGCATGGAGGCAGAGGGGAAAATAGAGCTGTGGACATAACTTGCCCTGCATGGTGTATCCTTTCTCCAAATGCCTGGAAAGGCGCTAAGAAATTGCAGCCAGTAAATTTCCGGTTGGGTGGATGGCTGAATGGAATGGAGACAGAAAGATCAAATGTGGCTTGTGCTGTATTGAAGGACAGGCCCAGAAGCCCCATTTGGACTTCCGTCATGGGTGTCTTGGGAGCTTCCCTTGTAGCTCAGTTGGTAAAGAATCTGCCTGCAATGCAGGAGACCTGGGTTTGATTCCCGGGTTGGGAAGATCCCTTGGAGAAGGACATGGCAACCCATTCCAGCATTCTTGCCTGGAGAATCCCATGGACAGAGGAATCTAGCAGGCTACAGTCCATGGGGTCGCAAGAGTCGGACACGACTTAGCGACTGAACCACCACCACCATCACTACATGGGTGTCTTAGCAAGGCTAAGGCTACATGGGATGTGTCAGCAAGGCTGGCATTGGCCTCTTGGCATGTGACCCTTGATAGGCCATTGTGAAATTGCCAGACTAAGCTTTCAAAGGGAGAAAACTGCTTCATTACAGCCCAGCCCTCCTTTGGAGCTGGGAACTACTTATTATGATTTACATGTGAATTTAAGATAAGGCTGCTCTGTTTGGAGAAGTGAGAGTTGGCCCCTGAGGCCCTAAAAGGGGTCATTCTGATTAAGGGGCAGGGTGAGCCACAGAACTAGGAAATAGGGTTTTTCTTTTTCTCCCAAAGCTCTTTTAAGGCATATTGAAAATTAATTACCTGCAAATACAAAGTACAAAGCAAAACCTCCCAGGCAATGGCCTGGGTCCTTACGGTGGAATGTATTCAACACAAGGGCTAAATGTATAAAATCCAAGGGACTGGTGAACCATGTTTATTGAGCACATGTGATGACGGTTTGGGGTGGTGGTGATTGGTGTTGGTGTTGCTGATGGCAACTAACAGCTTGGCTACTTTCCGTGTTTCAGATGTGGTGTTAAGAATTCCAGACATATCACTTAGTCCAAACAATAACCTCATGAGGAAGACTATTTTTATCCTTGTCTTTCTAAATAAGATAGGGAATTGTTATGACATCTCATCAGGGTCACATAGCTCATCAGTGCTAGTGCCAGGTTCTGAATTCACTCTTATTCCAGAACCCAGATTTTTAAGCTGAGTACTGAGTGTCTGTCTCTACGTGCCATCTCAGTTAAGGTAATGGATACACCAGGCCCTGCCAGCAGATAAGCACACCAAAACGCAACAGCAAGTATGGTTCTTGCCCAAGATTTCCTGCTATTAGGTAGCTGAGCTAGAATTTGAACTCAGGTTCCAAATTCTGAGCTCTTCCCACAAGACTGTGCCACATCCATTCACAACTCGGCCCTGGCCTGGGGTTCTAGACAGAGCATCAAACACAACACGGCAGGCTGAAGCCCCACAAAACAGCTTGCACAACCATCTCAAGCAGAACAGACTCGTAACGATGAGGGTGTGAGGCATCGATCTGCAAATGCTGTCCGTCATCTCTGTTGTCTAGAAGTTCAGTTTTAGGATTAGACGTTAGCTGTTATGCTGACAAATGGCTCTTGTCACCCCTACTTCATCACATTTTTCAAGGCAAGGGTGAGCATGTGAAACAGAACTATGAAAAGGGTGGGATAACCTGCTGGGGCATCTTCCCAAGGTGTCCACCCATCTTCTCCACCTTCTGCCTTTCCTGGAACATCGACTCTGTCTATTATCACAAGCCCCCCACATAGCTTTGTAAGACTACATTTTTAGTCGGGTGTTTGCATGGCACGATGGTATTCTCGTGTGCTATATACGGCACTGAGGTGAATGAAATGTGGCAGAATGTATGGTATGTGAGATTCTCTAATCATAAAATCTATGAACAAAACGCACTTTGAAAATACTCTATGAGCTTTCAATAACCATCAAAATAACTTATACACAAATGGCAACTGATTCCAAGGTAGCCTCAGAGTCCATTTATGAACAGTGAAAACTATTTACCATTTTAATGGTTCTGACCATGCTACTCAGGCCTAAAAACGGAGCTCTGCCAGTTAGGGCCTTGCGGTCCTAGGCGTTTATGGAAAACTAGAAAAGCATCTGAAAATTGAAGACATTTGTCAAGGAGTGACCTTAGAAATCATGTCTGGGTAACAAGCGGGTACTTCTGTCTCCTGGGAAAGTTGGCTTCATCAGCCCCTCTTTCTTTCCATCAAATCAGATGTATTGAAATTCAAGTGCCTAAACCCACTTCTAGTAAATGTAAGTACACCTCTCTCGAAGTTGCTGCTGATGGAGTCTGAAGTGGTTTGGTGGCAAACCACCGGCTGTCACACAGGTGCAAACAGCAGAGCCTCAGAAGCGAATGCCACACGTCTTTTAATTCCATTTTCACAGTTCTGAATTCCACTTTCATGTCAGAAAGGGTGCAGGGCCTCTTTTGGCCAGACAGAACAGGCTACCACGATCTCACATCTCTATCAATTTTATTTCAAGCACTGATTGTTTTGTTTCTTAGTCTGCCTTCTTGAAGTGTGTTTGGTTGGTGATTTTTTTTTTTTTCTCTTTTTTTTAGATCTGTGGAGTGTAGGCAAATTCTGTGACACACCGCTGAAGGGGTCTAAGCATCTGGACCACATCTCACTGAGAAAGAATGTGTGCATCTCAGAATGTTGATGCTTTCAGACACTGAATCCACATTAAAGCAGCTCTGACCATGCCTCACCACCCCTCCCCAACTCAGAACATATCGGTAATAAAATAGTATGACCATTCCCCACTCCTCACCTTTACCCCTACTCCCAATACATGTCAAAGGTCATGCATCCATGAGGATAAACAAGGTGGAAAACAGACACCAGGCAAGGCGAGATGATGCAAACGTCAGGGATACGCTCAGGCCAGGATGATGGTGCGAACATCAGGGATGCGACTTCAGAGGCAATGAACAAGCAAAAGGGAGAGCAATGGCTTAAGGGTGGGAGATCAAAAGGACAGATACCTACCCAGACCTGTGCTATCTAGCTACCGGCCTGTGGACTTATATTATCACCACTGGGCTCCCCACTGGGCTCACCAAAGGGATCACTGTTGGATGAGGCCTGTGACCCATCAGGCTAGAACACAAGAAGATAACACTTTTTTTTTTTCTTTTCAGTAATTTAAAATATAAGACAGCTGGGTACATTTTCATGCACACATATCACCCATTATTTTAAAGAAGGCAGCACTCCATTGAGAGGATGCCACTTCTGCAAATGCGAGAATTTGCAACAATGTAATGAAAGGATAGCAGTTTTCAGCTGCTCATTTGAACATAAAAAAACCCCTTTAGTTACCCCTTAGAACCTGAGTCTGAGTCAGCATTCTTTTCTACATAGGCGTCCTCATGCATTGTTCATTTTAGATACAGCAGTTTTAAATGGAAAAAACAAAAAAACAAAAAAAACTCAGAACACACTGGTCACTTACAGCTTCTTGCTCTTCACTTTTGCTGGGACTCTCAAAGCCCTCTTCAAAGATGTCATCGGCAGTCGGATCACTGGCATGGGATGCAGATGATTTGGATGGAGAGCTCTGTCTAGGGGCTGGGGTTGGAGCTACATGGAGACCATGCAAAAAGAGAAAACATCCTAAGTGTCCAGAGGCAACTGTTTCTACCCCCCGGAAATCCCAGGGATCTGGTTATGTTTGAGTCAAATCCCAGGACACCTCTTCCCATCACAAGTCAAATCAGTTGAACAGTTTAATCTCTCTTCTCTATTTATCCTGTCCTCTCACATACCTGACAGTCAGGAGGAGCTGGTCCACAGGGATGGGTGAGGCAATGGTCCTCAAGGGATGTTCCCTGGACTGGTAGCATCAGTCACATTTGGGGACTTGTTGGTAATACACATTCTTGGACCCTACCCTCGACACACCTGCTGAATCAGAAACTCCATGTTTCCACAGACTCATGTTGAGACCCACTGGACTATAGTTTTCTTTCTTTCTCTTTCTTAATTTCATACAATTATTTCAAGAAGAATAAACAGAGATGAGGACAGTGTGACATTTATTGGATGCCTTCCATGTATCAGAGGCCATCAAATTTCACAGGTAATATCTGTGATCCTCATAAAGCCATTTTGAGGTAGGGGTTCTCCAATTTTACAGATAAGGACAGTGAAGGTTGCTAAATTGCTCAAGGTCTCAGACTTGGCAAGAGGTGGAAACAGGCTTTGTATCCTGGCACGAAGGTGTTGTCTGATAAACCTGTGTGAATGAAGAGTGTCTCAGTGATCTGGGGAAATGGACATGGCTGAAGGCAACTTCACAGCTGATGCTTTTTTCCTCACTCCATAAGGATCTGCGTTTTCTGTCCTGACCTTCCCACAATTTCCTTGTCTTCTTTATTCCAGAGGTTTATAATAAATATGCCACTGGAAACCACTTTCCTTTCCATAATTTCTAACTTGGCATGGAAAATCCTCCTCACTGGCTCAGCCCCAAGGTAGGGGGAGGAGGAGGAGACTTGATTTACTAGTTGAACTTCAAAAGCCATTGATAAGGTCTCCCTGCCATTACTTCCCAGAATTTACAAATCTGGCTGCTCATCAGACAGTGAGTGATTATAAAACTTAGTGAGTTGCTTCTGTAACTCGAACGTCTTTAGAATGACGTTATTTACTGCGTGTCCGTGAGCTGGACACGGGGCTGGGCACTTTGCATTCAACACGCCCTCTAATATAAACACTGCAGGTGTTATTGTACCTGCTGTCTTCTTCTGATGGAGAAACTGCCACTCAAAGCGATGAAGTGCCTTTCTCAGAGTTAACACAACTGTGAGGAAGCAGGAGCCCCGGGAGTTAGCACAAACCTGATACTGCTCAGCCCCACTGCGCTTTTCTGTTTCTATCTGAGGATCACTTTTGGTTCTTCTCCACCCAAAACATCTGAAAGGTGATGCTGACGGACAGAGGATATAAAGATCGGCTGCACTCATTTTCTTTAAAACACAGGATTCTTTTTAATTAAAAGGAAGTAGGTTTAAAGAGATAGTTTATGTGAAACACCTTGATATGCAGCACACACTTAATATTTATTAGTGAAATTGGATTCCAAAGTGACTTTGATGTGGTTTTATACTAAAGGCTGAGAATCTGACCAAGCCATCAATACTGAGAGGTATACTGCTCATACTTACTGGATGTAATCAGTGGGATGCAAAACTGTTTGTTTATGTAAGTGTTTAACCTTTAGAAGGTTTTATAGAATACCTGTATACTCTAAAACAGTAGTTCTCAATCTGGGACAGTTTTACTCCCAAAGGGACATTTGGCATTATCAAGAGTCATTTTTTGTCATCAAGGCTAGGGGAAGAGGATGTGACTACTGGGCATCCAGTGGGTAGATGCCAAGGATGCTGCTAAACATCTGCAATCCACAGGACAACCACCCACAATGAAGAATTATCTGGCCCCAAGTCTCAGTAGTGCCGAGGATACCAAGCCCTGCTCTGAAACACAGGAGTTACTAAGTGGCTTTTGTTTTGTTCATTTTCCTTCATTCTCTACAACCTTCCAAAATACCTCCATGTGCCAGATACCACAGGAGCATCAAAAAAAGTGTAGCGACACGAGGATGACTAAGACATATTCCCTGTCCTCAGAGAATTTACACTTCCCTCTTTTATATGTAGCTAGCACACCAGCCCCCTGAAAGAGAGACATTTGCTTTCAAAAGATGCTTGCTTATTTATGCATGGTTGTCATTTCTTCAGCGTTTCATTTTTTTTAAATTCATGATTCTTCATTGAAACCCTGTGAGTTGGAGTAAATAGAGATGCCCCCACCATGTAGATCATACGGCCTGAGAAGAAGTAGGCTCTTTATACCCATAGAAGAGGTTCATTTTCAGAGCAGCATCCTGGACCTGGCTGGAGTGACATTATCTAATTGTGTTAACATCTTAAATTCTTTAACAATTCACGGTATTTGCTAAGCAGTGATCCGCATCATCTGACAGTAATGAAAACGCCAACCTCGCTGTGCCATGAGCCTTTTCCTCCCCCTTATCAACTGTTAAGGCACAGGCTGGATCACCAGGCACCTTCCTGGGTTGGTGTCGAGCTGGCATCAGTGTACCCCAGTGTATCTGGATTCTGTTTGGCTGCACGGTATTGGTTTGCCAGAGGCTGGCAGTAGAAAGGTGAGTTGGGGGAGAATCACGGAATGCCACAGACAGGACAAGGCACACAGCTATCGAAGCCAGCTCACTTATCCTACCCAAGACACAAGGAAGGTTACAAGAAGCACACACTTGCCCAAAGATACAGCTTGGGGTAGAGAAGGCAGGATTAGAACCTCAGGCCAGGACTCTGCGTAAATCCACTGGGTGTGCCATAACAATGATGATAAAAATACTTGCTACTCTGTAAGGGTTGTGATGTTTTAGTACCTGTACCACTGAATGCTTTTTATGATCCTTAGCCTGAGATAGTTGAGGAAACTGAGGCACAAAGAAATAAAATGACTTGCTCATTGGCACAAAACTAAGACGTAATCAAGCTGCTCTCTGGATTCCTAGTCCAGAGTGTTCTGCTACAACCACTAATTTGTTTTTCCCTTTGACTACGTGAAGCTTTGAGCCACATTCTGGCTGCTACTCTACCTGTTGTGGGAGGCTTTACAACTGCTCTATCTCTGGCCTGCATTTTCTTCTGATCTTAATTTTCTAATTTTTTTATCCTTGTTCCTAAAAAAATTTAAATGCACGTACTCCATTCAGTTTTAGTTCAATAAACCATACCCAAAACTATGTATCAGAGCTGGGATATACATACATGAACACACGAAGGAGCGAATGAACAAAAACAGAAAAAGCGGGTGACATGCTAGAAAAATAACAGGCTTGTATTCAGTTCTACCCTTCTGTCTATTTTCTTTGTCTTTGAATCTCATTTTCATTATCTGTCAAACAGGTCTAACAAAACTTGCCATAAGCATTGTTAGAGTATGGAAATAACACATATAAAGCATGGAGAAGGTACATATAATTGGCATCTAATAATGGGAGGCTATTGTTAGTGGTAGTAATAGTAGTGATATAAACAAAGAGGCCTGTTGACTGCAACTGAGGTGGTTTCTCTGACAGCAGAAACAAGGCATCAGTTGTTCTCAGGGGTTTATGTCTCCAGAGAAGGACACTCACGTGAATTGGTCGATGGCGTGGTAGAAGTCACAGGTGTCAAGTTCAACTGGGAGATGTCAAAGTCATCACAGTCATCCGTATCCTGTGCCACCCCGACTTTGTTGAAGTAACTGGAGAAGGCCTCTGAGGTGCAGGTGAGGGAGGGCTGGTCGGGTTTGCGGGAGGGCACAGGTGGAGGCTGAGCCATCTGGAAATCCTTAAACATTTCTTTTCCCATTTTCTGCCTGGGCTTGTCGGTCTGTGGACTTGACCTGGCGGAGTCACCCGTGGCTGGGATGGTTGCAAGGGGAGTGAGGGGACCTTGGAACATGGCAGCTGGCAAAGGCATAACAGTTTGTGTGGGCATGAAGGCGGCTGGCGGAAACTGCCCGGCCACAGCGGGCCAGGGCTGCTGAGCGGCAGGGAAGAGACCCGGCTGGCCCCATGCGATGGGCTGAGCCCCCGGCATCACCTGAGCGACTGGCGGCTGAGCACCCATGGCGATCTGCTGTTGGACAAGGGGCTGCTGGCCCCAGAAGGATGGGAGGACGGCGCCCATAGCAACATAACCTGCAGGCGTGAAAAAGAAGAGTCAGGAGCCCTGGACAAGAAGCATTCAGGGAGTCAAGTGATTGGCAGAAAGGTATCAAGTGACTACTCAGTCTCAGGCTGTGTGCTAGGTTGCAAAGGGGAGTATAACAGAAGTCCCTGCTCTCCCGGGGTCTGCCTTCTACAGTTGTGATCAGGAAAACTGCTCTAAGGAGATGACTTGTAAGTAGAAACTAGAATGCAGTGAGGGAGCAAGCCAGGCAGGCATTTGGGGGTACCAATAATAATGGTATAGTTCTTAGAGTAGTTACAGTCTTATCATTCTTAAAGGTTTCTGACATCATACAGCTCAGGAACCAGTGTGCTCAGTGGGAAGGGCAGAGTGCTGGAAACAGGCACATCTGGGTTTGAATCTTGCTTCCCCTTCTTGCTAGAATGAGGGCATCCCCATTGCTTCTGCTAAGAGTCAAGCTCTTTGTTGTAAAATCGGGCTACATCTTCCTTCTCCACATCAAAACCGTGTGCAACATGATTGAGACCAAGGTTGAAACTCAGACTGCCACTTCTTATCTGTGGAATCTGGGGAGAGCTTAAGAAGGTCTCTAAGCCTCTCCTTATCTGCAAAATGGGCAGAAAATACCTTTTGCCTCATTGGGTTAAAGACTGAGATTATACATTTAAGATACAGAGAACTGTGGCTGACATAAAATGAATATTGAGTAAATGTTAACCATTAGTATGATTTGAATCACAGCCTATAAAATTACTTAACACCTTCCTTGATATGTAAAAAACAGGCAATAAAACGTAGTTCTAGGTATTATTATATATTATTGTTATACCAATCTTAGAGATTAAAAAATGTAGCTTAGTAATCTATTTAGGAATACCACATACCGTGGCACAGATGGGTCACTGCAAAACTCCAGGGAGGGTACTCACTTACGTTACCATAATTTTTTGCTACAGTGAGATATAATCATTTTAAAAGAAGTACAGTGATGCTCTATACCATAATAACAGAATCAACACAATTTCCACTTATTAAGTGCTTACAACATGTTAGGTATAGCATTAGGTGCTTCACATCTTCACAAAATCCCTGCAGGTATCATTATCTCCATTTTAGGGAGAAGGTGATTGGTGCTCAGAGAGGAAAAGTAATTCGCACAGGGTCACACAGTGGACATTAAGCTGAAATCAGGGTCTGAACTGAGGCTATCTGTCCCCAGAACCAGCATTCTCTCCACTGCTCCCTACTACCTCGCCCAGATGGCCAAGACTGACTTCTGATCTTAGCAGAGTCCATAAAGTTAGTCCAACCATCAGATATTTTAGCTTACTGTGGGCCTGGAGGAGACTCCCATGTCCTTCCAGGGGTTCCCGCCCTTCTCAGGGTGCAATCAAGCCCAGGAGACAGACGGCCAGTGTAGGCAGATTAGAGGATGAAGACTGATCTCTCAGAATAAGCATTTTTATGGCCACCAGAAGGAATTTGCAGGTACAGAACGGTAGGACCAGGAAAAAAGAGGGTGGATGTGTGGTTTCCTAGCAGCTTCCAAAATGACCTGGGTTGCATTGATGACTCTGGTGAACCCAGAGAAATGACACGTGGGCTGCCTCACCCATGCGCTAGCCCCAGATCCACCTGCCCTTCAACTGATTCATAAGAGATGCAGCCAACTTTCAAAGCCAGTCCATTTCCTTACAAGGTGAGAGGAGGCTCCAGAAGGGTGGATACAGAAACACAGGCTTCCTGCTAATTAATTTGTTCAATACTTTTATGGAACGAGGCAGGAGTGGCAACAAACAAAATAGACAATACCCTTATCAGATCACCTTGGTCCTAGTGCAAGGAAATGAGACACATACTGACACTCTACTTTTCCTCTCTGAGCACCAATCACCTTATCCCTAAAATGAAGATAATGATATCGACCCTGCAGGGATTTTGTGAAGCACCTAATACTATACCTAACACGTTGTGAGCACTTAATAAGTGGAAATTATATTGTTTCTGTTATTATGGTATAAAGTATCACTTGTGCTTCTTTTAAAATCATTATATCTCTCTGTAGCAAAAGGTGAAGAGGCTTGGTGCTGACAGCTTGCTTATGTTGCCTGTCACAGAATAATACAATGACTTCAATGTAACAACAAAGAATTCTGCAACTTCGTTTTTCTAATTTTCCCATTGACTTTGATGGGTAAGACACTTACTCCTTGGAAGGAAAGTTATGACCAACCTAGATAGCATATTCAAGAGCACAGACATTACTTTGCCAACAAAGGTTCATCTAGTCAAGGATATGGTTTTTCCTGTGGTCATGTATGGATGTGAGAGTTGGACTGTGAAGAAGGCTGAGCGCCAAACAATTGACGCTTTTGAACTGTGGTATTGGAGAAGACTCCTGAGAGTCCCTTGGACTGCAAGGAGATCCAACCAGTCCATTCTGAAGGAGATCAGCCCTAGGATTTCTTTGGAAGGAATGATACTAAAGCTGAAACTCCAGTACTTTGGCCAGCTCATGCGAAGAGTTGACTCATTGGAAAAGACTCTGATGCTGGGAGGGATTGGGGGCAGGAGGAGAAGGGGCCGATAGAGGATGAGATGGCTGGATGGCATCACTGACTTGATGGACGTGAGTCTCAGTGAACTCCAGGAGTTGGTGATGGACAGGGAGGCCTGGCGTGCCTCCCATGGGGTCGCAAAGAGTCGGACACGACTGAGCGACTGATCTGATCTGATCTGAATGGTTCCTGGTGGGAGCTCTACTGCCTCCTAGGGGATGATTAGAAAATCCTGGGGTGTGTTTTGATTGTCAGGAAAACTTGGTGGGGTGGGGGGCAGTACTGACATTTAAGGGTCAAGAGCATTGATACTAGACCTCCTATAATATGGGAGATGACGTGCATGACAAACAATTTGTGATAATTTGTGTGTACTTTGAATCACGTGGAAATTTAAAGTTTCTTGGCACAGTTTTAATTCACTTAATTTTTCAGAAATGCATACACTGGGGAAGATTATACTTTGTTTCTTTGGAACATAGTCAAGAGTTGATCAACAACTTGGAAAATTGTGGTTCCTGTTCATGGCATTGGAGACAGCGTTAACATTCCTATTCTGGTTGGTCTGTTCTATTGTTGCCTTTAGGTACACACATCTGATCACTTAGTATGTGTTCTAGTGTGGTGGTGGTGGTGGTGGTGGTGGTTTAGTCGCTAAGTCATGTCCGACTCTTGCAACCCCATGGACTGTAGCCTGCCAGCATCCTCTGTCCATGGGGATTCTCTAGGCAAGAATACTGGAGTGGGTTGCCATTTCCTTCTCCAGGGGATCTTCCCAACCCAGGAATCAAACCCAGGTCTCCTGCATTGCAGGCAGATTCTTTAACAACTGAGCTATGAGGAAAGCCAGTGTGGTGGCACCTGGGTATTTCCTAATGGAAAAACATATCTTTTTATTATAAATTTGCTTTTATTTCTTCTTTCTACTACAGCTAAGACCCTATATTGATTTTTGAACAACTGTATAGATATTTTATATTCTTGATAATTTCATTTCACGATAGTAAAGGAGATATCATAGATCCTTAACATAAAGAGGGGCACTGAGTCTGACAGGATGAAGACTTGCCCATGGATTTTCCTACCATGCCAACCCTGATGCCCATTTTGGTAAATGGATGGAAGGTTTCAGTCTCCAGTCAGACTTTTATGCTTGGCTTCCATCCCACCCTCCTCACTGCCACCATATTCTAAAATGCAAATACGGTTGTCCCTTGAATAATGCTCAGGTTAAGGGCACTGAGTCCTGAGCAATGGAAAATCCACATGTAACTTAGAGTTGACCCTCCATGTACCTGGTTCTGCACCCATGGAACCAACCAACCTTGGATCATACATAGTACTCCTGTAGTATTTATTGAAAAACATCCACATATAAGTAGACCTGTGCAATTCAGGCCTTTATTGTTCAAGGGTCAGCGGTACAGTGCTTCATCACCTAGAAAATGATGCCCAGAGAACTTAGCTTATCTTGGGGCTACGGGTCAGCCCCTTTTCACCTCTTCACCCCTTTTCCCATTTGCTCTCATTGGCACCCTTCCCTGCAGCAGTTGCAACCTGCTCCCTCTTCTCTGCTGGCCTACCTGCATGGAAACCCATCCCTACTTCTTCACATGACTGTCCCTCCTCCGCTCTTGGAGACTCAGGTCAGCATCACCTCTGCCCTCTACGCCCAGTGGCTCTCCTCTGGTCAGGCACAGGTCCTTATGTTCATCTCTCTCGTGGTGCACATCACAGTAAAAAGTTAGTGTTGTGACTGCACAGTGATTTTGTCTTCTCTCATTAGACTGGAGAGCCCCTGTGAGTAGGAACCTTTTATCTCTTTCTGCCTCCCCCATCTGTGTCCAGCACAGTCGTGGGCACACGTCCACTGCTCCATAAATGCTTAAGGCTGGAGAAAGGCTCTGGATAGAGGTGAGTGAGTCACGGTGGAATACACTCACTGCATTTTTCTAAGTGTCCAAGTCAACTCCAGCAACCATACGTGCTATGATCTCTGATCAGTCAGTCTACTGCTGGTGGCAGGCTTTTCCCCCCCTGTCCTTTTTTCCCTTTTATCCACAAGGAACCAACAGATGGGCTGTACACACTTTTCTGGAGAGAGCTGTTAGCATGTCTCCCTGGCTTCATGCCATCTGCTTCAGACCAAAGTACAATATTCAAAAGAAAAAAAAAGACAGCAAGGATAATTAGGTATCATGTTTGGGAACTTGCAGGTCTCACTTGCTTTTCCGGGGGGGGGTCCCGGCAGTTTCCCCAGACCTGTGAGCTCAGGCTCTCTGGCCATGTGGCATCGTGTGTCCCTGACGGGACATCTCAGTGGCAGGGCTGCACTAGCATTAGACATGGAAAGCCGCTGCGCGGCGGCCACTGCGGCCACTTAGCAGCCTAGGAACTGTTTACTCGCTAACGTTCAACAGCAGAGGAAGGAGGTGCCAGTGAGCATCTGTTTATGCCACGAAGCTCAGATCAATCATAAATCTCTCTCTGCCTTGCAGTTAGATTTTTTAAAGTGTTGAAAACTGCAATTTATAAGCAGATGCTGCACCTGGGAATACCCTCATTATTTAGGGGGAAAAAAAAGGCAGACTAAAAGGTAAGAAAACACTGAAAACGGAAGGATTTCTCCCACATATATACAGAACTTGCGTGGTACCTCTCATCTACATTATGTCACTTGCTGCATCTGTTCAAAAGTAGTCCTCCTGGGTGGCGAACACTGTCTCTGGAGATTCAGTGAAGAACAAGACAGTATTAAAAATAAATAAAATAAAATAAAATAAATCCTTACCCTAGTGGAGCTCACGTTTTTTTGTGAAGCTGATCCTTCAACAAATCTCTGGGGTGGCTGTTATCACTAGCTCTTGAATTGGGACTTCCTGGTGGTCCAATGGCTAAGACTCTATGCTCTCAATGCAGAGAACCTGGGTTTAACCCCTAATCAGGGAACTAAATCCCACCTGCCACAAATAAGATCTGGCACTGCCAAATAGATAAATATTGAAAAATGTCTCTTTAATCTGCATACGAGGAACTGACAGCTTCCAGAGTGGAAGGTTTGACGTGGCTACCCAGAGTATCTATCCAGATAGAAGAGTCAGGATCCCTGGTGAGTAGGGCAGAGAACTTTTACTGAGTATTTACTTATGTAAATACTGCCAGGTACTGTTTTAAATGTTTTACTACATGTGATTAATTCAGGAACAGCTCGATGAGGTAGAATCATCATCCCCATTTTACAGATAAGTTCCCTGAGGCTCTGAAATTATATAGCTGAGTGTCACCCAGCTGGTTAGTAGAAGGGTCTGTATTTATATACTCTCCAGCCCTTCAGGCCAGCTCTGCCATGTGCTCAGAAGGCCAAAAACCTAAACTTTATTACATGCTATTTTTTTTTAAAGGGAGCATCCCAAGAAGGAAAAGGAAAAAAAAAAAGGTAAAAACAAGACATATTTTCTTCTACTTTAGATGTCAGAGTAATAATAATACTAGCATTTTCTACACAAAGGATTTACAACATGCCAGCATTTTTCAGAAGCACTGGATTTTATTTCATTTAATTCTCATGATATTGTTGCAAGGTAAGTATTATTTTAAATTCAGTTGTAAAAATGAAGAAACTCTGGCTCTGACTGGTTAAGTAATTTTCCCAGGAGTCTAAAGCTTATAGATAAATGGCTGAGCCAGGGCTCAAACTCAGCCTGTTCACTGCACTACACACCCCAGGTCATTTCCCACCTCCCTGTCGCTGGCAGGGCAATTAGGGACAGCGAGATGGAGATTCAACAGCTGCAGAGATTTTTAAGGCCAGTTAAAGGAAGAAGAAGGCAGACAGTTTAACACTACCTGAAGCCCAGTTTTGTTTCTTGGCAGAGCTTAAGTAGAGTAAGAAAGCAAAAATATGCTAACTGAAATCAATTTTAGACTTACATTGTAAAAACTGAAATCTTGGAGGTAATCTATCATTTTTTTAAGCAGCTAAAGAAACAGAATCTGAATGGGTGGAGTGGTTTGTCCACAGTGTGCAACATGGCTGATCAAGTGGTAAGTTGTAAAATAGAGTTCTTTAAAGCCATAACCGGGCCCCGGCTGGGCAGAGGGCCCAGAGTACAGGCAGGTCCTCAGGCATTTTAGTCAAGTGTAAGGGCCAGACCTGAATCCAGCCCCTCTTGCTTACAGAGAAAGGGGGTGGAGGCTGGGAGGGGCCACTGGGAGTACTCTTGACCCTGACACATTCCTGGCTCATATCACATGTTTGCATGAGCCCCTCCTCCTGACCATCACCTCCATTCACACCTGCCCTGCTCCACATTTCCTTCTGTTCGTACCACTCATCCACTATTCCTAACAGATTATGATAAGTTACTCATTTTCATGTTGTCCTTCTCCGCACTTGAAAGTAAGCTCTCTGCGGCCAGGGGTCTGTGTCTATTGCAGTCACTGACCCACCCCAGACACCTCGAATAGGACCTGGCCCACAGTGCATACTCAGTGAAAATTTATGGCATAAACATGCCTGAAAATGAGTAAATTTGGTGCCTAGAGGTCCCATCCTCTGTCCCAGTATATCTTCACGAATCAAATGGGACAAAGCATGGTTATTCTGAATGCAAGGCTGACAGCTCTGATGGAGAACTATTATTCTTACTTAAAACAACAGATTCCGTTACTCCCAAGGACATTTCAATATCCAGTTCAGGTAAGGAAAACTATTGCCACTGTTCCATTATAGGTTTGGGTGAAACAGCTTTGATTGGGAAGCTTAGTAATTAAAGACATTTCTAGGCTACCTATAGATTTTCAACTGTGAGTTAGACATATTAGCTACCAACCTCTGTTGCTTCTAGAAGTGATCCTTCAGCTCAGGAGGAATAACTATTTCAGAACAGAGTATGAAATTTTAATTTTACTTTAAGTAACAATAAGGTTTATATCTGGTGGCAAGAATTTGTTTCTAACACTATATAATTAAAAGTAGTTATTTATAGAAAAATGCAAGAAATTGATATTTTAAAACATACCAACTCCATCCTTTATATAAATAAAGTAGAAAAAGATAACGCCACATATTTCAAATATGTAGTTAAGGAAAAAAAAGTCTTTAAGAACCCCGGTGTGCAAACAGCATAAGTAACACCACTTATCTCTGACTCAATGGGCGTGAATTTGAGCAAATTCTGGGAGGTAGTGAAGGACAGGGAAGCCGGGCATACTGCAGTCCATGGGGTCACAAAGAGACAGGTATGACTGAACAAAACCAACAGCAAAACACCACCTTTGGCCATGTCCAAGTAGAATGGGCTGACTTCATGGACTGCCTAATGCCATGGAAACAAGATGCCTCAGACCCCACCGATGTGCACCTGTAACACTGTTGCTATATGTATTTTTACCCTGTTGTAAAAGAATATTTGGAAAACAGAACAAATACTCTCTAAGTCACTAAGCCCCATTGCAGTTCACTGTTCACTGTCAGCAGAACTCCTAAGTGTTCCTCTTTGCATGGGGAACCTCCCCTTCCCTGGGCCTCCACCCCTTCTATCACTGAGATCTCAAGAGGTCGGTGGAGCATAGCTGCCCCTTCCCCACCCGCACCTTTCCCACATCCAACTGAGCTGACAGTGTCAATCAGGATTTGCACGGATTCACACAGCTGTGTGCGCACTGAGCTCCCCAAAGCTATACATCTGGAATCTTGACCTTTCAGGTTCAAGACATGACTGGTTTCCAGCCTCCCGCATACCAGAGCTCGGTGAGCATACTACTCCCTGCCCTGGCGGCTTCTCAGCGTCACCTGAAGAGTCACAGGGAGAGAATGGTCATCCCAGAGGTGTCTGGCATAACCTGGCAGCTGGTTCAGTCAGCCTTTTCCTTCTCTTGGTGGACGGAGGTGGGAGGAAGTGGAAGGGGCTTACCTGAGGGTACAGCAGCAGTGCCAAAAGGTAGAGAACCACACACGTCTGCACTCGCCGGAAGTGTCTGAGATGAAGACGGGATAAAGGCATCACCTGGAGTTGCAGGAGTCTGTCAGACAGAGAGGCGGAGGGTGTGAGGCTCCTGGGAGAGCCTTATCGCTGACCAGCGTGGGAGGCAGCAGGCCCAGAAGTTAAGCGGGGAGGTGCTGCAGAAGCAAGCCCTGGTCCTGGCCACTTTTTGTGAATTGCAGACCATGAGCTGCTATGTATACAGAGCATGAAATGAGAAAATCAATACCTATCTCCAGAGCTGCTGAGAGGCTTCAATGAGATCATGCATTTAAATCACTTAGTACTATGCTGAAGCACAGAACAGGTGCTCAGCTAACACCGGCCAGCATCATGACTCTTTAGGTTGAGCCCATACCCTCTGGGGTTGTCTTTGGGCCCTCATATTATCCCATAATATCTGGCTTTCATCCTTTAGAAGTTAATTCAAACTGACATACACTCACTCAAGACCTACTGTGCACCCAGCTCAAGGCTGTCACTGAATACATGGTCAGTAAACAGGCGTTGACTAAATAAATAAAGATTAGCAAGTGGAACAGAGACCCTTGGGTCCTTGTGCCTCCCAGAAGAATCCTGCCTGAACCTTCACTTGCAAAAAGAAGCAAATGTTCTCAAGAAGATGATAAAAATGATGCTAGAGTAGCTGCCAACTCTAGATCCTGGCCCATGCTGGAATTTCAGAAATGTCTGCTCCATTACGTGGTGGATAAGGTGAGGGCTACTGAAATCAAAACTTGAGTACTTGTTTCTTTAAGGTCCATGCCTTTCCAGAAACCTTTTGCCTACAGAGTATGCATATTTGATGACATAATATCTTTATCTCTTTCCCCTTGGAATAGATTGGGGCAAGCAATTAATCCTGAAACCATGGCAATTAGACAAGGCCATTTTTAGATTAGCAGCTTGCAGGAGGCATAGCATTGTTCTGAGGATTATTAAATACCCATTTGGATGGCACTCAGGTTCAGGGCCAGAAACACAGCCATGAGCTGCTGCATTAAGCACGTTAGACCATAATCAATGCTGTTTGCTTTCTTCCAGTGTGACCTTGGGTGAGTCACATGCCCTGTCTGGAACTCAGTGTGTTCATCTGTAAAATGAAGGTGCTAAATAAGGCTAGAAGATCACTCCAGACCTTTCTAGCTCTATGGCCCCATGGTTCAGAAATGCAGCTGCCTTCCCTGGAAGGTGGGAGAGAAAGCCTTACTAGAACCAACCAGCATCCCTGGAGATAGGAGCTGCTGGCCCCTCCTTCACGGCTGCTCTGGGTACCAGGTGTTGGAAGCAGGGCAACTGTGTTCAGATTCCCTGGCGGCAGCTGTGGGCAGCAGGCTCTCCTGCCATCTGTCCTCAGTGAGGTTACAGCCTTTTCTCTGGGAGGCGCAGCTTGCCAATGAACTGTAGCACCATCCCTGGGTTTGCGCTAAACGTGTGGTCCCCAGAGGGGCCGCCCCCTCCCAGCAGCTTCAGCGGGTGCAGCTGTGGCTGACTGCTCTCTGCCCACTTCCGGGGAGTGGACTGGGCAGGAGCTGGAGGGGCTAGCTTGGCTCTTTGCCGTGGCTGCTGGGTTGCCTCTGAATGCCTCCCATTCTCAAAGCACTGGGATTTTATTTTGCTTCGGCTCCCTGCGAACTCTGCCCTAGTGCAAGCAATAACTGAGATAGCATGGCTGAAACTAGAGTTGGGAATCCAAAGCTTCCTGAGAAGCTCAGGGAAGCCGGCAAGCAAGTGGGAAGGGAGGAGGAAATGAAAAGAGGAAGAAAGGAAGGAAAGAAGGGAATAAGACAGGAGACAGCTGAAAGGTCTGGGTGAGAAGAGGCTTCCTTTACTGGGTTGACCACCTGGCTGTGCGGGTTCTGGGTAGGAGATGACAAATGTCTCATCTCATCTGCTGCCTCGTGGAGCTTCTCACCCATATTCCCAGGTGGACCTTGTACTGCTTGCAGGCAAGGACCACACGCTGCTCCTGTCTCTTTCCACTGCCCAGCAAAATGGCAAGCACCCCGGTCAGAGTCTGTAACTGCTGATGCATGATCTCATTTATTTCTCAAAACAGAGCATGCATCATAATTCCTTTTTTTTTTTTTTTAAAAAAAAAGCAGAGGAAATTGACATTTAGAATTGCTAGTTAATATGCCCAAATCACACAGCTGGAAGAGTCTGAGTTGAAATCCACCAGCAGCTTCATTTTACCCAAAGTCCATATATTTGTCACCATGAAACTGAAGAAGGAAAGGAAAGAGATGCAGGGCTCCAAGCACAGTGCATACTTACAGGGGGAGAGGTTATATCAGGAGGGGTGGACATGTCCCCAAAAAGTTCTAATTGGGTCACAGCCTGAAAAGACAAAAAGATAATGATGTAACCACAAGGGGAGCTGATGCTGCTGGGCAATGCTTTAAAAACAGTATGATTTGAGGACATGCATTTCCCTTTTTCATCATGACTGTATAAACAATAAACCCAGTTGGTCATTACGATACTGCTTGATCCCAAAGACAGCAACTCAGATGCAGCCAGAATCAGTTATTGTTTCAGTGTGCCTGGCTGTTTATCTGGGCTTAGTCAAGCAGATCTGGGCTTAGCCACCTTGCATAAGCAATAATAATACCATTTCACACATATTTACCATCCAATGTCAGCACTGTCTCTCTTCTCCAGGAGACAAAGGCAAGAGGTAACTTTATCATTTGCTTCTCTTTCCTGAGTATATCCGCATGTTACAAAGTGCTTTTCCTGTACCAAGTATAGCAAGTCACCACTTCACGGCCACTTCTCAGTACATATCACTGACCCTGAAAGGTATGAACTGTCATCCCCATTTTTACAGATGAATAAACTGAGTTTCACAGAGGTCACCTCAAGACCACCTAGGCCAGGACTTGAATTTTCTGCATGAAGAGCAGGCAGTCAAATGACAGTCCTCGAAAGAATCCATCTTCAAGATAAAAAATACAGTTGGAGGAGGAGAAAATGTATCATTTAATACTAGGAAGGGTATCAAAAACAACCCAGTATATACACGATTAATCACTCCGAGGAGCTCTATCTCTGTGGATACTATATCAACTGTATTCCCATCCATCATCCCTCAGTGTCTGAGCAAGGCCAGCCAGAGCAGTGGGAGAAGCCCTTTAAGATATACTCAGAAATTAATCAGTATACACTTCCAGCTTCAGAGTCTGCAAGAGGTCTATGGCCAGGAGTCAAATAGCCTGACTTAAAGTATATAATCATGTGTTTTGTGCAAATTTGCCCACCGCAAAAAAACAAAAACAAAAAACCTTTCTCCTCATCTTCAGATTTTAAGTAACAGTTTCTAATCAGGGGACTGAAAAACACCACTGGGACAGTCTGTCCTGGCAGACAGGACTCCTGCCCTAGAAATTTGTTTTAACTAGGCAAAGTGGGACACCGAGATTCATACGAAGAAAGGAATATTCTCCGCTACTGACAAACTTGGGAACTCTAGGCCCAGGAAGAGTTCCATCCCTGGGGTTGCATCTTCTACCACTGATAATCTCTGCAGCTCCTCGGGGCCACTTTTCTCTTACCTGGACATTAGAGATGGTAATATCTCCTTTGGAGATTTATTGATTATATTACTAGAAGGACTCTGAAGTTTGGGTAAGCTTGGTGAAAAAGGCACAAAAGATTATCTTTTTTTTGTTTTTTTTTTTTTGCTGAAAAGCAAGCACCTTAGCCTGATAAACTCACTTTCAATCCTTCTTCAGGTTTCAGATTGAATAAATGGTTCCTGGCACACAGTAGGGCCCTATACATATTAATTTCTTTCCTAACTACATAATTTTGGGGGGCTCCAAAATCACTGAAGATGGTGACTGCAGCCATGAAATTAAAAGATGCTTACTCCTTGGAAGAAAAGTTATGACCAACCTAGACATAATATTAAAAAGCAGAGACATTACTTTGCCAACAAAGGACCATCTAGTCAAGGCTATGGTCTTTCCAGTAGTCATGTATGGATATGAGAGTTGGACTATAAAGAAATCTGGGTGCCGAAGAATTGATGCTTTTGAACTATGGTGTTGGAAAAGACTCTTGCGAGTCCCTTGGACTGCAAGGAGACCCAACCAGTCAGTCCTAAAGGAAATCAGTCCTGAATATTCATTGGAAGGACTGATGTTGAAGCTGAAACTCTAATACTTTGGTCACCTGATGTGAAAAGACCCCGATGCTGGCAAAGATTGAAGGTGGGAGGAGAAGGGGATGACAGAGGATGAGATGGTTGGATGGCATCACTGACTCAATGGACATGAATTTGAGTAAACTTTGGGAGTCGGTGATGGACAGGGAAGCCTGGCACGCTGCAGTCCATGGGGGTCACAAAGAGTTGGACATGACTGAGTGACTGAACTGAACTACATAATATGCTGGTACACACTGGACAACTATAAGGTGTTAGGCCCTGTGCTGGGTGCTAGGAACATATTTAGGAGGAATGTCAATTTTCAGTCTTCAGGGAGCTTACAGTCTACTGGGGACAATCCACAGATATAATAATAAACGTTTACTTGTCTTTAGGAAGACTTATTTAGCATGTGAGCAATATTTTATATTATTTGGTGAAACAGTGCCAATCCTTAGGCTCTCTCCCAAACCCACAGAAGGCATAATTCTATTTAATGCATTCAAAGGAGGTTTCTGGGATTCCTGGCCCTTGAAGCTCAATGCTTTGCAAATGGCCCATGACTGTTTTCAGTGGTATGAAAATATTAAAATGAAGTTAATAATTAAGTTGCACAATTTACATTTCAAATGTGGTGAACTCGTGGCACACTTTTACTAACATCATAAATATAATTTATTGGCTAATTTTCTCCTTAAGCACAACTTTTAAAATAACCTTCATTCTTGAGCTACAGACTCTCCTCTTGCCAGATGATTTCCATTCAAGGATTAAACGAGAAAAAACATGCGGAGGCATAAAACTTAGATTGTTATTTCATTCCATTCGACTTGCTGCTTAAATAGAACCTTGAGTTAATTAAATTTTATAGAAAAAGGGGATTCTTAGGCCATAAAATTAAAAATAATTCTAATAACAGTATATGATTGAGGATCTGGAATAATATCTATTTTCACAGCCCCTCTCCCCCTTGTTAACCCTGGTTCTTTTATTTGTAACTTAAGAAGCCATGTTCCATCTGATAATATTGTTGTAATTAATCATTTTAACAGCCTCATGAGAATAGAACTAACCATTCACATTTGTAGAGCACTTGATAGTTTATAACGTATTTTCCAACCATTACTGTAACATTGGATGCTCCCTGAACTCTGTGAAGTTGGAGCACAGGAATCTCTTCCACTATCTCTAGTTTGCAGATGAGCTAATAGAGGCCTGAAGGTAAGGTGACTTGCCTCTGATCGGTCAGCTAAAAAAAGCTGGGCTTGACCCATAAACCAAGCAGCACTTTGTTTAACCATGTGTCCCTTTACCCAGCCCTACTTAGCCCTCCTTCATGGTGGAAGCCCAGCCCCACAATATTCTCTAACCAGAAGCCAGGGTTTTTATAAGCCCTGTCACGATTCACGTCCCTCTGAAGAAGTCATCTCCAAGGTCAACCCAAGATTCCTCCTTGCCTTCCCCTTCCTGGCCCTTCAGACATCTTCAGGTAAAGATGTGGTTGTTGATGGAAGATTCTGTCCCTTCTCTAGGTCCTGGGCATCCTCCAGGGTAAAGAGAGTGACCCTAGAAGCTGCCAAAGCCAGTGAAAAGGATGAGGAGATGCTTGGCTATTGGAGCTCCTCAGTATCTCAATGAGGCCTGTCCCCTCCCAAGCCACTCTTTGTTATGAATCAGTGGTGGTTTTTCAATAACATCTGGAATGCCCTATAGCTGCTATTTCATAATTAGTCCCCTGGTGCTTCTTTCCACTAAACCTTTGCAAGTAGACTCCTAGACCCTCCCTGCAGAGAAGCTCTGAAAGCGCCATTGATGAATGCAGAGGTGTCCATGACTGACCACCAGTACATATTTACATAGACCCACTTCCTCAGTTTTGGCATTAGGTGCTCCTTCACTTAGGGCAAGCATGTAGTTCCTACTGTACATCGGCTACTGTGCCGAAAGCAGGGGACACAGGGATGCATAAGGCAACTTCCTGCACTGAGTCTCATGAGCTGCCTATTCTATGGGAAGACAGACCTATAAACACAGTGAGGACCATGTTACAGAGGAGAGAAGCACCAGAGGTCACGAAAGGGGGGCCACCTCAGGGCCTTGGCACATGCTCCTCCTCTGACCAGAACACTCATACCTTCCCCCACTGCCTTTCCTACCGATCTTTCGAGACACAAACTAGATGCCTTTATTTCTTCCTGGGAAGTGTTTTCTAACTCAATTTGTACCCCATCTCACTGCCCCATACAGCTTATGTGAGACCCTTAGATGGACTGTCAGCCTTGGATAGCCTGGTGGCTCAGCTGGTAAAGAATATGCCTGCAATGTGACAGACCTGGGTTTGATTCCTGGGTTGGGAAAATCCCCTGGAGGAGGGCATGGCAACCCAGTCCAGTATTCTTGCCTGGAGAATCCCCATGGACAGAGAGAGGAGCCTGGAATGTCTCAGTCCACGGGGTTGCAAAGAGTTGGACACGACTGAGCAACTAAGCACACAAACTCAAGGGAAAAATACGACGCTTGGTCCCCACCCCTTGAGGTTCTTGATTAGTTGGTTTGAAGTAGTTTACTAAGTCAAAGTTTAAAAATTTTCCTGATGATTCTAATTTGCAGCCCAGGTTGAGAACTGCTGTCCTACAGACTTCCCAAACCCATGTACTCAGGAGTGACAACATTCACTCGCCAACATATTAACCAATCTAAATAAACACTGGCTGCAAACCAGCACCTCTATTCCAGGTGATGTGGACCAAATAACAGTTTTATCTCCATAGGTGCTGCTGCTGCTGCTGCTAAGTCGCTTCAGTCGTGTCCGACTCTGTGCGACCCCAGAGACGGCAGCCCACCAGGCTCCCCCGTCCCTGGGATTCTCCAGGAAAGAACACTGGAGTGGGTTGCCATTTCCTTCTCTAGTGCATGAAAATGAAAAGTGAAAGTGAAGTCATTCAGTCGTGTCCGACTCTTTGCGACCCCATGGACTGCAGCCCACCAGGCTCCTCCATCCACGGGATTTTCCAGGCAAGAGGACTGGAGTGGGGTGCCATTGCCTTCGCCACCTCCACCCCCGCCCCCACACTGGTTTTTATCTCGATAGGTGCACTGAGCAGCTCCTGTTCAGTGCTGAATCTCCACTATACTGTTACACTCCACTCCACTAGGCAATCCTACCCTGCCCTTCTCTACCCATCCCGCCTGCCCTCTCCTTTGCTATGCAATGCCACACTGTTACACTCTGAGCTCCTCGAGGATAGGGGTCGTGTCCTCCTCTCTACTGCATGTCTAACATCTATCAGAATGCCTGGGACACATTAGGAGATTGGAAATATTTGCTGGATGAAATGGAGGGGTGTCATTTCCTCTCCAGCATACATTGTTTCTATCTCTCTCTCTCACACACACACACGCTCCTACTTTTCGCCCTCACCGCGGGACCCGCCAGGAGTCCCTGAACATCAGCACAGGCTGGCACCAGAGCAGAGCACTGAGGAGAGTGAGGCTGCATAGAGCAGACAAGAATGACCAGAACAACCCTCACTTCACAAGACCATGGAGGCCTTACCTTTGTTGCCTCAAAAATCTCGTCAAAGTCCATCGGCAGGTTTCTGTTCTGTAACCACAAGGCATGACTTATGAGCATGAAATGAGTGATGGGACAATGACGCGAAACCGTTAACCAGGCTGGGCCCTCTTGCGCTTACCGGCGTGGCTGCGGCAAACCGCTCGTCAAAATCTTCAAACGCACGGCCGTTCTGAAAGCGTAAGGGATGATGAATGAGGATGAAGTGAATGACACACAGATGACATGGATTTATGTGCTTAATGATGACATTATCTATGGTTTACACTCTTGTGGTCACAGGAGGCGGGAGTGGTTGCCAATGTGCTGTGAAAACCCTGGAATATGTTCCCAGCATAAACTGATGAGAAAACACGTACCTGGCTAGGAAATGCAAGCCATAGGGAGTTTCTAAGTTTAAAGTCCATCTTCCTGAAATTACAGACCTGACCTGGCCAGTCTCAATGGTGACAGCAGATAAGAGCATGATGTTTACCCTTGAGATTTTTGTTTTAAAAGGAAAAAGTGTTATCATGTGCTTTAGCCAAATTTAACCTTTGGAGCAGTCTGAACAGCTGGTTTTGTAAGTGCCTCTGTACATACAGCCTTTTCTGCCTGAAATGCTTCTGTCAGCCTGGCAAGCTCAAAGCTCACCCAGTTCCTCAAACCCAGCTGAAAGGGCATCTCTTCTGTGAAGCTTTCTTTGGTCCCCTGAGCTGAAATCCATCCTCTGCGAACAACAGGATATCACCTGTACCCACTACACAGTGATCTTCCTGAAGCAGGGACCATGATGCGTTTGTTCCCGCATCCCCGGCAGGTCGTGGGGGATCTGTCCCATGGCAGTGCTCAAAAAAAATACATATGAACGAATAGATGATTTTAAAAACAGGTGGCAGCTGACCAAATCCAATCATTTTGTTAATTTTTCACTTTGTTGTTTATAATTGCTGAGAGCTTTGCTACACCACTCCATAATACCGCTGCCTCAGCATCCCCTTTGTGTTGGCCAAGAGGCCTGCAGGGGCCTTGAATTGACACCAGCTTCTCCAGTGAAGTACGTCCTGGATAACAGCCCACAAAGTCACAAGCAAATGTCAGTTCCTGGTCTGACCATCCTAACAGCTCTTACGGCTACACTCTCCCCAGCCTCCCAGGGCTTTGCCTTATGTACCCTTAGATAAGATGCCTTAGACACTTACCAAAACCCTGCTCTTTTGGGTTTGAAATGACCAATCAGGCCTCGGACCAGGAACGCTAAAGCACTCTACCCTGGGGCCCTAATAAAGGCAAGTGCCCCAGACCCTGCCTTGCTCTCTCCGCCTGCTTCCTCCCTTCACCTCTGCATATGGCCCTTCCTCCAGGACCTGCACTAATAAACTCTATTTCAACTCCCTGGTGGTCTTCTGTTGAACCCTGGCTTACCATCCAATACCCCAGAGCTTTATTTAAGGAATGTTAACTGAACAAAGCCACAACATTAATACATATTGTAGGTAATATGCATAATATCTCCATATGTACACATTTATTTTTAATGACCATGTTTTTGGTCTATATGTCCAAACTAATTATGCTTGGGATGAATTCCAAGCAGTGTAACAGTAGTCTAAGTCTGATAATATTGACATTAACTTGGAATGATTATGCTTGAACAGAAATACTTGCATTGTTCCCTAATTTTCAGGAGAGCTTCCTGCTGGCCATGGAGGAGTGGAGGAACCGTCAGCCATGACCACTTCCACTCTGTCTGTAGTAAATGTGACTGTACATTAGTCAGCCCCAGTCACAGGGTCGCAGAGAAGGGCAACGCACATGCCCGTGCCCACCATGGCAGAGCCTTCAAGCCAAACACCAGCAAGTTCTGTCATCAGCCACCTGCTCCCACTAGGTGCTGGCTCGCCAGGATTCAACAGTGGCTGAGAGAAGAGGAGGAAGGATCACGTTGGATAATGGCAGAAATAATAATAATAACAATTATTATTATTTGGCTAGAGACGGGGAGACAGTGTTATCCTGTAACCTCTGGTGTGGCCTGAAAGGTTAAGGTTATGTTGCTACATCCTTTATAAATTCCCACACTTCCTGGGATTTATGGCATAGCCCCTACCAGCTAGCTCTGGGTCATAACTTTTAATAAAAACATTTTTTAGTGTCCAAAATCTCATTACATCTGTCCAATATAAAAAAGCAAATGGCTTCAGAGCATGATGGATGAATTAAATAAATTTGAAAAACAGCCGGTGGTAGAGTCTCATAAAACTCCCAGCATATAATGGAAACATGTGAGGATAGCCAGCACTGGTGTGAGACTGTCACTTTGCTGGTGACAGAAGAGGGGGTCTCTGATGAGGGGTGGGGCCAGGGTGTGAGGAGGCGATTTCCGTAAATCCAGATGGAGACTGGTCCAGACGTGAGCATAAATGTATCTCTTTGGAGTCACACAGATATGGACTGAATCCTGACTGTGCCCCGTGCTGGCTGTGCGACCCTGGGCAAGTCATGGAGCCTAGGTTTTCTCGGTGGGACGACAGTGATAACATCATCTTAGCGTTACGGAGAGGATTAACTGAGATGTGTGTGCACTGCTTTGTTTGCTGTTTGGCACACAGAGATGCTTAATAAATCGTAGCTATTATTAGGATCTTCTCAATCAACTTAGCTCACTTCTGCAATGCACAGGCACACATCTTTTAATATTAAGGAACTATTACTATATGATATGGGGAAAAAGGAGAAGTAAAAATATCTTGTGGAAAGCCCCTCTTTAGAAACCACCCCACTTCAGAACATGGACTAGGTCCTGTGTAAAAGGATGCCAAACACTTCCTGCTCTTAGTTCTGAATGCCCAGTCCACTCTTGATCCCATCTTTTCCCTCTTTTCTCTCCTATTGACACAGTCTTGCTGGAGGCATCTTCCCATCCATACCCTTTGTACCTGGCATATATGGTTACATTCCTGTTTGATACTAGTCATTTCTTGGACTTCCTTCCTCCTGCCCAGGACAGCCTTAAGAATACTCAGGGCACTTCATCCAGCCATCAGAAGACTCTTCCAGTCCCTGCATTTTTCTCTCGGTTGACTCTTAAGGAGGGGAACCTGGAGTCCATTCCCTAGTCTCCCTGCATCCCCAGGTCCTGCTTTACCCACATTGACTATTACAGCTTTTGCTCATTTACCTTCAAGTCTTGTTCTCCCCTTATTAGATATATTCCTCACACTTACTAGCAGAGCATGCATGCAGTTTTCAATTCTGCTCTTAAAATCTCAATATGACAATCTAGTTTACTCACAGCTTCCATTTCTGGTGAAGGTTTAAAAGAAGAGATTCTCTTCTGTTGTTTCAATACAGTTCTAGCCCAAAGCATCATTAAGACACTGAAATAAAGCTTCCACATGAAGTTTACTTTCCCACAATGTATCTAGAGCAGTGGGACAGTATTGTCCCATAGCTGAATAGGGTAACTCTTAAGACAGAGAAGGCAATGGCACCCCACTCCAGTACTCTTGCCTGGAAAAACCCCATGGACGGAAGAAGATCAGATTCATGTTACTCTTGCAGCAAAAGTGAATGGATAAAGAAGTGTGGTACATGCATACAATGGAATATTACTCAGCCATAAAAAGGAATGACATTGAGTCATTTGTAGAGATGTGAATGAACCTACAGACGGCCAAACAGAGTAAAGTAAGTCAGAAGGAGAAAAACAAATATTGTATTATTAATGCACATACGTGGAATCTAGAAAAATGGAAGAGATGACCTTATGTGCAAAGCAGCACTAGAGACAGATGCAGAGAACAAATGTATGCACACCAAGGGGGAAAGGGGCTGGAGGGAGGAACTGGGAGATTGGGACTGATATATTTATACTGCTGCTGCTGCTAAGTCACTTGTCATGTCCAACCCTGTGCGACCCCACAGACAGCAGCCCACCAGGCTCCCCCGTCCCTGGGATTCTCCAGGCAAGAACACTGGAGTGGGTTGCCTTTTCCTTCTCCAATGCATGAAAGTGAAAAGTGAAAGTGAAGTCGCTCAGTCGTGTCCGACTCTTAGCAGCCCCATGGACTGCAGACTACCAGGCTCCTCCATCCATGGGATTTTCCAGCCAAGAGTACTGGAGTGGGGTGCCATTGCCTTCTCCGATATTTATACTACTATATATAAAATAGGTAACTAAGGAAAACCTACTGTATAGCACAGAGAACTCTACTCAATGTTCTACGGTAACATAAATGGAAAGGAAATCCAAAAATGAGGGGATATACATATACACAGAGTTGGTTCAGTTTGTTGTACAATAGAAACTAACATAAGATTGTAAAGCAACTGTACTTCAATAAAAACTATTTTTTAAAACCGGTCTTACCAATTTAAAAAATGTGAGTGGATGAGATGGGACTTGGGGTGAACACATCAAAAAGGATGACAACTTATTTATAGCTGCCAAATCAGAAACCTGCAGTGCTTCTCACCCCTGGCTGCACAGTGTAATCCTCGAGGGGAGATTTTCCACAGCTACACATACCTGAGCCTAGCCAGCTGAGATTTGGATTCTGTTGATCTGGGGTGAGGTCCTGGCATCAGCAGGTTCTAAAAGCTCCCCTGGTGAGTCTAATAGGAAGCCAGACTTGTGAAGCACTGTGCTGGGGAATGAACTCTCTGTAGGAATAATTAGTGAAAGTCCTACTGGGAAAAATGAAGACATCTTGATTGATTACATAATTGATGAATGAATTTCTCCAGCAAACACTCACTGGGTGTTTCCACACGCTGTGTTCTGACTAGGCGTTGGATATACAGAGATGACTGATACATGGGCCATGCTTTCTTAAAGTTCAGAGCAGAGCCAGGATATACCATCATTCTAGCGTGGAAGGTGGGACAGGAGTGGCACAGGGAGCTCACAAGGCATCAAGATCTCAATTCAGACAGAACCTAAGCCAGCACTGCAAAAGAATGAATTCAATTATCCATTTAGAAGGCTCAGGAGAAATAGATTAACTTAAGTGATCTGTAAGTGCACCAAGGTGGGCACTATTAACACACCTAGTGATTCCAAGCGTTTGAATTGTGTGCCTTTCCCTGGTGAGTGATTTAACCATGAAGACAACACGCTAATGAAGACTAATTCCCTCTGGAGTATCTAGGAGTTTATGCTCTCTATCACCTTTAGCCAAGAATAAACTGTCACTTTCCTACTTCTTGGCAGAGAAACAGCAGAAACTCTGTTTGGCAACTGACGAACAAAACAGGGGGTGGAGTTGAGATGTGGAGTAGAAAATGTGATGTTAACAAATGATTTCTCTCATGAGCACCCCTGTCCAACAGAACTTTCTGTGATGATGGAGAGTCCTACACCTGTACTTCCAATTTGGTAGCCAGTGGCTGCACATGGCTATTGAGCACTTCAAATGTGGCTTGTATGACTAATAAAGTGCATTTTAAATTTTATTTTTAATTAGCTTCATTGTAAATAGCCACATGTGACCAGTGGCTACTGTATTGGACAGCAAAGCTCTAGATAATAGACATAAAGAAAAAAAAAAAAAAGCAAACTTCAGCTGCCTGATTTAGGTGCTTTCTAAATACCAGACATATTCCTTCCTTATATAGTCTCTTCTATTCTTTTAAAGAATATCCTATCTTTGTGTTGATGAGAAAGGTTCTATGGGAGCATTGAATTCTTTGCTATGTCTAGATAGCCATGAATTAAATTCAGTTTGCAAAACCACAGCCTTCTTCTGGATGTAAGTTTTGTCATTGCCTGGGCTAAGCCAGAGCCAAATATTGGTGGGATTTTTTTTTTTTTTAAAGGAGGTTAACAATCTTTTAATGAACTTCAAGTGGAAATCCATGGAGCCTTATCATCATTCCAACAGAATGGAACTCCCTTTAAAGGCCAAAATGTCCCAGCCTACTGAGATCTGGGGCTCAGTGGTTTTGTGGGACTCAGTGCCTTGATCTAATAGAGGATTTGGTACTGTTTTGTGACTCTGTCCCTGTAGTGATTGAGAAGTTGGCTCTACTCAAAGCTGGGCTGTATTTCAGCAGTTAATGGCTCTCCTTCTGCCAATTAACATTTTAGGAGGGCCCAAGGTTGTCTAGACAGCTCAAGGGTGGAGGGAAATGCTTAGATCTTATAATGAGAGGTACATCCTCCCTTGAAGTGCACCCAAGTGTAATATATCTGCTAATGCCTGGGACAATGAAATATTTATATCCAACCTTCTAAAAAATGAAGTTGGTTTAAAACAGCCCCCATTTCTCTCCATTTTTCAACTGTGGTAAGAACACAACATGAGATCTATCTACTTACCAAATTTTCAAGTGTATGATACAGCATTATTAGGGGCACAATCTCTATGAGTTAATCTTCTTGCACAACAACCTTAATACCAATTAAATAGCATCTCCCCATTTCCCCTTCCCCGACCTCTGGCAACCACCATTCTACTCTCTGCTTATATGTGTTTGACTACTTTATGGACCTCATATAAGCAATATCCTGCAGTATTTGCCTCTCTGTGTTTGGTTTATTTCATGCAGCATAATGTCCTCAAGGTTCAGCCAAGTTGTTATAGAAACAAGGACAGACTTCTTTTTCAAGACTATATAATATTCCACCACGTGTATATAGCACATTTTGTTTATCCATTCATGCGTCAATAGATACTTATGTTGAAATAGCCTTTCTTAACATGCAAGAAGACAGTCAGGATGCCAACTAGAGGTAGAAGGAATTTGCTGGTGCTTTATTCAGGGGCATGTAAGAGAAAGGTAGACTCCTTTCATGAAGATTAGGGCACTACGTTGACCGAACCGGGCTAATGTGAATGAACAGGGGCAGCTGTGGCTATGGACCCTAAATCTGGAGTCTTGAACTTTCCAACTTTAATCTCAGGCCAAGGAAACCAATGTGCATGCTTTTAAAGTGAGAGACGTCATGATTTTAGGAGGGACAAGCCAGGGGCACTGGGAAGACAAACGTTAGCAACAGTGGCTTTCACACGACATGGGAGTAAAGGCCCACCGACGGACGAGTGGGTAAGGAAGACGTGGCACGTTTACATAATGGACTATTACTCAGCCATCAAAGATGATGCCATTTTCAGCGACACGGATGGACCTAGAGATTATCACAGTGATATAAGTTAGACAAATATCATATGATATCACTTACACATGGGATCTAAAAAGTACACAAAAGAACTTATTTACCAAATGGAAACTGACTCATAGACTTTGAAAACAAACTTACGGTTACCAAAGGGGGAAGTGGGAGGTAAGGGATAAACTAGGAGTTTGCGAGTAGCATATACACACTGCTGCTGCTGCTGCTGCTAAGTCGCTTCAGTCGCGTCCGACTCTGTGCGACCCCATAGATGGCAGCCCACCAGGCTCCCCCGTCCCTGGGATTCTCCAGGCAAGAACACTGGAGTGGGTTGCCATTTCCTTCTCCAATGCATGAAAGGGAAAAGTGAAAGTGAAGCCGCTCAGTCGTGTCTGACTCTTAGAGACCCCATGGACTGCAGCCTACCAGGCTCCTCCTTCTATGGGATTTTCCAGGCAAGAGGACTGAAGTGGGGTGCCATTGCCTTCTCCGATATACACACTACTATATATAAAATAACCCCAACAAAGACCTACTGTACAGAGGGGGAATACTACTTAATATTCTGTAATAACTTAAATGGGAAAAGAATCTGAAAAGGTAGACATATGTATACGTATAACTGATTCACTTTGCAGTACACCTGAAACTACTCCAACATTGTAAATAGACTATACTCCAAAAACAGCTTTCAGTTCGAACTTCTGCTTCATCATTGATATATCCTTGGATGAATTCCTTCCTTAATCTGAGCCCCAGTTTTCTCCTCAGAAAAAATAGGGAAAATAATGCTTATAACATGCAATGGCTGAGAAGGTCTATACACATGAAAAGAATTAGCACAGCACCTGACAGAGTAACATCTCAAAGGATGTCAGTTCCTTTTCCAAAAGTACAGAAAGGGAAGGACAGGTGGGAGGGAGGAAGAGAGGAGGAGGGGGGAAGGGGCGGGGAGGAAGAGATGGCAGGGAGAGAGGAGAAAGAGGGGGAGGAGAGAGGAAAGGAAGAGAGAGAAGAGGAGGAAAGAAAGGACGGGAAGAAGAAAGGGAAGCCATGGGACTGTATGTCTGGTACGTGACTGTGGGCAGGTTCCAGGCTATGGCAAATTTGGGAAACACTAGTCCAGGGAAGGAACAAAGTCACTTGGAAGAGAAGCTAAAGGTGTGACATGATCGTCACACGGCAGACACTAGTCACGGCGGGTTCCTGCTCCTGCACATTTTACCCAAAGCTTAACACTAGCAAGGCTGGACCACTGTGAAGCCCATCAGCCACATCATTCATTCCATCTACCCCATACCCTTCTTTTCTCCACTGCCTTCCTCACATCAATTTCAGACCTCCAGTGGGCGACTCTATGCTTTCAGGCCCATACCTTCTAAAACACATCCCTTATTTTCTTGAAAAATACACCTAAAGATGGGATTGGAGGCACAATTTGCAGGCTAAGATACTAAGCACTAAGTAAGTTGATCTCAGGAAATGATAGCGCCCAGAGTTTGGGGTGATGGCGGTGGTGACAGTGATGGCTGTCCTAAAGCTGTCCTAACCTGTCCCTCAGTCCCTCCATATCTATTTATTGAGCGATTATGCTAAGATACCAGAGAAGGCAATGGCACCCCACTCCAGTACTCTTGCCTGGAGAATCCCATGGACGGAGGAGCCTGGTAGGCTCCAGTCCATGGGGTCGATAAGAGTCAGGCACGACTGAGCGACTTCACTTTCACTTTTCACTTTCATGCATTGGAGAAGGAAATGGCAACCCACTCCAGTCTTCTTGCCTGGAGAATCCCAGGGACGGGGGAGTCTGGTGGGCTACTATCTATGGGGTTGCTCAGAGTTGGACACGACTGAAACAACTTAGCAATGCTAAGATACAATCCTTGCCCTTAGAAGAAGACAGGCAATGATCATACGATTGGTGTCATAAATGAGACAATTCACATGAAGCTTGTAATACATAGTTCAGAGTAACAACATGACTCATGCCAGTGGTTAGTACCACTGGTAACTGATCCCATCTTGGTGGGTCAGACATTTTGAGACAGTGGCAAATGCAGTGCTGGGGATTTTAATAGTTTCAATACTATTGTCATGAGGCAGTGATTATAAAGAGGTGACGGTATAGTTGTTAATATGGTGATAGCTCCAGATGTGGCAGTGTTGGGAACTGAGAATAAATGCTGAAAACACCAGCCTACCACGGAGCTTCTCTAGAAGCCCTGGAGATGACTTTATGCTCTGATACTCATGGAAGCTTCCTGGGCTCTAGATCCTGGTCCCAACCCATGACCTCATTCCAAAGCTCTGACGTGTGACCATGAGGAGTTTAGAATATCGGGCCCCTTCCTTGCTGGGGCTCCTCTGTGGGGTGAGGGGCAGGCTGCAAAATAGCTTAGCTACTCTGATGGTTGTCAACAGAATAAACACACCTGCCCAGGTCTAAACGTACAGTGACAACGAGAAACCTCAGGGAAATCATGTCCTGAAGCTTATAATTGTTTGTTTTTCATTCTCTCTTTCTTGATCTCATCTCCTTAAAAAAATCTATTATTCTAGTTCCACATTAGCAAAAACTCAAAGGATTTTTCAAAAACTCCTAACAAGATTTGGCGCTCGTTCAGTACTCTGAAAAGGGGTGAATGAGAATCACAGGAAAGTGAAATCGGCTCCTGTCAGCAGGATGACAGGCTCTCAGCACACTCCTGGGGAGGAGGGCAGGGGGATGCTCAGATAGGCAGTCAGCTCCTTCTCTATGGCTGTGTTTCTCTTAGAGAGGCTACTCCCGCGGTCCAGATGGCACCCGAACGGTAACGAGAAATACTGGATGGAGCAGAAATCAAGCAAGAGCAGCAGAGGCTCAGGCTGAAGGCAGAGCAAATCACAAATGGAGAGATGTCACAGCAAAGGAAAAAATAGTCATGGGGGGCTGTGCCTGCTGCTCAGACAGCCGTTCCCCGCACAATGTTTTTTCCCTTTCTTCTCTGGAAGAATGCAGATTTTACATCTTAGGCATTCATTTCATAATTAATAAACCTTTCCTGAATGCATTCTCGGAGGAAGGCACTGGGCCAATCTTGTGAGGACTGGAATGCTGTCCCTTCTCTGAGCTGCAACCGTCAAGTGAGGGACATGGGAGGAAGCCCGTTCGGGTCAGAGCACGAGGAGAGTGGTGACGGGGCACCACGCGGAGGATTCTCACAGCCCAGGGGCCGTTTTCACTGCTGTAGGACTGAAGCCAACTCCTCTGTAAATGGCCAACACAAGAATTCGTTTACATGCGGTTGGAATTTGACTAGTTTACCCATCTCTTGAATTTTCTTTATCGCAGAATTAGGGAACTATCCACCTTCTAAGACAGGACTTCCCTAAATAAGATTTGAGGTAATAGCTTGGTGAGCAAAGTGCCTGAGACACAGCAAGATCTCCACTGTGTTGTGCTTAGTTGCTCAGCCGTGTCCAGCTCTTTGTGACCCCATGGACTGCAGCCCACCAGGCTCCTATGTCCATGGGGATTCTCCAGGCAAGAATACTGGAGTGGGTTTCCATGCCTTCCTCCAGGGGATCTTCCCTACGCAGGGATTGAACCCAGGTCTTCCACACTGCAGGTGGATTCTTTACTGACTGAGCCACCAGGGAAGCCCAAGATCTCCATTAGTGGATTAAATATTAAGTCAATAATACAATGAAGTATCTTTTCAGAGTATGATGGTATTTTATGGCATTTTGGACAGTTTTATGAATTGCAAGGAGGTAGAACTAGAAGAGGCTATAAACATCTCCAACCCAACTCAACCCTATATATTGTTCAGATGAAGAAACTGAGGCCTTTAAGATTTTCAAAATCATGATAATGTTAGTGGCAGAGCTGGGATGAAATCCCAAGTTTCCAACTCCTAGTCTAGTTCCTTTATTTCCATCACAACTCCCCTCATGTGTGAACAAACTAAGAGGAGACAAGAAGTCAGAGCACAATTTACAACAAGGAAACTAAGGCCCTAACAAGCTTGCTCATATGTAAGACAGTGAGGAAAATGACTCCTTTATAGAGCTCTGAGTATCAAGGGAGGCGATGTTCACCAATAAACTAGACTTGGAAGGCAGCCTACAGGTTGGAGTCAGAGGAAATTTACAAGAGCATTATTTATAATTGTCTCAGATTGATTGTCCAACCTATAAATAGTTTGTAAGTCTGTGTCATGATTTCCCTTGCTCTCTTAACAGGTCTCTCAGTATATGATATTTCTTACTCTCTCAGGCATTGGTATAAGCCACTCCTCATGACTGGCTGCCCTTCCCATCCTCGTTCATCAGAAGACTCTGGAGACCTGGGTCTAGTCATCTGTCCCAAGCCCTTGGAAGGGGTTAGATGATCCTCCTCTGGGCATCATATATGCTGTAATGGTTGATTACTTTCTCTCTTCTCTACTACAGACTATCACCTCATGACACTAAGTTCCTTGAATGGGAAGCTGTACCTTATTCTTCATATTCCTAATGTCTAAATACCCCAGGTGGCTAGCACACAAAAGGAAACTCATTGAATTGACAGATTAAAAAAAAAAACAAAACCAGAATGAGTAAATGGAGGCACTTGTTTATACAAGAGAATAGAAAACTTAACAGAAAGAAACTTAGTGATAGTATGATTTACAAGGCAGAGGGTATGCTGGTCCATATGGTGTTTTCTAATGCTCAGCATGTACGCGTGTGCACGCACACACACTCACTCACTGAGACATGGCATTTGCTATTGTAAACTCCAGAAAGGAGGTCATATCCACTGTCATTGGACTGAATGAAACGTCACAATCAGTAAATAACTCTGGTTCTAACTTCAAAGAAACACTAGGGAGATGTTCCAGAAAAAGTCATATGAACAGGAATATGCTCTTCTTCTGGCTCTTCTAACACCTGGATGGCATTTTCTTCTGAATTCAAGCCCGTTCCGTTAGCGACATCCATCAGTGGCTCCAGGGTAGCAGTCAATCTCTGACATTCCTCACCAAAGTCCAGCCAATGCCTAGGCTTACCCTACTTCCCAGCAAATGATGAAATGATTGTATCCCATACTGTTCAGACTCTCAAACTTAACTCGTTCAAATAATTTTTGATCTCCTAAAGTCTGTTCATTCCTTGTCTTCTGATTTCTACAAAGGCTACCAATTCAGGCCTGGATGCTCAAATCCTCAAAGGTAAAAGTTATCCTCTACCCCTCTCTCCCACACGCTGACATCCAATCATTTTTTAAGAAATGCTGACTCCATTTCTAGGACATACTCCACCTCTGCCTGCCCTTTCCCTCGGCTTGGTGGCATCCTCTATTGCCTGGACTGTTGCTTTTAACACTTTCTCCCTTAAGTTCATCTCCTACACAGCAGCAAGAGTGATATTTTTTAAATGTCAGATCAAGTTCACTTGCTGATGAACACCCTCCACTGACTTCCATTACACCTTCGATAAAATTCAAACTCCTTATCGCTGTCTATACCACTGTCCATACCACTGTCCACATTCAGCTGCTGCCTCTGAGTCAGAACCCACCCTCCACCACTCTCCCCTTCCCACCAAGCTCTGGCCAACATCAGCCTTCTCTCTGTTCCCCCTGGACCCCTAGAACATTACTGTCCCAGGCCTTTGACCCTACCTTTCCCTGTCCCCATCCCACTCTCCATCAGGTTGGTTTCTTCTCATAACTCAGACTTGGCTCAGGTGTCACATCCCTAGACCTCCTCTGACTATTTACTTAAATACAGTCCTAGCTCCCAGCTCTTGTCACATTTTCCTGTTTGGTTTTCTGGCTAGCACTCATGCACTGTTTGGAGAAGGAAATGGCAACCCACTCCAGTATTCTTGCCTAGAGAATCCCGTGGACAGAGGGGTCTGGTGGGCTGCTGTCCGTAGGGTCACACAGAGTCGGACACGACTGAAGTGACTTGGCATGCATGCATGTATTGGAGAAGGAAATGGCAACCCAGTCCAGTATTCTTGCCTGGAGAATCCCAGGGACAGAAGAGCCTGGTAGGCTGCCGTTTACAGGGTCGCACAGAATCGGGTACGACTGAAGTGACTCAGCAGCAGCGGCAGCAGCAGCAGGCACTGTATTTCTGTTTACTAGATCACTGGCAGCCTTCTCCTGTGAAATGTGAGCTGGGCAAGGGATGGGGTCCGGTCTGACTTGTATAGCACCTGTGTCTGTGTGTGATATGTGATGATCACTGGACTGTATTTGTAGAAGGAGGAGGGAAAGAATGCTTGAATAGAAAAATGCTTAAGTGACCAGTGGCTAGTTCTAGGAGGTACCTTCCAGTACTGCAGAAACTGTAAAATGAAAACAAAAAGGACATTTTGTATGTACCTCTACAGGGACAAGGGAACACTCTGTCACTTTGATGTCTGTGCTCTGGTCTCTTTTCCTGCCTGTTCTCTGATGCTGGGCAACCCATTTCTGAAGACCATGGAGCCAGGGCCAGAGGATGCCAGATTCAGTGAGATCCCATACAGATCCCACAAGCAGAAACCCTCTTTAGCCACATCCTTGCTCTATGAAAGACCTTTTTGATTTAATCGGTATTTCTGGTTTGGTCACAAGTGGTTGACATCATTATTCTTGTTTTGATAGATCCATAAAGTTCCTAAATATATAAGCTCCTCTTGATCCCTCACTCTTCCACACCTTGACATCCAGTCATTATAAGAAATACTGACTCTATCTATAGAACACACCACCAAACAGTCCATTCTGGTCTAAAGAGGAAGGAAGGGGCTAAATAGTAATATCAAGACCTCATCTGTTCTTGGCCAAGCAGGGATCAAGCATGACAATAATCATAATAGCTGATGCTTAGATGAAAGTTCCTCTCCACGAGCCAGACACCACTCTAAGGTGTGTTCATATAATAACTCACTTAATTACCATGGCAAATGTAGGTGCTATTGTTGTCCTCACTTTCAGAGAAGGGAACTGAGGCACAGAAGGGTCAATGACCTTGCCCAAGGTCACACAGCGAGTAAACGGCAGAGCTAGGATGTTTGCCAAAGTGGGTGAGCTTTAAAGTACATGTTCTTAACCAGTACTCTAGGGCGAGGAGAACAAAAGATGTAAGACAACGCGTGTTTTACAATGAGGGTCAAACAAAGTAAGGGGTTGGGAAGGAGCAGCCACTGGGGAGAGGAGTAGTTCAGAAGCCCAGCCCTCCAGGTTCACTACATCCTCTCTGGAGGACCATGGCCTGATCACACGGCAAGTGTTATCTCTACAATGATGAGGGGGGAAGGGGCTAGGACTTTCGAGGTGACCATGGAAACAACAACCTAGAGACGGCCAAAGAGACGAGGCTATGAGATTACAAACACAGGAAAAGGGGAAAAAACCAGACTACTGGGTTGATGGCATGGGATGGTGGGAAAGAAGAGTAATACAGAAGATCAGGCAGCAGCTAAGCTGCTGGAAAGAAATGTGATGACATATTGACAGGTCTCTGTGACAGACAGAAAAATGAGAGGTGGAGACGGGAGAAAGTGGGGTAAGAAGTGAGAGTGACTGTTCCCTTAACACGAGCTGTTCCTCGTGCACAAGTGGAGAAGCAGGAGACTCCTGCATCATCAGACCTTACTTCTCTCTCCTTTTAGCAACTAAACTTCACTCTTCTCATCCACAAAATAGAGAAATAATAGTTGGCATGTTAATTAAACTAGATAAATGTGAAGCGTTGGAATCCATTGGGGGAACTTTATCAATCTCTCTTTAAATATAAACACATACAACCCTTACAAAAGCACATCTGTAGGGGTGAGGGCCCAGAAAGTTCAAAAAAGTGTCACCAGGGACTTCCCTGGCAATCCAGCAGTTAAGACGTCACCTTCTAATGCAGGGGGCAGGGCACAGGTTTGATCCCTGGTCAGGGAACTAAGTTCCCACATGCCGCATGGCCAAAAGAAAGTGTCACCAATGACTGTTTGGCAATGTGGTATTTGGGAACCACTGATCTGGATGCAGCTTGCCAAGCACTGTATGTACTCCCTTGGCCCCCAGTAAACACTCAGCAAATACTTGTTTCTTGCCTCCTTTCTAAGTCATTGCAAAAACAGGCTTCACGCACTTTGGGTTGGGACTGTCACTGACCTTATTTTCTTATTCTCCGTGACCATTTATTCATCCCTTTCCCCTTTTTTACAACTAGAATTCATTCATTATTCTTCTGCAACCACTAACAACAGCATTTAGGGAGAAAGAAAGAGCCTTAGCATGATGATTTATCCAGAAACACTGAATTACTGTACCTGGAGACAGTGAGTGTCAGCCTCAATGGATATTTATGGGGAAACGGTGTATCACAGCTCTGCTCATTAGAGATGCTGTAGTTAAGGTTCTATGGATGTTAACGATCTATATTAGAGGGATAAGGAAAGACTCGCAGCAGCAGCAGCAGTTAACAGACACCCCGGAATCCCATTTTCTTCCCACATCACAGAGCTCCAAGGAATCTGATTTATGCCCACTGAAGGAGCAGGTGTGCATTGGGGCACCTGTATCTTGGGGGCAGTACTGTCTTTGTTTTAGAATAGATAGTGTGACTGGCAAAGAGTTTCAGGAACAAAGCGGATAGAGAGCTCCCGCCTTCTGTTTGAAATCTCACTGTGTTCTGGTCTTAGAGACAGCTGGACTCAGTAGGAAGAGCATTTCTTGTGTGTGGATAGGGTGGACCTGCACCCTGGGCTACCTAAGATCACTCCCGTTCCTACCTATTGTCCTGACATAATTATTAATAGCAATCCCCCTTTCCCTTTAAAAGTGACCCAGTTTGGATGATAAACTAGGTCACCCTACCTTTAGGGTCAGAGAGAGAGGGATTAGATCCTTAGTGATGCCTCTTCTAGCTGTGCTATTTAACTTCTCTGATCCCCAATAGCCTTTACGTAGAGAAGAGATGTACGTAGAGAAGAGATGTACGTCTCAGGGTAATTTGGGAATGCCTTGACATAGTATGCTGTGCCTTCTACAGTCCCTTGCTTGGTAAGGGTGCTCAACATTTGGTGTCACAACTGTTTTATCCTCACCCCACAGCCCTGGCACTCCCCTGCAGGCTCAGCCCCACCCCATTTAAGCTTGGTCTTGTTAGCATTTATTGCTTGAGCAAGGAGAACCGAAAACGTTTCAGCCTCTTACCCTTCCCCCCAGTGCTCTCAGGATCCTAAAAGCACCCTAGTGGTTAAACCAGGTCTTACTCATCATCGTATTTCTTGAAATATTTGATATAGCCCTTTGTTCATAGAACAGCTCATAATAACAACTATGGCTAACCCTTATTGAGTAGTACTATATGCCAGGCGCTGTTCTAAATGCTTCACATGCATCACCTTATTCAACTTCTCAAAAGGTAGGTACCACACTCGTTATTCTCATGTTATAAGCAAATACACTGAGGCTCAGAGAAGGTTAAATAACCCACCCAAGTTTACATAGCTGGTAATAGAGGCAGAAAATTTTCAAGCGTTAAGTAGTCAGTCTGCAAGGCTCACGTTTTTAAGTGTACTCCCATGCTGCTTACCAAGTATTGAATACCTACTCTGGGCAAACACAACAGAAATCACATGTGTTTTATAATTTAATCCTTATAGGAATCCAGGGAGGTAGCTCTCCCCACCAGTTAAGTACCTTGCCTAGATTCACACAGTTAAGAAGAATAATGCTCTGAATTGCTTCAAATTTCAATGCATACGTGTGAAATCTAGAAAAATGGTACAGAGGAACCGGTTTCCAGGGCAGGAATAGAGATGCAGACATAGAGAATGGACACGTGCACACAGCGGGAAGGGTGGGACAAACTGGGAAATGAGTATTGACATATATACACTATGATGTGTGAAATAGTAGTGGGAATCTGCTGTATGGCACAGGGAGCTCAGCTCAGTGCTCTGTGATGACCTTGATGGGTAGGAAATGCGGGTGGGGGGTGTGGGGAGGTCCAAGAGGGAGGAGATACATGTGTACATATGGCTGACTCACTTCACTGTATAGCAGAAACTAGGTTCAATCCTAGGGTCAGGAAGATCCCCTGGAGAAGGGAATGGCAACCGACTCCAGTATTGTTGCCTGGAGAATCCCACGGACAGAGGAAACTGGCAGCACGGAGTCCACGGGGTTGCAAAGAGTTGGACACGACTGAGCGACTAACACTCAGTTTCAACAACACTGTAAAGCAATTATACTCCAATAAAAAAATTTCACGCTCTTTCTGCTGTTTCACTGCTTCTTAAAGACTACAGTCCTGGTCTGCACTCAGAATTTGATTGTCCAGTAACAAAGCCTTGATAGGAAATGATATGAAGGCTTTCTGCATCTGACCGCCCAACTTCTCCCACCCACGGAATAACTGTGGGATTCTTTGGCAGTACCTTCTCCACACCTCTTCCCTTCTAGAAACCTCTGTTCTTCAGACAGAGGAAGGTAGAGGGTTTCCAAGTGGGTGGGCCTTAGGGTTCAACATGGGTCTAACCACATCCTCCTCTTTCATCTGTTTGTACAGAAGGCTACTGGACACACTTCATTCAAAAAATTTTTTTGAGTTTTATAAAAAGTTTAAAGATCATTCTTCCAGGAGACCAGTGGCAGAGGAATGAAGTCATCACTGTTTTATGCATATATGATTTTTGCCAATACATAACTGAGTAAGCAGGGAACCGGGCAACTGCTAACACACCCATTTATCCCCTCTATATTGGCTTCTATGGAAAGCAAGTTTTGGGGATGACTTAACATTGAGCCATCTACAACCCTATTTGTACAACCCTTCACGAGAACATTGATTGTTAACCCTGGGAGAAAGAACCAGATCATTCAAGGTGGTAACGTAACTGGGCCCTGATGTGAGTCATGGATTGAAAACAGAGAGGGAGATGAAAGGGATTACTATAACCTTTGACAAGAACTTGAAAACAGCAAATGGAAGGGCTGATGAACAAACCTTCTTAGAAGTCAGAGCTATAAAAAAGCATCCGTAAATGACAGAGCTATAGGAGAGGAGACAGGGCATTTGGCTCAGATTACCCAGTTATCTGATGTCCCAAATGTTTCCACCTCGGAGAGAGCTTGTATTTGTCTCACCATCTACGTCTGCAAGAACGTCTAGATCTAGCCCCACCATTCACTCAAATGTACACACAGCCTTACCCGCTTTCTCTCGTCAGCAGGGTCTCGCCCTCAGTCTAGACCCACAGTGGTCCTCACTGGCCTACCCCTCAACACTTGGCCCTCAGAACCATCCTTGCCCGTCCCTGCTCTGTGCTGAATGACAGTGACCAATCCCAGTAAACCACATTGCTCGGGGTCCCTTGCCATCCATTTCCATTTAAATTTGACCAAGAGGAGGCCGGGATCAGAAGCTGGATGGTGGGAGGGAAGGAAAACTGTGAATTTCTCCCCTGCTCTCCCTGGGCAGCTTTCTTGCAATGGGTGAGTTTCTCCAGGCTTTCTACCAGACAAACCTCTCCACGTGATCTCACCTCCCGCTGGGCAGCTCCCTCTGTGGTCCCAGTACCTGCTGACGACCCCAACTCCTGGGCTCCGCCAACACCACTGCCTTCCTTTGTCTGTTGAGCTCGAGGGGTAACTCTAGTAGCAACTTCCGACCAAGACTCATCTGGGTTGCCCCATTGTTGCCTATTTGGTTTTTTTAAACACTTTTATCAATAACCTCAGATATGGAGATGACACCACCCTTAGGGTAGAAAGTGAGGAAGAACTAAAGAGCCTCTTGATGAAAGTGAAAGAGGAAAGTGAAAAAGTTGGCGTAAAGCTCAACATTCAGAAAACTAAAATCATGGCATCCAGTCCCATCACTTCATGGCAAATAGATGGAGAAACAGTGGTAGATTTTATTTTTCTGGGCTCCAAAATCACTGCAGATGGTGACTGCAGCCATGAAATTAAAAGATGCTTGATCCTTGGAAGAAAAGCTACGACCAACATAGAAAGCATATTAAAAACCAGAGACGTTACTTTGCCAACAAAGGTCCATCTAGTAAAGGCTATGATTTTTCCAGTAGTCATGTGTGGTTGTGAGAGTTGGACTATAAAGAAAGCTGAGCAACGAAGAATTGATGCTTTTGAACTGTGGTGTTGGAGAAGACTCTTGAGAGACCCTTGGACTGCAAGGAGATCCAACTAGTCCATCCTAAAGGAAATCAGTCCTGACTGTTCATTGGGAGGACTGATGTTGAAGCTAAAACTCCAATTCTTTGGCCACCTGATGCGAATAGCTGATTCATTTGAAAAGACCCTGATGCTGGGAAAGATTGAAGGTGAGAGGAAAAGGGGACAACAGAGGATGAGATGGTTGGATGGCATCACTGACTCAATGGACATGAGTTTGAGTAAACTTCGGGAGTTGGTGATGGACAGGGAGGCCTGGCGTGCTGCAGTCCATGGGGTTGCAAAGAGACAGACACAACTGAACTGAACTGAACACCTTTGTAACTAGTTCCCCATGTTCATGTCTCTGTATTAAACTGCCTGGTATGGACTCTGTGTTCCTGACTCCATCCTGATGTAGATGCATAGATAACTCCATTAGCTATGTAACAACCTCCCCACCTGCTGAGCCACCTGCCATACGCCAGAGCAATGCTGAAAAATGCCTCCAATAGGGTCACTCCACCACCTGAAAGTGACAGTGGCCTCCCCCAAATTCCCAGGTTCTCAGTGTCACACTTCAGGCCCTCTCCTTCCCTCCCCTTGGTATCCCTGTCTCCTTTCCCAAGAGGGCATGCTGTGGTCCTGTCATTCCAGACTGTTCATCAGCCCCTGGGACATGTGAGGCTTCTCCACATTTCAGTGCCTTTAAACACTCAATTTCCTCTTCCTGTATAGTGTTCCACCCTTTCTCTAGTCTTTTCAAACTCTATCCCCCAGGTAAAGACCTTACTAAACTCCCTCAGGCAAAGTTTACTGCCCCTCCACTGCCCCCAGGGCCTCTTGTAGCCTCTTACAGCCTTGATTGTATTGATTGGGATTATTTTTATATGTCTATCTTCTTTTTCAGACCATTAACTTTCTTCAGCAGCTGGTCTTATTCATCTTTATACTGCTATGGAATAGAACACCGTATGGCAGGTAGGAGCTTCTTAGTAACCATTTGCCAAATGGATGAATGAAAGGACAGGATGGATAGAAAAGAATGAAATGAAATAAAGTAGAATGAAATAGAAATAGAATGAAATGAATAGAAGTTGTAAGGGAATTCCAAAGAGAGAAGGGTTTTGTAGCAATCAGACGTCTGGGATTACAAAAGTGATGAAGGTCTGTCACTGCAGGTATGTGAGCTGAAGCCCAGGAGTCAGGAATGCTTATTTGCACTCATCACAAGCCTTGGAGGATTTTTGCTTTGGTGGGCAGGTTAAACGAGACAGCATCTTTTAATATTCCTATTAACTTTAAGATTCTAGAAATTTAGGATTCTATCCCAGGAAAAAGTTCACGTACAGCTAAAAGAAAGTCCACTCAAGAAACATCAGAAGAGGCAAGCTTCTCTTTCTTTTGTGGGAATATGCAGATTCAGATTCCTTTTTCTCACTTTGAGATGATCTCCTCTCTTGTGACACCTCTGTTCACTGTGTTGTGATCATTATAATTTCTCTGCAATGTGGTGCTTAATCAGGAAGTGAAACTGACAAATGCTCAGACTAGACTTAATCCAATTATGCAACATCTTGATTCAGATTTCAAACTAAAGGAAAAGCCAACTGCTAAATTCTGAATGAAAATTTATTTGCCGTGAATGATGGGGACTGGGCGTGGAGGAAACAATTGTCCAGAGAACTCTTGCAATTCTTCCCATGAATGGACTGCCTCTTCCTACATTTGCAGCAGCAAAATGGAAATGAATCCGGGACAAGGAAAGCCGTCCAGAGGCTGACTGCTGGGGGACAGGGGTCTCATAGAAAAACACCAAGGAGTCTGGAGTGTAGGAGGCAGGGGCACTAAAACAAGCAGGTTTCTGAGTTTCAGAGGTAGGCTGCTTTCATTAAGATTTGTTCTCTGGGATTCAAAAACATCTTTTCAACAGCAGGATGAGGAAAGCAGTGGTGCCAGGCAGAGTGAGGGTCTAGAGAAGGAGAGAGGTGTTCACAGTCATACACAGAGCCTCAGGCCTCCTGAGCTCCGAGTGTTTATAGAAACTCAAAAGCAATGAGTAATCAGAGCGGGGAACTGAGTTCCAAGTACTGATTCTGATCAGTTGAGGGTTAGGAGATGGAGGACTTTGCATTTTCTGGAAACCTAATGGCAGCATTACTTTAGTGGAATCATGTGGGTACCTGAGTCAGAACAACACAGGGTTCAACTTCTGGCTTTGTGAGTTTTGTGAACTCTTAAAGCCTCAGGCTCCTTATATGTAAATGACACCTACCTAGCAGGTTTGTGGTTACTGAAGGAGATCAGCCAAGATCAGAGCCTAGGCTGTCTGGGGCAGAGATGCTCAGTGGGGTCTTTCTGCTTTTCCCCAGCTATGTTAGCCCTAGATCCAGTACTTATGGCTACTGTCCATAAAAGAAACCGAATGGATCCCTCAACTTCAAATCTGACCGTTGGGATGTTTATCAGTTTCATCCAGCCTGATAAACTGGATACCGGATACAGACTGGTCTACAGCCTTGAGGACAGACTGGTCTAGAGCCTTGATTTCAAGGTCTATAGGAGGAAATTAAGGAGGAACAGATTTCTAAGCACCTACTCTGGGCCAATGCTTGCTCAGTGAGGTGATCTGATTACACTACTTGGTTAACTTCTTATTCAGAGCACTAACTTCACTGGGAAAGGCCACGACTTATTGATGGGCATTTCAGAGTAGACATCTGAAGACAGGATTCTAATAATGAAGCCAGATGATAATAATGAAGACAGGGAGGGGGTATATGGCTTGGCAGCTGAGCTATTTGCGCGAAAGATGATGAGATAAGTATTAATACATGAGGGCGAATGGAACGCCAGAGGAGATAAGAGAACTGGAAGTCTAGCACTGTAGTCAGCTTTACAATATGAGGGTTCCTTATAGAACCACTATATGCTGCCTGAACACTCCTAGGGCCAGAGAACTCACTACTTTGAGAGGCTGTCATTTCTGAAAATCAGCTCAGATGATCTTCAATTTCTTTCTTATATTGAGAGCAGTTTTGACCTCTCTTGTCATTAAACATGGGCCATTCTCTTAATCAGGTCAAAGTGTTGGTCGCTCAATCGTGTCCAACATTTTGTGACCCCACAGACTGTAGCCTGCCAGGCTCCTCTGTCCATGGGATTCTCCAGTTAAGAATACTGGAGTGGGTAGCCATTCCCTTCTCCAGGGGATCTTCCCAACCCAGGGATTCAACCTGGGTCTCCCACATTCCAGGCAGAGTTTTTACTGTCTGAGCCACCTGGGAAGACCCTCTCTTAATCATAGAACAGCACATAAAATCAGTAGAAGTAACAAATATATACCATCCTTCAATTTTTACTTCCCCAGCATCTCATAAAAGTGACCCCTGAGCATCACAGAAATGTTTCATGTTGATGTGTGAGTCTCATGAAAGCCCTGAAGTGTTACTAGCAGATGGTGATCCTTTCCACTTTGCAGCCCAAAAAACGGAGTCTCAGAAAGTCAAAGCGACTGACAAAGGGAAGAGAGAATCTCAAGGAGGTCTTATCATTCCTTTCAATTTCTGAATCCATGTTACACCAAAAGGAAATTAATATTGAGACCAAAGCATCCATTTGACAACCTATGTCCTTCCTATTTACCACTATGCCAAACTTCCCAGAATTTCTTTTGAAGGCCAAAAAAAGTTCAGCTAGTAATCACTGACTTGTTATTACTGATAATTAGAAAGTCTTTTATATCTAATACAACTACATAAAAAGCTTTTAAACTGGGCAATTATAAGGTGAAGGATAAAAGATCTTGTTCAGTTGTAAGAATATTATATGAGAGGGTGAGCGTAGGGGAGAAGAAGAATGTGGAGTATTTCCTGTCGTTGAAACCGTTGACCTTCACAGAAAATCTCAACCAAGTTCAGCGCTGTGAGGCATAAAAGGATCTGGAATGGGCCCTTTAGCAGCCTGTGAATGCCTGCTGTGAAACTAGACCATGTCCAAAGGCTAACAGAGTGCATAAGGCACTAAATAATGAATGTGGACACTTTCCTCTGCATTTAGGAATGTACATTTTTGACATCCCCAAAGAGGCCAGGGAATTTGTCTAAAGAACATGACAGCATCATCAGCTGGCAGAAAGGGAGACTGCCTGCCTTGCCCACCTCTTTGAGAAGGAAACTGATGAGAAATTAACCAGGTCTGAGTGTTGCTATTTAGAGGCAGTCTGGACTCAGGAACCAGTGATTTGCCCAGAGGTGCTTCCATGTCTCTTTTGCCTGTTCAAATCCTCTCATCCTTCAGGGCTTTGCCCAAGTTGTACCTTCTTTCCTGAAACCTTCCTAACTCTCTAGCCAACTAACATTTCCTGGCAGCAAGCATTTATGCCACCAGGTTTCAGAGACCTTGACATAGAAGCAGACCCACCTGTTTAAGATACAGAGGAGATCAGACCCTGTGCAAAGCTTCTGACTTCCTTGACCAGGAAGGGATGGAATGTATATTTCTAGGAGTGAGTGGGATTAATCCTTATCTGGGCTCAGATTCCCAGGAGATGATGGAGGGAAGCAAAGCATGACCTCAAGAACAAATATGCTGGAAGAAGGCAATATTATAGGTGCAAAGTAAAATAAGTAAACAAAAGCATCCTAATGTGTTATTTACGAGAGCAGAACAGGAAAGGGGCCAGTACAGCTGAGCATCCTAAGTTTATGGAACAAGGAGGATGTTCAACTAGGACAGGGATGAGCGAATGTGAAAGCGGAAGTGTTAGTCACTCACTCTTTGCAACCCCATGGACTGTAGACCATCAGGCTCCTCTGTCCACGGGATTTTCTTCCAGATCCAGGGACTGAACCCCAGTCTCCCACATTTCAGGCAGATTCTTTACCATCTGAGCCACCAGGGAAGGTGAATGTGAGGGAGTAAAAACAGAATAGGCTTTCTGTCTGAACCTGCATACATGTGTGCATGCTAAGTCATTTCAGTCCCGCCCAACTTTGTGACCCTGTGGACTGCCAGGTTCTTCTGTCCATGGGATTCTCTAGGCAAAAATAACTAGAGTGGTTGCTATGCCCTTCTCCAGGAGATCTTCCCAACCCACGGACTGAACCAGCATCTCTTATGTCTCCTGCACTGGCAGGCAGGTTCTTTACGACTAGTACCACCTGGGAACAATGTAACAAACACAATGAATTCCGACATCTGCTGCCCTAAACCTCTGAAATCCCCAATACATCAAATTTGCCACTTTCTGAGCATCTCTCTGACCATGAAAGAGTGATGATGAGCCACAAACTGAGGCTTTAGAATAGAGGTTCTAGAGCTGAGATCAAGGGATCTCGTTGGCTTCAAGGTCTACAAAAACTTACATGTGGACATGTGTTTCTTTCTGGGGAACGAGTCTATAAGCAAAATTTCAAGAACAGAAATCCCAAGAAAAGTTTCTTTATGGATAGTGATGATTAAAAGTAATTCTTGTCCTCAAGGAGCTCACAGAAAAGAAAGGGAAACAAATAGCATAATAACAGTTCACAGCTATTGAATCCTCACTGTGTACCGAGTCCTGTGCTCATTCACATATTTAAGCTCATTTAGTCTCTAGCCATCTATGGGGTCGCACAGAGTCAGACACGACTGAAGCAGCTGCTAAGTCGCTTCAGTCATGTCCGACTCTGTGTGACCCCATAGACGGCAGCCCACCAGGCTCCTCTGTCCCTGGGATTCTCCAGGCAAGAACACTGGAGTGGGTTGCCATTTCCTTCTCCAATACATGAAAGTGAAAAGTTTAAGTGAAGTCTCTCAGTCCTGTCCGACTCTTAGTGACCCCATGGACTGCAGCCTACCAGGCTCCTCTGTCCATGGGATTTTCCAGGCAAGAGTACTGGAGTGGGGTTTGCAGCAGCAGCAGTCTCTAGCAAAAACTCTAAGGTAAGTGCTATCATTAATCCGAAAGCCAGGCTTTTAAGGAACCCAAGGTCCAATAGCTCAGTGGATACATTAAGAGAAAATAATCCTTTATGATCATCACAAAGAGAAGGACAGAGGTATCCCAGAGAGGCTGATTACTCTGGGGCAAGGAAGGCTTCCTGGTGGAGGTGGGCTGTCACTTAGAATACTTGGCAATCCTCAGCTCTGTGAGAACTGTTGGCTGGTGCATTGCTTGTTTCAGCAACAAGTGGAAATGTTCTCATTTAATCTACTCCATGTCCTCTATTAAAAGTTTTACATAAATCTTTAATCTGTCAAACAAAGCTACAAGACAGACACTACTTTCTTTGTACAGATGATGACACTGAGGCTTAGAGATACAAAAAGCTACTCAAGGACCCTTAATAGGTGGTCAGGATGAGAGCCATACCCAGATTTGACTCTGAAGATCAGGTGGTTGTATATTTCTGGCCTGGTTGGTGGTTCTCCTCAATGACAGCACCAAGCTGAGTCCTTTATTAGGACTCTGTGCAGATCTGTCCCAAGGAAGAAGAAACCAGGTGGTCCCCAGACTAACAGACCAATGGGCAGTCTCCCTTCTTGTGGGAAACTTGTAGAATCCCCCAGATTCCCTTGGAAGATGCCTGGTTGTCCTTGGTTTGTGTTTCTGGGTAAGGAGCAGGTGGTGAAGGTGTGAACAGCAACAGTATGGCAGGGATTCTCAGAGCATAGATATATCCTGGGGAAAGGCACTTGGCAGAGAGGAGGGGGGAAGCCTGGGGCAAGGGAAGATGTTAGAGCAAGGGGGACACAGGATACATAAGACATCTCCGGGAGGTTTAGGCAGATGGGAACAACTTTCCAATACACAGACTATTTTATCCTCAAAATCACCTTGCAACTTAGTATCAGTAATTTCTTTTGGAAGATGAGAACACTGTGCCTCAGAGGCAAGGAGACCTATCACGAGGCTTACAGGCAGTAACGATAGACAGGAGTTAAGATTCCAGGTGCATCCATCTGCCTCTAACTTGAGACTATGCTTTGCACTTTCTCCCTCTCTCAGATTTTTAGAAATACTGAGATAGTTCATGGAAAAGCCATTATCATCATCAGATGCTTCTGAGAGTCAGTGGTAATAATAGGTTGGAAGCCACTGTGGGGCATTCAGGCAGCCCCGACATTCTCTAAGCAAAACCTTAGCATATGTCCTCAATGACTATTTAGAATCAGAGAAACAGGAAATTCTCATTAAAAAAAATAGCAAGAATTTTCATAAATCCCTTCTACAAGGAAAAAGCATTCATATATCTATTAACTATCCCTAGAGTAGCCGTGTTGTATCTGGCTGCGATGAACCAAGCCCTGGGCTTGCTTCTGGTAACACAACAACCCCAGGAAGCTCCCAGAAGCTCCTGAGGAAGAAGGATTCCAACACTGTGTGGTCTACTCCTGGAGGAATGACAGGTGTGGAGGCGCAAATGCAGGGCGACGTGCTGACGCTGTTGGGAGAATCAAGAAAGACTCCCCAAAACACAAGGCAGGATGTTGGGGGAGGGCTGCAGGGAGGCTGGGGAGGGTATGACTGCTTGGGGAAGCTGAGGAGTCCAGTGGAGCTGGACCAGGATGAGGCAGGCCAAAGATACAGCAGAGGCTGGGACCCGAGTGCCGTGTATGTCAGGTTGAGAGTCTGGATTTTTTCTTTTTTTGGAGCTACTAAGCATGGAGGTGGTGTGGCCAGGCTGGTTAATAAATTCACAAAAACCAAAGGCAGCAAATGGAGCATGTTTCCTCACGTATCTAAGCCTGTTAGGGGCAAGTAAGGCAATTTAGGCACAAATTGAATTGGAGGGAGCTGTGTAATGGGGGCTGGACCAAATTGAAACACGAAGAGCAGACCGGTGTCTTGGTGACAAGCAGGCCTGATTAAATGCAAAGGCCTCTGAGAGAAAAACTGCTTTTTCTGAACGGCCCTATACTGCATGCCTTCTACTGTTTCTACACTCGGTGTTTTTAAAGGGGCTAGTACTCAGATATGTCTTCTTACTAAAACTAACATGCATTGAGTTTTGGAAGCCGTCTTTAGGTGGGATAGGATGGTTTCAAGTTACTGGAAGAGTGGGTAGAGAAATGGAAATAAGTCAGAAAGAAAGTTCACTAGGAAAAAGGGGAGTGGAGCCAGGGGAGGGTAAGAAGGGGCCAGAAAGACTCCTGATTGGAGGAATCCAGAAACTCAGGTTTGGAAAGGGTATCAAAGGCTTGCCCCTCTGGCCATTCAATGTCTGAATCCCCTCCCCTCCCCCACCTTCATCCCATCATCCTTCTGACAGGTGGTCTTCAAGGCTCTGCTTGTACAGCTCCAGTGATGGAGAGCTTACTCTCTGAGGTGCCAGAGTTCCACCCTTGAGCAGTTCTGACCATCAGTAGACCACCCTTAGCTGGAGTTAGAAATGACTTTCTTGTAGGGCCACCCCCGTCTGAGTTCCAAGAGTTGGCAGATACAGAAGAGTATAATCCCTCTTCCATTTCATGGTCCTAGGGATGCCCACCTCCATAGTCATGGTTTCATTTCTCCAAGCCAAAGGTTTTCAGGTCCTTCTGCTACTTGTTCACCAAATTGGGTTTCAAACCCCATTATTAATCTTATCTTGAAACATACAGGGCTGTCTCTATGTCTCTCATGGTGTGGGGTCCAGGACTGATAACAGTGTTCCAGAGAAGGTCATTTAGCCTCACAACAGCTCTGTTAGGACCACAGCTGGGTTCCTGAGGGTCAGTATGACTTCAAAACCGGTGCTCCTCCCACCCATGGTTGAATGAAGTCAGCAGAGACTAAACACCCCACTTCTTTTTACACAAGCTGAGGCAAAGTCACAGGTCCCCCCACTCAAAGCCTGCACTGGCTCCTCAGGGCTGCCTGGGTTAGGTAGAAGGCGCCTTCTGAGTGCAACTTCAGTTGCACTGAAACATGTCTCAAACATGGTTCTGAGCCCAGCAGTGACACACAACTGAGTATTTTCCTTTGTATCTCAGACTTCCAGGAGTCCCCCTAGCAGATGAGGTCCAGGTGCAGCGGGCCCCCCGGTTCTCTGCAAGCCTACATACAACACATGGCCTTTTCTATAGCGTGCTGATCACTGACTGGACCCTTAACACACTCCAAAGGCTCTGGCCAGCCCTTGTTCTGTCTTTCTGAAGCTTCTTGACCACTTTCAAATTGAGTGGACAGCTTTCTCCCCAGAACCAAGAACTGCCCCTGCTTGACCAGGCATCATGGAGTCTTTGGCTGGAGACTTTTTCCATAAAATACCTGAGACTCTGAATCCCTTGGACATAGGAGTTTTCATGATTCAGCAGATTTCCACTCAGGGAGCCAGACCTTCATGCAGACTCAGCCCCATCATTTCCACCTCTAACCCCCTTCCCCTCACCCACTGAGGAGTTCCCAGCATGCTGTCCCCAGCAAAGCCATATAGGTGGTGATCCGTATGCATAAGAGCGGATTGTGGACTCCCTTCCTCGGATTGCAGACCAAGCCTCAGTATAAAGCAGGTTGTGGGGACCCAGCAGAAGACAGGAGATGTACTTACACTTACAGGTTGACTTTTTGGCACATCATAAACACCTTCCTTCTTTTGGCTGGTGGGAACCTACGAAAAAATCAAATTCAACACAGTCAAAACACTCTGGTACTCTGCTTTTGAAGAACAAAGCAACCAGGCTTTCCTTCCACTGGCTAAGCGTGTGCGAACTCAGCCCCGGAGGCCTGAGCAGCCAACTTCCAGCAGAAGGAGGAGCTGCTGGTAGCATGAAAGCGTCAGGCCAGGCTCCTCCTCTCAGGCAAGCTGGAGGAGGAGAGGGGGTGTGAATCATTCCACAGAGGTTTGCAGGATGTCTCTGCCACCGGACTCCTCACAGTACCACAGCAGAGGAAGCTAAAGGCAGAGACTTCAGAGATCATGTGGTGAAAAAAATAATCATCTCACCAAAGACAAAAGTGATGCCAGGGAGGTGCTAGGAGGTGCCTAAGTTGTTACAAACAGTTTGCAGCTGAGCTTGAAGTACTACTCCATGCTGATCTGAGATCCAGGTTATTTAAAATTCAACAAATACCCAGGTCCTAAAACAAAATACAGCTTCTGCTGGGATCACTCACATACTATCTGATAATCACCAAAGGTTTTTCTGTAAGAAAAGGGTCCATCTATGGCAGAAAAAGCATGCGACTAGAATCGAAAAACTCTCCAATGGTTTTCTAACACTTCTCTGTAACTTTTCTCCCTCTCTTTTCTTCCTTATCCATCTGGCCTTCCTGGGCCCTGTGTAAACTGTCAAGCCCTAAGCAAGTCACTTAGCTCCTCTGGGCCTCACTGAAATGGGAACTTCAGCTCTGCTTCTTGCTTAGGTTATACATCAAAGGTAAAAGAGAGTAAATAATAAAAGTCTATTTGGCACCATCATACTGTCAAGTGTTAGAACGGTAATGTCTTTTGCCATTAATACATTATGTACATATGTACCCAAATACATATGAATAACAATGGACTTGTGGAATACTTTTCAAGTGAGTCTATCAAGGGCCTTGCTCTGAAACATTCAAGTTTCTGACACTAGTTCATCCTCAGTGACTAGCAAAGCTTAACTCAAACCCTCCATGGAGGGATCAGCCAGTAGTGGTTTTCTGTCTGATAACTGGTCTCTTTTTGATCAAAGTGAAAGTGAAAGTGAAGTCGCTCAGTCATGTCCGACTCTTTGCGACCCCATGGACTGTAGCCCACCAGGCTCCTTTGTCCACGGGATTCTCCAGGCAAGAATACTGGAGTGGGTTGCCATTTCCTTCTCCAGGGGATCTTCCCAACCCAGGGATCAAACCCGGGTCTCCCACATTGCAGGCACATTGCTTTAACCGCTGAGCTACCAGGGAAGCCCCTTAAAAACAGGCATGGCACATAAGAGCCAGTAGTCCTTCAGCAGGTGTCTGCTACATAAGTATATCATTGAGGATTGTGGAGAATAGTTAGGAAAAATTATCTTTTAAGCTTGGACCAGCTTAGAGAAGAATTTGAGCTTATTCCTGGAGTCCCTTTGCCATTTTTTCTCTCACTTACCTTAAAATCTTTATACTAATGCTGAGAAGTTGGTATTAAAATCTCCACTTTAAGTAGTAGAGAGTGAGGCTCAGAGATGTTAGGGAAATTTGCCTAAAGTTTCATAGCTAGGAAGTGATCAGAGTCAAAGGTATCTTATTCTGGCTATGGAACAAGACATTTATCACTAACAGTATGAGCTAACACTGCCAGAGCATTTTCTATGTGCCAGGCATTATTCTAAACATTTATGTTCACATACATCCTCATTTAATCTCTGTGAGTGGGAAGCCAGAAGCATCAGCCTGTATAGTCTGCCTTGAACTACTGCATCATACAAATAGCTGCAGCTCCCCTCTGTTCCAACCATTCCCACAGTAGATTTGGGTGTTTCTTGTCCTCTGACATTCATTCTATACTCCTGGAAGCTCGTGCACATTCTTGCAAAACAACAGGACTCTGAGTGAGCATGGCTGTGCAGAAGATGCACTTTCAGTTACTCCTGCAGCAGGCAGCCCATGAAGAATGTAATTTCTTTGCTCCTGATAAGTAAGCTCCCTCCAAAAGGAACCCTCTAAGAATGCCTACAGAGTCCTTGTTAACAAGGGCCAATAAATTACAAGCCCTCACTTTTATTTTTACTAGCAGCTCACCCTTGCTTGAGCAAAATGAACAGTGTTTTTCCGTTCCCTGCAATTCACTGCTCACTATGGGCACTTAGTAAGTTGAACCGCAGCTGACTCTCAATTATGCCTGCAAATGGAGGAGAAGCAGTAGGATGGAGAAACCCAAACTGTGCATAATTGAGAAAGCTTTTCTGCTTGGCTGTCCCATGGGTGAGATATCAACCTGCCTGTTTGTCTTTTAAGAATTACTTCAGCTAAGACATCATGTTGGGAGCGCCACTAGAGTACTGGTGGAGCATTCCTCTGTACTCATAACATCCGGTGCATTCTTTCATTAAGAAATAAAAGTTACCAGGAACCTATTAAGTGTCTGCGCATGGTGCTTTCCCTAGGACAATGTGGTGAACAAGATGAACGTGGCCCCTGACTTATCAGCACTCCTTGTCTCGCTGGGGGAGATGGAAAAGTCATCAGGCTACTGAAGGAGGGTGTAAAAGGAGCTTTATCTTACAAAGTAGTTGTCAAATCACACTGCAGCTTCCTGGTCACTCTGAATTCCGACTGATTTATAAGCCTGCTGAGGGCTCAGTAGATATTTTATTACCTTTGTTTCCCCATCTGTAAATAACGGTTAAACAAGAAACTTCTAAGCATCACACATTTACCACATATGTGCTGAAGACAGAAAACCCAGCAGAAACACTAAAAGGATGAAGACCAGACGGTGCCTTGGTCTTGGCTCTCATCTTCCCCTAACCGGTATGTCCCATCTGTGGACCATTTCAGCAATATGATGCTGTATAGAGTGATAACCGTCCTGGACCAAAACGAGGTGGAAAGTCTGGTTCCTAATCCTGGCTCTGCCACAGGCTGTATGACCCTGGAGAAGTCACTGTTCTCTGAACCTGTTTCCTTATCTGGTTGTGCATCCTGATGCACCCAACACAGGCTGGTGCTCCATACCTAACTATTTATTGAATGAATAAATGAAATTACTCTAGAAACTATACATTAAGGACCATTCATACAGAAGACACTTTCAGTGCAGCAATATATTAATAGTGTGGAGGGGCAGGTTGATGGCTGGGTGACAGAGGATTAGAGACATGTCGTTTTAAAATAACAATGTGTAACAAATCTTGGGTAATTAAAAATGATTTTTGAATGAACAAACTTGGAGAATGTGCCCTTGGCAAGCTGCGATCTCACTGATGCTGGAAGCTTGCTAAAGTCTGAAGGAACACTAGGTTTTAAAATCAGAGGCTCTGGCCTTGGGCCCATCACTTAAGTATGAAGGACTTAAATTTCTTACATTTAAAATGGTAGTTTTTACAACTGTTCTCATCTCACTGAGTTGTTGGAAGGGTCAGAATTAAGTGATGGGTAAAAACGCTTTGTACTGTGGGGTTCTGTGTTGTTTTAAAAAAGACAACTAATAATTTTTTCTGAGGCATGCAAATAGAAAGACAATTATTATTATTATTAATCCAGTTTGGAAAATGAGACTACTGATCCTCAAAGAGAGGTGACATGTACTCAAGAGTCTCTCCCTCCCTTGTGTTGGAGTTATAAATAGCAAAGTCAAGTGAGGCTGCAGCTTTCCACTGGGCTCTCTGACAAGATAAGGTGAGCAAGTCATGTTCTACCTCACTTAATGCATCATCATAAGACATCTCAAGCAGCATCTGATATTGATGGCATTAGGAAGTGAAAGGAACTAACATTTACACAAAACCTACTATGTACCAAGTGCTGTCCTGGTTGCTTTACATATTCATACCACTTCTAGAAGCAGAGACTATAGTATCTATATTCTGTAGCCCAGGAAATTGAGACACAGAAGCTAGGTACTTCACTTGAGGTCGCAAAACAGTTAAAACTTAGGCCCTCATTCCAGAAAACAGAGGATAAATAAAATAAAATAAAATCTGAGACTACCTTGACCAAGCTGAAGTATAAGAAACACTGAAGTCTACTCAGGAAGAATAAATATGGGACACTTGTAGGCCCTAAAAAATGTTGAGGCTCCCAATAGCAGCTCCTTAAAAGCACAGCCTATCTTCAGGCCCAAGAGCTTATTTCTTGTTAAGCAAAATGAGGCCCAGTGGCCTGGCAAGACAAGAGAGAAAGATGACCAGAGGCCCTTCCAACAGAAAGCAATAAAACAGTCATTCCCTTAAATGGTACTTCCTATTAATTATGGACAGAGGGGAAGATCCTGGATGTCAGAACTGTTAACAGAAGGGTGACTTTTAGATACTGACTTGAAACCTATATAGAATCTACTTGTAAAACTTATCATCAAGGATATTCTGAACTGAAAAGAGCCCTTGGATTTACTTATTTAGGCACAGAAATCAGTGAGTGGGAGGTTCTACCTCTTGCTAGCTCTGTAAGCCTGGGCAACATGCGTTATGTCTGCAGCACTCTTTCTTCATCTGTAAAGTGGGAATTATGACTCAAGCCATTTGGGGTAGCTATGAGACATAAGAAGATACTGTATGTAAGCCCCCATTCACAGAGACCTTGTTTGAGAAATGTTACCAAAACTATATACACATACATACACACACGGATGCACAGCACTTCTAAGTCTTGTTGCTCTATAAAGCAAGGTAGCATGCTTCTCTAACAGTCCTGTGCTGAGGGACTAGTTGCAAACAACAGAAAAGGGCCATGCCCACGACAAACTTCCATCTTATTTGCACATTCGATAGATAAGTAAACCTAGGCCCAGAGAAGGAAAGGGATTGACAAGGTGGCTTAATGGCTGTGGATGCAGTGTGTGACCTGGGATGAATCCTCTTCTTTACAGTCTCCTTGTGATCTTGTTTCATTCTCATGCCTACATGTGATTTAGGGAGAACTTATTCTCCTACTTTATCACTGGGGAAACTGAGTCTCAGAGAGGGCAAGTGCCTTGCTCGCTACCCCTTAGCCAAAGGTAGTTGGTGACAGAGTCGGAAATATATCCCAGTTCCCTGCTTGCCAAAGTCAGTCCTTCCTAGTACACTAGATGGCCGCCCAGAGACCCCGACAGGGCACAAAAGAAGCCCTGCCAACTACAGATAAGTCTAAATTTAAGAACTTCTTATATTGGAAAAATCTAATTTTATTTTAAAAGGTTCTCTCTCTTCATCAGATGACTGGTTAGTGGTTCCTCTGGCGTCACACTGTAACTGAGCAGGACCCTATGGGGCCTTCCCAGAACGGGCTCCTGCCTCATATCTTCTGGAAGTACCTAGACAATAGGATCTGATGCACATTTCCTGAGCTGTTCTGCAGATGCTAAAACCGCCAACAAATTGAAGAAATTAACTACTTGATGCCCATGAGCATGTAGCGCCCAGACCTACTGATGCCTAAGGAACAATACTGTGACACCATCCTGTTACCAAATGATTAGCCAGAGAGTTGTACACAAGCTGATCACATACCCTGCAACTCTCTTCCCTCACTTGACCTTTAAAATGCTTTCCTGAAGGGAGTTCGGGTGTTTTGAGTACTAGCAGCCCTGGGCTCCTTGCTTGGCACCCTGCAATAAACTCTGCTCCTTCCTTCACCACAAGCCGGTGTCAGTAGATTTGTCTGTGGACCCAAGTTTGGTTCAGTAACAATACTGAGACACAGCAATGTTGGACTTTAAAATTTGACACTGAGGACAGATATGCAACGTTTCTGTCTTCTACCAAGACAGAAACTTGGTAAGTGATGATTTTAGACAACTTTTCAAAGAGCAAGCTTGCACTTGAACCTAGATGGAACCTGTGCATAGAAACAGATCATTACCCCCTGCTGCTAAGTCGCTTCAGTCGTGTCCGACTGTGTGTGACCCCATGGACTGCAGCCTACCAGGCTTCTCCGTCCATGGGATTCTCCAGGCAAGAACACTGGAGTGGGCTGCCATTTCCTTCTCCAAGGGCTGGTTAAATTGAGGTGCTGGTAGAACTAACATACTTTAGTCATTTAGAATTCTGTGCATTTGATGAAAACTGAAAATATGTTTTACTTTTATTACACAAGTAATGCATGCCCAAGGCAGAATAACAGACCACACAACTGAGTAAATTAAGAAAATTAAAATCACTTATTTAAATACATTAAAATTTTTCCTGCTTCCATAATGTTTATATTTCAAATTAGGGATAAAATTCTAATTAATGAAAAACTGGAGGTTGTCACATTTGTTTGATGTGTGGCTGTGCTGTAATTACACAGATTCTTTGGTGGAAAAGCACAGGGGAAGCAGTGTGGGTTTGGTCCCAGCTCTTAACAGCTGTACAGCCTTGAGGAAGCTACTAAACCTCTCAGAGCCTCAGTCTCCCCTTGAAAAAGTGGGATTAAAATACCTACTTTACAGCATATTTAGGAGAATTAACGAGTTTAAAAGTGTACAGCAGACTTGTGGTTGCCAAGGGAGAGGGGTAGGGGGTAAGGATTGGGAGTTTGGGATTAACAGATGCAAACTGTTATCTATAGAATGGATAAACAGCAAGGTCCTACTGTGTAACACACAAGGAGCTATGTTCCATATCCTGTGATAAACCATCATAGAAAAGTATGAGAAAGAAGGCATATACATGTATAAATGAATCATCATGCTGTATAGCAGAAATTAACACAACATTGTAAATCAATTATACTTTGGTAATATAAATTAAAAAAAAAACACGTGTTTAGGCTTCTTCACATAAGCAGACATTTTTAAGAATATTAATCTACCTTCCCTTCAGAAGGGGTAAAACCTTTAGCTCAACTTTCTTTCATTCAGTTAATATTCCCACTGTTGTCTCCAAACAGCATTTTTGAATTTGGCCTTCATTTTCAGCGATGCAATTGACTTTTTAAGGGAATTCAACAGCACATTGTTTTGAGAAATGAAGGACCCTCATATTCTGAACAACAACCCTCCAAAGGATTAATTTAGTAAAATGGAATGTTTGATTTCTGTGTCAACTGAAAATAGTTAAGATCCATTAAAAATTAAAATATTCTACCCAGTTGGCCATTAAACATGTCAATGATCAAGCATGAAAACTACTGGTAAACAGCAGGGAACTAGGAGCCAATTCACAAAGAGGTATTTTAACAAGCCCAGAATGACCAACAGAGCAAGGTGGAGGCTGGGAGTGAGAAGAGAGCCCCTGGTGGCTCAGCCCCTTCTGTGCGTTCACTGGTGGCGGTGCGAAGGAAGGAGAGGAAAGTGATTTATACCTGATAAATGTTTTCTTCCGTTTCGGGATCACGGATTGGCTCGTGTCCAGCCTCAAACACAATGTACTATGACAGCAGCCGCCAGAGAGGAAAAGTTAAGGGGAAAATGAAAGAGGAAAAAAAAAAGCATTTGGAATTCAGGATACAAATTGTAGTAAGCATTAAAGACACAGGCACAAGAGAAAACACCCTGAAGAGACATTACTGACATTCCACGTGGCCTGGCACATTCCTGCCTCTTCTAAGGAAAATTGCCATGGTCCGATGGTCAGCCTTTTAGTCAGGACTGCGTAGGCGCTGCAGACCTTTCTGGAGATATAACCCCTTCCTTCAGTGGCACTGATCTCAGTAGTGTCTGCCCGTGCGGGGACTGCTGTGTGGGGATGATGTCTCCTGGGACCCCAACTTTGCCAACTCTGGGTTTCAGCGGTCTCTCCCCTTTGCTCCCTAAGGCCCACAGTCCTAAGCCAATCCTGATGTGCTCAGAAGCCGCAAACGCCTTCATCTCATACATATCACCTTACTTTACATTCTCAGTTTTAAATACTGAAGTCAAATTTTCCATATACGCGTTTTAGACTCTAAAAGACTGGGCCATTCTTCACTCTCCGAGCCCATGAGCCAGGGGCTGAGCTCATACTATAGACGAATCCACACCCCTGGTATTCTAAAGCAAAGCCTGGCATCAAAGGCACCTTTGACTTTTATTTACATCCATGTTAGATACTTCTCTTTCAAATGATTCAGATTCGATTAATTTCTTATCCATATTATTTTCTTTTCATCATAGCAGTGGCAGCTTTCGTGTGAAAGTATGCATGCTGTGAAACTACAGAATGCATGTGTGACACACATATATAGAACGCAAGTGTGTCCCAGTTAGAAATGTACATTTCAGATTGTCTTTTATGTCCCATAAGTCAAATGTTTGGCTGCTCTCTCTCCTTGGGAATAAGCACAGAGTGGGAGAGGCCTCCTCTCTCATCTGCATCTGTTAAAACAGAGCATATACTTGAACCCAAGGGAAGCCATCTCTACCCACACTTAGGCTGCAACCCTGAAGAAAGTACAGAGAAAGCTACGGGCAGGCACGTCTGGGGGATCTCCTGTTCCCCCACTCACAAAAGCCCCTCCGGCATGAGCCAGGGAGTCAGGGGGGCAGCCTGGACAATCAGGGGCCAGAAAGACTTCTCCTCACAGTCCTTTCCCCAGCTCACAAACCATCCTTTGGATGTGTGTTCAAATGTTGGCAAAATGTCAGTCCCCATCTCTGGTTCTTAACTCACTGAAGCCACCTCATTATTCAGTCTCTCTAATGAACTCAGAATATTCAAGGGACTCTTGCAAACATTCAGCTCTAGGATCAAACTTATACAGATTGCTGAGAAGGCTGAAGCAGGGGCAAGAAGGGAGAAGCCTATTTCTAAATCCCATGCTACTGATGCCGGCCAAACTTCTGTTAGTTTTTATGGAAATTTGCTCCTGGAGGGCTTGGCAGACCTCATCCTCAGAATAATCTTGGTCCTTCTCCAGGCTCTGCAGCCAGTGGAGACAAAATGCCTATACCACAGGCCCAGGCCTTTCCTGACCCTCAACCCCGACTAGTTTCCAAAATTACCTGGTATACAGGATCTTCAACGTCCTCTTCCAGAATTGTCTACAGCAGAGTGAGGGAAGGGAGGATGAAAAGCAGAGGATATAAAGCGAGAGATGTGAGACTGTATTCAGAAATTACAGGACAGTGAAGAAACCAGCTCTGGGTAGGACAGGCTGGTGGGTCATTAAGGCAGAAAACTGGCAGAAAAAAAAATGAAAACTCTTGTAGCCGCCCCACCCCGACTGTTAACAAGAAGCAAATGCAATTGACTTTCCTTAGATCTCCTCCCCTGAAATCTTCCCCAGTTTTAAGACTTCACTTTCTCTCATATGTCTAGAATCTCAGAGAATGGGGATCATTTCTAATGGCATGCTTTCGGTGCCTATAATTTACACAGGAACCTTTCATCTTTGTTTATTTCTACTTGGCAGCAGGAGGAGAAGCCTTGACTGTCAGTTTTCATATCTGTTTATTTTAAGCCCCTGCTGTCTCCAGTACCAGGATTAATTCACAGGTATACCTGATACACAGCTTGTTCGCACTGCTTATCCTTTTGTGCCTTTTTTTCCAATTCTTCTCTTTGCTTCAATTCATAAATAAGTTGAAAGAGATCTCTCAAGTCCAGAATAACAGGTTCAGCCTGGAGTAAAAGGTGGTAAAGCACATGAATAAGAGGATGGTTACTGAGCTGCAGCGACCAATTTTTGTTTTTGCTGGCTACAACCCGCAGCCCTTCCTTTTTCTATTAAACTGAAAGCATTCTATCTTTAATTAATTCTACCTTGTTATATTGGTTTAGCAAATTGCATCTAGGCTAAAGTTCATTTCTTCAACTAATTATATTTGCAAATTCATAATAATCATAAGCATAAAAGGCACTGCTTTTATTTATTAGTAATTTCGAATACAATAAAATTAGGGTAGGCCTTATGCAAAACAGCTATTTGTTTTCTCTTATTTTCTTTTTAAATGAGGCTAGCAACACAAGGAAACTTATTTGTATAGTGTGCCTCCATCCAGCTTAATCAGAAAGGAAAATAATTAGTCATTACAAAATACCCATTAGAAAAAGCAACACCACCACAACTGGATGGGCGTGAGCCTGTTTCTTTGCTCTGAGGTTGTTTATCTTTTCTAGATGGGAAGCTTAGTGTCAGCATCGCTGAGTCACATGTCACAATGGGCCCCCGAAGACTAATGGTGTGACTGTGTTATCCCAGAAAAGGTACAAGGAAAAGCATCCTCCTTGGAAGGGGGCTACTCACCGCCTGGGCTGTTTTTATGGCCACAAATCTGTGATTCCCTTCCTTCCCGCAAACGTATCCGAAGGCCCGGTGATCTGTGATGTCCTTTGCGATGTAGGAAATTTCGTGAACAGCATGATGATGCTGAAGGGCCTGTGAGAGACAAAAAGAAGAGCCTATTTCAGGGGACTTTCCCTCCGAGCTGTTGATCAATAAGAGATGTGTTTCCGCTACGTGTGAACAAGCCCAGAGGGCTTTGGAAAAGCTGTTTGGTCCAGATGGAAGGAAAAAAAGAGCTGTGCCTGCCCTTGAGAAATGGAGGCTTCCTTCCATGGTCTTGATGCTGTGACCAGAGAGATAAACAGGACTGTTCAGATGCTGAGTGAGCATCTGTGATGGTGGCTCTTTCTTCTGCTTGCCGGGCCCAGTCAGCCTCACTCAGCGGTATAGGCTTCTTCTACATCTTTCCTCATGCCACAGCCCAGTCTAAGTTCTGCACGGATACCTAGTACACTCACATAACCAGGGCCTCTGCTCGTCCTGCTGGACGGCGTACACTGAACGATGACCAGGGGCGCCCTCTGCATTCAGAGAACCACAGATGTGCATGGTCATGACAATTTTCCAACAGGTGGCAGTGATAAGACTGACTTGAGGATCAAACACCCTTCTTTGTTTTGTCCCAGGTCACCAACTGGGTTAGACCCACACCTCTGAGGTTTTTCGTGTGCTGGTCCCCTTGTCTGCAAGACCTGTTCTTTTACCCACCTGCCTGAATTCTATTCCTCTTGAAAAGCCTATTTGAAATCACATCACCTTGTGAAATCCCCTGAACAAGGCTTGCCCTTTCTTTCCCTGCAGAGGAGATTCCTCCCTCTTCTGTGTTTCCCAGAACTTCAGTCTAGCGATACTGGAACTCCCAAAGGATTCCTCACACACAGCTCCCTGGGCTCCTGCTTTCATAGATCTTCCTTCTCTGATACACTTTCCTAAATCCTGGTCTTCCCCACCTGACTTTGTCTTCATCTTCGTCATCCTAGTACCGAGTGCTGTGCCTGACCCATAGTTGTTGAACTAAATTGGGACTGCTGATCAGTAATTCAAACATCATTTGAAACTGACCTTCCTGCCCTTGTTAACTAAACTTCAACAAGCAATATCCCCCATCCTGTTAAACGATGGTGATCTTTACGGTCATTTTTCTAGATTAAATGTACCTAAAATAATCCTCATTAAACAGTACTCTGTAAAGGTTTATATATGTATCTAGGCATTATATGGAGAAGGTGATGGCACCCCACTCCAGTACTCTTGCCTGGAAAATCCCATGGATGGAGGAACCTGGAAGGTTTCAGTCCATGGGGTTGCTGAGGGTCGGACACAACTGAGCGACTTCACTTTCATTTTTCACTTTCATGCATTGGAGAAGGAAATGGCAACCCACTCCAGTGATCTTGCCTGGAGAATCCCAGGAACGGGGGAGCCTGGTGGGCTGTCGTCTGTGGGGTCGCACAGAGTCAGACATGACTGCAGCGGCTTAGCAGCAGCAGCAGCAATTATATGATGTGTTTCAAGTCCTTACAAAGGACCTTTTCATTATACTGGGTGCTAAGAAGCTTGAATTCTAGCCACTATATGTGAACACAAGGCACTCACTGTATCTCTCTGGATCTCTGTTTATTCCTCTATTAAAGGAGAACTTTGAACCAGATCAATGGCTCTTAACCCAAAGTCCTGGGTCTATAGGGATCATTAAAAATAATGAAAAGAGGTCCCAGGCAATTTTCAACATTTCAAAAAGCTGAACAGAAATTTATAATTATTCCTAATAAGATGACTTCTTTTATTGTGCACACAAATAAAAATGCTGAGTTTATTTAGAATTATATCTGGTTACTGTTGTACCCCTTAGCTCACCTTGGAGCAGATCCTCTTTGGCAATCAGTGATGGATTCAAATAATCCAAATCGGAAAGTAAATGAGTATAAATGCATTTTACTGAACAAAGTCTCCTATGTTACTGAATCTGAAGGGAAGGAGAAATTTAACATGAGAAGAATTTGATTATGAAAATATTAAGAACCACTGAAGTAGACTTTCTCCCAGGTCTCCTTCCATCTTCCCAGATCCTTTAGTCATCTAGATCTCACATCACACAGCCAGCCTCTCAGGACAGTGGCGCCTGCCTCTTATGATGACCATTACTTAGTTCTGGATTGCTGGCCCTGACCTTCAAAAATGTCCATTCCCGGCCTGTTGCCATCTTTTCAGGCTTCTGACCTTAGGAATCATTTCTGCAGTAGAATTTGCTGCTGCAGCTTTACCTTCCAGAGGCCAGCCATTCGCTCACCTCTTTCTCACTCTTAAGATGCTTCCTGTGGGTTTCATGCCTGTCTAGGTTGCCCAGTGTCAACTACACATGATGCATGGAGGTTGGTATCACTGCTTGGTCACCCTAGCCCCTTAAATGGCCATAAGACAACTTTATAATTTTAGTGGATTTTGACACAAAGTTGGGGAAGAAGCAAGTGTTTATTAGTACAATGACCAGGATCCATTTGTTCCTGCTTTCTTAAGAGGGCATATTTATTTAGCAGGGAAAAACTGCTCAGAGAGCAGTAGCTTTTCCATGGTGTTAATGATGTAAAATTGATGAGATTTATATTCACGAAACAAGGCGGTATTGATTTAGAGGCTTTTGTGAGCTTGAATGGGACACAGAAGAGAAAAGTGAGAGACAAAGGCAACCTCCTTCTCTTTCTTTCCTGCAAGTATTTCTTTCTCTGCATAATACAGTGAATGTTATCCACGTATCCTATTAAATCAAAGTTTGATGACAGCACTTTATTGATTGCCAAGTGGAATATTGCTCTAAAATTAAACTGCGATTAGAAGTCTTCCTGGTGGAATTAGATTCGGAGATGATTGTGCAATGGTAAAATATCACCTACTATGCAAGACAGCAGATGGAGATGTTTTAATTTATCTGTGAATCCTCATTAAGTGTTTTAAAGTCAAAACATTTTTAATGCCTGATGATACCTAATATTTCCTCACAAAGTGTAGCTGTGTGTGCGCATGAAGGGCTTAAAAATATTGTAACATTATCTTTTCCCATAGTTAATTTTATGATGTGTTAAAAAGGATTGCTCTGAAATTGGCTCAATCATTTGGAAACGAACAGTCAGATAGGGATTATGTCTCTACTTTCTCCAACCTTAACCATGCAAACGTCATAAAGATCCTTGGAAATACAAATATATTAGAATCCTTCTAATCCCACATTATCACATTCATCTTGGCAGCTCAGAGGACATTGCAAATACTTGCTCTGTGAGCCTCCAAATTGCTCCATGTCTTCAAGCAGGTTTTATCAGCACAAATCAAAGGCAGGTGGAGCCAGAGGAAATGTAAACATCATATAGTTTAACTGTGAGTTCATTCATGAAAGGACTGAGGGCCAGAAGGTGTCTGGCTGGACCAATACTTAATCCAGGCCCCACTCTCCCTACTCATAATGGAAAAGCATTGAATAAAGGAAACAAGGTCATTTAGAATCAAGGTCTCCTTTCCTTAGATTCTTGGCTCCCTAGATCAACAACAAAACCATGATCCCTGATAAGCTAGGATGAGGAAGGGAAACTGAGGAAGGAGGTCAAACTGAGGATGTTCTGGATTCCAGCAGATTACTAAGGTCAGAAAGGGTCACCAGTCAGAAGGTCTGGGGTCAAGGCCAGCTATTAGGATCTCAGAGAAAAAGGTCAAGACCACCTGGTCTGGAGGAGCACTTTCAGGGGCTTGCCACCTGCAGTATCTGCTGAGCAGCCAAGGCCAGAAAGGGGAGGTGAAGTCCTTGGTAACAGAAAAAACAAAAGACCATTTCATCCCAAGAGTGTTTCTGTGCGGAGTTTCAAGGCCATCACATGTTTTTCTGGAGATGCAGAGAATACTAGGCCAGAGGGAGAGAGTGGAAGAAAGGCAGGTTTTGGTTGACCTTCTTCCACCCTTCCTTTGGAAAAGAGTTTTTGTCTTGGAAAAACATAATCTAGGTATTAGTGACTTAGTCATGTCCAACTCTTTGCAACCTCATGGACTGTAGCCTTCCAGGCTCCTCTGTCCATGGGATTCTCCAGGCCAGAATACTGGAGTGGGTAGCCATTTTCTTTCTCCAGGGGATCTTCCCGACCCAGGTATCAAACAAGGGTCTCCTGCATTGCAGGCAGATTCTTTACCATCTGAGCCACCAGGGAAGCCCAATCTAGGTATTAAAGCACTGCCAAAAAATCAAAGCAGATAATTTGGTTTTAAAAATAGAGTCTTCCAGAACACCCAATTTTTCTGCTACTGCTTCATTTACTCCTCCTATTCTGAACCCTCTCATTGTAGATGAAATTGTTGCTACAGAATTCCAAGGCCAATTCAGAGATCGGCCTTGCCAACCCAGTCTGACTTTCCTCCCAGGAGTAAAAATAATCTGAAGGGGTCATCATCCCCCTTTGGGTTCTGGACTTTCCCACCTCTGTGCGATTATGTAAATTGTTTTCTCTGCTGACTGCCTCTTCTTACCCTAACCATGCTTCATCAACTCTACCTAACTATAGTATACCTATGCTTCAAGGCCTAGCTCCAACATCATGCTCATCTAGGGACCTTCCTCAACTCCCCTATTCCCTGTAATAATAATTCCCAACTCTAGAATTCATTGGGTTGTACTTTTTTCCTTCTATCTGGGATGCTCCAACCTTCTTAGTTTTGTTACACATTTGTCCATGCATATAGTTATTCACACTGTATAACTGTATTACTGAGTGCCTAATACATTCTAGGTCTCATTCTAAGTGCTACATCTGCCCAAATGACTAAAACATGGTCCCTTCCTCAAGACCCTTGCAGTCTCAAAGAACAGGCAGGCAAAGAACCTAACAATCACAATATAATAAGGCAAACTTGATATTAAAGGTGTTGTAAAGGAGCAGAGGAGAAATGGGCAGGAGCATCAGGGAAGATTTGACAAAGGAGCTGACCTTGGACTCAGTCTCCAAAGATAAAGGGGAAATCCTCAGAAAACCAGAGAAAGGGCATTCTAGGCAGAAAGAATGAAGCAGGCAGATGCCTCTAGGTCCTGAAAACAAAACATCTGGAGAACATCTGTGCACATGTTTTCTTTCTACTTTGGGATGTTAACTCTTCAAAAAAAAAAAAAAAAAGATAATGTCAGGTTCTCCTCAGCCTTATCCTAGGTCCTAATAATGTTCCTTTTGAACAAGTGCTAAGTAAGGTTTCCCTGGTGGCTCAGATGGTAAAGTGTCTGCCTACAATGCGGGAGACCCGGGTTCAATTCCTGGGTTGGGAAGATCTCCTAGAGAAGGAAATGGCAACCTACTCCAGTATTCTTGCCTGGAAAATCCCATGGATGGTGGAACCTGGTAGGCTACAGTCCATGGGGTCACAAAGAGTTGGACACGACTGAGCAACTTCATAAGTAAGGTTTCATGAATTAAAAGGAACAAAGGGACTTCCGTGGTAGCTCAGTGGATAAGAATCTGCCTGCCAACACATGGGAAATGGGTTTGATTCCTGATCTGGGAAGATTCCACACGCCTGTGCCCCAGAACTACTGAGTCAGCGCTCTAGGGCCCGTGAGCTGCATCTACTGAAGCTCGGGTGCCTAGAGCCTGCATTCTGCAACACGAGAAGCCACTGCAGTGAAAGGCCTGCACACCACAACAGGGTAGTCCCCCGCTTGCTGCAATTAGAGAAAGCCTGCTCAAGAAAGCAAGGACGGCCCAACACAGCCAAGAATAAATAAATAATTAATTAATTAAAAAAAAAGAGAAAGGGGGAGCCAAGCTACCCAAAGACATACAGTGCTCAAGGTAGTCACTCAATACATGCTCAGTGACTAAATCAGGTTAATTCATGATATTTCACATAGGAGTTATTCTGTAAACAGAGGATTCCTTCTCTGATTACCATTTTTTTTCTTAGCGTTTCCATGAGCCATTTACCAATGTTTAAATGAAGTATCAAATTGTTTGCAGGGTTATTGTCTGACAGAATAAATTACAGAGAAGACTTAATTTGTAGTATGGTTCAATACAGCCAATTAAATACAGTATGGATTAGAAAGTCATCTGCTCAGACTTTACCATTAGCTTTTTTTAAAGAATAAATTCTAGCCTATTTAGCCTTCATATTATTATTGTGTGTGGGTATATGCGTGTATGAGAGGGTGTGGTTTCCCGAGGCTATACTATTCACAGGAAAAATACCCACCAGGATTCAAGTGAGTTAACAAAAAAGCAAAACAAAAAACCAGATATGCAGATAGACACAGAATAAAAATAGATACATGAAAAATACACTACTTCACACTACAGGCAATTACAGTAGTTAAAATCTCACTAGACAAAGAGAGGCCCAGGCTCATTATAAAGGCCTTTCTCTTTTTCAACATATTTTTGGATGCATTTGCTACATGGCAGTGCCAGCAAGGCTGGGAGGCAACCTCTGTACCAGCCCCCAGGCACCCCATCATCTGAGGCTCAATGGAACAGGTCAGAGTGAATTTTTCTCTAAGTTCCCATCCTGAAATCTTCTAGAATGTTTTACTCAAGGACAAGACCAGATTTCCAAAGATCCCAGACTCTAGCTAAAGAGGTAGCATGCTAACAGAGGAAAGAATGTTAACACTGGCGCCAGAGAGAGCATAATTCAAATCCAAGCTGTATCATTGACTGCATAGCTTTGGGAATGTCTAACTTTCTGAGCCCTCTCTTTTTATATTATACAAAGAATGATACAGAACCCAACAAGTTGTTGAAAATATTAAATTGATTCAAATAAAATATACCAGATACAAGTGAGATGCCACTTTTCTCCACAAGAATGAAAAAAACAAAACAAAACGTAATACTCAATGTTAACACAAGTGTGGGGAAACAGATACTTTCTTGAGCTACTGGATTTCGATAATATACGTATTAATACAATGGGACAAAGAGTGCCTCTCTCATGGTCCTGTTAGAAAGACTGATGAGTTAGTCTGGTACACGTAAAGGGCTTGGCGCAGTGCAAGGCACATATTGCAAGGGCTTTGTAAATGTTGGCCATTATGGTTATTTTTGTTACTTGTGGGAGTGTGATTTGGTGCAACTTTTCTGAAGGGCAGACTGGCTATCTCAAAGCATTAAAGACATGCATAAATTTTGACCTTATGATTCTTCTTGTAGGGATTTGGGTATCTATAAATAATGTAAGATGTGGTAAAAGACTTAGATATGAGATATTCCCTGCAGTGTTTAGAAGGGTGAAAAGTTAGAAATGTCTGAAGTGTTGAGCATTAACTGACTGGCTGAAGTAACTGCATTTTGCTATAAGATGAAATAATATGCAGCTAGCCAAAAATCATCTTGGGAATGTATGTACTTTTTGCTGTGGAAATATATTTAAAACATCCTAATGAATGAAAAATAGCGTATCGCCAAATAGTATGCTCAATATAATCCTGTTTCTGAAAAGAGTATGATTCTCCATATATGTATGTGTATAAAAAGTCTGGAAGTACATCCAACAAAATCTTAATAGGAGTTTTTCCTTTGAATGGTGAATTTACTAGTGATTAAAAAAACTGGACGTTTGTTCACTTATACTATTTTTTTTTGCAAAAAAGTATTCTAATTTTTACAAGTTACATAAAAATACTAAGCTTCCTGGACTTTACCACATGGTACAATTCTTTAGTTTGCCATGATGTATATATGTATATAAGGCCTCCCTGGTGGCTCAGGGTAAGGAATCCACCTGCAATGCAGGAGGCTCAGGTTTGATCTTTGGGTTGGGAAGATCCCGTGGAGTAGGTAATGGCAACCCACTCCAGTATTCTTGACTAGGAAATCCCATGGACAGAGGAGCCTGGTCCATGCAGTTGCAACAAGAGTCAAACAAGACAGAGTAACTAAACAACAATACAAAGATATGTGTATTTCCGCTCCAGAGTGGTAGCAACAATATTTTTCTCATCTTTATCCCCAAATCAGGTAAAGTATCTGATATATAGTAAGGATTTAGTACTTACATATTTTTATCATAGAAAAACATACACAACTTTAATTTACATTTTAACCATTATTAAGTGCATGGTTCTCTGACATTAAGTACATTCACACTGCTCTGCAACTCTCACCGCCATCCATTTCCCAAAGTGACCATCAGTATCATGAAACACTAACTTCTCATTCTTACAGCCAACCTGGAAACCACATTCTACTTTCTGTCGCTATGACTTCGTCAGTACCTATTTTTAAATGAATAATTTGAATGAATGAATCTGTCAGCAAAATCCTGAGTCCAAGTCTGTCCCTGAACCCCACCCCCAACACACACAACCCTACTGGCTCTACTTCTGTTTCTCTAACACTTTATTTTCTCAGCTGTTAAAATAAGGAGGTCGAATTCAATAAATACTCATGTCCTTTTCTGCTCTTGACACTTCTTCTGAAACTTTATAACAAGACAACAGTTATAAAAGACAGCTTCTTCTCAGTAACTCTTTGAACATATGTTTATGAAAACAGAGCTCTGCAACCATGTGAGTAAAGTTCTTGCCTAAAAATAGGGAGATGAACTAGTTAACTCGCGGAAAGCATTCCCAACCTATGATTTAGGCTTAAATTTGTCTAACAGGCAAAGTGGAGCCAGGTGTGCTGAATCAATTAGCAATCACCACAGTGACAAGGAAGCAGATTTCTGCTCAGGAGAAATAAAAACCACCTTCCACAGGAAACCAGCTTCTGCATGAAGTACTGGTTTCCTAACACTGGGTTCAAACAAAATCCAACATCCCATGACCTAGGATGTGCCATCACATAGTCACGGTTGGTGGAAAGGTAGACTGGCTATCCTCTCACATTCAGTTCACATTCATGCCTAAAAGCCCATCGGTACTAGGATACACTGGGCCCTGGAAATATGGAGATGAAGAAGATGCAGTCTGTGCTCTCAAAAGCACAGTAAGTGTGCATGTGTAAGTCAGGGTGCTCCTCTTTTGCTTCACTCTTTGAGTACTCTGCATATTGCGTTGTCCTTCCCCATTTCAAAAAAAGCATGTTGTGTGATGAAAGGATTTGGATCTCATCTATGTGGCCATGGGCAAGTCACCTTACCTCATTGAGCCTCAGTTGCTTCATCTGTACAATGGGAATGATCCCTTCCTCAAAGGAATGTGAAGAAGATCACTTAATGTGTCTAGCAGGGTGTCTGGTAGACAGTAAGGTTTTCATACTTTGGATCTTTCCCCAGACAACTGAGTTTAAGATCTAATGGCTATGTGACACAGTGTTCAGTCACCAAGCATGTTTCCCACAGGTTAGGCCTTCCTTAGAGCTCCCTGGATAATAGTCTTGGAATAACCAGAGGACGGTGAGAAAATCTGGGAAATCAGGTCATCAGGAAGGAGAGAAGAGCTGAGAGAGAGAGAGCATCACACTTTATGATGCCATCGAACAGGCTGGATCCTACTATCCTGGGAAATTTAACCCCGAAGTTTCCAGTTACATAATCAGTGAATTCCTTTCATTGCTTAAGACTGAGGTGAGTTTCATGTTACTTGCAATGAAAAGATTTCTGAATCAGTGATCATCATTATCCCCATCTTAGACCAAAGGAAACAGGCTTAGCAAGAAGTGACTCGCCCAGGGAGTATCAGGCTAACAGGAAATTTTAGCACATCTCATTGTCACTCAAATCTATGCCTGGTTTATTGCTAGCAGTAATTCATGTTGGAATTTCAATTTTGAAAGTGCTTTGGTTATACTTTAGGATAAATATATATACAAATACATTGTTATTAGAAAGCAAACTTTTCAGTGAAAGAAAAATTAGATCTACACATAGACTTTAAGAAATAAGCCAATAATTGTAATTTGAATTATGAATATCAATATGAGCTCATTATTTAAAAACTATATTCTTAGCACTGTTTGCAGAAAGGGACTAGAAGCATGAGACCCCAGGAGCAATGAGCACACCAAATGCAGCTGCTTATTAGTTAGATATCCATTTATCTATTGATCTCTTAACCTATCTAAAGAGAAGGAGAATCAGGTAAAGCAAATATGGCAAAAGGTGAAATTTTCTGTGTGTTTGAACATTTTCATAATAATACATTAGGAAAAAAAAATCTCAACGTGCTCCTTTCTCTATCTCCCATTCCCTTTTCCTCTCTCTGAGAACAGGAGAAATCAAGGCAGTGAACACTTCAATGACTTAATTGAAAGTAGGCTGCAGACAAAAGGCCTTTGTCAAGTCCACCTCAGGCAGCCATTGGTCCAAAACACAAGGGGTCCTTGAGTGCATTCAGAAGAGCTCCGTACAGAGCCGCCAGTTCCCTTTGTTCCTTTGCGCTTTCCCAAGGCCAGCATAAATAAACATCAGCCAGTGGTGGTTCTATTTGCAACAATATTTGTAAAAGTTCAGGATGAATAAATATGGGAACAATTTATACTTTCAAAACTCTGGATGGGAAAATAGCCCGAACTTGGAAGATTCTCCAAATATTCATACAGATTCAGATTTAATTTTCACTATATATTTTAAATATATAATGGCATAGACCGTCCCTCACAGTAGTCGTCCAGAGAATGACCGCTATGTGTTGGGCATCATGCCAGGTACTCTACGTATGTAATCCTCATTTATTTCACTCAACCAACAGTTTTACATGTTATTTCCCCTCCTTTTACTGTTGAGGTAAATGAGACACAGAGAGGCTGAGGAACTCACTTCAGGTCACACTGCTGATAAGGTAGACCCTGGATTGATGGCAGGTATGGCTGGTAGCCTCTGTGCCCTTGAATACAGTATTCAATGTATTTTAACTGCCTCTACTCTCGTTCTCCTAAAATTTGTGTTTTTATTTCTGTCTCTTTCTGCATGAAGGATCCTAATAACCATTGTAGGTGTTTAGTAATGTAACCAATGATTTCAACATTTCAGCTTATGGTGTAAAATTATTGTAGCAAGTAGGCAAATGAGTGTGAATGAATAGAAATGAAACAGCATGTTTTGCCACAAGTCACTGCAGAAACGAGGTCATTATATTTAATGGAAAATTACTTTTTGTGTTGTAACCAGCCTGAAATTAACCTCTGCCTTGGTCACAAAGAAGTCTTGCATGCCAGACAGAAACTTACAAGAAAGTGATGTAACTAAAATGCAGCCAATGGAAAGAACGCTGGATTAGGAGTGAGCAGGCTGGTGTTTTCATTTATATTAACAGATTGAGGTGAATAGCAGGTGGTGGTGGCGGTGAATATGGCTTCTAAGATCCATTTTAGTTAGATACTTGGATGTTGAAGAAACGCATGCCTTTGGATAGACACAGACCAGCACTTGAAATTCAAATCTATTCTGTACTACTTATGCTACCTTGGGCAAATCACCTAGCTTCTTTGAACTTTAATATCTTCACCTGTAAGTCCATTTGTTTGGGGGGAAACTAAGTAAGATCCTTGTACCCTGCCTGGCACGCTTAATAAATGGTAGTTCAAAGATTCTATTCTGTAAATTGTCTGTCATCATTACATGTTTAATTTAGCCTCCCCAAACTCTTTAAGTTGAAGTCCTAAATTTCAGGACTTTAGAATATGACCTTATCTGGAAATACAGTAGACCCTTAAACAACAGGGGGATTAGGGACACTATGCCCCACTCTTCCCCTACCCTATGTGGTAGAAAGTCCATGTATAACTTTACAGTCAGCCCTCTGTATACAAAATTCTGCATCCAACCATACACTGTGTGTACTGGAATATGTATCTATTGCATAAGTCTGCATATAAGTGGACCTGTGCAGTTCAAACCCATGTTATTAAAGGGTCAACTAAAGAGTGACATGACTGAAGTGACTTCGCACAGAATAATGGTGGTGGTTGGTGGTTTAGTTGCTAAATCATGTCTGACTCTTTGCAATGCTATGGACTGCAGCCCACCAGCCTCCTCTGTTCATGGGATTTCCCAAGCAAGAATACTGGAGTGGGTTGTCATTTCCTTCTCCAGGGGATCTTCCCGACCCAGGATTGAACTCTCCTGTCTTGTGTTTCCTGCTTGGCAGGCAGATTCTTTACCACTGTGCCATGTGCTAGAATAGGGTATGCCTCTAATCCAATATGACTAAGGCCCTTATAACAATTAAAAAAAATAAAATAAATGTAGACACGGACACATGGACTGATTGCCTTTCAAACATGAAGGCGCAGATCGTATGTGTCTAAAAGCTAAGGAATACCCAAGACTGCCAACAAACCACCAGAAACCAGAAGACTGGCGCAGACCCTCCCTGACAGTGGTCAGAAGGACTCAACCTTGCCTAAACTTGATCACGGACTTTTAGCCTCTACAACTATGAGACGGTAAACTTCTGTTTAACCCCCTGGATTGTCATACTTTGTTATGGCAGCTCCAGGAGAGAAACACAGCAATCGCCTTAATTTTATCTCCAGATCCCTTTGTTTGATGAGTTTACCAAAAGAATACCATAGTGAAACAATAAAATCATTGGTTTCTAGCCCCATCTCTGCTCCCTCAATGAGATTCAACTTTCCCATCTGTAAAATGAGGGGCAAGATGGGCCCCTACCAGCTTTGCTCTGCTTGTCAATGCAGGACAGCAAAGCCTTTAGTTTTCCTATTTCTGCCAGACCTGGCGACTTGACTCAGAAGCTGAGTGTGGTGCAGTGCCATGCAATTTATAATGGTGTCTATCCAATTAGTTCCCATTTAGTGTTGTGCAGCGCTTCCCTGAATAAACACCACCAAACCACTGAGGTGGTGGGCTGAGCTGAGTACCAGGATCAATTGTTTCTTTTACACTAATTGGCCCCATGATTTGTTAGGCTGCTGCCTTGGAAAATGAACTGTCAGGAAAAGAAATTAGCACAAAATTGCCCCTTTCGTTGAAAAGCACCAAACACCATCCTGTAGCTGTGTCCTCCAACTCACCTCAGGGTCTCAGGGGCAAAACCGCCGTGAAGTAATACCTTCCAACCCCTCGGCTCCATCATTTTCTGGTTAGAGATGAGAAAGCGGAGGCTCACAGGGGCCCAGGGGTCCCCAACCTCCGGGATCTAACGCCTGATGATCTGGGGAGGAGCTGATGTAATAATGTAAGAAATAAAATGCACAATAAGCGTAATGTGCTTGAATCATACCAAGACCACCCCCCACCCCCGGTCCATGGAAAAACTGCCTAACACGAAACTGGACCCCAGTGCCAAAAAGGCTGGGGACCGCTCCCTGGTAAGCCACTTGTACAGTCAACATCCAGTCAATGGCGAGATTCAGAGCTGGTGCTGAAAGTAGGTGTGATGGCAGCAAACCCCACGCCCATCCTGTCACATCAGAGTGCCTCCTGTAGGGCAGCAATCGCAGGTTCTGCCTAGCTCTCTACTCTCTCATCCTCACATCTCCTCCTTCTGGCCTCTGTCTCTACCGGACTCAGAGAGAGCGGCACTCAGGTGAGGGCAGCTATCAGGAGGCTTGGCTTGGTCACTCCGTTCTGCTGGACCAGCTCTGACTTATTTCCACAACTCAGCTCCAGTAACGGAGCATCCCCCTTGACTCTGTGGCAGGCACTGTGCTGGGAATACAGGGCAGAATCCTGGCCCTGGGGAATCCCCTATCTCTGGGAAGATGCGGCGTTCGGTGCCTTTGTTTAATGGTTCCAAAGAAACCCACTCTCTTTCTTCCTAATACCTAGCACAGTCTGTAGTTATCCCTTCATGGGCATGATCACCTGGTTACTGTCTGTATCTTCCATTAGTCTGTGAAGACTAGGGAAGCAGTCCTCGTGTCAGGCCCTGGTCATCTCTGCATCCCCAACACACTGACTGACACTTAGTGAGGCCCTGTCACAGTTTTTTGAGTGAATAAGAGACTATTATGTTCATGCCATAATAAAGGAGAAGGCAATGGCACCCCACTCCAGTACTCTTGCCTGGAAAATCCTGTGGACGGAGGAGCCTGGTGGGCTGCAGTCCATGGGGTCTGCACACAACTGAGTCGGACACAACTGAGCAACTTCCCTTTCACTTTTCACTTTCATGCATTGGAGAAGGAAATGGCAACCCGCTCCAGTGTTCTTGCCTGGAGAATCCCAGGGATGGGGGAGCCTGGTGGGCTGCCATCTCTGGGGTTGCACAGCGTCGGACACGACTGAAGCGACTTAGCAGCAGCAGCCATAATAAAGGTATGAACAGGATGGGAACAGAGCCCAGAATGGACTAGATTAGTAGGAGTTGACTAGGTAAAAATTAGTGCTCCTGGGGGTGGTAGGGATTAAGATGTTCCATCCAGACTCCTAATGTATCCCTTCCCCCCCACCCTTCCCCTTTTACAATCATAAATTTGTTTCTGAAGTCTGTGAGTCTGTTTTGTAAATAAGTTCATTTGTATCAGTTTTTTAGATTCCACATATAAATCTAAATGCTATCTGTCATTGGAGTTTGGGGTTGACATATATACATTGGTATATATAAAGTACATTACTATATATAAAGTAGATAATCAACAAGGACTTACTGTATAGCACAGGGAACTCTACTCAATACTCTAATAATCTATATGGGAAAAGAATCTGAAGGAAGAATGGATATGTATATATAACTGAATCATTTTGTTGTACTCCTGAAACTAACACAGCATTATAAACCAACTATACTCCAATATAAAATAAAAAGTTAAAAAAAAGAACGATATTCCATTCATAGGGATACCAAAGAGACCCGATGGCATCAAACATCATATTACAGATAGGGAACTACAATCAGTTTGGGATGATTAATCCATAAAGCTAGCAGAGAGTGGAGTGTGCTAAAATAGACTTGAGACCAGGGAATGCGGGCTTTTGAAGGCCAGGTTAAAAAACTTATAAAAAATGAAAATGAAGTCGCTCAGTCATGTCCGACTCTTTGCGACCCCATCAACTGTAGACTACCAGGCTCCTCCATCTATGGGATTCTCCAGGCAAGAGTACTGGAGTGGGTTGCCATTTCCTTCTTCAGGGGATCTTCCCAACCCAGGGATCCAACCCGGGTCTCCCGCAAGGCAGGCAGATGCTTTACCCTCTGAGCGACCAGGGAAGCCCCTTAAAAAACTTGGGTGGTTGAAATTGTCAGTGGCTTGCTATTTGACTCTTCTCCTCCCGCTGTTTAGTCACAAAGTAATGTCCAACTCTTTGTGACCCCATGGGCTATAGCCTGCCAGGCTCCTCTATCCATGGGATTTCCCAGGCAAGAATACTGGGGTGAGTTGCCATTTCCTTCTCCAGAGGATTTTCCTGACCCAGGGATCGTGTCTCACGTCTCCAGCTTGAATGGCAGACTCTTTACCACTGAGCTACCTGGAAAGCCCCACTCAACTCTGTAATTTACCCTTTCAGGAGGCTGCGAAGGGAGTCCATACTCAGGCTAGAGAAGGACAGGGAACTGAGCAGCCCCTCCCTGCTGGGGGCCATCGGCATGGGAGCCAAGGGGATGCATAGCTGAAGTGTCTGAGATGGAGGCTCACAGGTGGACAGATGATTTCAAGTGAACTGGGCTGTTCTGTGGAGAGGAGGCCCTGAGGGCACTGGTCAGACTGCAGACTGGGCTTCTAAAAGCCGGATGCTCTCTGGTCTGGTGACAACATGGCAAAAACATTTGAGAGCTGAAGATAGGTCCCACCTTCATCCACCTCTAACCCCTGCTCCCTGCCCACCATCCAAGATTCACAGATGACAGGAGTTCTGTCTTACAAAAACGTGACTGGTGGTGCTGGTGGTGGCAGTGATGAGGGCCGGGTGCCGCTTTGTTTCACTGGCTGCCCTGGTAGCTTCTGAAGATAACTGGAAAGGCTCCCAATCTCACAGCACAAGGCTCTGCGTGCCAGGGTCAGGTGGGTCTGGAACATTCCTTGGCTCCACTATTTTCTTTGTAACAGGCCTCCACATGCCCTTTTGGTAGATGCTGGCTCAGAAGGCCACCGGAAGGACTGCACGTGTCTGCTCTCGGGTGCTGGTGACCTTAAGTGATGGGGATCTGGGAGGGCCAGGAAGCACAGCAGGCAAAGAGACGAACAACCCAGGTTCTCACATCAGGCCTCAGCTGAAGGCGTCCTATGAGGTGACTTATATGGTGGCACAGGGCACATGAAAGGCACGTGGCTGGAGGCGGTCTTTGCCCTCCCGAGCACACAATTCTGAAGGATACAGCTGGGGCTAGACAATCACAGCCAGGTGTGGTGCCTACTGAGATGCCAAGAACTGCCAATAGGGGCAGCTAACCCTGCTGGGCAGGCTGCTTGGAAGAGGAGGCATTTGGGCTGACTCACAAAAAGATAAGGAGCTAGCAAGGCAAGAAAGGGGAGCAGCACGTGCAAAAGCCAAAGGAGATTAGTTGACTTGAAGTAATTTTAAGAGGTTCTGGGATTGAGGGGTCAAGGGGTACAGATATGAGGTTATCTGCCAGACCATTCTGTGTATTCTTTACAGAACTACCTGCTAGTGTGATCTGAAGGAGAATGAGGCTGGCAGGGCCACACTGCAGAGGCCTGTCATGTGGCTCTGAGGATTCTACCAAGATCCCGGGGATGAACCACTGAGGAGGGTGCTGCGACTTCTGACGGGTTTCTGTTACCGAGCGCTGAAGAATTGATGCTTTCAAATTATGGTGCTGGAGAAGATTCTTGAGAGTCCCTTGGACAGAAAGGAGATCAAACCGGCAGCCCAAAAGCAAATCAACCCTGAATATTCATTGAAAGGGCTGATGTTGAAGTTGAGCTCCAGTACTTTGGCCACTTGATGTGAAGAGATGACTCATTGGAAAAGACCATGATGCTGGGAAAGGTTGAAGACAGGAGGAGAAGGGAGTGACAAAGGATGAGATGGCTGGGTGGCATCACCAATTCAATGGACATGAGTTTGAGCAAACTCCAGGAGATAGTGAAGGACAGGGAAGCCTGGTGTGCTGCAGTCCATGGACTTACAAAGAGTTGGACATGACTGAGCGACTGAACAAATCTGTACTCTAAGCCTCCCATCTGCTGTCCTCATGCTCAAAACACTTGCCCTTCTGTCACCTGAAGACCTGTTATCTGTGCACCTTTCTGTAACTTGTCTGGCTGTCCATTCAGGAATCTTCATGAGAATAAGAACAGCAGTGGCTCACCCAGAGCCAAGCTGGTGCAAGGATCACGGAGACCAGCAATCAAAAGCAGGATGAACTAGTGATGAAGACTCTCCTCGTCAAACTCCAGCCAGACTCCTCTGCTGGACTCCTCCTCTTGTCCAGCCCTCTGCAGGATGAGACCTCCACCTTGCCCTCTAAAGACTTGAATAAAACACTAACATCACTTCTGACAGCTCAAGGCCACATTCCTAATGGCCCTAGCACCCATCAAAGTCCCTGCCTAAGAAAATTCAAGGCTGCCAAAAGAATTTATTGATTGTTCCCGCCACACTTGGAGATAGGGCTGGTCTCCCACCCTCTTTGAGAGGCTAGAGCCTAAGCTTGGATAAGGGCCAGTTATCAAACCCAGATGAGTTTCACGTGGACTAAACCCCCATTTCCTGCTTTCTGTCATGTTTTGCTCCCTGACACTACATAGTCCCCACTCACCATCCCCGCCACCCCTCATCCCTGCATTCCCCCCTCAAACCCCAGTAACCTCTGCACAAATTGGAAAGAAGTTCAGTTCTTTTCCCTACTGGGAGGAGTTCCTAAATAAAATCTGTTTTACTATGGTCACATCCGGCTGTATTTATCTTTGACACTATACAAGTGATGACAATCTCCAACCACAGTGCAAAGCCCAAGCCCTGGGCTAAATGGGTTGTCCATGACCTCATTCACTATGGCCCAGGAATGCAAGGCAGTCTGCACAGAGCAAAGGGAGGGGATGACTCAGTGGTTAAGGTTAAGAGCCCAGGCTCTGGAGCCCGAGTTCAAGGCCTGGCCTCTCTATTCATGGGCTCTGACCCCTGGGTTAGGCACAAACCTTTTCTGTGACTCAGCTTTCTCACCCGGATCCTGGGTATAACTGTCTCCATCTCTCAGAGTTGTTATGAATCACACACACACAGCACGTTGAGCCCAGAACACAGTAAGGGCTTAGTAAATGTGCCATTGTTATTTCAAAGTCATTCAAAACATATCCTGTGAGGGAATATCTTCTCTGTTTATGCAAAATATGTGCCCTCACCTAGCACAAATTCTTATGCATAGTCAATGCTTAATAAGTGTTTGTTGAGTAAATGACTCAATATTGAAATGCTCATCCTTGCTCTGTTATTCACTCCTACATGATTTTTCAGTCTGGTCCCAGAACTGTGCAGCCCCTCCTGGCTTGTGTCTGCACAGGAGCACGTGCGGGACCCCTGAGTGCATCTACACACAGCATCTAATTGCACATCTTATAATACAAGGCAGATAAGGATGGGAATGCACATCTGTGACTCCCAGCTGACTCCCAGAGCTAGTCCAGGAGTGGATGCGGCCAGAAGAAACTCTTACATCTCTGGTCTCCACTGAGAAGAAGCTTGGCTTGAGGCTGCTACATTTCATTCTTCCTTTGTGTATGAGAATGGAACGAGGGGACAAAGTGATAGAAGTTGTCAAGTTTTGAAATGAATAATAAGATGTTTTCGAATGAGGCATATAAAAGAGATGAGCTAAAAATACAGCTCCAAGAGCATCTGGGAAGGAGAAGGATTAGCGAGGTGCCTTAATTGCTGCAGAACAAAGACCCCTGCTGAAGGGAGTTTCCCCCACCAGTTGCACCTGCAGCAGGTAAGCAAAAGGGTGAAATACACAGTGTTTATTCTGGATGCCATCTCCCCACTTTAGGAAATTAATTCCAGCAAAGTAGGGATCTAGAAATTTCACACCATGTAGATGCAAGGGGAACAGGGGCTCAGTGAGTGGGAAAGAGGGGACATTTTGGAGCACCTCCTACTAGCCTGATGCTCTTCTTAGAGGATCAAACTTAATTCTCATAAGCCAGTGAGAAAGGTTTTATTATCATTTATTTGACAGAAAAGGATACTGAGGCTCAGAGAGGTGAAGCTGCAGGTTTTAGGCTCAAAGAGCTAGAAGGTGGAAGTCCTGGGATTGGACATCCAGCCCACCCCACCTACTGCAACTGCCTAATCCCTAAATCCAAGGCCAGGATAATATGCTGTTTCTTATACATTTCCTTTGTCAAGTGTCCTCTACTTGAAGTATGTCTTCTAAAATACTGATAAATTCTCTCTCCATCCATCTACATACTCTCCCTCCTCACCTTCATCTGGCCCTGTTTTGAAAAAAAGAAAAAAACATTGTTTTTACAAGCCCAAGGCATGCATATAAGGCAAGTACTTCATCTTATCATTCAAGGCTCTTTGACATCTAACAACTAATATCCACTTCATACTTAGAGATGCTGAGTTTTACAGCTTTTAAAGCTCTCTCTAATGTATTATCTCATTCACTATCTTGTTTTATTCCCCTCATGATAAGATGAGGAACCTACATAGCCCAGAGTGGCTAAGTAATCTGCCCAAAGTCATATGTAGCAGCAGATAGGAAATCAGCACCCATGAAGACCTTCTGAGGCTGCCATCCAAGCTCCTTCTGTGTCATCTCGATAGAAACAATAAATGCAGGGGTTAAGAATATGGGCACTGGGAATAAGGCTGCTGGGTTCAAATCTTGGCTCTGCCACTCACTAGCTGTGGGCCTTGGGTAAACATGTATGCTGTCTGTGTCTGAGCTTGCTGGTCTGTAAAATAAGCCTCAGGTTAGAAAGTTCCTACACCACGAGGAACTGTGATGGTTGTTGTTCAGTCACTGAGTTGCGTCCGACTCTTTGCGACCCCATGGACTGCAGCACGCCAGGCCTCCCTGTCCCTCACTGTCTCCCAGAGTTTGCCCACATTCAGGTCCATTGAAACAGTGATGATTTAGTAGATTATAATATTCAATACACTTAAAACAGTGTTTTACATCTAGTAAATATCATTCAAGTATTAGGTTTTTATTTTTTTCAGTTTATGTACCTTTCTCCTATTGTGGGAAGTCCTCCCCTCCCCATTTGAGAGCATCCTGTAACTGGCCCAACACTCCCCAGTAAGGAACTGGTAGAATTAGGATTTGAACTGAGGCTTGTCTGACACTTTCAGGTGTATCCTGAAGACTCGCTTGCATGCCTCTCCTTCTGGAACATGGGGTTAGATGTAGAAAAAGACTGAAGCTGAGTCTCCATACTAGGCCAGAAAAAGGAAGTGTGCCTCCTGGGAGAACCACAGCATCATAAGGACACATTCTCAGGGTGACACGAGTCATCTCCACTGTATATATGTCTTTGTTCATTCAACAGAATTATTCATGGAGTAATTGCTATGTTTTGAGCACTGCACTAGAACCTAGGGACATGATAATGAAACAGACATGGCCCCTGTCCCCCATCCCACCCCCCAAGTTCAAGGTCTAGTGGGAAGCCATGCAGGAGAAACAGCAATGTGATGTGCTAGGTGCCCTGAGAGAGGAAGTACAGGGTGACTGAAGAAAATCCATGGGAGATGCCTTTAACCAGTATAGGGATGGAGTAAGCCCTAAGTACTTGCATTCTGAGACTAAACACAAGCATTTAGAAATCATACAATTTCTTTTCCTAACTTAAAAAAAATATTCTTCTGAGGTCTCCCTTTTCTATACACAAAATGAAGTAGTCTGTTTCCAGTTGAGGCAAGGAGTGACAAATGACTGAGAGGGGGTGGAGGGGGCTTCACTCACATCATTCCCACAAGGAGAAGAAAAACAGGTAAAAGGCCTGATGAGACAATGCTAAAGCCAGACAGTGCTGGGTGCTCACAGCTACTCTGCCAGTGCATGGCTGAGTCCAGACTGTTCTTTCTCTGGCTGATTCCAGAGCTGATAAGCAGCACAGATGACAGAAGTGAGACACAGGTTCAGGGAGAGGTAGGTGGCTCCCCATCAGCTCCTTCTTGGCATTATGGAGGAAGGACAAAAGTTTGGGAGTTTGAGAACCTCGTGCTGCTGAAAAGCTGTTGTCCTTTGCTGGCTTGGAGGCTTCTTAGCACAGAAACAACATATAGCTAAGTTGGACTATAAAAAAAGCTGAGCGCTGAAGAATTGATACTTTTGAACTGTGGTGTTGGAGAAGACTCTTGAGAGTCCCTTGGACTGCAAGGAGATCCAACCAGTCCATCCTAAAGGAGACCAGTCCTGGGTGTTCATAGGAAGGACTGATGCTGAGGCTGAAACTCCAATACTTTGGCCACCTCATGCGAAGAGTTGACTCATTGGAAAAGATCCTGATGCTGGGAGGGATTGGGGGCAGGAGGAAAAGGGACGACAGAGGATGAGATAGTTAGATGGTATCACCAACTCAATGGACAGGAGTTTGTGTAAACTCCGGGAGTTGGTGATGGACAGGGAGGCCTGGCGTGCTGGGGTTCATGGGGTCACAAGGACACGACTGAGCTACTGAACTGAACTGAATGCCCTGTGAACCCATTTCCAGACTCATGCCCGGAAGCGACACTGAAGCAGCACTGGAGGACTCTCTCTTCATCTAACATGCAATGGGAAGCCTGGTCTTAGTTTCTTCATCTACAAAATGGATAGTAACAACTGCTTCTGTGCAGGGTGACTATGAGGAATAAAATGGATATTGCATATAACACACATGATCAGGCTCATAACAAGCTTCTAATCGATGGTGGTGATGAGTTAATCCCAATCTTCCAATAACCTTTATGGCCATAGGCAATAATTTTACTTCTAGGTGCCTCAGTTTCCTGATCTGTAAAATGGGGACTAATAAACTTCACATCATAAACTTGTGAATTAAATGAGATGATTTCTGTAGGAACCTACGAGAGGGCTCAGAATGGCCCTGGGATCAACTGCCAAGAATCTAGGAGCTGTCATCTTGAAACCTTTTATTTTTCCTTTTTCTTCCTTTTGAACATAGTTTTTTTTACTTGTTCATTATTTTTTCACTCCTTCAATAATATTTATGGAGTACTTGCTCTCAGGCAGACACACTGCAGGGCAGCTTTGGTTGTGTCTCCTTTACTACAGCCATTTTCAAAGAAGAAACAGAGCCCAACATCACCTTGTAAACCTTTACATCATTCTCCCTTCCTCATGAGTCTGAGAAATTCTAGCAGCAACATCCAAACGTTTGTTCATCTACATATATGGAGATTTGGTTTCTAGATGCATTTTTTCAGCTGCCTGTCTATAAAGGTTAGAGGGTCTGAGATCAGAGCGGTTACAGACAGGAGAAGAAGGGGGAACTTTGGGTGCAGTCATGCTGGAATCAGCCAGTCCCATCTAGACTTCCATGACATACTAAGTTTCTTAGGATGAGTAGGGTTTCCTTCTCACCACTTTATAGCTCCTAATATTATTTGGAAATTTGTACCAGAGAGTGCCTCCTGTGGGGAACTCTCCGTGGTCAGGTCCTGAAGGACCTTATCGCTGCCTATACTCTATCCCTTGTCTCTTGTGCCTGAATTACACCAGGATCACTGGAGGCTAATTCCCAGGAGGCCAGGCTGGGTGGAAGTCAGGAGGCAGGGCTTTGCAGATTTGGTTTCTGGGAAAGTAGCCCTGCCTTCCTTCTATAACACAGAAAAGCACCTTCCAATCACCCTGGCTGATACTGCTGACAACCTTACATCTTCATCACTTCCCTTGCATCCTCACCACCTGATTTCCCTCAATTTTACCAACTGGCGGCTTCCTGTTAAAAGCCTTTCTTTGGCTACAGCTTTCCAAGACTGACCTATAATTTCTCCATCAACTAAAATTCACACTCTCCCTCATGCTGAGCTGACTCACTTGACTCTTTTTTTTTTTAATTAATTAATTAATTTTTGGCTCTGCTGGGTCTTCGTTGCTGTGCACCAGCTTTTTCTACTTGCTGCGAGCAGGGGCTACTCTCTAGTTGCAGCGTGTGGGCTTCTCATCATGGTGGCTTCTTTTGTTGCGGAGCACAGGCTCCAGGCACATGGGCTTCTGTAGGAATGGGATCTTCTTGAACCAGGGATCAAACCCGTGTCCCCTGCTCTGGCAGGTGGATTCCTAACCACTGGACCACCAGGGAAGTCTTGCAACTTGCCATGCTAAGAACTTTTATGTACTATCTTATTTCAGCCTCATAATTAGCCTATACAAAAGATACTATTATTATTAATATCACCAGTTAATTGATGAGGAAACTGAATCAGAGAGAGATCATCCTTTGCCCAACATCAGCCAGCTGGAAAGGCACTGGGGCTAGGCTTCACACCCAGGCCTTTCTAACAACAGAGCCTGTGGATTCTCCAAATGCACAAAGCACAATTGCCTAGCTCAACTTCTTTGCTTAAACGCTTACTGCTCATTCTTTCCTGGCTCATCTCAGAATACTGCTTTCTGAAATGCCTAAAGTAAACACACGTTAAGTCCAATAATAGATACCTCCACTGCATGAGGAGAAGGAAATGGCAACCCATTCCAGTATTCTTGCCTAGAAAATCCTGTGGACAGAGGAGTCTGGTGGGCTGCTGTCCATAGGGTCACACAGAGTTGGACACAACTGAAGTGACTTAGCATGCATGCCACTGCATGAAATAGATTTAAACTCCCCATTTCAAGCAAAGGAACTTAAAGAAAACATTCAGCAAAAGAAAAATGAAGTGTCCCAGCCATATCTAACATAGCATTAAGCTTGTTAAGATTCTGCTCCACATCCCTGTCTACCCTGAAGGCTGCATTTTTCATGTCTCCTTGGGGCCTTGAAGCCCCTTGGCCCTGGTAAACTCAGTTCATAGGTCACTTCCTCACAAGAGCCTCCCTGTTAACCCCAATTAAAGTTGCTCCCTTCAGCTCATCCCTAAGACATCATCCTTTTTTGTGGGGTTCATAATATTACTCTGAAATTAATTTGTTCCCTTATTTATGTCTTTATATATTGTCTCGCCTGCTTTGTTTGTTACTATATCCACAGTGCCTAGAACCGAGCATATAGTAGCTGACCGATAAACATTTGCAGAACCAATAAAAAGTTCCTGCTTATCCACCAACATCAGTTCAATTTCCTCCCAAAACTGGGATCAGTGTCCCTCTTTCTGGATTCCCATAACACTTCTCTTATTTATCAGCTCTTACCAATTATAATTCTAGATTTTTCTTGCCTGTTTCTCCAGCTAGATCCCAGCTCCAAGAAGGTAGGATGATGGGGCCTTTAAGTATTACATCCTTAGATGTAAATACTTAGAAAGCCCCAGACTAGAGGGGCTTTCCAAGTGGTGCTAGTGATAAAGAACTCGCCTGCCAATGCAGGAAATATAAGAGATGCAGGTTTGATCCCTGGGTTGGGAAGATCCCCTGGAGGAGGACATGGCAATCCATTCCTGTATTCTTGCCTGGAGAACCCCATGGACAGAGGAGCCTGGTGGGTTACAGTCCCCAGGGTCGCCAAGAATCAGACATGTCTGAAATGACTTAACACGCACCCAGACAAGAATAAAGCAGTGAGCACGTGGTAGAAAAATGTCTGTTGAATACATAGGCTGATTGATGCATGGATGGATACAATAAAGGAAGTAAAGAAAGAACAGACAATAATTTTTTTCAGTTGTAAAAATTAAAATTTACAAATATTGCCTGAAAAACTCTCTCCTTAAAGGTCTATGATTTACTATATTAAATATATGGTAGGTTAACCATGAAAACTAAATGGCTTGTTACAACTAAAGTTTATATTGGATTGCACCTACATAGGTTGGCAGGGGCTCTGATGTACAGTCTCACTGGGCTCTGGTTAATGGATGCCTTCAAATCACATCCCATGGCCCTATAGTTGCTAAGGTAGGAGAAGCAGTAGCCAGAGGGTTGCATCTGATGCTTATGAGCTGGGCCAAAAAGTGATGTATGTCACTTCAGTTCATAGTCATATATACTCATGTGGCTCTAGCAGGAGCTGAAAATGAGGAGGAGCCATGGGTATGAGGTGGGGAGCAAGTCTCTTTCTTCCCTCCTTGGGCATTACATAACTCCTAAAAGCCAAACGAAGCACTGAGGCTTACATGAGTTCAGGTTTGGGGACATGTCACCCAACACTTTAGTGGGACATGTCACTAATACAAAGTATTAGTTCATCATTGTCTAACTTTTATTTATTTATTAAAGACATGACAATGGCAACCCACTCCAGCACTCTGGCCTGGAAAATCCCATGGAAGGAGGAGTCTGATAGGCTGCAGTCCATGGGGTCGCTAGGAGTTGGACATGAATGAGCGACTTCACTTTCACTTTTCACTTTCATGCACTGAAGAAGGAAATGGCAACCCACTCCAGTGTTCTTGCCTGGAGAATCCCAGGGATGGGGGAGCCTGGTGGGCTGCCGTCTATGAGGTTGCACAGAGTTGGCCACAACTGAAGCGACTTAGCAGCAGCAAAGACATGGTTAACTACCAATTGGAGCTTTATTTTTCTTGAATAGGTTATAGAGTATGACTTCACAGAGTTGATATAACCTCAACCAAAGGCAGGAAAAAATTCCATTTTGATTACTGTTGACAGCTTTATTGAAGGTATATATATAGCCTCTTTCTTTTTAAAATAATAGCTCACATTTATTTACTGTCTACTTGGTGCCATTGTGGTTGGTCTTTTATTTATATAGTATCTAATCCTCCCAATACCCATATAAAATAATATTATAACTCCAGTTTTAAAAATGTGGAGACTAAGGGTCAGAAGGATTAAGATTCTTGACAAAAGTCAGACAAATAATAAGAATCCAACTGGAATTTGAACTCAAGTGTATGTGGCAACAGCTCTTAGAACCCATAATTACCTAACTGGGGCCCAGTGTATGTGGAAGACAGAAGAAATGGAGGACAGAGGAAATAAACTGCTGGGACTGTTTCTTTCTACTGTCCCTTTGAATCCTAACACCCTATGAAAGCATTCTATAAGCCACAGTGGAAAAAATTCAAACTGTATTATATAAATGTCACTGACTTATCATGAATAAGTTATGGCTTATTCCTTGTTTAAAGTTGTGAAAGGAAAAATGGAAGATTACAACTTAAGGACTGATGTTCTATCAGACCATGAGCAATCATGGGGCCCCATTTAGGAAACCAAAATAATAATCAACAACAGTTGGGGAAACTGTTAGGTTTATACACTAAATATACCTACTGTTGACAGCCCTGGGGATCATATTATTTGAGCTTCACAGGCTCCAGAGCGAGACCACCTGGGTTCAAATACCAGCTCCATCATCACTAAGCTAGCTATAGGATCTTGGGGATGCTGTTGTCTGGGAGGAAGAAATTTTCCTCTACCCTTCTGCATTCTTCTGGCTGGTCTGAGAATTAAACTTCCATGAGACAGATTAACAGAAGAAAACATCTAGCAAAAGTCTGTAACATGTATACATGAGAAAGACTGAGGAAATCTAAGTAACTTGCAAAAACAGCTGAAGCCATCACCTTAAAAATCATCTTTAGCTAAAGATAAAAGTGGATGTTGGTGGTACTTGTTTGGGGCTTCAAATGGGAGGACGGCAATTCACATGGAGTTAGAAAAGCGAAGGTTTGGTAAATAAATGTTCTGGGCCATGCAGAGACAATGGGAAACGAATGGACTCCTGTATTAGCTCATGTTCTTTGCAGGTATCTCTGTGACAGCTCTATTCTGGAAATAGGTCCTCTATCTAAATTTTTTTAGGGAGTTAGGCGGAAGGTCAAAGTTTCTTCCTGACTCTCTTGAACCTTGACTGTTTTCAATCAGTTCAGTTCAGTCGCTCAGTAGTGTCTGACTCTTTGTGACCCCATGAATCGCAGCACGCCAGGCCTCCCTGTCCATCACCAACTCCCAGAGTTCACTCAGACTCACGTCCATTGAGTCAGTGATACCATCCAGCCATCTCATCCTCTGTTGTCCCCTTCTCCTCCTGCCCCCAATCCCTCCCAGCATCAGAGTCTTTTCCAATGAGTCAACTCTCCACACGAGGTGGCCAAAGTACTGGACTTTCAGCTTTAGCATCATTCCTTCCAAAGAAATCCCAGGGCTGATCTCCTTCAGAATGCAGTGGTTGGATCTCCTTGCAGTCCAAGGGACTCTCAAGAGTCTTCTCCAACACCATAGTTCAAAAGCATCAATTCTTCGGCGCTCAGTTTTCTTCACAGTCCAACTCTCACATCCATACTGTTTTAGCTTGAACTAATTCACATGCCAAAGAGACATTTTGGGGTGACAATTTTACCTCCACTACATTGCATAACCTTTCTGAACCTGTTTCCTTATCTATGAAACAAAGATTAGAATAGAATGTACCTCATCAGGTTATCACAAAGGAGAAGTAACTACACAGTTTATATATGTAAGTGCTTTAAATATTGCCTGGAACATAGGAAGTGCTACATAGCTGCTCTATTATTTTTCAGATGGTAGCATACATCCAGAAAGATTGTGCCATCCAACAAAATCAGACTCCTAGTCCTATTGTATGTCAATTTATTTTCTTATTTGTTTAACAGCCCTGGCTGTGTGCTTTGTCTAGGCACTAGGGAATACAAAGAAAATACATCACAATCTCTATCCTCAGGTGGTTCAGATACAAATAATGATACTAGACACAGAACAAACTGTATTGCATTGACTGCAAGATACTACAGACTGTAAGCTAAACCCTTATTGCAGAAATGTTAAACTGGGAGAAAAAATATCTTAAAATCACTGAAACATAATATGTTCAAGACATAAAGTAGCAGAAGGGGAGGAGTGCCCACTTCTGCCTGGAAGAAACAGGGCTGCTTCAAGGAAGAAGGTTTAGTTAGATGAAGAACTGCAAGTTATACAAACAAAGTTCCAGGGCTGGATGGCTTCACTGGGAAATTCTACTAAACATACAATGAAGAACTTATACTGATCTTTCCCACACTCTTCTAAAAGACTAAAGCAGAAAGAAGGAATACTGCCCAAGTCTTTCTATGAAAGCACCATCACCCGTATATCAAAACCAAGACACTAAAAACTAAAACAAAAACAAAGAAAATCACAGGCCAATACCTTTGATGAATATATATGCAAAAATTCTCGACAAAATGTTAGCAAGCAAAATCCACTAATGTAAAAAAAGGATCATAGACCATGATCAAATTGGATTAATTCCAGGATCATAACATATGCAAATCAATGAATGTGATATACCACATCAGCAAAAAACAAAAACCATATGATCATCTCAATAGATGCAGAAAAAGCATTTGATAAAAGTCAACATCCATTCATGGTAAAAAAAAAAACTCTTGCCAAAGTAGGTATAGAGGAACATACCTCTATATAATAAAAGCCATTTATGAAAAACCCACAGCCAACATAATACTAAACAGTGAAAAGCTGAAAGCTTTCCTGCTAAAAGAACAAGACACAATGTCCACTCTCACCACGTCTATTCAACATAGTACTGGAAGCTCTAGCCACAGTGATCAGACAAGGAAAAGAAATAAAAGTATCCAAATTGGAAGGGAAGAGGTACAAAATTACCTCTGCATAAAACTATCATTATTTGCAGATGACATAATATTCTATACAGAAAACTCTACAGAATCTATAGACATAAAAACTACTGGAAGTGGTAAATCAATTCAGCAAGGTAGCAGGATATAAGATAAATATACAGAAATCTATTGCATTTCTTTACACTAACAATGAAATAGCATAAAGAGAAAGTAAAAAAATAACCCCATGGAGAATCACATAAAAAAATAATAAAGTATCTAGGAATAAACCTAACCAAGGAAGTTTAAAAGTTACACACTGAGTATTACAAAACACTGATAAAGGAAATCGAAGATGATTCAAAGAAATGGAAAGATATCCTATGCTCTTGGATTAGAAGAATTATTATAGTTAAAATGGCCATACTACCCAAAGCAATCTACAGATTAAATGTAATTCCTCTAATTACCCAGGATATTTTTCACAGAACTAGAGCAAATGACTCTAAAATTTATATGGAACCATAAAAAACCCAGAATTGCCAAAGCAGTCAATCCTGAGGAAAAAGAACAAAGTTGGAGGAATAACTCTTCCAGACTTCAGACAATATGGCAAAACAATAGTAATCAAACCAGCATGACACTGGCACAAAAACAGACATAGATCAATGGAACAGAATAGAGAACTCAGAAATAAACTCACACAACTATAGCTAACTAATGTTTGACAAAGGGGGCAAGGATGTACCAAGGAGAAAAGACAGTCTTTTCAACAAGTAGTGAGGGGAAAGCCAGGTAGCTGCATGTAAATCAATGAAGTCAGAACACTCCCTCATGCCACACACAAAAATAATCTCAAAATGACTAAAAGATTTAAAAATAAGATATGAGACAGTAAAACTCTTAGAAAAAATGTAGGCACAATATTCTTTGAATTACAATATTTTCTTAGGTCAGTCTCCCAAAGCAAAAGAAACTTTAAATGGATTAAAGATGTAAATGTAAGACTGGAAACCATAAAACTCCTAGAAGAAAACATAGGTGGAACACTCTTTGACATAAATCATAGCAATATTTTTGGGGGTATGTGTCCTAATTCAATGGAAACAAAAGCAAAAACAAACAAGTGGAATCTCATTAAACGTAAACTTTTTTTTTTCACACCAAAAGATTGTTGACAAAATTAAAAGAACACCTACGGAATAGGAGAAAATATTTGCAAATGATGCAACTGACAAGGGTTTAATTTCCAAATAGCTCATATAGTTCAATATCAAAAAACAATAAATTGGCCAGAAGACCTAAATAGACATTTCTCCAAAGACACCCTGATGGCCACCAGGCACATGAAAAGACACTTAACATCATTAATTATTAGAGAAATGCAAATCAAAACTGCAGTGAAGTATCACTACATACCAGCTAGAATGGCCATTATCAAAAACTCTACAAATAATAAATGTTAGAGAGAGTGCAAAGAAAAGGAAAACTTTCTATACTGCTGGTGGGAGTGTAAACTGGTACAGTCCCTGTGGAGAACAGTATGAAAGTTACTTACAAAACTAAAAACAGTTATCATATGACCCAGAAATTCCACTCCAGGGAATATATCTAGAAAAGATGAAAACTCTAATTCGAAAAGATACATGCACCCCGATGTTCACAGCAGCACTATTTACAACTGTCAAGACATGGAAGTAACCTAAGTGTTCAGGTGAAATGTAAAAGATGCGCTATGCATGCACATGCATAACACACACACACACACACACACACACACACACCGGAATACTACTCAGTCATAAAAAAAGAATAAAATAATGCCAACATAGATAGATCTAGAGATTATCATACTAAGTGAAGTAAATCAGAAAAGAGAAATATTCTACTGTATGATCACACTTACACGTGGAATCTAACACATTAGTACAAAGGAATTTATTTACAAAATGGAGATATTCATAGATACAGAAAACAAACTTACAATTACCAAAGAGGAGAAAAGGGAAATGATAAATTAGGATTATGGGATTAACAGATACACACTATCATATATAAAAACAGATAAACAATAATAGCACAGGGAACATGTTCAAAGTCTTGTAATAACCTATAATGAAAAAGAATTGAAATAAGAAAAAAAGACATGTACATCTCTGAATTGCTTTGCTGTCCACGTAAAATAATCACAGTATTGTAAATCAACATATACCTCAATAAAAAAAAAATCGAAAAAAAAATGCAGGTTAAATAGGAGCTTGCCAAGCTGGAAGAGGGGTACGGACAAGAGAGGTGGGGACAGGAGACTGAAGCAGTGAGTCCCAGGGAGCGGTATGAGTAGCATGGCTCACTGTGGAGGGCAGGGAATGAGAAATAAGATCCACAGGGGAGAAGGCTAGAGATGAAACTGGAGAGAAAAAGCAGAAGATAGATCACAAATAATTCTGTTCTGTTCAGTTGCTAAGTTGTGTCCGACTCTTTGTGACCCCATGGAGTGCAGCACGCCAGGCTTCCCAGTCCTTCACTATCTCCTGGAGTTTGCTCGAATTCATGTCCGTTGAGTCGGTGATGTTATCCAACCATCTCATCCTCTGCTAACCCCTTCTCCTTTTGCCTTCAATCTTGCCCAGCATCAGGTCCTTTTCTGGTGAGTCATCTCTTTGCACCAGATTTATCAGATCATAAATAATAAAATCAAATATAATTTTCAGACCTTGTAAGGCAGACACTGTTTAAGCACTGCAATCCTTCCAACTTCCCCACCATGAGGGAGATACTCTTAGTAGCGCCATTTCCAGAGGTGGGCACTGGAGACACTCTAGGTCCACAGCAGAGGCAGAATCCTGAACCCAGTCAGCCTGACTCCAAAGCTCTTCCATATCCACTCACCAGGCCCTGTTCCTTGAATCTCACCCTTGCCAGGGCACAGGGTGTGACTTCTGCTCAGGGCCTTGGAAACTGCTACTGAGTCAGACACAACACAGGGCTCTGTTCAAACAGAACTCAGAATCAACAGTCAAACCCCTTTTCCATCTCTTCTCTACACTGACTTTCTAACAACTCTCCTCCCTTAGTGATATAATTACTTTGGTATTTGAAAACCAGTAACAAATTAAGGGAGCTACATAATCAACTGTTACATTAATTAGTCACCCTTTGTTGAAAGGCAAACATCCTGTTAAATGTGTGAGTTAACAACGACCTCTGCATCAGTTCTCAGTTTTGCACATTTGCAAAGGCTCAACTTCAGTCCCTAATGCGCAAACTTCTTTGCCTCTCCGCTAGCCCTCTGAACCAAGTCCAGTCATCTCCAGGCAGCCTCAAGTTTCAACAAAGAGGCCTGGATTCTGGCAGAGCCATTGAAATACAAAGAACGCTATAGATGCCAATAAGCAATGTGTGCTCTGGACTATAGCTATGCTGTTTATTCACCCAACCATCCATTTATCCTCCCACCCTTCATACACTGATTCATCATTGACTCTATACCAGTCACTGTTCAGGGCACTAGGAGTAGAGATAAGGATTACAGTTGATATTCAGTGAGCATTTTCGATGCGCCAGGCATATTTCTAGGGTCCTACTTATTTAATTCCCATAACCACTCTATGAGTCAGGCCACTGAGGCATAGAGAACAGAACTACCTACACAAAGCCAAGCTCATAGGTTGGTTGGCTGAGAACTGAACGAAGGCTATCTGGCTCCAGAGTCACTGCTTTTATCACTATATCACACTGCCTACTATTTTGGGGGTAAATAAACAAGGGTCCATGCTCTCAGTGAGCTCCCCATCTAGTGAGGCAGTAGACACGTGATCAATCAAATGCCAAAGCAGTGTGATCTTTGCAGTGTCAGTAGCATGTTTATACAAAACCTTGGCCAGAGGATCTTCCCTTCTGCATTCATTCGTTCTCTCTCCCTTCCCCAAGCTCTCTCAGCCCACCCTGCCCACCCCCCATCCCTCCCTCTCTCTGCAGAATCACAAACAATTAACATACATATATTTTGCTAATAGCAAAATCCAAACCATTTCAGTAACAAAGCTCAAAGGATGTTAAGATGGATTGAGATAAACTTAAAAGCTTGAGAAGAGCTATAGCCACCACCCTATGGTGATGTTTTAACGACACTACACTGAAATAGACTACACTGCCGTCTTCATTATATTAATGCACTGTAATGATTCCAGTCTGTAAATAGTGTTTGGAATTGACTGACATGATACCAAATTTGCACTTGCATGCATAATTCTAGTACTTTATTATTAAACCGAGCTCACAGATTGAGCGCCAGGATTTAAAACAAACAAAAATCTATAATTACGGCATATGAATTTTTCCCATTGCCAGTGTCTGTTCAACTATTTTCATCGAGAAAGCTTTTATTCTCCTCTTTTCAGAACTTTTCTCGCTTCCAGTGGAGGCCCATGACACAAAGTATAGGATATCATGAAGCTGCAAAGTTCAGGGGATTCTCTTTCTCATATTTTAAATGAAAAAAAAAAATGTTTTTCATCTCCTGAATAGTTCATTTATTCATGTAAATGGATTTTTAACTGTATATTCACACGTGTGAAGAGGCCAGAATATGATGAGGCCTTCTGGAAATTGTTAGCTCAGAAGCTTTCTGTCTGGTGCCCAAGGAAGCTCCAGATGAGAAGCTGAAAATGGCCAAGTCCTGGATATGAGTCAGACAGCTCCCTCCTCAAAATGGCAGAGTTGGACTGGGGAGAGGAAAGTCCTTGAATTTAAGACCTGGTCTTAGAAATCCACAAACCCAGGCCTCTCCAGAGAAAATGGACAAAGTGGGGATATTTCAAGTCATTCTTCAGTCTCTGCCTAATACTGAATCCCTGGGTGCTAACATCTGGGTGCTAACATCATCTAGAAAGTGAGATAAGAGGCTAAAAGGAAAGTAGGGTCAGCTCTGGTGGGGAGGATGGTGGTAAAAAGCAAAACTCAGAGATTCGTGGAAGGGCATATTTCACTGTGGCGAGGGAGGGGGCAGACAGGAAGATAGTGTGATTCTCTAATCTCAGCACACGGAGGCCTTCTAAGGCCCAGAACTAGGTGAGGCCTCTGGAGAGGCCCCAGGATCTCCCGGGCTGGTGTGAATCTCACTAATAAGTTGTTCATTCTACCCCAGGCAAGCTGCTTGGCTCAGATGGTGAAAGAATCTGCCTGCAATGCAGAAGACCCAGGTTCGATCCCTGGATCGGGAAGATCCTCCAGAGAAGGGAATAGCTACCTGCTCCAGTATTCTTGGGGCTTCCCTGGGGGCTTGGATGGTAAAGAATCTGCCTTCAATGCAAGAGACTCAGGTTTGATCTCTGGGTTGGGAAGATCCCCTGGAGAAGGGGATGGTAATCCACTCCAGTATTCTTGCCTGGAGAATTCCATGGACAGAGGAGCCTGGCAGGCTACACAGTCCATGCGGTTGCAAAGAGTCAGACACGACTCAGCAACTAACACAGCAAGCTATTTAACCTCTCTGAGCTTCAGGTTTCTCATTTTAAAAAATAGAATTAATCACACGGTGTGGATGTAAGGATTAACTGTGATCCCTCTTTACAAAGTACCTAGGTACAGAGCCCTAGAGTAGAGGAGCGATATGTACTGGGTTTGTGGGGAGAAGAGCAGGAACAAAGACCCTGAGTAGGTTTTGTGTGGGAAGGCAGAGGACTTACAAAGAACTGAGAGAAGGCCAGGTTTGCTGGGGAGGACAGAGTGGGGACAGGGTGACTCAGGGAGGCAGACAGGGACGAAGGCCCCCAGCACCTCACAGGCCATGTTAAGTGCTGTGATCTTTAGCAAAAGAAGCCACCAAAGAGTTTTAAGCAGAAGAGAAACCTACTCTGTGTATATATTACAGAGGTTGCTGGAGCTTGATTTTGCAGAATGGAGAGAACTGGGTCCAGAGAGTTTGTAAGAAAGATCAACCAAGTAGGAGGCCCAGTATCCAGGGGAGGTGGTGGTGCTATGATTACAGTGATGGACGGTGAGATGAGGCAGATGGGTGGGTCTAAGATGGGTAAGAGGCAAAATCAACAAGACTTAACACAGTCAGAGTTTGGGGATCAAGTGTATGGCTTGTGTGAATGGATGAACAACAGTGCCAGGGACAGGAGGTCCTGGAGGGAACAGGTGTCTTTTCAGAACACCACGTGCCATGGGGAATGAGAAGGTAAGAATGGCCAGAATCACATTTTGTGGTCTGCAGACCGGAAATGGCCTGTAAATTACTACTGGTGCATGACAAGGTAAGTACAAAGATGTTGTCCAGAAACTTCTATGGCAATGTTGCTGCAGCATCCAGGTGTGTGCTCAGCAGTCCCATCTCACCGAGAGGGGTGCTGGTGAGGTTAGTTACCATGGCACTCACATGGTAAGTCACGTGTGGCACAGGGCATTCATTGCAAGACCACCTCTTGGTCCTCGATGAATTAGAACATTAAGTGACCCGTCCTTCACCATAACGAGCTTAAAGAGGAACACCATGGTAATCTATACCTGACAATTTACTTTTTTTGGCAATTAACATTTGCTGATTTTTAACACTAAACCGAGATGACCTGAAGAGAAGATGTGCTGGGAATGAAGGTAGAAAGGGCTTAAATTGGTTTCAGTCACAGCCTCTTACTTGAATCTATGCTCTATGGTTCAGAAAAGCTGTATATTTCCAGGGAATCATATGTTTCAGGCATAAACTATGGGAAAAGATGAAGTGAGTAGAAACAGAGCTGATGTGTTGCCAGCAGCGAGTGTACCTATAGGATAAAGCGGGATGGGGCCAACAACATTGACATCAAGACAACCTGGACTCCATGGCATCTGGTTGAGATATATGTTAAGAAATGGAAGGAGGAGAGGCTTGAGAAATGAGACATGAATGTGTGTTATAGAAAAAGCTGGAAGAGGGCTGAGGGAGTGGTCTATCAGGATTGGTCATAAGCAAATCCTATCACAGTGCAAATTCTGTTAATAGAGGTGTGCTGGGGCTTTGAGAAGCTATGTCAGAGAGAAACCTAGCTGTCCACCTCCAGTATTAGGTCACTTCACTGCATGCCCTAATGAACATCTATCCCTGATCACTAAAGCCCATCTCCCAGGGCTGACTCGACCTAGGTCAAGTATCTTTGCAATAAACGCCAATATCTAGGTACACTTGAAAATGATCACAGCCATGCAGCGACAGAAGGGGAATCTCAGGGGGACCTAAGATCCTATCCAAGTCCTCAGTTTAGTTCAGGCTAGCAACAGATTTGGGATCCTTGCAGACAAATCTGGGTATTTTACAAATTCTTTTGCTTCTACCCAGTATACAACAAACACCCTAATTGATGCAAAATACCTCTACAGGAAGCACATGCTGGGAATGGGGGTGGGGTGGTATGGATTAATTGGACCCTGGAGCGAATGAGAAAAAAAAAATGCAGTTTTCAAAAAGCCAACCTCAAAAGAGCCTGGAAAAGAACAAAGCCCTTTCAAGTGCTCTCGGTGTGTATTTTTTTCCATCCTCCTGTTGTTTGCTGCTCCAGGGAGAGGTGGGAGCAGCCGCAGTCCTCCTCAGTAGGTGCCTGTCACATTGTGTTATTACAATTCTATATTTCAATTAAAGCAATGTAGCCAATTTAAAAGTTCTACCGTGCACCACTCGCGAAGCAGAGATCTAAGGATTCAACTCACATATTTTAATACCCCACTTTTTCCCCTTCTTCTCATTTTCATGTAAATCAGGTTGAACACTGTCTTTTTTCTTCTTCCTCTAATCTAACCCTCAAAATACAACGCCAATTAAACAGTCTGTGCAAAGACAGCCTCCACAACCCAGCTTGATTGTACCGTGCCACTTTGATTTTCCTTAAAGTTTTCTTTCTGTCCTTTTCCTTTTTTCTATTTTCCTATTCTAATTTGATAATTGATATGATTTCCTTCTAGGGCATACATGGGATTCAGAGCCTTATTCCTAATGTCCCTGTTTGATGGGTTTGGGGAGAAAAACATGAGTGTGGGGCTGGGAGCCCAGAGTCTGAATCCAGGCTCCCTTGCTTCCTATTTGGGATGACCTGAGGCAGATCCCTTACCCTCAGTAGACTCAGCATCCTTATCTGTCAAACACAAAGACTAAAACCTGCCTTGCTGCCTCATCTGTCTTATGTGGTAGGTGCTCAGTTCCTGTTAATTTCTTTCTCCTTCTTTAGGCAACCATGATCACATCGGGTTAACCTTTTCTAAAACAGAAATAAGATCTGAAATGACACATAAAGCCTCTGCTATTTTATTTGATGTTTTGAAATCTCTCTTTCTGTTCATTTATTTTTTCCCAGTATTATTTCTTTGCACTAAACCTTGGGGGGGATTTTTAGTTCCTTTAATCTCAACAAGACACAGGCTCATTAAGACCAGCTCCACACAGTGGGTGGGAGGAGCGAGTGTTCTGTTTGCCCAATTTAACTACTTCATCACAAATTTTAGGTCATTTTCCACATTCCACAGGGTATGCGGCTCTTTTATAAACAACAAGCATAACCCATCTTTGATGTATGTGGGTCTGGATCAGTCCCAAAGAGGTCCAGTTGGTAGGGTGGAGCTTCCTCTCTGTTTCTTGTCCAAAGAGAGCCATGAAGGATCAGAGATCATAAAAATGTGAATTTTCACTTATACAGTATGAGGCCTTCAAAGACAGAAAAGTGTTTGAGACATGTAGAGTGGCTTCCTTTTGACTGAATGGTAGAAAGAAATGAGGTCTCTTTAAAGACATAAAGTTGATAAAGGACTAAAGGAGTAGAACCCACACATCTTTCACTTCCTGAGCAACTTCTGGTGTTAAACTTGGTGGAAACCAAGATGGATAAGAACCTACTCTTGTCCTCAAGACTCACAGATTGACAGAGGGCAGAATCAGATAAACAAGTGCATCATAACAAAATAAAAAAAAGCAGACAAAAAGGAAGAGATGGAGCAGTGGAAAAATGATCAGTACTACCAGGGTCTCAGAGAAGCAGGACTGTATCAATACAGAGGGGGTCAGGGTATCATGAGAATGGAGAGGATTTCGGGCATCATCTTGCCTGATATCCTTGGTTTATAGGTAAGGTGATTTATGAGAAGGTGAATTAAAAAAATAAGGAAGATTCAGTCATACATATATATATACATTTTTAAAAATATTCTTTTCCATTATGGTTGATCATAGGATATTTATTTAATTGGAGGATAATTGCTTTACAGTGTTGTACAGTTTCTGTTGTACAACAATGTGAATCAGCTATAAGTATATACATATATATCCTCTTCCGTTCTTCTTGAGCCTCACTGAATGTCTTTGCTGAGCAACAGGAGTTAACAACACTGGAAATCAACTATACTTCAAAAAAATAAATAGGAAAAAAGTAAGGAAGAAAAGCAGCTTTGCAGTGTGCAAATTCCAAGTATTCTGTGGTCACTTTCTTCATCTCTGAAGTCACTGTCACAGTCTTCTGAATACACATACTTTAGAAATGCCAGCTATATTCTGAGGAATTATTGTGTGCTAGGCATTCTGTTCAGTCCTCTACATGCTTTGTCTCACTTATCCCTTCTTGCAGCAGCCTTGTAATGGAGATATGATTTTTCCTAATTTTTAATTTCTAAATTCCTAATTTCTAAATAGGAAAAGGAAAAGGGCCTTGCACACAGTAGGTATTCCTCTGTATTTGCTGAATGATTATATGAATCCAAACCCCTTAAATGATTTCTAAAGACAATCTGCTGTGCTTCAAAAATCAATATCCCAGCTGTCATTTTAAAGCTCACAAGCTGTCAAATCATGGATGGATCAATGCATATTACTTCCAAGGGAGGAGGAAATTTCCAGGGAGACATTTCTCTTATTAGACGGGCCGTGGGGACAGGGCAAGGCCTGAGATTATAAAAGTTACTCTGTGACACAGGAAGCATAATTCAATGAATGCTTTGTTTTGGTCAAACCTAGAGATGAATCTGCACATAAGAACTTTTATATTAATGAGCTGTAAGTAAGGTAGCCGTATGTGTCCATTCGTTTATTGTATATAGACAGAGCATCTGTTCTATTCAAGGGTTTGTCCTCTGCTGAGAATGAAAAGATCAATGAGACCAGCCTCTGTCACCATTTCCAGAACAGTGTGGAGATTCCTTAAAAAACTGGAAATAGAACTGCCATATGACCCAGCAATCCCACTGCTGGGCATACACACTGAGGAAATCAGAATTGAAAGAGACACGTATACCCCAATGTTCATCGCTGCACTGTTTACAATAGCTAGGACATGGAAGCAACCTAGATGTCCATCAGCAGATGAATGGATAAGAAAGCTATGGTACATATACACAATGGAGTATTACTCAGCTATTGAAAAGAACACATTTGAATCAGTTCTAATGAGGTGGATGAAACTGGAGCCTATTATACAGAGTGAAGTAAGCCAGAAAGAAAAACACCAATACAGTATACTAACACATATATATGGAATTTAGAAAGATGGTAACGACAACCCTATATGCTAGACAAAGAGACAAAGATATAAAGAACAGACGTTTGGACTCTGTGGGAGAAGGTGAGGGTGGGATGATTTGAGAAAAGCATTGAAACATGTATACTATCATATGTGAAACAGATCACCAGTCCAAGTTCAATGCATGAAACAGGGCACTCAAAGCCAGTGCACTAAACCCAGAGGGATGGGATGGGGAGGGAGGTGGGAGGAGCAGTTCAGGATGTACACATGTACACCCTTGGCTGATTCTTATCAATGTATGGCAAAAACCACAATATTGTAAGGTAATTAGCCTCCAATTAAAACAAATAAATTAATTAAAAAAAGAAAAAACTAGGCCATATGTTCAAGAGAAACAGGTGTTCTAATGGGACAAAATATTCTAAATTGGGGCTCATCTTGGAGAACTGGAGCTATGTTACCCTCAGAGCCATCAATAACTTACTTCTATGTACACTGCTGTTCTGAGAGGGACTAGACGTTGCTTTCAGATCTACCACCAACAGGTTTTGTAATGTTGGGCTTAAACTCTTTAATCTCTGTTGGCCTCCATTTCCTCTTGACAGCTAAAGGTTCCTTCTAGTTCTGAAATCCTATAATGTTTCAGTGTTTACAGAGAAAAGGAAGATTTCATTCATTTACTAAAAATATTTACTATGCACTGTTTGTGTTCTTACTCCTTGGAAAGAAAGTTATGACCAACCTGCTGCTGCTGCTAAGTCACTTCAGTCATGTCCGACTCTGTGTGACCCCACAGACGGCAGCCCACCAGGCTCCACTGTCCCTGGGATTCTCCAGGCAAGAACACTGGAGTGGGTTGCCATTTCCTTCTCCAATGCATGAAAGTGAAAAGTGAAAGTGAAGTCACTCAGTCGTGTCCGACTCATTGCGACCCCATGGACTGCAGCCTACCAAGCTCCTCTGTCCATGGAATTTTCCAGGCAAGAGTACTGGAGTGGGTTGCTATTGCCTTCTCCATGACCAACCTAGACAGCATATTAAAAAGCAGAGACATCACTTTGTCAACAAAGGTCCATCTAGTCAAGGCTATGGTTTTTCTAGTAGTCATGTATGGATGTGAGAGTTGGACTATAAAGAAAGCTGAGCACTGAAGAATTGATGCTTTTGAACTGTGGTGTTGGAGAAGACTCTTGAGAGTCCCTTGGACTGCAAGGAGATCCAACCAGTCCATCCTAAAGGAGATCAGTCCTGGGTGTTCATTGGAAGGACCAATGTTGAAGTTGAAACTCCAATACTTTGGCCACCTCATGCGAAGAGCTGACTCATTTGAAAAGACCCTGATGCTGGGAAAGATTGAGGGCAGGACGAGAAGGGGAAGACAGAGGATGAGATGGTTGCACGGCATTACCGACTCAATGGACATGAGTTTGGGTAAACTCCAGGAGTTTGTGATGGACAGGGAGGCCTGGCGTGCTGCCTTTCATGGGGTCACAAAGAATAGGAAACGACTGAGTGACTGAACTGAATTTGTGTTCTTGGCACTAGGCTAGGTAATGCACATATAAATGTCTATGATACACAGTCACTGCTCTCAAACTCAAGCCTAATACAGGATCGTGAACAACTGGTCACGAGGCATAATAATTACAATTGTTTGCATCTATTGAGTGCTTACTATGAACTAAGTGTGTGATGGCTATTATTTCAGTTTTAGCTCTAACCCTATGTTATAGGCATTATAATTATGCCTATTCATGCATTATGAAACTGAGGTATAGGAAGATCAATTATCTCAAATAATGCGTTAGATAGCTGGGACTCAAACCCAGAATTAGTGCTAACTCCATTGCCACGGTCTTAATTACTACACTATACTCTGGTCTTGAAAAATGGACAGAGTGAAAAAGTTGGCTTAAAACTCAACATTCGGAAAACTAAGATCATGGCATCTGGTCCCATCACTTCAAGGCAAATAGATGGGGAAACAGTGGAAACAGTGACAGACTTTATTTTGGGGGGCTCCAAAATAACTGCAGATGGTAACTGCAGCCAAGAAATTAAAAGACGCTTGCTCCTTGGAAGAAAAGTTATGACCAACCTAGACAGCGTATTAAAAGGCAGAGGCATTACTTTACCAACAAAGGTCCATCTAATCAAAGCTATGGTTTTTCCAGTAGTCATGTATGGATGTGAGAGTTGGACTATAAAGAAAGCTGAGCCCAAAGAATTGATGCTTTTGAAATGTGGTATTGGAGAAGACTCTTGAGAGTCTCCTGGACTGCAAGGAGATCCAACCAGTCCATCCTAAAGGAAATCAGTCCTGAATATTCATCTGATGCTAAAGTTGAAACTACAATACTTTGGCCACCTGATGCGAAGAACTGACTCATTTGAAAAGACCCTGATGCTGGGAAAGATTGAAGGCAGGAGGAGAAGGGGACAATAGAGGATGAGATGGTTGGATGGCATCACTGACTCATTGGACATGAGTTTGAGTAAACTTTGGGAGTCGGTGATGGACAGGGAGGCCTGGCATGCTGCAGTCCATGGGGTCACAAAGAGTTGGACACGACTCAGAAACTGAACTGAATTAAACTGATGGTCGTTCTATTTTTAGTTTTTTAAGGAACCTTTATATTGTTCTCCATAGTGGCTGTATCAATTTACATTCCCAGCAACAGTGTAAGAGGTTCAATACATATGATAGCCAGGCATGGAAGCATCCTAAATGTCAGTGAACAGAGAAACAGATAAAGAAGATGTAGCACATTTATACAATGGAATATTACTCAGCCATAAAGAGGAACAACATTATGCCATTTGCAGAGATGTGGATGGAGCTAGAGACTGTCATATATAGTCAAATAAGTCAGAAAGAGGAAAAAACAAATATCATATATTAATGCATACATGTGGAATCTAGTTTCACAAACTCCAGGAGTTGGTGATAGATGAGGAGGCCTGGTGTACTGCAGTCCAGGGGTTGCAAAGAGTCCATGGGGATACAACTGAGCAACTGAACTGAACTGAACTGAACTTATATACAACACAGGAGAGAATATGTTAGAATTAAAAAAAAAAGAGGAGTACAGATAAAGGGTTTAAGTAAGGAGACTACTTACTGGTGGTGAAACCTAGGAAAGTTTCTGAGAGAGGAGCTGAAGGACAGGTGGGTTTTGGATGGGAGAAAAGGGGAGAGATGGAATTGTTAAGAAGAGCAAGTAAGGTTGACCTATCTGCACCTTCAGCCCCTCTCCAGCCGGTGACATGGTCCTTGTTGTACCACCAAGGCTGGGATGTATCAGTTTTCCTCTTGTGAGCACAAGTGCCTGCTGGTACCTGTCTCCCCACAGCACTCTCCCCTCATCCCATGCTCTCATTCCTTCATTCTGATCCAATTCAAGCTATCACTGTGTCCCCTATTCAGAGATGCCTTCCTTCATTCCTCTTATCTAATTTTGCCAGCCACTCCCTATCATTTTACCCTGAATTAAAAAAAAAATCACAATACTTAATGCTAATTGAAATTATTTATTTACTTATGTGGTTACTGTCAGACTCCTCCAATAAAATAGAAGGCAAAAAGGATCATGGCCTCATCTGTCTTGTTCCCTGAGTGCAGAGGCCTCCAGGCTTATTATAGATGATCAATAAACAGTTGTTGCACAGATAAATGACTAAATAATCTCTGCCTCAAATTTAGGGTGGATTTGTTGGTAAGGTTTAGGAGTCAAAAAACTTAAATTTTGCTCCAGGCTCTGAAATATTCTATTAGTAGAATCTCAGTTTCAGCATCTGCCAACTAAGGTAATACTCCTCCCATTTAGCACTTATGGATAAATTATGTTTCTAACACCTAACAGTCTGTGATATCATTATGACATTCTTGCTGTCACACTTTCTTTTATTCTAGGGTTCTAACGGAGAAAGTCAAATTGTCTGCTTAATTTCAAGATCTGTTCCACCTATCTAGAAATTTGCTTCCAGTCTTGGAGGCTAAAAGTATAGAATAGCCTCAGGGACCTGTGTTCTGACAGCCAAAGATGGGCTTCAGGGTAGGGGCTGTGGCCATCCACTGTAAATCTCCAGGCCAGACCATCCTGAGTCAGTGGACATCAACACAGCTGCTTATTAGGAAGTTCTCATCACGCCCATGAATGTCTTCTGTTTCAGCCCAGTGGGTGAATCAATGGGGTGGTCCACTTGCTGGCCTCGCAGACCCTCATGCTATCTTCTACCCGAGAAATCCTGTTGGACTTCCAAGAAGCAAGGATGGAGAGTATCGCCAAGCCATGGTTGTATGCAAGCAGCCATGCAATACATGTAAACCAATGAGAATAGCTGTGTTGCAATGAACTTTTATTTATGGACAATGAAATTTAAATTTCACATACTTTTCATACATCATGAAATCTTCTTTCATTTTTTTCAACCATGAACAAACATAAAAGGCATTCTTAATTTGTGACTGTACAAACACAGGTGGTGGACTCCATTTAGGCTACAGGCTGACTCTGACTCCAGATCCAGGAGGTAAATCCATTCCGGTTGATGTTAGAGGCTGTTCTCTTCACTAGCAAGTACAGGACACATGCTCAAAATCCAAACTTTTGTCTTTCCAATGCACGTCCTCGTTCTCATAAATGCCCCTATTCCTGAAGAGTATTTGACAAGGATGGCCAAGGAATACAGAATGTACACACTCTCAGAGTGGAATTCAGCTTGGGGCTGGAACACTTTCCTGCTGCTTTTGGTGATGCCTTAGAGTCACTGTAAGAAGCAGTTTCTATGGCAACTGACCTGGTCCCTATGCCTCGGTGATCCTTGTTTAAATTTTCTTCCCTGACCAAAATATGAATGCAGAGGTGGGGACCACCTGCTATGTTGCATCTATCCTCCCCAGCCATCTTGTATTTAGGACTTCAGATACACCAACTTCATAGATATAATTTATTAGTTAACAGACCACTCCAGATAAATGAGAAAATGGAATGAATACACACTGTTCCTGAAGGTTCATCTTTTTTATTAGGCTCAGAGCTCTTAATGAATGAAAATGGAATGCACATGGTGCTATTTTCTTCTTTGCTGTATCTTCAAGTTCAGTTACTGTAATTGAACAGATTAACTTAAAGGGGGCTGGCAAAGAAACCTCCTTGGACATGTATCGGAATCAACCAGAAAAGCTTTTGCTCAAGAAATTCCATTTATGTTTGGGGAAAAAAAGCAAACCGGTACTGCAGGTCTGTAATCAGTTTTCAAATTACAGAAGATGTTGTCCATTGTTGCGAAATGGGGCTCTGACAAGAAGTCAATCAGCTGTATTTGCTGCATCGATTGACACTTCAGTGGCCGAGGGAGAAGGCCAGCCTTTTCACAAGGCCAGCTCTCCAGGGACTAGGTAAGTTCCCATGCTCAGAAGCATCCACTTCACTCAGACACCTCGCTGTTTACTCTCCCAAAGCAAGCAGAAGATGCACCAAGGCCCTCCACATTTCAAAAGAGGTGGAAAACCCTTCTGTGGGTAGTAAGACTGAAACCAGACTGAAGAGGATCAGAGTAATAAGACCCAGCAGACACGACAGGGGCTTCTGCGTTCAGAACACCTGGGTCTCAACCTCTGTCACATACCAACCACCATGATGATTATTTAACTTTTAAGCTGTGATGTTTTTCATCTGCAGGGGGAAGATAATAATTGTATCTACATGATGGAGTTATTAGGAGAGTTAAATATGGTATATGCATGGAAAGTGCTTAGTCTGCTAAGTTCCTAACAAAGGAACACGTGCAAAATGGATGGCCAAACCATCCTTAGCACCCCTAGTGCTAGCATCAGCCTAGCCCCAGTCTCAGCCCATGCACATCCCACCAGCTCACAGAAAATGCTACGCAGGAACTAACAGAGCCAATGACCGCATCTACTGCAGGATACAGACACCAACAGCCAGGGCAGAAGAGCGGTTCAGAAAGTGAGTTTCAGAGCAGAGAGACCCAGAATCCGGTCCGAGCTCACCTTCTTCCGAGCCAGGTATCCTCAGGCAGGGTGACACCGCTAAGCCTCAGGCTGCTCGTGTATTAAATCATATAGTTCTAAAAATGTTCAGGGGATTATAAAGTATTTAGCATGGGGTTGGCACAGTGTGAAGTGGGCAATTCCATCACAGGGCAGTGTGAAACCAACTCTTTAGAATAGTCCTGTCTGAACAAACTTTCTATAATGAAGGAAATGTTATATATGCACAGTTTCCAATATGGTAGTTTTTAGAGGAAAAAAAAACCACACAACTCCTTCTATATGTTTTTCCTTTACTCTTACACTACAATCATGCTTACTATACTTCTCACAGCAAATGTATGTGGTTCTCCCCACATACAACAAGCAATGCTCTGAGACAACAGCTGGGTGAGCTACAATGTAACTCAACTCTGATAGGACCTGGCCATAGGGTTAGACAGAACAGGTAAGGGTTGGTTTCCATAAACCTTTCCCCTCGTTCAGATGCCATTCACAGGTCCAAGTTGTTACCTGAGCTTCTCACCAATGGGTTATAGGTCGGAAGTGCTCATGACTCCTTTCTCAGGTTTGATTAACCGGCTAGAGCAGCTCCAGAACTCAGGAAAACCATTTCCTTACTAGAATACTGATTAGGTATAAAAGGATAGGACAGTAACAGCCAGATGGAAGAGCTGCACAGGGTGAGGTCTATGGAAGGAGGAGAGAGCTCTGTACCCACCCCAAGGGAGCTACTCTCCCAAGACTTCCCTGGGCACCAACCTGGAAGCTCTCCGACTCCACATTTCTGGTCAATTTGTGGAGGCTTCGTCACATAGGCATGACTGATCAGGACCTCAATCTTCAGCCCATTTTCCCATTCTCAGGAGAAGGGGGTCGCGTTGAAAACTGCAAGCTTCTTATCATGGCTTGATCTTCCTGGAGTGTCCAGCCCCCACATAAGAGCCATCCAGAAGTCCACCCAGAGTCTCTCCATTAGAACAGATGAAACTTCAACACCCAGGAAATTCTGAGGGATTTAGGAGCTCTGTGCAAAGAACTGGAGGTAGAGACCAATATGTATATATTTCCTATAATTTTGGGCTTCCCATGTGGCTCAGTGTTAAAAGAATTAACCTGTCAATACCAGAGACTCAGGAGACACAGGTTCCATCTCTGGGTCAGGAAGATCCCCTGAAGGAGGAAATGGGAATCCACTCCAGTATTCTTGCCTGGGAAATCCCATGGACAGAGGAGCCTGGCAGGCTACAGTCTAAGGGGTCGCAAGTGTTGGAAATAACTGAGCGACTGAGCGTATGCGCGCACACACATGCACTCACACACGCGCGCGCACGCGTGCGCACACACACACACACACACACACACATACACACTCTCTCTCTCTCTCTCTCTTTCTCTCTCCCCCTCTCTCCCTCCCTCCCTCCTATTATTTCACAGGTAGCCAGTAGCCACATATGGCTTTCGAGCACTTGAAGTGTGCCTGGGGTGACTAAAAAACTGTGTTCGCAAATTTTATCAAAATCTAACTACTTTAAACTGAAATAGCCACACGAAGCTAGAGGCTACTATTCTGGACAACACCAGTTCTAGAAGGATGAGCTAAAGTTTCTTGGGTCTTTAAGAAAGCAGGGTTTTCAAAATGGGCAGACAAGGCAAAGCCATACGGGCTAGGGATTTTTCCTGAGCTGGCCTCTTAAAGAACAGATTCTGACCTGTAGAAGGCTGGTCCTCACTTTGAGTGACAGGACATGCGCCATTTAACAGGAAAAGGAATGTGAAGCTGAGCTGGGTTGGAGCCTCTCTTGGAAGGGTCTGACTAACAACCTGATGTGAATGCTCAGTTGCATCTGACTCTTTTGCGACCCCATGGACTACAGTCCCCAGGCTTCTCTGTCCACGCAATTCTCTAGGTAAGAATCTCTAGGGTTGCTATTTCCTGCTCCAGGGCATCTTCCCACCCCAGGGGTCGAACCCTCGTCTCTTATGTCTGCTGCATTGGCAGGTGGATTTTTTTTTTACCACTGTGCCACCTGGGAAGCCCTCCCAAGCTAGTGAGGGATCCTCAATAGGCCATGTGGAACACTGTTCCACAGAGAGCAGATGACATGAAACAGTAGTTCCCTTCTCTACTGCCAGGTGTTACATGGGGATGCTAGCCCATCTCTCCTCACCCATCCATGAGCTAATGCATCACACATACATGTCAACAACATGTGTAAATACTCTTTCCACAGCTGAGCAGACTGTGCTCAGGGATTGTTTAGGGACATGGTTCTCATCTCAGAGTGCTTTGCCTTTGTACACAGATTAGCTCAAAAGGCAGGCGGAGGCCTTCACAGGGTCCCTCAGCCCTACTGCCTGCATGAGCTACACTTCTTTAGAAGCTATTCCAACAATTGTCCTCATTTTACAAGTGGCCAAACAGATGCCCGCAGGAGCAAAGAGGACAACTCAGGGACTCATCTGCTCATACAAGGATAAAGGGAGCACAAGGATAAAAATGGTTCTTGGAGTTGCTTTTTTCTTTCACTGACTCAGCTGATGGTTACAAGACAGGAGAAAGAAAGAAGATTATAGCCCAATGGCTTTAATACTAGACTTACCTTGAACTACTAAGATACTTGCCATCTTTGAAATATACACAGGAAGAAGTAGTAATTAGGTGGCTTTTTACAGCTCTCTATAACTGCTATGAATTAATAGGAGCACCATGGAAAGAATTCTTTTTATGTCCTGGCATATATCTTTGGCTACAAAGCAGAACTAGCATTTATCCTGAATAGAGATCTCAGTGACTTCATCCCACCCCTGTACAAACACCGTCCAGCAGACAGCAAAATGAGAGGCCAAGACAGTCACAGCTCTTCTAATTCACACCTATGTGGAAAAGCCCAGCGATTCCTGGCTTTGATTTCTGTTTCCTCTCTATACTTTCTCTAGTGAAGGTTATGAAATAGATGAGAAGAGTCATTTGGCTGAGAAAGCTGGAAATTGTCTTGTAGTAAAAAGTAAGGGGCTCTCAATGGGAAAATTAACTGCGTTTACAGAGATGTCCTTTGGATTTGTAACGACAGAGCCACTCCGCAGCCTGGCCATCCCTATAATAAACCTGTTAACGTTTGTAGAACTGTAAACCTGTTAACGTTTGTAGAGTTCAAGTCTGAAACAAACACTTTCACTTATATTGTACTGGAGCCTGACAACCACTCTGGGAAAGAGGTGTAGGGTATGTAGATTATTTTGACCATTTTACAGAAAAAGAAAATGAGGCTCATGGAGGTTAAATGCCCAAGATCACACAACTGGTCAGTTGGAAAGCTGCTCTTTGAGCTTCTATCTCAGTCCTTAAATGCCACCCTCTTTCCACTTTTGCAGCAATTAACACTTTGCATGGGATTTTGCGGTTTTCAAGGCATTTCTGACACACATAGTATAGTTCAAACCCTCAGGGCAGTGCAATATGTATCATTACCTACAACTGAAGACACTGAGTTTCCAGAGCATTTGTATCACCTGCCAAGACAATGCAGCTCACAAGTATAACTAGGATTGACCCTGTATGTTCCCTTCTGATTCTGTATTGATACCAAGCATTCGTTCTGTTCCTAAGCTATTTTATCTACACTCTCACATTGAAAATCTTCCTAGAATGTTGTAGTCTACTTCCTTTCCAGCCCTGGTTATAAAAGTATTATGAAAAGGGTGAGATTTTCAACACAATGTAGGGAAAGGGGTGTGAAGAGTCAGTCCTCACATGTCCTCAGCCTGTACTCTGCAACCCGCAGTTCTGCTGGTTGGCACATCTGCAGAAAGAGTTGAGGATATAGCCTGGCACATCTGGGGAAACTGTAGCCCAGTGATCTTCGAGGATACACAGCCTGTCAGAGGAAGAGCTGGCATTTATTATGTCTTTTGATATTGGACATTTAGATAAAGGTATATGAGGTGGCCCAATCCTGTACCTGACCCCTTCTCTAGTACTTTCTCTAGTTCATAAAACCAGTAAAATTACTAACAGCTGGAGAAGAAAAACATTTGGCCAAAGTCAACAATGGTCTGTCATCATTCAAACAGACTTTCTAGTTAAGAGTATAGAGCTGCCATCACAACCGCCAACGGATTTTCATGGTGGGGTGGTGAGGAAGTGTAGACAGATCATGCTGCAAAAAAGAGTGAAAATAAAATAGATATCCAACAGGAATTTGCTGTATGGCTCAGGAAACTCAAACAGGGGCTCTGTATCAACCTAGAGGAGTGGGATGGAGAGGGAGATGGGAGGGAGGTTCAAAAGGGAGGGGATATATGTATACCTATGGCTGATTCATGTTAAGGTTTGACAGAAAACAACAAAATTCTTAAAGCATTATCCTTCAAAAAAACCAAAAAAGAGTAAAAGTCTAAATGTGTGCTCAATCACATCTGACTCTTTGGGACCCTATGACTGTAGCCTGCTAGACTTCTCTGTCCATGGAACTTTCCAAGCAAGAAGACTGGAGTTGGTTGCCATTTCCTACTCCAGGGGATCTTGAACTCACATTTCTTAAATCTCCCACATTGGCAGGTGGATTCTTTACCAATGCACCACCTGAGGGGCCACATTAATTCACATATGGACAAGACACAAGCTGTGGTAAGGTTCTAGCAGGTATCAGATCAGCTCAGTCCCTCAGTCCTGTCTGACTCTTTGCAATCCCATGGACTGCAGCATGGCAGGCACCTCATGGACTGTAGCATGCCAGCGGGTTATCAGTTGAAAACAAAAGATTCTACCAAGGAATCTTGCTCCATCACCTTCCTCAGCTTCGACAGGCTGGGAGACCAACAGGGATGAAGGGAAGACGAAGCTACTGCATCTCAGGCTCAAAAGTCAGAACAAAGACCAAAGCATGATGTTAACACAGAAAACATGTAGCATACAGGCAGCAAGGGTGGCGTGAATTTAGACTTTGGAATGAAAAAGACCCAAGTTCATATCTTCCAAGTAGGCAAGTTTCAGAACCTTGCTATGACTTTCTCATCTTTAAAGTGAAAATGATACTGCCAGCTCCTACTTTCTGAGCACTTACTATGTGCCAGGCACTGTTCTAGGCACCATATGTTCATTGACCTCACTGAATCCTTTCAACAACCCTGTGACATTTGTGAGGGTTGTTGTAATCATTTTCCACTTCCAAATGAATAATCTGGGTTACAGATAAATTAAATAGCATGCTCCAGATAACATAACTGGTAATACTTCCCATGTAGGGCTGTCTTGAGGATAAAATGTTAATATATGTAGGTAGCAGACATGTAGAGGAAGCCCAATAATTGATAGTGTCAGCTAGTATTATTATTCATATGATTATAATGGCCTGCTACCATTCACTTCCAGGATAAAGTACTGAGCCTCTCACATCTTTGGATGCTTAAACAGGCTGGAAGTCTGCTGGTAGACCGTTTATCTTAACTACATCTACATCTTTTCCAGCCATTTGATTTTCTTAAACTATTTACACACAGGAGCAGCCTCCTCCTAGACTTCTCCCAGTATCAACATGTGCTTAATCCAAACAATGCAAGATTTATAGCATTCCTTTATTTGAGTTGATTCCAATGTGTCAGCAGATATGAATTGCAACATAAAATAATTACACTTGAAAGTGAAATGCAGGCCTAAGGATTCTGGTTGGCTTTTTTTTTTTTTTTTAAATGCCAGCAATTTCTGAAAGACTGGATTTATTTAGTGCCCCCCACCCCCTCCTCTTCAGCACTTAGAGACCTCAACATTTAGGAATGCCATTCTAGTTACCTTTATTACAGACTACTTTATCAATTACCCTGACAGTTACTCATACTATACGTGAATGTACTTTATAGTTGTCACATGTGCTCCACAGACAAGGTAATAAAATATATAATGCGTCTTTCTTATCAGTAAATCCTAATGGGTGATGCAAGCCACAGACTCCTGAATGGGAGCCTCTTAGAAGTGTGACAGAACCGAAGTGGCTTGAATTTATATACAAACAAATTAATGGAGTCTTTAATGCAGCACAAGAAGGGGGTTCCCACAAGGAAGATTAGTAATTAGGGCAGGAAGAGGCCTATTAAATCATCTTGTCCATCCCCAACCATGTAGGCTGTTCCCTATAGCAAAACCCCCTTCCAGGTTAAATTACCTAAAAGACTGGGATTCTGTTACAGCCCTTGGGAAACAGCTGATTGCCCAATCAATCTCCCGATTCCAATTCTTTTGGTTACATGGCAAGAGATTGGAAAAAAACAAAAAGCAAATGAAAAGTGACTATATCACAGGGAAAGTCTTACATCAGCCTCTTTATCCCCCCCTTCCTTTTCCACCCTCTTTTCAGTCTTCTGAAATTATTTTTAATTTAAGATATGGCATTTTACATTCATTTATCTGCATCCAACTCCTCTGGTTCTATTGAGTTGTATGTAGAAAGTGATGGCACATAAAGGCTGGCATGATGAAAAGAGTATTTCTGGATTGGAGCTGACAGCACCTGAGTTTCAATCCTGACTTGGACACTAACTACTTGTATGATTTAGTCTGGGCACTTTTCCTTTCACAGTTTGAGTTTCCTTTATAAAATTGATGTATTAGCTTGATATTGTCATAATAGATAACTTCTACATTTATTCTGTTACTCAACTGTTTTTTTTTTTTTTTTTTTAATGGAGTACCTACTATCTGCAAGATGTGTGCTAACGCTGAGGATACACTGATGAAAATTCATGGTTCCTGCTCCCAAGGGCACATCTGTATTGGAAAGCATGCTGTCATGACATACCCAATTACAACACATTTTAAACAACTGTGATAAGACATACATAACAGAGAAACTACCATTCTAATTATTTAAAGTATACAGTTCAATGGCACTGAGCATATTTACAGTGTTGTGCCAACATCACCACCACCAATTTCCACCACCTTTTTTATCATCCCCAACTGAAACACTGTACCTGTCAAACAGGCACCCCTATTTTCCCCCAACCCCACCCCTGGAAAACACCCTTCTACTCTCTGTGTCTATGAATTTGACCACTCTAGGAACCTTATGTAAGTGGAATCCTACAATATTTGCTTTTTTGTGTATCACACACAAAAAAGTGACCTAATTCACTTAGCACAATGTCTTCAAGGTTCACTCATGTTACTGCATGTGTCAGAATTCCCTTCTTTAGGGCTGAATACTATCCTATTGTCTGTATATACCACATTTAGGTTATCCATGCACCCACTGGTGGACACTTGGGTTGCTTCTACCTTTGGTACAATATAGTTTAATAACTACTGTAATCAAAGTGGCTGGTGTATGAAACTAGAGACAACCATACCTAGGTTGGTAGGTTAGGGAAGAATTTCTAAACAAATGGTACCCAAGCTGAGAAGACTTGAGGAGCAACTGCAGTCAGCCAGATAAAGGAAGGAGCACAGAGAGGGTAGGTGGAGGGAAGGCAGGGGAAAAAAGGTCTAGGCAGCAAAATAAAACCAAACCACACCAATCCATGTGCAAAGGTCGAGAAAGACAGGCACATTTAGAACTGACGGTGGTTCTCTTTGATCATGGGGGTCAGCTGGGGATGATGCTGAGAGGATTTTTGAAATGATCTGAGATGATCATTTTGGTGATTCTGTTCTCTACACAGTATCTGTATTAGATGTCTACTTCACCAACATTCCCTGTACAGACCAATTAAGTATCATCTGCTGGTTTAATTAGAATAACTCTGTTTGCTTTCCTTTTCAGGTCATTAATACACAAGCACACGCGTATGAACCTGAAGTGAGGCGGTCATCCCATGATCCTGCTTATCACACAGTCATATAATTGATTGTTTACTCAGCTGCTGGATCATGAGTCCTGGGGAGGAAGGGGGTTTTTCCGGTACATCTTCGTATCTCTGTGACTGGGACATAGGGCACACTAGGTAAATGTTTGACAGAAGAATTTAATTTTTACAGATGAGAGTATCAGGGAAAGAAAAACAAATGACTTCACCAAGGTGCCGATGGGAGCTCTGATTTTTTAAGGGTAGAATTTTACTCTCTATAAAATAATTAACCTTATCTTTCCCAATGATATTCATATACTAGTTTCACAAAGAGAAATATACACAAAGGCAGATTTGTGCAGAAAGTACTCTGAGGCTAGAGAAATGGCCTTAAGAAGTGTAAGGTACATTCAGTTCTCTTGAAGGCCTTATCTAGGTGTCTGGAATATAGGCACTGGGGGCAGAAGACCAACATGATGAGTGCCCTGAGGATACTAGAGCTGTCCTGAAGGAGGCTACAGTCAAATCTCATTATTTTCAGTTCAGTTCAGTCACTCAGTCATGTCTGACTCTTTGCGACCCCGTGAATTGCAGCATGCCAGGCCTCCCTGTCCATCACCAACTCTCGGAGTTCACTCAGACTCACGTCCATCAAGTCAGTGATGCCATCCAGCCATCTCATCCTCTGTCATCCCCTTCTCCTCCTGCCCCCAATCCCTCCCAGCATCAGAGTCTTTTCCAATGAATCAACTCTTCGCATGAGGTGGCCAAAGTACTGGAGTTTCAGCTTCAGCATCAGTCCTTCCAATGAACATCCAGGACTGATCTCCTTTAGGATGGACTGGTTAGATCCCACTAATTCTAGGCACCATCTCTTGCTCAATAAAACTTTTCTGTATAAGTTAGACAAAGTTCTTAGAATATCAAGGAGGAATTTATTCATTCCTAAATATTTGGTAAGTGCCAGCTTCATTCTTCTGACAAAAATTATGTATTAATACATCAACAAGGAGCATTTATTTGGAAAGAACTTCCGAACACACTCTGTCCCCTGGAATTACTGCAACAGACCTCTGCAGAAAGCCAAAGTCATCCCCATCTCCATCTTATAATTGTTAAAACAGGCTCTGAGTGATAAAAGGTCTTGGCCAGGATTGTACAGCTTTATGTGCAGGAATGAATATACAAAAAAATTTTATTCTGCCTGAAAGTCGAAGATCATAAATCTTAAATTATAATAGTAAAGAGTGTCGAGTTTTCTCTTCTTGGAGACATTTATTCAGACATAGAGAATCAATAATAATCCCCTAAATATTGCTCAGAGAAAGTATATGACCAAGGGCAAAATAGATAACGGATAGTTAACACCTTGAGAACTGATAAGCCAAGCCCTATGAGAAATTCATTTTCAGCCAATTCTCAATACCCTTTGACATCATTCAGATCTGCAGGTAAAACTAATGGACCATTAGTCTCAGCGTAAAAGACAGATTCTGCCATTATTATGCTGCTGCCTTATAATGACTATTATGAACAGATAAGGAAATTAAGATAGAGGCATTAAAACTAAAGTTTAATATCATAAAGTTTAAAAATTTATACTTTAAAATAAATGGTAATATTCCATGCTGACAAATAGGCAGTGAAACAGACAGTATTTGTACCTCTGGTGGTACAACTTTCTAGAACATAATATCAACCTCCCTGGAAAAAAAAAAAAAGACCAAAGCATTAAAAATGTACATACTTGTTGACCCAGGAATTCTGGAAATTAACTAAAAGAAGTACATACAGATGTGTATAAAAATATGTGCCCACAGATACAGATAGTAACAATATGGTATATATTAAAAAACATACTAGAATGCTTTATAGTAGATAAAAATGATGCTATAGAAACATTTAATAAAATGAAATTTTTAATTTTAATTTTTATTTAAATTTTATTTTTAATTTAAATTTCATTTAATTAGATTTAAATGTTAAAAATAAATTTTTAAATATTTTAAAAATATTTAGTAAAAGAAAAAATGTGGATAAGTAATAAAGTAGATCAAAGCAGTATTATACAAAGCAGTATTATAGTATAATTTCAATTAAAAAAATATATACTCACATAAAGAAGACTATTGGTATATACACCAAAATAATGACTGGGTTTCTCTTTCAGTAGTGGGATTTCAGGTAACTTGCATATTCTTCCTTATGACTTTTCTGTATTTTATACATTGTCTATAATAAATATATGCTACTTTTATATTATAAATAGAAAAGGCATAAAATACAAATAAGGATTAGTCTCTGTCCGTTACCACTGGGTGACATTGGGCTGGCAATTAGACTCTCTGGGTTCCATGTTTATCACCAATAGAACTGCATGTGTAATACACATTGTTGTTCAGTCACTAAGTCGGGTCTGACTCTCTGTGACCCCATGGACTGTAGCCTGTTGGGCTCCTCTGTCCAGATATTGTAAGATTAATGCAAAGATTAGCTATAAGAAAAAAGTGAAAATACTTCCCAAACTACAAAGAGATTCTCAAACCTAAGAGATACTGTTATTTTTTTTTTTTAATCATTGTATCTGACGAAGAAACTTTTGTTAAGTGCTAGGAACCCACTCCAGTGTTCTTGCCCGGAGAATCCCAGGGATGGGGGAGCCTGGTGGGCCACCGTCTATGGGGTCGCATGGAGTCGGACACGACTGAAGCGACTTAGCAGCAGCAGCAGCAGCAGGAAGGTTGTATCACAGGCCAGAGATAGGCAGAAAAAAATACAGGCACAGACTCTGACAGCACAGAAATACACATGAAAAAGTGTGCATGTCCATTTATGTGGGTGAATAGATGATCCTGCATGGAGTCATGAGATGATGTATCTCTGTATGCGAGCCTCAGACACTCTCCTTGGACCCATTTATATTGAAGATGAAGCATCTTTTCCTTAAAAGTGAGGTTACGACTGTCTTGAGTTTAGACACTGGCCAATACAATCTTTATTTTCAAAACTTTAAACATGTAATTTCAAAATAGTCTACACATCTCTTAGATATCATGAAAAATTCAAACCTCCGTCTCTGGAGGGGCAGGCATTTTGTATTTAGATATTGAGGCCATGCTTCTCATGTAATTTCTTGCACCTTTGAAATCTGATTTTCTAAATCATTTAAGAAGTCAAATCCATCCTGCCAGGCAAATCCCTGAGCTATGTGAGTGAGGCAGCTTGAAGGAAGGGAGTACTGGGGTGATCCCAAAAGAAATATTGACTGAGCTGCCTATGGCTGAGATGGCTGCATGCTGCCTCCAATGTGGGCTCATCAGACAGATGGAAACCTAGGGCTCGAGTCAGAACTGAGAGATCACTGGTCTTTGTCCTCAGTGCCTGGACCATCTCTATTCTCTGCCACCTGCCATGATCAGGACTCCATCTAGAATGGGGTTGGTGATACCTATGGTTATAGTGTGACCTAAAGGAATGAAGGAGACCATGCATGTAACTCACTCAGTACAATGGATATAACACTCCTAGGTCACCCCTCACCACCTCATCACCTCTCCCAGGCTAACCTCCTCTCTCTCATCCTTTGCATCCAAGCATACCTGTGCACGTTCCAGGCTGCAGGGAGCCCAGGTATCAAAATTCTGAGGCGTACATCCCCAGACCCTGAAGGGACTCCCATCCCTGGGGGAAGCTCCCCCTGCTGGCAGAGTACAGGCTGAGTGGGAGAAAGCAAGGATTTTTATTCTCCAGGAACTCATATTGTAATATTTAGTTGACAAGTTTATAAGAGCTGGGGCTTCCCAGGTGGTGCTAGTGGTAAAGAATCTGCTTGCCAACACAGGAGACGTAAGAGATTCAGGTTTGATCCCTGGGTCAGGAAGGTTCCCTGGAGGATGGAGAATCCCATGGACAGAGGAGCCTGGTGGGCTACAGCCAAAGGGACTGCAAAGAGTCGGACATGACTGATGGTCTGAGGACACACAGTATCGTGTTCAACAGACAGTAGATGGTCAAAATGTTAAAGTCTTTCCTTCCCTCAAATTAGATACTACCTCTAGAAGCAGCTTTTATGTTCAGATTTTTAAAAACTTGTCTAGGAATAATTTTAGATTTACCAAAAAGTTGCATAGATAGTATAGAGTTTTCTCATATACACTTTATCCTTAATGTTAACTAAGGCGCCAACATTGGTTGGTTCTATTAATGCAACTCTAGACTTTATTTGGAGAAGGCAATGGCACCCCACTCCAGTACTCTTGCCTGGAAAATCATATGGACGGAGGAGCCTGGAAGGCTGCAGTCCGTGGGGTCACTGAGGGTTGGACACGACTGAGTGACTTCACTTTTACTTTCCATTATTTGCATAATACACTATATTTCTTTAACAGGTGGCTGTACTTTCTATGTTATATACATAGTAGGTACTTAGTAATGTCTTTGGAAAACATATATGGCAGTAGGGAATCTACATACATATGAAAGAGAAAAGGGATGAAGAAGAAGGCAAAGGTAAATTGGATGGGGAAAACGAAAATGAGGGAAAACAAGTTACATACGCATAAAGGTCATTAATAACAGTGGAAGTTGAGACTGAATACATTATATGCAAACTTTAAGGCATTTTATAGAACCTTCTACTCATCTGGAAGTTAAAGGAACTCTAGGAAGGGCAGATATGACTTCCCATGGCAGAGGGAGCAGAGCTGCTACTTACTGTTCTCAGGGAGATAACTGTTCTTAAAATTCAGATGCCTCCCACAATGCCCAAAGGTTTCAAGTGGACACAGCTAGAAAAGAAGGTACTGCAGACTGATGTCTACAGTGAAGGAATTCAGTGAAATTCCACAAATATCTCCTGGGAGCTTACTATGTGCCAGAAGGTGGTAGATACAAGAGTGACCAAATAGTGGACCCTAGCTTCCAATTACTCACAGCGTAGCATTTTTGTTTCTTTGTTTAAAATTCTCTCTACTTTTCATGAAGCACAGTTATTCCTCATCTACAGAAAAGCAGGAAAAGGTACAAGAAAGTAGTGACCAAGAGCATAAGACATAAAATGGGAGGGCATTAGATTCATCTCATTGATGATGCTAGATTTTTTTAAAAATATGTATTTTTTAATTTTAGCATCAACATATAAATATTCAAATTCAAATAAATAAAGTCTGTAACCATAGCACAAAACAACAAATGATGAAAAAGTCAGCCAGGATATCACTGGAGTGTTTTGTTCCAGGTAATACCTAACCACTCACATGAGATACAACCACACATCAGCTTCCCTGTCCGGTCAGCAAACCGGATACGAAATAACGCAAAGTGCGATACGAAATAACGTGGTGCACAGGGCAGTCCTCATTAACCGAGATATCTTGGCAGTTCATTACATCTCTCTGAAACTCAGTGCCACCCTGTGTAAACCAGAGATAACACGTCATTTGGTAAGAGTGCTATAAAGCGTGGTTAGTTAATTATGCCTTCATACTCTAGAGGAGAACATGGAGCCACTAAGAGGTTCAGTGACTCATAAAAGTATGAGATGTGTGTAAAGCACATACAACAAGATCTGGGACAACAGTAAGGGCCATCATTATCATCACTATTATTGTCATTGTTGTATTTATCATTACAGCTCAAGTGACAATACAAATTTAGGCCCTCTGAAAACAAGCCCAGACTTCTTTGCATGACACGGGTCATCCAGACCCCACGTTCCACCATTCACATCTCTCCAGACAGAGTCTCTCCTCTGAGAGGTGGATTTTACCAGCTCTCACTTTGACTTGGGACTTTGTCTGGTGGTTCAGACGGTAAAGAATCTGCCTGTAATGCAGGAGGCCGGGGTTTGATCCCAGGGTTGAGAAGATCCCCTGGAGAAGACAATGGCAACCCACTCCAGTACTCTTGCCTGGGAAATCCCATGGACAGAGGAGCCTGGTGGGTTGTAGTCAGGGGTCACAAAGAGTCAGACACGACTGAGCGACTAACACTTTCACTTTCACCTTGACCTGGGGTCTCACTTTCTATGACATGCATTTCTCTACTGTTCCCAGAATTATTAATGCTGCTCCACCTCTGGCTACCACCGAGAAGTACTTGAGACAAGCACAGAGAACCATCTGATCAGGGCTGGGCATAATCCCAGCATCACCATTTCGATACAAACAGCTCCTGAAAGGCATGTGTTCATTAAAATAGAAGTACCTAGTAAATAAACGAGGCACAGTCTTAGAAAATGAGTTCTAAATTAAAATTTAAAATAAGCATGTAAGATAGAAAAACAATAAATTGCAGACCCCATATAAAGCAATCAGCCATCTAAACAAAGGCGGAGACAGCCAAATGGACAGCAACGGCCTCTGGAATTTGGATGAGGATTTTCAGAAGTATCTTTTTCCATTACTCAGTTGACTCTCAAATCTAAAGGAAGCTCCCAGAGTACATTCCTATCTATAATTTACAAGGCACATATGTCACAGGACTTTTTGCGAGGACAAAGGCGGTACAGTGGGGAAATGCTATAACCTCGCTATATTTTAACCATTTTTCACAGCACTCATTACTTTCTAAAAAAGTATTAGATGGACATATTATTTATGTTTCTTGTATGTCTCCCTGCATTAAAACATAAACACAAGAGAGATAACTTCCTTTTATTCATCAATGTATGCACACCCCTGAGAATACCACTTCGCACATAGTACTTATTCAATGAACATTTACTGAATCCATAAATGGATTAAAATTTAAGGGTAGTCAGTCACCTCCTCTGTAAAATGAGAATGACAACAAGTAACTAACCCTTGGACTGTAAGAATTACATGAGAAAAATATATATGAAGCACTTGGCACAGGGTCTGGCAATTATTACTTCACAAACGGTAGAAGTAACTAACACGATTCCTAGAGCTGAATATTTGTCTTCAATGTCATCCCTAAAGTAAGCCACCAAAGAAAGAGCAAGCATCCAGAGATGAGAAACCAGAGATCTTCGGCTGGAGCTCACCCCAAGCTCATGCAAAGCTTGTCATGGGGTGAGAATGAGCAAATTAGAAGACTCCACAGTAACCATCATGCACAGAGCCAGCAGCTTATGGCTTGTGGGCCAGCTACTCATTTTTACAAAGCAAGTTTTATGGGAACTCGCCAAGCTCATTTGTCTACATACCATCTGTGGGGGCCTTCAAATGACAGCGGCAAAAGAAAATGGTTAGGAGGCCATAAGGCTGCCAAGTTTACTACCTGGACCTTAATAAAAAGTCTGAGAAATGACCGCGGTCTTCAGGTAAGGAATGAGTACCAAAGAGTGGGCAGAGGAGCCACCCAAAGTCATACTGCACATCTAGACACTTGCCACTTTGAGACCAGCACCTCACACACCCCTCAGAGGCCCAAATGGTAGCTGATAAACCTTTGGTCACAAGGGTGGTCTGAACAACAACAACCAGAAGAGCAGTTAGAGCTCTGCCCTGGAGAACAAATGAATGGTCGCTTGCTTGCCAGAGGCCCTAACCATGCCCATGGAAAGAAGAGAGTGCTTCCACATTCTAACTACTGTAAATACTTATGCAATGGACATTGGGGTGCATGCATCTTTCACAAGTATGGTTTTCACTGGGTATATACCCAGGAGTAGGATTGCTGAGCCATATGGTCTGGCTGCTGCTGCTGTTGCTAAGTCGCTTCAGTCGTGTCTGACTCTGTGGACTGGAGGAACAGGCAAATTTGGCCTTGGAATACGGAATGAAGCAGGGCAAAGGCTCATAGAGTTTTGCCAAGAGCACGCACTGGTCATAGCAAACACCCTCTTCCAACAACACAAGAGAAGAGTCTACACATGGACATCACCAGATGGTCAACACTGAAATCAGACTGATTATTTTCTTCGCAGCCAAAGATGGAGAAGCTCTATACAGTCAGCAAAAACAAGACAGGGAGCTGACTGTGGCTCAGATCATGAACTCCTTATTGCCAAATTGACTTAAACTGAAGAAAGTAGGGAAAACCACTAGACCATTCAGGTATGATCCAAATCAAATCCCTAACAAATATACAGTGGAAGTGAGAAATAGATTTGAGGGTTTAGACCTGATAGACAGAGGTGCCTGATGAACTATGGACAGAGGTTCATGACACTGTACAGGAGACAGGGAGCAAGACCATCCCCAAGAAAAAGAAATGTGAAAAAGCACAATGGCTGTCTGAGGAGGCCTTACAAATAGCTGTGAAAAGAAGAGAAGCAAAAAGCAAAGGAGAAAAGGAAAGATATATGCATTTGAGTGCAGAGTTCCAAAGAATAGCAAAGAGAAATAAGAAAGCTATCCTCTGTGTTCAGTGCAAAGAAATAGAGGAAACAATAGAATGGAAAAGACTAGAGACCTCTTCAAGAAAATCAGAGATACCAAGTGAATATTTCATGCAAAGATGGGCTCGATAAAGGACAGAAATGATATGGACATAAAAGAAGCAGAAGATATTAAGAAGAGGTGGCAAGAATACACAGAAGAACTGTACAAAAAAGATCTTCATGACCCAGAAATCAAGATGGTGTGATAACTCACCTAGAGTCAGACATCCTGGAATGTGAAGTCAAGTGGACCTTAGGAAGCATCACTACGAACAAAGCTAGTGGAGGTGATGGAATTCCAGTTGAGCTATTTCAAAACCTAAAAGATGATGCTGTGAAAGTGCTGCACTCAATAGGCCAGCACATTTGGAAAACTCAGCAGTGGTCACAAGACTGGAAAAGGTCAGTTTTCATTCCAATCCCAAACAAAGGCAATGCTTTAGAATGTTCAAACTACTGCACGGTTGCACTCCTCTCACACCCTAGTAAAGGAACACCCAAAATTCTCCAAGCCAGGCTTCAGCAATACGTGAACCGTGAACTTCCAGATGTTCAAGCTGGTTTTAGAAAAGGCAGAGGAACCAGAGATCAAATTGCCAACATCTGCTGGATCATCGAAAAAGCAAGAGAGTTCCAGAAAAACATCTACTTCTGCTTTATTGACTATGCCAAAGCCTTTGACTGTGTGGATCACAATAAACTGTGGAAAATTCTGAAAGAGATGGGAATACCAGACCACCTGACCTGCCTCTTGAGAAATCTCTATGCAGGTCAGGAAGCAACAGTTAGAACTGGACATGGAACAACAGACTGGTTCAAATAGGAAAAGGAGTACGTCAAGGCTGTATATTGTCACCCTGCTTATTTAACTTATATGCAGAGTATATCATGAGAAACGCTGGGCTGGAAGAAGCACAAGCTGGAATCAAGATTGCCTGGAGAAATATCAATAACCTCAGATATGCAGATGACACCACCATTATGGCAGAAAGTGAAGAAGTACTAAAGAGCCTCTTGATGAAAGTGAAAGAGGAGAGGGGAAAAGTTGGCTTAAGGCTCAACATTCAGAAAACTAAGATCATGACATCCGGTCCCGTCACTTCATGGCAAATAGATGGCGGAACAGTGGAAACAGTGGCAGATTTTATTTTGGGGGGCTCCAGAATCATGCAGATGGTGATTGCAGCCATGAAATTAAAAGATGCTTACTCCTTGGAAGGAAAGTTATGACCAACCTAGACAGCATATTAAAAAGCAGAGACATTACTTTGCCAACAAAGGTCCATCTAGTCAAGGCTATGATTTTTCACTAGTCATGTATGGATGTTGGACTATAAAGAAAGCTGAGTGCCAAAGAATTGATGTTTTTGAACTGTGGTGTTGGAGAATACTCTTGAGAGTCCCTTGGACTGCAAGGAGATCCAACCTGTCCACCCTAAAGGAGATTAGTCCTGAATATTCATTGGAAGGACTGATGCTGAAGCTGAAACTCCAATACCTGGCCACCTGATGCAAAGAACTGACTCATTTGAAAAGACCCTGATGCTGAGAAAGATTGAAGGCGGGAGGAGAAAGGGACAACAGAGGATGAGATGGTTGGATGGCATCACTGACTCAATGGATACGAGTTTGAGTAAACTCTGGGAGTTGGTGATGGGCGTGGAGGCCTGGCGTGCTGCAGTCCATGGGGTCAGAAAGAGTCGGACATGACTGAGAAACTGAACTGAACTGAACTGAACTGATGGTCATTCTATTTTTATTTTAAGGAACCTTTATATTGTTCTCCATAGTGGCTGTATCAATTTACATTCCCACCAACAGTGTAAGAGGCTTCAATACAGAGGATAGCCAGGCGTGGAAGCATCCCAAATGTCCGTCAACAGAGAAAGAGATGAAGATGTAGCACATTTATACAATGGAATATTACTCAGCTATAAAGAGGAACAACATTATGCCATTTACAGAGACATGGATGGAGCTAGAGACTGCCATACACAGCGAAATAAGTGAGAAAGAGGAAAAAACAAATATCGTATATAATGCATATATGTGGAATCTAGAAAAATGGTACAGATGAATGTATGTGAAAAGCAGAAATAGAGACACAGACATAAAGAATAAACGTATGGGCACCAATGGGAGAAAGGGCAAGAGGAATGAATCTGGAGATTGGGATTCACATATATACACTACTAAGAAAAAACAGGTAACTAATGAGAACCTACTGCATAGCACAGGAACTCCACTCAATGTTACGTGGTGACAAAGAGGGGATGCACATCTATGTATAACTGATTCACTTTGCTGCACAGGAGAAACTAATACACATTGTAAGACGACTTAACTCCAGTTAAATTTAAAAAGGAAAAGAGAGACCACTGCTGGGCACTGACAAGAACATGGGCCTTCGCACCATGCCAGGCTAGAGTTAGTGCCCGGCTTTCTAATTTGTTGGTCACTTGGCCTTGTGTGAATTCCTTTACTTCTCTATCTCAGTTTCCCCATCTGTTTAACGGGAAAAATAATATGTAGCTGAGTTCTTAGGGGGTTGAATTAAATGAGACCAAACATGTAAAAGCAGCTAGCCCAGAGAATATGATCTCTTTATCTCCTTAAAGACCAAAATTCATAAAAATGATTCATTAAGGGAAAGACAGTATATTTCTGAGTTTACCGAATCTGCTTGACAACATCCATGCTCTCACTTTCCAGAGTAATATGAGCATCCTTTCTCCTCTGTCATGAATTATCCTGTCTAAATTATCTAACAGTGGCAGCTTCCTGACAGGGCCAATTTCTAAAAATATGTTGGTTTTGAGCTATAAATTGATTTCTTATTGTGATAAATTAAAATCCAATATCATCCAATAAGACACTGAACATACAGAGGCCCAATTTTTCCCCTTAGATGTTCATTCTCTTTGATATTAAAATGGATCTGGGGCAGCTGTCAGGCTGTTGGAGCCTGAACATTGAAGCAAATGAGCAAAGAGTACAGAGTTGGTAGAGACAGAAAGAGAAAAAAGCACAGAGGCAGGAAGGTAAAGTGAGGAAGAGGAGGGAGGGAAGAGGATGCTGTCTACTTTCTGTTTTGTGAGCAGCAGGGAGTGACTCAGATCTGTCCTGAGAGATGTTCAAACCTAGATGCTCTGCACATCATTTAATAAGAGGTTCAGGAGCCATTTCCTCTCTTTGGGTTCTGAATTGCTTCACTTGTAAATGACTCACTTGTGGGTGAGTCAATGCCTAAGGGACCTTCCATCCCTGACACCCTAGGACTGAGGAACCCTGAACCACGTACATATTTCTCTCCATGCTCACTGCCTGCATGACAAAACTAGCATCTTTGGTACGCAGCATCTTGGGCTCCAATATCTAGCCCAGACAATCAGTATTTTGTTATAAGTTTCCTTATTCACTACTTTCTCTTCCTTCCTTTCCTCTTTCTTTCCACCTCTCTCTGACTTCCTCCCCTCTCCCTTCCTTCAATGTGCCATTCGTATCGCTGTCACTTGCCAGGACCTGTGGTAAACCCTGCAGACACAGCAGTGGATGAGACCAGGTACCTCATGGAGCCTGCAGTCTGATGGAAGCATGAGTAAGCTCATTCTGATATGGACCACCACGTGCTATGAAAAAGGTGAGTGGAGGATGGTGCAAGATGTATGATAGGATTTCTTAATTCTTAGGGGAGGACACAAGAAAGCCCATATCAGACAGAGGACAATAGATTGTCATTATTATTCTATTATTAATAGATCTAATAATATAATATTATTTAATATCTAGAGCTTTTTACTATAACAGGCACAATTCTAAGTCTTAAGTGATTAAATTAAATCACAATTTAAATGATTAAATTAAATTAAAAGTGATTAAATTTAATCTTGCACCAACCCTAAAACATAGCTGCTTTGATTATCCCCATCTTACAGATGAGCAAAACAGGTACAAAGTCATTCATAAAAACCACTGCTTTACGACTACATAGCTGGGCATGAGCAGATCCAAGGCAGCTCCTTCCACTCTGTCCACTCTCTGCTGCCAGTACCACAGTGGTGAGGACTGTGGGCTGTAGATTCAGACAGACCCAGTATGAATCCTGCTTGGAGAATGAAATGCATAAAGCACTTAGTTGAATAAAGTACCTGGCCCAAGAAAGGTCTTGATGAGTGGTCACTATGGTCCTGTGTCGCTGTTGTTAGTGTTGTTGACATTACCGGACCTTGAGTTATTCACTGAGTGATGAAGGGCAAAGGGATGTGCAGAGTGGAGGGGTCTCCTTGAGCTAGTCCTGAAAGCTGGGCAGTGCGTGCTGGGTACAAGAAATGGCAAGACGGGACCCACAGATTCTGCTCATGCACAGATGATGCTCCCAGATCTGCTACCTTCCGCTGAGCAGGGGGTGCACTGCACAGCTCTATGGGGAGCTAGTCATCACCCAGTCATCAAAAACATGTTTAATTATTGTAACCATTTCCCAGCAAAAGTCATCCCAGGCAGTGAGCCTTAAAGAAAGGGATTTTCCCCTGATTTGCACAAAGGCAACTTACAGGTCAAGGATGACCTCACAGTCATGTACTTGCCTCTCTGTATAACTAGTGCAGCTTCAGGGCCATAGAATACACTGAATGATAACTGAGCTGTAATGGACCTCATTCAACCAAAGCTCTTTGGTCTTACATTCCAGGTCTCCCAACTGGGCCCTGCCTACCTTCTCAGTTTTATCTCATTGATAGCAAACTCACATCCTCCAATCCAGAATATCTGGCCATCTCTCTTCTCCAAACCTGGCCTCCTTCATTGCTTTCTCATTCTAGGGCCTCAGTAAACACTTCTCATAATTCCCTTCATCTGGTCACTCACTGGTCCTCTTATGTCTCCAACTTCAAACTCTGCCCATTCTTCAAGGGTCAACCCTCTGGTCCTAAATCATTCCATATCTTTTTTTTTCAAATGGAAGACATAATTTCTTCTTTTGAACTCTCATGATCACTTTGCATTTTTCTCTTGTTATTCTTGCTTTCGGTTTTTAATTATATATGTCTTACCTCCTAGGTTGTAGGTTTCTTGAAGAAAAGGTTTCAGGCTAGTTCATCCCCAGCCAGCATGTAGAATGTCCTTTTCCCTTAATAAGTATTTGTGAAATGAATAAACCAAAGAAAATGGCAGCATGATCTATACACAGATTCTTAACCTTATCTGATGAAAAACCTCCTTTTTATATAACAGTATCTTGTATCTTACTGTATTGTCTGGAAATGATTATATAATCTAACTACACACATAAAGTTTAAGCAAATCAAAATGTCCTAATTAAAACCCAAAGGATAAATAAGACGATTTCTGATCAAAAAATAATGTGTTTCTATATATAAAGGCTTAGTTACAACTGCAAATGAAGAACATAATGACAATGAGCCTTCTTATAATTAATGAATAAATTTTGGTTTAAGAAAGCATTCAACCATCACTGACTCAATGGACATGAGTTTGACCAGATTCTGAGAGATAGTGAAGGGCAGGGAAGCTTGGTATGCTGCAGTCCATGGGGTCACAAAGAATTGGACACAACTTAGCAACTGAACAGTAACTTTCCTTTATATTTGACATTTTTAAAGAAGAGTCAAATAAGTCCAGATAAAAGGTCAGTTTTCATTCCAATCCCAAAGAAAGGCAATGTCAAAGAATGCTCAAACGACCGCACAATTGCACTCATCTCACACGCTAGCAAAGTAATTCTCAAAATTCTCCAAGGCAGGCTTCAGCAATACGTAAACCATGAAATTCCAGATGTTCAAGCTGGTTTTAGAAAAGACAGAGGAACCAGAGATCAAATTGCCAACATCTGCTGGATCATCGAAAAAGCAAGAGAGTTCCAGAAAAACATCTACTTCTGCTTTATTGACTATGCCAAAGCCTTTGACCATGTGGACCACAATAAACTGTGGAAAATTCTGAAAGAGATGGAAATACCAGACCACCTGACCTCCCTCTTGAGAAATCTGTATGCAGGTCAGGAAGCAACAGTTAGAACTGGACATGGAACAACAGACTGGTTCCAAATAGGAAAAGGAGTACGTCAAGGCTGTATATTGTCACCCTGCTTATTTAACTTATATGCAGAGTACATCATGAGAAACGCTGGGCTGGAGGAAGCACAAGCTGGAATCAAGATTGCCAGGAGAAATATCAATAACCTCAGATATGCATATGACACCATTCTTACGGCAGAAAGTGAAGAAGAACTAAAGAGCTTCTTGATGAAAGTGGAAGAGGAGAGCGAAAAAGTTGGCTTAAAGCTCAACATTCAGAAAACAAAGATTATGACATCTAGTCCCATCACTTCATGGCAAATAGAAAGGGAAACAGTGGCTGACCATTTTTTGCGGTTCCAAAATCCCTGCAGATGGTGACTGCAGCCATGAAATTAAAAGACGCTTACTCCTTGGAAGGAAAATTATGACCAACCTAGACAGCATATTAAAAAGCAGAGACATTACTTTGCCAACAAAGTTCTATCTAGTCAAGGCTATGGTTTTTCCTGTGGTCATGTATGGATGTGAGAGTTGGACTGTAAAGAAAGCTGAGTGCTGAAGAATTGATGCTCTTCAACTGTGGTGTTGGAGAAGACTCTTGAGAATCCCTTGGACTGCAAGGAGATCTATCCAGTCCATCCTAAAGGAGATCAGTCCTGGGTGTTCACTGGAAGGACTGATGTTGAAGCTGAAACTCCAATACTTTGGCCACCTGATGCGAAGAGCTGACTCATTTGAAAAGACCCTGATGCTGGGAAGGATTGAGGGCCAGGAGGAGAAAGGGACGACAGAGGATAAGATGGTTGGATGGCATCACCAACTCAATGGACATGAGTTTGAGTAAACTCCAGGAGTTGGTGATGGACAGGGAGGCCTGGCAAGCTGTAGTCCATGGGGTCACAAAGAGTCGGACACAACTGAGCAACTGAACTGAACCGAACTGTGAACATAATAGCTAGACATGGAACTGATAGAGCTGTGCCCTACTGTAGACTTAATATGAACAGCAGTCACAGGGGAGTGGTTTTCTACAGTGATGACCAACTCTTGGTAAGTTTCCAACAAAACAAGGCTCATCTTTCTGTTTAGTTGCACTCTGCAAAATGCACTATTGGGAATATGAAGTAAAATTTTCACATACATGAAAGTGTGGTAAGGCATTTAAAGTCATATAGCCAGGAAATGTTTGTATGGTGTGTGAATGTCTTGTACGTTGTGGAGTGTCTGGCATCCTTGCCTCTAGTGAATTCCTATATCAGCACCCGCTTCCCCAAAAGTTGTGAACACCCAAAATGCCTACATTAAGTTCCAAAGCAGCCCTTATGGGTATGGAACCAGTCAAGTGGAGAATCTCTGGGGTAAAAGAAACAGAACAAGCTTAGGAGTTACAAATGTGAATGGAAACTCAGTTTCTGCTACTCAGTGTAGCCTCAGGCAAGCCACACACTCTACTTATATTTTGGATGACTCCTCTGTAAAACATTTAGTCACTCAGTCGTGTCCAACTCCATGGACTGTAGCCTGCCAGGCTCCTCTGTCCATGGGATTCTCCTCCAGGGAAGAATACTGGAGTAGGTAGCCATTCTCTTCTCCAGGGAATGTTCTCAACCCAGGGATTGAACCTGGGTCTTCTACATTGCAGCTTCTACAGCTTCTTTACTGTCTGAGCCACCAGGGAAGCTCCATCTGTAAAAGGAGGGTAATAAAACCTCCAAGAATTGTTGGGTATCAAATGAGACAGGATCACGAAAGCCTGTCTACAGACCTGCTATAGACCATATGGTCTTGCTTAGAGGCTAATCATCATATCCAGTCCCTGAGTGTCCTGTGTACTGCTTCAGCAGCTCTCAGGGTGACAGGGGTATCCCAGGTCCCAGCATCCTTCTTTGTAGCCCCTTCATCCTCCTTTCTGTCTCCCTCCCTAGGACCACTTTCCTTTGCTCCACCTCAGCTGCTCTCCCCAAGTCCATTCCAAATACTCTGTTAGAAATAAAGGGAGAACAGTCCTGCTTTTGATGAGATACAAACAAGGGTAATATCTGGTTTTCACTGAAGAATAAGAGATTAAATCAGTCCTGAAATGTAAGTGCAGCCATTGCATTTAAAACATCATTACCCCTCTATTATGAGGGACAATATTCAATCTTGGGCCACTCTCCACCTCTCCCCTGTTATGCCCTAGTTGTTCTGCATACACTTGCTGACTTATGATCATTAAGTCATTTTAGTTTGTGTGCAATAGGTACTACTAAGCACCTACTATGTGGACTTCAAGTGCTAACCAGATACATAAGAGTGATGAACAAAAATACACAGCCTTGTTAACCTGTGTGTTGATAGACGTGTTCAATAAATATTTCCTGAAGGAAAGAATGAACACATGTGCGTGCACACACACACCTTTCTCCTTTAGACACCTGTGCATTTAGAAATACATTTTTCTCTTCCCTTACTTGCTTATCTGGTCCTCTCCAATTCACTCCTCCATGGCTAAATCAGTGTGCCATTTTCTGTGAAAACTTTCCTGATTATTTCAAGCAAAGCTCTATCTCCATCCCCTGAGTACTGACAACTCCATTCACACCTGTGTCTCAGCACGTGTCAGTTCATTTTGTGAGTCTGGTTTCACCACCAAACTGTGAACACCTCAGGGACAAGGACACATCTTCTTCATCTTTGAATCCCCAGGAAACAGAACATCATGCAGCACAGAACAAGCATCCCCTGCAGTCTTTCCTGACCACATGGTGACCAGTGGGAACCCTGCCAACATTCTCCCAAGACATCCCATGGTAACGCCACCCCTAGCATCTTCACTCAGGAAAGCTCATTAAAATGAAAGTGAATAATGACGACAGTGGAACAGGGATAATACTGAATCTGCTCTCATACGTATGAAAGGAAATCATTTATAAACTTTGAGATTGCTTTGGTCTGTTTGCTGCTGCTGCTGCTAAGTCGCTTCAGCCGTGTCCGACTCTGAGCGTGCGCTTAAATTTCATATGCTGGAATTCTGATGGCATTAATATTAGGAGGTGGGGCCTTTAGAAGGTGACTAGGTCATGAGGGTGGAGCCCTGATACATGAGATTAGTGCCCTTATAAAAGAGGCCCTAGAAAGCATCCTCCCCCTCTTCCACCATGAAAGGACACAGCAAAAAGAAAAAAAAAAGAGAGAGAAAACGGGCTCTCACCAGATACCAAATCCTGGGGCCAGGATCCTGGACTTTCCTGCCTCTAGAACTGTGAAATAAATGTTTGTTGTTTATAAGCCACCTAGTTGATAAGGTTTCTGTTTTAGGAGTCCAAATACTAAGAAAAACATGTAATTATTTGTTGTACCTTACTAGCACCAAGGACTTTGGATGAGACTATCTGGGTTTGAACCTCAGCTCTGCCATTTGAGAACTGTATAAATTGTTTGGGCCTCAGTGTTCTCATCTGTCAAATGGTGCTAATAATAGCACATCATAGAATTGTTGTGATGTACATAATATGCATAAAATGGTGCACATAATAGTGACAAATCAGTGCCAGCTAAACTAAGTGAACAAGCAAAATCCACTTGTGACTGGCAACAGAATGTGGTATTATCTGGAAAAGCTGAATCAGACCACTGCCCTCTATCCCGAGAAACAAACTTAACTTTAGGCTCCTGCAATATTTATGATTTTTAATAGCACACATAATAATAATATGGTAGAATAAAATTGTAAATGAGGAGAGAAGAAAGCTAGTGAGTTTCCCTGGAAAGACATAGGATTTGGATTTGGAAGGTCTGATTTGAGTTTCCAGTCAAATCAGGAATAATCCCAGAATTTCAGTTTCCTTATTTGTGAAATGAAGATGACATCATTCCTGCATTGGTCTGCTTTGAGGACCTAGTAACATACTAACATGAAATCATTTCTACTCCTAATTTGCTATTGTTCCTACTATTACTAGTAACAGTGAGCTATTTATGACATTTTCTGCATTCTCGCTGATACTTTTGATATATTAGCAATACCTAGATATCTGAACATATGGACAGCTTTTGATATTGATTTATTTCCTGCAACATACTAATAATAAAATTTACTCACATAAGGATTGGGATCAAGAAGCCCTTTGAAATTCAAGACAAGGTGTAAATTGCTGCAAAAGGTCTCTTTAATTGGGATCAAAACATTTTTGACAGCTTTTGGATTTTTAAAATTCTAGCTATTGTCACGTTCTGCTAATGTTTCTTTTCTTGGTTTTGAAAAAACACAGCACAGCCAAGCTTGAACAGGAACACTTCTGACATGATAAACAACTAAAATTTGTCATTCCAAATGAAAAAGACCCAGTTTTCCACTTCTTTGATAAGTAGGACAAAACACCACTGAGACTCTTATTCTGCAAAATTCAGTTGGGTCCCTGCTGGGCAGTGACAACAGTTTAGTAAATTGTTCATGCTCAAAACCCTCCAGTTATCTGAAGATAAGTCACATCCAATACGGATGGATTTAAAGGAGAAACAGACTATCAAAACTAGTCTGGGGAATCGACTAAGATGTGACTTTGGTCAACACCTCATCTTCTACTTGACTTCCTTCTACAACATCTCCATCATATGACTGTTGCTTGAATCCTCCAAGCGATGGTATACTCACTTGCACAGAAGGTGGTCCATCTCAACACTGAATAGCTCTGATTTGTGGGAAACTCTTCTTCCTCACAAACCGAAACTGCTTCCTAGAAACTTCTATCACCAAGTCTTGGTTCTGTTCCCTGAGTCACACAGAACACTGAACAAGTCTTTGGAGAGATCAACCCTACTGATACAGAGTGCCTTGCCCCACACTCACCTTCAGGCTTAAACGTTCAGCCCTCTCTACCAGTCTTCCCTAGACTTGTGTTAAGACAAATTAACAAGCTATGGTCGCAAAAGCCCTAAGGTAAGAGCTTAAGGTAAGTCGGCAGACTAAGTCAGACAGATAACATTTAATTCTGCCTTCATCCTGAATCTCCACTAGGATATGACATTTTTTCCCCCCACAAAGCCAAATGGCTTTGAGCTGAAATGATGATTTTTCGGGTATTTTTTTTGTGTGTCCAAAGAAAGAATCAAAAATCACATTTCAAGGTTTGGTGGTATCTTTCTCTGGGGCCAGTTTAGCCACCCTTGAGTGAGGATTTAGATAAAAGTGGAGAATATAAATTACCTCTATTCATTAGCTAAAGTTTGGTGATTAGGACTATTTGATGGTGGGGTACATGATGGAATAGCAGGACCCCAAAACACAAGAATAAAAAGTAAGATAGGCAAGATAAAGTATCTGACACTCTAACTCTGTCATTTCTGTCCCTTTGGTGATGCCAGTGTCACGGTGATGGGCAGGTGTGGACTTGGGAAGAGACTGGAGATGACGACATATATTGGGGTATATGAATCCTTGTGAAAGTATCTCTCAGTTAGGCATGATCCACATTACTTGGTTCCCTCCCATGAAGAATAATAAAGGATGAATAATATCCTCCAAGTTTCTACAATTCCAAAGCTCTCTGCCCGCTGTGTGTTACCCAGGATCCCATGAGGCCATGGCGTGTCTGTGCTATTACTAATCAGGAGTAACTTTTCTTCAAGAAAATAATTTTTTTTACTATTAAATTATCATCCTACTAACCTTATGGTCTCTTAATATGAGTCAGAACAAAGGGGCAAATTTTGTAATGCAAAATGACAAGGTTAAGTAGCTTGGTTAATTGAGTACTGTTTATACATTGCTTGATAAACTACCTGTGAAGTTCATAGGATGTGATAAGTGGAAGTATGTTAGAAGCTATAAAGCACTGAGTGAATAAAAGAAAATTGTGTCCATCTGACTCTTGCTCTCTGGACAAAACAGATCATAAAAAGCTTTTCTCTTTTTCCCTTACCATCAACGAACAGGGTCAACAATGCTAGGCAAGTCCTGGGGATAAACCTAGGAGCTAATTGCTGCCAGGAGGTGGATGAAAATACAAACCACATCTTCAGTGGGTTCAACACACAGATCAGCCCTTACATTTCCTCATCATGCAGTGATAGATTTTTTTTTAACATTGAAAACTCCATTTATTCTTTTTGATGACACCAATTGCAAGGTGCCACAGGTTCAATTCAAGAGAGTCTGAATGCTTTGACCAAGTCAAAAGACCCCCGTACATCTCCCTCTAGGACGCATGTCATTAAAGTTGCCAACACACAGGAAATTTAACTTAAACTGCCACATTACCCACTGCTCTTCAGAGCACATCAATCTCCCATTGCATTACCAGGACTGTGTGACACTTTTATCCCAATTACACTGTAAGAAACGCGGTGCAGTCATACTGTGGCCAAGTCAGGGAAGGGCCTCCCTTTGATGAACGATCACAGTTGATCAAGTTTGTCAGCTGCTTTATGTGTTTTTATGCTTGTTTGATATTCCTGCCTAGAAGAGCGGAGGCTTTTAAGGGCACATCTGTCAATGGATTCAATTTCACCATGCCGTGTGATTCTTTTACTTACCCCTGTCTTCTCATCAAAGATTTTGATTCCTCCAAAGGAGATGGTTAAAAAGATTTTCTGTTTGTGTTCTCCTTTGGAACGAGCGCCAGCAACAACGCCCTGTTGAAAAGAAGGATGTGGTTTTTACTTTAGTGTTTTCATTTGAAAATTCCCTCTGGTCCCAAAGGCATGTCAGATACCATGAACCAATGCCACCAATCATGCACACTCTTTTTCCTCCCCACTTCCATACTACCTTTCCCAATGCGCTTGCATCCTCTTGATGTTTTAGGGTAACACTTGTCCTCACTGCTCAAAAATTGTATAAACAAATATCTGAACTTAGATTCATTGGACAAACCAAGATTTACAGAGTGCCTACTTTGTGCCTAGATAGTCGGCTCAGAATTTGAGATCCTAGGATAAACACAATATGGTTTTCTTGTTAAGATCTTTTCTGGGTTTTGTATTAGATATGGTTTTAACCTTTTAAATAAAGATGAGTCATGGGATATGTTCCTAAATGTGATTTTAATTTCATACTTCTGGAAAAAACTTTTCATATGAATTAATTACAGAGATTAAAAAGAAAAGAAAAAATATTGCCAGACTGCATGTCTCAAGTCTGTTTAGAAAAATGTGATCGTCATCTGCCTATGGCTTGAGTTTTTACCCACACATTTTGTTATGTTCTACCATTTTCCCAATCATTCTTGTGCTTTCAAGAAAAGCACCTACCAAGAGCTTCTATTCCTCAAAAACATGTTTCCCCACTTCACCAATTTTTTTTGTAAAATACTGAAGATATGTGTATGAGTCAATTAGAAGGTAAATGTCCCAAAGGTGGGTATGTTACTCTGCTCACTACTCTCTCTCTAGTACCTAGGACAGTCCCTGGAGGGTGGGAGGCACTCAAGAGATTATTCTGATATGAATGTGCTATCAAGAGTCCCCTCCAAAGTTGATATGATGCAAGTTAAGAGTAAAAACACTTGCTTCTTAAATTAGCCTCTGTGGTGGCCAATTATAGGCAAGTACAGGCTTCCCTTGCGGCTCAGCTGGTAAAGAATCTGCCTGCAATGAAGGATACCTAGGTTTGATCCCTGGGTTGGGAAGATCCCTTGGAGAAAGGAAAGGCTACCCACTCCGGTATTCTGGCCTGGAGAATTCTGTAGACTGTATAGTCCTTAGGGTTGCCAAGTCAGATACGACTGAGAGGCTTTCACTTTCACTTCACTTTTCACAGGCATCATACTAGGTAGGGTACAACTCAGAGGATGAGGACATTCAAGGGCTTTATGCTCAAGGACTGTTGCAGACTCTGCATTAGGTGTTTTGAAGTTTCTAACCCCTTCATCCCTTCTAGCTTCCACAGAAGGGGAGATTAAGTCCATCTTTCACCAGTAATCATGCTGGGCTTTTTTCAGAGTAGGAAAGTCTAAAATAATAATGATTTCACATTCCCAAGAGAAAAAAGTCCTTTGTGTTGTTCTCAGCACAGCATGTTATGGAACTGAGTCAGCGGTATGACCAGCACAAGGAAGGGGCACTCTCTTAAGGTTGTGTGATTATACTCACTTTGGGTACTGGAAATAGTCTATGGAATCGAAACATCTGGATTATACTTCTGGCTGTGATCTTGGACAAATGACTTAACTCCTAGCTCTACTTCCTTGAATGTAAATACTTCTCTTGCATGTTTGAGAAAATGAAAACGCATGGAAAGTACCTGGTACAGTGCTCGGTACACTGTAGGATGTCATAACCAACCCTTAGCATTTGTGGTCCGGTTTCTGTTTGGGAACTAGTAACAAGAAATTCACTCCCTCGGGAGTCACCCATTCATCCTCAGGCACCTCTGACATACAGATATCCAGAATGTTAGAGTCACAGGAAACCTTCAAAGTAATCAGTCTAAATTTCTCAACTGACATTTTCTTATCAAAAAATAATGTTCGATAAGCTGGGTAGACAGTTCCAAGATGGTACAGAGAACTGGTTAGAAAGTTGAGACCACACATCCACTTTCAAGACTCTTGGTGCAAGAGTCATTACTTCCTTACATCTCTCTTCTTTCTCATAAGCCCAAATCTCTCTCCTGTAATCCTACCTAGTGTTCCTCTTTTGACTTTTAGGGATGTACCCACTGACATAAGATCCCTCCTCCAATGACTGCCCTTTACATAGTTACAGGGTTACTTACTCCAACCGAAGCCCTCTGTGTCTTCAACCCCTCCTCCTGTTCAAAGGTCTCTAGATTCCTCAATGTGCTGCTTGCTTTCCCATAAATTCACTGAGAGATGGTTTTATGGCCATGGGAGAAGGCTCAGAGTATGCTTTTGCAATCCCAGGGGTAGTTCTTATTTCTCTTCAGTGTCACCCAAGCAAAGATGCTGTCTCTGACCCTGCCACCCTCCACTCCAAACTGCATCTGATCTTTCTCCCTGAATCTTTTTCCCTTATGGTTCCCTCTGGCATACTGTATATTCATTTGTTGACTGCCTCTGTCCAATAGGACAAAAGCTCAACAGGCACAATGGGAACTCTTATTCATTCTGTGTGCCCAGTGCCAAGAATGGAGACTGGAATAAAAAAGGCACTCAAACAAGTGAAGTGACTCTCCCCTCACTCGAGTAGTGAACAATATAGGTTTTGAATCTATGAAAACCTTGACTTTGAAATCTGTGTTCTTAGTTTGATTTGGAGAAAAGTAACTGATGCTGCCATCCCTCTGCAGCCTGACCTTCAACTTCAGGATCCAGAAGCACACAAAAGACAGAACAAGAAGTAGTCCTGTTATAAACAGAGGCATTGGAAGGACTGTGGCAATGGGCAGGGAGCCTCTCTTTCTTGTTTGAGTCCTTCCAACGTGAAGATATCACAGTTCCTCTGGTCATAAAGAGTAGCTTCAACGACCCCATCTCCGAAACAGTCCTAACAACCCCCAGCTCTTGGAATTACCTAACATCAAACAGCACTAATTCCCAACACACAGTGATGCTGACTAGCTAATGCTCCCCTTCACTTCTTGTTCCAAATGGTTCCAAGAATTCCCTGGCAGAATGTGGCTGCAGATAAAGAGGGATGGAAAGAGCATGTTTGAGAGCATTTCTGCTTGGGACTGCTGTGATACAGCTTCCCAGGACAAATACAAAAGAGGAGGATGCACGTGGTACAATCTTTGGGGAAAATAAACTCCGATTTTACTAAGCACATTTCTCCTGTGAAACACAACCCTGAGTCAAGCCCTGAAAAAACTACTCGAAGTCCAAGTAAGTCTGCTGCCAGACAGCCTGCCGCAGGGTCACACCTCCCCATGGTGTTTTGTAGAACTGACAGAGGATCAGGTGACAGGCCTGGTTGGAGAATTAGAAGATACAGATGTAGGTGTCTTTTGGGGTTTCTGTGTTTAATATTAGCCACCTGGCCTACAAAGTCATTGTTGGGAACCTGGAAATGAGAGTCAGGTGTTTTCTGGGTAGCTACCAAGTGGAAGGAGTTCTCTTACATGTGGCATAATTTAGCTCACCCCACAATCCTAGGAAGGAAGAATTACCTCCCTTATTTTACATATGACAAACAATAAGGTCAGGGGGTCAAGTGACTGCCCCAAACCTCAAGGGACTAAAAAGACATAGAGGGAATTCCAACAGCAATTTTTTGAATTTCAATGTTAGGGTCCCTTCCTATGGAAGGGTTCTATGGGGTAGCATGGATGAAAAAAAGGTGGAACCCCCAGCTTCCAGATGCAGTAGTGAAGGAGAACTCAAAGTGCGATTACTCGTACTTTTAACTAGAGCAACTGACCATCACCACTGGTACTAATCCTGATACTGTGAAGCGACGTCATGTGCTGGGCGCTGTGTGGAACGACTGATGCAGGCATCTCTGAGGGAGTCACACCGAGGCAGCATCTTATTGGAGGAATGTATACACACAGACGGGGTCAGGCACACCAGGCAGGATGGACCTGTCCAGTCAGGGATTGCCATGAGAGTCCGAGAACTGAAACCTCATGCAGCGGGGTGCATGCCTGTGATGGGATGACTGTGACCCCCAGGGAACACGTCCAGCAGGCGAGCCCACACAACAGGCTGCAGGCCTGAAGCGCTGAAAATCTAGAACGATATTCCAGAAAGATCCATAAACTAAACCTGGTCTCCAATCTCAGCCCTAGTTGTTAAATCAGCTCTGCAGTCTCTGGGGGAAAACTCATTGTAAGTTTCACTTTTTCCCAGTTAAGAAGGGAATACAGATATCTTCCTCGCTTTATACCCAGAGACTGGCCCCTGAGCTCTGCACTTTCAGGTCCTCTGAGCATCCCGTCCTCTGGATTCCACCAAAGAGGGCACAAACAGGATGTCAGAGCGGGGGAAGGAGAGAGGTCCAGGTGTTTCTTTCTGCTTCCTTCCCACCCCTGTTCTACAATGTCCAGCACTAGCTATATTTTTGTTTGGCAAGGGGACTTCCTCCTCAACCCCACCTTCCCTGGGTTCCAGTTAATACATCTCTCGTTGGGGTGGGAACAGCTTCCTACTGTTTCTAGTTTCTGGTGCCTCACCAGCCCGTTTGCTACCTTAACCTGGCCTACCCTGCATGACTTGCTCCTTCATTAAAGTGTCCTTATCTGACCTAGCTGGGGTGACTGTTTCCTACAGGACCTTGACTAACAGATTCACTTCGGGCTCTGCAATCAGTCCTCCAGGCACTGTCTTTATGAGACACCATTTTGCCCAATACCTCTAAGAGGTGAGTACTTTGTAAGTTAATGATATGGGGCTACTGTGTAGTAGCTTACATGTAGGGGTTTAAAAATCTAGCTGGGCAACTAAGATACATTTCAGTGCAGATACAATACAGAATAGAAGGAAGCACTTAACAATATCCTATCAAACACGAGACATCTGGAGATCTGGGTATGAATTCTGGGCTTATTCCAGATTAAAATGAAGGCTCTGGGGCAAATCCTATAACTTCCGCGAGGCTCAGATTTCTTACTTACAAACAAGGAGGCTAATAGCTACCTCACAAGATCAAAAGAGATAATATATATAAAAGTGCTCTGTTGACTAAATTAAAATAAAATGACAATGAAGCTTCGCCGGTAGACAGGCAATGGCTCACGCAAACTCACATTATGAATCCCCTCTTAAATCTCTATAATCCAAGAGAAAAACTTCTACAACAGGCACCAGCGTCAGAGAGTATAGCAAACAGAATTTTTTTTTTTTAATTTCTCATATGGCCTGATATGAACAAGTGGGCCTTTTTGCAAGGCTAACAGACATTTTTTACTTCTTTGTCTTTCTTTCCTGGGCCAGTAGCCAAATGGAGAATCGATCATTTATGTTTCTGTGCTTCCTAAAGAAACACCACTGGGAGCGGAAATGTCAACATTCTTCTCTGCAACTTGCAAATAATGAAAGACAGTTGTCTGGAAACCAAGAACTCTCCTCAAGTTCAGAGCATCTGGCAGGAGTGTGTTATGGTCAGACCAAGCCTCAGGGGTTTGGGGACCGCTTGGTTACAAGGGGTGACAGGTGGGACACTTTACTGCAGGTAACCAAGACACACACACACACACCCACCCACCCACCCACCCACCCACCCACGAGCTTAGCAGTCATAACCAGGCTGGTCCAGCTAGCTTGTGTGAATGTTAATCTTTAGGGAGAACTTCAGGGCACACAAGCCAACTCCTGCCTCACACCCGCTGAGACCTCTATGCTTCTACGGAGGCAGATGGCCGATAAGGTGGTCTGTGACCCACGCCTGCTGAATGCTATCAGGATGCTGAATGAGGATGCCTCAGCCTCTTTCTTGTCCTCAGCAGACTTGTAGCTGTGGGTGAGAACCAGTCCCTGGAGATTTTCTTGATGTCTTTTAATTCATGTTTGTCAAAAGCACATCTTCACCTGCCTGGCCTCATACTCAGTAAGGACCAACTTCACCAAGAATTAAGGTCCTGGCCTTTATCCCCATCCTTGATTAGAGTCTCAGTGGGGAAGTAGGCTTGGCACAGTCTCCTCTGGGTTCTCGCTCTGAAATCCACCTGCTGGTAGAGAGGGTGAGTTCTGATGTGATCTCACACCTGGGTCACAGTGCTGCTCTAGGCAGTGGGGGTGACAGGGAGGGCCGCAGTCAGCCAGCTGCCCCACAGGCCCACTGACCAGCCTGTCTTCTTCAAGGATGCCCTGTGGCTGTGTAGCTGTGTCATGTCTTCCAGACCAGCATTTATCAGTCGTAAAGCTGAAATTTAGAGTTCTTCCTGTTGGACTCCTTTGTCTACTTATCACCCAGATTTGAATTTGGCAGAAGAAGGGGGCTCATTATTAGACTCTCCTAAAATCTCATAACATCGTTTAATTATTCTTTTCATAAAAAGATACATTAACCTCTTCCAAGGAGGCAATCTGTGAACTCGTGATTTTAACATCTTTTATACATTTTCTGGTATGCCTTCTGGTAGATTTATAAATATTAAAATAAAATTTGCTTTGTAACAGCTTAAAAAATAAAAAGAAAGTAATGGATACACAGTTTAGAAAATTAAGAGTTTTTAAAAAGAATGATTCCTATAGCTAGACTACAAGGAGTCTTAGAATCTGATACACATGTTGAAATAAACCATTGAGAAAATGTGTACAATATAAACAAAAATAATAACTGTGCCTTATTAAACATTTATCAAAAAAAAGGTAAAGAATTCATTTTATAGACACTGTCCCATATAATATTACTAGGCACTTGGCCAGCCTTTTTTTCCTTCCCTTTTTCTTACATTTAAAAAATTATATTTACCAAGTTGTATCCTCAGGGACTACTTGAAAATATGAAAAAAATGTATATGATGTATATTATTAGGTATGGAAGAAAACAAGATATGAAACTATAAATGGTCATTCCAATTACACTACATATATGCATATGATTGACATATATATACACAAATGTATATAAAAATACAAAGATTGTTAATAACACAAAAATGTTGATACTGATTTTCTTGGTGTAGTGTGATTGTAAGTTAATTTCCCCTCTTACACTTTTCTGTAGTTTCAAACTTTTTACACAGCATTTTTTTTGAATTCTATAATCAAAAAAGGAATTAAATTATAGACCTTAAATGTATATGATACTTATAGATTTCTTGTTAAATAATTTTTCTAATATTTTATATTACTTTTTTTTTAAAAAAAAAGAAGCATAGACTACATAGAGACTGGAATCTGGGAACAGACAATACATGATTTTGTATGTTTTTAAAGGTTACTTAATAATATAATTTTCTTATTTTGTATATTAAAATGTTTCCCAATTTCTTAGATTTCTCAAGGAAAGGCTTCTTTAAAGCATTTAAAATCAGAAATCTCTTTGTGCTATCTCCAAATACCAATATCTAGTTACACATCACTTAAAAAACATTTTCCCTTTATTATAAGGTATGTGGGGAATATTAATAAAAATTACAAGGAGACCCACCTCCCAGAATAATGGAAATAAAAGCAAAAATAAACAAATGGGACCTAATTAAACTTAAAAGCTTTTGCACAACGAAGGAAACTATAAGCAAGGTGAAAATACAGCCTTCAGAATGGGAGAAAATAATAGAAAATGAAGCAACTGACAAAGAATTAATCTCAAAAATATACAAGCAGCTCAATACCAGAAAAATAAATGACCCAATCAAAAAATGGGCCGAAGAACTAAACAGACATTTCTCCAAAGAAGACATACAGATGGCTAACAAACACATGAAAAGATGCTCAACATCACTCATTATCAGAGAAATGTAAATCAAAACCACAATGAGGTACCATTTCATACCAGTCAGAATGGCTACGATCCAAAAGTCTACAAGCAATAAATGCTGGAGAGGGTGTGGAAGAAAGGGAACCCTCTTACACTGTTGGTGGGAATGCAAACTAGTACAGCCACCATGGAGGACAGTGTGGAGATTCCTTATAAAACTGGAAATAGAACTGCCTTATGACCCAGCAATCCCACTGCTGGGCATACACACTGAGGAAACCAGAAGGGAAAGAGACACGTGTACCCCAATGTTCATCACAGCACTGTTTATAATAGCCAGGACATGGAAGCAACCTAGATGTCCATCTGCAGACGAATGGATAAGAAAGCTATGGTACATATACACAATGGAATATTACTCAGCTTTTGAAAAGAATGCATTTGAATCAGTTCTAATGAGGCAGATGAAACTGGAATCTGTTATAGAGAGTGAAGTCAGAAAGAAAAACACCAATATAATATATTAATGCATATATATGGAATGTAGAAAGATGGTAACGATCACCCTATATGCAAGACAGCAAAGGAGACACAGATGTAAAGAACACACTTTTGGACTCTGTGGGAGAAGGCGAGGGTGGGATGATTTGAGAGAATAGCATTAAAACATGTATATTATGATATATGAAATAGATCGCCAGTCCAGGTTTGATGCATGAGACAGGGTGCTCAGGGCTGGTGCACTGGGATGACCCTGAGGGATGGGATGGGGAGGGAGGTGGGAGGGGGGTTCAGGATGGGGAACACATGTACACCCGTGGTGGATTCATGTCAATGTATGGCGAAAAGCACTACAATATTGTAAAGTAATTAGCCTCCAAAAAATAATAAATAAATTTTAAAAAATTACAAGGATGAATAAAATCAGTTTTATTAACATAAAATCTTTTACCATATTCATCATATGGTAGGATATAGAAAAGTTATTAAAAAATTAAGTAGAAAAATCTATAACATTGAGTGACTGTAGGATTTGATGATTTGGTACTTTTATTTTTGTTGGAACCACACAATGAAGATACAATTGAATTAAATGTGGTCTGTTTTTATCATATCAATAACTGCAAAACATGGAGTAGCAAAACACATCCACATAGGAGATGCTTAATAAATATTTGCTAAATGAGTGACATATCCTCCCAATATATAAATGCAGTGAGTCACCAGGATACTAAGTAGTACAGCAGTATGTGAAGAAATAAAAATAGGTTTACCAGAGTGATTGTACTCATCTTTCCCTCTCAGTCATATCAAATGTGCACTGTTTAAAGCAAAATGTTGGCACAGTACCTTGAGCTTCATCATCGAGTCTTGGCATAACTTGTCTCCCCGAGCTGCGGAAACCTCATCAATTCCAATCAGTTTGGCCTTGTACCGGACCCCTTCACCTTTAAACCTCTTTATCAAAGTGGCTTCACTGCGATCCTGACCTAAAAAGAAAGAAAAGCAGGATTTGGATATGTAGGTGTTCAAGACCCATGGACTTTAAATATCCACAGTTCCAAGACTGGTTCTCTGGTTTACCTAAGTTCAAGGAAAGTCAAATCATTGGATCACATACAAAAGAATGATGACACTCCTGGATACAAATTCTGGCTCTATCCTTCCAAATCCTCAGGAAGATTACATAATTTTCTCTAACATTGTATTTTCTCAGGCAGAACAAAGAAAAAAATGAAAAAGTAACCAACCACAAAGTGGCATTAAGATTAAAAAGAGCCAGATAACACATATAAAATACCTAATATGGAGTCTGATGCACACTAGATTGTCAACAAATGATCATTACCCACTACAAGTTTATGTCTGACACCCTTGTTAGAAAAGTATTAGCCCTGAGTCTCTCTGGTATTTCCAGCATTTAAAATGACTTTGGCCAGGGTCCAAGACCCTCCTTACACCCAATTCTATGGGCCGTTTTATAACGAGGCTCCAGAGTAATTGTTTTGTATCAAGTAATGACCCAGGGTCAATTATCAAAGAATGGTTTTACAATATCTCTTCTGTTAACTCATGTGTTCACAGAAATAAGCTTCCACACTCCTTGGTACGGTGCCCCCATAACTTGCAGTGGGATTTCCCTGTAATTATTAGCATAATATTTTGCTAAGACACATCAACCAGAAGTTCAAACACATTCACATAAAATAAAGACAGCAAAGTTACTGTGAACAGACCATGTGTTTCTTGTGAGATGTTTCATAAACTTTATTTCCATTCTTCACAACTCAACCATATCCAGCTCCCAGATGAAGGTCACGGAATTAAAATAGCTTGTCCATATTCACACAGTCAGAAGAAACAGAATATATAGGAATTTGAATCTCTAACTTCATCAAATGTCCATCAGAGGAGTCACAGGTTGGGGCATTGTTCCGTGGTTCTTTTTTCTTTTTTTGGGGGGGGGGTCACATATGGGATCTTAGTTCCCTGATCAGGGATCAAACCTGTACCCTCTGCACAGAGTCTCAGCCACTGGACCACTAGGGAAGTCCCAATCATGCGGTCCTTAAGCCTGGAATGCCATAGGTTTCTGATATTCATCTCCTGGAACATCATGGACTTCAGCTTCTGATACCTCCTCCATCATGCCTTCCTTCATCAGTTGGAAATTTAGAGCTAAGGATATCAGAAGTAATTCAGCCCATTTCTCTCTATCTACATGATGCACATATTGAGGCCCTTCCATTAAGTGGGGCTGAGAATTATTTGAGGACATACTTAAAAAAAAAAAAAACCCACAACAGTAATAGCTAACCACTGTATTATGCTTTTCTATTGATAGAACACAGCATGCATTTCATTCATTTATTCATTCATCCCTTACTGAGCAGCATCTCTGTGCCAGATGCTATTACTCACTGGCAATAGATGAATGAGACAAAGTCTATGCCCCTAGAGGCTTAAGTTTTTGATGACTGCAAACAAAAATGTGTAGTGTGTTATGCTAGGTATACAAGAAGGCAAAAGCTTTACAGCCAGACATCCTCATGTCAAATCACGGCTCTCACTCGTAAGTCAACTAAGCTGTGTGCTGAGCCTCCATCTCCTAATTATTGAATGAAGATTAAATACTCACTTTCAGAGTTATTATGAACAGTAACTTACATGAGATAGCACGTGAATAGCATGGATTCACATGGTAAGTTCTCTATACACGGTAGCTGCCACCCCTGTTATCAGCTCAGTAAAAGAAGCACCTAGAAGATACAATTCTGAGAGCAGGAGAGCACAGAGAAGGGGTGTCTGCGGAGTTAGTTCTGGACCTGTCGTCCCCAAATCCCACTTGATATTTTTTCCATCACACTATTGCTGACTCCTGGTATATTGAAGTCTCTGAATTAATTCCATTAAGCAAATATAACACATGGATGATTTGTCTGAATGTGTAATCAATGTAAAAATTAAGCCTCTGGGATCAGTGAGGGCAGATGTCAGAAACTAAAGCTAAGAACAAAAAGAATAACATTTGCCATGATACACCCTATACTGACATCTAGCTGTGGGCACTGCAGGTCACCTCTCCCTGCATTGTTAAACAATATTTGGTAGGAGTGGCCTATGGTTTGATCTATTTCTTGGGAAGTTTATCTTACTCTTTCTTCAATTCCTGACACTATTTCAATCACTAATGACATCTCTTTGACTATCTGGAACTTCCTCTAAAGTTTAACTATAATGGCAATACCAGGTAGTATTTATCATGTTATGTACTGCATATTATATGCCTCAATTTGTTTAGTCCTTAAAATAATCCTAGAGGTAGGTACTGTTACTCAGATCCTACAGACGAGGATCTAAATTGAAGGTCTGAGAGGCCAAGCAACTTGTACAAACTCACTGAGTGGGACCTGAACCCAGATCTGTCTGATGCCAAAGCCCATACTTGCGGTTTGCTTATGTTCTATGTCTTCAAGCTTGTTCTCTTAATTATAATGATTAACTATTTCTCATCTATCTGACTTCCCTATAAAAGTGTCAGTCACTCAGTCATGTCCACCTGTTTGTGACCCTATGGACTATAGCCTGCTAGGCTCCTCTGTCCATGGAATTCTCCAGGCAAGAATACTAGAGTGCATAACCATTCCCTTCTCCAGGGGATCTTCCCAAACCAGGGATCAAACCTGGGTCTCCCACATTGCAGGCAGATTCTTTACCATCTGAGTCACCATGGGAAGCCCTTGAGATGATACTTATACAAAAACTCACCTCACCCAAACCTGTTGATCTTTAATATACTGGCAGTATTAAAACACCACTGGAAAGATGGCTTGAAAATGGAACATACACATTCCAGACTCCAGGTCATGTCCCAAAAATGTCCATAAGTCAGATACAAAGACAGCCTTAAGAAACATTTGTCAGGGCACAGAGCTCTGCTGAGGAGCACACTTTGTAAGAGGAGGCAGAGCGAGATCAGGTGAATGAGGGCAGAGATTAATAAGAAAATATTAGGCCATTTAGAGGAAAGTAGAGAGTCCAATTTAGATTAGGACCCAGGGCCAAGCTAATTTGTATGAAGGGCACTTATGCAGTAGATAATCCAGTTTCTCATTAAATGCTCCACCATTAAAAGGGTAATTTTTCATGAGCACATCTTGAGCGAGGTCTCAGATATATAAGTTAAGAAATAAATAACAGATACCAGAGCCATAAGGCTATTCCTTCGGAGGCACATGACTTGAGGGTGTTGAAGGGAGGGTCAACCTTCATACATCCAAAGTCATCATGAATCCCTAGCCTAGTCGGCTGAAAGTACCACTGACCCTCTGTTTTCGGATGGGCAAGAGAAAGGCCATGTGTTTAAGGAAAATCATCTATCATCAGGCATTTATGATATCGGTCACTGAGCCAGAAGTTTCACATGCATTTTTTTATTTAATCTTCATACCTGCTTTTTGAGTTTGTCTTTGTCACGAGCCCTGTTTTATAGAAGATGACACCAATGCCCCAAGCCAAGGGCACTGCCAGAATTTTTTTAGGTAACAGCTTTGTTGAGATTTAATTCCTATACCATTCAATTCACCATTTTAAAGTACACAGTTCAGTGGTTTTAGTACATTCATAGTTATACAACCACCACTGGTAGCTAATTTCATAACATTTTCATCAACCCAGAAGGAAACCTTGTGCTTGTTAGCAGTTATTCCCTATCTTCCCCAAACCCATCAGCCCTAGGCAACCACTAATCTACTTTCTGTCTCTATGGACTTGCTTGTTCTGGAGGCAATTACATTTCACACAAATGGGATCATGTAATATGAGGTCTTTTGTGACTGGCTTCCTTCACTTAGCATCACATTTTCAAGATCATTCAATGTAATAGCATGTATCATTATTTTGTCTTTTTCTTTCTGAATAATATTCCATTGTAAGGATATACCACAACAGTTGCTGGACATTTAGCTTCTATTTCTTTGGTATTATGAATAATACTAAGATGAATTATTTTTGTACCAGTTTTTATATAGTCATATTTTTCAATTCTCTTAGGATTATACCTAGGAGAGAAATTGCTGGGTCATACAGTGACTCTGTTCAGAGAAGGCAATGGCACCCCTCTCCAGTACTCTTGCCTGGAAAATCCCATGGACGGAGGAGCCTGGTAGGCTGCAGTCCATGGGGTTGCTAAGAGTTGGACATGACTGAGCGACTTCACTTTCACTTTTCACTTTCATGCATTGGAGAAGGAAATGGCAACCCACTCCAGTGTTCTTGCCTGGAGAATCCCAGGGACTGGGGAGCCTGGTGGGCTTCCGTCTATGGGGTCGCACAGAGTCGGACACGACTGAAGCGACTTAGCAGCAGCAGCACAGTAACTCTGTTAAACTTTTTGAAGAATTATCAAACTGTTTTTCCAAAGTGGTTCTACCAGTTTAAAATCTCACAAAGTACGAGGGTTCCAACTTCTACAGCAGCTGTTCCTGCCAACATCTCTTATCGTCACTGCTAGTCATCCCAGCAGGGGTTTAATGATATCTCACCATGGTTGTGTTTTGCATTGTCTGTAGGATTAGTGATGTTGAGCATCTTTCATGTGTTCATTGCCCATTTGCCTATCCACTTTGGTGAAATGCCTATTCAAACATGATACGCTGAATTTGACCCCAGGTCTTAGGCAAAATGCCATGCTTTTAACCATTGGGCTATGGGGTCTCCTGCGACCTGTCACAGCACTAACTACTTCTCACTTTGTGCCACAGTCACTTGAGTAGATGTCATATGGAGCCTGTTGTAAATTGCAAGATAGGTTACCGCTAAGACAAGCACAAGTACATACACCTCGCCTGATATTCTCGTATCTTGTCCGAATTAATCTTCTAAGGTTACTGGAAGGATGTGCCATCATCATTCAAGAGGAAGAAACTAAATCCAGAAAGGTGACTAAAGTTATTTCAGTTAGGGCTCAGAACAGAGCCTCATCCTGTGTACTCTGAGGCCTGAGCTCCTCCATGGGGAGCCCTGAGCTCTGGATTCAGATGACCTGAGTTCAAGTCCCAGCTCTCCCACCCCTGCCGTAACTGCGTGGCCTCAGGTAAGTTCCTTTACAATATCTCCCACAGCATCTTTCTCTGTTCAGTGTAGAAAAGAACAGTTGCTCCCATACAGGGTCAACGAAATGCCACACAGACAGTATGTGGGAGAGTGAGGGGCAAACAGTAGGAGGTAATCAATGTTGGCTGCTGCGATCTAGGTGCTCATATTTCCAGTGTGTCTGGGACAGTCCTTGTTTATACCTTATGTCCTGACACTGTTATATAGCACCCTGATTATCCTCAGAAGTGCCCCAGTTTGGATGATGAATTGTGTGGTCACCCTAATTATATTATCACCATCTGTACACTGTACTGCCTCAGCATGCTCTCTGTGCAGGTTCCTGTGGCACCTAGGGGAGTGAAGAGGGTCTCTTCTCCGGTCTGGAAGCCACATTTCAGAAAGAGACACAGATCACTTTACAAAACGTTGAGATGATCAGGACTGTGAATGTCATATGGAGCTGAAGGGAGGAGAAATTGTTTCTGCTTGAAGGGGAGAGGATGAGCAACCACTGCAGAGGTGAGATGACATTTGACGAAGGATGGTAAGAAGCAGAGATTCAACAAATAGAAAAGTAAGGAAGAAGTTTTCTAGAGGAATTAAGATTATGGTAATATTCAAAGACAGGGAGTAGTCATGTTAGACTGAGTGTTTCTCAACCCTAGCTATGTTTTGTTTGCTTGGATTTGTTTCTTTTATTTAAACTTTTATTTTATATTGGAATATAGTTGCTTAATAATACTGTGATACTATCAAATGTACAGCAAAGTAATTCAGTTATACATATACATGTATCTATTCTTCTTCAAATTCTTTTCTCATTTAGGTTGTTAAATAATGTTGAGCAGTGTTTCCTGTAGGTCCTTGTTGGCTATCCATTTTAAATACAACAGTATTTAAAAGTCAATCTCAAACTGCCTATTACTTCCTCCCACCTCTCCTTCCTAGTAACCATAAGTTCGTTCAATGGTTTCTGGTTGGTAAAAAGTTCATTTGTATCATTTCTTTTTAGATTCTGCATATAAGTGATATCATATGATATTTCTCTTTCTCTGACCAACTTAATTCCCTCAGTATTATAATCTCTAGGTCCATCCATGTTCCTGCAAATGGCATTATTTCATTTTTAATGGCTGAGTAATATTCCATTGTATATATGCACATCTTTTAGCCATGTTTTAGAATTATCTTGGCAACTTTTTCAAATACTACTCCATAGATTTTTAGTATATTTATCTGGGGTGACCCTGAACCAATGAATATGCTTGCAAAGTACTGTGTTTAAGCACATAGCTCAAGTGATGCTAACAAAGGCTGGAGGGGCTTAATCAAGAAGAGTTTTAGAAGTCAAGCTAAAGCTTTTGGGCTTCTTCTTTAGCCCACAGGAGCTATTAATGCTATGGTCTGTTATGAGGATTAGATTAAAACAGTAACAATAGTGTAGCAACATTTCCAGAAGTATAAAACTCTCATTGATTCTTTATTGGTTGATAGATCATTCACATTAAAAAATATATAAGTGTATATATATAGATATATGTATGTATTTGTGTGTGTGTGTGTGTGTGTGTGTGTGTAGTGAGTGCTCACTATAAGTTCTAAGGTGCTAGAGATACAGTAGTGAACAAAATATAGAAATATCCCTGTACTTATGGAGCCTACATTCTGGTGGAAAAATCAATAGATTATTCCAGTCATTTTCTAAGTGTAGTTTAATTAAGAACTGCCCATTTAAAACATACACACACCCCACATACACACAAAAAAACAGGGATTCCTAAATCCCACCCATTCAGATACTGAACCTAATGGGAGAGACCCAGTAGATTGAGTTGATTCAGACACTAGTAATCCTGGAAGCTCACCAGGAACAGAAAGGGGTCAAACAGCAACCTTCTTATATAGAAAATTTCCTAGGAGGTGCTATTTCTCAAACTGGGCCCTCAGAATGAGAATTTCAAAACAGAGTTCTGCCATTTAGAACTAATAGTTAGAGACTCTAACCATGGCCAGAACTGTATGGTTGCACTTTGTAGAGCTCAGTTTACTGTTTCACATTAAATGTGATGCTGTCCACATATTTTGAATCCAGAGCCAGAAATTCAGAGAGGTCACGTTGCTTAAATTGATTCATTTAGGTAAGTTTCATGCATTGGAGAAGCAAACGGCAACCCACTCCAGTGTTCTTGCCTGGAGAATCCCAGGGATGGTGGAGCCTGGTGGGTTGCCATCTATGGGGTCGCACAGAGTCGGATACGACTGAAGCGACTTAGCAGCAGCAGCAGCAGGTAAGTTCTACAGTGAAGATTTAAACTCAGGTCTGCCACAGAAGCAGGGTCTCTGCGGATTTTTTTAGTTTTTAAAATCACATCTCTGTCTGTAAAATATTTTTGAGCATACAACTTTAAGATAGGTATATATCAGTATAAATAAAATTAACATCCTTAACATTTCTTACAAAGCCCTGACAAATCTGGTCCCTGTTGAATGCATGGCCTCATTTTTGGACCACACTCCCCTCTATTTCTCACATTCTCACCACAATGGCCTTCATCCTGTCTCTCCAAAAAGCCAGATTCTGAGCAAATGTATGCTGGGCTCTGCAGTTTTACACCTGCTGTTCTTCGGACCTTGAAGCTACTACACCCCCATCCTCATCCTGCCTCATCCCCCTCACCCCTCCCCACTTACCTTTGACACCTGAAGTCTCAGCACAATGCCACATGCCCAGGATTCTCTATCCCAGAAGTCTATCTGGGAGGTCCCCTCTAAAATGTGACCACAGTACTCTCCTGATAAGCCCCCTTCCTTCTTGCAACAAATTAATCTCATTTGTAATCATCTGTTTAAACTCCTCCTTCTCATGCCTCTGGAAGGTCCAGAAAGCCCAGGACTATGTTAAATTTGTTAGCCAAGGTATCCCTGGAAATTGGTGTTTTCCTAACAACAGACACATTTTCACTCAATTCCCTCACAGCATCTGTCACAGCACGGTGGCACCTCAATGACTTTGTCTTCAAGCCTCTTTCCTTCTCTGCACTTTGGATCCCTGAGGATGGGGCTATGTTCTCTGAATATAGCATGGTGCCTGGCAGAGAATGGACCCACAGTTCCCAGCTCTACTGAATAATTGAATACACGAATACCGTTATTTATTTATTCAAAAGAGGCCACTGACTCCCAGAGTCTGGATCACTCTGGGGGAGTGTACAGGGTCACTATAAACCCCTTCCAAACAGACTTTATCTCAAATCCATTGCATGAGCGTGGATCACTAAATCTTCAAGGAATAAAATTCCTAATGGGAGGAAGCAAATGTCACACCTGCAGTTAAGCTTACTGTTGCCTTCACTTCATGCCATTAGGGGAAGAGCATTTCTCAATCTCATCACAACCTGCTCACCTCATAACTGGGAAATGACTCTCTGAACTTAGATGGAGACAGTGCCGAGGACACCCAGGAAGCTCCCTGTTTTGAGCAGGCCTCAAGGATGCTGTCAGGAAGAAGACCACGTCCCTGTGTTAGAGCAGAAGGCACTCCCAGCGTGGAAGTCCCACACTGGGAGTGACCTTGTAGAAACATCAATAAAAACAAGCCCCTTGGCCAGAAGCCTAAATCCCAAAGAAGCAGGCAATTAGCATTTCCCATGACACTGAGGCAGAGAGCCCACAGAATTCACTAGAGTCATAATCCGTCTCTTACACCAGGCTGTTCACTTAGGACGGCTAATGGCCAAATAAACGAGATTTCACACCCAGGACTGTTCTCTCTTTACCTCCCCCACACATCCTAGATGATAATGATCATGGCCACAGAAACCCAGGCAAGAGCCAAGATTGTTTTTTCTACTGTGGGCAGTCTGGCTGTGAATTCTTCTAACTTTTGACAGTTACCGTATTTCTCTGTCTAGCAGAGGTCAACATCAACATATTTCTTATATTAAGCTGAATGTTCAATTCTCTTTTTTAGATACTTAAACACCTAAGGAGGTGTCTTAGTTCAGGCTGCTATAACAAAATACCACATACAAGGTGACTTAAATGGCAGGCATCGATTTCTCCCTGTTCTGATATCTGTGAAGTCTAACAGCAAGGTGCTGGCATACTTGACCCTGGGGAAGGTCCCTCTTTTTGGTTGGCAGATGGCTATCCTCTTGCTGTATCCTCACACAGTGGAGAGAAACAGCAAGTGAGAGAGCTCTGATTCTGTCCTCCTCTTCTTGTAAGGGCATGAATCCCACCAACGGGGCCCCACCCTCTTAACCTAATCAAAACCTAATTATGTCCGAAAGGCCCCACATTCAATGTCATCTCAGAGGTTAAGGCTTCAATACATAAACTTTTGGAGGGTGTTGGGGGAGAAGACACAAACATTCATTCTGTAACAAGAGGCTGGAAGGAGGAAGGAAAAGGGAAAAGCTGGATGACATCCAAAAGCAGGTGTGTCTGTTCCATAGTCATAAACTATTTAATTGAAAATTGAGAACCACCTTGGAGGAAGACTGCATCCCACTAAGAGATGAGGGAATGGAGGTCAGAAGGGAATGGAGGTCAATGGTATTGAATACAAGGCCACGCTGCTAGTGAGGGGCATGGTTGCCTAACTCTGGGATCAGATGGCACTGCAGTAGCTCTGTGCCTACCTGTGTACGTGGGATTCCAGGATAGTCATTTAACTTTTGAGTGTTAGTCTCCATCAGTAGAACGCTACAGTTATTTGTAGTCCTCTCTAGGATACTCCTTATTGCCAAATTCAGACTTAAATTGAAGAAAGTAGGGAAAACCACTAGACCATTCACGTATGACCTAAATCAAATCCCTTACGATTATACAGTGGAAGTGAGAAATAGATTCAAGGGATTAGATCTGATAGACAGAGTGCCTAAAGAACTATGGACAGAGGTTCATGACATTGTACAGGAGTCAGGGATCAAGGCCATCCCCAAGGAAAAGAAATGCAAAAAGGCAAAATGGTTGTCTGGGGAGGCCTTACAAATGACTGTGAAAAGAAGAGAAGTGAAAAGCAAAGGAGAAAAGGAAAGATATACCCATTAGAATGCAGAATTCCAAAGAATATCAAGGAGAGATAAGAAAGCCTTCCTCAGCGATCAATGCAAAGAAATAGAGGAAAACAATAGAATGGGAAAGACTAGAGATCTCAAGAAAATTAGAGCTACCGAGGGAATATTTCATGCAAAGATGGGCTCGATAAAGAACAGAAATGGTATGGACCTAACAGAAGCAGAAAATATTAAGAAGAGGTGGCAAGAACACAGAAGAACTATACAAAAAAGACCTACATGACCAAAATAACCACAATGGTATGATCACTCACGTAGAGCCAGACATCCCAGAACGCAAACTCAAGTGGGCCTTAGGAAGCATCACTACAAACAAAGCTAGTGGAGGTGATGGAATTCCAACTGAGCTACTTCAAAACCTAAAAGATGATGCTGTGAAAGTGCTGAACTCAATATGCCAGCACATTTGGAAAACTCAGCAGTGGTCACAAGACTAGAAAAGGTCGGTTTTCATTCCAATCCCAAAGAAAGGCAATGCCAAAGAATGCTCAAACTACCACACAATTGCACTCATCTCACATGCTAGTAAAGTAATCCTCAAAATTCTCCAAGCTAGGCTTCAACAGTACATGAACTGTGAACATCCAGATATTCAAGCCGGATTAGAACAGGCAGAGGAACCAAAGATCAAATTGCCAACATCCGCTGGATCATCGAAAAAGCAAGAGAGTTCCAGAAAAACATCTACTTCTGCTTTATTGACTATGCCAAAGCCTTTGACTGTGTGCATCACAAGAAACTGTAGAAAATTCTGAAAGAGATGGGAATACCAGACCACCTGACCTGCCTGTTGAGAAACCTATATGCAGGTCAGGAAGCAACAGTTAGAACTGGACATGGGACAACAGACTGGTTCCAAATAGGAAAAGGAGTACGTCAAGGCTGTATATTGTCACCCTGCTTATTTAACTTATATGCAGAATACATCATGAGAAACGCTGGGCTGGAAGAAGCACAAGCTGGAATCAAGATTTCTTGGAGAAACATCAGTAACGTCAGATATGCAGATGACACCACCCTTGTGGCAGAAAGTGAAGAAGAACTAAAGAGCCTCTTGATGAAAGTGAAAGAACAGAGTGAAAAAAAAGTTGGCTTAAAGCTCAATATTCAGAAAACTAAGATCATGACATCTGGTCCCATCATTTCATGGCAAATAGATGGGGGAACAGTGAAAACAGTGGCAGACTTTATTTTTGGGGGCTTCAAAATCACTGCAGATGGTGACTGCAGCCATGAAATTAAAAGATGCTTGCTCCTTGGAAGAAAAGTTATAACCAACCTAGATAGGATATTAAAAAGCAGAGACATTACTTTGCCAACAAAGGTTCGTCTAGTCAAGGCTATGGTTTTTTCAGTAGTCATGTATGTATATGAGAGCTGGACTAGAAAGAAAGCTGAGTGCCAAAGAATTGATGCTTTTGAACTGTGGTGTTGGAGAAGACTCTTAAGAGTCTCTTGGACTGCAAGGAGATCCAACCAGTCCATCCTAAAGGAAATCAGTCCTGAATATTCATTGGAAGGACTGATGCTGAAGCTGAAACTCCAAAACTTTGGCCACCTGATGTGAAGAACTGACTCATTTGAAAAGACCCTGATGCTGGGAAAGATTGAAAGTGGGAGGAGAAGGGGACAATAGAGGATGAGATGGTTGGATGGCATCACCAACTCAATGAACATGAGTCTGAGTAAACTCTGGGAGTAGGCGATGCACAGGAAGGCTTGGCATGCTGTAGTCCATGGGGTTGAAAGGAGCTGGACACAACTGAGTGACCAAACTTAACTATGGTAGTTGCTTCCCTGGTGGCTCAGTGGTCAAAAATCTGCCTGCCAATGCAGGAGACAACGGTTTGATCCCTGGGTCAGGAAGATCCTCTGGAGAAGGAAATGGCAACACACTCCAGTATTCTTGCCTGGAGAATTCAATTCCATGGACAGAAGATCCTGGCAGGTTACAGCCCAAAGGGTTGAAAAGACCTGGATGTGACTTAGTGACTAAACAACAATTAGAACATTTAGAACGATTTGGTGAAATGATACACATTTTGCTCTTAGCACACTCCTAGGCACATGGCAGTCTTTCAATAAATATTTACTGCCCTCCTCCTCCCCAAATAATATATTTCACATTAAGCACCAGTGGCCCAAAGCTACCCATTGCAAAGTCATACCACTTTATAAGTAATGGTCCCAGCTGTTTGGGATTTTTTTTTTTTTGGGTTTCCCGGGAATAAGGTTGCAATTAGGAACAGGAAGTTCCTTCCTGAAGGCTACAGGGAGACCACCTTATGAATTATTAACACAGTATCCAAACAGAGAAATCCTCCCTCCTTCTGCATATCTCCCTGAATTACTAGGCCATCCATCTTGATGATAAGAAAATTTCAGAGTTCCCCACCCACAGCGTACCAACATCATTCTGTCCACTGCTGAGAAAGCTCTATTGTTTGTTAGGTCGTCCGATTTAAGAACAGATTGTGGGGAGAATCTCAGGGCCCAGGAACAGAGACAACTTATTTTATTTAGAATTCTATCTTGCAGTTATCCAGGTATTGATTTGCAGTGGACAAAAAATTATGTATGCTGACTGTGTAGGGGAGAATGCTGATTTTTCTGTAATTAACTAGCTGGGCAGTGAGCAGAATAAGGGGAACGGCACACTTAAGGGGCTGTTAAAAGGCACTTTTATGAACATGGTTGCTGTCATCATTGCTAAAAGGTAAACTAACTAAAGAACTAAAATAAATATTCAACCTATAACTCCTACAGGCAGTTTCTTTACAAATGCTCCTCTCTGGTATTTTTGGAAACATGCCCTCTGTATAAAGGGCATCTGGAGAATGGAGCACTAAGATTTCTACAGATTCTAATGTGAGGGGCTGGCCATCTGCATTTTCAAAGCTTGGCCAATGATTCCTAGGCAGAGTCAGATTAGGAGCCACACAAGAACAAGGCAGGTCCTTTAGTGAAACGTATGTGAGCCAATTCTTACTCTCAGATAATTGGCCCTTCTTTCATTTTCCTGACAAAGGTCTACTAGTGCTTGTTTTATTTCTGCCAGGTGTTCATTTAACAAATCTATTACAAACATTGTATGACATCATTAATAAGCTCAATAACAGGAGAAAACAATCACTGGGCATGCCACTCCGACATATCCTTAAACCAACAATTTCCTGCCAGCGCTCTTTCAAACCCCATTTTCAAGTTTCTGTGAAGGGCAACTACAGAGACCATCATGCTAAGTCAGTGTGGGGTGTGAATCATACTCTTTATGGCGACTCCTGGAGCCGGAGAGCATGTTGTGGCAGGAAGAATCTGGGCCCAGGAGTCCCCCTCACTGGACTGACAGCTTCTACAGGGCTCCCATGGCCAGCCTCTGTCCTCTCTGTGCATCCCGAGCAACTAGGACAGTCCGGGCACTGAGTGGTACTCAATAAATACTTGCTGAATAAAGATATACTCAGTAAGGGAACTTGCTCTCACTAATCCAGAGTTTTCAATATTCTCTCCCAAACACACAGACATAGCATTTTATAACTTCAGAAAGGCAAGTTTAAGTTCTCATCATGATGCCCAAAGTCTCAGGTGCTATTAATCAGATTAGTGGAACTGCAAACCCAGCAATGTTTCTCAATCAGAAGTCAGGCATAATGTCAATCATATCTCCATGTAAGAAGAACAGTGAGATGGAAAAAAAATAGAGGTCTTCTGGTTTAAGATTATAAATATATCCATAATCCTCCACTGCTGAGTCCTGAAGTCCTCCATGAAGGCATACCAGCTTGGTAGATTTTGCTAACTTGAGCCTGTTTCAAGGATTAACCATTCCTGGCCTCTAATCTGAAGCTTTCTTTGTTCTCACTTGCTTACCAAGAGCCTGAGGATGCACACACCATTTACTCCTCAGGTCTTTGGATAGCTGGGCTTGTGTCTTTTTCTTAGTGGCCATGGGGCAGAGAGGGTAAAACCAGTGTGTGCTGCCACCATGTGTAAGGGAAAGCACCAGGTGTGCAATATCTTATCTCATGCTGATGCCACAGTGCAAGGCATAGAACGTGCTTTAAGCAATTTGTATGCTCCCCTCCACTGTTCTTTTACTCCTCACAACAAACAGCCTAGCATGGCATGCATTCTTAGTCCCTTCTTACAGACGAGAAAATAGAGGCTCCAAGAGGTAAAGACTGGCCTAAGACCACAGAGCTCGGAAAAGGCAGAGCCAGGAGTGGTGGAAAATCCATGGAGTTGAAGTCAAAGTTTTAAGGCAAACAGGTAGATAGAGAGAAGAGAGTAGTGGCTGCTAGAGGGGAAGGGGCTAGAGGGAGGGTAAAATGGGTGAACGGAATCAACTATATGGTGATGGATGGAAAGTCTTAGCGGTGAACATGCTGTAGAGAATACAGAAATGGAACTATAAGGTTGAGCACGTGAAAAAGTTATATATTGTTACAAACCAATGTTATACCAATAAAAAACTACAAAACAACAACAACAAAACCACAAAAGCAAGAAAGAAACAAAAAGCAAGGGAAGGGCAGTCTAAATCCATAATCATGGAATTCATTTTTGATTCTGTTATTTGCAAAAGAAAGGGTCCTGTTATGGTTGCAGGGCTGCAGGGATGAAGGCAG